>NC_060144.1:411487410-412723660 GCF_021461385.2 Schistocerca piceifrons | reverse complement strand
GGTATACGTACAGTACAAAAGTGTACTGGTTGACCATGTCTGTTGACTGACAGAGACCGCCAACAGTTGAAGATGGTCATAATGTGTAATAGGCAGACATCTATTCAGACCATCACACAGGAATTCCAAACTGCATCAGGATCCACTACGACAGTTAGGCAGGAGGTGAGAAAACTTGGAGTTCATGGTTGGCGGCTGCTCATAAGCCACACGTCATGCCGGTAAATGCCAAATAACACCTCGCTTAGTGTAAGGAGTGTAAACATTGGACAATTGAACAGTGGAAAAATGTTGTGTGGAGTAACAAATCACGGTACACAATGTGGCAATCCGATGGCAAGGTGTGGGTATGGTGAATGCCCAGTGAACATCATCTGTCAGTGTGTGTAGTGTCAACAGTAAGATTTGGGATGTTTTGGAGCACCGACTTTGTGCCAGGCCTCACTGACCGACATCGATACCTCTCCTTAGTGCAGCACTCCGTAAAGAATTGGCTGCCATTCGCTATGAAACCTTCCAACACCTGATTAAATGTAGGCCTGCGAGAGTGGAAGCTGTCATCAAGGCTGAGGGTGGGCCAACACAATATGAATTCCAGCATTACTGGTGGAGGACTCCGCGAACTTGTAAGTCATTTTCAGCCAGGTGTCTAGATACTTTTGATCACATAGTGTATGTCTTTCCGAATCTGCTTACTGTATTCACCTCTTGGTCTCCTAGAATTATTAACTTGCACACTTCTCTCAAACTTGAATTTGTGACACCTCAGAATGCGTCCTATTAACTGATACCCTCTTTTAGTAAAGTTATGGCACAATATTCTTTTCTCTCCAATTCTATTCAGTTTCATTGACTATATGATCTACCCATCCGATCTTCAGTATTCTTCTGTAGCATCTCATTTCAAAAGTCTCTATTCTCTTCTTGTCTGAACTGTTTATCTTCCACATTTCACTTAAGTACAGGGCTACACTTCAGATAATGGTCCAGAAAAGTTTAGCTAACACTTAAATCTATATTCAGTGTTACCATATTTCCATTCTTCAGAAATGCTTTTCTTGCCACTTTCAGTCTACATTTTTTATCCTCTCTGTTTCCTCATAATCAGTTATTTTACTACACAAATATCAAAATTCTTCTAATACTTTTAGTGTCTCATTTCCTAACCTAATTCCTGCAGCATTATCCGATCTGAAAATTTTTCTTTGGTTTCTTTTACTGCTTGCTCGATATACAGATTATTGAACAACATCGGGGATACACTCCCTTCTCAACCACTACTCTCCTTTCATGCCCTTCATCTCTTATAACATGTCTGGTTTCTGTACTAGTTGTATATAACCTTCTGCACCCTGTATTTTATTACAGCCATGAGGTTAGTCTGCCTTGTGTATTCCTAATTTCTCTGGCATCCTAACTGATCTTCCTCAGGTTTGGCTTCTACCAGTTTTCCATTCTTCTGTAAATAATTCACATCAGTACTTATTAAACTGATAGTTTGGTAATATTCACACTTGTTAGCAGCTGCTTTCTTTACAACTAGAATTATTACATTCTGAGGGTATTTCGTCTGTCTCACACATCTTATTTAGCAGATGGAATAGGTTTGTTATGGCTAGCTCTCCCAAAGCTATCAGCAGTTATGAGAAAATGTCATCTATTCTTGTTTCAATTTCAGTCTTTCAGTGCTCTGTCAAATTCTTCTCACAGTATCATGTCTCCTAACTCATTTTAATCTATTCATCTATATCTTCTTCTCTTTCTACATTATTGCCTTCAATTAAATTTCCATTGTATAGTCCTCCTTACATTTCTTCCACCTTTGAGCTTTCCCTTCCTTACTTATTACTGGTTTTCAACCTGAGCTCTTGATATTCATATAGCTTCTTTCCTTTTTTTACAAATGTGTCTTTAATATTCCTGCAGGCTGTATCTATCTTTCCCGTACATATATATGCTTCTATACCCTTAAATTTATCTTCTATCCATTGCTTCTTAATCATTTTCTGCTTCCAAGTCAATCTCATTTTTACAAGTTTGTATTTTCTTTTGCCTTCTTCATTTGCTACATTTTTATATTATCTCCTTTCACCATTGAAATTCAATACTTTTGTGACATCCCAGGATTTCTACTAGGCCTCATCTTTTTACCAATTTGATCCTCTGGCGCCTTCATTATTTTATCTCTCAAAGCTAACCACTCATCTTCTAATGTATTCCTTTCCACTGTTGCAGTACATCATTACCTAATGTATCTTCTGAAACTCTCAGCAACCTCTGGTTCTCTCAAATTATCCAGGCCCAATCTCCTTAATTTACTACCTTTTTGCAAGCTCTTAAGTTTCAATCTACAGTTCAACCAATAAATTATGGAACGAGTTCACAATTGCCCCTGGAGATTTCTTACAAGTTTAAAATATGGTTCCAAAAGCTCTGACTTAGCATTATATAATCAATCTGAAACCTTCCAGTGTCTCCACATCTCTTCCATGAATACAACCTTTTTTCATGATGGTCTTTTTTCATGACTAAATTATGCTCTAAGTAAAATTCTACCAAGTAGCTTCCCAAAGAGCATCTTCACCTACTATTTTTCCTTCTTTTACTTTTCCTACCATTTTATTCCAGTCTCCCATCATAATTACTTTACCTCAGCCTTAAATATCTGAATCATCTCTTTTATCTTACCAGACTTTTTTTTCAATCTCTTCATTATCTATTGAGCTAGCTGGCACATAAACTTAGCAGTCATAATTTACAAACTAGTCTCTTTGATCTACAATTAATAATCAATCAATAATAGATTCATATCTGAATCATGACCTGATAACTATTATCAAACATCTGCTTATTTTCAGTAACTATTGGATAATAAACATTGAAAATCATTTAGCCTTACAGAAGTATAAGAGATTGCCATTCAGTGCTCCCAGAAGTCATAATAAACACTGAAAATCATTTAGTCTAATAGAAGTATAAGAGATTGACATTAAGTGCTGCCAGAAATCATGCCATTTTCTAATGCTACTTCAAAGATTGACTTTTCTGAATTGTATACTGCTGTATGAATGTGAGGATGAATTGCTCTTTGTGTCTGGTCTCAAAAATAGGCCTGATTTGGAGCATGTACTGTGAGTGTTACACAGTAGTATGCATGAGAGTGAGCCCCTATGTGGATGTGTGTCTAGCAGGTCACACTGGTGTATAACGTTTACTGAATACTATGCTTTATATTTTACATGCAGGGCTGGCTGTCTGGTAATGGCCCATGGCCATAAGAAATCAATAACTGTCAAGACAGATGTTTTGTGGAACCAATGTATTCTTTGTTCTGCTTTGGTCGACTTCATGTGTTAGCCTGCAACTGTCAGAGTTTCTGTGAACTTGGATCCTACCAATAAATGATACAATGCAGGTTTTCACAGCCAGTATTTGTGTTTTTTGTGATATTTGTTTCATGGGCATTTGATTCTCATCCGGCCGGCCAGAGTGGCCGAGCGGTTAAAGGCGCTACAGTCTGGAACCGCACGACCGCTACGGTCGCAGGTTCAAATCCTGCCTCGGGCATGGATGTGTGTGATGTCCTTAGGTTAGTTAGGTTTAAGTAGTAGCTCTGAGGGATGAAGTAGTGAAGGCAGCAGACGATCAAGTAGGTAAAAAGACGAGGGCTAATAGAAATCCTTGGGTAACAGAAGAAATACTGAATTTAACTGATGAAAGGAGAAAATATAAAAATGCAGTAAATGAAGCAGGCAAAAAGGAATACAAACATCTCAAAAATGATATCGACAGGAAGTGCAAAATGGCTAAGCAGGGATGGCTAGAGGACAAATGTAAGGATGTAGAGGCTTGTCTCACTAGGGGTAAGATGGATACTGCCTACAGGAAAATTAGAGAGACCTTTGGAGAGAAGAGAACCACTTGTATGAATATCAAGAGCTCAGATGGCAACACAGTTCTAAGCAAAGAAGGGAAGGCAGAAAGGTGGAAGGAGTATATAGAGGATTTATACAATGGTGATGTACTTGAGGACAATATTATGGAAATGGAAGAGGATGTAGATGAAGACGAAATGGGAGATAAGATACTGCGTGAAGAGTTTGACAGAGCACTGAAAGACCTGAGTCGAAACAAGGCCCCGGGAGTAGACAACATTCCATTAGAACTACTGATGGCCTTGGGAGAGCCAGTCATGACAAAACTCTACCATCTGGTGAGCACAATGTATGAGACAGGCGAAATACCGTCAGACTTCAAGAAGAATATAATAATTCCAATCCCAAAGAAAGCAGGTGTTGACAGATGTGAAAATTACCGAACTATCAGTTTAATAAGTCACAGCTGCAAAATACTAACACGAATTCTTTACAGACGAATGGAAAAACTGGTAGAAGCCGACCTCGGGGAAGATCAGTTTGGATTACGTAGAAATGTTGGAACACGTGAGGCAATACTGACCTTACGACTTATCTTAGAAGAAAGATTAAGAAAAGGCAAACCTACGTTTCTAGCATTTGTAGACTTAGAGAAAGCTTTTGACAATGTTAACTGGAATACTCACTTTCAAATTCTGAAGGTGGCAGGGGGAAAATACAGGGAGTGAAAGGCTATTTACAACTTGTACAGAAACCAGATGGCAGTTATAAGAGTCGAGGGGCATGAAAGGGAAGCAGTGGTTGGGAAAGGAATGAGACAGGGTTGTAGCCTTTCCCCGATGTTATTCAATCTGTATATTGAGCAAGCAGTAAAGGAAACAAAAGAAAAATTCAGAGTAGGTATTAAAATTCATGGAGAAGAAGTAAAAACTTTGAGGTTCGCCGATGACATTGTAATTCTGTCAGAGACAGCAAAGTACTTGGAAGAGCAGTTGAACGGAATGGACAGTGTCTTGAAAGGAGGATATAAGATGAACATCAACAAAAGCAAAACGAGGATAATGGAATGTAGTCAAATTAAGTCGGGTGATGCTGAGTGAATTAGATTAGGAAATGAAACACTTAGAGTAGTAAAGGAGTTTTGCTATTTAGGGAGTAAAATAACCGATGATGGTCGAAGCAGAGAGGATATAAAATGTAGACTGGCAATGGCAAGGAAAGCGTTTCTCAAGAAGAGAAACTTGTTAACATCGAGTATAGATTTAAGTGTCAGGAAGTCGTTTCTGAAAGTATTTGTATGGAGTGTAGCCATGTATGGAAGTGAAACATGGACGATAACTAGTTTGGACAAGAAGAGAATAGAAGCTTTCGAAATGTGGTGCTACAGAAGAATGCTGAAGATAAGGTGGGTAGATCACGTAACTAATGAGGAGGTATTGAGTAGGATTGGGGAGAAGAGGAGTTTGTGGCACAACTTGACTAGAAGAAGGGATCGGTTGGTAGGACATGTTTTGAGGCATCGAGGGATCACCAATTTAGCATTGGAGGGCACCGTGGAGGGTAAAAATCGTAGAGGGAGACCAAGAGATGAATACACTAAGCAGATTCAGAAGGATGTAGGTTGCAGTAGGTACTGGGAGATGAAGAAGCTTGCACAGGATAGAGTAGCATGGAGAGCTGCATCAAACCAGTCTCAGGACTGAAGACCACAACAACAACAACAACAACAAGTAGTTCTAAGTTCTAGGGGACTTATGACCACAGCAGTTGAGTCCCATAGTCCTCAGAGCCATTTGAACCATTTGATTCTCATCCAAGCTATTTTTCTCTGCCTAACATTTCATCTCCCAGAGATGCAGACATTGTCAGCGACTATAACAACTCAGAAAGTAGTTACAACATCAAGCGACCTCAGCACGCTGAAGAGTTTATATGTCAGGCTGCTGGGTTGCACCGACATGCGTTATGGAGCTTTGTTTAGTACTATGGCTCACAACTTGTCTAACCTCAGTCCTTATTATTTTCTATTAAAGTTGTTTCTGTGTTTCTGATTTTCTATGGCCTCTCTGTATATCCAAGCATAGTAATTATTTGATCCTGATAAAACCATGGTCTCAGAAAAATGAATTTGGTGGTTTCCTGGTATCAGTACATGTTCTGCTACTTTGATTTATCTGTTTTGCCCAGATAACAACGGCTTGTGTTCCTTAAGGCAGGCATTAATGCTGCTTTGGGTTGCTCATATGCACACTTGGCCCTTTGTGAAAGGGATTTTATATACTTTGGCTGTGGCAACCTGAGGGTGTAGGTCTTCTGCAAATATTCATGCACCTTCCTTGAAGGTTTAAACATAGTATCAATACAGTGTTTTCCAAGTAATCTGCCGATGTGAGCTCTAACTGATTTTATGAATGGGAGGAAGACTTTCCCTTTAGTTGGTTCTTTTTCACTAAGCTCTCCAGATCTTTTAAGACGTAGTGCCCTATTTATTTTTTGTCACAATAGCTCTTTCTTCTGAAGGCAATTTTTAAATGATCAAATGTATCCTCCAAGTACTGTAGCTCATAGATTCTCTTAGTATGGTCCATCCCAAATAGAAAAGAGGAGTTACCAGAACACTAGTGGAGCAGGATTAGAGAATGTGTGAGCCACATTACTTGGAGGATGATCAGACTTCAGAAGAAATAGCTACTGTGACAAAGAGACAAATAGTTCACTACAGTAAAACACCGGTGGACCAGGATTAGAGAATGTGCGAGCCACAGTACTTGGTGGATGAGCAGCCTTCAGAAGAAATGGCTACTGACAGAGATAAATAGGTCACTAAACCCTAAAAAATCTGAAGATTCTAATGAGAATGAACCATCTAAAGGGAAATTTCTCCTTCCATAAAATTGGTCACAGCAGAGTTCTTGGAAGGCTTGGTATTGACACAATGTTTAAACCTGCAAGAAGGGTGTGGGAACATTTGGACATTACAAAGAACCTACACCTACTGCTTGCCACAGCTGGAGTACTAAAATCCCTTGCATATGCAGTCAAGTGTAAATAGGAACTACAAAAAGAAGCATTAACACCTGCTTTAAGAATCAAAAGAAATATTATCGTCTGGGCAACATGGATAGATGAGCAATAGCTGAACAATGGTTCTCAGATACGGGAGTGACTCAAAGACTTCTTAAGTAACAGAACTCAGTAAGTGGTCCTTGATAGTGAGTGTTAATCAGAGACAAGGGTATCATCAGGTGTGCCCCAGGGAAGTATGATTGGGACCTGTTATTTTCTATGTATATAAATGAACTGCCTGACAGGTTGAGCAGCAACCTGCAGTTGTTGGCTGACTGATGATGCTCTGGTTTACAGGAATGTGTCTGCACTGAGTATAACAGACAAAATTTCAAGTTTCTGTGATGAATGCCAACTAGTTCTACATGTAGAAAAATGTGAGTTAATACAGATGAGTAGGACAAACAAACTCATAACATTTGAATATAACATCAGTAGTGTGCTGCTTGACACTATCACATCATTTACATATCTAGCTGTAATGCTGCAAAGCAATAGGAAATGGAATGAGCATGTAAGGATTGTAGTAGAGAAGGTGAATGGCTGACTTCGATTTACTGGGAGAATTTTAGGAAAGTGTTCATCTGTAAAGGAGACTGCATGTGGGTGACTACTGTGACCCATTGTTGAGTACTGTTCAAGTGTTTGGGACCCGCTCCTGCTCACTTTAAAGGAAAGCATTGAAGCAATTCAGAAGTAAGTTGCTAGATTTGTTACCAGTAGATTCAAATAACATGCATTTATTATGAGATGCTTCGGGAACTCAAATGGGAATCACTGGAGGGAAGACAACAATCTTTTCGAGGAGCAGTATTGAGAAAATTTAGAGCACTGGAATTTGAGGCTGACTGCAGAATGATTCTACTGCTGCCAATGTACATTTTGCACAGGATCATGAGGATAAGAGAGATTAGGGCTTGTATGGAAGAATATAGACAGCCATTTTTTTCCCCCTTTGCTGTATTTTGTGAATTGAACAGGAAAGGAAATGACTAGTAGTGGTAAGGGTACCCTCTGCCACGCACCTTATAGTGGCTTGTGGAGTATGTGTGTGTATTTGTGTGTAGATTTAGATGTAGAATGCACTGGGACCATGGAATTATCATACCATGGTTTTATCAAGAGGAATCATTGCTATGTAAGGATGTAGGGAGATGCCACAGAAATTCAAAATCAACTTTAACTGAATAGAATATGGAGTGAATTTAGACAAGTTGTAGATCTTAGAACCAAATAAAGCTTCATAACACACACATCAATGGACTCTGTGATCTTAGGCAGTGGTCTGATGATCTCATGAACCAACTGTAGTCTGGAAACGTATGAACAGTTCAGCTTTTTGAACTGGTTTGAGACTGTAAAAGTTTTCTGAATTGTTACAGCCACTAGTAGATGACACATTACGCAGAGAAATGTGTCTTGGACTATGACCTAATGCTCATAAAATAATATCACCAAAAACCTACCATAAAGTTTACAAGCTCACTCCCTAAGCAACTTGCACATCAGGAGAAGGACAAAAATCATATTCAGTGAGAGTATAACAGGGGAGGTGTTCACAACATGGAGTTGCATGGCTGGACAACATGCAGTTTTTGGCTGTGGCAGATTCAGATGATGGCAGTTATACGGTTAGTACTGCTGCGTTCCGAAACAGTTTGGTGCACAAATTGTAAATTTTTAAAAACTTTTTTCCAGTCATGACCAGACAATATAGGCCAGTGTGGCTGATGTGCTATTGTTGACATTACATCAAAACACTCCAGAGACACGGGGTTTGTGACACTGATCATGGTTGAGGTGCCATTAACACAGTGTGACCAGCAGTTAAGTAACATTTTGTAACTCAGAGCACTTGTGTGCTACTGAGGAACTCTAGCAACCTAGCAACCCTTACTCGGGGCAAAGTGAGCTAGGAAAAGCTGACAGAACAACTACATGACAATCCTAACCCCCCACCACCACCACCCCCAGTACAACTACGTCACAGGCACAGTTGTAAGGTTATAAATATTCGAACTTAGCGGCTCTCAAGAATTTGGTTGTGCCGCCATTCTGTCTGCATCTTTAACTGGTGAGAATATTGGGCTTTTGAGTTTCAGATAAGCCACAGCTAAAACTGTGTGATGAAGATCGGTTTGCAACCTGTCTGCTGATTAATTCATCCAGTTGCACCACAAGGTATGCCCTACCTGTGGTATAACAGCTGTGGAACTCTGGGAAACTTCACCGAAGTAGGGAGTGGGTGTCTAGCTAGCCACCACCCCCTCAGGGATTTCGGTTGACAGACTGCAAACTATCAGTGATTCACATCTGGGGTTGGAATAGGGGCCAACAGCAAGATCACTTACATAGCGCGAATACATAAAGAGCTCGTGATCACGTTCTCACTTCCTGAGCACAGGGTCCTGGGTTTGATTCCAGGTGGGGTCAGGGATTTTCCTCTGCCTTGAGATGACTGGGTGTGTGTGTTGTCCTCCTCATTTCATCATCATTCATGAAAGTGGCGAGACTGGACTGAGCAAAGGTTGGGAAATTGTACAGGTAGTGATAATCACGCAAACGTCATCATCATCATCGTCATCATCATCATCATCATCATCATCATCATCATCATCATACATAAAGAGGAAAAGTTAATGGTTTACATTAATATACATAATGCAGCAACAAGAAAAGCTAAGCTTACACATACAATATTGGTCTCAAAGATTAATAAGCTACAAGGTACGCCACACAAATGTGCCAGTAAATTTAAAATAATGACGTAAATGTCTGGTCTTCTGGGCTTGAAATTCTTCAATGTGGCTGGTCCTCACAGAGTTCAGTTTTAAACAAGAGTCAAACGCTCTGTGATTTAAGAAATTCATCCCACTTTCTCACACGTAACAATTCATCTTGTGTAAAAGGAAATTTACTTTGAAAGTAATGCTTTTCAAAGCACCATTCGCAATACTATCCCGAGACTGTCAGAAATAGGTTCGATTTAGCAGTTGCCAGAGAGAGCCAGAAAACAGGCAAAGTGGTGCATGCACAGCTGCAGTGATGTATGAAGCCCGCTTGTTTGTATGTATAAAGCATAAAGAGATATTACATTACACCATAAGAGAAACCAGACATCAGAGGATACTCCAAAAGAATCAGAATTTCGTAAACTATACTAAAATGCATAATTTGGCCAGAAGTGCACATTGGTTTGTCCAGATTCACAATGAAGTAGGTCCCACCTGATATTAAGAGTTTCTGTGTGGTTTTTGGGACGTAAATTTTCTAGGAGTAGCAGTACTGTACTATCTCCTGTTTGGTTCTTTATTATGGCATAATGCCATACATGGCAGAAGATGAAAACATGCACTTGAAATTCAGCGAACAATTGAAACTAGCCAATACTGTGGAATGAATCACTTCGTTTCAAATAAGTTCACTGCCTCAGCGGGAAAGATTAATAAAGCCAAAGTTCTTTAGCAAACTGACAACAATAACTTCATTGTTCTGCAAAGCAATTAATGCTTGACTGCTAAAAACTTGGAAATAAAATAAAATCAGAAAACTGAAACTAATAATATACTTTTGCCTTCTGTAATTATGTGAATGTATTTTAACTCACTTGACAGCTCCTGGCCACAGAAATTCGTTTTGTTTTCATTTGACATGGGGGCTGTAAGCAAAGAAGAAACAGCGAAATCACTCAACACAAACACTGGTCACATGGAGACTACCACCCTCCCAACTACAACTTTGTGCATGCGCGAATCTGGCAGCTTGCTGCTACTGCCGATACAACTAACAGCCACACTTCAAGAAGCCGGAAGTTGTGAAGGTATTGCTCATATGCAAGTCAACTGCGCATGAGCCTGCTGGCAACTGCTCAGATGAACCTAATGTAAACAGTTGTGACGTCACGCTCATAGAAAGGAGTTTATTGTCACGAAGTATTACATAGTCTTTGCCCTAAGGCCTTTGACATACTTTTGCTGTTTGCAAATGCTTTTGCCTCCACAGTATTTTTTTGTTGTAAATGACGGTTTTCCTTTGCAACAAAAGATTTATTTTTTCCCTCTCATTTATGTTTTACTGTTGTAGTATTATTCTCCAGTAGCAAGATACAGTGGCATTCCTTGCTAGAGAATCAATTCTTACCAGTCAAAATCACAAAAACAACGAAAAATTCCCAGGTCTTTCCTTGATTTCCCGAGTCATATACACCTTGTATAACTGTTTAATTGCATGCCCTGGCATGATTCTGCTCTCTCCTTCACTATTTCTCTTGCCCATCCTGACACACAGCAGCCCGGAATAGGCCGGGTCATTACATAAAGTCCACAAAATGTGTAGCAGTGGCTCATAAGATGGCAAATTTTAAATTTCATTAGATATATTTAGGAACCATTACTAACTTTGTCGAACTTAAGTGAAGTGGATACACAGTGGCTAATGGTACAGACAACATTGAATCTGAATTTGTATGAAATGTAATTAATTATCCTAAGCCAGAAAAAAGTACAGAAAATTTTGAAATCAATCAAATTAGTGATAATGATAACGTGAATTTGCCAACAACAGTCTTGGCTATGCGACTAGAAACTGCATGTGAAGACATAATCAGGCATTACTTGAATTGCTCCACAGTTTAAATAAGAAAATTCGCCCAAGAAATAATCTTGTACAGGGAGTACAAGCAGAATTAAGAGATACAAAAAGCGAACTTGATTTAATTTCACAAAAGCACGATGTGCTCAAGGTGGAATTACAGAGTAAATGTGATAATCATTAGAGTGAAACCACCACAGTATAAACACAGTTCAAAGAGCAATAGATTCAGTGAAAAAAACCTCTAGCTGAAACTTCCGATTTGGTCTGACAGTACAATCACGGAACTGCAAACATAAAGCAAAAGTGCACTGATTATGTGAACGCTGCAATGAAACTGCTTGGTGGTGTACAAGGTCATTGTACAGAGCTTGAAACAAAACCTAATGACATTAATGAAGTGAGACACAAATGCATCAACAATACGGCAAAACCTGATCACAAAATTTTGAAGGATGAGGCTGATACCCATTCAAAGAATGGACCAGTGTACATATCATTACACCACCTCATATCATCATGGATCACAATTTTAACCTGAGAAGATTTTAGCAATTTAAAACAGTTCATGGCATCCATCCAGTGGTTTTCAACAAATAACTGCAAAATGCTTTCCATCTAAATACGCCCAGAAAGATGGAAAATTGTCATACATGTTAGCTATTTAATAGATGGAGCTCATGTATGGGGCAGTAAAGCACCAGTAAAATGTGAAACTTTTAAAGAATTTGAAACAGCTTCTTTGAACAACCATTCCTCATGCACCATCAGTGGGTTATCATAGCATCATTGTGCAACAAATTGTACCAGATATGGACAAAATGGATGTGTCGGAAAATTCATTGTACAAAGTGTTGATTATTAAAAACAGAACTTTCTGGATTTTGGGCCCACAGAAAGAAGCTTTCGATCTTTAAAAAACTAAATTGGGTGATGCAAAATTATTGCATCATTCAAATTTGCCAGTGGATTTTTTATTTAGGAGCAGACTCCCGTGATTATATTATAGGTGTGCAATTGTATCAGATGTTTTGTCAACAGAGTTATGAAACACCAGCATTTGCTAAAGTGTGCGTCATTTATGATGGTGGCCGAGTTTAGGTTCGTTCTGTGCATCTGACGTCACAAAACACGGTCAGCCAATGAACAGAGAACGATGTTGCCAGAGCTCGACTGCAGTGCAGACCATGGACGAGTGTCTTCAGTTTTAGAAACGTTCAGTCATAAATAAAGTAATTGAACAAAAGCAGTGTCTTGATAGCAGACTTTCTTTTATAGAAAGTTTGGAAAAAGCATTCTTTATACCAATTGCTTCATATTCTATTAATTAATTAAACCAAACAAGCAATAAGCCTCCTAATTCAGGCGATAGCAAGGAAAGGTGTTTGTATCATTCTCACTAACTGCTTTTTCGTAATAAAGAACAGGGGTAATTGTATATTTCCTATTGTACTTCGACGAAACGTGAGTAATTCATAGTCGTACCAACAGTGTTTGTTGGTATTTTGCGTGATATTTTAAAGCCCTTTGGGAGATGTATGGAAAGTCGAGCTGTGTTAGCGTAATGGTTGAAGTGTATGGCTGTGAAGCGAAAGGTTCTGAGTTCAAACCTTGTTCGGTGCTGAATATTTTCTTTATTTAAAAACAATATCGAAGTGTCTTACTTCATGAATTTTATTCGTTTGAATGTAATTTTTTGAAATTTCTAATAGCAACTATACGCTATGGACTTTTACCTCTGCAAACTCTTCAAAATTTTGTGCAATGGTTTACTACACCTAATGCTGCAAAATAACTGCGTTGAACTTCGAAACAAAATTAAGTCATTTATGGGGAGAAGGTATCAGTCAAGAAGATGTGTAAAAATCAAATTTTTGGGCCAAATAGTTTTTGTGAAATCGAATGATAAAGTGTGTCAAAGCAGTCGAAACACCACGTGTCTGCACAGGCGAGCAGTGCAATGATGACAAAATCGCGCACATCGCAGAATGCAGGGAGCACGTCTCTGTAGCAGCGAAAGGGTTGATGCGGCCAAGGTGACTTTACTTCATACACTGCGCGCTCCCCCCGAAACGTAAGTTTGTGAACTATATTATGGCGCTGCTTCTCTTGGCGCGTACAACTGGCAACGCAGCAATCTCCCGCGTCTGGGCAGGCATGCGCGAACTGCCAAGATAAAAGAATTGAACTATAGTCGATCCCTAACTGTGTTTTAGAAAAAGCATACAGAGAGAAGCATTAGTCATCATCACGGGAATTGATAAGTTCTCATTTTATCTCTTGGGAAAGGATACAACAGTAATGGTTGACCACAAAGTGCTATCTTTCTAGTGAGCTGACATCTTGTGCCCATTTCTCTCATGTGCTAAGCAATAACATTACAAGAACCTGACTCTGAAACAAGATATTTACCTGGACAGATTAAAGTCATACCAGAAACATTATCATACCTTTCTGGAGATGCAATAGTGTTAAACACAGCCCACCCTATGCAGAAAGATAAATATGTGTAAATTTTATCAAACCTGTTGAGGGAGAAAAGTTTGTCCAGAAAATGTTGCAGAATATCATATGTTAGCAAGATGCAGATGACAAGCTAGACGTGGATGAATATGGCGATCTGAATGAGACAAAAATTATAAGTTATAATCTGGACGAGCAAGGAAATTTTATTTCAAAAATGTAACATTAATTTTGATCAATGGAGAGTCTGTATACCGTGACGTGCTATTGATGATCTTGCAAGGTACTGTATATTCACAACAGCTTTGCCAATTTTGGACATGCAAATGTATGCTAACACTACAGGAGTATTGTATCTTTAACAACATGGTGAACAGACTCAGCACTTTTTGAAGACATACAATGTATGCCAAAAAAACTAAAGTGTCAACTGAGCAGCACAAAGGACTAATGTATATATCATCACATAAACCAGGTGAGATGCTTTCAATTGACTTGTATTGACCACTTCCATGCTACAGAGTAAATTTTGTAAGAAATTTTTCTCCATATATTTACAATATTACTATTTTATGCTTAAGAAATTAGAAAAAGACTATTCCGTAAATGTTATTCAGCCTCAGTACATTATTAGTGATAATGGTCCATAGTTTAAATAAAAATTATGGAAGAAACCTATGGAAGACAGTAACATGAAACATATTCCTATTTTTCCCTACAGACAAGCTTTCAATCCAGTGAAGCATGTAACATGTGAAGTTGGTTGTTTATTTTGTCTATTTTGGGAAACAACACAACATTGGTATGAAAAGTCATCAGACTTTGAGACTAGTGGTTCATGGTGTGGGTTCCTGTAGTCATGTCCTAGTTCATGAACCACGGGCAACGTATGAGTGGCCAAGTAAGTGGTCTCGACAGTCGGGATACCAGTTACTTTGGAATAAGTCTGGGCATCTCGGACATATTCTGAGTCGTGGTCACCTTTGTGTTCATACGGCAAAGACTACCAAATCCACCTGTTAGTCCCTCAGCCGTTAGGGGTAAAACCCAATGGGACTCGGGGCAAGTAAGGCTAGCAACCTGCTTCCCTGGTACTTTAAATATGTTGCTGGCAACAATCAGAGCAAAATGCCTCGGACCTTTGGAGGTGACGGAGTCCCACCTCTAACTGACAAACCAGGGACTCCTAAGATACGACTTGGCAAACAAATGGTAATGAGATGGGGAGCTATTAATATCAATGGGGGCTACTCTTGGAAGAAGGTAGAGCTGGCAGAGGCTGCAAGTAAGATGGGGCTGGACGTTTTAGCTGTTAGTGACATTCGGGTAAGGGGTGAGAAAGAAGAAGAAGTGGGAGAATACGAGGTCTACTTGTTAGGAGTCAAAGCAGGAATAGCACAATGGGGTGTAGGGCTTTACATCAGGAAAGAAATGGAACCCAGCGTAGTTGCAATAAGGTATGTAAACGAACGACTGATGTGGATAGATTTGACAGTGTCTAGCAAGAAAATTAGGATTGTGTCAGTATATTCGCATTGTGAAGGGACTGATCAAGATAAGATGGATAGTTTTTATGAGGCACTCAGTGATGTAGTTGTTAGAGTAAAGGACAAGGACAGTGTTCTGCTCATGGGTGATTTTAACGCCAGGATTGGAAATCGAACAGAAGGGTATGAAAAGGTTATGGGTAAATTTGGAGAGGATATGGAGGCCAACAGGAACGGGCAGCAACTCTTGGATTTCTGTGCCAGTATGGGCTTAGTAATCACAAACTCCTTTTTTAAACATAAGAACATTCACCGGTATACTTGGGAAGGCAGGGGAACCAGATCTGTCGTTGACTATATAACAACAGATCAGGAATTCAGGAAGGCTGTGAGGGACACACATGTATTCAGGGGATTCTTTGATGACACTGATCATTATTTAATCTGCAGTGAAATTGGGATTGCGAGGCCGAAAGTGCAGGAGGTCAGGTCCATATGTAGGAGGATAAGAGTGGAGAAACTTCAGGATAAGGAAATCAGGCACAAGTACATAACAGCGATCTCAGAAAGGTACCAGTTAGTTGAATGTAGTCAATTACAGTCATTGGAAAAGGAATGGACAAGGTACAGGGACACAGTACTAGAAGTGGCTAAAGAATGTCTTGGAACAGTAGTGTGTAAAAGTAGGAGGAAGCAAACAGCTTGGTGGAATGACACAGTCAAGGCAGCCTGTAAAAGGAAAAAGAAGGCGTATAAAAAATGGCTACATACTAGAACTCAGGTAGACAGAGAAAGTTATGTTGAAGAAAGAAACAAAGCCAAACAGATAATTGCAGCATCCAAGAAGAAATCTTGGGACGACTTTGGAAACAGGTTGGAGACATTGGGTCAAGCTGCTGGAAAACCATTCTGGAGTGTAATTAGCAGTCTTCGAAAGGGAGGTAAGAAGGAAATGACAAGTATTTTGGACAGGTCAGGAAAACTGCTGGTGAATCCTGTGGATGCCTTGGGCAGATGGAGGGAATATTTTGAAGAGTTGCTCAATGTAGGTGAAAATACGATCAGTAATGTTTCAGATTTCGAGGTAGAATGGGATAGGAATGATGATGAAAATAGGATCACGTTTGAGGAAGTGGAGAAAATGGTCAATAGATTGAAGTGCAATAAAGCAGCTGGGGTGGATGAAATTAAGTCGGAACTCATCAAGTACAGTGGAATGTCAGGTCTTAAATGGCTACACAGGATAATTGAAATGGCCTGGGAGTCGGGACAGGTTCCATCAGACTGGACAAAAGCAGTAATCACACCAATCTTTAAACATGGAAACAGAAAAGATTGTAACAACTACAGAGGTATCTCTTTAATCAGCGTTGTGGGTAAAATCTCCTCAGGTATTGTTGAAAGGAAAGTGCGAGTATTAGTTGAGGAGCAATTGGATGAAAATCAGTGTGGGTTTAGGCCTCTTAGAGGTTGTCAGGACCAGATCTTTAGCTTACGACAAATAATGGAGAAGTGTTATGAGTGGAACAGGGAATTGTATCTATGCTTTATAGATCTAGAAAAGGCATATGACCAGGTTCCTAGGAGGAAGTTATTGTCTGTTCTACGAGATTATGGAATAGGAGAATAGGAGGCAAACTTTTGCAAGCAATTAAAGGTCTTTACATGGATAGTCAGGCAGCAGTTAGAGTTGACGGTAAACTGAGTTCATAGTTCAGAGTAGTTTCAGGGGTAAGACAAGGCTGCAGCCTGTCTCCACTGTTGTTCATATTATTTATGGATCATATGTTGAAAACAATAGACTGGCTGGGTGAGATTAAGATATGTGAACACAAAATAAGCAGTCTTGCATATGCGGATGACTTAGTTGTGATGGCAGATTCGATTGAAGGTTTGCAGAGTAATATTTCAGAGCTAGATCAGAAATGTAAGGACTATGGTATGAAGATTAGCATCTCCAAAACGAAAGTAATGTCAGTGGGAAAGAAATATAAACGGATTGAGTGCCAAATAGGAGGAACAAAGTTAGAACAGGTGGACGGTTTCAAGTACTTAGGATGCATATTCTCTCAGGATGGCAACATAGTGAAAGAACTGGAAGCGAGGTGTAGCAAGGCTAATGCAGTGAGCGCTCAGCTACGATCTACTCTCTTCTGCAAGAAGGAAGTCAGTACCAAGACTAAGTTATCTGTGCACCGTTCAATCTTTCGACCAACTTTGTTGTATGGGAGCGAAAGCTGGGTGGATTCAGGTTACCTTATCAATAAGGTTGAGGTTACGGATATGAAAGTAGCTAGGATGATTGCAGGTACTAGTAGATGGGAACAATGGCAGGAGGGTGTCCACAATGAGGAAATCACAGAAAAACTGGGAGTGAACTCTATAGATGTAGCAGTCAGGGCGAACAGGCTTAGATGGTGGGGTCATGGGTACCTGGATTCGGTTAAGAATGATTTTGAAGTAATAGGTTTAACATCAGAAGAGGCACCAATGTTAGCACTGAATAGGGGATCATGGAGAAATTTTATAAGGGGGGCTATGCTCCAGACTGAACGCTGAAAGGCATAATCAGTCTTAAATGATGATGATGATGATGATGATGATGACTTTGAGACTTATTAATATGATATTCCCTGAAGACTGCAGAAAGTCACCTTCAACTGTTCTGTTGGATAAAAAGCCACCTAGCATTTTTGGGTAGCTTATAAGTTTTCACTGAGACATGGGTTTTCGAGAGAAGAATTGTATCAAGTCCAAGAACACATGAACGAGAAAGCTGATGCAAGAAAGACGAAGCATGACCAGATAGTGAAGCCTGTTGTTTACAAAGTTGATAACTGGGTTTTAGTGAGATTGTGTATGAAGTCTTCTATGTAATATCTGACGAGATTAAGAAGTTTCAGCATTACTTCACCAGGTCGTTTCCTATAAGTAAAACTGTGCATCCAAACTGTTTACATTTGTAATACATTAACACTCTCTCTCTCTCTCTCTCTCTCTCTCTCTCTCTCTCTCTCTCTCTCTGTGTGTGTGTGTGTGTGTGTGTGTGTGTGTGTGTGTGTGTGTCTCACTCACAATACACTTGACCTGTGTCCTCTGTCTCTTGCAGCCAATCAACTGAAGAATTGCCTGCATGAAGTTATTAGCCCGTCGGCAGCCCTAATGGCCTATCACCGACACTGACATAAAAAATCAATTACCCTGCTCAGACTGTAGTGTCACAAAAACCTTTCCTGTGGCAAGAGTGCAAAGGTCGCTGGCCCATTTTTGCAGCCTATATAGTTCACCTACACAAACACACTACCACATTTTCTCTATATTGTCAGGATGGTTCCACAAACATGGAGGTTACTACCAAACTATTGGTAAATATCGCTGTCATCGGAGGAGACTGCAAGCCCTTGTTGCAGAAAAATGACCATGTTTCATGGCTTACCAGACCTAGAATTTCTGTTGGTAAAACAGAGTGAGCATCTGATTGTTTCTCGATTCCACTCCCAATCAAAAATAGAATCAAACCAATGGTCAGAATCTTTAAACAACAGATATAGAAGACCATCACACAGTTGTCAATCGAAACATTAATCCTAAGCAATAAATGGAAAAAAATATCAGTTGAGATGTTACATGGGCAGCCTCACCACACACTGATAGTTCTGTTTTGGTTACCACCATGGAGCCCTAACTCAGTCCGTACCCAGGAAATATTGTGTCGATGGAAATGTGTGAACCCACACCTTCAGGCAGAAGAAAGGAAAGATACACTCTCCACAACCATTGGCCAAAGAGGACAACAGAAACATTTCGTCACTCTAAAGGCAGCCACCTCGGCCACCACGAAAACCAACTGTATCCCAGGTGGCTGGGCCAACAGCAGCCAACATACCAACTACCTGACACATTTATGGGGCACACTGCAACCGCAACTGCAGGTCCTTCCATCATAAAAACACCAACTGTAGTAAGCCCCACCTCACTCCATGTAACCCTGAACACCAACTACTATTCAATGTAACATAGAGTGACTGATGATTAAAATCAAGCCGGCAGCAGCTATCTCAGCAGCCAAATCAGCACCATTCCCTGTGGCCTAGAGTGACTGATGATTAAAATCAAGCTGCCAGCAGCTATCTCAGCAGCCAAATCAGCACCATTCCCTGTGGCCTAAGAGGCCCAGCCATCTCTGGCCATCAAGATAGCAGCTACCCACATTTGGAAGGTCCAGCTTTGCTGGCCACAATGTCCATCATCCCTCTCCCTGTCCCTCTGCCATGGGTGAGCCCGCACATGGTCAGACATCTTGCACAAGTTAAAATGAGAATGCATACCTCTTATCTACCATCTAGATTCATATGACATCCCACAAACAGCTGGCACTTCAATCCTGCAGCTGTTGCAACACAGTATGCTAATGGCACACAAGCAGTACATGTCACAGAAGAAGTACATGTGAGTTAATCCCATGGCCTGTGGACTGTCATTAAGGGGTGATCACCTTCCTCTGAAACGGTCTTGTAACTACATTGTGGTGTGTCGTCTTTTATGTTTTATTACATATATGCATGTCATTGAAACAGGATCACTCAGTGATTATGATATTACATTTAAATCAGTTTATGGAGAGTATGATAATCTGCACTAGACTCTCTGATGCCGTACACAGCTTGAGCACATACGAGATGAATCATCATTGTACAACAACACTATCATATCCAACTTACACTGATATGCTGACAGTATCAAGATCAACACAATTAACATCTACTGGTGGATCGTAGAGATCAAAAAATCTTGAATCCACTCCAATAAGGAATGGAAGTGGAGCATGAAGAACTTCTGCCAAACCAAGTGGACAAAGAGGTATATATGGACACTGCCACTTGAAAGGAAAAATTATCTGTAAAAAAAAAAAAAAAGTGAGAAGGTAGTAATGTTAGCAAGAAAAGAAACAAAATAATATCCTATTTATATATTTTACAATTATTTAGCACAAGACTGCAAATGAAATTGCATAGCACATACCATAGAAATTGCTTCAGCTACTGCTGTTAATACATCAGGCCTAAGAGAATGCACCAAAAGTTTCTGTTCTGTTAGTGCCAACAGCAAAACAAGAAGGCAATTATCAGGTCCCAGGCTCATCAAAAGTTCTCTAAATCCTGCACCACTGAAAAATAATATTTAAGTTGAAGAATACGTGATGCTTTTCAAAAGAGTAAACATATACATAAATAAGTAACCATAATACTGAAGTCTGCTACCATACCTTCTGGGAAGTGGAAGATCTTCTGGCTGTGTCAGTACAAGACGGTCAGAAGCTGAAAGCTGTATCAGAATTCGTGGCCTCTGAGGGGATGGAAATGGAATGTCTTCCAAGAAATATGATATGTACCTAAACATATTTCAATTAATATATATACAATATATTTCTACTTAACAAGCAAAAATAGAGAAATAAGTGCTTATAGGTAATAACAACATTACTAGATTCATCTGGGAAATTAGAAGAAAAATGTTAGAGGAAATGAAAACTGTAGGGATGTATTAGGAATGGCACACAGTATTCCAGGGCAAGCTGCAGCTCATAAGGAAATCAATAAAAAAAAGTCTGCCAGGATCAAGGTAAGTATAAACAATGCATTAAGTAATGGCACACAACTGCTTATCACAATTTTTTTACTCATTGTATGAAAATATGAAATATCTAAAAGAAAGGAATTTATTGTAATGTAGACAAAACGTAAGAAAAAACATCATTGCTGTTGGTAATTCTGATACTATACTGTCGTATCGGCCGCCGCACAGCAGCCGTCAACTCGGTGCGGCGTGCTACAACATGCGCAGCACACAGCGAGTACCGCTGGTGCCGCACGCGATGTCAACAACTGGCGCAAGTGAACGCGTTGTCGCGAGGTTAGCAGCAGCGTACACACCACTATCGATACGGATTACCCTGGCGGCACTGCCCTTGCCACCAGAGTGAGCAACCGTATAAGGGCGCCATCTACCAACACACTGATTGGCCGGACCTGCGGATTTAAGCGAGCTCCCTGAGCCCGTTTAACCAGTTCTGGCTGCTGGATTCACAACGACCGAACCGTACTGTGGCCTCCCTGGCTGGAAACTTGCGATGCGTCGGTATCGACTGGTTGGCAGTGTTTTGGACTTGTATTCTCTACTGGTGACTCTGATTTCTCCTTGGCGCTACAGCCAGCGAAGTGTTGTGTAGTCGAACTTAAGTTTTGTTTTGAGTGACAGAAGGTCAAATAAATTTGGTTATCACGGAATATTTGTTGTGTTATAGTGCGGACATAACACAACATACACAACTACTGTACACATATTGTTGAAACAATCTGCCCATCTTGTGGCTCTGTACTACAGTGTGCTCTCTTATTCAGCATGAATTTTCTGTTCATATTTGGCACCTCGCCTAATAAAGAAATAAAATAATAAAGGAATGTGGCTAATGAAGTCACATATCAGCATGTATCTTTAATCAGAATTTTTTAAATTTGTTTAAATCACCTCTGAAACATATCTTGGGACCTTATTCAGTCCTCCAAGGCATTGATTCCCACTATGTCCTTGACTATCACCTCTGCCATGGCAGCTATCTACGCATAGAGATGGCTTCACCATATCCCTCCAAAGGGAAGAGGAATGAATGTCCTTGGCTGTTGCCTATGCCATGGCCACTGTTTACACACAGAGATCGGTCAAAAGGAAGGGCAGTGCAGTGGAAGGCTGGTGCCTCATGACCCAGCACATATGCCACACAGCATTGCCCTGCAGGTTGCTGCCATGCCAGATGCCTGCAGCTGATGCTGCTCCACTGCACTGAGACATTAGCTGCAGTAGTGAGGGTGCTACGATCACTGGACACAGCTGGCTCTTCTCACATCTGTGAAGACCTGTGATGCCAGCCACTTCCTGGTATCCATACTCCAGGTGGCCTTTATAGGACAGCTGCCTGCAGCTCTTCTGCAGTCTGAATATCAGTTAAATGTTTATTTGACAATACAATAGTCAAGCCACAGTCATGGAACTGTGACTGTGGTTTCACTATGGTAGTGTCAAATAAACATTTAACTTACTTTATTGTCACACTCCTTTACAACAATTATGTTGGAATATAGAACTCTGAATAGGAGTCTGACGCCAAATCTAAAAGCAATCGTGAATTCGATTGATGTATGATGAGTCTCCGGTACTGCACACCAAGATCAGGACTAGGACTAGGACTAGGACTACGCCACAGCAACAACAGATTGTTACACTGACCAATTCCTACCAAGCCTACGGAAGTGTAACCTATGGTGACAAACTGTGTGCTTTCTCTCGCATCTTCCTGGGACTGTGTTTGATAGAGTGACAATTCTTCTATCAGGTCAAGAAAATTATTACATTTTTGTCATAGAGAATAGGTTTTCTGATGTTCATATTTCTTGTGATTCTTCATAGAAATAAACTTCCATTGGTCAATGCTACTCGGGTAACTTTTAGTTTTCTCTGAGCACCATCTCACAACGGATACTTTAGTGGGTGGCAAGGGTAAACTTTTCAGGACACCCTTGTCTTTGGAACTTCCTTCCAGTATCTGTGCTCAACCAGGTCACCTTCTCTCAGCATTTGTGTGCTTCCACATATGTTCTTCTAATGCTCTTCAGGTCTCTTTTCACTTACTCTTTCCCCATGGCTCCTTCTGTGCCAGAACATTTGCTTATCTCTCTTGCAATTTCATAATGTTTATTATAACTTATTCTCATTTTGAGACTGACAATTCAATAACAGCTTTCTGACTACTCTGCTGCTACCCACTACTTCCCTACACTTACCCTTCAATTCCAGTTGCCAAACTACTCTACCCCCAATGCTTTCGAAACTGCTCTTTAACAGACAGTGTAATGTGTGTGTGTGTGTGTGTGTGTGTGTGTGTGTGTGTGTGTGTGTGTGTGTGTGTGTGAGAGAGAGAGAGAGAGAGAGAGAGAGAGAGAGAGAGAGAGAGAGAGAGAGAGACTGACTACAAAAAGCTAACAATGTAAGAGTCAGGGTGAGTTTCTGATCAGTTACATTTCTCCATGTGACACCAATCAGTCTGCTGACGTTGAGTGACTGCCTTTCCTTATTTTTGTCTGTTTCCAACAACAGAAAAATTTCTGGGTTTTCTGTGGATTTCCCAGTTAAAAATACACTGTTCCTGGGTGAAAATACAAATTTTTCCGGCTAAAAATATATACATTTTCCCGGGTGAAAATACATTTTTTCCATGTTCAAGTGATAGTATACTTCCCCTCGGACTTGTAAAATGTATCAATCTTTTGAATGTTAAAATTTTTACTCAGCAGCTTAGAACTTCCCAGCCATTTAGGAAACGACTGGTTGGTTGGTTGATTTGTTTGGGGTATAAAGGGTCATCAGTCCCTTATTCCTGACGCAAGCAAGGCTCAATGTACAAAAAAACCCAATGTATGTTTGAGAAAGTAAAAGGGGGAAAAGGAATGGGGAACCACACCTAAAAAGAAAACGAATGGAACGAACAAAAAATGGGGAAAACTTACACCACAAGGAAAAGTAGAAGAAGGTATTAAAACCATAGAGCACATGGTCTGGGCTGGCTGATTACAATAATAAAAGAGGATGAGCCAGCCACTTTGCAACACATTAAAATGTCCACCCCAAAAAGTCAAGGCGAACACATGTAGGGAAAAGACGACCACCAAGACAAACAAATGCAAAGACAGTCCGACAGAGTTAAAACGGAGGGAGGGTGGTGGACTCAGAGAGAAGGCTAAATGCCCACCCTTAGATGGTACGATAAAAAACCCCATCATGAATAAAACATAAAACTAAATCTGCTGTTGAGGCAGTGTCGCCCAACACCGAACATACGGTGCTGGGAAGGTTAAAAGTCCGCTGCAGAGGGGCTAAAGATGGGCAGTCCAGCAAGATGCGGACGACAGTCATATGTGAGCCACAGTGATACCGAGATGGGTCTTCGTGACAGAGGAGGTAGTCATGTATAGCCAATATGGAGCCGCCAGAGAACCACAGCGTCCATGCAAGAGACCCACATGGAGGACTCCACACACTCTTAGTCTCCTTAGTGGCATGCAGTTTGTTGTGCGTACTGAGATTATGCCATTCTGCCTCCCAAAGCTGAAAAACCCTGCAGCGTAATAATTATTGCAGGTCAGTTACGGGGATGCCAATCTCCAGAAGCGGTTTCAGTGTAGCCTGTTGGCACGTTCATTTCCTGGGATTCTGGCGTGGGCTGGGGTCCACACAAACACCACGGAATGACTGGACCATTCCAGGGTGTAGATGGACTCCTGGATGGTTGCTACCAAAGGATGGCAGGAGTAGCACTGGTCGATAGCTCGTAGGCTGCTCAAGGAGTCAGTACAGAGAAGATATGACTTGCCAGGGCATGAGCGGATGCCCTCAAGAGCACGAGCAATGGCTGCCAGCTCTGCAGTGAAAACACTCAGCCATCTGGCAAGGAGAGTTGTTCAATATGTCCTCCATGAACATACGCAAAACCAACATGACCATCAGCTATCGAGCCGTCGGTGTAAACCACTTCATGGTCCCGGTACATGTCAAGAATTGAGAGGAAGTGACAGCAGAGAGCCATGGGGTTAACTGAGTCCTTAGAACCATGTGAAAGGTCCAGACGGATCTACGGCCTAGGTGTACACCATAGAGGTGTACGTGAGTGGACGTCGAGTATTAGTGAAACTAAACTTCTAATTGTTGTTGTTTATAGGTCCCCTAACTCCGACTTCAGAGCATTTCTGCTCAAGCTAGAGTGGGTTCTTGATTCACTTTTTGGTAAGTTCCAGAAACTAGTTATATGTGGTGACTTCAACATAAATTTTGTATATGATTGTCCAAGAAAAATGATGTTGATAGATCTAAATTCATATGATCTGATGCAGACTGTGTTTTAACCAACTTCGGTGCAGGGGAACAGTAGCACAGCCATAGACAACTTATTTATTCATTCTTCATTATTAGATGGGCATTCTGTTAGTAAAAGCATGAATGGCCTTTCAGACCATGATGCACAAATTTTAACACTAAAAGGCTTTTGTACTCAAACCAATGTCATATTTAATTACAAACTACGTAGGAAAGTTAATCCAACAGCAATAGAGAGTTTTTTAAACCTTGTCAAGGAACAAGAGTGGCAGGATGTTTATAGTACCAATAACATAGATGATAAATACAATGCTTTTCTTAACACATTTCTCATGCTCTTTGAGAGTTGCTTTCCACTAGAACATTCTAAATGGGGTACTAGTAGTAATGGGCGGCCTGGGGTGGCTGACTAGTGGGATAAGGATATCATATCATGTAGAACAAAGCAGGAATTATATCAAAATGTTAGAAGTAGTCACAATCAAGCTACAATAGCCCATTACAAACAGTATTGTAGGGTGCTTAAAATGTTATTAGGAAGGCAGAGAGTATGTGGTACGCAAATAGGATAGCTAGTTCACAGGATAAAATTAATACAATATGGTCAGTTGTGAAGGGAGGTTAGGTTAGGTTAGGTTAGGTTAGGTTAGTGTTTAACGTCCCGTCGACAACGAGGTCATTAGAGACAGAGCGCAAGCTCGGGTTAGGGAAGGATTGGGAAGGAAATCGGCCGTGCCCTTTCAAAGGAACCATCCCTGCATTTGCCTGAAACAATTTAGGGAAATCACGGGAAACCTAAATCAGGATGGCTGGAGACGGGATTGAACCGTCGTCCTCCCGAATGCGAGTCCAGTGTACTACCACTGTGCCACCTCACTCGGTGTTGTGAAGGAAGTGTCTGGTCAGCAGCACAAGGTCGACGATATCAAGTCAGTTCGCAGTAAAAATATTTCTGTTACTGATAAATCAGTATTTAACAATCTTTTCTAAGCATTGCTGGTGAATTAAATAAAAATTTAGTTTCTACAGGAAATCATATAACTTTCTTGGCAAAAGCCTTTCCGAGGTTGATGTCTGAAATACTCCTCTGTGATACAGACAAGAGAGAGATTGAGTCAATAATTAAATCACTGAAGACTAAGGACTCTTATACTTATGATGGAGTGTCTAGCAGAATATTAAAGTACTGTTCTGCATGTTAGCCCTGTATTTAGCCATATTTGTAATTTTTCCTTTAGGAATGGTCAGTTTTCTGAGTGATTGGAGTACTCAGTAGCAAAGCCACTTTATAAAAAGGGAGAAAGGGACAATGCAGATAATTTTATACCTATTTCTATACCATCAGTGTTTGCAAAAGTTATTGAAAAAGTTGTGTATGTAAGGTTAATTGATCATTTTATATCACATGATTTGCTATCAAATGTACAGTTCAGCTTTAGAAGTCGTTTAACAACTGAAAATGCTATATTCTCTTTTCTCTATGAGGTACTGGATGGGCTAAACAAAAGGTTATGAACGCTTGGCATATTTTTTGATTTAACTAAGGCATTTGATTGTGTTGATCAAAAAATATTGCTCCAAAGCTGGACCATTATGGAATACGGGGAGTAGTTCACAATTGGTTCAACTCTTACTTTAGCAACAGGCAGCAAAAGGGCAATATTCACAATGCTGATAACGGCTGTGATGTGGGGTCTGAGTGGGGTACTGTCAAGTGGGGGGTGCCCCAGAGACCAATGTTGGGGCCACTCCTGTTCCTTATTTATATAAATGGAAGCTCTGAGGGCCCACTGTTCACAGCACAGAGTGTGGTATGACTGGTACTTGTGACAGTGATGGTAATGTAGCTGCAGCATATATGGATGTCAACCGAACGGGGGGTAATCGTTCAAATTTACGTTTACCCTCTTGGTAAGACAACTGGTCCAGGGTCTTGTAGTCCATGATTTTCCACTCCTTTTGGAGTACTGTGCAGTCTGGCGAGCAGGGGGAGTGCTGCTCTCCACAGTTAATACAAGAGGGAGGAGGTGCACATAGAGTATCTGGATGCAGCAGACATCTGCAGTCACAACATGTGGCACTGGAAGTGCAGCGGGAAGACGTGTGCCCGAGTTTCCAGCACTTAAAGCACTGCATAGGGAGAGGGACATATGGTTTAAAGCCACAGTGGTAAACTATCACCTTGACCTTTGCAGGCATGGAATCACCCTCAAAGGCCAAGATGAAGGCACTGGCAACAACACTATTGTCTTTGGGTCCCCTGTAAATGCACCGGATGAAATGAACACCCCGCCATTCTAGATTGGCATGGAGCTCGTCGTCAGACTGCAAGAGTAGATCGCAATGGAAAAGAAACTCTTGGACCATACTGAGGCTTTTATGGGGAGTGATGGAAACTGGAATATCACCCAGCCAGTCATAAACGAGTAACACCTGGGATTGGGCTGAGGATGGTGTCTAAATCAAGACTGCACTGTTTGGACAGCACTGTCACTTCCCCAAACTTATCGTCAAGATGTTCAACAAACTATTGAGGCTTAGTAGGTACAAAGGAGTCCCCATCCATTCTGCTACAGGCTAAATACTGAGGCAAATATGGCTCTCCTCTTTCTGTAGCAATATGTTCCTTCCATGGTGTAGCAAGGGAGGGAAACGATTTAGGGCCATATCTGTCAGCATTGAACTCGATCTTGCCCTTCTTAAAGACTACTGGTGCCGTATGGTCACCAGCAAGAGATGATTTAGTCTGCTTCATTGTGGGTCATCCGCCCTGATGCCACCCACTCCGCTCATGGGCTCTCCCCATGGGCACCACCCAGCCACAGCAAAGGCCACATGGCATGATGGCCATTGCCGGGAGTCCTGATGCCCCAGGAAGACAGGCATCTACTCCTTGGCATACGTGTGGAGTTTACAGCTCAGGCATCAGCAGTGCGATCCCTGTGCTGTCAGAGTACTACCCGCATATGGGTACATGATGGTCCCACCACAACAGACTGGTTTCCATGCTGGATATTGGGTGCAGAGGAATCCAATATTGTCATGGGGGCGAATGAGGACAGGAGGCAACGGAAGAAAACGACCTACCCCGGGAAGTGTCCTCACCCAAGTAGTTGAATTGCAGGTGGAGATTCAAAGTCATGACAAGAGGTTCAGGAGATCAAATCTAAGGGCACTATAGATAACTCATGCACCATGTAAGGCGTCCTTCCCCAAATGGCCCGCACTTCTGTAGAATTTGGAAAGTGGCAGGTCAAACCATAAAATGGGACCTGAGCTTACAGGGTCAAAAAGTGCAAGAGTCCTTTTAGTCACCTCTTATGAAAGGCAGGGATACCTCAGGCCTATTCTAACCCCCAGACCCGCAAAGGGGTCATTTAGTAACCAAAACCCAGCAAAGAAACAATGCATATTGGAAAGAACTTTTATGCACAACAACACGTACGCTGCATATTTTCATATTGTGAAAGTATAAATACGAATCCCACAAAACACAGCAAGCTAGCCTCCAATGCTGCTGCTCACAGTGTGGTTTCAATTGTCCAAGACTGCAGTCATGTGAGAGAGTTGTGTTTGCATTTGCGCGCGTGTCGCCTATTTTTGATGAAGGCCTTACTGCTGAACGCTTTATTTGTGACAGTCTTTTTGTTGTGGCTATCTGTGATTCAGCATCTCTGCTATATGCTGAGTAGCAACTTTCCTTTTCATAACACAGATAAATGATGTATTCAGCCACCAATAGCAACATCACTGTTTAGTAGCACAAACACACAAATAGGAAAAGTTAATGGTCGAAATTAATATACATACAGTACAGCTACAAGAAAAGTTAAGCTTCCACATATAATACTGGTCTTTTTTGGGTGTGTTACCCTTTAAGATGTATAAAACGCAAAAGAGCCAGTATAATTTTAAATAGTGACCCTTCTGGGCCTGAAATTTTTCTAAGTGGCTGGTCCTTACATGTAACATAATTAATCTCACATAAAAGGAAATTTACTTTGAAAATAAAACTTCTCAAACCACTATTTGCATCTGCCAATGAGTGCCACAAAACAGGCGCTACTGCATATGTGCAGCTACAATGATGTAGGTAGACAGTGCTTGATGTTTGCTCTGCTCATATGCCTTTTGTTGCATTTTTTCTGTGTACTGGGGCATCATGTGACACCGTTCAGCACTGTGGCATGTTTTTTGTAGGGTACATACAGAGTTATTGTCTTTAGGGCAACTGTTTTATCATATCCTATCTAGATTACGAACGCAAAATAAGAAAGCAGTCCTTGGCACATACTCATTTTGAAACTAGACTCTACATTATGTCATATTACATTATGTCATACAAGAAACAAGATATCACAGAATACTCCAAGAGCATCAAAATTTCATAAACCATACTAAAATGAATAATTCAGCTTAAAGTGCACATTCGTATGTCCGATTCACAATGAAGTAGGTCCCTACCCGGCCTTAACCTTTTCAGTATGGTCTTCGCAATCCCAATTTCCTTGAAGTGTCAGTACTGTATTATTTCATGTTTGGTTCTTTATTATGGCATAATGTCATATGTGGCAGAAATGAAAACCTGCACTACCAATTGAGTGAACAGTTGAAACTAGCCAATAGTGTGGAATGAAACACTTTGTTTAAAATAAACTGACTAGCTCTGAGGAAAAGATTACTGAAAGCCAAATTTCTTTACCAAAACGACAAAAATAACTTCATTGTTCTGCAAGAGTATTAATGTTTGATTGCCAAGAATGCGGAAATAAAATAAATTCAGAAAACTGAAACTAATAACATATTTTGGTCTTCTGTAATTAAGTGAACGTATTTTAAATCACTAGATAGCTCCCAGTCACAGAACACAATTTTGTTTTCATTTGAGGCAAGAGCTGTAAATGGAAAGAAAATAGCAAAATCACAAAACATAAACACACCCCGCCCACCCCCACTACAACCCAGAATATTCTGTGCACATGCAAACCTGGCAGCTTGAGCAGACCAGGAAAATTTTTCTAGCTAACATCTGCTTGCTTGCTGATACTGCTTTTACAGCTGATAGTGACATTTCCAGTAGCCAAAAGTGGGAGAAGGTGCTGTTCATAAGTGACTGCAGCTCTGTGCATAGGCATGAGCCCACTGGCAACTGCTCAAATGAACCTAATTTAAACAGTTGACATCACACTCATCAAAAGCAGTTTGTTATTACAAAGCATTGCATAGTCTTTATTGCTACTGGCAGACATTTTGCATGCATTATGCTTCATTAGTGTAAATGACGCATTTTTTTTTTTTTTTGCCATGTAAATTTTATTTTTGTGTTCTTCTCTTGTTTATGTTTCATTGCTAAGTATTATTCTGCAGTAGCAGGTTAAAGTAAAATTCTTTGTTGGAGTGTCAGTTCTAACCAGTCAAAATTACAAAAATTTAACTGAAAACTTAAGCAATGTAAAATTCCTGAAATTCTAAAAAAATTTCTGGGTTTTTCCAGTTTTCTCCCAGGTGAAAAATTTCCAGGTTTTTCCCAAATTTCTCAGTTGTCTGGGGGGGCATGTACACCCTAAACATGGCATGTAAATAATTGTAGTATGACACATAATAATAACTGTCAAGGGAAAAACACAGGATTTTTGCAAATGAGTTACTCTGCTTATCACTTTGGTCCATTCCATTACTGGACAATGGTATACAAATATGTTACCAAGTGTTTGATGCAGTACTGTAAAGAGTGTATGCCATTAGCGATTAGTAATGTGAAACAGCACTTTTGAAACTTAACATATACTTCAGACTGAACATTTTCTGTTTTAGACTGGTAATTTTTTTTGTCATCTGTTATCAGGTATAATTTTCAAACAAAAAAAGAACATTCAAATGTATTTTTTCTTTATAGTGTATTTAATGTAATTTGAAGTCAATGTCTAGCCAGAACTTACCTCTCAATGGGTACATTGTGAGAACCTTCACATGACATGTTGTAAAGGTACCCAAGAAATTTTTCAAATGTATCGAAGAATGGCCAATGTGATAGAAGACAGATACATTTATTGATATTCACAGTTTTCTGATCACCATCATTCAACTCTAGTTCTTCCTGTTGTTTTGAAGAAAGTGCATCCTTAGGAATTCTTTCATAGAAAGTTACTGCTGATCCATACACCTGAAACACAAGAAATGTCTATGTACTCATATTTGCAAACCTCTGATGTTAGAGGACTCTTCATTGAAGAAAAAGTGTTATAATTGTGAAATGTTTGTTCTTTCTCACTGCTACATCAACCCTTTTCAACTCATGCATGATGCTACAAGATATTCTGACACACTCCATTTAAATATATTTTAACTAGAAAACCTCAGAAATTCAGACTAACCTTTTCAGCTGCATCTGAAACTGTAAGCACAAATGTAGAGAAAACAGGCCGTGGTTGAGTTGCTGAAACTGGCCAACATTCTATTGTAGAGCCCATAGGTAAGCAGAACAATGGCACAGATGGAGGGAATGGAAAATCTCGACGATCTGCATATGGATATCGAGACAAAATACCTGAAAAAGAACACCAGTTTCACTCCACTTTACAGTCTATTCCATGTCAGTACAACTCTCAAGAACAACAAATATATATCTGGGGCCATGAAATGAAAACGAGGCAGTTGGAAAAAAGTAAGTAAATTGTTTATTATTTCAGAAGTAATTGCCATAACTGTCAATACATTTATCCCACTGTGAAAAAAGCCTTCATGGGAAAAAAGTTAGCAGTTACATATAGAACCACGATTGCACCCAGGCATGCAACTCTTCATCCAAAGCAAATTAACTGCCCTGAATGTTGTTCTTGAAAACAGTATTTGCATGGGGGAGATCAGGACTGTGTGGATGATGTGTAAGGGCTTCCCTGTGAAACTTCTTCAGTGTAGTCTCAATAATTTGGCAACATGTGGGTGGGCATGATTCTGCAACAGAATGATGCTTTCTGTCAACAGTACCAGGTGTTTGGATTTGATGCAGTGCTTCCACTTATGCAAAAATGCCCAAATATCACCATGCGTTAATTGTAGAGCTGTGTTCCCGAAAGTTAATGAACAGAGTGTTCTTGCAATCAAAGAAAAAGGTCATTATGACTTTCCCGAAGCTAGTGTGCCTTTTGTTTCAACTAAGGAGCAGGAGTTTCACTGGGAAGCCCTTACACATATTCTCCACTCCATACAGTCCTAATTCCCCCTCCTTTGATTTCGATATTTTTGGAGCCCTGAAGAAAAGCATTTGTGGGTGTAGAGTTGCTTCGAACGAAGAGGTGCACACTTGGGTACAATCATTGTTCCATGGCAACCACAAATATTTTTGGCATTGACTCTCTTGTCTCAAAGTGGGATAAATGTAACAGGTATGGTGATTACTTCTCTACTGGGTCTGTATTCAGGGATATGACAGGAATATTCAGGGATATGGCAGGAATCCATATTTTGGAAGGAGACAGTATGGAGAGAAAGTCTGACAAACATGGGGTCTAAAATGCATACCATAGCAGCTATGATCACTTGTTCAGTGGAAGAGATGTGTTACACAGTATATGAATGATTTAGCAGAAAGTGTCAGAAGCTCTTTCAGACTGTTTGCAGTTGATGCAGTTGTCTATCAAAAAAGTAACAATGCCACAAAACCGTATTGATTTGAAAAAGCACCTGCAGAAGACTGATGAATGATCCAGTTTCTGCCAGTTGACCCTGAACGTGTTAACATATTGTGCATACATAATTTAGTGCCTCGAGAATTTCAGGGTAAATTCTAGACACACTCGTATTTCACCATCTCGAACACACGATATTTTAAAGGTTTATGTGTGTGCAGGATGAGCACATGTTACGAGATGACTAAAGTTGTGGCGGTCTATCGGCGCTGACAAGTGGTGACCACGCACGCCTTGGAAGCTGTACGTCCAGTACAAGGAGTAATCAAGGGCTATTCTTTGGCAGTGAAATAGTAGTGACTGTTGGGAACAAATGAAATACGTTTTATCTAGAGACTCATATACTCTGTCATTTGACTTGATAGGAGCAAGAACTGTTTTGACAAGGGTTATTGAAACCAAAAGAGTCTGTAATGGTATATGTTAAGTACTAATGTTTTCCAGACAGGGTTGATTTGCGAGACTAGAAAGCAGACGTGAAACTTATGTAGTTGTTTTATTGTGAAGAAGAAAATATAGTGACGTTGATATGAAAATATTCTGAGAGTAAGAAATCATTTCAAAAGTAGAGAAGTAGTTCAGTATCATTTCCCTAACCAGCATGAAATCTTCGGAGAAGAAGCATTGTGAAGATCGATGCAGCCGTCTGTCCTGAGAAGAAGATTGGCTGCACACAATAATTAAATCACCCACGAGAGACGTGTGAGTCTTGCACCCCAGTACCACACAGTCTCCGGTCGTCCAGAAAACATTACGAGTAGGAAACAAAATCCACTGCTGTACAACTATACAACTGATGACAAATTGCTGGAAACATTATCTACCGTAAAATATCTAGGAGTAACTATCCAGAGCAACCTGTGCATTAGCACAGAAAATAACAATAGAAAAAGCAGACGCCAGACAGATTCATACGAAAAAGCTTAAGGAAATGCAAATCATCCATGGACGAAATGGCTTACGAGGTGCTTGTTGAGCAGATTCTGACAAGGAAAACTCCCCATCACATACACTCAGATTTAACGGTAAGAGGCATCAGTGGACAGCTCATCAAAAACTGAACACAGAAGATCAAGCATGAAATCAGGAAGTGTGTGTACTGAACTGTGGGAAAAATAAATAAACAAATAAAATAGAAGCAACAGTGAATGGTCCAGGAATAATAATACTTCTGCCAGTATCTCGTCTCCTACCTTTCAAACTTTACAGAAGCTCTCCTGGTAGAGCACTTGCCCGCAAAAGGCAAAGGTCCCGAGTTCGAGTCTCAGTCGGGCACACAGTTTTAATCTGCCAGGAAGTTTCATATCAGCGCACACTCTGCTGCAGAGTGAAAGTCTCATTCTGGAAACATCCCCCAGGCTGTGGCTAAGCCATGTCTCCGCTATATCCTTTCTTTCAGGAGTGCTAGTTCTGCAAGGTTCGCAGGAGAGCTTCTGTAAAGTTTGGAAGGTAGGAGACGAGATACTGGCAGAAGTAAAGCTGTGAGTACCGGGCGTGAGTCGTGCTTCGGTAGCTCAGATGGTAGAGCACTTGCTCGCGAAAGGCAAAGGTCCCAAGTTCGAGTCTCGGTCGGGCACACAGTTTTAATCTGCCACGAAGTTTCATATCAGCGCACACTCCACTGCAGAGTGAAAGTCTCATTCTGGTTAAAAACCTGTTTTGACAGAGCACAGAGAAACTGTGTAATTGTGAAACTGTTGCATTCATTTCTTGCAGTTTATATGACAAACTATTATGTTCTCATCGTTTCCTTGGGAGTGATCACATTCACATTCATACAAACATCTAAATCGGGCAAGGAGGTATATCTCAGACACTTACCAGTTGTACCAAATAGGTGTGTCGATAAGAAATTCCTATCAAATGATACACATACTATCAGTAAGGCCATGTACGACACACCAAATGAATTTTCTGGTGGAGGATTCGGTTGCCTTGTCACCTTGTTGTCAAACATTTGTGGTTCCCATTCAAAAGCCACTTCCTTTCGGCTGCTAATAGGGTAGTTGTGCAGAATCAACTGCCATTACAGGTCCATAACTTACATCTCGCTGTTGTAAACAGACATTACAACACCACGACACAGACACAAATTTCAATAAAGTGAACAGAAAATAAATAAATAAAAATAAAAAATGCCAGGAGGGAGGAATGAACATAGCTCACCCGAATAGCAGTCCATCACCGTAACCACTTAACCATGACACCATTTCATTATTTCCCTGTTCTATATTGTGCTTCCTCTTCTTGAAGCATTCACCGTTCTATTTTGCCTTTTTTCCCCACACTCTTCTTTCTGTTTTCATACTTGATCTGTGTTCAGTTCCAGACCAGCTGTCCACTAGGCCAGCTTACCACTAAATCTGACGGGGCTGCGATGGGGAGTTTCCTTTGTGAGTACCGTTCAAAAATCTGGGATCATTACCAGGTAGGATCGATGAGGAGGAGGAGGAGGAGGAGGAGGAGGAGGAGGGGGGTGGGGGGGGTGGGGGGGGCAAAGAGAGAGAGAGAGAGAGAGAGAGAGAGAGAGAGAGAGAAGATCCCATGAAGGGCTCATTTAGTTGTTGTGAGGGCATTGCAGAGCTGCTCAACAATCTCTTGTGGCAGACACTACAAGATAAGTGTTGCGCACAATGAAGCAGTTTAATACTGAAATTTTGAGAGACTACCTTCTGGGAAGAGGCAGACAGTATATCACTTCCTGTCACATACATCTAATGAAATAACCACAATGAAAACATTTGAGAAATTACAGCAAATATAAAAGTTTACTGACAATAATTCTTCCCATGTGCCATTCACAAAGAGAACAGGAAAAAAGGATGGCAGTCAATGGTACTAAAAATACCCTCCGCCATACACTGTCGGGTGGCTAGCAGAGTATTGATGTATATGTAGATGAACAAGTGCTCACAGCTCTTGAGGTACGCACTTTAAAGCCCATGTTTACTGGACTTTTTTCCTTCTTTTGGTCTACCCCATCACCTCTCAAAATATGGAAAGCAAAGAGCATGCAGTAGAAGAAATTTACTTCCCAGCACCGAAACTAAAGAAGGCCTCATAGCACTTAAAGTATGCATTTTAGAGCCCCTGGTACTACTCACACATTGCAATGCAGGGAACCCTTAAAAGAAAAGAAGTCAAGCAGCTCATTACCTATAATAATATAATTATCATTTATATAGTCCATGGCCTTAAGTAGATTTGTTTCTGAGAAAATACCTTCACAACACTGAAAAATCTGTAATGTGCAATCAGCAAGTAACATGGTAGGATCTGGTTTCTCATAGGCGTCAACATATAGATGCAAAACTACTATGATGTGTTTGCCTTTGCTGAAGGCATAGCACAGCATACCATCATCTCTTCCATTGGATTCAGTGAACCCATACACAAAGTACATATTGGCTACCAGAAACCACAGTTCCCTTATAACAAAAGGCTCAAAAAATATCCCTCAACAGGCTCAAATTTTTCTTGGTGGAGTTCGAGTTAACTCTACAGAGACTGATGGCAGCATACCAGAAACAGAAAAGTGTAAGTATGTTATTTCCTGTTGGACAAAGCATTTAACACTGTAAGTGCGTACAACTGAAATATAAATGTCTGTCTGTTTACACGGTGTTCAATATGTGTCTGACCACTGCCTTCTGGGGTTTGCAGCTAAAGAGAATAATGGCTTATATCAATACTAATTTCACAGAGCACTGACAGACCTAAATGTAAACAAGACCCCCTGGAGTAGATGACATTTCCTCAGTATTACTAAGAGAGAAAGCCATGACAAAATTATTCCATCAGATATGCAAGATAAATGAGACACGCAAAGTACCCTCAGACTTCAAAAAGAATGTAATAACTCCAGTTTCACAGAAGGAAGATGCTGACAGGTGTGAACACTGCCAGATCATCAGCTTAATATGTCATGGTTGCAAAACACTGACACGAATTATTTACAGAACAATGGAAAAACTGGTAGAATCAACCAAGATCAGTTTGGGGAGAAATATAGAAATATGTGAGGCAATACTGACTCTGTGACTTGTCTTAGAAGGTAGGATGAAGAAAGGCAAACCTACGCTTATAACATTTGTAGATTTATAGAAAGCTTTTGACTCTCCTGACTGGACTATTTGAAATTTTGAAGGAAGTAAGGATACAATACTGGCTACAATAAGTTATTTGTAACTTGTACAGAAACCAGAATCAAAGGGTCTGAAAGGCAAGTAGGAGTTAAGAAGGGAGTGAGACAGGTTTGCAGCCTCTCCCCAATGTTATTCAACCTGTACACTGAGCAAATAGTAAAGGAACCCAAGGAGACATTTGTAATTTAAGTTCAGGAAGAAAAAATAAAAACTCCAAAATTTGTTGATGACAGCGTAATTCTTTCAGAGACAGCAAAGGATTTGGAGGAGCAGCTGAAAGGAATGGATAGTGTCTTAACATATCAACAAAGTTAATAAAAGAGTGTTCATGTGAGCTTAGTCGTATCTTAAGAAATTTGTGTAATCAATCACTTGTCACAGGAAGATTCCTGGACTGGCTTAAATACGCTGAAGTTATACCTCTCCACAAGAAAGAGGACAAAGAAATGCTGTCAAATTACCGACCAATCTCACTTTTGCCAGCTTTTTCAAAAATCTTTGAAAAGGTTATGTTCAAGCGTCTATGTAAGCACCTTAGTGAAAATAACATACTGTCAAAGTCACAGTTTGTGTTTCTTAAGGGTTGTGATATTGAGAAAGCTATTTACACTTACAGCGAAAATGTCCTTAATTCATTGGACAACAAATTAGAGGCAACTGGCATATTCTGTGAACTGTCAAAGGTGTTTGACTGTGTGAATCACAGCATTCTTTTAAGTAAATTAAAATATTATGGTGTCACTGGTAGTGCTGCAAAGTGGTTTCAGTCATATCTTACTAATAGAAAACAAAGGGTGTCATTACGTAACACTTCAGCAGCAGGCAATCAGACATCATCTGACTGGGGAGGAAATTACAAGTGGTGTTCCCCAAGGTTCCATACTAGGTCCACTACTGTTCCTTGTGTATATTAATGACCTGTCATCTGTTACATTACCAGATGCCAAGTTTGTCTTATTTCCAGATGATACAAACACTGCAATAAATAGTAAATCAAATATAAATTTAGAAAGGGCAGCTAATCAATATAAGTGGTTCATAGCCAATTCACTGTCATTAAACTTTGAAAAGACCCACTATATGCAGTTCAGAACTTCCAATAGATTTTCTTCTGGTGTGTGTATAAAATATGACGACATGGAAATAGGAGAAGTCGAGAGTGTAAAATTCTTGGGATTACAACTTGATAATAAATTCAGTTGGGAGCAACATACCAACGAACTGCTGTAGCACCTAAACAAGTCTGTATTTGCAATGCGAATGATGTCAGACATAGGAGATATAAATATAAAAAAACTGGCATATTTTGCTTATTTTCACTCCATTATGTCATATGGTATCATATTTTGGGGTAACTCCACAAACAGAGAAAACATTTTACAGAAGCATATAATCAGAGTAATGAGTAGTGTTAATCCAAGATCATCATGTAGAAACCTATTCAAAAAATTGGACATGTTAACCACAGCTTCACAGTATATTTATTCCTTAATGAAGTTTGTTGTAAATAATACATCTCTTTTCCCAACTAACTGCTTAGCACACAGTATCAATACTAGGAATAAGAACAATATACATAAAGATTTAAAATCACTTACTCTTGCCCAGAAAGGAGTCCAGTATTCAGCAACGCATATTTTCAATAAGTTACCAGCAACCATTAAGAGTTTAGTTTCAGACAAGGCACAATTTAAACATAATTTAAAAGAATTTTTGGTGGCCAACTCCTTCTATTCCATCCATTAGTTTCTCAACAAGTGCAGTAGACCATTTTAATGAATATTTATTATACTTTAATTTTTGGCAATACTTGGTTGTAACAGCCAAGTAACTACCTACTGTATGAATGATGGATGTATGGAAAGCAGATGTAAGTCTTAAGACTGTAAATAGAGGAAGTTTAATTTTAAATCTTGTACATAATCAGACTGTTCTTAACTGAGGACCCCTGAAATGAATAATTTAATTTTTGACAACACTTGGTTGTAATAGCCAAGAAACTAGCAAATGCCTGAATGATGGATTTAATGAAAGCAGATGTAAGTATTAAACCTGTAAATATTAGAAGTTTAAATTTAATTCATGTACATAATTTTACTGTTTATTGACTGAGGATCATTAAAATTAATGAAACTCAAGTTTTTCTAATTACATTTTTGTAATGTGTTTATCTGACATGTTCCACACCCAGGAGCATTCCCTCTTTTATGGGTCTATGGAATGAATAATTAATCTAATCTAATCTAACAGCATGCACCAGTTGACGAGCCTTGGCTTGTAAAACTTCCCTCATTTCACATCTTTTCTGATGGTCAGAGTAATGTCAGGTTATGTCAACAATTCTGATCTCTAGCAAATGCGTGAAGTGAGTTGTGGGATGGAGTCAGTGGAGTGGCATCACATGCAAGAGTCAGGATGTAAAAATATGCAAATTTAAAGATGAATATGTTTAATAATTGCACTGAGGGGTGTAATTAATTGTTATACGAACACTGAACAACCTGTGGTTTCTGGAGTGAATGGATTTGTATTTGTCAGTTTTCATCAATGTGAATGAGTGAGATATGGTTAGGTGGGTTTCTATTCTTGGAAGTTGAATAAACTACCATATTTACTTGAATCTAAGCCGCACTTTTTTCCGGTTTTTGTAATCCAAAAAACCGCCTGTGGCTTAGAATCGAGTGCAAAGTAAGCCGAAGTTCTGAAAAATGTTGGTAGGTGCAGCCACAACTAACTTCTGCCGTCAAATACAGGCTTGCTTTGCAGGCACAAAGATAAATACTGGCGCCAAAACCTCTGTGTCAGTAAATACATTTAAAAAAACTTCAACCACTGCATTTTCATACATTATCCAACGAAGTAAATACAAATTCCGTATTGTTCATCATTGAATGTAGCAGCATATCAATGTACTACGAAAATCCGACTGGCAAGACTGTTTGGGGTTTTTGTCAATATGGTCAACTCTACATTCTGAATTTTTTCCTACCTGTGAGAAGAGATGGTTGCTAATAGCAGTATTCTCTTCACCATAAGAATAATACGAATATACTGTATTTACTCGAATCTAAGCCGCACTCGAATCTAAGCCGCACCTGAAAAATGAGACTCGAAATAAAGGAAAAAAAATTCCCGAATCTAAGCCGCACCTGAAATTTGCGACTCGAAATTCAAGGGGAGAGAAAAGTTTTAGGCAGCACCTCCAAATCGAAACGAAGTTGGTCCATTGTAATATGAGACACAATTTACGTCGAATGAATGACGATACAGCGACAGTAGTTTGATTCGAGTCGTAAGCTTAGCAGTTAAGCTTTACCAGGTAGCCATTGCTATGCGTCAGGCGCTCCGTCCGTATTTATGAGAGTACCATTCCTTTTTCACGTGCTCTGTCTGGTTTGAATCAATTGCTTATTTTGCTTTGATCTGATAAGTGCCGTTTTCTTTGTTATAGGTGTTCACGTCATCCTAAGCTGAAAATGCATTACTGTACTGTCATGCATTGTTTGTTGCATTCTGACAGTGCGTGTTTACGGCCTGTCGCCGCTTGCGGCACAGCTTGCTTTTGTGCGCGCTACCGCCGCTTACAATTAAAAAAAAAAAAAAAAAAGAAGAGAGAGAGAGAGAGGGGGGGGAATCGTCTCATTAGCGAAACAATGGCAAGAGACTGCTATTTGTTGTTACTTACACTGCTGCTTTCTTTGATAATGATCAACAAGAACCAAATAATAGACTGCGTATTTCAGAACATGTTCTGAAGAGTTCGGCGAAAATTTTTCTCCGTTTGAAAATCTTTGCGGCCGCTTCTGTAGTACATCAAATTCGGCACAGAAATTAGAGTCATCTTAGATTTAAAAATCTGGTCAGTTGCCATACTTCATTTCTGACTGTATCACATTAGGCATAAGAATAATACGAATATAAACATGACACGATACGTATATTCTTCCGCGTTCGCGGTTCTTTCACTCTAGTTTCGTAGTTTATTAGGCAGGATTTAAATGAGATAGCAGCAAACGCGAAAGAATACATGGCAAAATGTTTATATTCGATTATTCTTATGGTGAAGAGAATACTGCATGTGATTCACATTTCATCAGGTTCCTATTTGCAACCAACTCTTCTCACTGGTAGGAAAAAATTCAGAACGTAGAGTTGGCCATATTGACAAACATCCTAAACAGTCTTGCCAGTCGGATTTTCGTAGTACATTGAAATTCTGCTACATTCGAAGATGAACAATACGGAATTTGTATTTACTTCGTTGGATAATGTATGAAAATGCAATGGTCGAAACTCGGGGCGGAGAAAAAAAAAGCTCGTCTTCCACCCTTTTTTTTTTTTTTTTTTTTTTTTTACTGACGCAGAGGTTTTGGCGAAAGTATTTATCTTTGTGCCTACAAAGCATACCTGTGTAGTGCTACATATATTCGACAGCAGAAGTTATAGTTGTAGCGGCACCTACCAACATTTTTCAGAACTTCCGCTTGCTTTGCACTTGATTCTAAGCCGCAGGCGGTTTTTTGGACTACAAAAATCGGAAAAAAAGTGCGACTTCGATTCGAGTAAATACGGTAAACATTTTGCGATGTATTCTTTCGTGTTTGCTGCTATCTCATTTAAATCCTGTCTGCCTAATCAACTACGAAACTAGAGTGAGACAACAGCAAACGTGGAAGAATATACATATGATGTCATGTTTATATTCATATTATTCTTATGCCTAATAGTGATACAGTCAGAAATGAAGCACGACAATTGACTAGATTTTTAAATCTAAGATGACTCTAATTTCTGTGCAGAATGTAATGTAATGTACTAAAGAGGTATTTGCAAAGATTTTCAAACAGAGAAAAATTTTCGATAAATCGTTCAGCACATCTTCTATCATATGCAGTCTATTATTTGGTTCTCGTTGATCATTATCAAAGAAAGCAGCAGTGTAAGTAACAACAAATAGCAGTCTCTTGCCATTGTTTCGCTAATGAGACAATTCCTCCCTCTCTCGCTCTCTGTCTCTCTTTTTTTCACTGTATGCGGCGATAGCGCACACAAAAGCAAGCCATGCAGCGAGCGGCGACAGGCCATAAACACTCATTATCAGAATGCAACAAACAATGCATGACACAGTACAGTAATGCATTTTCAGCTTAGAGTGACGTAAACACCTGTAACAAAGAGAACGACACTTACGAGATCAAAGAAACATAAGCAATCAATTCAAACCAGACGAAGCACATGAACAAGGAAGGGTACCAGTGCAAATACGGACGGAGTGCCTGACGCGTAGCAATCGCTACCTGGTAAAGCTTAACTGCTAAGCTTACGACTCGAACCAAACTACTGTAGCTGTATCGTCATTCATTCGACCTAAATTGTGTCTCATATTAAAATGGACCAACTATGTTTCGATTTGGAGGTGCGGCCTAAAACTTTTCTCTCCTCTTGAATTTCGAGTCTCAAATTTCAGGTGCGACTTAGATTCGGGAAAAACTTTTTTCCTTGATTTCAAGTCTCATTCTTCAGGTGCGGCTTAGATTCGAGTGCGGCTTAGATTTGAGTAAATACGGCAAGTAAATGAGAAAAATATTTTATTGCACAAGACCTTTCCATCATTTATGATTAATTTTTGCAGTAAATAATTACATACACACCACAGACATTTTATTTTCCATTATTTGTAGTGGTATGATGTATGTCATCTTCCTTCAAAGTCTGATAGCCAAAACTTAAGTTCCGCATTCCTGAGGCTAAAGAACAAGGTATTTTTATTTGGAATTATTAAGGGAGAGCTTACATCAGGCAAAAAGAGATTAGAAGCTATTGAAATGTGGCTACAGATGAATCCTGAAGAATCTATGGGTAGACCGAATAACTACTAAGAAGTTACTGGATCGAATTGGAGAACAAAAAATCCTGGCACAACTTGACTAAAAGAACTGTTGATTTAATAATGGAGGGAAGTGTGAGGGGTAAAAATTGCAGATGGAGACCTAGGGAAGAGTACAGTATGTAGATTCAAATGGATGTAGTCAGCAGTAGCTATTCAGAGGTGGCGAAACTTATACAGGAGAGACTAGTGTGAAGAGTTGTATCAAACCAGTCTTCAGCCTGAAGACCAAGACCAAGAAGACCGCCACTGCCACCGCCACAAGAACAACAACAACAACAACAACAACAACAACATTGTGCTGTTAGACGATGGTAGTTCTGGTCAGTCAACATGACTGGTTCTGTTGGTACTGTCAGGAGTGAACTTTGACAATTAGTGGCAAATAGCAGTCAAATTGTTTGCTGTAGCCTTTGCTACTGAATGATGTTTTGTATTGATGAAGAGGAGTCATTTGTCAGTTACTACAAAAAAAGCTGCAGATAAAAGCTTTAATGACAGCAGCTGTGATAGTTGGCAAGACACGAAAAGTATGGGTAGTAAAAGGGGCAGGAATTTGGAACAATCTATTGATAGTAGAGCACTATGACAACCATCAGCACGTATTTCAGTGTGTAGTAATTAGTATCATTCTCAGTTTTTATATACTGCTAAAAATGGCACAAATGAGCGACTAACAAAAAATTATGGGATGAATCTTATGAGTATTTTATTGCTGAATCTTTGAGCAAAACAATAGCTAAGCAAACGAACTTACAGGGTTTGTCCAGAAAATAATATCTCTCTCTCTCTCTCTCTCTCTCTCTCTCTCTCTCTGATATAAAAAATTCTCAGATAGGTTCAAACTACTTCAAATTCTTTCCATTCATCATTAGCTTTCTGTAACTCATGAATCAGGATGCTCTTCGGGGAAGCCGTCAAAGTAGCTTGCATACTGGCCATCAACTTAAGATACTTTCCTTTGATTTCAGTTTTCAAATAAGGAAACAAAAAGAAAAAGAAGTCCACTGGAGCCATGTTGGGACTGTAAAGTGGCTGCAGCACCATTGACAAATCAGTACAGATCAGGCAAGCTGTGCAAACATAGGCAGTGTGAACTGCTGCTTTGTCATGCAGTATCCATGAAGTGAAAATCTTCTGCAAGGCCAAGTCTTCAGATACAATCTCATAAAAATAAAAAACAGTTTTTAGCATGCACAATAATTCCGACAGCAAGTGAACACTCATTTGACAGTATGAGTTCAGCAACAGGTTCACATAAATCTAATGATCATCCATTTGCGATGTTGATAGGCATCCTGCGCAGGCCTCGTCAGCTAGCTCCTACTGACCTACTCTAAACCTCTTGTGCCAGTTGTTTGACTACGATCTGGAAAGACAATCATCCCGAAGGCGTCCTTAAGCCAGGGTTGCCACAAGTTTCCCCAAGTGAAATTCCCTGATATTTCTCTGATTTCCAGACAGGTTTTAGCGTTTTTCCCTGGCAAATTTTTAGGTCTCAAGGGTAAATTAAGATGTAAGTTGACAATCTGCCTTTGCAGCTATGGTACAAGAAACAATAGCGCAAATGAGGAAATATCTAAAAAAGCTTGCAAGCAGATGGCGTTTCCTATGTTAGCAAAAATCTTAAATGCTAACATCAACATCTTTTGCAATGAACTACTTTAGATGGAGAAAGCAAGCCAAATGGCATGTGTGTTTAATTACGACCACTGGCATTATTTTATTTCAATAAAACAAAACACATTTGGTGACGAAAACACGCATTTCCTTGGAGTTGAAAGGCAGATTTAAAATACCTTCACTGATTTCAGAAATAACCTCAGGAAAAAGTAGGCCTTTTAAAAAAAGTGTAGAGAAGGGGGGCAGCGGAGGTGGGGGAGAAGAACTGTGTAAACCAACACTATGGGTGACCGCTAATAATGTGGTGTCACCGCCAGACACCACACTTGCTAGGTGGTAGCCTTTAAATCGGCCGCGGTCCGTTAGTATATGTCGGACCCGCGTGTCGCCACTATCAGTGATTGCAGACCGAGCGCCGCCACACGGCAGGTCTAGAGAGACTTCCTAGCACTCGCCCCAGTTGTACAGCCGACTTTGCTAGCGATGGTTCACTGACAAATTACGCTCTCATTTGCCGAGACCATAGTTAGCATAGCCTTCAGCTACGTCATTTGCTACGACCTAGCAAAGCGCCATTACCAGTTACTATTGATGCTGTAAAATATGTACCGTCAAGAGCGATGTTCACCAATTATGGATTAAAGTTAAGTATTCCTCAGCTACATCCTTTTTTGCTAGTCTCATTTCCTTGACCTGTTCCAGACCTCACGCCAGCCTGTGTGAGCTAAAACGCGTGCCTTTCGGCTTCCTCTCATAGTGGGTTGGCTCTCTTGCCAATCCACAACATTTTGGCGACGAGGCCAATTCGCGTTCGTAACTATGCTGCCCTGATTTACTTGTGTAATGGCTTCGCCACAGTCTCCAGATGTACTGTCCGAATTTTATCGCTTATAGAATCAGCAGACGCAGGCCTTACTGGATGCCCTTGGACAGCTCGTCCAGGGTCAAAGAGCAATGCAAAACGATGCGGCAGCTGCCGCTCCACCGCTCACGCAGCCACCACACGCTGTTGCACCAACTTTCGACCTTTTGATGCTGCACTGGAAAGCTGGACGGAGTGGTCACACCAATTTGGATTCCATCTCGCCGCCTACAGAATTCAAGGTAACGAGCGGCAGCCTTTTTTGTTAGCATCCGTCGGGGTGCAAATGTACCGTGTGATAGTGCAACTATTTCCCCGACGCGACGTAGCAACTCTGTCCTACGACGAAATTTTGTCTGCATTAGATGCGTATTTCAAAGAATCAGTCAATGTAGTTGCAAAAAGGTATACCTTCTTTCGTACAACACATACGGCCGGTCAAACTAATAGGGAGTGGGCTGCAACTTTGCAAGGCCTTACTAGGGATTGTGCTTTTGAGTGTCAATGTGGACTCCCTTATTCAGATACTATGGTACGTGATGCAACTGCACAGAACGTTTCTGATGTTTGTATAAGGGAACAGATTTTGAAACTAGTCAATCCCTCCCTTCAACAAGTGATGGACATATTGGATCGACAGGACACACTTGACTTTGCTCAGGAATCATTTGAAACTTCACCAGCCGTGTGTCACATTAACCAGCCCGCCGGGCGCGCTGCACGGAACAGTAAACAGCCCTCACCCCCGTCCGCGCAGCTGCCACCAGGCTCTCAGCCACGTGAGCCGCACAGGCAAGCAAATGCAGTGCTAAAATCATGCCCGCGGTGTGCTACTAGACATTCGCATGAGAATTGCCCGTCACGCCAGGCTATTTGCTTTTTCTGTAATAAAGGACATGTTCAGAGTGTTTGCCAGAAAAAACTCAGATCGGACACTCACAACCATTCCAGGCCCTTTGCTTCGTGCCGAAATCGAACCAAGGATACGCAGGCTCGTGAAACTTCGCCCATGGAAATTCATGTAGTTCATTCCACTCCGCCCAGTGCCACTTTCTCTAACAGTGACTGTGTTCGTCCCACAAAAAGTGTGCGTCGACATCGCCGGAAATCCCATCATGTCGCAGGTGATTTTGTACCAGTGTCGGTTCACGTTGCACGAGACAATCACTCTTGTCGTCAGCAGGACAATAAACTTTTTGTGGACTTGGACATTAACGGCAAAGTGATACCATTCCAGCTCGATACCGGAGCTGCCGTTTCACTGATCAGTCAAGACACGTACAAACAGCTGGGCACACCTCCGTTGCGTGCCGCAAATGTTACGCTAAGTAGCTATTCCGGTCAGCATATCCCTGTGTTAGGACAGTGCAGCCTTCTTGCAACATACAAGGGACAAACAAAACTTGTGTCATTGTACGTCCTTCGTTCTTCTTCTGCAGTGAACTTGTTTGGTTTCGATTTATTTCAGTTGTTTAACTTGTCTATAGTCAATCAGGTCCTATCAGTGAACCAGACTGTGTCTTCAGACAGTGTTTCTCGTCTATGTGAAGAGAGTGCAGACATTTTTGCACCGGGCCTTGGTTGCGCTAAGAACTATAAAGCACATTTGGAACTGAAAGTAAACGCGCAACCGAAATTTTTCAGGGCGCGCAATGTTCCCCATGCATTGTGTGATGAGGTCGCAAAAACATTACACGATTTGGAATCACAAGGTGTGTTTGAACGTGTGCAGGCTTCTCTCTGGGCATCACCCTTAGTAATTTTGCCAAAACCTTCCGGAAAATTGAGACTTTGTGTGGACTTCAAGGCAACAGTGAATCCACAACTAGTGACTGCAACTTTTCCTTTATCCCGCCCGGAAGATCTTTTTGACAAACTGTGCCCGGGTAAATATTTTTCGAAGTTGGACCTAGCAGATGCGTACTTGCAAATACCGGTGGACGAAGAATCCCAGCGCGTTTTGATGGTTAACACGCATCTTGGTTTGTATCGCTTCAAACGGACTGCGATTCGGGTGTGCATCCACCCCAGCATTGTTTCAGCAATATCTACAAACTGTTTGTGCGTCGGTCCCTACTGCAGCAAACTATCTGGACGATATTGTGATCTCTGGAAAGACGGAAGAAGAACATTTAGCCAATCTCAGAACATTATTTCAGGTCTTGCGACAAAATGGTCTTCGCTTACGGAAGGACAAATGTGTGTTTTTTGCTCGTGACTTACCCTATCTGGAACATTTTTTTTTTTTGTGGTTTTAGGGCGCAAAACTTCTATGGTCATTAGCACCCAGCCCGTGACTTAGGAAACAGTAAAAAACCGAAATTGAAAACCAGCAGCAATGGGAACAAAGTCATAAAATTGGAGAAACTAAAAGCAGAAGGAATGCTTAAAAATCTACTACAGAAAGGGGTTGGTTGTCCCCAAAAAAAGCTTCAAATGACTGACGTCATTTCACTGTCACTAATAAACTGGAGAACGCGGTCGGCTGAGCGCGTGTCATCTGCTAAAATCGACGATAGATCAGGCGATAGCTGTAGACGGAAGCGTAACGGATTAAAATAGGGGCATTCAATTAAAAGGTATCTTACCGTCCACAGCTGAGAGCAGTGGGGACAGAGTGGGGGAGGATCGCCGCTTAAAAGATGTCGATGGCTAAAAAGACAGTGCCCTATCTGGAGTCTAGCTAAAATTACCTCCTCCCGACGACGCGTTCGGGAGGAGGTAAGGGCTTTCACTTCCCGCAATTTATTATGGGGAAGTGTTGACCAATGCGCATGCCATAAATGAGCAACTTTGCGACATAAACCGCTCCGTAGATCGGTGAAGGGAAGCGACTGAATAGCTGGCCGAGGAAGAGAGACTGCAGCCTTGGCCGCGATATCGGCCGCCTCATTCCCACAGATACCAGCGTGTCCCGGGAGCCAGAGGAACGCCACCGAGACGCCCCCCAGGTGGAGCAAGCGCAGACAGTCCTGAATCCGGTGGACCAGAGGGTGCACAGGATAAAGAGCTTGGAGACTGAGGAGAGAGCTGAGAGAATCTGAGCAGAGTACATACTGTATCCGCTGATGGCGGCGGATGTAGTGGACAGCCTGGAGAACAGCGTAAAGCTCTGCAGTATAAACCGAACACTGGTCGGGAAGCCGAAAGTGATTTGGGGTGTCGCCAACAATATAGGCACTCCCTACACCTAACGATGTTTTCGAGCCATCTGTGTAAATAAATGTGGCGTCCGTCATTTGTGCACATAGAGCAGCAAATGCCCGACGATAAACAAGTGTAGGGGTACCATCCTTGGGAAATTGACAAAGGTCACGGAGCAAGCAGATCCGGGGACGGAACCAAGGCGGTGCTGTACCCCAAGTTGTCAAGAAGGTTTTAGGAAAGCGGAAGGAAAGAGAATGGAGCAGTTGACAGAAGCGGACTCCCGGGGGTAGTAGGGAGGAGGAGCGGCCTGCATACCCTACATCAAAGGAGGCGTCGAAAAAAATGTCATGGGCTGGATTAGCAGGCATGGAAGACAGATGGCTAGCATAACGACTCAGAAGGACTGCTCGCCGATTGGACAGCGGAGGTTCAGCAGTCTCAGCATAAAGGCTTTCCACAGGGCTGGTGTAAAAAGCTCCAGACACTAAACGTAATCCACGGTGGTGGATAGAGTCGAGACGCCGAATAATAGACGGCCGAGCAGAGGAGTAGACTATGCTTCCATAATCCAATTTCGAGCGCACTAAGGCGCGATAGAGGCGGAGAAGGACCACTCGGTCCGCTCCCCAGGAGGTACCATTCAGGACACGGAGGGTGTTAAGGGATCACAGACAGCGAGCCGAAAGATAGGAAACGTGGGAGGACCAGCACAGTTTTCTGTCAAACATAAGACCCAAGAATTTAGCGACGTCTGAAAACGGAAGGCTGACAGGACCTAGATGTAAGGAGGGCGGAAGAAACTCCTTACGTCGCCAAAAATTAACACAAACGGTCTTACTGGGTGAGAAACGGAAGCCGGTTTCGATGCTCCACGAGTGGAGGCGATCGAGACATCCTTGAAGACGTCTTTCAAGAAGGCTGGTCCGTTGAGAGCTGTAGTAGATCGCAAAATCGTCCACAAAGAGGGAGCCCGAGACATCAGGAAGGAGACAATTCATAATTGGATTTATGGCGATGGCAAACAGTACAACACTCAGCACGGAGCCCTGGGGTACCCCGTTTTCTTGGGAGAAAGTACGGGAGAGAGTAGTGTTCACCCGCACCCTAAATGTGCGCTCTGCCATAAATTCGCGAAGAAAAAGGAGCAGCCGGCCTCGAAAGCCCCAAGAGAACAGTGTGCGGAGGATGCCTGTCCTAAAACAGGTATCGTATGCTCTCTCCAGATCAAAAAATATTGCTACCGTTTGGCGTTTCCGGAGAAAATTGTTCGTGATATAAGTGGAGATAGCAACAAGATGGTTAACTGCAGAACGATGCTTTCGGAATCCGCATTGGGCTGGTGTTAAAAGACTGCGGGATTCCAGCCACCAAGCTAAACGGTAATTCACCATACGCTCCAAAACCTTACAGACACTACTCGTGAGAGAAATGGGGCGATAGCTAGAGGGGAGATGTTTGTCCTTTCCAGGTTTCGGAACGGGCACGACAATAGCTTCCCACCATCGTCTGGGAAAGGTACTGTCGGTCCAAATTCGATTATAAAGGCGAAAGAGGTAATGCAGACTATGGGTTGATAAATGCAGCAACATTTGGACATGGATACCATCCGGTCCTGGGGCGGAGGATCGAGAAGAAGAGAGGGCATGTTGGAGTTCCCGCATAGAGAAAACAGTATTGTAGCTTTCGTGATTTTGAGAGGAGAAAGCAAGATGTCGCACTTCCGCTGCATGTTTCTTCGGGAGAAACGCTGGCGGGTAATTTGAAGAGCTCGAAATCTCAGCAAAGTGCTGACCCAATGAGTTAGAAATTGCGACGGGGTCCACTAAGGTATCATGCGCGACAGTGAGCCCAGAGACCGGGGAGAAACTAGGCGCGCCTGAGAACCGTCGAAGGCGACTCCAAACTTCCGAGGAGGGAGTGAAGGTGTTAAATGAGCTAATAAAGAATTTCCAGCTTGCCTTCTTGCTATCACGGATGACGCGACGGCATCGCGCACGGAACTGCTTATACCGGATACAGTTGGCCAAAGTAGGATGGTGGCGGAAAATGAAAAGAGCACGTCGCCGCTCACGTATTGCGTCACGGCATGCCTCGTTCCACCAAGGAACTGGGGGGCGCCAGGGCAATTCGGAGGTGCGTGGTATTGAACGTTCCACAGCTGTAAGAATAACGTCGGTAATATGTGTGACCTCATCGTCGACGCTGGGAAAGCGACGGTCATTGAATGTCGCTAGAGACGAAAAAAGTGTCCAATCGGCTTGGGCAAACTTCCAGCGTCGCGAGCGCATATATGGCAGTTGAGGCTGCAGTCTAAGGACACATGGAAAGTGGTCACTCGTGTGTGTATCATCAAGGGCGAACCATTCGAAGCGCCGAGCTAGCGGAACAGTACCGACCGCAAGGTCCAAATGAGATAAATTTGTCGTGGAGGCAGACAAAAATGTGGGGACCCCAGTGTTGAGGCAAACTAGATCCGCTTGGTGGAAGACGTCTAGCAATAGTGAGCCACGTGGACAAGGATGTGGAGATCCCCAAAGCGGGTGGTGGGCATTGAAGTCCCCATCCAGCAAATAGGGGGGTGGAAGCTGACCAAGAAGATGAAGGAGATCAGCTCGTGCCATTGGTGTGGACGATGGAATGTATACTGTACAAAGAGAGAACGTGTATCCAGAAAGGGAAAGACGGACGGCGTCAGCTTGGAAGGAACTGTTTAAGGGGATTGGGTGATAATGGAGAGTATCATGGAGAAGAATCATGAGTCCTCCATGGGCTGGAGTGCCTTCAACAGAGGGGAGGTCATATCGAACGGGCTGAAAATGAGGGAGAACAAAGCGGTCATGGGGACGCAGCTGTTTCCTGAAGACAGAAGATGACCGGCGAGTAGGATCGTAAGAGGATCGACAATGCATCCCGATTGGCGCGAATGCCGCGGATATTCCAGTGCATAATGGACATAGGGTGAACAGAAAATGGAGGAATGTGACCAAGGTCGCTGTCAACTCAACGACTGCTCAAAGCTTGCGACCGACAGCATGGAATGGCATTCAGTCAAAGGCAGAAGATCCTGATCCACAGGTTGGTCAGGAGCAGCTCCTGCCACCAGCAATCGGCCGGTTGACCGGCCACCAGCAGTGCGCCTCGGCGACACAGAAGACGGCCGAGGGCGATTTCCGCCAGGTGGTGCTGTAGATGGGACACGCCTTGGCGGAGAAGGAGAGGAACTGTGTTTCTTTGTAGCCTTCTTGGAAGTATGATGTTTAGATGAAGGAGGAACCGATGGTTGTGAAGTTGCGGTACGTAAAAACTCTTGACGAGTATGCTCTTTTTTCGAAGACTTGGCATCTGACTTTTGGGCTCGAGATTTAGCAGAACCCGACGAAGGGTGAGCCATAGAGTGGACAGGTGAAAGTGGTGAGGTTGAACAGGCGATCTTTGCGATGGCCGATCTGACGACCGTGGTACTAAAGGTGAGGTCGCAAGTCTGCGTGGCCGCCTCCTTTGTTGGCCGAGGAGAAGCAATGACAGTGCTGTATGTTCCTTTCTGAGGCACGGTGGGCTGTCGACTGGCGAATAATTTTCGAGCAGCAAAGGTCGACACCTTTTCCTTTACTCTAATTTCCTGGATGAGCTTTTCGTCCTTAAAAACGGGACAATCTCGAGAGGAAGCAGCGTGGTCACCCATACAGTTGATGCAGCGAGGGGAAGGAGGTGGACAAGCACCCTCATGGGCATCCTTGCCACACGTAACACATTTGGCCGGATTGGAACAGGACTGGCTGGTGTGATTGAACCGCTGACATCGATAGCAACGCGTAGGGTTTGGGACGTAAGGGCGAACGGAAATTATCTCATAGCCTGCTTTGATTGTCGATGGGAGTTGAACTTTGTCAAACGTCAAGAAGACAGTGCGGGTTGGAATGATGTTCGTGTCAACCCTTTTCATAACCCTATGAACAGCCGTTACGCCCTGGTCAGACAGGTAGTGCTGAATTTCTTCGTCAGACAATCCATCGAGGGAGCGTGTATAAACGACTCCACGCGAGGAATTTAAGGTACGGTGCGGTTCCACCCGGACAGGGAAGGTGTGGAGCAGAGAAGTATGCAGCAATTTTTGTGCCTGGAGGGCACTGTGTGTTTCTAACAACAGGGTGCCATTCCGTAATCTGGAACAAGACTTTACAGGACCTGCAACTGCGTCGACACCTTTCTGAATAATGAAAGGGTTGACCGTGGAGAAGTCGTGACCTTCATCAGACCGAGAAACAACAAGGAACTGTGGCAACGATGGAAGAACCGTCTGTGGCTGAGACTCAGTGAACTTACGTTTGTGAGCAGACATAGTGGAAGGTGAGGAAACCATTGCGGAAGAATCCCCCATGATTACCGGCGTCTCCGATGGCGCGCTCCTCCCTTGTGGGGGCCCTCACCGAGGGCACACCCGCCTTAGGTGATTGTTCACACCTCAGGTCACACCTCCCGACAAACGGACGGAGGGACCAATCGGCACTTTCGGAAGGTATCAGCTCGGGTAATCACCCCTCCCTGGGCCTGGCCGTTACCAGGGGGTACGTGCGTGTCCTACCTGTCTACCCGGGGCGGGGAATTACGCGTTACCCCGTCACCGGCTACGCATGGAAGTGTGTGGGTCGGCCTTCAGACACGCACAGGGAGGAAAAAAGAGAAAGGGAAAGGAAAGAAGAGGGGGGTCTCAAACGCCGCAGCGGAGAAAAGGGCAAAGAGAAGAGGGAAGGAAAAGAGAAGGACAGAGGAAGGACGAGGACTTGCAAGTGTAGAAAGCAAGGAATTTGGAACAGTTTCGAGCGTCCGTCTCCGGACGTAGGCACAAACCATACTCCCAGAGGGGGAGAAAGGGAAGGAAAGAGCCAGAGGTGCGGGGGGGGGGGGGGGGGGGGGGGCGAAGATGGGGGACGGGGAAGGATGCGGGAAGGGAAGGGAAGGTATGCAGCCCGGAAAGAAAGGAGGGCCACATTAGCTCGGGGTCCCGTGCTCGCTACGCACGTGTCCACTAAAGAGTTGTGGACCCCCTGGGGGGTATCTGGAACATGTAATCAATGCCCAAGGCATACATCCCAGTCCAGAGCACCTCCGTGCCATACAAGACTTGCCTTCGCCGCAGAATTTGAAGCAGCTACAGAGTGTGCTGGGAAAAATTAACTATTATCATAAATATATCCCACATGCCTCTTCCATTTCAGCTCCGCTTCATCGCTTACGCCGTAAAGGTGTTCCGTTCGTCTGGACAACGGAATGCGAACGCGCCTTCCGCCAGTTGAAATCGGCGTTGCTTTCCACTACTTGCCTTACGTTGCCTCTTCCATTTCAGCTCCGCTTCATCGCTTACGCCGTAAAGGTGTTCCGTTCGTCTGGACAACGGAATGCGAACGCGCCTTCCGCCAGTTGAAATCGGCGTTGCTTTCCACTACTTGCCTTACGCCATTCGATTCCCGGAACCCCCTTTTGTTGATGGTGGATGCATTGGATTTCGAAATCGGTGCTATGCTTGCGCACAGAGATGGATCGCACGATTGCCCTATTGCCTTTGCGTCCAAACTGCTCTCGTCTGCGCAAAGGCATTATTCACAGATCGAGAAAGAAGCATTGGCTCTCGTATTTGGTGTTACACAGTTTCATGATTTCTTGTATGGTCGTCACTTTACCATCATCACAGACCACAAACCTTTGACATCACTTTTTCATCCGACCAAGCCTGTACCTCCACGTACAGCGCAGAAATTCATTCGCTGGTCTATTTTCCTCTCGCAGTACTGCTACGATATCTTGTATCGGTACACTGCTAAGCACAGAAACGCCGATGCATTGTCCCGTTTGCCTGTTGCTGAGGATAGAGCATTCAATTCCTCCGAACTTGCTTGCATGTTCATTGATTCGGAAACCGACTGATTGATTTTCGTCATGTAGCTACAGCCACAGCTGCCGAACCTGTCCTGGCTACCGTTCTGCGTTTTGTTGCTACTCAATGGCCCTTGTCACAGTCACGGATCGGGGATCCGTTGGTTCGCCGATTTTTTGCTCTCAAGGAGAGACTTTTTGTACGACGTGGTGTTTTGCTGTTGCGTTCTGATAATGATCAGTCCAGGGTCGTGGTCCCACATTCGTTACAGTCCTCTGTCTTACGGCTTCTCTACCACGGACATTGGGGTATAGTGAGAACGAAACAACTTGCTCGTCAGCACTGTGCTTGGTTCGGAATCGATGCCGCGATCACGAATATGTGCTCTTCTTGCATGGTGTGTGCCGAACAACAATCAGCACAACCGCGGAAATTCTTTGCGTGGCCAAAAGCCACTTCCCCTTGGCAACGCTTACACTTCGATTTTGCTGGTCCATTCTGGAATGCTCGATGGTTGGTTGTGGTAGATTCATTCAGTAATTTTCCTTTTGTTGTCCGGATGTCTTCCACGACATCATCTGCCACCATCCAAGCATTATCTGCTATCTTTTGCATTGAAGGTCTTCCGCAGAATTTCAGTCATTCTGCAAGGCCAATGGTATTCAACATCTGACGTCCGCGCCATTTTCGCCACAGTCAAACGGTGCCGCTGAACGTTTGGTCAGGACTTTCAAGTCACAGATGTTGAAGTTGAAAGCGTCGCATTCTCGGGAGGACGCGTTATTGCTCTTTTTGTCCTCGTATCGCTCTCAGCCCCGAGATGGTCGCTCGCCGGCTGAGTTGCTGCACGGTCGCCCTCATCGCACCTTGATGTCTTTGCTACATCCACCGCATCAGGTTCCTGTGCAGCGGCAGACACCTGCTTTTGCTCCAGGCGACGTTGTCTACTATCGCAACTATCGAGGTTCACGGCGTTGGCTCGCAGGGCACATTCTTCGCTGCCTCGGCCGCGCTATGTATCTGGTTTTGGGGGCCTCTGGTGAGGTGCGTCGGCATCTCAATCAGCTGCACCTCTGTCGTCGCACGGGATCTGCCGCTCCCTGTCTGCTTTCAGCGACGGTGCCGTCCGGTCAGCGCCCTGGGGACCCATCTACTGGCTCGCCTCAGCCCCAGGTGTTCCCGACACTGCCTTCCATTTTGCTCCATGGCGACGCGCCGCCGCCGCCTGTTCTCCCGCCGGCAACGCCCGCAGTCGACGCGCCGCTGCAACCGCCGGGTGCCTCCCTGGGTCACACGTCGCCGATCGCTTCCCGTGACCAATTGTCCTCCAACATGGAACTCTTGCCCGCTCCGGACCATATGTCGTCTTCGCCCGTCGGGTGCCCCGGCCCGATGGAGGTTGACCCTTCAGCCCCTCCTGTCTCTCTACGGGCGCATACACCGCATGTTGACGTGCACCCTGGAGCAGGTTTTCAGGCGTTTCCTAGCTCCCCTCGGTGCGAATGGCAGGGTCCGGATGACACAGCCTCGCCTGTTGTTAGGCTCCCCAACTCGTCGCATACGTCAACATGGGGTCCTTCCCCCAGTGGGCAGAAGCCTTATGCCACAACCGTCCGCCGATTTGCGGGGGAGGAATGTGGTGTCACCGCCAGACACCACACTTGCTAGGTAGCCTTTAAATCGGCCGCAGTCCGTTAGTATACGTCGGACCCGTGTGTCGCCACTGTCAGTGATTGCAGACCGAGCGCCGCCACACGGCAGGTCTAGAGAGACTTCCTAGCACTCGCCCCAGTTGTACAGCCGACTTTGCTAGTGATGGTTCACTGACAAATTACGCTCTCATTTGCCGAGACCATAGTTAGCATAGCCTTCAGCTACATCATTTGCTACAACCTAGCAAAGCGCCATTACCAGTTACTATTGATGCTGTAAAACATGTACCGTCAAGAGCGATGTTCACCAATTATGGATTAAAGTTAAGTATTCCTCAGATACGTCCTTTTTTGCTAGTCTCATTTCCTTGACCTGTTCCAGACCTCACGCCAGCCTGCGTGAGCTAAAACACGTGCCTTTCGGCTTCCTCTCATAGTGGGTTGGCTCTCTTGCCAATCCACAACAAATAAAATGTTGGTTCTAGTATGTTCATTATTATCAGTTATTACCCACTGTGTTATATCTATTATTTTACAGGTATTGTGCGATTTTTCTTTTGAGAAGTGTATGAATGCATAGCATACAAGCTGCCAGGGACTGACAATTTTCTTCTTCTTATTGTTCATACTTTCTAACATATAATCCACTTTTGAAGTGCCAAAATGCACTAGAACAAATAAAATTTCTATAAAACACCACACTGTACAACGTACTTGCAGCGAGACAGTCTTAATTCCTGAAATCCATCGCCCATGGCCTCTGGCTTGCTGAGGAGCACCACAGTCCGGGCCCTATGGATAAACCATGAAAATCTGCTGCATTATACCACACACATTGACCCAGCCTGTGAGCAAATCAGTGAGATTAGATCCAATGGGCACAGTCTTCACATTAGTGGGAATCGAATGACTTCAGATCGAAAGACCCGATTCATTACAGATTCCTACAGAAACGGCCTGAGGTTTTGGCTTGTGGCGGAAATCCACTTGTGTGGCCAGCTATTCACAAGCCACAGACAGCATGTTGTGAAATGAGACCATGGTGATCAACCCATGCAACAGATAACTTGTTCAAATACTCTGAGAATCAATAATAATGAGGATAGGTAGCAACTCACTAAAAAATGATTGCAGAGCCACATACAGGCATGTAGAAAACACAACCACACTCTCACAACGAAATTTTCAGCCACAGCTTTTGCCAGAAAACCAAGGCACACACACATTCACACAATCACTCAGACACATCTCATGCACACATGACCACCATCTCCGGCTGCTGCATCCACTGTCTCTGAGAATCAGATCCAAACAAACCACTCCTCATGCCTCCCTGCCTCTCATCGGCAGCTGCTAGGCTAGCAGCAAGAAGTGGTGACAGCACTGACTGCAAGCTGAGGGGAATGGTAGGAAGGGGAAAAGCAGTAGTAATGAGGGAGTAGGGAAGTGGCAAATGTACTCAGTTGCACCCAGCCAATGATGATGCACGACACCTCAGTAAACAAACCATTTCATCCACCGAGACAAAAACGAGATTTTTCCATTTTTTTTTCCAAATTTCCCTTGTATTTCCCTGATGTGTTTGAAATTCCATGATTTCTCTGATTTCCAGAACCTGTGGCAACCCTGTTAAGCATTCCAAAAGTTTCCAGCATTGTCTTCTTGAGATTCACATAAAACTTTATTGAAAAGCATTACTACAAAGTTTTCTCCATTGTAAGTGACCTATCGCTGGAAGGCTAAGGTCCCCTCCCAACTGGTCTGAGCACTCTGTGATGTACAGTCGCATCACAAAACAATGTAACACATTACTTTCTAGGCATGACCTGTATGCGTACATCAGTACCCAGTATTTGTGCATCAGTACCCAATATCTCATCCCAATAAGCAGCAAGATTATTTTGCAATTAGCATATCAACATAATACAGTGATTGATAAAGTGAAGGCTTTGACTAATTTTGTTCATGGTTCATGAAATTCTTTACAAGCCAGAACAATAACTGTAATTTTCTAAGAGTGGATCACTTTATGCACTATTCTTTTGTTGTTGAAGACACTAAAAGTTCTTAAGTATTGGTTGTACTGTATCATTCTAATGTAATCTTCTGACCCACCTTTCTGGCCTTCTTCCAGGAAATGACTCCACACTGTGGTACATAGTCCAGGTTGACAATTTATCAGTGTGTGTAGCCAGTTCCTGGAGCAATACATCACCAAGAGGCTTCAATGTCTGATCACAAGATTCTACTACAATGATACAGTAGAAATACCAAAGAACTGTTGATATCATCATTTCGTCTTTTGCTGAAGTTCCTTCATTCTGCAGACAATACACCTTATTACCCCTTAGAAACTGTGAGAGGGAGGGGAAAAAAAAGCTCAAAGTGCAACTGAAAACACAGCATCTGAGATGTAAAAGTTTGCATGCCAGAAAGAGGAACTGCTACTGACAATACTCTGTGGATATGGAAATCAAACAGGGAGGAGAGAGGGGAAAGAAAGGGAAGAAGGGAAAGTGGATTCAGTTACTCACAACCCAGGTTATGAAGCAACAGGGAAAGGAAAACAGGGAGGGTAGCAAGGATGGAGGCATGGTTGTCAGAGGGAAGCCAAAGATATTCTACTGTAAGTACTGTGCCAGCTTCAAACCAAAGAGGATGCATTCAGAAGTAAAGAGGTATACAGTATAAAGATAAACAGAACTATGTACGATGAAAAGATGCATGAATGGCTAAAGAGGAAAGGGAAAGAGGAGAGGACTGAAGAGTAAATGGGAGTGAGGTTGTTTAACGTAGGTTCAGTCCAGGGGGATAGCGGGATGAAAGGATGTGTTGGAGTGCAAGTTCCCATCTCCGCAGTTCTGAGGGACTGGTGTTGGGTGGGAGAAGCCAAATGGCACATACGGTGTAGCAGGTTGACAAGTACGGCTTCCTGTTTTGCGATTCCCTCAAGCCTCTGCCTGGGAACATGCAGCTGCTGTTGAATTGTCTGCTTGATCTGCGATGCAAATCCTTCATGAAGAACTACAATTTCATCCCTACAAGTAGGCTGTGCTGCAGAAACTTAATCCACGTGATTTTGTTGTTCAAACATATGCGTGGGGGGTGCTTCTCGGCATGCCTCAGGAGACATTTGTTTTCTCCAATGATGAGGTTCAGTTACATCTTTTGGGATCTGTAAATAAGTTGAACATGCGCTACTGGAACCCTGATACATCTCCTCCCCCAGATAACTTCATCAGCATCCCCTACATTCAAAATGATTAATTGTTTGGCGTGCACTATTTCAAGTTTGAATAATTGGTCCATAGTAGTTTGAAGAGAACAAACAGGTAGTTTCATTGACTTCTGACTGTCATGTCCAAATGATTCAGGAGTTTTTCCCACCAACACTCTATGACATAGATGCGGGAAGTGTATGGTTCCAGCAGGGCAGTGCCATGGTGCACGCAACGCATGTGTCAATGACTGTTTTGCAGCAACACTTCCCAAGACTTCTCCTTTAGGGGTGATCTGCACTGGGCAGCACTGTCACCTGATTTACCCTCCTGTTATTATTTTCTATGGGGCTATTCAAAATCACTTGTTTACAACAATCGTCTTTGGGCCCTGGCTCATCTGAAGAACAACATTTGTCAAGCTGTCACCAACACATCTCTTGATATGCTAGAAAAAGTTGCACAAAACTTCTCATTCAATTAACACAACGTATTGATAATAATGGATGCCATCTGCTTGATATAATGTTTAAACCTACGTAAACATAAACTTTAAATGTTGTTCTTGATGCTGTTCAAAGAATTACATATACATCTAGATTATATTTTAACTGAATTTCTAAATAAGCAAATTGCTGTGCCCCACCCGGTACAAGGAAAGTTATTCAAAATGTATGGAAAAGTGATTGCACAACTGAAAATCTACTGAACAGTACATATTATTGCCACAGAACATCATGTTTTAAAGTATTTCACATACCAAATTATCTGTAAATATATAAAAATAAAATACCATTCATTTTTTAATGCAGTCTATTAATTTCTAACCCATTTTAATTTCAGTTCATAGACTAAAACTCATGAAGAAATCTTCACAAATGAGAATGGCACAAGGTGTGAACAGCACCAACTTGTGCTGTGGAAATTTCTTCACTGCTTCTAAGAATGCAACAAAATGAGATTTGTGCAAACAAAAGAAGACTGGAGACTAAAACCCAGAATGCATATTACTCAGCATTTACTATCCATGTTTTGTGTCTGTCAATAACTAATCCCATGTGTAAAGTACACAAAATCATTTTGATTCTTTCTTTGTCACTGAAAATGGTACTAAATTTTTCATAAAGCACAACAATAGAGGTCATATAACTATTGCCACACATTATGTAAAAGTAAAAAACGTAGCAGTCTTATGATATGCAATACTTTCCAAAATCAGCCATGCCACAAATACTGCAGAGGTGTTATAAAATAGTCCATAAGTGACTGAATGAATGAACATGACAATAACATTAAAAAGGAAAAACTGATGTTCTACAAATTTTGTTTATTTATTTGGCTTGTGGTTTCTTAGGCTGTTGTTAGCTGACAATGGTGTAAGGAGATGAAAGCCAGTTCATGATTAAATACACAGAACATCAGAAGTGTAATTTTTTATGTTAAATTAGTGTCTGTTAATGCTTTATTTCCTCAGGATATAAGAGGTAATAAGGCTCAATAGGAAGTTGTAACTAAATGAAAAAAGTCTGATATGAAAAAGTGAACAGAATGTTTACACAGTAAACATTCTGAACATTATTCTGGCATGTACTTAAAAAGTTTTGTGTAAAAAACTAACAATACAGAGATCTTATCATCTACAAACTGATCTACAGAGCCCTGGAAATCAGAAAAACAAATACAAAAGAGATCAATCAATTACAAACATACCTGGCTTATATGATATTGATGTTGCTCTGTTCATTGACTTTTTGTAACATAAAAATACATCAGAACCAACCTGGAAACAAAAATATACAATAATTTATGGCAATGAATGACACTTGAAAAGATAGTTATTTTATGGTAGAACTTACCATTCCCTTGTTAAGGTTTCTATTGATCATACAGAAGGCATGAGGTGCTGTTTCGCCTTTATTGGTGAGTATGACACATATGTCCGTCACAACAAGCTCATTGCATGGCATGCTGGGTGAAGCACGTCTGAAGGTGACAAATGTCTTTGCCCCAGAGTTGTTCACATTCGCTATTCTTCCTCCAGGAGTAGTGACTATTGGTTCTGAATCAGCCATAATGCGCTCCTTCCCTTCATACATTACACTGTTAAAATAGAAACATAAATAATCACATGAAGAATACAGACAGATACGTATTTATACTTAATTAAAATGGTTTTCACTGGTGTACCATATAATAAATACTAAACATTTGGAGGGGGGGAAAAAAAAGGCAAAGCGTTGTGGGGGAGGGGGGGGGGGGTAAATTGTGACTCCCACCTCAGACATGAACACCAGTGGCATTACTAATTTCTGGTCTCTAGTGTGCAGTTCAACTGATAGTCTGCCACATGACGAAGGATCCATATTTTCTCTCCTCCTTACATCAGGGAAGTTGTCGTCATCCTGGGGTTTGAGTAACATACCCCTTCTTTCAACCTCCCAAACCCTACCCATCACTCATCCCTGATGAATGAAGTAACAGTTCTGAAAGTTAGGTACAGATTTTTTCTACTCTTAATGTATTCATCATTTAGACTTACAGCTCTTGCGTTTGCCATGTTTGCAGTTAAAATTATTGAATACACAGACTGCCTCTTATGCAAAACACAGTTTTTTTCATGCAATTCAAAGATATTTCAGAGCATCCATGCCATCATCAGTGGGTTTTCTTTATTCAGATATTAATTTTACATTACATGGTTTTGCAGAACCATTTGTAAATCATGCTGTACTGATAGCTGGTTATGTTTTGCTGCGGCAGATCCTTTTTTTATGTATGTATGTAGGTCATTAATTTACACAAGAAAAAAAAAGCAATGGGCCCAAGATGGAACCTTGAGGAACACGACATGTAATTAATTCCCAGTCAGATGAAGACTGACTGCTTACTGCACAGGTATTTCACAATGACACCCTTTGTTTCCTGTTGGATAGATAAGACTCAAACCCTTTTGCAGCACTGCCGGTGACATCATAATATTCTAATTTACTTAAGAGAATGTTGTGGTTCACACAGTCAAAGGCTTTTGACAAGTCACAGAAAATGCCAGTAGCCTCTTATGTCTAGAAATCTTGCCTCTAGCAACATGTTTCTGAAATTCATCAATCTTGCTGATACACAGTGTAAGTCTTCTTTTTGAAATTTTTACTCCCACATACTTGTTACATTTTAAGAACATTGTCTTACTGGTTATGGCTCTGAAGAAAAGACCTAGCTTATCTCTGACAAATGTTCTGATTGAGCTTCTGATAAAATTCTTTATTTGAACAATCATTTCTAGTCGATTGACATCATCAGGTTCTAGTGGACAAAACTGAAAAACTACATAAGTAGCATTACAAGATTAAACTGCCAAAAATCTGTTAACTGATGTAAACGTTAATGACAACACACACATTATAAAATGTCACACATTTGCTTAAAAGTATTTAGAGAATCACATTATGTATGCACAAAAATGTTGATGTCAGATAATAAAACTATCAACTTGTCACTGAAAATGAAAGTGAGATACACAGTGATGTAACCCATTTTGAACGAATCATATCACATAAAAGCTTTGCGTTTATAATGTCACATGTTGTCACACTGTAATATAAATTACATCATCAATACTAGGTTCCCACAATTAAAACAGAAAGAGAACCACTGCCCAGAATGACGTCAAATTTGAACATCATATTATTGACACGGGAAATATCACAAAAAAAAAAAAAAAACCCTAACAAAAATTCGACTAACGGATGGCACTGTGTCATAATACACACACCAACAGATGTGCAGTTCTCAGTTTGCATCCAAGATGCCCAACATTACTGTCTCCATGAAGGATCACACATTGCTAATATAGCCCTTTTACAAAAATGATGACTACGTGTCTGCCCTGCAAAAGTTCCAGAGACTCAAGGGTATGAAAAAAGCATTGGTCCAGTATCTGCTAAGGATCTGGAGAAAATGACTACAAAATTCATAAAGATAGGTTCTTTTGAAGTGCAATGTAGCAAAGGGGGGAAAGCAGTGGATCGGACATCTGTCAAAGATGTGGCCACAGCATTACTGGAGGTGTCAAGAAGTGGTGTGCAAACATGCAGTGCATGAGAAACTGCCCGAACATTGGGCATGCCTGCAAGCATGGTGCATTCAATCCTACGAAACATAATCCTACAAAACATCTGGTATTGTTATCCATACACAATTATCCATGTTCAGGAATTGCTTCCTGATGACCTAATACTGAGACAAATGTTTACTCTAGAGTTTCTTACTTGCAAGGAAGTGGAAAATGAACAGCCATGGAACACTCTGCGGACAGTCAAAGCTCATTTCCATCTTCAAGGACTTGTCAATATGCAGAATTGCTGAGGATAGGCAATGAAAAATTCATATGCATAATCAACTGATACTCTTTCATTCTGCAAAGATGACTGTGTGGTGTGGGATGATAGCATCCTTTATCATAGGGCCATATTTTTTCAAGGAGATGAATCCTGCAGGTCCCGTTACCTGCACCACCACTAGTAAACACTATGAGGGTCTTTTAGGCACCAATTTCATTCCAACCCTTCAATAGCAGGGGTGTAGGCTCATTTTTAAGCAAGATGATGTTCCCCACACATTGCACAGCCAGTGTGACAGATACTGTAGAATAATTTTGGATATGCTACAATTATCAGCCATAATTTCCCTACAGCTTGGCTGTCCAGGTCACCTAATCTTAATCCATGTGACTTCTGGTTCTGGGATTATCTGGAAGGTGTAGTGTTCAGTGCTCCAATTATGAATGAAGTTGAACTGAAGGCATGCATTGCACAACACATTCAGAACATGACTCCCGAGACACACTGATCTGTTGTGGAACATGCTGTTTCTCTATTTCAACTTGTTGCAGAGAATGGTGGACAGCATACTGAACAGTCTCGCGTCAGTCTTGTGACAATTAGAAATCAATGCCATTTTGCTTTTTATATTGTATCTGGTCCCGGGGCGGTTAAAAACCCACTTTCCCCATGCAGCATGGTAAGATCTTTCCATGGTGGATGGGCTTTGCTACCTAACAGTGCCACAACTGTTGATGGCTGAACTTGCGCAGTCACACACACTGAACAGTACAGATGGTGTAATGTGCAACTCGAACCACAGCCATCATACTGCAATTCATCTGTCATCTGTAGCCAACCCCATTTATTTTAAAAAACTTACAGTGCTATATATTGGTAAAATTTTCATGAATTTTTCCCCCGTGACATCACCCTGTCAGTGTGATGAACGGCAGCATGCTCTAAATGTAGAAAATGCTAGTTGATGTGGATGAGTACGAAAAACAATACTGTAATGTTTGAATACAGCATTAGTGGGATGCAGCTTGACACAGTCACAGCAATTAAATATCTAGGTGTAGCGCTGCAATGTAGTATTACATGGAATGAGCATATGAGGTTGGTAGTAGGGAAGGCAAATGCTCGACTTCATTTTATTGGGAGAATTTTGGAAAAATGCAGCTCATCCATAAAGGGGACAATGTACACGACACTAATGTGACCCATTCTTGAATGCTGTTCAAATATGTCAGATTAAAAAAAAACATGGAAGCAATTCAGAAGCATGCTGCTAGATTTGTTATATGCAGGTTCGACCAATTAGCAAGTATTACAGAGATGCTTTGTGAACACACACAGGAATTCCTCGAGGAAAGATGATTCTCTTTTTTGCAAGGCATTATTATGGAAATTTAGACAACTGGAAATTGAGGTCGACTGCAGAATGATTCTACTGCCACAAATGTACATTTTGTGTAAGGACCACAAAGATAAGATGTGAGAAATTGGGACTCGTATGGAGGTTTTTACACAGTCATTTTTCCCTTGCTCTGTTAGCAAGTGGAACAGGAAAGAAAATGACATGTAGTAGTAGTAGTAGTAGTAGTAGTAGTAGTAGTAGCAGCAGCAGCAGCAGGAGGAGAGTAGTACAAGGTTCCTTCCGCCATGCACGGTATGACGGTTTGAAGAGTATCTACATAGATGTGAATGTAGATGTAGAAATGTGTTTCATTTCTCTTGACCTTCATACATTCCAATGTCTTTTCTTGGTATGTAAATGAAAATTAGAGATTGAAATGCTACGTTACCCACTATCAACCCCCATGTACTGGAAAATGAATGCTTAGCAGAAAGATTTTCATTTCTAACCCATAATTTAAAGATGTCACTCACATTTCTTGAAATATCAGTGATCTGTGTTTTACTCACTTCAAAATGCACTGCTATATCTTGTACACTTAAGATTTTCTTCCCTCACAGATGTTGAAGATTTCAACTTTTTCCTGTAAAGTCAGTACGATGGTATATTCCGCAATCCTAATGATTACCTTCGTTAATGGTCTATAGCATATTTCTGCGTTACCAAGATGTGTCACAGGATTTTACTTTTAAAACAAAGTACATCAATGTGCTCTATCTCATTAGCAAGCGAATATCTGACATTCAGATGATTCTTAGCATGATAATGTGTATTGACAGATGCAACCATTGCAATAATTCTGTATGTATAGCAATGTCACAGTACACAAATACATTGAGGGTAGGATGCGGTAGAGTTAGTCCGTGTGTGTGTGTGTGTGTGTGTGTGTGTGTGTGTGTGTGTTCCAGAAAAAGAGAGGATGCATATGCAAGCACACTTGTGCCACATATCAGTCCACTAAAGGTGAGTGGCTATCTTTCCCTTATTTTATGTATTGTTCCATACAAGAATTTCCATTATTGTTAAACAAGTGCACTGAAAATAATAAGCAACAGTGTCCAGGTGTTACACATTTACAGAACAGTTACCAAATGCTATAATAATGTCAGTACTGCATTTTAAAGCCAGTTTTAATATGCACATACAAGTATGTATGTCTTCTACTGCTCCATTTGGCAAACAAAGAATGAACTTACAAAATAAATTTTGCTTGTAACAATAATCTTTCGAACTGTTGGCATACATGTTAAAACTCAAACATTTTCTCCCACACATATGCCAATAATAATAACTAACTGTCAATAAATAGAACAGTTTACAAAATATAACAAATCAAAAAACTTGCCCGACATCCACAAGAGGTGGCTTGTCTCTTCCTCTACGATAGCACAGGTAAACTTCAGGACTGCGTAAGCTTCCATGATTCAAGTCTGCTGAGAAACCTGCGAACAGATTTGAAGGTATATGTATCTAGTAATTCAATTTGTGCAGCTATTAATTCTGTTTCTCATAATGACAAAAATAAAACTGCTCGACTGCCATGGGGAAAGCTAATTCCAGACTGAGTTTTGCCGGAATTATCCTAAGGCTGTTCACTCACAATAAAGACTACTTACAAAGCATTCATTCAACCTTTAGTGCTCAAGGATTTTTGGTACCTCCCCCCCCCCCCCTCCCCCACAAAAATAGCACCAGGTATGACACAGCAAAGTGTGAGTACAACTGTTACCAGTCTCTATTCTAGAAATTTTCATATTTTAAGCTATAATATCCAGAGTCCAAGAAAGAAATTGTTAGACTTTGAAGTTGCAGTCAATGATGCCAATATTGACTGTATGCACAATATGGAGCACTCACTGGTGCAGAGATTTTGAACTGGGTATTGTTAATATTAATCATTATAATCTGGAGAGTCAGTTTTGTAGACATGATGTCAAAAGTGCAGGAGTTTGTACTTTTCTTAAATCTGATGTGGAATTAAAAAAAGGGTGTGAGGGAGATGAAGCACTGAGTACTGAAAAGAGTTTTGAAGCTGCTGCTGTTCAATAGCAAGATGACATGGGTAATCTAATAATTATGGCACTGTATAAAACATCTTGTGGGGACTTAGACACCTTCTTTAATAAGCTGGAGTCTCTGGTGGATATTATGTTTAATGAAAAAGCTGCAATAATTGTCTGTGAGGACTTCAACATAAATCTTGTGAATGATTCTATACTAACATGTTTCCTTTCATAAACAGCCCATTAGAATAACAAATACAATGACAGGGTGTCTACAAGGACAAGGAAAAATAATTCCCGGATTTTTCCCGGTTGAAAATACACTTTCTCCCAGGTGAAAATACACTTTTTTCGTGTTAAGTGACAGTATACTTTTTCTCGGCACTTATCAATCCTTTTATGGTTTATGGTTTTATACACCGGCATAGAATTTCCCGGCACTTTAGAAAATGAAACTCAGGGGAAAAAGCACGTTTTGGAAAGATCTTTGATGTGCAGCAACATATACACTGCATATTTCTGTGTTACGAAGGTATAAATTCGAATTCCACCAAACACCGCATGTTACTTTCCGAAGCATTAAAATCGAGATTGCGACGCGCTTTTGTAAGCCAGTCACAGCTCATGTCACCTGATCTCGCCAGCTGATGACAGCATTTGACACGTGATGTAGACAGCCAATAGCAAGATCACTATTAAGTAGCACGAACACACAATTAATAAAAATTAATCGCTTAAATTAATGTACAATTGTTGCTACAAGAAAAACAAAGCTATCACACATAATATTGGTCTCTAAGATTAATACGCTGCAAGAGAAGCTAAGCTTCCACATATATTGTTGATCTTTTTTGCGCGTCATACGTTACATAAATGTGCCAGTAAATTTTTTTAATAACGACGTAAATGTCTGATCTTCTGGGCTCGAAACTCTTCATATGGTCGTCCCCAAAGAGTTGATTTTTAAACAAGAGTCAAACGCTCTGTGATTTAAAAAATTCGTCGTACACCCTCTCACATAGTTTATCTTACATAAAAGGAAATTTTCTTTGAAAGTAACGCTTTTCAAAGCAATATGCGCAATATTTTTCCGTGACCTTTTACAAAGGTACGTCTCAGCAGTTGCCACAGAGCGCCAGATAACAGGTGTCACTGCACTTGCGCAGCTATGACGACGCAGGAAGCCCGCATGTTCGTACGTGTGAAACATTAAAAGATCTTCCATTAAAACGTATCTAATGTAAAAACTGTCACGTCACGCTCATCGGAGGCAATTTATTGTTAAGAAGCACTGCACAGTCGTCCTAAAGCCTTTGATACACTTTGCTTTTTGCAGACGCTTGTATGAGCACTGTGTTTCGTTGTTGTATATGGCGCATTTTCTTTGCTACTTAAGTTTTATTTTTGTTTTTTTCTCTTGTTCATGTTTTGTTGCTGCAGTATTATTCTGCAGAAGCGGGATACAGTAAATTTTTTTGTTGGAGTATTGGTTATTACCAGTCAAAATCACAAAAATGTAACTGAACACTAAAACAATGAAAAAATCCCGGAACTCAAAAAGATTCCCGGGTTTTTCCCGGATTTCCCGGTTGTCCCGGGTCATAGACACCCTGAATGAAAAATCTTACAGACAACATATGTTCAAATGTGGACACCACAGAGATGGAAAATATTTATTTGTTTGTTGCTTATTTAGCCCAACCGGGCCCCAAGGGCCTCTCTTCCACCTGACCAGGAACAACACATACTGGTACCAAATACATCACAAAACATTCACAACAACAACAACAACAACAACAACAATAAGAAGAAGAAGAAGAAGAAAGAACGAAAGAAAGAAAGAAAGAAAAAGAATAAGAAGAATAGTGGTAAAGGGCCCTTAGAACGGTATAGATTAACTTAATGCACCTGAAGCCATGTTTAGTATTATTAAAGACATGTTTAGTATTATCAGACGTGTAAGGAGAATATTGAAATTACAATGACACTGCCCTTAAGGAAAGAACAGAATATAAATAGAGAGCTCTGCCGACAAGCTGTAGAGAAAAGTTGTGGGGGAGAGGAACTGGCGAGAGTGAGCTGCACAGACATTGGGAGATAAGGCTATTGCGATGGAAGGTGTACCATCAGCTGTATTTTGAAGTTTGAAAGGGGTTTAATTTCTTACATTTTGAGGAAAATTGTTCCAAAATTGGGTCCCTGATATAGAAAGGATTTTACTTCGATGAGAATGAGTGTAGTAGTATAAGAGTGTACGCAAATAAGATGGAGTGCAATGACTGAAAAGAGAATAGAGCAAATAAAGTATGATAGTCTCTCTGCTTATCAGCATACACCTGTAGCAGTTGTTCGTAGGCAAGAATGATATGGTCGAAAAAGCGTGTATCACTATTGTATTGTACAAAAGCATTAATTGTCAGTTCCGGCCTGTGTGAGTTTTTGTACGAAAGTCCTTGAGAATATCTAATAAGGGGAGTATTAGACTCTCTAAGAGCTTCCTTCTAAGCTCAAGAGGAAATGCTTTTTATATTTCTGTAGAGAGTGATGTGATGCTGACACCTTACAGACTGCAGTTGTGTGTTCAATCCAGTCTAAGTGATGGTCTAGAATTATCCTTAAGTTCTTTGCAGGAGGAAATAAGGTTATTTCTGTGCAATTCAGCATTAATTGTGGAAGAGATTCTCTGAACTGAGGGGTAATAAGTCTTTTGTGGGTGGCTAAGATTGCTTGAATTTTAGATGGGTTAAGTTTCAAACCCATGTTCTGTGCCTGCTCTGGTAGGGCAAGTAAATCAGCATTTACTTGCTGGATAGTTGTGGACATGTTTGTTGGACTTGCACTTAGATCATATAAATGAAGGCCGTCAGTGTATAGATGATATTTGCACTGGGAGAGAATAGTTGCATATAATTAACATACAATTAGAAGAGTATCTAAAAAGCACTTAATAGTCGCATGTTACTCCAGTTCATCCATCACTTTTATAAGAACAGTCATCATGTTACAATTTTGCCAGAAACCAGGCTGCTATTCATCTAAAATGCCATTAGATATTAAATAATTAGTAAGCTGTTTGTGAACTTTGTATTCCAAAGCCTTGGACAAAGTTGGCAGAATGTAAATGGGCCTGACTTCATACTGACTTAAGGCTATCTGATCATAATGGTCGCATCCTTACAATTCCAGCTATGCCTATAAAAGAAAGGAATGTACTTCTATTTAACAAAGAAATTTTTCTATGGAAAATTGTATTTTTTGTTAAAGGTCTAGGTAATGAATCCTGGTTGGAAGTGTTTTCACAGTCAAGTACTAACAATGCATATGATGCTTTCTCTTCAATATTCATGGACAATTCTGAAATGTATTTTCTGACTAATCATAGCCCATTCATGTCAGATCTCTAAATCTAGCTCCTGGATTATATCAGACATTAAGTTTTTCTGTAGGACTTTAAAAATGCTCAGTTCTCAAATTACATGATCTACAGAACCCCAGTTTATGGCATATGTACAGACATTCAAGAAAATATATCGGCTGGTAACTGCAAATGAAAAACTACTTAAAAACTATAGTACAATAAGAATGTTTGACAATAAATCAAAATCTACATAGGATACTGTAAAAAGCGAAAGAGGGAAAATATATGAAGAGCACAAAATTACACTAACAATGCTGGTAATACCACTATTGGCAAAGAAATATCTGCCAAGTTACATACATGATTACTTTGTAAATGTTTGCCAAACACCCACCTTAAATTTAGCAAAATAGGGTAAACTTAGGTACTGTATATCTGCACATGGCATGAGTTTCATTCCAACCAGTGAACATGAGGTAGTGAAGGAGATTAAAAGCCTCAAATGCAAACTGTCAGACAATGTAGATGATGTACAGGTGTCATTTACAACACATAACTGCTTCACAAATTGCAAAGCCCTTGGCTCACATTGTTAATTTATCATTCACTGAGGGAGTGTTTTCCCACAGATTAAAAATCTTGCAAGCGATACCTTTATTCGAGAGTGGTAATAGGCATACAGTTGAAAATAATAGACCCATTTCACTCCTACTGGCAGTCTCTAATGCAATTAAGAGATTAATTAAACAACAAACCAACAGGCAATTAAACAATCACAGTCCACTGAATAATAAACATCAGGGCTTTCAAGCAGATAGAAGTACAGAAACAGTGATAATGGATTACACAGATGAAATAGTGAGAAACTTGGATACAAACAATAGTGTTGTAGGAGTTAAGGGGATACACAAGGGTAGAATTTATTAGGCATAATTTTTTAATGGATTAAAATGTTCCTTAGAGAGAGTGTTTTTAAGATTCATTCACATAAAGTGTGCCATAAATATTAAAATATGTTAAAACTGCTGTTTACTGCATGGTAGTCTCGTGCATCAAAGAGCTTGAATACAACCGATGTAATACTATAATAGTTACTGATGAAATAGGGGTCCTGTTAGCTTCGGCTGGTGTCACAGTGAACATCAGTATCAACTAAAATACTATTCTCAACAAGATTTCTCTTCATAACAATTCATTTACAGTAAACAGTCTGAAAGCACATGCTTCTCTCATATCTGCATAACATGTCATTTCACTTGTCTTTTATATGAAGTAAAATGTGAGTGCTTGAAAATAACGAGCGAATGTATAGAAAATTTCAAAAGGTTCTCTTAATTGTGCAAAAAATGCTTCAACTGGTAAGCAGAAGCCAGTAAATCAATATTAATTTCAAGATAAGTGTGTTTCGACATTGGTGAAAAAAAGGCTAACTGGGTGGTGCCACCATTGCTGACTGAAGGTCTGTTCAATTTCAATATTAAAAAACATGAGTTCAAACTTATAAATGCTATTTTTAACAACATTTTTCGAGTTTGTGGGAGCTATAACTCATAAAACATACATGCAATTACAGTATACATTTTTGTAACTTGCAAGTCAACATTTTTTCTACTGTAGTAAGCAGTAATTTTGCAATATATTTCAATTCAGATTTTCAGTGCAGGTTCTTATAGCAACTGTTTTGTCAAAAAATAGACTCTTATTTCAGAGTGCCACCATTTTGTTAAAAACAATTTTTTTAAATATCCCTACCTACTATGTTAGCCAATATCATCAGTTTCATGCAGTTTCTGAAATTTTGTTCTAGGACAAAAATTGCGGCATTCGATGTCGCACCAAGCTCCCTCACATTCCACAAAGGCTTTCCTTCGATGTCATGTAGTGTCCTCTGTATGAAAGTGTTTTACTTAAAAGGAAACATAATACAATTTAAGGGTGTAAAATAAAGATCTAGATTCAGTTCTGTAGTTTGTTTGTTATTCTATTTTTTAAAATCATGATTATTGGTTCCAAAAATCAAGTGTCATCAATAATTTACATCTTCCTAGAGCTTTTATTCTGTTACTCATGAAACTCTTTTTGCAATGTTGGAAGTAAAAGGGCTAAAAGGGGTTGAAAACAAGTGGTTTCAATCATATTTGTATAGCAGATCAGAGATTATGGAACTCACATCAGCTCATTCTAATCATAAAATCATATTATTATCTGATGCAAAGAAAGTGTACTGCAAGGTAGCCTGCTCTTTATTTATATAAATGACAAACACATCTCAGAAACTGCAGCTGAGTTGATGTTTGCAGATGACATTAGTGTAATAGTGAGCAATGTTAAGGAATCTTTGTCCACAACAACTCATCAAGTCCTCAAGTCCTTCAACAGGCTGACCCTTATAACACACACACACACACACACACACACACACACACACACACACACACACACACAGATATTGAAAAGATGAATCAAAATTGATCAAGACTTAAACTGGAAAGACCTTGTAACCAAACTCTCCTCGAGACTCAGTCTGCATGTTTTGCTCTGAGAATTATTTCTAAAGTTTGCTCTTGAGATGCTGGTAGAATGGCTCATTTGGTTACTGCCAGTCCTTTGTAGCTTATGGAATAGTTTACTGGGGTAAAGTTAATGGATGATTAAATGAAATTTTTACATTACAGAAAACGGCTGCTTGACTCTTGTCACATACACTATGTAATCAAAAGTATCCGGACATCCCCCAAAACATACATTTTTCATATTAGGTGCATTGTGCTGCCACCTATTGACAGGTACTCCATATCAGTGACCTCAATAGACATCATGAGAGAGCAGAATAGGGCACTCTGCGGAACTCACAGGCTTCGAATGTGGTCAGGTGATTGGGTATCACTTGTGTGATACGCCTGTACACGAGATTTCCACACTCCTAAACATCCCCATACGTCCACTTTTTCCAATGTGGTAGTGAAGTGGAAACATGGAGGAACACGTACAGCACAAAAGCATAGAGGCTGACCTCATCTGTTGACTGACAGAGACCGCCGTCAGTTCAAGAGGGTCGTAATGTGTCATAGGTAGACATCTATCCAGACCATCACACAGGAATTACAAACTGCAACAGGATCCACTGCAAGTACTATGATAGTTAGGCGGGAGGTGAGAAAATTTGGATTTCATGTTCAAGCAGCTGCTCATAAGCCACACATCACGCTGGTAAATGCCAAATGACGCCTCGATATTAATTTCAAGATTAGTATTTCGACATCGGTGAAAAAAAGGCTAACTAGGTGGTGCTGCCATTGCCGACTGAAGGTCTGATCAATTTCAATATTAAAAAAACATGAATTGAAAATGTTGTGTGGGGTGACAAATCATGGTACACAATGTGATCATCTGATGGTAGGGTGTGGGTATGGTGAATGTCCGGTGAACGTCATCTGCCAGTGTGTGTAGAGCCAACAGTAAAATTCGGATGCAGTGGTGTTAAGGTGTGGTCATGTTTTTCGTGGAGGGGGCTTGCACCCCTTATTGTTTTGTGTGGCACTATCACAGCACAGGCCTACACTGATGTTTCAAGCACCTTCTGGCTTCCCACTGTTGAAGACCAATTCAGGGATGGCGACTGCATAATGCATGGTCTATGGCAGTGTACAAATGTGTGTTGATGACAATAACTAGACTCAGTGGCCTGCTAACCAACTGCGATTAAAACAGTTACAATACTTGTAACTGTGAATCCCTGTATACAGAGTAAGTAAGAATGGCATTGAGTCACTTTGGTGTCATTATTTATAATGCACTGCCAAATTCCATAAAGAGATGGGGAAGGAAACTACTTTTAGAGCAGTTTAAATTAGTTCTTTTTTAGAAGTGTTTCTACAATGTAAGTGAATACAGTAGCTTACAGGAATACTAGGTCCTCATTTATTGTTGAGTTCTTTTGACTCTCTTAACTGATGACCCATCTATGCTGTATTTGTCTTTGCGAAATAATGTTTCTGCTGTTGGTGGAGAAGGAATCTAGTATTGGATTGGTTGTGATGGATATAGTTGCAGCACATTTGTGTGTGTTACATGTTTCAGCACGGTTAAGTAGCATGTTCATGTGTTTTTATTTCTTCAGAAGTGTTTTACACCAAGATTTCACATTCTAGTTACATCACTGATTTACTTCTTGTACATGTTGCAACCTTAATGCTGACTATGTATTTGTATTCCCCTTCCAATTTCATATACCGAGAGAGAGAGAGAGAGAGAGAGAGAGAGAGAGAAAAGTGGCTATGTCAGTCTTTAAGCCCTAGATTCGCATTCAGGAGGAGAGAGAAACTTCCTGGCAGATTAAAACTGTGTGCCCGACCATCTTAATAGGGGTTTTCTCAAGTTACTGAGATAAATGTTGGGGTGGTTCCATTTACTATTCAATGGCAGACTTCCTGCCCTATCCTCACCTAAACCTATCTTACATGATTTTCGTTTTATATATGTATGTATTACTTCTGTAATGTCTCTGACATATTTGATACTGTTGCTCTGAATGGTCTAAGGACGAGTAAATAAATAATATCAATATCAATAATAATAATAATAAATAACCATATCCAAGTATTGTTCTTTGGTCTCAGACTGTTACAAATTTGAATTATGGGGAGAGGGGGGAGGGGGGAGGGGGGAGGGGGGAGGGAGGGAGACTGAGTGTGAGTGGGGGGGGGGAGGGGGGAGGGAGGGAGACTGAGTGTGAGTGGGGGGGAGGGGGAGGGAGGGAGACTGAGTGTGAGTGGGGGGGGGGGGAGGGGGAGGATTCAGAGAAGCACTACATGATTCATCACGGGTTTGTTTAATGCGGAATCATTATAAGCCTACTTAACAAAAATCCAATGGGATATGCTATAAGAAAGACACTTGGAACTTTGAACAATATCACTGTAAAATTTTTGAGAGTTTTCTTTCTAATGAAGAACACTTTCAAATTGCATTCAAAGTCCTTTAAGTTATTATGCAGTATTTTATAAAGAATTGCACAATAGTAAAAACATCTGTCAACCACTCCAATATCCTGAAGGTGCTGGAAGCCAATGAAGACAAATTTAAAAATAACCGAACACATGCGACATCCTTGGCCAATATTTTCTTCTGCTTCATACATTACTGGTTTCCTCTCTCAAAGCACAAGTATAGTGTTACACTAAGTGAGGAAGACACCACCTAGCACACTCTGCATCACTCCTCTCTCTGTGGTAGTCTATAATATGCTGGACAAAGCTTACTTGCTCTGCTGCTAACACTCCTTCCTATTTGTGCTTGAGAAAGTGTTACAGATAGTACTCCTCTGTAAAAGAAAGTGATACTACTCACCATATTATCTTCAACAGATTTGGTTATTAATATCTCCATTCTGTCTTGATTGATTATTGATGTTGGCAGTAGCACACGCGTGGGTATAGGTACTGGTCACACACTGTACCTTGGCTCTCCTCTGATCAGGGGAAGTTGGCTGTCTTTGTGCTGCTCTGAAATATGTATGCTCATTGCCAGCCTTATCTAAGTAACTGTATCGTGTGGCATAACAAGTAGCTGCTGTTAATATAGTGTTGGTCCATGTGTAGTGCTGTGTCTACTTACTGCTATTATTATTTACTGAAGTGAGTGAAGGGGCTGAACCCAGTTCTTCTACCTGCTCTTCATCATCTCTCATGTTGTTCTACCTGCTCTCCATCATCTCTCATGTCACTTCTACAATATATTAAACCATTATATATATATATATATATATATATATATATATATATATATATATATATATATATATATATATATATATATATATATATATCCCCCCCAAGCCATAAGCTGGTTGCTCTGGTAAGAGGAGGCAGGGCTTGTCTCAGATGTCAATGTGCTACACGCCGATCGCAAGATTTCGTTTGTGCTGTAATCCACACAGGTACCACGCAAACATGTGCAATCAGTAGAACATTTCAACTGATGAGGTTTTTCAGAAATAAAAATAAAATGCACAGCGAGTAAACATATACTGCAACTGGAGTTGCACAACACGCAAAAACAAAACAATCAATGAAATTTAGTGAATTTCTACAACAAAATGGAAAGAAGTCAGTCTAAAAGGTTAAGAAACCCTTTAAACTGTAGGAAGGAAACAGCTACTGCATTTGAAAATCCACAATATAGAAATGCAGTGCCATGTAAGAAAGTTCTCCGATGCTCTGCACAAAATAACCAATAATACTCAAGTTAGTGACATGGTGAAGCAAAAAAACGAGTTGTTGAAGATGCAAGAAAAGGCACAATTGAGATTTTGTCATCTTTTTATAACTGATACAAACAATGTGGCACATAATGTAGTTGATATTTGTATTGGAGATTTCACAAACTTTCTGGAAGAAAAAAAAACTCAAAGTATTTTTGATGTTATCACTGGCATGATTTAATTTACAACATATGAGCCCACAAAAAATAAGGAAACAAACACAAGAATTAAAATATTATATTCCCCATATATCAGAGATACTGAGTCACAGATAGCACAATAAAAAGACTGTCACAAATAAAGCTATCAGCCAGTAAGGCCTCGGTCAAGATTAGACGACAGACACACACTTAGGCCTATATACATACATACTCTCACAAATGCAATTCACACATACATGACTGCAGTCTCAGGCAACTGAGGCCACAATGCGAGCTGCAGCACCAGTGCATGATGGGAGTAGTGACTGGGTGGTGGCAAGGTGGAAGCTGGAGTGGGGAGAGGGAGGCAAAGTAGGGTAGGGGTGGCGGACATTGATGTGCTGTTGGGGAACACACACGGATGAGGTAGAAGTAGGATAGGACAGTTATGTGCAGTTGGGAGGTTAGACGGAGGGCAGCAGAGAGGTGAGGAGGGGCAGGGGATAGTGGAAAAGGAGAGAAGAAAAAATACTGGGTGCAATGGTGGAATGAGGGCTGTGTAGTGCTGGAATAGGAACAGAGAAAAGGGGATAGATGGGAGAGGACAATAACTACTGAATGTTGAGGCCAGGACAGTTATGGGAATGTAGGCTGTATTGCAGGGAAAGTTCCCACTAGCGCAATTCAGGAAAGTTGGTGTTGGAGGGAAGGATCCGTATGGCACAGGTTGTGAAGCAGTCAGTGAAATGAAGGATGTCATGTTTGACAGCGTGCTCAGCAACAGGATAGTCCACTTGCTTCTTGGTCACAGTTTGTCGGTTGCCATTCATGCGGACAGGCAGCTTGTTGATTGTTGTGCCCACATATAATGCAGTACAGTGGTTGCAGCTTAGCTTGTAGATCACATGACCGGTTTCAGGGGTAGCCCTGCCTTTGATGATATAGGTGATGTTTGCGACTGGACTAGAATAGGTGGTGGCGGGAGGATGTATGGGACAGGTCTTGCACCTATGTCTATTACAGGAGTATGAGACATGAGATAAGGGGTTGGGAGCAGGGGTTGTGTAGGGTTGGACGAGTATATTGTATAGGTTATGTGGATGGCAGACTACTAATGTGGTGGGGGTGGGGAGGATAGTGGACAGGACACTTCTCATTACAGGGCATGACGAGAGATAGTCAAAACTCTCACGGAGAATGTAATTTAGTTGCTCCAGTCCTGATCGTACTAAGTTACACAGGGAATGCTCCCCTGTGGCTGGACGGTGGGACTTTGGAGGTGGTGAGAGACTGAAAAGATAAGGCAGGGGAAATTTGTTTTTGTACAAGGTTGGGAGGATAGTTACGGTTTGTTTTTGTATGCTGTCTGCTAAGCCATTTGGAAATTGTTTGTGACAGTTGATGGGCCATGAGTCAGTCATCGAATACCCCGATGTTTTCATTGGACTCTAGGGCTACCTCTGAGGCCCCACATGTGGTAGTCGTTTGTGTTTTGCCGATGTTCAATGTGAACGAGTGGCAGGTCGAATTTCAGATGGACACAAGAGTGAATCAACCTTATTAATTTGGATACGTAGAGGATCTTGTGGTGCCCAGAAATGAATTGGATACTCCATCAGGATGTGTCTTACAGTAAACAGTGCATTCTCTTGCAAGAGCAATTCTCCATGTCTGAGCCTTACAAGAATGTGGAATGGCACCTTACATTGTTTGTGGTCAACTCACCATTGGCGCAAAATATCTTTGGGCTCGACGCCTTTACCATTTTCAGCTTTCATGTCATGCATTTAGTGTCTCAGTACAACCCTGTGACCGATTTGAACTTCTTACTTGGTGCTATAGTCCATTGTTCAACAGTATCTTTGGAACCGCAGAAAATTTCAAGACGTGTTTCTCTTAAACTGTTGGCAGTCCCAAAATTGTCACCTCCACCCCATTCCATTCGCCAAGCACAACAAGGTAAAGACTGACTTGTTCCTTTGACAGGACTAGGATGTCATTTCTCCTACTTCATTGAGACAGTGGACCACTCCTATGGTGGTAATTCAGAAGCCTGACAGCACCGTGTGCCTTTGTGCAATTTTAAACAGACGGTCAATGCACAATGTGTCGCAGATTCTTATCCAAATCCATGGCAGGCAGACTTGTTGGTGACGTTATCAAGGGGAGGGCTTACCTGCAGTTGCCACTGGATGCAGTTTCTTGGACTTTCTTGGTCCTCAAGACACCCTTCGCACTCTATCAGTTTAATAGCTTGCCTTTTAGAATCTCGCCTGCATTGTGATTTTAACAATGATATTTGAAACTGTTGGTTCAAGACATTCCCTATTGCGTCAATTCCCTTAATGACACCTGGGTCATGGGGCCTAATCAGGAAGAGCATTTATGGAAATGACAGCTGGTTTTCCAACGCCCCCTGGATAATGGCCTTTGTTGAAAGCTGGAAAAGTGCAATTGTCCTACCCAGAGGAGCTTGTAAAGACAGTCTCATCCCAATGGAAGGCCCCCTTTCAAGGCCATTGTCAAACTACCAGTGCCCAAGAACCTGAATGAGACACGGTCGTTTTTTGCTAATATTTCATATTATGCTCAGTTCACTCCGCAGGCCAGCTTCTTAACCGGCTTCACTATAAGGGCATTAGGCTTATCTGGTCTGCAGATTGTAAACTGTCTTTTCAGTCTCTCAAGAAGCATACGTGCTCTGCTCCCTGCCTGACTTCTTTTACACTAAATAAGCCTTTGACTCTGGTCTGTGATGCATCCCAGTATGGCACTGGTTCTGTCCTGCCCATCAGAACGGAGACAGCACTGTACAGTCCATCGCTTACGCTCTGAAGACACTATCTGCTTCACAACAAAACTACTCACTGGTGGAAAAGGAGGCACTACCTATTATTATCGGGGTCAAAAAGTTCCACATCTTGCTGTATGGGGTGAGTGAGGTTCCTTCTCATCACTGACCACAAGCCGTTGGTTTCCTTATTTCGCCCTCATTCCAAACTGCTGGATAGGACTGCTCAATGGTTGCAGCAGTGGCCCTCCCTCTCAGTAAGTATTCTTATAACATTTGGTAATGCTCCACATTCTTATGAATTTCTTCAAGCTCCACTGACCAGCATGCCAATGCTGATCCATATTTGTAGCTAAGGGTGGGACCTGGTCCAGAGTTTGAGTGGCAAGAAGCTCTTGTGTTCACACCAGATGTTGCTTTGCAGCAAACCTTGTTGAATTTGCTGTTGACAGCATGAGAGGTCGTGACCGCCATGGCTGCTGACTCGCTTTTCTGGAAAATCATTTCAGTGGTCCTGGTGGGTGGGCTGGAGCACGTCTCTTCAAGTGTGGCTCCAGCATGACATATATTTTTTCTCCTCTATACTTCATTCAAAGGTGTCCAGGGATGCTTGCCACAGAGGACCAGTGCCGACAAGTGATTACCCCCCAGTGTTGTGTCCTTGCATTTGCAGTTGTTGCATGCACTGCACTGGGGTATGTCTCAGATAAAGGCATTGGTGTGATGTCACAACTACTGGCAAAAAATTGATAGTGATATGGACATTTATTTCTTGTGGGTGATGGCTTAAACAGTTTTGCCTATTAGAACTGTATAGGTTTAGTGGAGATGGACCTCCTTTCTATATATGGTATTTTTTATAAGGTTCCGATGACAAACTGAACAATACTACAGTCTGAGATCAAGGTTAGGGTCAAGGATGATAGTTTGGATGAGAGTTGGGGAAGCCAACGAATGAGTCACAACAAAAAGCTGTTTTTGTCAAGTTTTATGGTGACAGACTAAGCTATAGCACAGCCCACAGCTTAGGATTGTTTGTCAGATGACGATTTGGTTTGGAATTATTGAAGACAACAAATGTGTCATGGCTACCTTTCATTTTATATATAGGCCTACTACATACTCAATAGTTACATTAACGTGTGTGATCAAAACCCCAATTTTCCCCACAGTGTTCTGTTGTTTTTAAGTTTTAAATATATCGGACAACATTAACAACAAGAACCCCATTAGTTTGTTGGATTTTATTTTGTTAATGTTTTTGTACTGTTAGTGATGTCAACCTCTGACCATTTCTTAAAGCTTGTATCACAGTCACTTTAATGAGGTCATCGGCTGATTGGCATGGTATCGCGTTGTTAACTAATCTCTGAAACAGATTAATCACTTGCTTGCAACATTCATTGTTACAATATGTATATCTGAGATAATCATCATATATGACACTGAATAATAAAAGAGCTGTGGATCACGGCTCACTAGTTGCTGCATCATTTATCTCAACTGTTTTTCATGGAAATCTGTTCCATGTAAAGTATATATTAGTAGTAGTAAAATTATATATAAAAACAAAGATGAGGTGACTTACCGAACGAAAGCGCTGGCAGGTCGATAGACACACAAACAAACACAAACATACACACAAAATTCAAGCTTTCGCAACAAACTGTTGCTTCATCAGGAAAGAGGGAAGGAGAGGGAAAGACGGAAGGAAGTGGGTTTTAAGGGTGAGGGTAAGGAGTCATTCCAATCCCGGGAGCGGAAAGACTTACCTTAGGGGGGAAAAAAGGACAGGTATACACTCGCACACACACACACACACACATATCCATCCACACATACAGACATATAATATTTACTTCAATATACCTTAACTACAGTAGACTAATATACAGTTTTTAGTATATAACCATAATATTTGTGCGTTGCTTTCATTGATGATTATTTAACGCCACAGATTACCCTTGGTGATATGTATCTGAAAGTGTCAGTGTAGAATATGATTCCAGTATAGTCAAGAATCTAACAAAGAAAGCAGCCTTTTGTTCGGTAAAAGTTACGTACTTGCCCATCTTGCAAGTTTCATAATTGATGGTCAGTGTTGTTGTTATCATCATTGTTGTTGTTTTTGTCATCAACTTTGGTCTGAAGACTGGTTTAACACAGCACTCAATGCTATTCTGTCCTAGGTAAGTCCTTATTTGTGCATAACTACTGCGACCTACATACATTTGAACCTACTTACTGCAATCAAGCTTTATCTCCCTTTACGATTTGTAACCCTCAACACTTCTTCAGTTAACTATATCTCAATGTTAACTATTTCTTAATGTTCCTTAAGCTATTGATTCTGTCTATTTTCTGTCAGTGTAATAAAATGTATGTGTTGCTTCAGTCATCATTTTATTAAAAACTAATGTAAAGCAATATCAGTGAATGTAGTAAGGAATATAATATACAAAACATATGACTTTTCTATCCCCTTATACTTTTTTTTAATTGTACAGTGTAAGTTGATTTACTTCCACAAACAAGTCTACTTCTCTAGTAACCCCTATTCAGTTATAAATCATGCAATTGTCTAAGCCAATCGATGAGTGCATTGTGCCAACAAAGTGCCATATACTTGTTACAACAGGAACATGTCATATTCTGCAATACAAGAAATCAAATCATAACAGTGACTGGATTGTGAGTACAGTGTGTTCAAAGACAGTTTCAACTATTACTCAAGAATGGAAAAAGAAGAACTTGCTAACAAGGATGCTGAGGAGTCAAATGCAGTGGTTTCTCAAAACAGAATCTGTCAGATAATCCACAAAATTGTTGTAAAATTTTTCTCAATAATTGAGCTAGGACCTATAATATAAATCAGGAAGCCCCTGCAACCACAATTTTTGGAAGAGAGTGGAGAGGCCAATTGTACTAGGCCTATCTCATACAAACCTGTTAAAGGTCTGTTATTGTAGTTGTTTACAATAGCTTACAGGGGTCACTATGCTCTCTCTGTGGACAGTATCCCAGTAATATATATGAATAATATATTTAATACAGTGCATGTGGAATCACATAGGTACTCTCTATCAAATATATAGTTATTAATTTGCAATATTTAACAATTTCAGGAGTGTACGAAACACTTGTTGTTGGTTCTAGGGGGCCTTGATAAGTATTTGCTTCAATATCTCAAACAACTATCGTACATATCTCAAGCACAGAGTGTTGTCTTGGCAATGTTTGTTATCAGATGCCTTTCAAAAGCATACAAAAGGTGCACCTGGAAGGATGATTCCTTTCCTTTACAAATCTAATGTTAAGTTTGGTTTACAAGACAATTTGTAAGTTTACCTGTTGGTGTTCTGCTCAGGACAGTATATTCTGGTGGCACACTTTCTCCAAGGGTTGGAAAATATACAGTGATATCTGTTATTGGTGGCTGATTGTAGTTCGATTTCAGATGTGCACTGTCATGAGAAAATTCCTCCAATGGCTCAGGATTTTCCGGTAACCCGGCTACCACGAAGTAATCGGCAATTCTTTTCTCATCCATCGTTATTCAATAAAACAATAAACTTAGGTACAACACTGATTTAAACGTTCAGTACACCAGAAAAAAAACACTTATCACATATGAGTTTTTTAGAAGCATAACTTCAGGCACTTGATTATCATAGTTTTTTGAGTGGGAACACACAAACAAACGGCACGGACTATAAAAGTTAATTTACACCTTTCCTTTGCGCACAAACGTTACGCCATGGTTATAACTTCAACGAAAACACATTCGAGTGTGGAGGTTATGTCATCTCTTCCTTCCTTGTCTCGTAAAGTTACGCATGATAGTTCTCCTTTCCTGCTTTTGCGCGCTGCTGACAAATCCAGCGCTTCGTGTGTACGAACTACATGTGCATTGCATGCGTCAATTAACGAAGAACATCGGCGATTCTATTTTCTTCACTCATCCACAAAACATCACAAACTAATGAAATCCACGGGATAACATGATAGTCGTGCATTTTGTTATTTTTTTCCAACGCTGTACAACGACGCCGATCTCATGTCATCTCACAATTATTGTGTTGACGAAACATCAACTGTCGCAGTAACTTCTTGCGCTTCAGCAAAATGATTTCATCTCTGCCACTGCTGCCATGTTGACTTCACCAAGGTCGTGACAAGCGAATGAGTCAATAGCCGCTAAATTTAAAATTCGTTTTCCCTACACAGAGTCTCAGCGCTTGTTTTCATCGTAAGGTAACAGCTGCAAAAAACCAAACATACTTATTGATAGGTGAGGACACACAACATGGCACAAAACATGGTCACAGTTTTAAACTACAGAAAAAGACTGTAAGAATAATAATAAGAGAATAAAGTAGTACTCGGTCTCATAGTAAACAGCTATTGGGCATTCTTACTGTGCCAAGTGAGTACCGGTACGTCTATCCTATCAATATGTGGTACACATCAGGGAAAACGTTACTATGTATTTCGCCAATAATTCTACACATAATCATGGAACAGCATTTACCCACGGAAACAAACAAAAAACCCAAAATAATATATCAGGTAGCAAAAATGAATAACAAATCGCCAAAGGAAATGAAAGAGACTATTAAAATTCATCTGTTTAAAAAGGTAGCCAAACTATTCTGTATACTGAATCCGCAAACTAAGTTGACACTCAGCGCTGTGGATGTTGGGGCGACCAAAAAGGCATGTACAGTCGCTCCAATCAGACAACACGCCGAGTGCCAACTTTGTTTGCTCGTATTATAAGCAATGCATACTACGCAATTCTACTATTACTATACTACTACTTCTACTAATTAAAGATTACTAAGTGGACTCAAGAGTAGTGGGTAGTTATGAGAGTTGATAACTACAACACGCCGTTGCATTTCAATACATGATCGCACTTGCTACTTTGACAAGAAAATCGTGTATCAATATGTAACATTCATGATAATTGTGTCTTATCAGTCTCCTGTGTTCAACATCTCACTCATCATGGGAGAAGATGCTCCAATTTTCCATATGGACTGAGGAGTATAGTTCCATATGTGCAGGCTTGAGTCAACTTTGTGAACGGGTAAGGGGGGGTGGGGGGGGGGAGGGGGGGGCACATAAGCATCTTAACAGTCCAGGAATCACCATTGAGTGTCCTTTAATGCAATGAAGACCGAAAGTATGCTGTATATAATGAGTTTGCTGGAACAAATTATCCACATCTACATCTATAGTATGCAAACCACCATGAGGTGCATGGCAGAGGGTACGTCCCACTGTACCAGTTATTAGGATTTCTTCCTGTTCCGTTCTTGTATGGAGCATGGGAAGAATGATTGTCTGAATGCCTCTTTGCATGCAGTAATTATTCTAATCTCATCCTCACAATCCTTATGTGAGCAATACATAGGGAAATATAGTAAATTCCTAGAGTCAGCAGTAAAATCAATAAAAACTTTGTTAATACACTTTCTCAAGGCAGTTTACACCTGTGTTCAAGACTCTTTCAGTTGAGTTCTTTCAGTATCTCTGTGATACTCTACCACAGATCAAACAAACCTATGACCATTCATGCTGCCCTTCTCTGTATATGTTTTATATCCCCTGTTACTCTTATCTAGTATGGTTCCCACACACTTAAGCAATATTCTAGGACTGGTCGCACAAGTGATTTGTAAGCAAACCCCTTTGCAGACTGATTGTGATTTCCCAGTATTCTTTCAATGAACTGAAGTCTACCACCTGCTGTATCTACACCTGAATCTATGTGATCATTCCATTTCATGTCCCTACATAGTGTTACACCCAGATGTTTGTGTGAGTTGGCTGATTTCAACAGTGACTCACTGATATTACAGTCATAGAATACTATGTTTTTTAGTTTTGTGAAGGGCATGATTTTACATTTCTGAACATTTGAAGCAAGTTGCCAATCTTTGCATCACTTTGAAAGCTTATCAAGATCTGACTGAATATTTACACAGCTTCATTCAGGCAGTACTCATCATAGATAACTGCTTCATCTGCAAAAAGTCTGAGGTTATTATTAATATTGTCTGCAGGGTCATTGATGTACAACATGGACAGCAAGGGTCCCAACACACTTTCCTGGGACACATGCGAAGTTCCTTCTACATCTGATGATTACTCTCCATCCAAGTTAACATGCTGCATCCTCCCCACCAAAGAGTCCTCAATCCAGTCACAAATTTCACTTGATACCCCATACGAGCGTTCTTTTGACAATAAGCTTAGCTGTGGTACTTAGTCAAAAACTTTTCAGAAATCAAGAAACCCTACGTCTATTTGGCTGCCTTGATCCAAAGCTTTCAGTATGTTATGTGAGAAAATTGCGGGTGGGGTTTCAAATGTTCCGTGTTTTCAAAATCCATGCTGGTTGGCATTGAGAAGGTCTTTCTGTTCAAGATACCATCTTTATGTTTGAGCTCAGACTATGCTCTAAGATTCTACAACAAATCGATGTCAAGGATACTAGATGGTAGTTTTGAGGATTGCTTCTACTACCCTTCTTGTATATGGGTGTGACCTGTGCTTTTTTCCAAGAACTGGGCATTGTTTTTTGTACAAGGGACCTACAATAGATTATAGTTAGAACAGGGGGCAACCCAGTTGCAAATTCAGTATAGAACCTGATAGGGATTCCATCGGGCCCTGGAGCTTTGTCCAGTTTTAACAATTTCAGGTGTTTCTCAACACCACTGACACTAATACTTATTTCACTCATCTTTTCAGTGGAACAGAAATTAAAATGGGGCAATTCTCCTGGGTTTTCCTTTGTAAAGGAACATTTGAAAACAGAGTTAAGCATTCCGTATTTTGTTTTGCTACACTCAGTTTCAGTTACTCACTGTTTTGCTAGAGCTACTAACAGCCTTTACACATGTCCAGAATTTCTTCAGGTTTTGTGAAAGATCATTTGACAATATTTTCCTATGGTAGTCACTGGAGGCTTCACACATTGCTCTCTCGGCAGTGAAACATATTTCATTCAGAATTACTGTATACGTGTAAATCAAGGAACATTATACAGCAGGGACCAACAGAATGAGGCAATGCAGCTGTTAATATACTGACCTCATATTCAAGGCTCTGTCTGGCCTTCCTGATTGGAGTGTTCTGTGGTTTTACTGAATGACTGAGGCAAATGTCGGATTGGCTTCTTAATCAAGGTCACTGCCAACCACCTGGTAAATCATAGACTATCTGTCCTATCCTCATAAAGCATGTTAATCTGTGTGCTGTATATTTTGAGCTACTACCTTGATAATTCCTATATCGTTGTGAGAGGAACCTTGAATGTATACGGGTGAATAAATAATTTCTTTAGACAGCAGCAAGATTGACAAACATTTCTAAAATAATACAGTTATATACTGAATACTATTTACCACTGATGTTGGTGTGATCTGAACCATTATTCAGTCATATAACCCACAGAGATTTTGTTCATAAGCTTCACGTAGTAATGATCAGGGTTAATATTCTGACATAATTTGTTATTAAATTGTGGCAGCCATACCAAAGGATCATTGGCAGCCATACCTCAGAATTGCACAGTTGGCAGCATGCCAATATTCACACACAAGTGCAGATTTTCTCCTTAGGTCAACTTTTGGCAATGTTACAGTGCCCACTGGCATGAAAGAGATGAAGTGAAAGCCAGTATAAGCTAGGCCTCTATGACATGTGGACGTTTATGCTGATTGCATATTCTGTCAGCCGTAGATAACGTGGGTCATGTACAACACGTGCTCGCCTCCGTCGCATTCATGCATCGCACCGATCATTCGCTTCATTCCATTGCTTCCATGAATTAAACAGTGCCCAGTGAGCCAAGAGAGAATTTATGTGTTCGGACAGACATGCAACCTTTGTCTCTCTGTGGCTGTGAGGTCATACTGCACATTCAATCACTGAGGAATGTGCACCCTCCAGGATCTGTGATCGAGCTATTTACTGCACTCACACGACCATGGCATGTGAACGTTCGGACACTACTTTACAAGTTTGTTTGTCTAACCACCTTAAGAAACAAATGTGTTATTATGTAATCATGTATGTAATCAATTAACATCACCTGAACCTACATCCACAACTTAGTGTGTGGTTTGACAGCAAAAGCTGGAACACTATGTGATAGACTTGAAAGCAGTGAAAATAGCCCATTTCCTTCTTCACTGGTGACCCAGTTCTCATCTGCAAGCAAAAATGTGGTGACAGACTGGATCAGTGGAAGTGATGTGGAACCATGAGGGGACTCCTGGAAAAAAGTTTCTGTGTTGGCCATAGCCACACTCAGCATGCTTTGAATGTTTATTCTTTGCAACTCTGCTGACTTTGTCAATAGACTGAAGTCACTTCAACTCAGTGAAACTAACTTGCTAGTGAGCTTTATGTCGTCTCAGATTTCACTAAGGTTCCTCTTATGGACTCTTTGTCACTCATTAGCAATAAGTTCACAGCTGATATAACAGCACATTATCATCATGTGTTTTCCTCAACCTACTTTTTTATTTAACACTGAATATTTTGAGCAGAGTGATCATGTTGCCATGGGCAGTCCTCTCTCCACTCTTGTAGCCAACTTTTTTTATGGAAGACTTTGAGGAAAGGGCAGTTGATTCAGTAGAAATTAATCTGAGAGTCTTCTGGTGATATATAAATGACACTTTTGTAGTGTGGCCACATGGTGAAGATTAACTGTCATGCTTCTTGCAAAAGCTGAATTCAATCCACAACAACATCAGTATATGATGGAAATAGAGGAGGATGGCTGCTTACCATTTTTGGACGTCTCGGTTACTGGGAAAATGGAAGGGTCATTAGGGCATTCTGTCTACCATAAGCCCACACATACGAAACTTTATTAGCAAGCGTCGAGCTACCATCACCCTTCACAAACTACTCACGTCCTTAGTACATACGCGCAAGGGACTCGTGTTTTTTCCTGATGCACACAGCCCTTCAAAGGAGCTATAACGTCTGCAGGGGTTGGTGTTCAAAGATAATGGTTACATTCCACATCAGATTAGTAGGTTGCTAATGAGGAAGAAATGTGATAACCAAGGGCGTACCCAGGATCTGAACTGGGGGGGGGGGGGGGGGGGGGGCAGATCATATTAGTCTCAGGAAACAAGGACTTGAGACAACATACAGCACTTCTTATTAAATAAAACAGTAAACCAGTGAAAAGCTGCTTTTAATAAACATTTTAAATACAAGAATTCACTTTTACAATCCTAGAAAACATGCAGCATTTCTTATTAAATAAAACAGTAAACTAGTGAAAAACTGTGAATATCTTCTGGGGGGGGGGAGGCAATTGCCCCCCCCCCCCCCTGCCCCTCGCTGGGTACGCCCATGGTGACAACCCACAACATCAAGAAGATAAGGAGCTATTCAAGTCCAGGACGTTCCTTCCATACGTCGACAACCTTTCATCTAAAGTAGGGAGCATCCTAAGGAAACACCATATTCTGGCCACTGACAAAGATTAGTGCCCTTCTTCTTTTGGAAGAGGATGAGCTGGGTCTGCAGTTTGCTGGGATGTACAAAATTCCTTGCCAGTGTGGAAAAGCATGCATAGGTTAGACGATACTCACAGTACACAAAATGTGCACTGAACATGAGCATCACACTCGCCTTTTGCAGCCCAGTAACTTGGCAATAGCTGAGCATAGTATTACCACAAGGCACTCTATGGATTATTCTGCCACAGAAATCTTGGACCCAGCGAGATCCTTTTGGGAATCAGTAATTAAAAAAATCTGTGGAAATGCATCTAGCACAAAATCTTACAAATTGGGATGACAGCATTCTACTGGAAAAGGCTTGGGACCCTGTGATCTCTTTAGTTTCTTCTGAAAGAAAACGTTTTATTTATAAAGACACATTTGGCAACATCTGACATTTGTTTTTAGCTATGTGAGCATTGTGATGGTGCAAACCCCCGCTACTAGATGAATATTTCTAGTATGCAAAGATTGCTTTGTGGAGAGCGAGCGCGCTACATGGTGCACGATTCGCGGAAGTGCGTGGCGCACCCGCGCCATGTTTGCAAAGGTCGGTGGGATGGTCTCCGGCGGACACGTGGACCGTAGCTTGGGGCATTGTTTGGTTTTTCGTGCATTACGCGAAAACTATGTAAGTTACGGTGAAGAGCGATGTGGCAGTGGATTGTCGTCAGCAATATACACCTTCTGAAAGATCGATCTTTATTTCAAATCATGAGACGCAAAAGTTATAGTAACCTCAAAATCGGTTAATATCAAGAATACTGAAAGATTAGTAAACATAGCAAATAACAACTTACAGGGATGAGCGAGCACTCATTAAAAACGTCTCGTCATAGTGGATCGAGTGCCGTAGTCATATGTTAAGATTCATAAATAATTAAGCCCGTAAAGAGCAATAAACAAAGTTTGAGGGGAAATTGTTTATAAAATTCAATAGAAAATTCATGACGTAAAGAACGGCACTATATAATATTTTGGGTGGCATCACACGTATTTTAAACTCGTACTATACATGTAATTTGCAATAGTTTTTAATGTTTGCAAATTATTATTAACATTTTTCGCCCATAATTAATTAATTATTATAGATATGAAGATTTTGACCAGCGCAATGTGTAGATCGCTATAGATTACGTCTAAAAACGGTGCTACATGCAGTTCCATGTTAAAACTTTGCAGCACAGATGTAAACTAACAAATTTGCGCTAAGTGGCGAAATTTTGCAAAAACTAAAACTTGATTTATGGGCGATGGAATAATCCTAGAAATTAATGTAACATTGGTAAATAAGATGTACTTTTTAGCGCGGTTCCGATGGTGTACTTATTTCTGCAGAGGGATGTATGCATCAAAATTTGTAACCTTAACTGGTGAGACTGGTACTTATATAACCAGGGGGTTGGACATCCGAACGTATATAAGCGAGCGGCCATCTTGGCCAGGGAACCTTGGCCTCACTATTGACTGTCACCTCACCTGGATCCCTCATCTCCGCTCTATCCAATCCAAAGCCCACAACCGCCTCCGACTCCTCAAACTCCTCTCTGGCCGGACATGGGGGGTTGCGCCCCTCTACCATCCTCCACACCTACAAATCCTTCATCCGTCCCATCCTCTGTTATGCTAGTCCCGCCTGGCCTGGATATCTGCCCCCCCCCCCCCCCCCCCCCAAATTCTATAAGTCCCTCCAGATCCTTGAGCGTCATGCACTCTGCCTCACCTTCCGTATACGCCTCCCGTCCCCCACGCGGATCCTCTATGACCTCATCCCTTTCCCCCATCTGCTCCTATTCCTCGAACATATCTGCATCCTCTACGCCTCATGCCGCCTTGATCCCCCCTCACCCCCTGGTTGCTCCTCTCCTCTCCCATCCCCGCCCCCTGCCACGTCTTCACTGTTGTGTCCCCCCCTACCCTTCCATCTCTACATCCTTCATCTCCTTCCCCAAGGTGGTTTTCCATCAACTCCCCCCTCCCAGATGATGCCCTCTCTCCCTCCATTTATCCCTCGTATCAACTCTGATCCTCACTCCCCCTCCTTTCCTCTGTCCTTTTCTCAGGCTCCCTCCCCCCTTCCATCCTCTTTTTTCCCCCACCTCCCCTCTCTGTGCCCCCTTCTCTCCCGAGTCCTTTTGCATTTCCCTCCTCTGCCTTTTCTCATTCCCTCTCGCGTCTGCCCTGCCCCTCTCCCCCCTTATGAGTCCTCTCCCTCCTTGGTTCCCCCCCCCCCTTTTCGTTTTTTTCTCTCCTCCCTCCTTGTTTTTTCCCCCTCCTCCAGGTACCCCCCTCCCCCCCCCCCCCCTCTGCCTTTGGCTCGGGAGTGTTATCTTTGTGCCGTCATTTTCGTGCAGTGTTTTACAGTGGATGTTTTTACAGTGAGTGTTCCATGTTGTGTCTTTTGAGAAGTGTTCCGAACGGCCATCATGCTGTCGCTGGGTGTGATTTTTTATCTCTTGCGAACAGAAACCAGACTGTCACCATGTTTTTGAATTGTGTGTCTACTATGTTACTTGTCTGATTCCTGTGTGTTTTATTAACATTGCCAACCCCCTTTTGCTTTCTGTTTTAACTTTCCGCATTTTCCCGCCATTTTACACTTTAAGTCACCGTTTTATCGCCTGTTTTTCTTGTTTCTTTCTTCTTCCATTTTTAAAAAAGTCTGTAGGCTGTAGAGCAGCGCGCCCCCCTTGGGGGGAAAATTGGCCAGGGGGTCAGTCGTTGGTCAGTTCGTTTTGGAGGGTTGGTGACGAGCAAGCCCCACTTGAGTGTGGCCCATGTGGTCGTTTGAGAATTCTTTTTTGCACCGATTTATTTCGACAAAGAGTATTGTTTAAGTGTGCAAGCATATATTTGGTGAACTGGAAGTGCTAGGATTATTTGTGTGAGTACGATTTACAGGGTATACTTTGTCGTAAGTGAACATGTGGCAAACTGTGTTTTCGCGCCAAAACTGTTAGAACAAAAAGGACAGTGGGACTTGTGTTTCTGTTCGAATTGTTTGAGTAATTTTAGTTTATAGCAGCCTACATTACTGCTATTGGGGGCTCAGAATCAAATTATTATTAAAGTAAAACTGTAAACCATCTCACCAGTGCTAATTTCATTGTGTGAAAGAAAAGAACAACGCCAATAAATAGTGACTGAACTGTGTCGCAAAAAACTGATTTTAGTATAACAATTGCCTAATTCTTGTTCCCTGGCATAACTGTGCTTATGTCTGAGTGAATAATTAATTCAAAAACTATAACAAATGCGCAGGTGTGGAAGTGTACTAATGCACCAAGTGTGGAAGTCATCCCCTGAGACTTACGTGAGAGCCAAAATTTGCAATAACATTTTTAACCATCATTTGTATATGCACATTCACGTGTGAAAATGCTTCAACCGCACTTCTTCTTTATTAACCGCCCCGTCGCAACATGCATTCTGACAGAGGGCATATATATAGTTTCACCTTTACGCTTTTGGCTGTGTACTGCAGATGGAACATTATTTGCAGAGGGTGCGGATTTTGATAGAGGACGCTTCTGTGATGGCAGCCAATGCACATGTGTTTCCACGCCAATTTTTTCTATAAAGCCAGCACCGTGAACTAGTGGTCCCCAATGGCAGACACTCACCTGAAGATGGCTGGATAGTTGCCAGCCAAAATATTGTGGCTAGCAGTCAACATGGTCCAGCTGCAATCCTGAAACCTCATAGAATATTCAGTATGTAGGGAGAACTTCAAGGATCACAGCAGAATGATGTTCTTTCCCACTACAAAGTTTGAAGTCAGGAAAACAATACAACAATTAGAAAGTAAGAAGTCAGCAGGCATATAAGAGGCTCCAGTCTCTGTTCTGAAGAACACTATACAAAACCCATTAACAAACATATTAAATGGTTCTGTAAGAAAGTCACTGAAGTGTGCAGTAATTCAATGAACAACACTGATGTCATACTTTAACTCCTTAAATTCAAACACTCCAAATACGTCACAACATAGAGAATGGTTGGTAATTCAAAGAATGATGCCAGGGAGTGGTAGGTTTGCAACTGTTCAGTACTGAGAAAACTGGATAATTTTTTTTTTTCAACTCAGTTGAATTAATATACAATTTTTGGTGCAATGACTGCAATTTTCAGGCTTACATGCTCATTCTCAAATCACACATCTTGTTACTAACTATAACTAGACACACAATATGGTGCCAAAAGGCAAGAATAGCTCCTACACTGGTGGACGTCCTGTGTAGGATCTATTCAAGCCTTTTGGCACCATCTTTTATCACTGGTTGTGGTTAATAACAATGTGTTTGGTCTGACAATGAGTGTGTCAACTTGGCAGTAACCACTGCATCAAATATTGTGTATTAACGCAATGGAGAGGGACCAAATAAAAAAATTATCCTATTTCCTCAATAGAGGATGGTACCAAGCTAGCTCACCAAAGCATGTCAGGTAACACTATGTCACACTCTATTCAGTTTGTCACTTGTTTGTTGATATGTGTCACTACATCATCCACACCCCAATCCCCTTCTTTTTTATAAACCTGGAGCCCCAGGTACGTCAGGAAACTGGTGTTTTTTCAAGCAATGGGTACCACTGGTGGCACCTGATCAAGGTAGGGTCCTCTGCATGGTGCTGCTTGGAAGTGGCTGGCGGTGTTGTGAATAGTATGGTAGCAGTGCCCTCTGTAGCCTCCATGTACAAGCGTACAGGCATCAACCTCTCAGTGCTAACCATTTTGTCTTGTCCACTGCGTCAAAATTTAAAGGTGTGTCTCCTATGCTGCAGAACTTTGTATGGTCCACTGTACGGTGACATGAGAGGTGGGTGGACCGAGTCATCATACAGCCAGACAAGAGTTGCACTGTAGAGATCCTTATGTGTGAAAGTGTTCCTGTGTCCATGTAATTGTAGTGTGGAAGTATGTAGTAGGGCCATTTTTTCCTTGAAGGTATTGACCGAACTCAGTCATGGAAGCTGGCGGGGAGAGGTCTGAGGGTTTGTCAGTAATTAGTTATTCCTCTGGTAGGCATAGCTCCTCATGGTACATGAGGTAGATGTTGCAGATTCTCCTTAATTGCAAGATTGTAGGCCAAACAGGATGAACGGTAGTGCATCCGACCATGTGGGGCAGATGCATATTAATGCTCCTTCAAGGTGATCCACACAATCAAGGAAGTGCTTGTCAGTGGCATAGATGACATACAGCATACGCTCTACAGCACTACAGTTTCCTTTATTCTTTGTTAGCAGCAAGGAGAAGAATTCCATGGGCTGCCATGTGCGATCTTATCTTACCTTATCTTATCATTACGCTCTTGGAGGATGATGCCTCCTGGCTTGCATCCACCATTATAGCTGTTGGCTCATTTGGTGAGTATATTCAACAGTATGGCTCATGAGGCATAGTCTTTCACTGACTCAAATGTGGCAATTTCTTTCTAACTCCAAGGCACCTTCCTATTTCCTGCTGCAAATTTTTCTCCAAGCAATTCACTCAGTGGTGTCAGCAATGTTACTATATGAGGTAGGTGGTAGCAGTAGTTCAATATCCTAAGAACCATTTAAGGTTCCTGAATGTTCTTGACAGTGTCACTTCCTGGACAACCCTGACATAGTCTGCTACAGGCAAGATGGCTGCTGTTGCTACATCAAGCCCCAGGAACTTGATGCTGCCCAGGTCAAAAATCCACTCAGCTGCATTCACCACAATCCCTGCTAGTTGAAATTGCTCGAAAAGTAGTTGCAACTGCTTAATGTGCTATGTAGATGGATAGAGAAACACATGGCTATCACTCATATAACAATACACACCCTCTACACCTCAGAGGACTTGGTGGATGAAATTTTGCACGCCTGGGCAGCATATTTTTTTTTTTTTTTTTTTTTTTTTTTTTTTATAGCCCATATGGCATATACAAGTACTCATATAGCAGCTTGTACCTGTTGAGGATGGTTCTCTCATTCAGTACCCAGCAACAATATTAGAGAAGGAAAGTTGCTACTCACCATATAGCAGAGATGCTGAGTCGTGATAGGCACAACAAAAAGATTCACACAAGTCATCAGTACCCAGCAATCTTCACACAGTCTCCATGTGGAGGGGCAAGGCCCACAGGATGCCTGAGGAGAATGTGATTCTGTCCATAATTTGTCTATCCATGTCTGTCTTGACTACAGCCAACTTCTTGGCCCTGAGGTGACTGTGCTTCACTCCCTCTTATTGCCCTGTTGCTGAGGCTTTGATCTTCTTTTCTGTCTGTCACCTGATGGAGAAATGAGCTCAGGAAACTGCTCCAGGATCTGTTGAAACTTGTTCTCCTGCGAGGTGCTCCTGATGATGGTCTGAGATGCCAGGACTGTCTAAACATCCACAAGTAACTGAAAATGATATAAGATGTCTGCCCCAGTTATAGGTTGCCTGACATCTACAATTAGGAAATTCCATGTGATTGGTTCCTGTAGGCCTATGTTAATGCACAGTCTCTTCTTGCCTGGAACTTGTGCATAATATCAGTGCTCTGTACGAGCCAAAAAATATTGTGCTTCCTGTTTGGATGGACACCACCATGCTGTTCCTGTCTGTCGTAAGCCTGAAATCCCACTGCAGAAGATACATGCAGAAAATTCACCATGCCAGTGGAGCAAGACAGCAATTTGGTTGTCAGTGTCAATATCTTTCTGCATCATGTGCCTGGGCAAGCACCGTGGACAAAAACATGAGTGGGAAACTCCTTAGAAACCAATGCAGCAGTTGTAACAGAGTGAGTGGCAGCTTGAATGTTGATCATGATGGCTAACTGTGCCATTTGGTGACCATCAGGGGGATTTGGGCACTGGCAAGGTGCTGAGCAGGTGCAGACCTTGTTACCAAACTTGTAGTGGTATCAGCACCAACTGCTTTTGTTGTTCTGATGCTTGTTACATCATCTGCCTTGTCATATCTCTCCTGAGCGCTGCACTCTGTGTAGTACTGTCACCTGTGAGGTGAGCATTTTAATCTCTAAGGTGAGTTTATTAGTTGTGAGGCCAGTGCTTCCGCTGGCATGCTTGTGTCGGGGCCAGTTTTGTGATGGCCGCTGAATTGCTTGGGCGGGGCCATTGACACAAAAAATACTTTTTGCACTGTGCCTTTATGCTAGGTGCCATTTTTTCAGCTTTATCTGCCAGCACCGGTAGCGAAGCATTTTTATCCACTGTGAGGATAAGTTTCATGTCCTTTGGAGGCCTGATGAGCCAAATTGTGTGGAGGGTCTGCTCCAAATGTAGGTCAGGTGCCAGTAGCGAGTGCGAATTGTGCAGTAGTTGGGTGGCAGACGTATTTCCTAAGTTGTCATCCACCATAAATCTGCAGAGCCTGTATTCAGGTGACTGCGAAAAGAGGCTTTAAGTGCTGTGGAGCTATGCATGCATAAAGTATTCTCCTCAAAGGTTGTCTGAGCTTTGCTTAACTGGGTGATGACAGAAAGGAATTGTGATGTATCATTCTGTATGTTGTGTTGACAATTTGCACATGTAGGAACCAGAGATGTGACCTTGAGTTCCAAAACACTGACAGTTTAATGTTTTGTATGTTCCCACATTACAGAGCTGTTTGCTGAAGCTGTTGATCATGAGGAGGACCTGTTGCATTACTGCTGGGTGAATGGAGAGTGCTTTTGACACCCTCCATTTTCATGCCAGCTCCATTCTCCGAAGCCATAGTGATGCATTTTGTGCTGGGTCATCACTGTAGGGAAGTTGCTGAAAGTTGGGGTAATCCAATGAAGAACACTGAATGCACACTTTAACAATTTTAATTCTTGCACTCAATACCAGACAAAATAAAACATCACAACACAGAGAACAGCGCAAAGCCAACTCACTGGAGCACTTTAGTTAAGGCTATTCACACTGTCTTTCATTTCTTGATCTGTGGCACTAAAAGCCCTTAGTTCAGATATTTTTCTGGAACACAAATCACATTTTGCCCTTACCAAGGAAAGGTTATTCAGCAAATTCTGAAAATTACAGCTCACATTCACTGCTGTCTATATTCGGAAAAATAATTGAATTACTCATGAAAGAAAAACTAATGACATATCAATTGATACAACTCTTACCACAGACAGATTTATTTTAATAGTGAGAGAGCTGCATCAGACCAGTCTCTGGACTGAAGAGCACAACAACAACGGTGAGAGAAGTGCAATACTGGTTGATACAATGTTCACAAAAGTGGCACTTGAAGCCCTTGATAAGAATGGCTGTTATAAGCATATTTTTAGACTTGCCCAAGGTTTTGTGATACTATTCATCATAAAATACCACTAAATAAGAAGAAGAAGGAATAGGTGTAAGATGAATGGCAAATGAGTGGTTCCAATCTTAAGTGGAAATCAAGGTGCAAATGGTGGAGATAGTTCACATGCCTGCTGATGATAAACTTTTAGTACAACAATTGCAAGACAAGAAACCTATAAACATAGGTGTCCCTCAGGATAGCATGCTGGGTCCAGTTATGTTCTCAATATATATTAATGACTTTCCAAACAGTGTAAGACAAGGAGAAAAAGTCCTCTTTGCTGATGACAGCAAAATCATAGTCACTGATAAAACAGCAAAACTTTTATTAGACACAACAAATGAAATGTTCAAAGATGTTTATGATTTGGTAACTGGTTAATAAATTAACACTATACACGAGGAAAACAAACAGCATGTACATAGAATAAAGAGGGAAAATGTCTTTATCACATTAAGTGTAGATGATAAATAAACAGACAATGTAACAAGCACAATGTTTTTAAGTATGAATATTTATTATCAGTTAGCATGGAATGAACATATTAAGATACTGGCAAAACAAAATGTCATCAACATGTTTTGCTCTCAGGGTTCTGTAATCGATTTGTTACAGCCAATGTCTTGTGGTGACATACTATGCACAGGTAGACACAGTTTTTAGCTATGGGATTCTTAGCTGGGGAGTGAAAGCACAAAACATGGATACACGCACAACAGGGCTGTAAGATTGATAACTAGATGTAGTAGTCAGTTTTATAACAAAAAACTGTTTAAAAAACTGGGTATCCTTGCTGTACCACATTAATGGTATAGCTGTTGTGCCAGTTAGAGAAAGCATTATCAATTTTCCATTAATAGTTCAAAATAATCAAGGAACAGGAGCTATTTTCAACTTACATTTACCAAGGAAAAACAAATGGAAAGTTCAAAAGAGCATTTTCTATAAGGGAATAAAACTGTATAATTAATTGCCAAAGGAGATGAAAAAGATCCCTAAATTAAATCTGTTTAAAAAGGCAACTAATACTTTCTTGGCAACTAATGCACACTACACAGTTAAAGATTACTCATAGGACTCGCAGTTGCAGTTAACAATGAAAGGGGACAACTACAACACCCTGTCACATTACACTAGAAGATCACATTGTAATGATGTAAAAAATGCACCAAGATCTATAGAGCATGATAGATTTATGCGTCTCACAACTTGCAATTTCAAATCATTGTTGATTTGATGTACTGGACACATATCAGGATTTTTAAGTTATTTTATATACATTTCCAAGATACTGCTATGCAATTACATATAACGGTTTCCAGTATACAAAAGTAAATGTATATTTATATATCTAAAAACAAAGATGATATATTTATTTTATTTTTTTATTGCCAATGAATGCTGTGATTTTTATCTTAATTTTATTGTAACTTTACGAGAATGTAATAACACACATAAATAGACACAAAGAAAAAAAAAACACTATACACACATGATATGTTGCTATGTCAACCTACCTTACAGATATATTTTATTTTTATATAAACTCTTAGATGTTAAGCACTATTTTTTTGCTTTAAAAAAAAGCACACACAGTAAACATTGTATTTTACTTGCTCCACAGCTTTCAACATCCCCCCTTAAAGTACAATGTTTGTTTTTAATGACTCTAAATCACAAGCTCCACAAACTTAGGTATCACTAATTGTTCTTCCGTATTACAATATTTTATCTTGAACAAAGCTTCTCTGTATTGTTCGCTAAAATAGTGAAATTTTACATCTATGTTTGCTTCGTCTAACCAACTGTCCTGATTTGATCATTTGGATAGCACTTTGATTGTCTACATGAAGAATGATTTTCACTTTTTCTCTGGTTAACTCTTGTATTAGGGTATTGATGTGTTTTATTTCTTTGGTGCATTCTGCTGCTGAAATGTATTCTGCTTTAGTTGATGAAGTAGCTGTCACACTTTGCTTCTTGGAACACCAACTAATGGGAGCACCATTATAAAGAACTATGTATGCACTTGTACTTTTTTGCCTCTTAAGTCTTGTGCATAATCAGCATCACAATAAACATTTAGATGAATACTGTCGTCTTCTTCACTTTCTTTTTTCTCATAGAAAAGACCATAATTCTTGGAACCTTGTAGATATCTAAGAGTTCTTTTTACATTTTTGTAATCCCTTTTCTTGGGGTCTTCTGTGAAACGGCTCTCATAATTTACTGTAAATCCAAGATCTGGTCTGGTTTTACATGACAAATAAAGAAGGCTTCCTACGGCTTCACGATATGAAAATTCAGTGTGTCTGTTTTCTTGATTTTCTTCATTTGTCTTTCCCTCTGGAACTAATGGAGTCTTCATGGCCTTACAGTCAGTCATATTGAATTTCTCTAGTACTTTCTTTGTATACTGTTCTTAGTGTAAAAGTATTCCATCCTCTGTCTTCATTATTTGTATCCCTAAGTACATATCTGGATTTTATACCACAAGCATTTCAAATTTCTTCTTAAGTTTCTTTAGTATATTTTCAATTTTCTCCAAGTCTTTTCCTATTATGATTCCATCATCAATGTGTATAGCTATGTACATTTCTTCAGTTGCATCTTTAAATATGCACTGATCTGTTTTAATTGAATTAGTCCTTCTGATTTTAGGAAATCTGTGTAAGTTTTATTGCATCTGGATGGGGCTTGGTTACGTCCATACAGAGCTTTCTTCAACACACAGATTTTTCCAGCTTCTTTGTATCCTTCAAGTATCTTCATAAAAATTTCTTCATCCAGTTTCCCATAGAGAAATACTGTTTTGACATCAAACACTCTGCGCTGCCAGCGCAAACAACAGTCTCAATGAGCATATATCTACTACTGGGCTGAATAATTCCTTGAAATCTATATGCTTTTCTTGTTGGCAACCTCGGATAACTAGTCTGGCCTTATATTGACTTTAAAGATCCATTTGCTTGTTAATATTTCTTTCCCCTTTTCTTCCTCTGAACTAACCAACTTTCATGTTTCACTCTGTTGAAGATATCTCTTTTCTTCTTCAATAGCTTTTAACCAATTTTCTTTGTCTGGACCACTCAGACATTCTTCATAGGTAAGTAAAGCTGTTTCATAATCATTATATTTTACAGGTTTTTTTCAAACTAGTTCTTTTTCTAATGTTGTAGTTTCTTGTGTCTCCATTGCATGTTATTACTTCTTGATTTTCTTCTCCTTGATTATCATGGTCTTCTATTTCATTTTCTTGATTGCTAGTATCATTTGATAGTTCACCAATAACAAGAATTTTCTTTTGTCACTTTCTCCTCAAATTCAACATCTCTTGACACAACAATATTTCTGCTTTCTGCAACAAACAGTCTGTAGCCATTTGGTGCATAACCAACAAAAATGTATGCATTACTTCTTACATCTGGTTTCTTCAAATAGCCTAAATTTTTGGCAAAAACTCTTGATCCAAAAATTAGAAGTCTTGACAGATCTGTTTTTTTCCCAAACCATTTCTCTGCAGGTATGGCACTTTGATTGATAGTTGGGCTTCTATTGATTAAGTATATAGTTGTGAGCACTGCCTCTCCCCATAGCTCTTTCTTTAGTTTGCTATCGAATATCATAGCTCTTGCCTTGTTCATTATTGTCAGATTTAGTCTCTCTGCTTTCCCATTGAGCTGAGGGCTGCAAGGAATACTATAGTCTAGCACGATTCCTTTTCCTTCACACCAATTCTTAAACTCATGGCTGGAATATTCACCACCTTTATCACATCTTATTTTTGACAATTTTGTATTGAACTTATTTTCACTTTCTAACACATATTTTATTATGAATCTTTCAGGCTCTGACTTACATCTTAACAAGTAGGTTACACAGAAATGAGTGAAATCATCTAACACTGTTATGTAGTACCTATATCCATTAAATGTTGGGGTTCTATCTCTTCACAGATATCAGTATGTACGATTTCAAGAAGTCTTGTTGCGCTTTCTCTCACGGTAGAAAATGTTTTTCTTGTTAATTTAGCTCTCACGCAGGCATCGCACAATTGTTCTGCTTCACATATTCTCTTGGTCTTTGAAGTACAGCTTATGCCTGGATGACCTAGTTTCTTTTGCCATTTTTGTTTTTCTTCTTGTGTCAGTAGTGATTGCATTCCTGATTTAATGTTCACTTCATACAACCCATTTCTTGTTTTTGTCCTTTCAAAACAGGTTTTCACCTTTATAGATTTGAACAGAATGTTTAGTAAACACAACTGTACAATCTTTTTCAGCGATTGCATTTACAGACATCAGATTTCTGCTCAGTTCAGGAACATACATAACATCTTTTAGAACACAGTTATCTCCTACAAAGTTTCCTGTTGCTACTATTTTCATTGATCCACCTTGTTTGGCAACTTTTACAATACTATCATAATGTCTCACATTTGTTAACTTGTCCACTTCATTGCACAAATGTCCTCTACATGCACTATCAACAACCGTGGTCATATCTTCTTTCTCATTGGCTTCTTGTGAAATCTTTCCTTTGTTACATTCATATGCTATATGTGCAGTGTTTTCCATCTTCTTTTAGTCATCAATGTCTTGTTTCTTGTTTTCTTGAGTGACTAGATCTTCTTTTATGTCTTCAAAAGTGCAAAATGATATTCGTTCACTGTCTTTGTTCTTAAAATAACAGTCTTCTTCTTTGGAGTTTGTCTTTTTGCAATGAGGACAGGGCTTGAAAGATCTGTTTTGGTTCTTGAATTTTATTTTTATTTTTAAAGTAACACTCTTTTTCTTTGTGATTATTCCTCTTGCATATAGAACAGTGTTCTTTCTTCTTAGGCTTCTTGCATTCTCTTGCAAAATGCCCACGACCATCACAATTTTTACAAATTATATCTTTTATTTTTGTTAAACCAAATATCAAAGGCAATACTCTCTTCTTTATTATTGTTTTTCAGTCATTCCTCTTCTCTTATAAGCCTTGTAATTAGATTTTCCATAGTCTTCTCACCACTGGGTGATGAATCCCGTGCTGGAGAAAAGTGTTTGTATTCTTCTGGCTAAATAGACAATATCTTGGGTATGATCATAATATCTGCCACCGTTTCTGACTGGAGATGATTCAGTTCAAATACTATATTCTCTAGTGCACTTATATTACTAGCTATGTCTCTGGTTTTATCACACTTGAAAGTATAAAATTCTTGAAGCAACTGCTGAGTCCTTTGAGATGCATTTCTTTTATAAATTGCTTTAAGTGTATCATACATTGATTTGGAAGTTTCACAACACAATAAATGTGGCTTTACCTGTTTATCAGTTGTTCTCATTATAAAATGTTTTGCTTTACTGTCCATTTTTTCTTTTTCTTAAGTTTTGCAATTTTCCAGTGTTTGAGTTCCATCCACAATATCTCACAGGGCTTGCGTATTAAATAATATTCTAATTTCAACATCCGACAGATTGAATCTACTACTATCTTTAAGCACTTATATATCACGAAATTCTTCGTTTTCTTGAAACATCTTTAACTGTTTTTCTTCCTTATTCATGCCTTCTATTTTTAGCTTTTCTATTTTCTTATTGCTCTGGGCCCATAACCTGCTGTGATTTTTATCTTAATTTTATTGTAACTTTATGTGAATGCAATATTTTTTTTAAGCACACACAGTAAACATTGTATTTTACTTGCTCTGCACCTTTCAACAATGCACACATGTAAATATTGCATAAGCTATGTCAAGATATACATATATACAAAAATAGACTATTTAAATTATGACAAAATGATAAATAAGTACAATTAGGATTTATGGTCATAAAATTCCCCCAGAATACAAAAAATAATTGAATTAACAAATTATTAGAAGAATCCTTAACTTTCTTCAGCTCTGAGTCCATAATTTCCTTGTTCGAACTGTAAAGCTGCCCTCAAAGAATTCTCCTTTTCCACCAGATGGGTATAGAGCAATCTTTTCAGTGAACCTACCTCCATGTTAAATGTCTTTTATTTTAATGTAAATTTTTAACTCTATGTACTCTAGTGTTTGAGCATAGGTTTTAAATGGAGTGCTGCGAGTTTAAAATTCTCTCAGTAGCAAATGCTGTAGTTGTGGTTGAAATTTAAAAAGTTAAGTGTATATTTATTTTTATATAAGACGAACAATGCCTCATACATCTAAAGGGAAGAAATGTGTTGTATTTTTATATTTCAGAACAGTAATCAACATGATGCCTGTTGTTTGGCAGCACACTTGTTCTTAAATTTCCTCAGAATAATGGTCTCAAAGCAAGATGTCTATGCTTGTGACACTTGAAAAAATATATGTTGCAAAGCTAGGGTGTTAAGTTTGCAGTCTTTGTGTACCTTCCAATTTCAATTTTTATCAAAATTTAGGCCTAGGAATGTCATGTGGTTTGCTTCTATGATATTCTGATCACTGCAAATTATATTTATTTCATTTTGTTCCAATAATTTAGCTTCAAATTGCATCATTTTTGTCTTAGTTACATTTAGTTTCAGTCCATTTTGATGGAACCAAGATTCAGGTTTCTCTAAATTTTTTTAACATTTTCTGGAATTCTTTCAGACGTCTCATTTTCAATTACAACTGATGTACCATCAGTGAATTAAATTGAATGAGCATCAGTAGCAAGTGGTAGGTCATTTATATAGAAAAGGAACAGGTAGGGACCCAATATCTAATGCAGCAGGACTCCTTCACTAATTGCTTTCCAGTTTTAGGAGTAATTTCTTGAATTTGTAGTTATAATTACTCTTTGTAGTAGTAACTTGCTATTTTCCTGAGCCCAGCATCTCACTCAGAATTGGGGAATGGTGACTCAGTTTATTTATTTCATTTCATGTTCCATAAATCTTGGTAGCAAGTGAATCGCAAGGACATGGAACGTGTCAGATTCTACATAGTTCAAATATACAATGTAAATAAAAATCAACTAAACAACAGCACAATCAATTAACAGAAAATTGTGTTTCACATGTTAAGGATGAGTAATATATTTATGACATGGAATGTGTCCAATCGTACACAGTTGACATATATCTTACATAAATGCAATAAAAGAGACAATGTAAATAAGATATCAACTAAACAACAGCACATTCAGTTAACAGAAGATTTTTGTTTCACACGTTAAGAATGTGTAATGCATACAGGAGTCAATATAAACTAAATATTCCAAAGGAAATACAGGAGTACCAATAAATAATTGTCATATGCCTATGATAATACTCAAAATAAAATTAAACAATGGAAAACAGCACATTCAGTTAACAGAAAATTTTTGTTTCACATGTTAAGGATGTGTAATGTATACAGGAGTCCATATAAACTAAATATTCCGAAGGAAATACTGGAATACCAATAAATAATTGTCATATGCCTATGATAATACTCAAAATAAAATTAAACAATGGAAAATCCAGGATGGAATGTGTAGTTTCAGCTCTCTGAGAGTGCAGACGTCTGTGCAAGTTGCGCTTCTGTGAATGTGTGTGTGCGTGTGGGTATGTGTGTCTACTGCTGACAAAGGCCTTAATAGCCAAAAGCTATGATTGTGTGAATCTTTTTATCAGGACTCAGCATCTCCGCTATATGGTGAGTATCAAAATAACTTTAATTATACTAATTTTACAACACTTACAAATTTGGTGATTATATACGTTTTCTCCTTTTTGGGCCATAGTGAGGCTTTTCACTTCAATGTGCCTACTGTTATTGGTTCTTGTGTTATAGTCATGAAATTGACTGTTATCTTTGTAAATAGAAGGGTTTTTACAAACAAAGGTCAACAAGGAAATGATATATTGTGAGGAGGTGGTAAGGATCCCCATTTTTCGAAACAAGTGCCTGCAAGAGTGTCTGTGATGGACACCACTCATTATTCTAATTCCTTTTGTTTTGTATAGCGAAAATTTTCTTTATGTGAGGTTGGTTCCCTCAGAATGTAATAGCATATGACATTAAGTACAAAGTACAAAGTATTAAGTACAAAGCCTTAATGGTGTCTACTTCAGCCACTGAAGCAATAACCCATAGTGAAAATATTGCTGACCTAGGTGTTTTATAAAGATGAAGAATGTGTGCTGACCAGTTACATTTGCTGTCTATTTAAGCACCCAGGAATTTTATAACCTCAGCTTTTTGTATTTCTTGATCTCTGCACTTAACGTTAATTTCCTCCAGATTTCTTTGTGGAGTATGGATTCTCATATAAAGGGTTTTATCTGTATTGAGTGAGAGACCATTCCGAGAAAAACAGGTTACAAAAATGGCTCTGAGCACTATGGGACTTAACTTCTAAGGTCATCAGTCCCCTAGAACTTAGAACTAATTAAACCTAACTAACCTAAGGACATCACACACATCCTTGCCCGAGGCAGGATTCGAACCTGCGACCGTAGCGGTCGCGTGGTTCCAGACTGTAGCGCCTGGAACTGCTCGGCCACACCAGCCAGCAAACAGGTTACAATATCATTGAAAACTTTATTTGTAGTTTGTTCAAGATTGTTGTCTGTAAAATTGTCAATTAGAATTGGAGTGTCATCTGCAAAAAGAGTAAATTTACTGTTTGTATCAGAACAGTGGGAGTTCATTAATGAAGATGAGAAATAACAGTGGACCCAAAACAGAGCTTTGCGGCACACCACGACTTACTGAGCCCCACTCAAATGAGGCAGGTTCTCTGGATGAGCCATTCAGCATTACACTCTGCTTTCGGTCCTTTAGGTATGATTGGAGCTACAAACCAATGGTAGCACCCAAACCATAATATTCTGCCTTTTTCAAAAGGTTTAGATGGTGTGCACAATCAAAGTCTTTTGAGAGGTCACAAAAAAAAAAAAAAAAAAAAAAAAAAAAAAAAACCTACTGGAGACTTTTTTTTGTTCATGGCGTCCAGAACTTGGTTGATTAAACAGAATACTGCTTGTTCTGTACGAGGACCAGCACGAAATCCAAACTGGCTTTTGTTTAGGATATTGTGGAAGGTAAGATGATTGAGAATCAACCTGTGCATGAGTTTTTCAAGAATTTTTGAAAAGATGGTTAAGAGGAGATTGGGTGATAATTTGTAACATTGTTTTTCTCACATTTTTTAATGCAATGGGCATAGCAGCATATTCACAGTCAAGGAATCACCACTTCCTAAAATCATGCCTTGAAATGAGATCCATTTTGTCTGAAATTTTGCTCGCCACACCTAGAATAGTTTTTTGCCGCCCTCCCAATCTCCACAATATTCTTGTCGGACCCTATGCTCCTTCTGCACCCATCCCCCCCCCCCCCCCCCTCCCTATGGCTCCTACTCCTGTGACTGTCCCTGCTGCAAGAGGTATGCTACAAACCCTCCTATCACCACCTATAGCAGCCCTGTAGCTAGCAGAACATATACTGTCAAAGGGAGAGCCACCTCTGAAACAACATGTCATATACCAGCTGTTAAGTAAACACTGTTCAGCCTTTTACATCGGCATAACTACTGGCAAATTATCGATTAGGGTCAATGGGCATAGGTAGAGGGTGAATACTGGCAACATACAATACCCTGTTGCAGAGCATGCTCTACAACATGAAATCATGAACTCGGCAGCTGTTTCACCACATGCACCATCTGGGTTCTTGACACAGACACCAGTTTCTCAGAACTTCGCAGGTGGGAACTAGTAATACTACATGTCCTAGGTTCACACCACCCATCAGACCTTAATTTACGTTAATTTCTTCCATCTAAGCATTGTCTTACCCATCAATTTTTCACCCCCCCTCCCACCTTTGTTATGTACAATGCACTTAGCTTGCACTCTTATTAACTCATGCATGATGTTTAAACAGTAATCTCAGTCCTGCATATTACCCTGTCTTCCACCTTTAAGGTCTCAGGTTTTCAAATCTCATCTGATGTGGACCCCAATAATCAGTCACCCCGTGTGGTAAGTCTCCCCTAAGCCATGGTTCTGGGTGACTTTCCCAAAATCAGACCCTTTTCCTAGACGTCTCCAGTCCTTTTTCTTCACTACTTTTCCTCCCTCATCAACCCTGCTGCCTGAAGAAGGAGCCACTGGCTCTGAAAGCTTGCTAATTACAACCTTCTTTTATGTGTGCGTTTTCTGCCACCACCTGTTGAGTATATCTTTTATCCATCCAATTAAATTATTCTGTCAAAATTGAATTGTTTTCATTGTCAAATATATTGTACCATATAAGGGTGTTACTTCACAATATACACCATATTCTACTGAGACAGAGAGAATTTCAATTTGCTCTCAATGAATTTCTACAAAAACTGAAACAAGTACATGACAAAAGATCAGGAAGTGTGCAGGAAGACGTATGTGAAAACGCCATGTGTTACTTTGCACAAACAAAGTTTGTAGTTGGCCAGGAAATGCCAGATATCTCCCAATCCACCATTGCAGAGGAAACTAAAGACCATGGCATCATGACAGTGAACAGAAATGTATATTTTACTTGTAAAACTTCTCAGAATTGGCATGTGAGATTAGGTCAGCTATTTAGTGATCATTAATATTTATGTTTCTTGCAACAGTTGTCACAGCACACACACTAAATCATGTGAGCCTTCAATGAGCAAAATTGCTTTATTTTATTTGCAACATTTGGTACAGGAGTGATAAATTAAACAATTTGCTTGTGTAGTTTGAAATCAGTTGTTGTGGTTTACGAATATTTGCATCTATGAAAGGGCCCTTGTTTTGTTCATTCTGCATAGTATTTGCTTCTGTTTTGCAAGGCAAGCAACTGTCACAGATTTAAGATGGCAGCCGGAGAAGATACACATTCGGTGAGTTCCATTTTTAGTAACAAAAATCGCGTGTTTAAGTGTTCTCTGTGCGAGAAATACAACGCAGTGTGCTATAATTTGTGCGTGCCGTGCCACATCTTAATTAAAAACACTGGGAAAAAAAGAACATGTAAACTCTCGTGTATATACAAGTCTTAGTGATCAGCCCGGTAAACACAGACCTTTGCAACAAAATTTGGACGATATTCTGTGTGAATTAGCAAGAAAAGAAAAAATCATTGACATTATGTGTGACGACATAGTAAAGCTAAAACAGGACTTGATATATCTTCAGTCACTGAACAGTGTTAATACATCGCCAAATAAAAGTTGTGCTGAGTTTAATAGGCCGAAAAAGTTCACTCGTCGAAAACCAAACGAATCTGTCGTCCAAGTGCATTAAAAAATCGTTTCAGTGTTCTTGAAGAGATTAGAAATAGTGAATACTCATTTGCTACTGTATTGTCAAATAAAAGTGCGTCAGGGAAGAAACCCTTTAAGGTAAATATCCGCTCGGATAGTCTCGGTCGTGGATTAGCAAAAATCTTACGTGAAGGCCACGATGTTCAAGTTTGCAATTATGTGAAACCAGGAGCACCCTTGTATGAAATCGGAAAAGACGTAAAAGACGGGTCTTCAACAAATAGAAATGAATATGCAGTAATAGTGGGGGGAGCCAACGGCGTTTATAAAAATGAATTGTCGAGTGCTGTCCAAACGTTGAAGAGGATACTTGATTCTAATAATAGTACAGCAATTATAGTCATGGGAATTCCACATAGACATGACCTTATATTTGAATCATGCGTAAACAAAGAAATAACCAAGGCTAATGAAGAGTACAAAAATATATGTAAACTGTATCTAAATACTCAGTTTCTGCCTGCCGACTTCCTACTTAGAGAGAGCTTCACGAGACATGGGTTGCACCTTAACAGAAAGGGCAAGAAACTTCTCTGCAGAAAAATTGTAGAAATGCTGCCTATAAGTACAAAAAAAAAAAAATAAATTACTCGCCTAGAACAGTTCAACCTTCAGTACCTCAGCAAACATCACCATATGCAGCAGCTCAACTTTCCAAAATTACTGCAACAACTCAACTCCCAACAGTGGACCCACTATTAATGGCATTAGCAAATTCACCATCATCAGCGAATTCAAGAGAGCGAACACCTGTGGCAGCACTACCAGGATTAATTGCTGACACAACAGGGACTTCACCAAGGGCAGCAAAACCTGAATCAACTGAAGGAAAATCACCCTCATCAGAAGTGGTTGCAACAGTAGTACTAGCATCAACAAATAATGTTGCTCCAATGATCATTCAAGAAATAACTTCAGCAAATAATGTTGCTCCAATGGTCATTCAAGAAATAACTTCAGAATCCGGAATAGACCTACCAACAATTTCAGAAGAAGAAGAGGGGATATCATCACTCCCACAAGCAGAAGAGGCTTTCCCAGCACCACCTCAGGAAGATATACTGGCATCAAGAATAGTTCCAGAGCCAAAAGATGAAGCATCAATAGCACCCAGAGTATCATTTGCTGCTGTTGCAGAACCATCAGAGCAGCTAACAGACAAGAAATCTTCAGCAACCCCAGGAGAAGTGCCAACTGCAAGGAGGAGCAGCAGGAGGTCCAAAAAAGCTGCAGTTCATAGTGAGAATTTTTATGGTATCACCACAAGGAAAGGAAAATTGCCATAACTACACCTCCAAGTAAGCCTAATGTTAATACTTTAAGAGAGACTAACCCAATCAACCACCCCAAATCTCCAGCCAGTGCTAATAAATTTGCTGTTTACCATCAGAACATTCAAGGCTTATTAAGTAAACTAGATGAGCTATCCATTAACATTTTAGATAAGGACTTTATTAATAATGCTGATGTAATCTGTTTTAGTGAACACTTTATGAAACTTGGTTGTGACACACTGAAACTGAACAACTGTAACCTAGCAACTATTTACTGTAGACATTCTTTAGATGAGGGTGGAGTGGTGATTTACATTAAGAACAAAATAGCTTATAGATCTTTAGACTTGAGTGAATACTGTATTGATCAACATTGTGAGGTTTGTGGAGTTGTAATCTGTACTGATTTCTCTGAAATTACTGTGCTTTCATTTTATAGGGCTCCTGCAGGCAAAATCTGTATTTTTCTTAAACAGTTAGAGTCTCTGTTAACTCATCTCTTTGTAAAAACAAAAGATATTATAATTGTAGGTGATTTTAATGTTGACTTTCTTACAGATAACATGGGAAGAAATGATTTATCACATTTAATGAACTCTTTTAACGTAACAGCACTTGTGGATTTTCCCAATAGAGTCACAGCTAATTCTACAAGTCAAATTGACAACATCTTCTTAGACAGCAGTAGAATTCTAAACATAACTGTAAAACGTATATTGATTGGGCTCTCAGACCATGATGGTCAACTACTTTCAATTGATAATATTAGTCCTCTTTGTAAGAACAACTCCTGCAGTTAAACTTTCAGAGTAATTGACACGCAGTCTATCAATAGCTTCTGTAATTCCCTAAAAGAAGTAGACTGGGACCAGATTGAGCTCTTGGACAATGTTAATGACAAGTACAATGCTTTTCTAAATGAATTTATCTGCCTATTCGAAGCGGCCTTTCCTAAAAGGACTGTCAAATCCAAATGCGAAGCCCACTCTAATAAAAACTGGCTAACACTGGGCATTAAAAGGTCTTGCAGAAGGAAAAAGAATCTGTATGCCTCACTCAAATCCAGTTATAGTGTAGAAAAGGAAAAACATTACAAAATATACTGCTCTATCCTTAAAAAAGTGCTAAGAAGGGCAAAGAGTATTTCTATAAAATCAGAAATTGATGTCTCTAACAACAAAATTAAAACCATATGGGGCATAATAAAAAGGGAAACAGGTAAAATCCCTGCTGCAGAAAACACAATAGAAATTAAAACAAATGATACCATTCATGACAATGTTGAAATAATCACCGAAATTTTTAACAACCACTTTCAGGCATCAGCAGTACAAACTGAAGAAAACATGTTCTGTTAATGAAGCCATGTTATCCCTTCAAAAAGCTATTAATAAAAAAACCAAGCAGATTAAAGTGTCTCCTGTCACAGTACATGAAATTGAGAATATAATTAGAGAGATGAAGAGCAAGAATTCTGTTGGCGTAGATGGTATCTCTTCAACATTACTGAAGGAGTGCTATAAGTGGATAAGCAAAATACTGTGCCACATATTCAATGAATCCATCCAGCACAGGATTGTTCCTGAGAGACTAAAGTTTGCTATTGTCAAACCTCTCTTTAAAAAAGGCGATAAAGCCAATGTTGCCAACTATCGGACTATCTCCCTTTTAACAACCTTTTCTAAAATTCTTGAGAAATTGGTTCATAAAAGACTTATTGAACACCTCAAGCATTATAAGGTATTAAACAGTAGCCAGTTCGGATTTCAACAGGCTGTACCAACAGAACAAGCTTTTTTTTCCTTCACCCATCATACCTTAGAGACTTTTAATAATAAATTGTCTCCTGTTGGTATCTTCTGTGACCTTTCTAAGGCCTTCGATAGTGTTAATCATGAAATCCTCCTAGCAAAAGCTGAATATTATGGTATAAGTGGCTCAGTTGGCTCATGGATTAAATCCTACCTTGCTGGAAGAAAGCAGAAGGTCATGTTGAACGACTCTGAGGGGTACTCTGTGTCATCTAGCTGGGGCTCTATTGGCTGTGGTGTTCCTCAGGGCTCTGTACTTGGCCCCCTTCTCTTCCTCATCTTTATCAATGACCTTCCCTTGTGTACTAGCTTTAAAACTCACTTTACTCATTTTGCTGATGACACCTCTATCCTCATCAACAAAACTGCCGCAGAGCAGGTGACATCAGTGGATGTGATGACAGATGTAGTAGGTGAATGAGGGTCCCTGGTTGGCATCTATATAGCAGCTCCACTGGGCACTTGTCCCCCACAGGAGCGAAACAGTATGAACTCGAAAAATGATCTAACACAGCTTCAGAGGACCTAGTAGATACATACTTCTGCATCTGAGTTTTAAACTTCTGAACAATGTGTTCATTCCCACCATTAGATTGAGGCTGAAACGTGGGAGCTGTGAGACGGTGAACGCCACTAACTTGACAGTGCAGGACAGGTGCCCCTGTGGTAGCGCGAGGCGTCCAAAAATTCTCAATAATCGCATGGGTAGAAGTGACATAAAAATCGATATAATAGCGGAAAATATCTAAAAAATTGAAAGAAAACAAAATGTGGGGGAATTGAGGATGTACTTGCGTGTCTTCTGGTTGGTGTACAAGAATTCTAATAGCAAGAGGAATACAAGAAAATGTTGATATGGAAGCATCGGGAACCATGGAATCCAATTTTTTTTTTTTTTTTAGTTGAGGCAACATTCTACTGTATGTCTGTTGCTGTTGAGGTAGTAGTGATACACATGAGTTGACTGTTAACTTACTTGCATCTGTGTTAAAGGACGACATAGAGTGGATGGAGTAGTCAGAGAGATGGAATTTTAACGAGGTACGATTTAATGGTAGAGTGATGATGTATTCTCGAGAGATAGAGGGGGAGAGAGAGAGAGAGAGAGAGAGAGAGGTAAGCTGCTGCAGCTCATTTGACCATTTTTTCCCGAGGTTCTGTCAGAATGCATCAGTTGTGTGACATAGCCTGCGTTTGACTCAAGTACAACTGCGTGTCCCGTGTGGGTCTTAGAGCAGTGTCTACTTGCGATCGTTAACAGTGAACCTCTCAGTCATCAGACGACCTCTATCTCATGTGATGAAATGTGACACATTCCTCTAAACAAACAAAGATTTATATGATGTATTCCATTCTCCTGTTTCACCTAGACTTCAGCTTCATAACTAAGATGATTCTAAGTTAGCAATAGGTGTTTGTGAGGCACTGCAATCACCATAAATACATTTACTTGACAGAAGTCCTGTTTACAGAGTTAGTGGTAGCATGACGTGTAATTTCACATGTCAAATGCCGCTGCTATGCATTTATCTGTTACCTTTTGAGAGGAACTCTCCGTTAATATGATCATTTTATATAGGAATGATGTGGGCATAGTATAATTTCTGAACAATGATCGGACGTGAACAGTGAATGCTATACATCTCCAGAAAGTTATATTGTGCATGTATTACACAGAATCGATATTTTAAGGAAGTAGTTTCTTCATTTTATGGTTTGTTACCATAGTTTATCATAGAGAAACCAGCGAGAAGGATGTATGTCACGCACTGGAAACATATTTCTTATACTGGAATATTAACAGGGCAGCATTACATACAACTAATAGGTTGGAAACTGGAGTGATCTAACGTTATAGCCTGCTCTAAGTGCAGAACCTTGTAGTCTTAGGAGTGCATGTGTTTGTCCTCTCTTACCAATACCTTCAGGTAGTGATCCCACACTCTCGAACAATACTTTAGAGTTGATAGCTTGGTTGATTTACGTAAAAATGCATTAAACTCCATCCGTCTGGAGCTCCAACATGCACAAAAACCAACCGTTTCTTGTTCTCCTTAACCACCTGCTGATACATCACAACACTTTCAAATGTGTTACTATACACCGATAACGGGTGCTAACCTCCTCGACATAGGCGCATCTGGGGAAATCTTGTGATCATGGATGGGCGAGGACTCAGCTGGCTCCATTCATTCATGAGACGTGGAATGTAGCGGGTTACTTCTGCTCAGCTGCAGATTAAATCGGTAACGGTGCTACAGGGAGGACTGGTCAAAGACAGTGCGAGGGGGTCTTTCAGTCTATAATTTCATCGTAAGACTGCGAGAATGCTCTGTGACTTCCATCCGCATAGAGATAGATCGTAAATTATGCACTATGCTCAAGGTGCTAGAAATATGTAGAGCAATGTCTGGTATACTTTGATGATGTATGTGTTTGAGAATTAACAATGAATGGATGTACTGCACAGTCATCTATCTACATTCACAATGATATTTGCAAAGTAGAGATGGGACAGTTTAGCTATGATACTGAAACTGGGAAACATGCAGTCGCATCATTGGTCGGTGTTGAACTTACTGTAAAATTCCTAAAATAGTTCGCAATATCAACTGTGATGCTTATTATTGCGGTACATCGACAGTGTCTTTTCCATCCCATCCATCCACTGGTATGCTGTTGGTTACCACATAATGATTTACTGACATCTCTTGTCTGAGTTGGAGAAAGAGTTTTGTGGAAGGGCATCACCTTCTGGGGATGGCTTGCACCAAAACAGTGATCATATACGTGACTGCAATATGAGGAATCAGTCACAATGGAACATGGAGCGGAAAGGTTGATCCTTCCCTGAGAAGCGACGATAATTGTGCGACTATGTGGAACTGTGCGGATTGTAAACAAAAGGCTGCATCCCTTAATGATCAAGAAACGTGTACGTGTGATGCAGCAAGGAAGACAGACAGTATCAAAAACGAAAACCTATCATATATTACAATTATTGGACTCTTACAGGACGTTTTAAAAAAACTGTACGAGAAATATGAATTAAATCCACACAAGTCGGAGCAATGGCGTGGTAAAACAAAAACCAAAGATGTGAAAATCGGTGCTTCATCCTCCGAAAATTATCTGTTGTTAATTATTGCTGAGCTACGAGAGGACACAAAAATTCTGAGGATTGCCAGAAAGTGAAGCTACGACTAAAACGGCTCACAACAGTCCTAGCAATAGATGGGTAACTGTAAAATCGAAGGGGAGCGCTTACAAACATATTAACAATAAACATAGGCAGGACTTTGTGTTACCATTAAATAACAAATATAATTCGCTTCAAAACACAGATGACATAGAAACTGTATCAGTACACTCATCTGATAAGGTGGTGCAGGACTCTCCAAACTTAGCGAACAGCCAAGTAAGGTATAAGAAAAAACGTAAAATCAAGATTTATTCAGACAGTTACGCCAGGGGATTAGCAGCTATGTTAATGGAAAGCGGACCTCGTGTGATTAACGAGTTTGAAATAGAAGGTACCGTTAAATCAGGAGCTGGTTTACGAGATGTTTCAACATCAATCAAGAAAGAAAGCACAGTCCTCGCGGACAGCGACTTTGTAGTGGTAATGGCCGGAGCAAACGACGTCAGCAGAAACGAAAGGAAGATTGCTACTTCGACACTGAAGAAGACTCTCGGAATGTTAACCCACACCAACGTGATTGTTGTTAATGTGCCACATCGACATGATTTGCCCCAGTGGTCATGTGTGAGTAAGGAAGTGGAGCAGACAAACAAGGAGTACAAAGCTATCTGTAAGCACTTTAAGAATGTTTCCTTAATTAACACCAGTAGTTGTAGCAGAGAATGGCATACCAAGCATGTTCAAAATTTCAGTTATCTAGGTAAACGTGTTTTAAGTGATACAATTATCGGAATATTATTGGATAAGCTAGAGAAGGAAAAAAGACCAGTAATGTGTTTGGATTATGTTTCAACTGAGATGACAAAAAACTTGTATGCATAGACCAGGCTGGGTGTTCTAGTAACATAAGGACACAACCTGGTCAACTTTCATGCAGTAACAGTAGGTCATGTCAACTAAGAGAATATGCAAAAAAAGAAGTGCCTAAAGTAGAGTTTAAAACATGCTACCTCAATATTCAAGGCATGGCAGATAAAAGCTTAATTGTCAACGAATTTTCAAATGAAAATGTGATAGATATTCTATGTTTAAGTGAACATTGGTGTAAAGAGGATGAGCTTGGGTACAAAGTATTGGATGATTACACACTACTTAGTTGCTATTGCAGAAAACAGCACTTACGTGGTGGGGTAGCAATATATGCAAAAACACCTCTTGCACCAAACTGTGGCAGGATAGATCTCAATACCCTTTGTGATGAAATGCATTTTGAAATGTCAGGTCTAGTAATTGAGAGCCTTAAGCTAATGGTAGTAGTAGTGTACAGGCCACCTAGTGGTGACCCCCATACCTTTCTGGAGAAACTTGAAGAACTCTTAATGTACGTATGTATACTGAAATGGAAAAAATACAATGTTGTCATTGGAGGGGATATCAATTCAAGATTTGATGTCCTGCAGGACAGAAAAACTGTGACAAAGCTCAAAAATGTGCTTCGACAATTTGACCTGTACTATGTTAACTGCAAACCTACCAGAGGCTCATCCTGTCTAGACAATATATTTACAAATATTAAGAGAACTTGTATGTCCACTGATGTAATTAGTTTCCCTTTCTCAGACCATGATGCAGTATATCTTAGTCTTAATAATGTAACTTTAGACTGCACCAAACCAGAATCTAAAACTGTGATTACTAGACCAGTGAGCAGAGAGAGGATGGATAGGTTTAGACATGCCCTCACTTATTTCAGTTGGGACACATGTTTTATTAGGCCTCAACACTGTTCAGCTGATATTGTATTCACAAAGTTTTTCGCCGTCTTTTTAAATGTATTTGAAAATAACATCCCTCTGAAAAAATGTACAGTGAATATTAGTAGTAATTACAAGAAAAGGAAAACGAAGGAATGGTATACTCCACAGTTAGGGCAACTGAAAAATACTGTTATGCTGTATTCTAGTCTGTACAAAACCGGTAAATCAGAACTGTATAAAGACGTGTGTTCTAAAGCTAAATGCAAGTATAGGAAGGCAATAAATGAAGCAAAGAAACTGCATAACATAGTAAACATTGAAAAATCTAACAATAAATGCAAGAAGGCCTGGAGTGTAATAAACTCCATTGCACACACTAAACACAAAGAGGAAATTGCCATTACCCCAGAAGAATTCAATAAATATTGCATTCAGTCCATTGAAGAAATTAGTAGTTCAATAATCAAACCACCTGAAAATGCACTTAGTATTATGGACAGCTGCTTTGGAAAGCTTCCCCCAAGCACCTTCACTTTCACAGAAGTGAGCCCAAATAATATCCTAAAAATACTGAAAAATTTCAAACCTTCAGTTAGTGTTGATTACTATGATATGTCATGTAATTTGTTGAAAGATGTTATTGATTGTGTGATTTATCCTTTAACCTTTTGTGTTAACAAATGCCTAGTTGAAAGTAAGTTCCCCGACATACTAAAAATTTCTAGAGTTGTGCCCATATACAAAAAAGGGGAAAAGAACTGTCCCGCTAGTTACAGACCTATATCCATAACCCCAGTTTTTTCAAAAATTTTAGAAACGATTATGTATGAGCAAGTTAGTGCCTACTTGGGTAAACTAAATATAATTAGTGATAAACAGTTTGGATTTAGGAAGAGTAAATCCACAACGGATGCAATGGACTCCCTCGTAAAATTAGTCCTAGATGTGTTCGAGGCTAGGGACTATGCCGAAGCTACATTTTGTGACCTGAGCAGAGCCTTTGACTGTGTAGACCATGACACTGTGCTGAATAAGCCAGTTTACTATGGTTTTGATGACAACAGTATAAATATGTTCAGGTCTTTTTTAGAGAACCGTCAACAAGTCGTGTGCACTGGTAGGGAGAAATCAAATTTGGTTAATGTTAGGTACGGAGAACCTCAAGGGTCGGTGCTTGGACCTTTACTGTTTATACTAGTGATTAATGACCTGCCCTTATTCATAAATTCTCATACAATATTGCATGCTGATGACACAACTTTTCTACAAAAAGCTCTGATCTAGGTACACTGAAAACACTGACCGAAAATACCCTTGCTCGGTCCTCATTATGGTTCAAAGCTAATGGCTTCTTGCTAAATGAAAACAAAACCCAGACACTTTACTTTAGCCTCACAGAGATTCCTAACTACCAGGAATTAGAAACTGTTAAATTTTTAGGTGTTACAATTGACAATAAAGTGACGTGGGAACCACACATTAAAAATATATTGGCTAGGCTTTCAAGAGTTATTTATCTAATTAGAAATTTAAAAAGACATGTTCCCAATGACTATGTCAAATCAGCATATTTTGCCTTCTTCCAAAGCATCACCTCTTATGGAATTTTACTGTGGGGTAGTAGCTGTTATGTAAATGACATTTTACTTTTACAGAAGAAAGTAATAAGAATAATAACGGATTCTGATAAAACAGAACATTGTAAACCTCTGTTTATTAAATTGCAGTGTCTTACAGTAGTAAACTTATTCATCTACAATGTTTTAATGTACATTAGAAACAATGTGTCTAATTTTGTGATGAGAAGTGATATTCATAGCCATAATACTAGAAACAGAACATCTGTAGACGTACCATATCATAGATTATCAAAACTGCATAACTCTTACCTAGTTCTTGGACTAAGGATGTTTAATAGACTAAGTGCTGACTTTAAAGAACTGCCTGTAAATATCTTTAAAGCTAAATTATACAAGCTACTAGTGAACAATCCGTTTTACACCATTGATGAATTCTTTGAAGATGAAAATACTGTATTCTAATGTGTACCTATTTTATGTAAACCAATTTACATCGATATAGTAGTTTATGTAGAAAGATATGCTCTTGACTTTGTCTATTGCTGTAATCAGCTGAACGACAATAAAATTATTATTATTATTATTGAGACAGAATGCGTTACAAATACTGGAGAAATATCTAGTTGCGGTGTGAGGGAGTTGCAAATACCAGTTTCATACAATGTTCCTTAGCCGAATAACTTACTAAATTTGGTAATTTTATAACGAGGTTGCACCAACGGAAATGTATAACCACACTTCTGGTCTGATAATATACACTCCAGCGATCACTGTCTATATTCAGTGTCACGGTATTTGTCTGGAAAAGCCACTTCATTCAGAGGTAATGCCGTATCTCGATTTATAAAGCCAGTATGGCTTTTAACATGGATACTTGTATGACTTGTAGAATCAAGACAGCTTGTGATAGTGATATGGTCGTTGCGATCATGTTTTTTTAACTTATGGCGGTTTGTAAGACGATTACGCCTCTCCTTCTAAGACAAAGTGGTACCCCTTGCAAGAGAAAAGTTTTTGAGACATGTCCACCCATAGCTGATTTTCGGTCAATATTATTTCGTATTGCAGGGAATCAGTTATTGGTCAAGTATTATACTTAGTAGTAGAGGATGCATGATAGGTTCACCTTGAGCATCAGGCTTGTAAAGTATGTGTTTGTGTTCTGACGTGTGCAAACGAAATGACTATGTCCAGTTGTAAGGAAGATATGGATTTGACGTGGAATACTATGATAGCAAAGGGAAGAGTACCGGTATGTCAAGTCATAAGAATAGTACAGATATTTCTATTTCCAGAGCCACAGCCGTCAGCAGGGGGTATTTCCGATACTTTGCTGATTGTCGAATGTAGTCCAATTGAGACTGCGATCGTAATATTTAACACTATAACCGCTCATATTTGGACATACCTAGAACCGCGGCTGGGTCACTAATGACCCGTGATGTTTTCCTTTATTTCCCCTATGTCAGTGGGTTATTGTTTGTGCCAATGATCTATTGTCAGAAGCACTAGGAAATTTAGAATGAAATTAAGAAAAATAAACAAGGTTTACACAAATTATAATTTTATATTTTAAAACTTACATGTATTTGCTGAGTGTTTTTACTGGCCACCATTACATAATGAACACAAATAATAGTCTTCTGATGCACATTTGTTGCATACAGTTTTCTTGCAGATGTGACACTTTACAAATGATTTGTTTCCTTCACAGTTAGACTTTACAAGGCAACGTGTTAGCTTTTTTGTCTGTCAGGAATATCTTCAGGTCTGACAGGGACGCTAGTCTTTCGAGTCACTGCGTACTTCTCAGCAAGCTCCTCCCCCAGCTGCGGGATGAAATCCCTGCGTTACAATTTTTTATCATTTAGAGAATTGAACAATACCCAGCAAGTTGTAAAATGTGTGAACAGGCCAACGCCTCGATGGCGCTTTGACAGAGTCTTTGCGAGCCATTTGGTCGACCACGGTCACTCCATATTTAGAGCAGTTATAAAACGTAACTGTATCTGGCTTCTTTTTTATACCATCCTCTATCGTCACATAAGGATGCATAGTGCTCAGAATCAGCACATTCTTGTTGCTCGTACCCTGGTAAACAGTCAGTGTGGTATCATCTTTTTTCAACAATACTGTGCTGTATAACTGTTCTCTTGCCTTCTTGATATAGATTGGTATTTCCCTGCGAGATCGATTTATTGTGCCCACAAGACTCGTAGAATTAGCTTTCAGTGTCTGAGAGAGCGCTAAGGAGGTGAAAAAACTGTCACATGTGACATTTATTCCTTTGTTGAGGTACGGTTGCATCATTTTTTTTACAACAAAGTCACCAAGACGCTCACCACTACGCCTAGTGTCATCTTTTCCTAGATAAGTGATAGCATTCTCAATATATTTTGAGTCTTTATCTACCGCCATCCAATACTTTTGTCCGTTTTTGAGGCCATAGACTGCGTGAATCTGCAACGGCACTTTGGAGGAAAAAGCTGTTCGTCGATTGTTATATATGGAGCCGGTATGTAGCTAGACCGTGCATTCGCAATGAACTCATTCCAGATTTCTGATACCAAAGCAAACTTGTCTTCTCTTAGTCGTTCTGATCTTGTGGATCTAATGTCAAATCTGAGATAACGCATTATCTCTCTGAATCTGTTACAAGCCATTCTTGATTTCATAAAATTGTTTCCCCACTTCACTGACCACAATGTGTCTAGTTCTAAGCTCTTAGCTCCAATAGCACCACGTACAATATAGCTATAAAAGCTTCCAGTTCTTCAATTTTTATAGTCCACTCATCTGAGCTCAGTACACGACGTGCTACAGTTTCTGTACATTTTACAATATGTTTCAAAATTTTGTCCATTATCATTAGATGCCATGCACTGTAACAGGTCTCATTCACGTTTCATTTTGCTTGCGGAGATGGTACTGTCCTATCTTTGAAAACATTCTGTTGTCCATATCTTCCAGCTGAACAGTCACCTATTACTCCAACTTTCCATGTTGTTCCATCAGGTGCTACAATATTACTACCTGAAGGAAACTGAAGTAGTCCTGAACCCTGGGCATTTTGTTGCCCACGCCAACCTTGAGGACGTCCACTTCCTCGAGTTGACTTAGTCTTCGAGGCAGCTGTTCCTGTAATAGTAGTTATACGTATTAGAACGCGATTTAATATTGAATATATTGTGTAATATTAGAACAAAAAAACACCTTCATAAATGCAATATATAACTTGTAAAAATTCAACACGAAACAAAGTATAAAGTGTTGCAATTGAAATTAGTGTCTACGTAACATATACATAAACAAAAATTATTATAAAACAAGCACATAAACAAGCATACCTTTCTCATCAGCATTCAGTAGAACCTTCTCTTCTGATGAAGAATCCGGAACTATTGGCGATGGAAATTCTTCTTCAGATAAAGACTCCAGCGGTTCGCCCTCAGATTCATTATCTAAAATCTCATTTAGAGCATTTATAATGTCCTCTTCTGTGCGTAGAAATGTGGCCATAATACATTCGTAAGTTACAAGCACTATCTACACAGACAGAATGCACTACTAAACCCGTTTTCGTGGTACAAAACTCTGGGTGCGCAATATCTGCATACAAGGTCAGACTTGTTTGAACCTCTCTCCCTCTCGACCCCTGCTGAAAACTGGAATGTCAGCCAGAAGTGAAGTAAAAGCGAGTTCGGCGATTGTTGACCACACACACACTAACAATAGGCATGAAGCTACATGAAAAATGCGATTGTTATAGCGATTGCGCCGGGCGGGTCAGAGCTGACCCTTCCGCAGTTCTAGGCGAACCTTCATATTTCTCTTTTATGTTTTCGCCGTAATATTTGAAATGAAGTATAATCAGTAATTACATTATTTCATAAAAAGTCACAGAAATGTAACACTCTAGGCAATAATACAAACGAGTGACAAACAAAAGAATTATAAAGTGGGTCACGAGTGACCCAGCCACGGTTCTAGTGTTAATTGTAAGTGCAAGGATAAAATATATATGTGGCCAGTTTCCTAGGACGATTCTATCCATGCGTGCTTGGCGTGCAGCGCTGGTGACCCGTGGTGGGAATGGTTCACATTTTCGGCTAATGGTAGGAGCTGTCTGAGTAGAGAGGCCTGTTGGGGTGTAGGAATGTAGCTGGACTTAACCATGTCGTCCTCTAGATGGCTGAATAGCTTTCGTGATCGCATGGAAATCTGAGAAGATTCAATATAGACGTGTGTTTGCGCTGGACCATTACTCCCTCCCATGTAAATTGTTAGATTGACTGCGTCTGCATATTTCGCGCCTTTATTTAGCTGAGGGAACATCGATTGTGGTGAGTGCATCTAGCAGGTGAAAGACAGGTGGAGGACATGTTTTCTGGTTCTCTAGACATGAGAACCACCTTAGTTGACTTTGTAAATTATAGGCATCATTTGGAATCTGTTACATCACCAACATTGGTATTCGCAAGTGGAAATATCAGTTTCCTCTATTTTTTTTCGAGTTTTCACATAAATGTCTTCACAGATGGGATAAGTTTCTAGTTACTAAGTGGTTTACAGCACGCTCCACCTCGCTAAACTTTCGGGTTTCTAGAGAAACAATTTCCAGTCTATAACTTCAGAATTATGTTGTGCAAGTGGTACTGCTATGCAAGCGATATTGCTATGTGCTTGATATCGAGAAATATCGCGTAAACGGTATAATATTCAGGCAAACCATGTGAAAATACATGTGTTCTTGTAATCCAAGAGTCTGGAGATTGGTGTAGAAAGCAAGCAAGCAGGTCGGGACCAGAAATGGTGATGCCTTTGTACCGAGGGGAACGGACCCAGCCTTTGTACAACAGTTCTGAGAGTGACTTTGGTCCACTGAGAGTGGTCTGGTCAAGCATTGTAGGGGCGGATGACAGCCCGACCTCGCGGGAAATATCTAGTGCAGTGAGAAGTGTACCTGCGGTGCATGTGCTTGTGCTGTCTTTCTTCACGGTATATGTACAGGTGCCTGGCGGGCGATAGCTATATGCATTATGTCAAAGGGGAGATTTTGTATGGCGCAGGGTACGAATTGTATCTTTACTACATCGAAACAGTACGCGGTGATATATTGACGGGTTGGAGATCGATTTTGCACTCTAATATTCAAGTTTCCATCCTCAGTGGCACAGCAGTGTAATTGAGTAAGAGTCTCTACGTATTTGACGATCTGCAGGCCACTTTGCAGGGTTTAATTGTCAGTGCAATATGGTGATCTGTAAAAATAGTTTTGCTGCTGAAAGTCTCGTCTGCAGAAAGAAAAAAAAGGTGGACAGTGCCCCCACACCAGCAGCATCAGTAATGTGGAGGGTAAATTCAGTAAGAGCCAATCAGAATGCTCCATTTATTCACAATACATTCTGTGGTGTCACCGCCAGACACCACACTTGATAGGTGGTAGCCTTTTAAATCGGCCACGGTCCGTTAGTATATGTCGGACCTGAGTGTCGTCACTATCAGTGATTGCAGACCGAGCGCCGCCACACGGCAGGTCTAGAGAGACTTCCTAGCACTCGCCCCAGTTGTACAACCGACTTTGCTAGCGATGGTTCACTGAAAAAATACGATCTCATTTGCCGAGACGATAGTTAGCATAGCCTTCAGCTACGTGATTTGCTACGACCTAGCAAGGCGCCATGTACAGTCAAGTGCGACGTTCACCATTTATGGATTAAAGTTAAGTATTCCACCAGCTACGTCCGTTTTCCTAAATTCTAATTTCCTTGTCCTGTTCCAGACCTCACGCCAGCCTGCGTGAGCTAAAACACGTGCCTTTCAGCTTCCTCTAATAATCACAGTGTTGGCTTTCCTGCCAACCCACAACACATCCGTTGTCCTGGGGCATAGGAGCGTCTACAAACTGATTCAAACAAGATGGAGGCAAGATATCCATGGAAAGTTCTGAGAAAGCAAGTGTTCAAAGACAAGTGGGGATGCTGTCACTCATCCACCACTGTGCATTAGGACATCTCCAGACCTGTAGCTATAGGATACCGAAAATTCCCACAGTTTTTCCTCTTCTATAGGACAGTGCTTCGAATTCTGTTTTCCCCCATCTGTGCTTAGACAGCACTCTCTTTCCAAACAACAAGAATTATTTTATGATTAATTGTGTTTTAGCGAGCATGCACAGACATGATGAAGGCCTTTAGCGGTGAGAACATTTAACTTTTCTGAGATGTATGTTGACAGCAGGATGTCACGATTTCCGGGAACGTAACGTGTGATGTCTCGTTAGGACCATCGGGAAAAATGCAATCTGTGTTATTCTGGGCTATTTTCTAAACAGGTCCTGGGAACATTTTGTGGTGATGTGTCAGCCACGCTGGGCAGGTAAGCACAGGTGCATGGATAGATGCAGCTCCCATGTCCTGTTAGGATCGCTAGGAACAGTGCACCCTGTGCTATTCTGGGAAGCATTGGAACACATTTCTATAGCACTGGACCTGCAGCTCTGCATCATCGCGCCAGCAACGGTGCCTAGGTGAACACGTATTTCGACAGGAATTACTCGGGTGTCAAGTATGGAAGGGATGCTACCGCCTCATCCTTGTGGAACCTGAACAGCCTTGTCGTCACTTTGTGGGGGCCACCGGTGCACCCTGACTCAGGCATCAGCATCAGGCATCGGGTGGGAGGATGTGTTTTTTTATTATCAATCCTTTGTTTAAACTATATCCCATCAATTTCACCAACCAACAGGATGCTGGGAATTAAAAAAATCTACCCCATACATGTGAAGAATATCGATTTAATAAATTTGTTTAAATTTTTATATCAATGTGGTGTTAGCAGTGCAGTAGTTAAGGGGAGGGTGTGTGTGAGTGGATGATATGGAGCAGAACAGCAGGTTAAGTGCAGAACACTACGTTAACCTGCATAATTTGTATGTAAAACGCAGTACAATGGTTTAAGGGGGTGGGTGACAAAGAAGAATGCGCCAAAAATGGCATTAAAAAGCATGTGAAATTCGAAAAGTGTACCAGAAAATGATGGGAGGACATAACTAATTGCTTAATTTTGTATGAAGGGTTTAAGGATATGGGGGTGACATGGAAAACCACTTAACAGGACAATAGGTTATGTGCTGAAAAAGGGTCAAACATTAGTGTAGTGGTGACTTCTGCCACCGAATGTGTCGGGATGACCAAATGTAGCGGGAAGAGGTAGAAAGCACTGTATTAAGACTTGTTCGAGCTTTCTAAATGATTTATTGTCTCCAACCACAGTGCCCTCCTACACCTCAGTCTGCGTCACAGGGTCCCACAATGCTGAGGCCACTGCCACAACGACCCAGTGCATCGTGCTGCTGTGTGTTGGCCTGATAGGGGTGCATCGTCAGGGCTGCGCCAGCAGCCGACTCAGCAGTTTTCTTCCCTGTTGACTCAGCACCACTCCGCTGGGAGCCGCCGAGCTGTGTTCTTCCTGGCTGGTGTAGCTGAGGTCATGGCGACCACAAGTGCCCGCAATCTGGTGTTCGAATCTGCGGCCCTTGCCTCAGGATGCCTCTGGCATGTATTGGGAGCCAAGACGACTGCCCGCAGTAGTGAGCTGAAGAGTGGCCCACCGCTGGCTGGCCAGCTACGGACCCCACGTCAGCTTCAGAGGGTCGAACCAATGACCCACTGTGGACTGGGATGCTGGTGCCTCATCTGCTGCTGCGTGTAGCTGGTGGTGTGATACGCCCTGCCATCCAGGAGAGTTGCCACATTTGAATGAATCTAGTTAGAAACCCACACCTATTTATGCGCGGCGGTGTGCCTCTGTTTTGCTAATGCACTGCTCCGAGTCACGTACTCACAACACCTAGGTTGCGCCAGTAGGCCCCTTCTGCCGGTAACGTGTGCCATGCAAACCGCTGCATTTATGCTTTTCAGTGGTTCGACGGCCCTGTGGCATCCATTCTACTTTGCAACAGCTGGTCAGCATAACTTACTGTCAACAGGTCCACGCCTGGCTGTAACTTGTGCACTCAGAAATGTTGCACTGAATCTAACTTTCCTGTCTTAAACTATGGTGCTGTTACATTAGGTGAAGACACCCAGAATACAGTGCCAAACATTAGGTTATGCAACATGTTTTTCCCATACAATTACTTCTTACAAGACCTACATGTTTCCAAACAGCAGAGAATGATGAGCAAGAGAACTGCAACCCCACAAACTGAAATTTTTATAAATAAACAATATACCTTTGAATTTACTGTTATGGGATCATTCCTCTCCGCCAATTTCCATGTATTCCATACACTGCCTTGAATCCACTAAATTGTTTAAATAAACAATATTCCACATATTGTCTAAATTTTTAAAACAATATTCCATACAGTGCAATGGAGTTCCCTCCAAATGACCGATCAACTGTGTCTTCTTCCTGCCAGTTTCCAGGAGGGAGGGTGGAATGGGAGGGGGCTTATCAGATTTTCATTAAGTTGTCAATCAAATTGATAAGAGTGAGAGGGGTACTCCAATAACTAAGACCTGAAAGTGTACCTGCAGCAGCGAGGGGGAGGTTTCCTGAAGGGGGAGGGGAGTGGGAAGGGGTGGAGGAACAATAAGTTACGTGCCTGCCAGTCAAAAGGAGGGATTGTTTAAGCAGAACAATAGATTAAGGTCCTGTCTATCAAAGGAGAACAATAGGCTAAGTACCTGTCAATCAATGGAGAACAGTAGGTTTGCCCCAGAGTGCATACCTGCCCCTGATTTAGGCAACCCACACTAAGGAAATGGACTCTTACTAACTTTGCTCCACTACTTGTATCTCCTCCATGTCTGAACAACATCGCTTTGGTTCACTCTGAGACAACTGGACACTTCCCTTGTTGAGAGCCCTTCCTGGCACAAAGTAACAATGTGGATGCAATCGATCCATGGTATTGACCATCTAGACATGGTTGAACTACAGACAACACAAGCCGTATACCTGGTGGAATGAGTGGAACTGATCGGCTGTCAGACCCCCTAGGTCTAATAGGCGCTGCTCATGCATGGTTGTTTTCTTGTCACAGTCCAGGTGGCTCCCCCCGTCGGAGGTTCGAGTCCTCCCTCGGGCATGGGCGTGTGTGTTGTCCTTAGTGTAAGTTGTTTAAGTTAGATTAAGTACTGCGTAAGCTTACAGACCGATGGCCCCAGCAGTTTGGTCCCATAAGACCTTACCACAAATTTCCAGTTTCCATGCATGATTGTTTACATCTTTGGGTGGATTTACTGACATCTCTGAACAGTCAAACAGACTGTGTCTGTGACACACTATCCAGTATCACCGTCTATCCCCAGAAGTTATAGGAATCAGGGTTATGTAAGACTCTTTTTGATTTGTGCATTTGGAAAGAGACGAGAATTAGCAGCAATATTAACGACAAAACGCAAAAAAGTGTTAATTTGTTGTAAAACGTTACGAAAAAGCTTCTTTGTCATTTGTATATCGACTCTCGTAATGTTCGACCATTATGTAGCTTGAACTCTCTGACGACTATATGAAGCTATAGAGTGGAAGTTTGTCACGTACTAAGGTGTCTGGTCCCTTCATTGTGCACAACATAGAAGCTCCTATGTCATTGTAACCAACAAGTACAACGATTTCTAATACATATTTTGGTGATATATAACACAATTAAGCTTCGAGAAGAATATAATAATTCCAATCCCAAAGACAGCAGGTGCTGACAGATGTGAAAATTACCAAACTATCAGTTTAACGAGTCACGGCTGCAAGATACTAACGCGAATTTATACAGATGAATGGAAAAACTGGTAGAAGCCGACCTCGGGAAAGGTCAGTTTGGATTCTGTAGAAATGTTGAAACACGTGAGGCAATACTGACTCTATGACTTATCTTAGAAGATAGATTAAGGAAAGACAAACCTACATTTCTAGCATTTGTAGACTTAGAGAAAGCTTTTGACCATGTTGACCAGAATACTCTCTTTCAAAATCTGAAGGTGGCAGGGGTAAAATACAGGGAGCGAAAGGCTATTTACAATTTGTACAGAAACCTGATGGTAGTTACAAGAGTTGAGGGGCATTAAAAGGAAGCAGTGGTTGGGAAGGGAGTGAGACAGGGTTGTATCCTCTCCCTGATGTTATTCAATCTGTATATTGAGCAAGCAGTAAAGGAAACAAAAGAAAAATTCAGAGTAGGAATTAAAATCCATGGAGAAGAAATAAAAACTTTGAAGTTCGCCGATGACGTAATTTTGTCAGAGACAGCAAAGGACCTGGAAGAGCAGTTGAACGGATTGGACAGTGGCTGGAAAGGAGGATATAAGATGAACATCAACAAAAGCAAAACGGGGATAATGGAATGTAGTCGAATTAAATCGGGTGATGCTGAGGGAATTAGATTAGGAAATGAGACACTTAAAGTAGTAAATGAGTTTTGGTATTTGGGGAGCAAAATAACTGATGATGGTCGAAGTAGAGAGGATATAAAATGTAGACTGGCAATGACAAGGAAAGCGTTTCTGAAGAAGAGAAATTTGTTAACATCGAGTATAGATTTAAGTGTCAGGAAGTCGTTTCTGAAAGTATTTGTATGGAGTGTAGCCATGTATGGAAGTGAAACATGGACGATTAATAGTTTGGACAAGAAGACAATAGAAGCTTTCGAAATGTGGTGCTACAGAAGAATGTTGTACGTTAGATGGTAGACCACATGACTAATTAGGAGGTATTGAATTTAATTGGGGAGAAGAGAAATTTGTGGCACAACTTGACTAGAAGAAGGGATCGTTTGGTAGGACATGTTCTGAGGCATCAAGGGATCACCAATTTAGTATTGAAGGGCAGCGTGGAGTGTAAAAATCATAGAGTGAGACAAAGATATGAATACACTAAGCCCAAGATAGAGTAGCATGGAGAGCTGCATCAAACCAGTCTCTGGACAGAAGACTACAACAACACAAGTAACTCAATTATAGCCTTTCCAGGTGCTTCCTACTTGATTTAGCAGCTTAGTATTTGGCAAGAATCGATGATTAGCTGGAATATTTACGACGAAAACTCAAAAAGTGTTAATTTGTCGCAAAATGTTTCGAAAAAGCTTCTTTATCATTTGTATATCGACTATTGTAGTGTTCGACCATTGCATAGTTCCAATTCTTTTTGGGCTGGGTGGAGCAACAGAGTGGAAATTTATATCAGGTACTAAGGTGTCTGGTCCGTCGTTGTGCACAAAATAGAAGCTTCTAAGTCATTGCCGTTGACAATTACAGCGATTTCTAGTGTGTATTTTGGTAATCGATTACTCACTTAACTGACTTGTCGCTCATTGTAGGCGTCCGGTTTTTGTCATTTGGTTTCATACTGTCGTAATGCCAGGACATCACATTGCTTTGCTTTCTCTCGGGAATTGTTACATGTATCGAGTTGAAATTTGCGTCACGTACTAAGGTATTTGGTCTCATCGTGTCGTACAGAACAGAACTGTCGAAATCAATGCAATCGAGAAGTATGGCATGTTACGTCTTATATTTTGGTTAACGAAAGCTCATTTGTTGGTCGTATTGGATGCCATGCAGTTGATGTAGAACTGTCACATTTGGCAAGGCATGAGGTGTGACAGCCACAATAGACGAGAAAAGGACAAATATGATAATTTGTGATAAAATCTTAAGAAAAAGTTACGTTTTTGTCATTTGTTTTCGTACAGTCGTAATGCCAGAACATCACATTGTTCACCTTTCTCTCGGGAATGGTTACTGGTATCGAGTGGAAATTTGTGTCACATACTAAGGTATTTGGTCTCTTCGTTCGGTACAAAATAGAAGCTTTTAAGTGAATTCAATCAAGAAGTATGGTACTCCATGTCTCATATTTTGGTTATCGAAACATCACTCATTGACCGTTTTAGGTGCAATTCACCCAGAACCGTAATATTTGGCAAGAGACGAGGTGCGGCAACAACATTACGCGAGAAAACGAGACAAGTATTAATTTGTAATAAATCTGAAGTAAAATGTTTCGTTTTTGTCCTTGGTTTTCGTACTGTCGTAATGCCAGAACATCGCATTGTTCGCTTTTCTCTGGGGAATGGTTACAGGAATCAAGTGGTAATTTGTCTCACGTGCTAATGTATACGATCTCTTCGTTCCGTACAAAATAGAAGCCTCTAAGTCACTCCAATCGAGAAGTACGCCATGTTACGTCTCATATTTTAGTTATCGAAAACTCCCTTATGGACCATTTTAGATGGCATGCTGTCAACATAGGATCGTAGTATTTGGCAAGATACAAGGTGCGGCAGCAATGTTACACACGAAAACGCGATAAGTATTAACTTATAATAAAATATTAAGAAAACATCCCGATTTTGTCATGTGTATCCGTAGTGTCGCAATGCCAGAACATCACATTGCTCGTCTTACTGTTGGGAATGGTTACAGGTATCGAGAGGGGATTTCTGTCACGTACTAACTTATTTGGTCTTTTCGTCCTGTACAAAACAGAAACTTCTAAGCCAATGCAGTCGAGAAGTATGACATGTTACGTTTCATATTTTGGTTATAGAAACCTCACTCATTGACCAACTGATGCCATGCAGTTGACCTAGGACGGTAATATTTGGCCAGATACGATGTGCGGCGGCCACATTACACGACGAAACGTGAAAAGTATTAAATTACAATAAAAGCCTAACAAAACGTTCCGTTTTTGTCATTTGTTTTCGTACTGTCGTAGTGTCAGAACATTACATTGCTCGCCTATCTCTCAGGAATGGTTACAGGTATCGATTGCAAATTTGTGTCACAAAGTAAGGTATTTCGTCTCCTGGTTCCGTGCAAAAAGGAAGCTTCTGAGTCAATGCAATCGAGAAGTACGGCATGATATGTCTCATATTTTGGTTATCGAAAACTCAATTTTTGACTGTATTAGATGCCATGCAGTTGACCTAGAACCGACATATTTGGAAAAACACGTTATGCAGCAGCAGCATTACATGACAAAATGGTTACTGCTATTGAGTGGAAATCTGTGTCATGTACTAAGGTATCTGGTGTCTTTGTTTGGCACAAAATAGAAGCTGGTAAGCTAATGCAATCGAGAAGTACGGCATATACTGTTGTAATCCCAGAGCATCAACCCCCTGCAGGTCCAGGGATTAGAATAGGCATGAGGTATTCCTGCCCATCGTAAGAGGCGACTAAAAGGAGTCTCACAAGTTTCGGCCTTTATGTAATGGTCCCCTTTAGGGTTTGACCTCCATTTTTCAAAATTTTCCCCAAAGAACGAGCCAATTGGGGAAGGACGCCTTACATGATGCACCATGTCCATCATGTGCTGAGACCTATTGCATCCTTCGTCGACGTGGATCTGCACTTCTGCTCATTCTCCAACTGTTAGTCAAAGTCACCCTCCTGGGTGGGTATTTATCCATCAACTGTGCAGTATCGTTTTCTACGCTGACGATGATAATGGACTTGTTTGCTTGGTTGTACCTGATATCCAGTACGGTAGCCAGCCTGTTGTGGTGGTGCCGCCATGTACCCTGTTGGTTGTAGCCCCCTGACCACACAGGGATCACTCTGTAGGCTGAGGAGTAGATGCCCATCATCCTGGGGCATTGGGACTCCCAGCAGTGACTATCCTGCCAGGTGGCCTTTGCTGAAGCTGGGTGGCGCCTGTGGGGAGGACCCCAGGTTGGAGTGGGTGGCATCAGGTTGAACAACACGTGATGAAGTGTAGTACATCATCTCTTCCTGGTGGTCAAACACCAGCAGTCTTTAAGCGTTCATGGGCTCAATTAAATATACAGAAGTACGACCCCAAATCGTTCCCCTGCCTGGCCACACCATGGGAGGACTGTCAGGATCCTCTGCCCAGACATGGGCGTTACTCGCTTGTGACAAGCTAGGGGATGTTTCTGTAACCATCAAGCCCCATAAGGGTTTGAATTTGATCTGGGGTATCATATTTTTAAGGAACCTTCTTTTGCAGTCTGACGATGAGCTGCACGCCAGTTTAGAGTGGCGAGGTGTTCATTTCGTTCGGCATGACCACCGGGGTCTGGGAGATAATCAGGTAGCCACTGGCTCCTTCATCTTGGCCTTCAAGGGTGATACATTACCTAAGAAGGTCAAGGTGACGGTCTACCACTATGATGTAAAGCACTATATATCTCCCCAATGTGGTGCTTTAAATGCTGGAAGTTCGACCATATGTCTTCCTGCAGTACTTCCAGTGTCACATGTCGAGACTGCGGACACCCATCACATCCCAATACTCCATGTGCACCGCCTATCATCTGTGACAACTGCAGAGAGCACCATTCTCCTTGCTTGCCTGACTGCAATATTCCCCAGAGAGAAAGGAAAATCATGGAGTATGAGACCCTGGACCGACTGACCTACACTGAGGCTAAGAGGAAATTTGAACACCTACATCCTATATGTATGACATCGTCTTATGCTGCCACTACAACAGTTCTAGCCCCATCAGCTCCATGAACCCCAGTCACCTCTCAGAGTGGGAAGGCTGCACCTGCCCCTTGATGGTGGGGGGCACTTCCCTTCCTGTTGCTCCTGCACCACCTACTTTGGAGCAACACCCCTAACCACCGAAGAAGTGTAAGACTTCTTCAGCTGCTCTCGCTAGGAAGGGGTCCGTTGGGTCGTCCCTTCCCAGGTTTCTGCTAATGGGAAAGATGACACCCGCCAGTGGCTGAAGAGCCCAAAAGCAGCTGGTTGTAGGGTAGGGCTTCATGCTCATCCTCAGTCCCTGAGACTGAAGTCCTCCCAGCCAGGGAAATCCAAGGAGCAGCGAGAGAAATCCAAAAAGAAGACCCAGAAGAGCAAGTGACTTGTGGTGGCACCCACACCACCGCTATCTACAATCTCTGCATCTGCAGATAATGTGGAGAGTCTGGCGTCTGCTGAGGATCTAGATCTCACTGGACCCTCAGACACAATGGATATAGACTGCTAAGGCAATAAGTTGGTGGCAGCAGGTGACCCTGAGGCGTAAACTACCTCATTGAATGTTCCATACCTTCCCAGTCTCATTATGACGTCATGCTCCAGAGGAATCGCGGCGGTTTTTTCCACCACCTGGCTGAGCTGTGGTAACTGTTAAGCTTTACACCTACTTTCTGCTTTGCCCTCCAGGAAACCTGATTCCCAGCAATGCAGAACCCTGCCCTCCATGGCTATGAGTGATATTACAGTAACCATAGCAACTATAATCGAGTGTCAGGTGGAGTTTACGTTCATGTCCTAAACTCAGTCTGTAGTGAAACTGTACTCCTTCAAACCCTTCTTGAAGCAGTGACTGTCAGAATATGGACGATGCAGGAAATAACTGTCTGCAATGTATATCTTCCTCCAGATGGTGCAGTACCTCTGAATGCATTAGCTGCACTGATTGCTCAACTCTCTAAACTTTCATAATTTTGGGAGATTTTAACGCCCACAACCACTTGTGGGATGGCACCATGCTTACTGGCCGAGGCAGAGATGTCGAAAGTTTACTGTCTCAGTTCGACCTCTGCCTCTTAAATACTGGGGCCGCCACACAGTTCAGTATGGCCCATGGTAGTTATTCAGCCATTGATTTATCAAATTGCAGTCCAGGACTTCTCCCATCTATCCACTGGAGATCACATCACGACCTGTGTGTTAGTAACCACTTCCCCATCTTCCTGTCGCTGCCCGGGCGTCAGGCCCACGAACGCCTGCCCAGATGGGCTTTAAACAAGGCGGACTGGGAAGCCTTCACCTCTGCTGTCACTGTTGAATCTCCCCCACACGGGAACATCAATGCGACGGTTGAGCAGGTGACTACAACAATCCTTTCTGCGGCAGGAAACGAGATCCCTCGCTCTTTAGGGTGTCCCTGGCGATAGGCAGTCCCTTGGTGGTCGCCGGAAGTTACTGAAGCAATTAAGGTGCGTCGACAAGCTCTACAGCAACATAAGCGGCACCATTCCCTGGAATACCTCATAGCCTTTAAATGGCTCCACGCCCGCAATCGCCAACTTATCGAACGACGGAAGCAGGAGTGTTGGGAGAGATACGTCTCGACCACTGGGTGCCATACGTCACCTTCCCATGTCTGGGCAAGGATCAAACGTGCTTTCAGGTACCAGACCCCCAACTGGTGTTTCTGGTGTTCACATAAATGGCGTGTTATCTACCGACGCAATCGCGATTGCCGAGAGCTTTGCTTGGCACTATGCTCGAGCCTCTGTGTTGCACAGTTACCCCTCAGCCTTTCACACTCTCAAACAGTGGCTGGAAGGGAAAGTCGTCTCGTTCACTACACGCCACATAGAATCCTATAACGCCCCAATTGGAGAGGAGGAGCTCTTCAGTGGCCTTGTACATTGCCCCAACACTGCTCTTGGGCCAGATCGGATCCACATTCAGATGATTAAACATCTCTCGTCCGTCTACAAGCTATCGGCCCATCAGCCTCAACAACGTTCTTTGTAAGCTGCTGGAACATATGGTATGTTGGCTGTTTGGTTGGGTCCTGGAGTACATGGCCTGCTGGGTCTGTGTCAGGGCTGTTTCCGCCAGGGGCGTTCCGCCACTGACAATCTTGTGTCCCTCGACTCTGCCATCTGAACAGCCTTTCCAGACGCCGACACCTGGTTGCCGTCTTTTTTGATTTATGGAAAGCTTACGACACGACCTGGTGACATCATATCTTTGCCACATTGTATGAGTGGGGTCTCTGGGGCCCACTTCCGATTTTTGTCCAAAATTTCCTGTCGCTCTGTACTTTCCATGTCCACTTTGGTGCCTCCCATAGTTTCACCCATTCCAGGAGAATAGGGTCTCGCAGGGCTCTGTATTGTGTGTATCTATTTTTAGTAGCCATTGACGGTCTAGCAGCAGCTGTAGGGCCATCTGTCTCACCTTCTCTGTATGCAGATGACTTCTGCAACTCGTACTGCTCCACCAGTACTGGTGTTGCTGAGCGGCGCCTACAGGGAGCCATCCGCAAGGCGCAGTCATGGGCTGTAGCCCACGGATTCCAATTTTCGGCCGCAAAGTCGTGTGTCTTGCATTTCTATCGGCGTCGTACCGTTCATCCGGAACCAGAACTTTACCTTCATGACAATCCACTCACTCTAGTGGAGACATATCGATTCTTAGGACTAGTTTTCGACGCCCGATTGACGTGGTTTCCTCATCTTCGTCAGGTGAAGTGGAAGTGCTGGTAGCACCTCAATGCCCTCCGCTGCCTGAGCAACAACTAGGGTCCAGATCCATCTACGCTGCTCCAGCTCTACAGAGCCCTTGTTCAATCCCACCTTGACTATGGGAGTCTGATTTATGGTGCGGCGACGCCCTCAGCGTTGCATTTACTCGACCCAGTGCACCACTATGGCGTTCGTCTAACAAGGGGACCTTTTAGGACGAGTCCAGTGACCAGCGTCCTGGTGGAGGCCGGAGTCCCTCCATTGATGGTTGGGCGTGCACAACTGCTCGCCAGTTACGTTGCAGACATTTATAGTTGTCCTGAGCAGCCAAATTACCGTCTCCTTTTCCCACCCATGGCAGTTCATCTCCTGCATCGGCGTCCCAGGTCAGTGCTTACGATTGCAGTTTGTGTCCAATCTCTTGTGTCTCAAGTGGAGTCCTTGCCTTTACCACCCACAGTCGAGGTCTATTCACGTACACCTCCATGGTGTACACCTAGGCCGAAGCTTCGCCTGGATCTTTCGCATGGCCCTAAGGACTCAGTTAATGCTGCGGCTCTCTGCTGTCACTTCCTCTCGATTCTTGAGATGTACTGGGGTCATGAAGTGGTTTACACCCACGGCTCGACGGCTGATGGTCATGTTGGCTTTGCGTTTGCTCATGGAGGGCATATTGAACATCACTCCTTGCCAGACGGCTGTAGTGTTTTCACTGCAGTACTGGCGGCCATTTCTCGTGCTCTTGAGTGCATCCGCTCATGCATTGGTGAGTCGTTTCTTGTCTGTATTGACTCCTTGAACAGCCTACAAGATATCGACCAGTGATAACCCCGCCATCGTTTGGTAGGAACCATGCAGGAATCCATCTGTGCCCTGGAATGGCCCCCAGGCCAAGTGGGAATCCCAGGAAATGAACTTCCTGACAGGCTGGCAAAACAGGCTGTACAGAAAGTGCGTCTTGAGATCGGCATTCCCATAAATGGCCTGCAATCATTCTTACGTCACAAGGTTTTTCAGCTTTGGGAGACGGATTGGCATAATCTCAGTATGCACAACAAACTGTGTGCCATTAAGGAGACTATGAATATGTAGAGGACCTCCACGTGGGCCTCTCGCAGGGACTCTGTGGCTCTCTGCCGGCCCTGCTTTGGCCATTGTTACCTCCTCCTTTGCGATGACCCACCTTGATGTCGCTGTGGCTCACAAATGACGGGCGTGAACTTCTTGCTGGACTGCCCACTTTTAGCCGCTCTGTGGCGGTCTGTTAACCTTCCCAGCACCCAAACTTCGGTGTTGGGTGACAGTGCATCATAGCAACTTTAGTTTTACGTTTTATTCGTGAGGTGGGGGGGGGGGGTTATCGTACCAACTAAGGGTGGGCGTTTGGCCTTCTCTGCGATGCCTCCACATTCCACTGTCTTTAATTTGTTTGTCTTGGTGTTCGATTTTTCACTTCATGTGTCCATCTCACCTTGTTTCTTTTGGACTGAACATTTCAATGTGTTGTAGTGTGGCTGGCTTCTCCTTTGTATCTCATGGTCAGCCAGCCGTGGTAATTTGCTTAGTTGTTTTAATATCCTCTACCTCTTTCTTGCGTCTCTCTGTTGTTTCCTTGTCCTCTTTTGTTTTTGTAGTGTTTGTTATCTTTCTTTCGTCCTTGTGGTTTTTCCTTCCTTTCTATATTGTTCTCTACGTCCTGTTTGCTTCATTCTTTCCCTTGTCTGATTGTTTTAACAGGAACAAGAAGAGGGACCAAGGAATTTGGTCCCTTTCCCCCACCATTTAAACCAACCAATGACGAATTCTCTGAGGACTGGGTGGAGCTACCGTGTGAAATTTATGTCACATACTAAGGTTTCTAGTCTCTTAGTTTTGTACAAAATTGAAGCCTCTAAGTCAATGCAATCGATAATTACAGTTAATACTACTACATATTTCGGTAATCGATAACTCACTCACCAGCCATTGTTGACGCTTCCCACTTGACCTAGGAGCGTGAAAATTGCCAACCGACGACGATTAGAAGCAATATTTGTGACAAAACGCAAAAGGAGTTAATTTGTGGTAAAATGTTACGAAAAAGCTTTGGCATTTGTATATCGACTATCGTAGTGTTCGACCATTACATAGACCGAATTCTTTGGTGACTGGGTGGAGCTATCGAATGGAACTTTTTGTCACTTACTGAGATGTCTGCTCCCTTCGTTGTGTACAAAACAGAAGCTTCTAATTAATGGCAATCGGCAAGTACAGCGATTTCTATTAGACAGTTTGTTAATCGATTACTCACTTAACCGACTTGTCCCCAATTGTAGGCGCTTCCCACTTCACCTAAGAGCGCAATATTTGGCAAGAGACGAGGATTTGCAGCAATATTTATGACAAAACGCAAACAGTTTTAATTTGTAGTTATATGATACAAAAAGTATCTTATTTGTCATCTGTATATCGAATATCGTAATGTTTGATCATCCTATAGCACGAATTCTCTGAGGATTGGGCGGAGATATCGAGTGGAAATTTTTGTACGTACAAAGAGGTCTGGTACCTCCGATGTGTACAAAATAGATGCTTCTAAGTCGTTGAAATCGACAAGTACGGCGTATTACGGCTGATGTTTTAGTTACCGAAGGTTCACTTTATGTCTGATTTGGATGCCATGCAGATTACCTACGACCGTAATATTTGGCAAGAGACGAGGTGTAGCTGCAACATTACACGAGAAATTGTGAAAAGTGTTAACTCGCAATAAAATCTTAAGAAATCGTATTGTTTTTGTCATTTGTTTTCGTACTATAGTAATGCTGCAACATCACACTGCACGCCTTTAATTCGGAAATGGTTACAGGTATCGAGTTGAAATTTAGATACATCAGAAAAAGTTTTGCAACACCTCGGTTCTGAGGATTCCGGAACCTGTACAGAAAATTGGAAGAGAGAGATCAGCATAAACACCATTTCCGCCCTTTTTATTGCTCATGAAAACCACACATTGCATGTTGTACCACCATACAGCGGCACCTTCAGAGGTAGTGGTCCAGACTGCTGTACACACCGGTTCCTCTAATACCCAGTAGCACTTCCTCTTGCATTGATGCTTGTCTGTATTCGCCGTGGCATACTATCCCAAATTCATCAAGGCACTGTTGGTCCACATTGTCCCATTCCTCAAAGGCGATTCGGCGTAGGTCACTCAGAGTGGTTGGTGAGTCACATCGTCCACAAACAGCTCTTTTAAATCTATCCCAGGGATGTTCGATGTGGTTAATGTCTGGAGAACATGCTGGCCACTCTAGTCGAGCGATGTCGTTATCCTGAAGGAAGTCAATCACAAGATGTGCACGACGGGGGCGCGAATTGTTGTCCATGAAGACGAATGCCTCGCCAATATGCTGTCGAAATGGTTGCATTATCAGTCGGAGGATGGCATTCACGTATCGTACAGCTGTTACCGTGTCTTCCATGACCACCAGCAGCGTACGTCGCCCCCACATTATGCCACCCCGAAACAGCAGGGAACCTCCACCATGCTGCACTCGCTGGACAGTGTGTCTAAGACGTTCAGCCCGACCGGGTTGCCTCCAAACACGTCTGCGATGACTGTCTAGTTGAAGGCATGTGCGACACACACCGGTGAAGAGAACGTGATGCCAATCCTCAGCAGTCCATTCGGCATGTTGAAGGGCCCATCTGTAATGCGCTGCATGGAGTCGTGGTTGCAAAGATGGACCTCGCCATGGACGTCGGGAGTGAAGTTGTGTATCATGCAGCCTATTGCGCACAGTTTGAGTCGTAACACGACGTCCTGTGGCTACACGAAAAGCATTATTCAACACGGTGGAGTTGCTGTTAGGGTTCCTCCGAGCCATAATCCGTAGGTAGCGATCATCCACTGCAGTAGCAGCCCTTAGGAGGCCTGACCGAGGCATGTCATCGGCAGTTCCTGTCTCTCTGTATCACCTCCATGTCCGAACAACATCGCTTTGGTGACTCCGAGAGGCCTCGACATTTCCCTTGTTGAGAGCCCGTCCTGGCACAAAGTAACAATGCGGACGCGATTGAAACGCGGTATTGACCATCTAGACATGGTTGAACTACAGACGACACGAGCCGTGTACCTCCTTCCTGGCGGAATGACTGGAATTGATCGGCTGTCGGACCTCCTCCGTCTAATAGGAGCTGCTCATGCATGGTTGTTTACATATTTGGGCGCGTTTAGTGACATCTCTGAACAGTCAAAGTGACTGTGTCTGTGATCTCGTACAACATCCGCGTGTATCTTCAGGAGTTCTAGGAACCGGGGTGATGCAAAACTTTTTTTGATGTGTGTATATGGGCTGCTGTCCATCCTTAGCAGGCAAACACCGTTGTCAGTATCTTTAAAACATTGCCCCATGGCCCTTTAAAACGAAAACAAATTGTATACAATAGCCTGAAATATTCACAAGCCTGGAACAGTCCTTGTCCATCAAAGACGCCAATACACGCACAGGAAAAAAAATTTAAATCGTCTTACTGATATACAATGATGTGACAAAAGGCGTTGAATACCTCCTAATGTCGCGTCAGACCTCTTTTTGTCCTGTGCAGTCAGCAAGTCGCGTGCATTGGACTCAACAAGTCATTGGAGGACTCCTGCAGAAATATGAAGCCATGCTGCCTCTATAGCTCTTCATAATTGCGAATGTGTTGCCGGTGCAGGATGTTGTGCGCGAACTGACCTGATTGTGTCTCATAAATGTTCGATGACATTTATGTTGGGCGATCTGTGTTGTCAAATCATTCGCTCGAATTGTCCAGAATGTTCTTCAAACCAGTTGCGAACGATTGTGGCCCCTTGACAATTCCATTGTTGTTTAGGAATATGAGGTCCACGAATGACTGCTAATGGTCACCAGGTTGCCGATCATATCGATTTTCAGTCCATGATCGGTTCAGTTTGACCAGAGAACGCAGTCCATTCCGTGCAAGCCCAGCCCACACCATTTTGGAGTCACCACAAGCTTCCACAATGCCTTGTTGACAACTTGGGTCCACGGCTTCGTGGATTCTGCGCCACACTCGAACCTAAAATCAGCTCTTACCAATTGAAATGGGAACTCATATGACTAAGCCACGGTTTTCCTGTCACCTAGTAACGAGCCCAGGAGAGGCGCTGCAGGCGATGTCGTGCTGTTAGCAAAGGCTCTCTCGTAATCTGCTGCCATAACCCGCTAACGCCAAATTACGTCGCATCGTCCTAACGGATACTTTCGTCGTACGTCCCACATTAATTTCTGCAGTTATTTCACGCAGTCTTGCTTGTCTGTTAGCACTGACAACTCTAGGCAAATGCCGCTGCTCTCGGTCGGTAAGTGAAGGCGATCGACTGTTGCACTGTCCATGACGAGAGTTAATGTCTGAAATAAGGTATCTCAGCAGACTCTTGACCCTGTGGATTCTGGAATATTGAATTCCCTAAGGATTTCCGAAATGGAATGTTCCACGCGTCTAGCTCGAACTACTATTCTGCATTTAAAGTCTGATCATTCCTGTTGTGCTACCATAAGCACGTCGTAAACTTTTCACATGAACCGCGTAACCACAAATGACAGCTCCGCCAATGCACTGCCCTTTTATACCTTTTGTATGCGATACTATGTGTGCATATTGCTATCCCGTGACTTTTGCCACCTCAGCGTATAACAGTGTTGAGTTTACAAGAAATCGCTATTAAAATACATAAAAGACCTAAGCAACAATAAGCGTACGATCTTAGAGGTTATTAATGAGGTGATTTGTCTCTTGCGACTCCTCGTGTCTTATAATTACTTTTCATTTAACAAACATATCTATAGGCAAGGCGATGGTCTCGTTGTGGGCAGTTGCTTATAAGTGTTACTGCCGGAAGTTTTGGTAACTGTCTCGAGCGTTAATTTTTCCTTACGAACTGACCGATGTATCGGAAAATGCTGTTTCACCTACGTTACGTTGATGACATCAATGTTGTTTTTAATGCTGACATTTCTGAGACTGCTGTGCTGACTAATGAATTTAATGCAATCCGTCCTAAACTGAAGTTCACCCACGAGAATATGGGTCGAAATGGAGTACTAAATTACCTTGATTTGGGGCTACATTTAACAAATAATAAAATCAACATGGACGTCTTCAGAAAGCCAACGACAAGTGACTTCATTATTCCAACGTTTTCTTGCCACCACCGGCAATACAAGCTTGCCTTTTTAAAGTCAGTAACACTGGCCAAGAAAAAAATTGAATGTTTCCTGCACTTCATGCGAAGAATCTCACTAATTATGGGTCAGAAAAACGAATATGACAGGAAAGGTTTTCTTAACTCTAGTTTTTGTGATGCACACTAGGTGGAAGTAGTTCGTATTAACGGATTGAGAGAAAAAGATATATTTTAATTACACGTGCTAACAACATAGAGAGTATTACTGACCTTTTTTAAAATAGTAGTTACATTTTAAAGGTTCTAAATTGCTGGAAGAATACCTCGCAGATGGGCCGCGGTGGTCTAGCGGTTCTAGGCGCTCAGTCCGGAACCGCGCGACTGCTACGGTCGCAGGTTCGAATCCTGCCTCGGGCATGGATGTATGTGATGTCCTTAGGTTAGTTAGGTTTAAGTAGTTCTAAGTTCTAGGGGACTGATGACCACAGATGTTAAGTCCCATAGTGCTCAGAGCCATTTGAACCATACCTCGCAGATGGTTGGATCTGAACAGCATCATGTGGTGGCTGCATGAGATTGATCTTTGCAAGAGCACCGTCACCAACTGAGTGTAGGTACCATCTCTTTTGTTGCCTAAAAATTCACGAACAACTCCCTTGAAGGCTTCCCAAGCGTCCTTTTCTTTCCCCCCCAAAACTTGGTCGAATGCAGGATCCTTCACAAGTTCTCGAATTGGTGGACCGATAAAAATACCTTCCTTATCTTTTGCATCCTTTAATTTCGGAAATTCTCTCTTATGTGCTTACTGATTCTTGATTCATACTTTAAACAAAATTTTTCATCAAACCCAGCTTGATATCCAGGGTTGGAAGAAGAAGGTCGTTTGGGTCCATGAAACGCTCGGAAACGACATTTTTCTCGCTAGGGTTAAGATTTCTTGCAGACCACTCTTCTTTAATAGAATACGATTTTCTATCCCTACTGTCGCACATATACAGGGTGGTCCATTGGTCATGACAGGGCCAAATATCTCACGAAATAAGCGTCAAACGAAAAAACTACAAAGAACGAAACTTATCTAGCTTGAAGGGGGAAACCAGATGGCGCTATGGATGGCGCTGCCATAGGTCAAACGGATATCAACTGCGTTTTCTTAAAAATAGGAACCCCCATTTGTTTATTACATGTTCGTGTAGTACATAAAGAAATATGGATGTTTTAGTTGGACTACTTTTTTCGCTTTGTGATAGATGACGCTGTAATAGTCACAAACATATGGCTCACAATTTTAGACGAACAGTTGGTAAAAGGTAAGTTTTTCAAATTAAAATACAGAACATAGGTACGTTTGAACATTTTATTTCAGTTGTTCCAATGTGATAATGTGCCTTTGTGAACTTATCATTTCTGAGAACGCATGCTGTTACAGCGTGATTACCTGTAAATACCACATTAATGCAATAAATGCTCAAAATGATGTCCGTCAACCTCAATGCATTTGGCAATACGTGTAACGATATTCCTCTCAACAGAGATTAGTTCGCCTTCCCTAATGTTCGTACATGCATTGACAATACGCTGACGCATGTTGTCAGGCGTTGTCGGTGTATCACGATAGCAAATATCCTTCAACTTTCCCCACAGAAAGAAATCCGGGGACGTCAGATACGGTGGAAGTGCGGGCCATAATATGGTGCTTCGACGACCAATCCATCTGTCATGAAATATGCTATTCAATACCGCTTCAACCGCACGCGAGCTATGTGCCGGACATCCATCATGTTGGAAGTACATCGCCATTCTGTCATGCAGTGAAACATCTTGTAGTAACATCGGTAGAACATTACGTAGGAAATCAGCATACATTGCACCATTTAGATTGCCATCGATAAAATGGGGGCCAATTATCCTTCCTCCCATAATGCCGCACCATACATTAACCGGCCAAAGTCGCTGATGTTCTACTTGTCGCAGCCATCGTGGATTTTCCGTTGCCCAACAGTGCATATTATGTCGGTTTACGTTACCGCTGTTGGTGAACGACGCTTCGTCGCTCAATAGAACGCGTGCAAAAAATCTGTCATAGTCCCGTAATTTCTCTTGTGCTCAGTGGCAGAACTGAACAAGACGTTCAAAGTCGTCGCCATGCAATTCCTGGTGCATAGAAATATGGTATGGGTGCAATCGATGTTGATGTAGCATTCTCAACACCGACGGTTTTGAGATTCCCAAATCTCGCGCAATTTGTCTGCTACTGATGTGCGGATTAGCCGCGACAGCAGCTAAAACACCTACTTGGGTATCATCACTTGTCGCAGGTCGTGGTTGGCGTTTCACACGTGGCTGAACACTTCCTGTTTCCTTAAATAACGTATCTATCCGGCGAACGGTCCAGACACTTGGATGATGTCGTCCAGGATTCCGAGCAGCATACATAGCACACGCTCATTGGGCATTTTGATCACAATAGCCATACATCAACACGATATCGACCTTTTACGCAATTGGTAAACGGTCCATTTTAACACGGATAATGTATCACGAAGCAAATACTGTCCGCGCTGGCGGAATGTTGCGTGATACCACGTACTTATTTATACGTTTGCGACTATTACAGCACCATCTATCACAAAGCGAAAAAAGTAGTCCAACTAAGATATTCATATTTCTTTACGTACTACACGAATATGTAATTAAAAATGGGGGTTCCTATTTTGAAAAACGCGTTTGATATCGGTTTGACCTATGACAGGCCATCTAGGGGGCCAACCATAGCGCCATCTGGTTTCCCTCTTCAAGCTAGACAAGTTTCGTTCTTTGTAGTTTTTTCGTTTGATGCTTATTTCGTGAGATATTTGGCCCGGTCACTATCAATGGATGACCCTGTATAAGAAGCAGCAATGTTTTGTAAACCCCAGTTGCATTCTTAAGAGTATGGCAATGACGTTTAGATCATCAGTGATTTTCCATTTGTATTCATGATGCCAAGAGGGCTCTCATATTTGCAAATGTATCCTTCATGTGTACAGCATGGCCAACAGGAATAGAAGGAAGACCATTGTTATTGTAACATAGCTTTCAAACTAAGCTAGTAGTAGTGTATAATAGCCTTCGTTCAGTTGGATCATGGTTCAAATTCAAAAATTTCATTTATTTTTATTTTATTTATTTATTTATTTATTGTTCCGTGGGACCAAATTAAGGAGAAGTCTCCATGATTATGGAACGAGTCAATACATGAAATTATAACACGATAGTAGAAACAGATAAAATGAAATACAAGAAACGTATTCAGGCGACAATTCGTAAGTTTAAGTAAAGAAAATCAACAATGTAACACTGGAATTTGCTTAATTTGTAAGGACGACAGACCGCCGCGCCAGCAGGCACAAAGCCGTTAGTCAACAGATATCAGGCTACAGTGGATCGAGAAGGATGGTTAACAGCAGCAGACAAAAAGAAAGACGAGCGGTGCATCCGCACTTAAATAGTGGGAAATTAATTTCCTTTGTACTGCTATCGAAAATCATGCCAAATGTTTAGTATGTTATCGGAACCTCATGTATTTAAAAAAGTACTCGATTGAACGGCATTTTAATACCTGTCACAAATATCAGTTCGAAAATTTGTCGCAAGAGGAACGCCAGTCAAAGCTTGAAGAACTGAAAGAAAATTTCAAGCAGCATTATAGTGAAGTAAGTGTTTCCTATCGTATGACTTTATTATTTATAAAGATGATAAATAAAACTATATTTTATAATCTGACATGTCACTTAGCAATATCAGATTGTCAGCAGCAAGGAACATTCCTTTTCGGTTAATTTTCATATTTTGGTTGCATTAAATCGTGTCGCACAGACTGTTGTGTACATAGTTCCGTGTTAGTCAGCGCGTACACAGCTTTCCCAATAGAGCGCGCCCCGCTAAGCACAACAGCGCAGGCACAGCGCTCGTCCGTCTCCGCACTACGAGATGGCGCTATCTTAGAGACAGACCAAATTCTGCTTCCGCCGATACGCGTATTAATATGTAATGCAGCCAATGAGATTGCTGCTAACGTACAACCTTTTCTCCTCGCGGGTCACACTCGCGCAGTGATACCTGAACGAGCGAGTTATTATAACGAGTGTACAGCCCTCCGATTAGTCAGTCTGCATCAGTCTGTAGTCAAGTTTAAGTCTGCGCCTAATAAGATTGCCATATTCCTGTACATAGCCATGAAGATAAATGAATAGACACGTTGTCTAGTATCAGAGTTATGTGAGAATAGGATTAACGTACCAAGACCAAAGGAACTTCAGATTGTCAATTGTAAACAGCATCCAGAATCAAGTTAAGTAAGGTTTATGATTGCTATTATTTTAATAAATGTGTGTGAAAATTAATCAAGTTCTGTTTAAAGTTGGTCACCGTCAATCTGCTACTCTAAGCGTGCAAGTGGCATTTCTATCGTCTGACCTAACGGCAGAAGATAAACACGCCACGATAAGACCACGAGACATATTGCTGACACTCGCCTACTTCGTTAGAGCGACAAGTCAAATAATCTGATGGTGTGTGTACCGAAGGTCTTACAGTACGCACACCATACAGACATAAGAAAAAGTTTCATGTGCGTTATTTTTTGCCTCTTTCTGAAAAGCCGTCACAAACGCTCTCTCAGACAGCAAAGAGTCATTAAGAGTCATTCTTGGTTTTTGTATATTTTTGTTTTTATGGATGGGAAAACGTATGTTGTAGTTTGGTCTATGTTTTCAATTAAATAAAACGCAAATATTTTAATAGATAAAAATTTATTTTGCGACCACATTTCGCTGTCCTTGCTAGCGTCTAAGGCCGCTTTTCAGAGGAACTGGGGGAAAACGCACCTAAAACCAATCTTTTTTTGGTTAGTTTTTTATTTGAATTTCAATGAATGAAACAATTAATTGTTAAAATGACGAAAGTGTTTTAAAAAACAGGATTGTACAAAATTAATTGTATGTTCCTTTTTTGTCGTGGTAGGAGCAGGAAACAGGTGGGCCAAGTTTGCGCGCAAGTTACAAATGCTCGCTGAGAATTGCGAAAGCAGGGAAACCCTTGCGGCTGGGATTGCCTGGTCGACTCAGCGACTTGTATTTGTCCCGCAGACATCACGGAAAAATTTGAAGCAATAGCTCTTTCGCCTCAAACTGTTGCTCGCCGAGTCGAATATATGGAGCAGCAATTAATGGAGAGAGCGGCAAATTTTATTTCATTTTCTATCGCTCTTAACGAGTCCACGGACGTTGCGGACATATCTCAGCTCGTCATATTCATTCAAGGTGTCGACGACAATCTGCGTGTCACGGAAGAATTTCTCGACCTTGTAATACCATTAAAAGACACAACCCCAGGTTTGGATATTTTTCTAGCCGTGGAAAACGTCTTAGAGTCAATGGGTTTAAAATGGGAACGCCTGACCAGTGTAACAACGGATCGAGCCCCTGCCGCCACTCCGGCCGGCTCATTTGCGAATTACAAGAACAGTTTGAATGGCTCTGAGCACTATGGGACTTAACATCGATGGTCATCAGTCCCCTAGAACTTAGAACTACTTAAACCTAACTAACCTAAGGACAGCACACAACACCCAGCCATCACGAGGTAGAGAAAATCCCTGACCCCGCCGGGAATCGAACCCGGGAACCCGTGCGTGGGAAGCAAGAACGCTACCGCACGACCACGAGATGCGGGCAAGAACAGTTTGAAAACAGATTTTTGCAGATAAATGAGCTTCAACCGACCTTAGATATATTTGTTCGCCCGTTTTCCCTTCGGGCAGAGGACGTCTCACAAGTGCTTCAATTAGAGCTGATAGACCTGCAGTGCCATATCCACCTGAATGACCGCTTTCTTATGTGTAAAACTTTGGATGACTTTTACAGCTGTCTTCCACGAGAGAAATATCCTCTTTTGCACAAGCAGACGGCCAAAGTTCTGTCAATGTTTGGTTCCACGTATATTTGTGAGCGCTTTTTCTCTCTTTTAAAGCTTGCTAAAACTGAGAACCGTTCATTACTTGGTGATAAAAATTTAACTAATTCTTAGAGCTTAGCAGTCTCACGGAATATTGTACCAAACCTAGAGAAAATCGTTTCCTCTAAAAAAAAAAAAGTGTAAAATGTTAATTGTCTTCTTTAACAATGTTGACTGTAAGAATTACATAGCTTTATAACCTTAATTCTATTTTTAATAAGTTTTCAAACTTGGTCAGTTAAAATTATTACGTACAAAACAGCAAACTAAGGATCCGATTTCTAAACTCTGAAAAGGGATACAAAAAGCGCTAGCACGAAGTATAACAAAAAATATTCATTTGTAACTACTAACAGTAAGAATGAGACTCTATACCCCTTACATAAAATTATTTCTAAAATAGAATATTTTGTTTACGTTGGATTAGACCGCGGGACAGTCCAGCCAGGGCAGAGCAGTGGTGTGCGGTCTCACTCGCTCCGCAGCTCTCTTTCTCGCTTCTAGGCCGACACTAGCGACACACGGTCGCCGACGGGGCGCTGAACTACACTGCCTTCGCCCGCCGGGCGCAATTCTTGGATGAGCCTGGTTTAGACTTAAAAGCGTTTGGGCTGCTGCTAAGATTTTTGAGTTCTTGTAGTAGCTTCTTGAAAATGGATGTAGCAGAATAGTGCACTCCTTACTGCACAAGAGTCAAGGAAGTGCATTCCACATGCAGATTTGATTTCTGCCTAGTATTAACTGAGTGAAAGCTGCTAACTCTTGGGAATAAGCTAATATTGCTAACAACAAACGACATTAAAGAAAATATATACTGTGAGGGCAGTGACAGAATTCCCAGACTATTGAATAAGGGTCGAGAAGAGATTCTCGAAGTTATACCACATATAGCTCGAACAGCCCGTTTTTGAGTCGAAAATACCCTTTTTGAATCAGAGGAATTACCCCAAAAAATAACACCATATGACATAAACTTATGAAAATATGCGAAGTAGACTACTTTTTGTGTTGAACTGTCACTTATTTCAGATACTGTTTTAACGGTAAATAAAGCAACATTTAGTTTCTGAACAAGATCCTGAACATGGGCTTTCCACAACATCTTACTATCTATCCGAACGCCTAGGAACTTGAACTGTTCCGTCTCGCTTATAATATGCCTATTCTGTCTGATCAAAATATCAGTTCTTGTTGAACTGTGAGTTAGAAACTGTAAAAACTGAGTCTTACTGTGATTTAGCATCACATTATTTTCCACAAGCCACAAACTTATTTCATGAACTACATTATTTGATAATGTTTCAATATTACACACAAGATCCTTCACTACCAAGCTGGTGTCATCAGCAAACAGAAATATTTTTGGATCACCTGTAATATTAGAAGGCATATCATTTATGTAAATAAGAAACAGCAGCGGCCCCAGCACCGACCCAAAGCATCAAGCCATTAATGTGCAACAGACAACAAGATTGTTTTTCTTCTCCAAAAAGTGAAGCAGTTCCATGTGACGTTTTCTGTATTGTGAAACTGTGACATCACTTTCGAGAAGATTCTACTGCTGTAGTCGAGGCCAAGAATTTCTACTTTCTCCTTTGACAGGTCAAGTTCTCTAATGAGATCATTCAATTCAGCTACAAAAGGACTGTCAAACCAGAAATTCCGCTTTAATTGCAGCATAAACTAAATGAAACTCACAGTTATAGAGACAGAATCTATGTTTATGACTCACAAACAGCTTAAGAGCATTTGTGTTTTGTTATTGGACGGGTATGCCCACTCTGAAAACAAAATTTCCTCCAAACTGAGAACGTTGACTATGAAAATGAAATGTCACTTTACTTCCAAAGCAAGAGCTAATCTGTCATTTTCTGGTGATTTTTTAATTCAACAGATTGAAATATCTAGGAATTAACTATTTTTTGGCCCAAAACATTTTCATTGTTGGCCAGTGTAATTTCCGGAATTATGGAGTCGCCACTCACAGTGACGCAGCCATCATGCGGAACGTAAAAACATAAACTATATTACTGATAAGAATGGCTACAGTGCTGCCACTGTAAACATTCCTTACGAAGCTGATTTGTCTAGACAACGTGTTAACATTTCGAGCCGTTTGTCTGATTCTGAAAATAATCAAGTACGATTGCCCTTCTTAGGTAACTTCTCCTCACCTGGCTAGACTCTTTCGAGGGATGTACTTGCAAGTACCTATTGTAGTGCAATGTGTGTCTGGCTGCGTACATTGGCCGAACCGGCAGAACTTCTAAAAAATTCATGAATATCTGTTGAACAAGAAAGGCTAAGTTGAACACATATCAGCCTTCGCAGGACTTCTTAAGGCTAGTGAACATCCGGCCCCTAAGCTTCAGAATTTAAAAATCCTCCACTACGGCCAAGAGGGTAAAAAATTAAATATTTTGGAAGAAATGGAAATAGCCAAACGCGTAAAAGAAAAGAAAAAAGCAGATGAAGACTACTAAACGGTCAATTGGCCGGAAAGAATCAAATATACTTTGATACTAAGAGATCATTATTCTTACGTAAGTAGTTAACGCCTGTCTATCACTCTTTCGGGGGGGGGGGGGGGGGGGGAGGGAGGGGGGAGGGGGGGGGGAATGCACCTCGTACTTTTTTTTCTTCTTCAAGTCTGCTGGTTTGTTAACTATATACGTTCATACTTTACCTTATGAGTTACGCGTTTTGGTCTGCGATATATACGTGATACTGGCCTATTTGCAGTCCTACATTTTGCATTCTTTTTTCTCTCTACTTTTTTCCTATTTTACATTCTTAGTGTGATGTGCTTTACTGAAATGTTTTTTGAGACTTACGTCAACATTCAGGTGTTATCGTGAGACACGTTTACAGTATACCTGTGTCCTATTTTTACATTTGCAGAGATGCAGGTGTGCAATGTAGACGTATTCCGCTTAATTCACTAAAAATGATTTCCAAAGATTCTTCATACTTTTTACTCTCCTTCGCTAGTATAGTATATACTTTATAAATTTTTAACTTTTAAATCGTTGCTCATCCCTGCTCCTTTTAGAACCCACTCATATAAGCATATTATTTAGATTTTAATACTGAATTTTATTAATTTTCCAAAGTTCGTTTCTGCAACTCATCCCTACATTTGGCTATCCTAATTCTCTTCCTTTGGCGCCATCTGCTGTGAGTGGCGCCCTTTAGTTATACATCTCTCTTAGTCCAACACCCAAAACATGCGCAACTGCATATCTTACATGTTTACATTTTGTGATCCATTTCTGTCGACCTGACCCAGTTTGATGTTTTCTCAACTGCGTCATACGTTCTACAAGGTAATCTACTGCTTCCTTAGTTTTCTGTGTATAGATGAGAGGCGTAAGTAGATTACTCGCCTTGAATGCCATTTTGGCTACCTTTTAGTTCGTTTTATTTTAATTGAGTGCGGTGCGAAGTCTCTTAAAACTCGACAAGGGCAACAACCTACTACAGTCTTTTATACAAGGCAGAGAAAAATTGTGTCATGAAATTTTAACCCTGGATAGCTGACGCCATTTCTAATCTTGTGTAGGCTGACAACTGTGGAAACATGGCGCCACGCGCTTCGATTGGCCGTGGGAGTGTCCTGTTGTTGTTCGTCGGTTGATGGCAGCGCAATGGTTGTCGGTTCACACATACAAACAACCCTCGCCCTGTCACTGCCTCAACATGATACGCATACATTTCAAATAGGTGTTGCTGTTTGTCTCCATCTCATGTCAGAGACATTCACACGTAAGCTTCGCCTCGGAGCACACACACATCACCTGCGATGTAGTCATACAGTGAGCATGGTGGTACAGTATTCATTTGAAGAACAACAAGATATAGTTTTTATTTATGGACTAGAAGTATTGGGTCAAGGGACGTTCTGGCGCACTGTGCATTGTTGCTAGATGTATCCAAGATGGTGGCGATGATGTCATCCAAGATGGTGGCATGTGGACTTGGCAACAGCGCATGACCTCATCCAAGGTGGCGGATTTTGGTGGCAAGTTTGAATTTTGGCGGGAATGTGCTATGCCCCATAGCCCAGAAAAAATGGCGGGAAGTTCAAACTCCAAAAGGATAATGCATCACACAACGGTTATCTCTAGTAAGCAAAGAAAATCACGGGAAGATAGCTCACTTGGCCTACCTCCACTAACCTGTTACCTGACCTATGAACTTGTGGGAAGTTTGAATTTTGGCAGTAAACAAAGGTCATTTCACCTATCTCTACTAAGCTAAGAAAATGGCGCCAAAGGAAGGACACTTGTACTAACCTCAGTCGCCCGACCGCCACCTCCTCCTAAGGATTTGTGGAAAAAAGGACTTTCAGATAAGTCTTTATTTAAACAATTTCATGCACGTGTCTTCACCACGAGGTACAGAGTCCAACTGACTTAGTTCACATCTCCATCATCAAAGGCGCTCTCTTCTGTGACATAATCCGAGATGGCAGCAAACAGTGTGTTCGCCGCGAGGTCTGGACTCAAACTGACTTAGTACACAGTACCGGCACCAGAGGGCGCCACCGTGACGTCAGGTGATGACGCAAGTACCGTAATCCAAGGCGGCGGCAAACAGAGTGCTCACCACAAGGCCTAGTACATATTGACACCACCAGAGAGCGCTACCATGGACTTGGAACGAATTTTCGCGAGTGCCACGCACTCCTGGACATGGAAGGAAATAGTTAAAGTCTCCACCACGATCCTCAACCGACCGCCATGTCCCCTTAGCAACCCATGTTGACGGGCTAACGTACACTGACGTGTACTAACATGCAGAGTGCGTGATATCATTCAAGATGGTGGGGTGAAATTGCGGGAAAACGACTCTACCTATGTCAAACATGTATTTATTATATTGCAAGCTATGTCTCCACAACGACATCTAGACTCCAGCTGACCAAGTACAGATTACTGCCACCTGAGGATACTGTCATCCCTCCAATGACCTAATCCCAGATGGCGCGAAAATGACTCAGGCTGCGTTGGGCTGCTGGGGAGAGTAAGGAAGGAGTGCACTCTATTTAGTTTGGAACATTTTATTTAGGGATCCAGTACATTTATCACACTGACGCAAAACACTCGCTCTGATGTGCTTGGGATCACAATACACAGTCTGCAGACACGCAAACAACTCCTAATCTTCCGAAGTAATTACAGTACAGACCTGCAAACTGCTTCTAAACAATGCAGCACAGTGATATGTAGACATGCTCAGTACTCGTAAAGCGTCCAAATAGTGAGTGGCGCAGTCCACAGGCATGCTCGCAAAATAATGCAATCGACACGCGCAAGGAACACCCCCCTCCCCCCCCCCCCACCCCCCACACACACACCTTGTCCACCGGACCACGGAGTGATGCGGTCGTCAGCTGTCAAACCACGCACAGATGCCCACAAACATGAGGTGGGGATATCCCTTTCATACTTGATTTCTGAGTAATTCTTATCAAAATACGTGCTGACGTGATCAGACGGGAGCGCAGCCGCGAGCCGCCGCCAAACGCAGATGAAAGTTGCATCTAGGCGCTGTTGATGATGCGATCGGATGGGAGCGAAGACTTATTTACAGAGCGCACACGCTCCAAGCTGCGCTGTGCGTGTGGGTTCCTCTCTACCCTCCCTCTAACTGCGGCCCGGCGAAGATGCTGCAGAAATCCGTTCCAGAATATCAAAGACGTTTTCTCCTTAGCCATTATAACGGATCATGCATGGCGTGTGGCTGACGCATCGCCGCGCATAGCTACTTACCATCGCAAGCACGTCTAGCAACATTCTCAGTGCTATACTGAAGCCACATTGCTATCTAAAATAATAACCAAGTCGAAATCTAGTAAATTGCATAGTGTCCGAGCAATAATTAAGGTGTGCTTTTGTAGGAGTTTTCGTGTTGTCTCAGCTTGTATGCACGGAAATTCTTCCCCTGACAGAGCTTCTTAACGAAAATAACGCAGAATAACACCGAATGCATTATTCCTCGTGGACCTAACGTGGTACCCACTCCATAACGGTCTACCCTTCCTGCTCTCAATATACGCAAATGTTCTCCCCACTATGTAGACGGTCCTATATCCCAGCACAAAGGATGTGAATGAATCGAGCATAATTATTGGCTCTTATCGAATTTCCCCATCGAATTACTGATGCCGCCGGTATCGAAGCACTGTCTGTCTCTTCTTTCTCAGACTTTCAGCGGTAAAATTATTTTGCACAGATTGCTATAGTGCTTTGACAGTTAAACCCATAAACTTGTCTATAGATCATCAAATACATACCAAACTAAGAAGGATATTGGAAGCCAGTAACATATCTACCAGTGTAACTACAATTAAATATTACGATTGCTGCTACAGTCTGACACCGATCGATGTATAGTTAATGTCTTCTCTTGACGGCGGTGCTTCTGGAACCAATCTCATTATCTATAGCACACGTAATTTTCCACATAAAAAATCTCTCGCCGTTATCGATGTGCTGAATCTATACATCCCTCACGATAGGACACTTAGTCATCCTCTCTAGTCATGCAGCAACATAAACCATACTAACTTTACAATGCAATACACACACATTTTACACAACATAAGCCACGGTAACTTTACAGTGCAATATATACACATTTTACACAAACAGTGCAGTTACCTTTTATATCTGTACAGCACACGAAAAAATTATGGTATGCCTACACTCACACAGGCTATATGTCACGATGCTCCCCAGTCCTAGGAAAGCACCATCAGCCTTTTCTTTCTTTCTACAGACGTGACATTCAGGGCCACACAAAATTATCCCTTTTACATCAGAGCACCCTCAGCGGACCAAAGTCGCTCTCAGAACTCTTCTACAAATTCGAGATCGTTTCCCCTCAGCACAAACTCGTTGCTCTTTCTGCTCCGAACCTACTCGCTTTTCTACAGACATCACCAGACTCGGGGATTACAAGAACATACGTATTTTCGCATGGTTCACGATAATATTATACCATTTTTGCGGTACTTCTCGATATCAAGCACTAGGCGTCCTCCTACCGATCGCTAGCGCAACAAAATTCCCAAGATGTAGAATGGAAATTATTTCTCTACAAACCCCAAACTTTAGCGAGGTCCAACGTGCTGTAAACCACTGAGTAACTAGAACTCGGAAAGCTCTATTCATTCATGAGACATGGAGTGTAGCGGTCTTCTTCTGATCAGTTGCATATTAATTCGGTGACAATGCTGCAGGGCGGGTTGGTCAGTGACAGTGTGAAGATGGTCTTTTACTCTAAGATGGCAAGATGCTCTGTGACCCCCATACGCAGAGAGATGGATCATAAATTAAGTACTATGCTCGAGGTCTTAGAAATATGTAGAGCACCGTCTGGTATACTTTGATGATTTATGTGTTCGAGAATTAACTGTGAAAGGAGGTGCTGAGCGGTCATATATCCATGTTCGTAACGACACTCGCAAAGTAGAGAACGGATTGTTTAGCTACGACACTGAAATTGGGGAAACATGCTGTCACATGATTGGCCGGTGTTGGAGTTAATGTAAAATTTTTCGCGCTATCATGTGTGTTGCTTAATATTACAATATATCGGCGGTGTCTTTTCCATCACATCCGTGCGTTGGTGCGCTGATGGTTACCACATAATGAATGAGTGAGATCGCTTGTTTGAGTTGGGGAAGAAGTTTTGTGGATGGGTGACAAGTTCTGGGGGTTGTTAGCAGCTACACAGCGATCGCATACATGAGTGCAAAAATAGAAATAACTCGAAATGAAACACGGAGCCATCATCTATCCCGTCACTGTGACATATGAGTTTAAATGTAAATGTAGAGGTCATCAGTCACTTTCGGACGGTACTTTGGAAAGTTTCCACAACACTGCCAAACTGTTCTAGTTTGCTTATGTTGTAACTATCTTTTATTTAAAAATCATCCAGTGTTATGCTATACACTGTAAGAATATGATTTACACCGAGCGATGTCTAGTTTTCTGTGAGAGGTCGTGGATCAGTGCGTCTTAATGTCAGTTTAGAATCTGACACAGACCTCTAAGTCGTGGCAGAAAACTAAAAGTTTGGCAATGTACAAAAGCGTGTTAGAAAACAGTGTTTGAATCAGGACCAGAGGGAGCGTCTCATGCGATAATTCGCTTAGAGTGTAGGTGATCAAACTTTAACGTGGTCTCTGCCCTGTCTGTATATTTAGTATGATCATGTCCACATAGGCAGCTGCAGTTTGAGGTGTGGGACTTGGTGAACGGTTAGGAATGCCTGGATAGTTGCACGCTACGCTATTCTGGGGAAGTATTGTGAAATCTCTTTCTTTGCGCTGGAGGCCGACCACAGCTATACGTCATTGCGCCCGAATCGACGACTAGGTGACTTGTAAATAGGATGAGCTTCTATAGTTCGTAATTTTTCTATGTTGGCGCGGGTACAGAATAACAAATGGTTCAAATGGCTCTGAGCACTACGGGACTCAACTTCTGAGGTCATTAGTCCCCTAGAACTTAGAACTAGTTAAACATAACTAACCTAAGAACATCACAAACACCCATGCCCGAGGCAGGATTCGAACCTGCGACCGTAGCAGTCTTGCGGTTCCAGACTGCAGCGCCTTTAGCCGCACGGCCACTTCGGCCGGCACAGAATAACAAAGATAGCATGTTTGGCATCTGTAGTACTTGTATCTAGTTTGGGGGCGTACCACATTGCGCGCATTTCCAGCGAATGCTCAAAACACGGTCCTGTTGCAGTAACTCAAATGGTTCAAATGGCTCTGAGAACTATGGGAATTAACATCTGTGGTCATCAGTCCCCTATAACTTAGAACTACTTAAACTTAACTAACCTAAGGACATCACACACATCCATGCCCGAGGCAGGATTCGAACCTGCGACCGTAGCAGTCGCGCGGTTCCGGACTCAGCGCCTAGAACCGCTAGACCACCGCGGCCGGCGTTGTTGCAGTAACTCAGCTCGATCTGTTTTTGCGTGGGTTGCAGAAGGTATTTGATATGTCTTTCTCCGACTTCTGCTCAATTCGGACTTAAATTGGAACGAGCACTTGTGGAAAGCTGTACAAATGGAGAAATGGGTGCGACTGCAAGATGTGTAGGGTGTGATTAAAACCATATTGTAATTTTTATTCTAGCAGACAGGTTCGAGGAAGGTGATTCGTTTAGAGATATGAGAGTGAGTGAAATATGATTGACTTGTGGGTGTGAGCCTATGCAAGTATGTATTTGAATGGACGTAATTTCTAAAACATAGAATATCGCTAGAGATCTGGGAAGTTAGTGTATATTTTTCTTGTTACGACCTCAATCAGCACATCATCTACTACTACTGTCTGTCATCGCCTATAACTCGGTGAATATATCGCGGAACCTCTGATAAGATGTCGAGACAGAGTGCGTTACAAATACTAAAGAATTATCTAGGTGGGTGCGATGTGATGGAGTCGCAAATACCACGTACATACCACGTTCCTTAGCCGAATCACTTTCAAAGTTCAGTGATTTTATCACAAGGTTGCATCGTTGGCTGTTAATAGACACATTTCTACGATCACCGTCACGGGATTTGTCCGGAAAACACCACCTCATTCAGAGGTAATGTCGTACGTCGATTCGTAATGCGCGTATAGGAATCAACAGGGATACTTGTGTGCACCTTGCATGGGGGCTTAATTAAATTTGATTGAAAATACTTTTTAGTAACTATATGTCCGATTACGCTGTTTCTCGTAATCGGTTGGCCCTGACTAGTATTATTACGCTATCTGACTGCAAAGAACAACAACAATGAATGAAATGAAAATTTTCATAAACACAGTTAATTAATTAAGTCCCCAGCAACTATAAAACCTACAAAACCAAAGCACAAATGTAACTGTTCTGTATGTGGGAGTGTGACTCAACGTATACATCTGGCACGGTTCTTCTCCAACAAGACAAGAATTTTTAAATACCAATTATAATAACGTGATAAAAGAAAATTACAAATACTACAATTGCGTAAGGAAAGCAGAATTAAACTCTAATACAAGAACACACACCAGATGCTTTGTTGACTGAACCTGTAATGACGCATTATTTAAAACATGGAATTAATGAAAAAACACGCAATATTTTACCTTCATATATATTGACGAAAAACACTGATCGTTACAGTATTTCCATTAGAATAACATCTGCTATCTCTCTGATCAAATAACTGCATAAAACATGGAACAACACTCTCCACTATCACATCTCACTCCGACTTCACGACAAGCAGTGACCACCACGACTTCTCCGCAAGAACTGCCTGCCGCTACCTCTACCTCTCAATAATCACAGCCAGTGGAGGCGGCAGAACAATATTCTCTGGCGCGATCTCTGGCGCGGTGGCTCAGTGTAGCCACCTTTCATATGCCCCTCCTCCACAGGCCAGAATTTGATGGTATTTTTGCCAGCATTGGTGGTGAAAATACCACCAAATTCGTCCAGAAAAATACAGACAAAAATAAAAGATAATATTAATACCTAAATACCACATAATTAGTTAAAATTTTGGCTTTGCACTGACCTTTCAATAACCTAATATATAAAATACAGTAGGCAATACAAATTCTTTTCATACATGTGGCTTTACATAATAGTTTACACAATACATAAAAAAATCAGTTTATACAAATGTTCACATAAAATGCTTTCAATGATTAGTTTATACAAAAAAAAAAAAAAAAAAAAAGACACCAACAGGTGACATCTTTTCAGTAGAAGCAGTCCATCAGTGGCACCCAGTAAAGTTTAGCAGGTACACCCAGCAACAAGTCACATTAGTTCAGTAGAAGCAATCCATCAGAGGCACCCAGCAATGTTGAGTAGGTGCAGACAGCAACAAGTGACTTCATTTCAGTAGAAACAGTTCATCAGTTGCACCCAGCAATGTTGAGCAGGTGCAGACAGAAACAAGTGACTTCATTTCAGTAGAAACAGTTCATCAGTTGCACCCAGCAATGTTGAGAGCAGGTGCAGACACCGACAAGTGACATCATTTCAGTAGAAGCAGTCCATCAGTTGCACCCAGCAATGTTGAGCAGGTGCAGACACCGACAAGTGACATCATTTCAGCAGAAACAGTCCATCAGTTGCACCCAGCAATGTTGAGAGCAGGTGCAGACACCAACAAGTGACATCATTTCAGTAGAAGCAGTCCATCAGTTGCACCCAGCAATGTTGAGCAGGTGCAGACACCGACAAGTGACATCATTTCAGCAGAAACAGTCCATCAGTTGCACCCAGCAATGTTGAGAGCAGGTGCAGACACCAACAAGTGACATCATTTCAGTAGAAGTAGTCCATCAGTTGCACCCAGCAATGTTGAGAGCAGGTGCAGACACCAACAAGTGACATCATTTCAGCAGAAACAGTCCATCAGTTGCACCCAGCAATGTTGAGCAGGTGCAGACACCGACAAGTGACATCATTTCAGCAGAAACAGTCCATCAGTTGCACCCAGCAATGTTGAGAGCAGGTGCAGACACCAACAAGTGACATCATTTCAGCAGAAGCAGTTCCATCTGTGGCAACCAGTAAAGTTGCAGAGGTACACACAGCAACAAGTCACATTAGTTCAGTAGAAGCAGTTCATCAGTGGCACCCAGCAATGTTGAGTAGGTGCAGACAGCAAGAAGTGACTTCATTTCCATACAAGTAGTCCATCAGTTGCACCTAGCAATGATGAGCAGGTCCAGAGAGCAGTCCAGGATATTCACTATCACTAATCACACTGTTCATCAGCAGAAACTAAACATGTCCTAGTGTCACACATTACGTTGAAAAGTGCAGGTAACAGTCCATAATATTCACCTTCACTAAACTGACAGTTCAGGCATGAACAATAGTTTGAAAACACACACAAATGCTTTTACAATGCTCTTACACTAAACATACAAATTCTAATAAACACACAAAAGATGTCAGATAATTGTCATATTAACTATTACAAATACTCAAATATCAGTAAACCTATAATATTCATGGGTGTCAGTGCAAGCCACTACAAACAAATAAAATAATATTCAGGAGATAGGTGGGGACGATTAGGAAAGGAAAACACACAAAACACACTTACTCATCTTTCATCCACATTAAGTACTACTGTGTAATTGAATAGTGTTAACTGTGTAAATGTAATTCTGTCAAAATCTGATGTTCATCATGTGTATCAAGTAGTAGTGGCAGCAATGTATAACAGTCAATAATAGTTAGGTCAACGTCATAGTCATCATGTCAAGACCAATGTTTGCCAAGCCAGATCAAATGTACTGTTGTTGAACAACTGTCAGTGAGCCAAGATATGCAAATACTTCCACTCTTCAAAAAAAAAAAAAAATATATACTGCTTAGTGATTTAACAAAGTGTGTGTATAGACTATCTTCCTTCTACTTTAGTGTTCTAGTCTGCTATCTTCATCCTCCTTGTTCCATAAGACCAACAAAAAAAATATGCATCTCACTTACTCTCTTATCCACCAAAACTCCAATAATCATCAACTTCATACAATCTCAATAATACCTCAATAATACCTCTTCAATACGTCGATACATATAAACCTTATTGCCAATATATGCTCCTCCCTTACTTTACCTCTTATCCACCAAAACTCCAATAATCATCAACTTCACACAATCTCAATAATACCTCAATAATACCTCTTCAATGCGTCGATACATATGAACCTTATTGCCAATATCATCTCACTTCCAACACAACTCTTTCCTCTAGCCAGTCTCCTCGAACAAGTACAGATAAAATCCTAGTGCAAACTTCAGTTCATCATCCCATACAATCTGAAGACACATTGTCAACACACAACCTCTGTGTAATCCGTCTGACCCAAATCTTCTACTCATTATGAATTATAAACAAAAGAAATGCATACATGACCTCTAACAGACTTAGTTCGAATAACTCTCAGTAATTAAGTACGATTACGGAATGTGAATGATCATAATATTTCACAGTGTGTACACCACTTCAAGAATTATGGCAGAAGCAAACATGTGGAGTATTTCTTGTGTCAAGTGTCACTTCCTATTTCAATTGCTCACGAAAAATGCAGTGTAATAATTGTTAATGGTCTAAACCTAGTTTTGGTATGTCATGTCGTTAGCTTCCTTCCTATTAGCATACATTTATACAGCTTTCATAAAACCTCCAGCTCATGTGACTTCCATGAAGTTTCTTGTACTAATGTCGTTTATGTCGAATTATAGCAGTTCATTTTCTTATCTTAAAAATATAAGGCACTGAGCGTAAGCAAAACAAGCACTAGCGAGTAAATATACCAGTAGAGACAGAATGTCAACAAGTGGATGCAGCACAATTCCTACAACGAGGCTCTGCCAAGCGAACAATCTATAATTAATACCATAGTGTGCCCTAAACTCTATGTTTGTACACCTTATATCAGCATTTCTATATACCAAATTAAAGAGCAGTTATGACAACAAAACAGAAATGTGTAAATATGCAATCCATACGCATAGCAGTAAACATATATCTTACGTAATAAACAGGTCATTAGCATCATATCAGCATAAGCAAATAAATGTTCATATGTAATCTTAATAAGTAAACATGAAGGCGCAAGCAGATAAATCACAAAGTATAACTTACATACCTAACCACATCAGCACAATTAATCAGGTTACAATTATAATTTAAATAAATAAGCACAGCAGGCACATAATAAAAAAAATATGACATCAGTGAAAAAGCATAGCAGCCAAGCGATGCATAATATATACAAATAACAATCCTGTTCATTAATAAAACATTGACAAAAATCAGAAAATGTACGCAAGCACGTCGCTTCACACGTAAATTCATAGAACATGAAATTAGCACAAAGTATGAATCACGTAATCGCGAGCAGCAAATTACGTCTAAAGTACGTACCTAAGTGGAAATATGTTACCTGAAAAATAAACTCAATTAATAGTTACCTTTTTAGTTTATTAGTTTCTTCATCGAAATTACATTCTTCCTGAAAATTTCTCGATAGCAAGTCCTCTTAACGTCGGAGATACACAGAATTTACCTGAAGTTCTTAAATATTTTATAGAACCGTATCCTGAAAAATACTGAATGTTAATAACATAATTCAAGTCACTATAGCTTTATACTGAATTTAATCGGAGAAATTAATCTGTGTATTTGTTTACGGCTGTCAGTGCATTCGCACTGAGCGCTCGATCAGCTGTAGGCGCGTGACGTAGGAAGCAATTGTTTTCGGTCAACGACTGCCTTGTGCGGCGCGCAGACTTGACTGTTGCTTTGAGTATGTGCCGCCGCCAAAACACAGCGCGGTATCCTTGTATTCTCTGCGTGTTTACATGTAGCTGTTAGTTTCTCACAAGTATGTCAGTCCACAAAAATTTCAGTAGAAGCAGTCCATCAGTTGCACCCAGCAATGTTGAGCAGGTGCAGACACCGACAAGTGACATCATTTCAGCAGAAACAGTCCATCAGTTGCACCCAGCAATGTTGAGAGCAGGTGCAGACACCAACAAGTGACATCATTTCAGTAGAAGCAGTCCATCAGTTGCACCCAGCAATGTTGAGCAGGTGCAGACACCGACAAGTGACATCATTTCAGCAGAAACAGTCCATCAGTTGCACCCAGCAATGTTGAGAGCAGGTGCAGACACCAACAAGTGACATCATTTCAGTAGAAGTAGTCCATCAGTTGCACCCAGCAATGTTGAGAGCAGGTGCAGACACCAACAAGTGACATCATTTCAGCAGAAACAGTCCATCAGTTGCACCCAGCAATGTTGAGCAGGTGCAGACACCGACAAGTGACATCATTTCAGCAGAAACAGTCCATCAGTTGCACCCAGCAATGTTGAGAGCAGGTGCAGACACCAACAAGTGACATCATTTCAGCAGAAGCAGTTCCATCTGTGGCAACCAGTAAAGTTGCAGAGGTACACACAGCAACAAGTCACATTAGTTCAGTAGAAGCAGTTCATCAGTGGCACCCAGCAATGTTGAGTAGGTGCAGACAGCAAGAAGTGACTTCATTTCCATACAAGTAGTCCATCAGTTGCACCTAGCAATGATGAGCAGGTCCAGAGAGCAGTCCAGGATATTCACTATCACTAATCACACTGTTCATCAGCAGAAACTAAACATGTCCTAGTGTCACACATTACGTTGAAAAGTGCAGGTAACAGTCCATAATATTCACCTTCACTAAACTGACAGTTCAGGCATGAACAATAGTTTGAAAACACACACAAATGCTTTTACAATGCTCTTACACTAAACATACAAATTCTAATAAACACACAAAAGATGTCAGATAATTGTCATATTAACTATTACAAATACTCAAATATCAGTAAACCTATAATATTCATGGGTGTCAGTGCAAGCCACTACAAACAAATAAAATAATATTCAGGAGATAGGTGGGGACGATTAGGAAAGGAAAACACACAAAACACACTTACTCATCTTTCATCCACATTAAGTACTACTGTGTAATTGAATAGTGTTAACTGTGTAAATGTAATTCTGTCAAAATCTGATGTTCATCATGTGTATCAAGTAGTAGTGGCAGCAATGTATAACAGTCAATAATAGTTAGGTCAACGTCATAGTCATCATGTCAAGACCAATGTTTGCCAAGCCAGATCAAATGTACTGTTGTTGAACAACTGTCAGTGAGCCAAGATATGCAAATACTTCCACTCTTCAAAAAAAAAAAAATATATACTGCTTAGTGATTTAACAAAGTGTGTGTATAGACTATCTTCCTTCTACTTTAGTGTTCTAGTCTGCTATCTTCATCCTCCTTGTTCCATAAGACCAACAAAAAAAATATGCATCTCACTTACTCTCTTATCCACCAAAACTCCAATAATCATCAACTTCATACAATCTCAATAATACCTCAATAATACCTCTTCAATACGTCGATACATATAAACCTTATTGCCAATATATGCTCCTCCCTTACTTTACCTCTTATCCACCAAAACTCCAATAATCATCAACTTCACACAATCTCAATAATACCTCAATAATACCTCTTCAATGCGTCGATACATATGAACCTTATTGCCAATATCATCTCACTTCCAACACAACTCTTTCCTCTAGCCAGTCTCCTCGAACAAGTACAGATAAAATCCTAGTGCAAACTTCAGTTCATCATCCCATACAATCTGAAGACACATTGTCAACACACAACCTCTGTGTAATCCGTCTGACCCAAATCTTCTACTCATTATGAATTATAAACAAAAGAAATGCATACATGACCTCTAACAGACTTAGTTCGAATAACTCTCAGTAATTAAGTACGATTACGGAATGTGAATGATCATAATATTTCACAGTGTGTACACCACTTCAAGAATTATGGCAGAAGCAAACATGTGGAGTATTTCTTGTGTCAAGTGTCACTTCCTATTTCAATTGCTCACGAAAAATGCAGTGTAATAATTGTTAATGGTCTAAACCTAGTTTTGGTATGTCATGTCGTTAGCTTCCTTCCTATTAGCATACATTTATACAGCTTTCATAAAACCTCCAGCTCATGTGACTTCCATGAAGTTTCTTGTACTAATGTCGTTTATGTCGAATTATAGCAGTTCATTTTCTTATCTTAAAAATATAAGGCACTGAGCGTAAGCAAAACAAGCACTAGCGAGTAAATATACCAGTAGAGACAGAATGTCAACAAGTGGATGCAGCACAATTCCTACAACGAGGCTCTGCCAAGCGAACAATCTATAATTAATACCATAGTGTGCCCTAAACTCTATGTTTGTACACCTTATATCAGCATTTCTATATACCAAATTAAAGAGCAGTTATGACAACAAAACAGAAATGTGTAAATATGCAATCCATACGCATAGCAGTAAACATATATCTTACGTAATAAACAGGTCATTAGCATCATATCAGCATAAGCAAATAAATGTTCATATGTAATCTTAATAAGTAAACATGAAGGCGCAAGCAGATAAATCACAAAGTATAACTTACATACCTAACCACATCAGCACAATTAATCAGGTTACAATTATAATTTAAATAAATAAGCACAGCAGGCACATAATAAAAAAAATATGACATCAGTGAAAAAGCATAGCAGCCAAGCGATGCATAATATATACAAATAACAATCCTGTTCATTAATAAAACATTGACAAAAATCAGAAAATGTACGCAAGCACGTCGCTTCACACGTAAATTCATAGAACATGAAATTAGCACAAAGTATGAATCACGTAATCGCGAGCAGCAAATTACGTCTAAAGTACGTACCTAAGTGGAAATATGTTACCTGAAAAATAAACTCAATTAATAGTTACCTTTTTAATTTATTAGTTTCTTCATCGAAATTACATTCTTCCTGAAAATTTCTCGATAGCAAGTCCTCTTAACGTCGGAGACACACAGAATTTACCTGAAGTTCTTAAATATTTTATAGAACCGTATCCTGAAAAATACTGAATGTTAATAACATAATTCAAGTCACTATAGCTTTATACTGAATTTAATCGGAGAAATTAATCTGTGTATTTGTTTACGGCTGTCAGTGCATTCGCACTGAGCGCTCGATCAGCTGTAGGCGCGTGACGTAGGAAGCAATTGTTTTCGGTCAACGACTGCCTTGTGCGGCGCGCAGACTTGACTGTTGCTTTGAGTATGTGCCGCCGCCAAAACACAGCGCGGTATCCTTGTATTCTCTGCGTGTTTACATGTAGCTGTTAGTTTCTCACAAGTATGTCAGTCCACAAAAATTTTGACGTTTGATATTTGATGTATTCCCTTAGAGCGTCGAGATTTAAGAGTTTCTACTTCGGCAGTGTTATCATGAATAATTCTACGAATTCTATATGGACCGTTATAAAGCAGAAACAATTTGCGACACAAGCCTTTTCCTTTGTGCGACAAACGATGAGACTTAATTAACACTTTTTGACCAACTGACAAGATTTTTGAACGACCAGGACGCTTAGCTGATCTCTCTCTTCTAGCAGCCGCAGATGCAATATTTCGTAGAGCCAGGTTGACAACTTCAGAATGCCGCAGTTTCCGTGAAGGCGGAAAAGGAACGATTTCAGAAATGCGATTTGTCGGTGCTTTATTTTTTAATGTCAATAAAGGCGGTAAAGAAGTTGAATCATTAGGAAGTTCATTCAGAATGTTTTGAAAAATATGAAGACACTGATCCCAAGTTCTGTGATTATGATGACAATAAAATCGACACAATTTATTGATTTCCTTCATCCATCTCTCTGAAACGTTAGATTGAGGGTGAAAAAGTGAAATGAAAATGGGTTTAATTTTACGACGCTGTAGAGTACGAAGCCAAATTTTAGAACGAAACTGTGATCCATTATCTGATATAACCTTATCAACATACCCAACTTCTTTAAGAAAATGTTTGACGAAAGCGTTAGATACTGAACGAGCTGTTGCTTTGCGTAAAGGTGTAAAACACACATATTTTGACGTCAACTCTACTGCTACGAAAATGTACGCAAAACCATTAGTAGAACGAACCACTGGACCGAACAAATCGACTGCAGCCATCTCCTTTAATTTCGCTGGAATGATAGGAAACAACGGTGCTCTGTGAGAAACTGTTGGCGGTTTAGCCTTATGACATAATTTGCATTTGGCAAGAACAGATCGAATACGTTTTTCCATATTACTGAAGAAGCAATTTTCTCGTAATTTATGAAAACATTTTCTGGGACCAAAGTGTGAATAACTGAAATGCGTATACCAAATCAGCTTATTAACCCAGTCATCAGGAATACAAACTAACCAAACAGAGTTGTCGACCGATTTTCGTTTAAAAAGAATGTCATTGCGAACAGAATAGCATCTAGTTTCTCTGGATCAGGAAGAATACCTTCTGTAGAAATAATGTGACCGAGAAATTTCACCTGTGAACGACCAAATTCAGATTTTTCTAAGTTCACTATAATGCCAACTCTTGCAAAGATACGTAATAATGAATCCAAAATTTTGTTATGCTCACTCCAAGAACGTTTAGCAACAAGAATATCGCCAACATAAGAAGTAATGTTGTCACGAAGAGAAACAGGTAAAATTTCGTTTAAACTAGGAATGAATGCTGCTGAAGGTACAGTAAGTCCAAACGGTAAATTCCAAAGTCACTTTTGGGTAAAACAGTCATATCCGGTTATTGCTTATCTACTGTCTAGATAGATTGATAGTCGAAGAGTTGGTTTGACAGATGCAAAGAATAGTAAAAGAGTAGGCAGCTGTACAGAAAACTAAAAGGGAAATAGCACCACTACAGCTCGGGGCCCTATGCTCGCTACGGCACATATTCACTTAGAGTAGTGAATCCCCTGAGGACTTTAATAGCTGCACATAATTTCTAGTTTGTGACTTAGTGGCAAATTTGGTGGAAGTGCGTACATAAATTGATCTAACCATGCACATGGATGTATGTCATTCTTAGAGTTGCGGAAGATCTTAAATTTCCGAACAGTCAAAAAGTGTTTATAGTCAAAATTTTCGCCTCGTGGCGACAAAGACCTACCGCGTCTGTCCCAGTCCCAATGACGATTATTGTCAAGTTCGCGCGCCTGGCGCTCTCTTGTCGCATCCCGTAAATGAAACAAATTATTTTCTTCAAACCCCTCTGGTATCTGTGATTCTAAATTTCTTCTGCTATCTTTTCCTACAATTTCGCCTTCGATCTGTTTGACTTGCTTTCGTAATGCCTCAACTTCCCTTTTAACGCGTTCATTAAATTTTCCCTGATTTTCAACATGTTTATTTATGTTCTGGTACTCTTCGGTTTCTGCGAATGGTAATGGAGCTGTATCATCCGAATCTCTGTCCCCATGTAAACTAAGATTTGTCAATTTATCTGAAATTTCCTCAACTCTTTCCGATAAGTCACCTAATTGTTCTTTCTGTTTATTTACGTCTTCCGTAAGTGTCGTGACTCGGGTTCCAGTATTGACACATTTGGTAGTTAACTGTTCATATTGTTGTGTTAGGTTATTTAATCTGTCATTTGGTACGGATTCCTCGATTCTCTCAAATATTTCTTTCTTATCGTGTGCACGTTGTAAATGTAACTCTGAAAATTCCTGTACTATCACGCGATCTCTTTCCTCCTGTTCTCTATCCTGTTCCCTTTGTCTAATCTCTACAGCAATTAATCTATTATTGTGAGAATTCAAAATCGGTTGTACTTCTTCTCTGATTTCTTTCTTTAATTCATCTTTCATATTTTTGAAACATGTCCCTATTCGTGAATTTAACCGTGTTTCCAAAGTTCCCATCTCTGTTTTAATTGTTCCTATCTCTGTTTTAAATTCAGATCGAAACTGCTCCATTGTTCCCCTATCTGTTTTTAATTCAGATCTCAAAGTTCCCATCTCAGTTTTAATTGTTCCTATTTGTGATCCCACTGTTTTTAATTCAGATCCTAACTGCTCCATTGTTCCCATTTCTGTTTTTAACTCAGATCCAAACCGTGTTTCCATTTTTAATATAGCACTCATCAACTGCCCCATAGTAACTGTTTCAAAATTATTTTCGCCCCTAACATTTCCCGCAAAACCAGTTTCCTTCGTCATAGCTGTAAAGCTATCTGTGTTCGATACTATTTCAGAATCTTCTATCGTTAATCTCGGATTCTGTGAATTTTCTGATTGAGAAAAATTTTGAAATGGTTCCGGACTATTTTCTCGACTGATTAAATTGTTTTCCACTTCATTATTCATGATACTGTTTTCCTCTGTTGGCGAGTTCGCCATGTTAACAATTTCGTCATTCTCACTATCCATCATTTTTGCCTTTTTCATTGATCGCGTAATCATTTACAAAACATAAAAAAAAATTCGTCACTGTACGAAAATTACACACAACTTTATCTCCAACAATACCATTTACATGAAAAGTTTCCCTCAAACACGATTAATCGAACAATTGAAATAATTGCACTAAATCGTCAAACCCGTAGACAAGACAACAATTTAAATTTTGAAAAATACCATTAGAAAAATGACAATTACCAAATCTACACATGCAAAATAGACTACAATTACTAAACTACAAATTACTACAACAATACTACCGTCTACTATTTTCACAATCAGAAGAATTCCAAGGGACGATCCGAAGCAGCTGTCGCCACGTGCATGGGGGCTTAATTAAATATGATTGAAAACATTTTTAGCAACTGTATGTCCGATTACGCTGTTTCTCGTAATAGGTTGGCCCTGACTAGTATTATTACGCTATCTGACTGCAAAGAACAACAACAATGAATGAAATGACAATTTTCATAAACACAGTTAATTAATTAAGTCCCCAGCAACTATAAAACCTACAAAACCAAAGCACAAATGTAACTGTTCTGTATGTGGGAGTGTGACTCAACGTATACATCTGGCACGGTTCTTCTCCAACAAGACAAGAATTTTTAAATACCAATTATACTAACGTGATAAAAGAAAATTACAAATACTACAATTGCGTAAGGAAAGCAGAATTAAACTCTAATACAAGAACACACACCAGATGCTTTGTTGACTGAACCTGTAATGACGCATTATTTAAAACATGGAATTAATGAAAAAACACGCAATATTTTACCTTCATATATATTGACGAAAAACACTCTGATCGTTACAGTATTTCCATTAGAATAACATCTGCTATCTCTCTGATCAAATAACTGCATAAAACATGGAACAACACTCTCCACTATCACATCTCACTCCGACTTCACGACAAGCAGTGACCACCACAACTTCTCCGCAAGAACTGCCTGCCGCTACCTCTACCTCTCAATAATCACAGCCAGTGGAGGCGGCGGAACAATATTCTCTGGCGCGATCTCTGGCGCGGTGGCTCAGTGTAGCCACCTTTCAACCTGTAGAACCAAGACTGATTGTGACAGTAATATGCAGTAGTTGTTGGGATCGTGTTTTTTCTTCAACATCTGCTCGATTACGTCTATGACACGGTGGTATGATTCGCAGGAAGAACGCAAGAGACATGCACACCCATCATTCATTTTCGATCAGTATTATTTCGTATCGTATGCATCCAGTTATTGATAAGGTAAAATTATATTTAGTATTAGTGCTGGGTGTGTGATATGTTCGCATTTGAGCATCAGGTTTATAAAGTATATGTGTTTGTCGTGTTGTAGGGAGGGTATGGATTTGACTTGGAGTACTGTGATAGCGAAGGGAAGAGTATGTCTAGTCGTAAAGAAGGTACAGGTATTTCCAGAGCCACAGCAGTCAACAGAGTGTATTTCCTATACTTCGCTCATTGCTGAATACCGTTCAGTTGAGACCGCGATCGTAAAATTTAATTGTAAGTATAATGATAAACATATATGCGACCGGTTTTCCGGAATGAATCCGTGTATGAAAAGTCCATGGTGGTAATGATTCACGTTTCCTGTTAACAGCAGCATCCGTACGAATGTAGAGTTCTGTTGGATTATAGGAATGTATGTGAGTTAACTTTGCCCTTGTCTAGACGGCCAGATAGCGAACTAATACTTAGTATGCGCTGGGTGGCTTTCGTGATCAAGTGGAACTTTGAGAAGATGGTATGACTGCGATGGAGTATTATCCCCGCCCACGTAAATTGTTCGGCTGACTGTTTTTGTACATTTCGCGTCTTTATTTAGATGAGAGAAGATCGAATGTGGTGTGTGGAAGATACGTTTGCCTGTTCTCTAGACATGGGAAGGACCTTTGTTGGTGTTTAATTATATGGATCATTTGGAATATATTAGATCAGCGAGATCGGTATTCACGGTTGGAAATATTATTTTTCATATGTTTGTTTCTAGTTACTCAGTGGTCTAGAGGGACGCTCCACGTAGCTAAGTTTCGTTTTTGTAGAGAAATGATTTCGAGTCTATATGTCGGAAATTACGTTGCGTTAGCTAGCGGGAGGTTAGTGCTGTGTATTTGATATCGAGAAGTATAGCGAAAATGGTATAATATTATGGCGAAAATATGTGTGTTCTTGTGATCCCCGAGTCTGGAGATGTGCATAGAAAAGCGGGCAGGCAAGGAAGCAGAGACAGTAACGCATTTGTGTCGAGGTGAAAGGATCGCTAATTTGTACAACAGATCTGAGAGTGACTTTGATTGAGTGAGGGCTTTCTGATGTAAAAGGGGTGATTTTGTATGATGGGGGATGTGAACTGTATGTTTATTAGATCGACAAGGTACTCGGTGATATATTGCTGTGATGGTGATCAGTTTCACGCTCCAATATTCTTGCGAGTCTCGTATGTATTTGATGATCTGTAGACAAATTTGTGATGTTTAGTTGTCTGTGCAAAATGGTGATCAGAGTAAAATACTTTATTACGCTGAATGTCACGTCTCTAGAAAGAAAGAACAGAATGGCAGTGTTTCCCTAGGACCGGGGCAGCATCGTGACATATAGCCAGTGTGAGTGTGGGCATACCATAATTTTTTGCGGGTGCTGTACGGATATAAAACTTAACTGCACTGTTTGTCTAAAATGTGAACGTATTGTATTGTAAAGTTACTGTCGCTTACACTGTGTAAACTGTATATATATATTGCATTCTAAAGATAGTGTGGTTTATGTTATGGCATGACTAGAGAGGATGACTGTGTGTCCTATCGTGAGGGACGTATAGATTGAGCAGGTCGATAACGATGAAGGTATGAGTGAGAATTTTTAAGTGGGAAATTATATTCGCTATAGATACTGAAGTAAAGTCGTCAAGAGGAGAGAGTACGTGTACACTGATTGGCGTAAGACTGTAGCAGGAATAGTAATATTTAATTGTAGATAGAGTTGTAAATATGTTCCTGGCTTGCAATATTCTTGTGACTCTGGTGTGTATTTGATAATGGGGAGACAATTTCGCGGGTTTAACTGTTAATGCAATTTAGCGATATGAGTAATATAACGGCTGAAAGCACCAGAAAGAATAGGTAGATGGTGCTTCGATACCAGCTGCATAAGTAATTCGGCGTGTAAATTCGATGAGAATGCTCTATTGATTGTGGTGGGATATGGGAGGAAACATTTGCGTTTGTTGAAATCTGGAGGGGACAGTCGTCAGGAGCGCTGGGACGAGTGCATTCGATGTTATTTTCGTAAGGAAGTTCTGTTAGAGTAGGAATTTCCGTGCATACGAGCTGGGACATATAGAAGCTAGCGTTAACTATTTCTGGGAGAATATAAAATTCCGGAGAGGTCGAGTTGGCTATTTTTTTGTTTTTTACAAAGCAATGTGCTATAACAATAACCTTGAGAAAGTTTTAGATGGTGAGTCGTCACGCAGACGTTTTGCAGTGAGGCAAGAGCCATGCTGGGTAGGTAAGTGTGGTTAAACGTGTGTGTGTGTGTGTGTGTGTGTGTGTGTGTGTGTGTGTGTGTCAACACGCCCTGTGCTATTCTGCCTTCAATGGCAAAGACAAGTGGCACCTGGATGTGCCTGGCATATGAGACTGGCGTGAGTGCGGCTTGGCATGCAACTTTCACCGGTGTTTGACGATGCCAGTTCGAGGCGATGGTGGAGCGCGCGCACGCGCGGAACCCGAGCTGCTGCTGCTGCCTCACTTCGCGAGGGTGGTGGCGCACGCGGACCAGCTTCACCTGCGTCATTGACGTCCTATACGTGAACATGTATTTGGATAGGAATTTCACGGGTGTGAAGTATGAAAGCGGCTGTCGCCACCTCATGTTTTGCGGAAGCCGAGCAGGGACCTGTGCTCGGTTTGACAGCTGACAGGCGTGTGACTTCGCTGGGGCAGGTTGTGGCGGAGAGTGCTTCTGCGCTTCTGTTGCATTATTTTGCGAGCGGTCCCTGTAGGCTGTGCTACGCGTTATTTGGGCAGTTTGCGCGTGCTGAGCGTGTGTGCAGATATGTGTACTGCATTATTTAGGAGCAGTTTGCTATTGTGTACTGAAATTAGGAGTTGTTTACATGTCTGTGGGTTGTGCAACATGACCCCAGGCACATCTGGGTGGGCCTTTTGTGATAGTATGATAAATATACTCGATGCTTAAATAAAATGTTCCAAAATAAATAGAGTGCAGTCCTTCCTTCCTCTCCCCAGCAGCCCAGTACAGTGATTTTCGTGCCATTTTACCCCTACAGATTACCGTCTTGGATTACATCGCAGGATGGATGGTGGCACATTCTGGTGACAGTATTGTGTACTAAGCCAGTTGGAGTCTAGATCTCGTGGTGGTAACACTGCCTGCAAAATAAAGACTTGCGCCCAGAGTCGATTTCCCGCCATTTACCTACCACGATCTTGGTTTACGTCATGAAACGGATGACAGCGCCCTCTGCTTGTGGTACTGAGTACTAGCTTCAGGCCTTGTGGTGAACAAATTGCCTGCAAAATAAAGACTCGTGTCCAGAGTCGTTTTGCTGCCATTTACCCCCACCTGGTTTACGTCAAGAAACGGATGACAGCACCGAGCCAGGTTAATAATTGGCTCCTTTTACCGACCTCCAGGCTCAGCAGCATTAGTGGCAGAACAACTAAGAGAAAATTTGGAATACATTTCACCTAAATTTTCTCAGCATATTATAGTCTTAGGTTGAGTTTTCAATTTACCAGATGTAGACTGGGACACTCAGATATTTAGGACGGTTGGTAGGGACAGAGCATCGAGTGACATTATACTGAGTGCACTATCCGAAAATTACCTCGAGCAATTAAACAGAGAACCGACTCGTGGAGATAACATCTTGGACCTACTGATAACAAACAGACCAGAACTTTTCGACTCTGTAAGTGCAGAACAGGGAATCAGTGATCATAAGGCCGTTGCAGCATCCCTGAATATGAAAGTTAATAGGAATATAAAAAAGGGAGGAAAGTTTATCTGTTTAGCAAGAGTAATAGAAGGCAGATTTCAGACTACCTAATAGATCAAAACGAAAATTTCTGTTCCGACATTGACAATGTTGAGTGTTTATGGAAAAAGCTCAAGGCAATCGTAAAATGCGTTTTAGACAGGTACGTGCCGAGTAAAACTGTGAGGGACGGGAAAAACCAACCGTGGTTCAACAACGAAGTTAGGAAACTACTGCGAAAGCAAAGAGAGCTTCACACCAAGTGTAAATGCAGCCAAAACCTCTCGACAAACAGAAGCTAAACGATGTTAAAGTTAGCGTAAGGAGGGCTATGCGTGAAGCGCTCAGTGAATTCGAAAGTAAAATTCTATGTACCGACTTGACAGAAAATCCTAGGAAGTTCTGGTCTTACGTTAAATCTGTAAGTGGCTCGAAACAGCATATCCAGACACTCCGGCATGATGATGGCATTGAAACAGAGGATGACACGCGTAAAGCTGAAATACTAAACACCTTTTTACAAGGCTGTTTCACAGAGGAAGACCGCACTGCAGTTCCTTCTCTAAATCCTCGCACAAACGAAAAAATGGCTGACACCGAAATAAGTGTCCAAGGAATAGAAAAGCAACTGAAATCACTCAACAGAGGAAAGTCCACTGGACCTGACGGGATACCAATTCGATTCTACACAGAGTACGCGAAAGAACTTGCCCCCCTTCTAACAGCCGTGTACCTCAAGTATCTAGAGGAACGTAAGGTTCCAAATGATTGGAAAAGAGCACAGGTAGTCCCAGTCTTCAAGAAGGGTCGTCGAGCAGATGCGCAAAACTATAGACCTATATCTCTGACGTCGATCTGTTGTAGAATATTAGAACATGTTTTTTGCTCGCGTATCATGTCGTTTTTGGAAACCCAGAATCTACTCTGTAGGAATCAACATGGATTCCGGAAACAGCGATCGTGTGAGACCCAACTCGCTTTATTTGTTCATGAGACCCAGAAAATATTAGATAGAGGCTCCCAGGTAGATGCTATTTTCCTTGACTTCCGGAAGGCGTTCGATACAGTTCCGCACTGTCGCCTGATAAACAAAGTAAGAGCCTACGGAATATCAGACCAGCTGTGTGGCTGGATTGAAGAGTTTTTAGCAAACAGAACACAGCATGTTGTTATCAATGGAGAGACGTCTACAGACGTTAAGTTAACCTCTGGCGTGCCACAGGGGAGTGTTATGGGACCATTGCTTTTCACAATATATATAAATGACCTAGTAGATAGTGTCGGTAGTTCCATGCGGCTTTTCGCGGATGATGCTGTAGTATACAGTGAAGTTGCAGCATTAGAAAGTTGTAGCGAAATGCAGGAAGATCTGCAGCGGATACGCACTTGGTGCAGGGAGTGGCAACTGACCCTTAACACAGACAAATGTAATGTATTGCGAATACATAGAAAGAAGGATCCTTTATTGTATGATTATACGATAGCCGAACAAACACTGGTAGCAGTTACTTCTGTAAAATATCTGGGAGTATGCGTGCGGAACGATTTGAAGTGGAATGATCATATAAAATTAATTGTTGGTAAGGTGGGTACCGGGTTGAGATTCATTGGGAGAGTCCTTAGAAAATGTAGTCCATCAACAAAGGAGGTGGCTTACAAAACACTCGTTCGACCTATACTTGAGTATTGCTCATCAGTGTGGCATCCGTACCAGATCGGGTTGACGGAGGAGATAGAGAAAACCCGAAGAAGAGCGGCGTTTTTCGTCACAGGGTTATTTGGTAACCGTGATAGCGTTACAGAGATGTTTATCAAACTCAAGTGCAGACTCTGCAAGAGAGGCGCTCTGCATCGCGGTGTAGCTTGCTCGCCAGGTTTCGAGAACCCTCTCGAAACCTGGATGAGGTATCGAATATATTGCTTCCCCCTACTTATACCTCCCGAGGAGATCACGAATGTAAAATCAGAGAGATTCGAGCGCGCACGGAGGCTTTCAGACAGTCGTTCTTCCCGCGAACCATACGCGACTGGAACAGAAAAGGGAGGTAATGACAGTGGCACGTAAAGTGCCCTCCGCCATACACCGTTGGGTGGCTTGCGGAGTATAAATGTAGATGTAGATGTAGATGCTGGTGGTACTGAGTGCTAGACTTCATGGAGAACACACTGTTTGACGCCATCATGGATAACTGTACTTGCGTCATCACTTGACGTCACGGTGGCGTCCTCTGACGGCGACGAAATGTACTATGCCAGTTGGGCTTTGGAGCTGGTGGTCTACACACTGGGTGCCACCATCTTGGATTATGGTACTTGCGTCATCACGCCATGAGAGTGCCCTTTGTCGGTGGTACTGAGTACTAAGGCAGTTGGACTCTGGAATCAGTGACGATTACACTACGTGGTGGTGCTGCCTCTAATTGTTTGAATAAAGACTGGTGTATGATTTCGACAGTTGACGATTAGCAAGCATGTTTACAGGGTCTTTTAGATGGATTATCATTTAGACAATTTACGAGTTGTTTGGCTCTCTGGACGTAAATGTATTGCATTATTTACGAGTGGTTCGCATGTCTGTAGGCTGTGCAGTGCGTTATTTTTGACGGTTTACAATTAGTAAACTTGTGTGTAGAGCCTTATACATGAGTTATGGAGGTGTAATTTGCATGTCTGTATGCTGTGCGACATGTCAGAGCGTGGGTTCTGTGATAAATATACTCCATCCCTAAATAAATTGCTCGAAAACAAATAAAGTGTACTCCTTCCTCTCTCCATCAGCCTAGTGCAGGCCTAGTCCTTTTACCACCAGACCCTAGGAAGAGGTGGCAGCCTGGTGACTTACGTTAGTGGTGGTGGTGAGCTTCATTTGCAAAAATTTTCTTAAGTTGGTAGCGAAAGCCCAAGTGACCTTTCTTTACTGCCAGAATTCAAACTTGGCGCCAGTTCCTAGGAGGAGGTGGTGGTGGTCGGGTGGCTGAGGTTATTACAAGTGTCTTTTCTTTCCCACAGTTTTCTTAGGTTGGTAGCGAAAGTGCAAGTGACCTATCTTCTCGCGATTTTCTTAGGTATGACGCATAATCCTGCTGGAATTTGAACTTTGCGCCATTTTTCTGGGTGAGGGGGGCGGGGCGTGGCACTTACCCGCCAAAATTCAAACTTCCTGCCAAAATCCGCCATCTTGATTGACGTCATCGCCGCCATATTGGATGACGTCATCACCTCCATCTTGGATAACGGTACTTTGGGGTGGTGCCAGCCTAGCCCCAATACTGACGTCTGCCTATGAAACAGAGGACCTAGGGATGTTTAGGAGTGTGGAAATCCCGCGTACAGACGTATGACACAAGTGACACCCAACCACCTGACCACTGTCGAAGTGCCCCATTCTTCTCTCTCACAATGTCTGTTGACTACCGAGATCACTGATAGGGTATACCTGTCAGTAGGTGGCAGCACAATGCACCTAATATGAAAAACATATGTTTTTGGGAAGGTCCGGATACTTTTGATCAAATAGTGTATATATAGAGCATGTGTCGCCACGTGTCTTGCTTTACTTTCCTACTTCTCTTGAGGTTTATTATGATTTAATTCTTGACATTATGATAAATTACACTTCACATGTAAGCTCGTTTTTTCCACATGTGAAGAGAAGAGTAGCTATTTTTGTAACTTTCTAAAATGTTCCGTCAAACTTGATTATAACTGCTACACAACCAAACGTCGTCCAGTAAAATAGCTATCATGACAACTCCTCAAAGATATTACTGTCCATTAATCTTCGTAATTCTTTCGCGTATAGCTACGAATACTTTTAACTTCGATTATTTCTTGATATCAGTCGCAAAAGAATACTTATTACGTTTTCAGCTTGTTATTCCGTTCAAATACGAGTGCGTGAATAAAAATTGAATTCTGAATATATCTGCAGTCAGTAACTTTCAGTTCAGTGCTTTCACAGTTGCTATTCAGACTGTGTACAGGGACTGAATAAAAATATGGAAACATCTCGACAAACCGATGCTTGAAGATAAACGCATATGCTAGCCAAGTCTGCAGGTTTCACTGTTGTAGTTGTGTCTGACTACGAAAGGCACCTGTGCAGTGTTCTCAATACGTAGCAAATATCAGTCGTGGTAAGAGCAGTGTTTCGTGTAGTTGTGAGGGCATTGTGTCGAACCCAAGTGAATTATAACGTGGGAAAACTGCTGGTTCAAACGGTTCAAATGGCTCTGAGCACTATGAGACTTAACATCTGAGGTCATCAGTCCCCTAGAACTTAGAACAAGTTAAACCTAACTAACCTTAGGAAATCACGCACATCCATTCCCGAGGCAGGACTTGAACCTGCGACCGTAGCGGTAGCGCGGTTCCAGAGTGAAGCGCAAACCGCCGGTACTCGTGTGCTGGGCGGTTCCGTATCCAAGGTAGCACAAGAGTTTGATGTTTCAAGAGACACTGTATCTGATCGCGAAGAGGATTGTGACGAAAAATATTTTGACAGCTGCCAAAAGTCACTGTAGAACTTTATATCGCATTCGTGAACACTTTCAAAAGGAAAACAACACGAAGGGGGTTCCAGAAGCAGGGAATTGTAGGGCGATCTGGAATTACAAAACTACTCATCAGTGATGCGAACGCGGTGCCGAAGCCATAAGACATCGACTACGAAGGAACGAAAGATTTGGTCGGACTAGTCTTGTGTCACGCTGTTTCCAACTTCTGGCCGAGTTTACGCCCCAAGACTGAAACATGGAGGAAGTTCGTTGTAGATTTCGGCAGACATACTGTGGCATCCCATGGACCTCTTGATTATTTTCCAAGGTCGCATTGCTGCCAAGGATTATGTGACCATTTAGGCTGATCAGTTCCTTCTAAAGCATTACAAGTTTATGTATGTGAAATATACGTATCGAGCACTCGAACATGTAAAAGAAATCAGTGACTGTAAATTTATTTGAGGGGATATATGGTATTTTTTTTTCTTTTCTCTCTTTTGAAATAACCTGAACTGTCAAATCTGAGAAGTTATTTTATTGTATCGTGGCCTGAGACTGTTATTAACCAGCCACACTTCCAGAGATAGCCAGAATACATACTATCTTTTTTTTTGACAGATGAAACTAGCTGTCTTCTATTTTTCCTTCCTTATATTTGCTCATTTTTCTTGTCTGTTTTTGCGAGCTGTGAACAGGAAAGTGGCTATGTTCAACTAATGGGCCTAAACAGATTATATTGTGATCTTAATGCAGACTGTATGCATTTAAAAACAATCTAACCCTCCTATAAACGAAATGACACAATTTCAGAGACTTTGCTAGTCTCATATAGATATGATTTTACGAATATAGACTGAAGTAGCAAGCGAAAATTTGTAACAATGCTGGGAATCGAACCCTGTTCTCATGCTTACTAAGCAGGGGTGATGACTGCCAAGCCACCTTAGCACAGCTGCACGGAATACCCTGGCATACCTCCCTCCCGAGACCAATAAAGTGTCTGAAATTGTGTCATTTCATTTGTATGACTACCTGCACCTATATTTCAAGATGGACCCCCTTTTACTGTCTATGCTGGGGTGCTATCCCAGAACATGGAGAGGCTCTTCAATTCTGTTTGTTTGTAAGGGGAGTTTAAAGTAGACTGGGGTAGCACTGAGAATTTGGATCAAGGAGGGAGGTGTGCCAAAGTAATCCGTGCGGTTATCTCAACTGCTGTGCCAAGATGGCTTAGGAGCTAGGGCACCTGCGTTGTAACCAGGAGACCCGGGTCTGATTCCTGGTGTTGGCAAAATTTTCGCTCGCCTCAGTGTATATACATAAAATTAACATTCCTAGTTGCTCGCATAATCAGTACAGTTTTCCATGTATTTCTCTATTTTTACAGTGGCAACATCGGAAAGCCTGAGGACGGATTGTTCGGTGGAATAACGACCGGCCACTTTACATTTATTCCTTATTACAAAGCAGAGCCACACTGATATTTATTTGCAGATCGTTTTCTCATTCTCGCGTACATTTTCACGTAATTATTTTGACAGACTGATCGGTCATCTATCAGCGAACAATGATGTCGACAAGCGCCCCAATGGTCTGATGTCCACAGGCCAACAATTTAATTTTGACGATGGATTATTTCATAAATGCATGCTAAGTTATAATCATTCAGGATTTTACAGAATTTTGTCTAAAACGAGACTTTTATTCATCGTCATTCGAGCCTTCTCTTTCTCGTCTCGATATTCCAGTAAAGCAAAATTTCTTGGCACTCATAGTATCTTCGTAGCGTGACTTACTGAGAAATTTTTTATTGAAATAACTCAGTCTTTAAAGAGGGGAAGACGAACGCTTCACTTCCCGTAGTATAAGGAGCAATCAACGAATTTCATTTCGAAGATCATGCTGCCCGGGATCGGTATTTCAATTAGGCGAATTCGTTGTGAGCATTAAGGCTGACATCCCACCGTGCAAGCCGGTTCTAGGCACTTCAGTCCGGAACCACGCTGCTGCTACAGTTGCAGGTTCGAATACTGCCTCAGGCATTGATGTGTGTGATGTCCTTAGGTTAGTTAGGTTTAAGTAGTTCTAAGTCTAGGGGACTGATGACCTCAGATGTTAAATCCCATAGTGCTTAGAGCCATTTGAACCACCGTGCAACTTGTTGAAGATATCCATTTGATGAAACACCGTGTTCTGCTGTGAGAAGAAGTCCGTAACTACCTGCTGCACATCCTCATCCGACAGGGATTGTCTACCCTCCAACGCCTTTTTTTAAGGAACCGAAGTCGTGATAATCGCGATGGCGAGAGATCAGGACTATAGGGCGGGCGCTCGAGTGTCTCCCACTTGAATTGGCGTAACATTTGCGTTACGACATTTGCGATAAGGGAAATTGCTAATCGTGAAGCAGCAGTACACCTTGTCGATCACCACTACATGACGGTGGTTTTCGACAGACGTGCTGCCCCGTACACATTCTTTATTCTCCGGTGGATGTCTACTTGTGTTTGGCCAAGAATAACAGTACTATATCCTGGTCGGACGCATTTGGTAATAACGTCGCTATAGTTCACATTTCCGCATATACCGCACGTACGCCGGAAAGACACGAATGCCACACTAATTCCTTGCTTACTTGTCGGTGCCTATACGAGGTGCGACAATAAAGTAATGACACTGATGTGAAAAAGCGCTTCTACCATTGATGGTAACATTTCTGGAACTCATCTTCTGTAATATCCTCCAAGACCCTCGTCATAGCGTTTTGGACATCTTGTGTTGTTTGAAAATAGTGTCCCTTGACCGCCGTTTTGACTCTTGTAAATAGAAAAAAGTCGCACGGAGCGATATCTGGTGAATAAGGTGGCTATGGTAGTAATGAAATTTGTTTTGAGGTTAAAAATTGCTGTACTAACAGAGCAGTATGGGATGGCGCATTATCGTGATGCACAATCCAATTATCAGCAATGTTGGCACGGACATGAAGAACTCTTTTACGAAGTCTTTCTAAATTTTTTTTGTAGCAGTATTGGTTAACTGTTTGTCCAGGAGGCACCCACTCTTTATTGACAATTCCCTTAGAATCAAAGAAGCACACAAGCATGCATTTCACTTTTGACTTTGACATGCGAGATTTTTTTGGTCTGGGTGATCCCTTTGAGCACCATTGCGAACATTGTTGTTCTGTCTCTGGATCATACTGAAAAAACCAAGTTTCATCACCATTGATAACAAGGCTAAACAATTCTGGATTGATTTCCGTTTAATCTAACAGATCGGCTGCCACATTTTTCCGTGTTTCTCACTGTTGTGGTGTGAGATTTTTGGGGATCATTTTTGCACAAATATTTCTCATGCCAAGATCTTCAGTTATTATTAGATGAACCATTTCTCGATTGATGTTCAGTTCTTCTGCAATCATTTTCACAGATAATCTTCGATCACATCATACTAGTTGACGCACCCTGGCCAAGTTGACATCCGTCCGTGAGGTTGATGGTCGTCCACTGCGGTCTTTATCTTCAGTATTCGTTCTGCCTTCACTAAACATGTTATGCCAACGAAAAACTTGAGCTCTTGACATAACCTCCTCTCCAAAAGCCTTCTGAAGCTTACCGTAAGTTGTCACGTTTTCACCCAATTTAACGCGAAAAGAAATGGCATACCGTTGCGCAATATTATAGGGTTCCATTTCTGTGACGAGAGACACAAACACGTGTTAACTTATTACAGCAGAACTCACGACTGAGCGCGCGCACGCTTTACGGAGGAAGATGTCCTCGTCTGGGAACGAAGTACTAGCGCGCGGGGCGCTTCTCCTTCTGACATGATGGTTTGGGGAGAAAAATTCTTGGCTTTATCGAATTTGCTTGACTTTGTGCTTTTCCTTTTTTTGTGATTTTTTAAATAAAAGAAAGATTAAAGGATAGCCAGAGGGACAGTGAGAGAAGTGGAAAGCGAACGGCCTAAATGGCTGGCCGGTGGTTTCAGCAATGGGTCCCGCTCCGTCTGGTGATGGACTCGCATGGTTTTCATTACTAAAATTGGGGGCGTTCGTATTCGCGTAGCTGGCGTGCGATGTCTTCCCTGGCTCGCTGGGCGTCGGGATCCTCCTTCCTCCTACCAGACTGGAACTCTTCCTTCACCCATAGATCTATGACGTCAACTTGGTCGTTCCATTGAGAGGGCGTGAAAATGGGGTGTGAGTTGATCGTGGCTAACTCTTTCTTCGTGACCGCTTTCATCAACGCGTCACGGTATCTGTATGTGCGGAGGGGGATCGGTCGATGGGGGAGGGGAGGCTTCGGCTGGTCGGGTGGGGTGAAGGGGTACGGGTGGTCTGAGTAGGGGTATGACTCGCAGTGACGCCGCAATCTTCTTGAGGACGGTCTGCACGTTACGCACTCCAGGGAGTGGTATCAGTTGCATCGATGTGCCTCTTGGACTAGAAGCAGCTTATAGACCAAGGTCAAAGATATTGTGCCTACACAAGCCTGCATGGTTGCCACATCTTGCAAACAAAATCAGTCTTATTACTTTATTGTCGCACCTCGTATACCCACATCTGAATCGCGCTACATTGCGTAAACACTGCAGCAATGCCCTCAAACGGAAACTTTTTGATCGCCCTTTATACAATGTTTGTTCTGCAGTGACGATGCTGTGTTCCAACAAGACGAGGCCTTGTATACATATTTCCCACCATCCAGGACAAGTTTTTGTGAGCACAAGGATGAACTGTCGCATTCCCCGGCCACAAGAGTCACCAAATCTCAGTATTATTGAGCCTTTGTGCCATATTTCGGGACGACTGAACGCTGTTTCCGACGTCAACGGTTTTTCTAGACCGTATTAGACACGGTAATGTCGTGTTTTTGGTATCTCCATATTTTTGTCCAGCCCCCCATACGCTTTACACATGTTTAATGTGCACTCATCGAGATCGGATACCATAGTATTACAATTTCAGTACTCATTCATTTCATTTTCATACGATAATATTATCAGTGGAGTTAATGACAATGAGCTCTTGGATTTCACCTGGACGCTAGCTGTCTTGCACTGTTGCTCGCTGCGTCGATGTTGATCACTGGATCGCTTTGTTAGAAACTCGTGCGCTCAATATGTAACAAACGGAATAAACACTATGCTTTCAAGTCACAGCCCGCACCAGAACATTGCACAATGGTCAAAATAAATGACGCATATTGCTTATTGTCAATACTGGTCATAACAGGAAAGAAACTGTTTTTTTCTGTCACCTTGTCACAAGAAAACAAAAATAAAGAAGATCAACACATTTCCACTGGATCACTGGATAAACACAAAAAAAACCTTACAAAAGATTTGACTGCAGGAGGAGTGGTGGCAAGTTCCTATGGGACCAAACTGCTGAGGTCATCGGTCCCTAGGTTTACACACTACTTAATCTAACTTAAAATAATTTACGCTAAGGACAACAAACACACCCACGCCCGAAGGAGGACTCGAGCCTCCGACGGGGGGAGCCGCGCGAACCGTGGCAAGGCGCCTCAAATGGTTCAAATGGCTCTGAGCACCATGGGACTTAACATCTGAGGTCATCAGTCCCCTAGAACTTAGAACTACTTAAACCTAACTAACCTAAGGACTTCACACACATCCGTGCCCGAGGCAGGATTCGAACCTGCGACCGTAGCAGTCGGGCGGGTACCGACTGAAGCGCCCAGAACCGCTCGGTCACCGCTGCCGGCCAAAGCGCCTCAGACTGCGCGATTTGACTGCAGACACTACAGTTTCTTCTCATTGTCATCTTACATAACAGATTGTTCATGAACCAAGTGGCCCTCCTCTTAACTGGAGACACTTTTCTCCAGATAAGCCTGTGGGATATTGCTCCATTCCTCGACAGCGGTCTCTGGTGGGACAGAAATATTGCCAACGGCTCGTTTCAGCAAAGCCAATGCTTTTTCAATGCCGTTAAGAACTGGAGAATATGAGGGATATTCCATTCGATTGCTTGTATGCTGCACGAGGGAGGTGGTCACAAGATTGTGACGATGGGCGAGTGCATTGTCGTCCATTAGCGTGAATCCCGCTCCAACATGTTCACCAAACGGGGCCACAACACGTGTAAGGATGTAGCCCCCGTACTTCACACCAGCCATCTTCCCGCATATTGGCACAAGGAGTGTCCTGCAGCCATACGTGATATCACACCAGAACATGACTGAACTGCCTGGATAACGGTGGTGGTCTATGTTACAGTTGGGGTTTAAAAGTTGTCCTCGTTGCCCCACACGCGAATATCGGTATTGTCAGGGTGGAGACTGAAACGGCTCTCGTCAGAAAAGAGCGTCGTGTCCCTTCACTGCGTACTCCACACAGAGTGTTTTCTTGCCAAACCGGTAGGAGCCCGTCTCCGAGCATGAATTTGGGGATGAGCCTTGCGAGGTCTTCTGGCACGTAATCCTTGCTGATGGAAACCTATTTCTTATCATTTGTGTTGAGGTCTGCACTCCTGCAGGTGTTTGGAACTGCCACCATAGACATGTCGCATTGTGTAGAGGGTATCTACTTGCTGTTATACCATAGATATCCGCCCTGCCCCTTCTTTTTTCCTTCCGTGGCCACTGATGTGACGACCCTCAACTGACCCTGTGGCTGGAAACTTATTCCAGATTCTAGAGACATTACTTTGACTCACAGCGACATTCACTGCGACGTCCGCCTGTCTCATTCATTGCCCAATTGGAGTGACCGTACGGAGCGCCTGATCGTACGTACCATCGTGAATCAACGCACCTCTCCTAATGACACACATCACAAGTACGGCAATGTTTGCAGGTGACACGGTTGCCATAGACTGCGCATGCTGTCATCTCAAAGAAGAAAAATGGACTGTTTCCGCCAGAAATACATTACAAACAACCTAATGTATTGATATCATAACGCATTTCTGGACCACGACGTTCAATATTAAAGTTTCAGCAATATGAAAAACAAATTTTGACCACTGTCTTTATACAGTTAAATAATTTCTGATTATCTGATGTAGCTCACGCGGGAAAAGACGACACTGTTTCAGCTAATAAATCGTAAACACTACAAAATTAAGAAATCAGAAGATTTCTTTAGGCGAAGAAAACTCCCTTTGCTTTGTTCCTTATGCATTATTTTGCCTGAAGTTAGCAAAATTCGTTCATTTGATTTACTACGGGTTTTGAGAAGACTGAAATGATGTGCCGGACTACGCCCCGAATTCAAATACGTTACATTTATCCATGATATTCTTTCTTCTGTGCTAGTCCCGCAAGGTGTATTGGATGATTTCTATGGAGTTTGTAAGGTAGGAAGGGGACGGAAGTAAAGCTGTCAGAGTGGTCGCGAGCCGTGCCTGTATAGCTCAGTCGGTAAGATCAAGACAAGATTCCGGGTTCGAGTCCCGATCCGAAACACACTTTTAATCCACCTGGAAATTTAAGAAACAGTACAGACGCCATTGCAGAGGGAAAGATTCATTCTGGCAGTTTCGAAACTAAGTTTGTTCAAAAAATGGTTCAAACGGCTCTGAGCACTATGCGACTTAACTTCTGAGGTCATCAGTCGCCTAGAACTTAGAACTAATTAAACCTAACTAACCTAAGAACATCACACACATCCATGCCCGAGGCAGGATTCGAACCTGCGACCATAGCGGTCGCTCGGCTCCAGACTGTAGAGCCTAGAACCGCACGGCCACTCCGGCCGGCACTAAGTTTGTTGTTAATCTCGTTTCTCAATACTTTCGTGTTTCTTTGATTTACTCACAGTTCATTATCTGTGCTCTGTAGACCGCTCGTTACATTCGACAGATCTCGGAATTCTTCTTCACTGTCACGTATTAGTCGATACTTCAGGGCCTCGGCTGCCATTGCCGGTGTGTGGGAATGCAGATGGGAGACTTGAGTTTGCTGTCCACACACGACGCATCTCTCGGCAGCCACTCTGCGCACCATTGTGTCTCTCCATCTCGTTATGCGCTCTGACGAAAGCACCACCCCATCCCCGCTGCTGATGAGATGCGCTCCCTATGTCAACGGCCTCTGCTTTGCATTCGCAGCTCCCCCTCTGCCCAGGAGGGGTTTACTTTGCTGCGCAGGGAGTACCTCTGCAACAAAAGGGAAAGCCTGCCACCGGAAAGATGGAGAAGTGAGAAAGCTTGTCGGAGGGATGGAATGCAAATGTCCAGTGACTCTCTGAAAATGGACTCGCCCTTAATTTTGTAAACACCGAGGAGTATATCCAGTTCTGTGCAACAAATACAAGGGTCATTTTAAAAGTTGTGTACACTGTAAGATAAAATTGAAGAAAATAATTTATTTTACAAAATACTCTAACAGGCCTTCAGTGTAATCTCAGTTATTGCTTATGACAGCTTCCCAACGATTTGGCAACTTCTGTGTTCCGGGCAGGACACCTTCATTGTTGAGCTGTCTGATTACTCGGGTCATATCACTGGAAGCTTTACCAGTTGTATCAAAACTTTTTAGAGGGAGTTGTTCCTTCAGTTTAGCAAACTGGGCTAATATGCGGACTTTATGGTGGTTGGGAAATATTTCCCGTCCATATTCGTCGAGCGTTTCTCTCACAGGCAGGGCAATACGCGGTCTTGCATTATCGTGCAAAATGAGGACACTAGCTCAAGCATGTCAGGCCTTCTTTGACGAATTTTCGTGCGACAAACATTTTGCAGAAACAGCTTGCAGAACACACATGTTACGTACGTCTCCTGGGGTACTCTATTTCTAGACGCAAATATCATCAGCAGTTTCACCTTTGATTGTTATCGGTGGAATTTTTTCGGGAGCGGGGAATCGGAACTTTTCCATTGTGACAAGTGAGACTTCAGTTATGGCTCAGATCTCTTATCCAGGTTTCATCAAGTGCAACAATCCTTTTCAAAAGCTGTTCTCCTTTTCTTCGATAACGTTGAAGCAATTATGGGATTCTCTTGCGACCTGCTTTCTACTCTTCATTCAGATCACGCAGAACCCATTTGGCAGCAATTTCTCTCATCTGCACTTTTCAGATATGATTCTGTAAACTAAAGTGACGGAAGTTCTGGCCTCTGATGCAATTTTCTCGCATGTTTTTCGTCGACCCTCTCTCAAAATGTCATTAACAGTAATCTGAGAGGTGTAGTCTGATGCAGTTAATGGCCTTCCACTTCTTCGGTTGTCCTCACAAGGGAAAATCCCCATCGCACTCCCCCTCAGATTTTGTGGTAAGAGGGCCCAGTGAACCATCAATTTTTTGTGAAATTTTAATCATTTGTTTGTCTGTAAATGTGCATCACCTCCCGATTTCCGTTCCATTCGGCTAATTCCTTCGTTGTGCATCGTTTTTTTCTTTTTCTTTTTGTCTTAGAGTGTATGTATTAGACAGTGATATTATTCTGTTGCTCTGAAACAGCAGAGCTTCTAAAGCAATCTGTGGATGGGAAGAGTTACCCTAAATATAATTCTGTTTGTAATAGGCGAATGAAGATAAGCAATGTAGATAATTTTTGTGCTGGAGACGTCGCTTATAGCAGATACTGTTCTAATGGTAAATATAACAGTACTCAGTTTTTGAACAATATTCTGAACATGGGTTTTCCATGATAGTTTACTGTCTGTCTGGACACCTAGAAATTTTAATTCTTCACTTTACGTTCAATAAGTAATGTAACAATTTTTTTTCTCGGGCAGTTTCCGTTGAGAAAGTTTGGAATTTGTTGTGGGACATCGTCGAATATCCCTGTTTCAGTCTTTATAGTTTCATGAAGTTCCGATAGGTGGCAGCCGTTCACGTAGGCTTCAAAATGGCGTCTATAAGGGAGACGTGTTCCAAGAAAGAGCTGTCTTTGAGTTTCTTTTGGCGGAAAACCAAAGTATCGCAGATATTCATAGGTGATTGCAGAATATCTACGGAGACCTGGCAGTGAAAGAAAGCACGGTGATTGCAGAATATCTACGGAGAGCTGGCAGTGAAAGAAAGCACGGTGATTCATTGGGCTAGGCGTCTGTCATCTCCCGCGTGCCGGCCTGCCGCACGCAGCTTTGGCTCCTGCAATGTTGGCGCGTGCGAACACTCTTATTCGAGGTGATCGACCTATCGCAGTCAGACATCTCACTGCTCAACTGGACGCCTTTGTTGGTAGTGCTGACACATCCGTCCACCAGATGAGGCACATAAAGGAGTGTGGCCACTGGCTTCATAGCAGCCTAGCAAGCGACATAAAGAGCAACGATGGACCATTTGTGCGGAATTGCTTGCACGTTACGAGGCTGGTACTGACAATGTTTTGCAACCATCGTCAAAGGCAATGAAACATTTGTCCATCACTTCGAACCGGAAACAAAACGATAATCCATTGAGTGGTGCCACATCGCCTCTTGTCGGAAGGAAAAGTTCAAAGCCGAACCGTCAGAAGGGAAAGTCACGGAGGCGGTCTTGTGGGACTCTGAAAGGGTTATTCTGTTTGACGTCCCCCCTCATAAGTGTATTATGTAACTTTCAGGAAATTGAAGGAACAGCTTCACCGTGTTCGTCACCACATCTACATATATATTCCGCTAGCCACCAAGCGGTGTGTGGCGGAGGGCACTATTCGAGCCAAAGTCATATTTCCCCCCCTCTGTTCCACTCGCGGATCGCTCGAGGGACAAACGACTGTCTGAACGCCTCAGTGCGAGACCTAATTTCCCTTCTCTTTTAATGGTGATCATTCGACTATATGAAAGTTGATGGTAATAATATATGCTCTACATCCTCGGCGAAGATCGGATTTTGGAATTTAGTGACCAGCCCCTTCCGTTTAGAGCGTCGCCTATCTGCAAGTGTCTCATTTCATACTTTCTATAAGATTTTTAACGCCCTCGCGATGGCTAAATATACCAGCCGCTCTTCTTTGGACCTTTTCAATCTCTTGAATCAGACCCAACTGGTAAGAGTCCCATACTCTAAGACTGGACGAACTAAATTATTGTAAGCAATTTCCTTTGTTGAAGGACTGCATCGCTTCAGGATTCTGCCAATAAACCGCAATCTAGATTTCGCCTTACCCGTTACTTGTGTACTCTGATCGTTCCATTTGAGATCATTTCGAATAGTCATACCCAGATATCTGACGGATGTTACGGCTTCCAAAGACTGGGCATTTATATTGTACTCGTATATTAATGAGGATTTTTCTCCTTGTTATTCGCAGCAGGTTACACTTACTAATATTGAGAGATAACTGCCAGTCATTACACCACGCATTTATTTTCTGCAAATCCTCATTGATCTTTTCACAACTTTCGCTACTTTCCTGTAGACTACAGCATCATCGGCAAACAGTCTAATGCCACTGTCAATACCATCAAGCAGATAGTTTATGTAAATCGTAACAAGCAGCGGACCTATTACGCGGCCCTGGGGCACACCTGAAGTTACGCTTGTTTCTATTGATGTCTCCCCATTCAGGACGACATACTGCTCTCTGTCTGTTAGAAAACTTTCTATCCAACCGCATATGTCATCGGATAGACCGAAAGCGCGCACTTTTTGGAGCAAGCGACAGTGCGGAACTGAGTCGAACTCCTTCCGAAAGTCGAGAAATATGGCGTCAACCCGGGAGTCTGCATCTAGAGCCTGTTGTATATCATGCACAAAGAGCGCCAGCTGTGTCTCACGTGACCGCTGTTTCCTAAAACCGTGCTGTTTTCTGCAGATGAGCTTCTCAGAGTCCATAAAGGTCATTAAGTCAAACTGCAATATGCAAAATTGCAAACGAACTTCTCCTTTTCCATGACAACGCAAGGTCGCACACAAATCTGCGCACCAGAGAGGAGTTCAAAAGCTTCGTTGAACTGTTCTTCCTCATCCGCCCGACAGCCTGTATCTCGTATCTTCCGACTTGCATCTGTTTGGCCCAATGAAGAATGCACTCCGCAGATAGCCCTAAGTGGATGGTGGGGAGGTTACTGATGCAACAAGACGTTGGTTTCGATGTCGAGCATACAGGCTTTCCCAATGAGGTTGCGTAAGGCCGTAGCACTGAACGGAGATTATGTTGAAAAATAAGGTTTTGTAGCCCAAAGAGCTGACAAGTGCGAGAATTATCGCACAATCAGCTTAACAGCTCATGCATCCAACCTTATGACAAGAATGATACACAGAAGGATGGAAAAGCAAATTGAGGATGTCTTAGATAACGATCAGATTGGCTTTAGGAAAGGTAAAGGCACAAAGGGGCAATTCTGACGTTGCGGTTGATTATGGAAGCAAGACTAAAGAAAAATCAAGACACGTTCATAGGATTTGTCGACCTGGAAAAAGTGTTCGACAGTGTCAAATGCTGTAAGTTGTTCTAAAGTTTGAGGAAAGTAGGGGTAACCTATAGGCAGAGTCGGGTAATATACAACATGTAGAAGAGCTAAGAGGAAAGAATAAGAGCGGAAGACCAAGAACGAAGTGCTCGGATTAAAAGGGGTGTAAGATAGCGATGTATTTATTCGCCCCCTACTGTTCAATGTGTACATCGAAGAAGCAATGATGGAAATAAAAGAAAGGTTCAGAAGTGAAATTAAAGTTCAAAGTGAAAGGATATAAATGATACGATTCGCTGATAACTTTTATGTCAGTGAAATTGTACCACATTACTGTGCAGAGCGCCAACTGGAATGCCGAATTCCTAGCTCTGTGACTGCATGTGTTGCTGTGTTGACCTGAATTTGCTCTGAGCACTATGGGACTTAACAGCCATGGTCATCAGTCCCCTAGAACTTAGAACTACTTAAACCTAACTAACCTAAGGACAGCACACAACACCCAGCCATCACGAGGCAGAGAAAATCCCTGACCCCGCCGGGAATCGAACCCGGGAACCCGAGCGTGGGAAGCGAGAACGCTACCGCACGACCACGAGATGCGGGCTGTTGACCTGGATAAAAGGTAAACTACTATTGTGATTCCGTTGTGCATTAAAAGGAGGGCCGTCCTTAACGGGTATTGCGGACGGATGACGCACCTATATTACTGCCATGTTTATGTGATGAAAATTGGCGACAGAAATTATGCGCTAAGGTGTTAGACAGGCTCCTTTTTGCAGCTCGGTAAGGCTGAACGAGAAAACAACGGAAAAAGACTGAAGACATTATTTCGCGTATATCTTGACTGCTCACCAACGCTAAAACTTCAGCTGCACCAAGAATTCGCTCTAATTTCCCATGAAGAGAGTGACCTCTAAGGATACCCAAGACATACAGTGATTGCGGTAGGGAAAGCGAATGGTCAACTTTGTTTTGTTGGGAGAAATTTAGGAAAGTATAGTTCACCTGTAAAGGAGGCCGCATATAGCACCCTAGTGCGACCTATTCTTTAGTACTGCGCGAGTGTTTGGAATTCGCACTAGGTCAGATTAAAGGACGACACAGAAGCAATTTAGAGGCGGGCTGCTAGACTTGTTACCGGTAGTGTCCAGCGACACGCAAGTGTTACGGAGATGCTTCGGGAACTGAAATGGCAGTCTGTGGAGGGAAGGCGACGTTCTTCTCAGGCAACACTACTGAGAAAATTTAGAGAAGCTGCATTTGAAACTGACTCCAGAACGATGCTGCTGGCGCCTACATACTTTTAGCGAAAGGTGCACGAAGATAAAACACGACAATTAGGGCTTATACGGCTGAATATAAACAATAGTTTTTCCCTTGCTCTATCTGCGGGTGGAACAGGAAGGGAAACCACTAGTAATGACACAGGGTACCCTCCGCCACGCACCGTTTGGTGGCTTGCGGAGTATGTATGTAGATATCTAGATTTAGACAGAATTACAGTTTTTCTCATAAATGCCAGCAATGATAAAACTGCAGTTCAGTGGAGTCGCGGACATTGACTGCTACAAATTCGAGAGATTTCAGTTACGAATAAAATGGCTGTAGCCAGATTGCCCAGGCCCCCTCCCCTCCCTTGGACTATGACACCGGTGAATTATGCAGTACTTGAAAAAAATCAGGTCGTGTATTCCGTTGGAGCCTCCCTAACCCAGTACATGAAGGACTGACATCATCCAACAACTGAATGTTACTCTAAGGTCTTACGTATGCATGCACAGCTAGAGTCGTCTAGAGTTTTCACGATTTGCCCCATGAGAAATGCACTGCTGTAGTAAAGATCTGGCAGGACTAGAGACTGTACTAAAGTCCGTTTACTTTCGGGAGAAAATAGCTTTCATATTTTTTTCTGGGTTACATATAGTCGACAGGGCGATTTCCTGAGTTCTGCAAGAGTTGGTTTTTCTTAATTTAAATGCCCATCAAAGATTATGTCGAGTTCTTTTACTGTTTCTTTTTTTAAATAGGGTAATTGGGTGACAGCTGCCGCTTAGTTTCTTTGCTTCTAAGCATCATTCTACGTTTACACACACACACACACACACACACACACACACACACACACAGAGAGAGAGATGGTTAGAAGCAAAGAGATTAAGGGACAGATGAAAGGATGTAGAGGGTTGGAGGATGAGTGGTTGTATTGCAGTCCAGAGGTGAAAAGAAACAGGGATTTGGGAGGGGGTTGGAAGCAGTGAGGACACGATGGCCTGGACGGTGGGCATCGTTAGTATTCCAGTCCCGGACGGCTGTGGGGGTATAAAAGCGGTGGACGCGACTCGACCGGCACACAGCAGCCATGAGGTTCCAGCTAGCAGTACTGCTCACCGTAGCTGTCAGCATCGCGGCCGCCTGTCTCATCACCAACTGTCCCCGTGGGGGCAAGAGGGCCGGCCTGCAACACGTAAGGAGTCCATGTTCTCACTTGCTGCGCTGTCTACTGTTTCCGTCTTAAAACTTCCCGCTATTTACACAGTTAACAAATTTATCAACTCTCTCCGAATTACCTTCACGTTATGTTTATTGTTAAGTCATCTCCCTCTGTTCGGGTTTGATGAGTCTGTCCTCTTCAGCAGTATGGAAAGGCCTTGTAAGGGTGACCGGCATCAAGAGCCTTTAGTTTCTGATCCAAGTGTACTTCTCCAGTAGGTACGCTGTCTTAGTGTTCTGGCAGGTCTCAGAAACGCCTGCTGCTTTTACCTATGTCGTACTTCGTGACTCTGACCCAGCAACAATGGGGAACTGCGTAGAATGGGGAGACTTGAATTGGACATGCGGTTCGTGCTAGTGAGAGGCTCCTTTACGTTGTCAGCACTGGGCTCGGTAAAGAGATACCATAATGCACCACTGACATTAGCGCTAGGGTGTCGCTAGTTGCAGTCCGGAATGTAAAAGAAAGAGCATCGGGTGGTTGTATTTCAGTCCACGAGTGACTATTTCAGAAGTTAGCAATAATTACGTTATTACAGTGCCTGTGTTGTTCAGACGTAGGATGCAATCTTCCTGATGGAACAGGCACTGTAGCGACTGCAATTGTTATGAAATACATGAAATGTTTTCGCAGTTGCGAATTTGGGCAACCATAAGCTGTATAATGGAATGACGAAAACGAAAAATTGTGCCGGACTGGGACTCGAATGCGGATTTTTAGCTTATGGGGAGCGATTTCCTTAACATTAGGCGATCCGAGAACGTCTCACGGGTAGACATAGGGTTGACAACATGGGGAAGTTTGGGTTTGTCTATAAATCGAGCTCGGATACCCTAATGGTAAGAACCGGCAATCCGAGTTCGAGTCCCAGTATGGCACAAATTTTCATTTGCATCATTCCATTGTACTACTGATGGGCGTCCATAATTGACCTACTGAGATCGCACTGAAACTGTCTAGACTTAATGACAAACTTCAGTTTGAGTCTGTCTTCTAATGGTTGTCATTAAGATAAGGCATCAGGCAGGCAAATGGAGACCGATAATGAGGCCACCTTCAAACTTGTCCAGTGCTGGTAATGCTGTCCCAGACGAGCACGAGCGGCATCTCCGTGTCCGTCACCGTGATCATTCTGAAAATCTTCACGCCCCTTGTACGCCCTGTGAGACACTGCAGCAACTCTAAATGCGAACAACACTAATGTACTCTGGTTAGCATTCTACTGGTCAGAGAGAATTGTAACTGTAATCATTTACATATCCGGTGATGGTGTGTACGCGTATGAAGTCTCACTGACAACTGACCATATCTTCTGGATGCTCACTTTTTTCTCAGAGAGTGTAATTTGATCAGCCAACGGCGTTGCCGTTGTGGTAACACCAGTTGTCGTCAGATCACCGAATGTAAGCGCTGTCGGGCTGGACTAGCACTTGGATGGGTGACCATCCGGTCTGCCGAGCGCTGTTAGCAAGTGGGGTGCTCAGCCCTTGTGAGGCAAACTGAAGAGCTACTTGGTTGAGAAGTAGCGGCTCTGGTCTCGTAAACTGATACACAGCCGGGAAGAAGTGTGCTGACCACATGCCCCTCCATATCCGCATCCAGCGACGTCTGTGGGCTGAGGATGACACGGCGGCCGGTCGGTACCGTTGAGCCTTCTAGGCCTGTTCGGGCGGAGTTTAGTTTTAGCGTAATATGATCAATTATATATTCAGAGGTAAGCTTTTTGTGCTGGGGCGTAGATAACTGATGCACCCTGCACATTTCAGCTGGCAGAATTATCCTCCTACCTCTCTTCACAGAATGAGTGTAGCAGAAAGCAGTAGTGTATGTGCAACATGGTTATAGTGTGGGCTGCTGTTCCTGCGGAAGTGTCGACACGGGAGCCCAAAGGCCAAAGAGCGTGCCTGGACCCACGCCTATAGTGTAGCCGGCACAATGGCAGCTGGTAGAATAACGTTCAGTCCCCACTCCTCAGACTCTTCCAGAAGTGTCCACATTCCGCTTTTAAGCTTCCCATGGTTACCTATTAGCCAGGCAGGCAAGTTGCTGCACATTATCAGCAGAACGGGTAGTTTGCCCGCCCATCTTCTCTCTGCCCTACACTACGTAGCAGTTTATTCTGTACTCCTTCATAACAGTGTTAAGAGCAGACTTAGTCATTAATGAAAAGTCTTTTCATACCCGATTAGCACAAGACGAGGCTCAATGAAATATATGTTCATTTTGGATCATTTTAGGCCAGGAAATGGTGAATTTTATTTGTCCTTTTCTTCCTTTTCAGCGTATTTCGGCTTTATTTATTTATTTCGATATGAACAAATCTCTGAAACTTCACTCTCTTTCGAGTACTACTGGCTATTCTCAATTCGAACCAGCATCAGATCAACTCTAATGCATGTTTTCTGTAGTAAGCAGAACCATCTGTAGAATTTGAAATTCCTAAGAACCTGAAGATGTCTATTACACTGGAAGACCAACTGAAGTAAAGTTTTAGAAGTCTAGTTTCTGTAACCTTAGTGTGTTTCAGCCAGCTAAAAAAAAAAAAAAGAGATAAATCCGCCCAAACAGGCCTTGAAACCCAGCGGTACCGGCCGGCTGCTGTGTCATCCTCAGCGCACAGGCGCCACTGGATGTGGATATGGAGGGGTTGCTCTCCAGGTCGTACGTCAGTTTACGAGACTGGAGCCGCTACTTCTCAATCAAGTAGCTCCTCAATTTGCCACACAAGGGCTGAGTGCGCCCCGCATGCCAATAGCGCTCAACAGACCGGATAGTCACCCGTCCAAGTGCTATCCCAGCTCGAGAGCGCTTAATTTTGGTGATTTGACGAGAATCAGAGCTACCAATGCGGCAAGGCCATTGGCGGACCCCAGTTACAGCAATTTTAATTACTTTTCCAGTATGTATATTCCGGGTTCGCTGAAAAACGGTTCATTCTAAATTCCCAGAATGCATTTTAGCAGACAAGGAGTTCGTTTGTCATTTGATGTTGATCTGAAAACTACATATATGATAGAAGAAGCTTTTCTTTCATACTAAACTTTCTTCGCACTACGTGCATACCACCAGAATGTGGTTTTTAATATCCACGGAGTGATATTCTTTTCCTATTTCAATCAATGCCTGCCTATATACTACTAAATGGCCTCACGCCCTTAGCATTCATTTCTACCCACTTGTCAGCCACCGTGTCTTTGTCCTTTTTCAAAACATTTATGGAGTGAGGAAACTGCTGGTAAAATTTACAAACATCGCTTAACATACTCGAGGTTCCCGAATGCGTGTTTAGTAACTTTTTACACAACTTCCGTTGCGAGACACATACTGATTTAGTTGAAATTGCCTCATGAACGCAAGAAAGCTTTTTCCCTCCTGGACTTGGGCTCTGCTACTCGACTGGTATATATTTCCCAATTATTAATTCCTCCTCAGCCTTCTTTAAGTTCGGTTTGTTCAGTTTCCTGCGCCCACCGTTATGATAAATGAGCTGCAGCGAAGTTACCTACGCAAACATATCCTGCCTAGTCCTGCTGCATTGATAGAGCAACCTGTTGTCAGCTGCAGGAGACTGAACGGGGTTTGTGAAGCTCGGGCGTGCGGAAACCAAAGTTGACCTGCTGTGCTTCAGTACACAGCTACCTTGGAAATTCGTGGTAAGTTCCTATGGGACCAAACTGCCGAGGTCATCGGTCCCTAGCCTTACACACTACAGAATCTAACTTACGCTAAGAAGAACACACACCCATGCCCAAGGGATGACTCGAAGCTCCTACGGGTGGAGCCCTGCGAGCCGTGACAACAGGTACTCTTGTGTCTCCATCGCGACAGGTTGAGTTGCGTAAGTGGTTGCAGCGAAGACAGGGGCAGGCGGGCTGGAAGGAGGGAACTTGTACACCTCTAAACTCTTGGCAGACAGGCCTCAGCTCGGCTACAGCCTGGCCTGCTGGTGTTGCAGAGGTGCCCGCCGTGCGGCCCTGGAGGGCAGGGCGTGTGCCTGGGCCCACACATCTGCTGCGGCCCCCGCATGGGCTGCCGGCTGGCCAGCCCCGCGGACACCGCCGTCTGCCGCTCCACGGCGCCCTGCCCCCTGGACAGCCCCGAGATGCGCTGCGCCGGCGGCGTCGGCCGCTGCTCTGCGCCGGGAGTCTGCTGCTTCAAAGGTGAGCCACGTGGCCAGGCATGTCGGGCTACGGAATTATTCTTCATCCTTCTACATCTTCAATTAGCCATTGAGGGACAATGAGGTTCATCTGGTTGCTTGATTCGTGTCACGGATTTCGCTAAAATAGTGACATATTTCCTGGTCACAAAGGGACTTCATCTCCTTTTTAAGGTGCCGTACCTCAATCGGTAAAAACGCAACTGCTATAGGACCACCTCGTTGACAGCCTATCTGTCTTTCTGTTCGACTGTTACAAACCCTTTTTTCTCAGGAACAGATAGACATACAAAGTTCTAATTTATATCACACACGAAGGTCTACAGCCCATTGGCGATATAAAAAACTGAAGCTTCAAAGTCGATGCAATCGCCATTTATGCCACATTTTCTGATAATGGCAATCACACTCATCGAAACCTATCCTTCTTCCCGTTGACCTAGAATCATGAAATATGACAAAAAATCAAGGTTTCACAATGAAACCAAAGCAAAAATCCGAAAACTGCAAATCTACAATTATATTACGCGGAAATTTTTTTTGTCATTTGTTACCTGATGCTCTGTCTTTTCGTCCGTCTGTTAAGACCCTCTTTTCTCAGGAATGAATAAACGTATCAAGTTGAAATTTATGTCACACACTAAGGTCTAGGGTCGGTTGGCGGTATAAAAAATTTAAACTCCTAACTCATCGCTATTAAAAGATACGCCCATTTATGCCACATATTTTCACACTCGGGAAGTCCCTCACCAGTACTTGCTGTTGGTCTAGAGTCATGAAATGTAGCAAAAAGCAAGGTTCCGCAGTGCCAACCAATGGAAAAAACTGAAAACGGTAAATTTGTAGTCACATCCCACGAAATTTTTTTTCTTATTTGTTATCTGTCTGTCCGTCCGTCTGTTGAGACTCCTTTCTCTTAGGAAAGTTTAGACGTATCTCGCTGATCCTTATGTCATATGATAAAGCCTACGATCCCTAGGTGGTGTCAACAGTTGAAACACAATCAAAAGATAAGGCCATGTATGTTACATATTTTGATATTCGCAGCCTTACCCATCAAAGCCTATAAGGTACTTCCCATTTACCTAGAATCATGAAATTCGGCGGGAAGTAAGATTTCACAGTAAAAGTAAAGGAAAACACCCGAAAATTGATAATTATATAATTGGCAATTATATAATTGATAATTATATCAAACGAAAAAAATACGTCTTTTGACATTTGTTATCCGACGTCAGATTTGAAATTAAAACATTCTCTAAAGTCTTGGAATCCCTGGGACCGATATCTTGCACATATCAGTGTCGGTAACAGTAAAAAATGGTCGAGATTCTCGATTTGTAGAACGGGTAACCTGTCTGTATACACATATGGAACCCTGCACCTGGCGAGTTTTTTAGAGCAGGAATCGGTAACCTTTCAGCACCCAGTGCCTAATACTGAATGCCTTGAGGATCTAATATTTCAGAAGTGTTGGAAAAAAATTAAATTCAGAAACCTTTTTCGCTTTGTTAGTACCGTTATTAGAAATAAATTAAAAATGAAATAAGCATACCAATTTAGTGAAATAAACCCATTGAACAGTTTTAAAGCATAATTTCAATTGTGAAGAAAAAGAGAATTTTATAGCTAGGCAGGAGAGAAAATTTAATTTTACATCTGCATCTACACCCCGCAAATCACTGTGAAGTGCGTGGCCGAGGGAACGTCTCAGTGTAAAAGTTTATAGGGTTTCTTCTTGTTCCATTCGCGTATGGAGCAGGGGAAGAATGATCGTTGAAATGACTCCCTACGTGCTGTAATTAGTCTCATATTGGTCTCAAGATCCCTATGTGAGCGATACGTAGGGGACTGCAGCACATTCCTAGAGTCATCATTTAAAGCCAATTTTGAAACTTTGCATATAGGGCTTCTCGTGATAGTTTTCGTTTACCTTCGATACGATATCAATCCAGTTTCTTCAGGACCTCTGTGAAGCCCTCTCAAGTATCAAAAAAGGTTGTGACCATCCGTCCTGTCCTTCTTTGCATTCCTTCAATATCCCCTGTTAGTCCTATGTAGTAAGGGTCTCACACGCTTGAGCAATGCACTCGAATGAGTCTCACAAATGATTTGTAAGCAATCTCCTTTGTAAACTGATTGCATTTCCCTAGTATTCTATCACCTGCTTTACCCACGATTGAGCCTACGTCTCATTCCATTTCGTATCCCTACAATGTGTTACACCCAAGGACTTATATGAGTTGACCGATTCCAACTGTGACTCACTGGTACTATTGTCATAGAACAGTACGTTTATTCGTTCTGTGAAGTGTACAGTTTTACATGTCTCAAAATTTAAAGCAAGATGCCAAGCTTTGCACCACTTTGAAATCATATCAACACGTGTCAGAGTATCTACGCAACCTCTTTCAGACAGTACTTCATTCATCGTCAGGTTAGCGTCATTGTCTGCAAGGTCATTAATATACAATACAAACTGTCAGCTACTGCAGATTACGACATTCACATCAACGTTTCAATACGTTAAAGGAAGTAAAGGAAGGAGGAGTAGTATTTATCGTCCCGTCGACGAGGAGGTCATTAGAGACGGGGAACAAGCTAGCATTAAGGAAGGATTAGGAAGGAAGTCGGCCGTGTCCTTTCAAAGAAAACATCCCAGCTTTTGCTTTAAGCGATTTAGGAAAATCAGGTGAAACCTGAATCTGAGTGGCCGGACGCAGATCTGAACTGTCATCCTCACGAATGTGAGTCCAGTGTGCTAACGCTGCGCCACCTCACTCGGTCAGCTTAAAGAAAGACGTCGAATCAATTCACAGGCATACTGCCGAATTTATTACCTGTAGGTAATTTATTATATTCGATCGAGACGTGAGTTTAGCGGAAATGCTCCGTGAACCCAAATGTGAGCTCCTGGGAGGAAGACTTTCTTTTCTCTACTGAGAAAATTTAGGAGACAGGCATTTACAACGGACTGTAGAACGATCCTACTGCCACGAACATACATCTCACACAAGGACTGCGAACACAAGATAAGAGGGGTCAGTATTCGTGCGCAAGCATATAAATAGTCTTTTCCCCCTTCCTCCATTTGAGAGTGGAACAGGGAAGGGAATGACTAGTAGTGGTGTAGGGTACCCTCCATCATGTACCGTATGGTGGCTTGCGGGATATGTATGTAGGTGTAGAAAATTGGTGCTGAGGTTTACACACTCCAAATCGTCACACCTGATCAATGACACTTTATAATTACTCCAGTTGTTTAAAATGAAACTCAGTGTAAAGAAATCCACCTTGAGTGCATTACAGTGTGCTAATTCACCACCAAACTTCTTTACTAGGAAAAAGTGTGTTATTGAAGATAATTCACACGTTCGTTAAAAAAAATTCTGGTCTATTTTCTTTCTCATACTACAGATTTCTTTGATATCTTGTAATAACAATGAAATAATTGTATGTTTCAGACTCATGCCACATTGATACTTCGTGTGTCGCTGATACAACTGAATCCGTCGATCGGTATCCTGTGGACACGTTTGTTGTCAGCGACGGTGACCGCGACGAGATGAGAATATAATTTTGCAGCATGTAACAGTTGAAATCTGCTAATAAATAAAGTTCTCATCAAGATTGAAACTGTCTTTCACTTATAGTTGTTATGTTCGTTAGCAATATTCGAATTTTATTTTATGTATTTGTTTTTGTGAAACAAAACTACTATGCCATGGAACAAGTCAAGAGTGCACAGCGCACTGACTAAAAATTTGTAGTTCACAGAATGATTATCAGGAAATAACAGTCGAACAGACAGACGGACGGACAATAAAGTGATCGTCCAAGAGTTCCAATTGTACCGACTGAGGTGTGGAAACTTAAAACATGAATGCAAGTCATGTACAATAGTATATTCGGATATGAAGGAAGTAAATCCTTGGTAAAAGTCAGCAAACATATTAGCCTTCATGAATAATTCTGCATCGTTTGTTTAAGGATCCTTCTTGCTGTCTTATTCCACATAACGTGTTTATACTTCAGCCATCTTAAGACACTATTATTGAGAACAAAAGTAACATAAAATGAGAAGTAATGTGTAATACTGTAACGAAATGCAAGAAGACATGCTGAGGTTCGATGACTTTTCTGATGACTAGCGTTGATACTGAACGAGAAATGTCATTTTTTTCCTCATAAGTTTTCTGTTTCATCTGATGTGGCACGCCACGACACCCTCTACTACGCCAACATAAGGATTTTGCCCTATATGACTCTCTCTAGTACAAATCCCACATGTCCTCATACATGTTCTATTATTCTGTCGATAAGTAGGCGAAGAGGTCCACCTCAGTGATTACATCTCAACAATTCCAAAGTTTTGTTGTTCTCAGTCCACTCCCATTGCCTCGAAACAGCTGGAAATACGAGCTGGATCGAGTCCATACTTTGAGGGCCAATCGATCCATGGCTTTTAATAACTGAGATACATTTTTAGTAGTAATCAAGAAATGTAAATGCTCACTGGGCTTGTGTGATGATTGCGAATTTACAAATATTGCTCAGTTTGGCATTTGTAATGCCAAGTACTCGAACAAGCCTCCGATATTTGAGACAACTTGCTGTTGCTATATCTTTAAGCGTAGATTATCTTGACGATATTGTCACTCATGAGAGCATAATTTTCGAACCGTGTTTTCACGTTTTGCAAGAAGGACTAAAGCATAACCCCAACAAGAGCAATTTTTTTTTTTTGGAGAAAAAAGGAGGGTATATGTTGAATGCATTGAGCAATACATTTATGTAGCAGCATATCATTTTAACTGACTAGCTGATCTATCCTACTAACCTCATGGAACTGCAAGCATCTGCACACGAAGTAAAGTGATAAATCTCTTCTCTAGGCTGATGATATTACCCGCTCACTCAACAGTCTTCGCCACCGGAAGTGTGTTCATTACTTCCTATCGTCTCGTCATCTTCCCATGGTACTGAAGCTATGCTATACGGTCTTGATGCAGTTCTCGCAGACAGAAAGGCTGATGGTTCCAAGCAATTAACAATTTTTACATCTCAGAAAATCACAACCGTTTTTCGGAACAATTCACACACCGAAAAAGAGTTGTGTCATTAAAATGTTCTACAAATATTTATGCTATCTGATCAAAAATATCTGAACACTTATTAGTGAATATTTGTAGGGAATGCCTGGACCCTTTGACTTTATGACAGCTGGAATGCTACAGGGAAAAATGTTTCTGAATATCAGTGGCGGAATGGCACCACATTATTCCTCAAGAGCAGAACTAGAGGAAGTAAATGCTATTGGATGTTAGGGTTTGGAGCGGTGTCCACGTTCTAACTCATCCCATAGGTGTTCCTTTGAGCTGAGGTTGGGACTCTGGGCAGGTCAATCCATCTCAGGAGTGATACTGTCCGCAAACCTTCGCCTCACTTCGTACTTTCGGGCAAGCTGCATTGTCATACTGATGCAATCACCCACCGTCTCTGAACTGTTCCTCTACTGCACGCCGACACAAAGCTATGAAATGTAGTCATATACTTTCATAGTTAGTGTTTTCTTAAGTGAAATAAGAGGACCACATCCTGACCACGAAAAGCACGATACCACCTCCCCGGTACTTCAGTGTTGACGCAACACGTGATGGCAAGTAATTTTCTACTGGGTCGCCAAACCAAACATAGCACGAATCATGACTCCAAATCACTCGTTTCCAGTCATCCAGTGCCCAGAGGCGTTGCTCTTTACGCCGTCTCAAGCGTCACTTGGCGCCGACCCCAGAAATGTGTGTCTCATAAGAAGCTGCTCATCCACTGTACCCCATTACTTTTAACTTCCTGGGTGGACTGCTGGAAGCACTTTGGAGCTCATAACTGATTCCTTCCCTCATTTCAAGCGATTGTTGACGACCATAATCCGCTATGAATGAATGCTCGACGGTCAGCACACGAGGTCTGCCTAGTCTTGTTCTACCTCTGTTTGCTCCTTCACATCACCAACAACCGGCTTGGGCACTCTTAGGAGGATTGAAACCTGGCTCGCTCGTTGGAATATTGGTCGGAAGGTAGTTTCAAAAGCTTTATTTAAAACTAAAAAGGTAATCATAGGTAATAATAGGGAGTGTCCGAAAGAACAGATACCATATTCATATAGTTGAGGCTAACCGGCCATTGACTTTCTCCTTGTGCGCGGAAGCACACGTATTGCCCGAACTCTTACGGGACTCGGTCAGATTGTCTGCCCCTAGTAATGAGTGTAATGGGTAGGGGCACTACGAACGTAGTGTGCGGACATTAAGTTGGGAATGTGGGTCTCATGGGAGCGTACAAGGGGTAAGTCCCTGCATTCGCACTATCCTCTGTGCCCTCTCAGATGGACAGAGCGCCTGCCATGTAAGCAGGAGATCCCGGGTTCGAGTCCCGGTCGGGGCACACATTTTCAACTGTCTTCGTTGATGTATATCAACGCCTGTCGACAGCGTAGGGTTCAAATGGCTCTGAGCAATATGGGACTTAACATCTAAGGTAATCAGTCCCCCAGAACTTAGAACTACTTACACCTAACTAACCTAAGGACTCACACACATCCTTGGCCGAGGCAGGATTCGAACTGCGGCCGTAGCAGTCGCGCGGTACCGGACTGAAGAGCCTAGAACCGTTCGGCCACCGCAGCCGGCGACAGCGTAGGGTCTTGATCCAATTATCATTTCTATTATTAGAATCGGCTGTGAAAATACCGTACTGTATAACACACGCTAACGATGAACGTATCATTGTGATATTTAAAACTAATTAAGAGACTGTCGCAATAAGAATAAATTGGTATTGCGCTCGAGAAAGCGCTTGATAGACTTATTTGACTGTGAAAGTGAGTCCGAATTATCCACGAAAATAGTGCGTGAACAATACAGCCCTGTGAAAGAATTTTCTGAATAGTGTTGACATTACCGGAACTGTAACTTGTGTTGTAGCATCCACTCTCTATGTGTCAATCTTTGTAATTGTATTGGAACACTTCAGCATTTATAAGAACAGCAGAAAGGAGCAGCCTGCACTAAAGCTCCAGCCATGTACTTTAAGTTAAGATCGTTAAGCAAACTTAGCTATCGCTAACCACTCCACTTACCATTCCGTTTTGAGGACGTTGGGAAATAAACCAACGCAGATGCCTTGTTACGTTCATAAATAGTGATAAACCCACGATTCGACAAAATAGAAATAATGTGTTTTCAACCGCATAACTATTTGTTGGATACCATAATTCTACAGTGACCGCTTGGACCACAGCTGAAGCTACTCACCATAGCTGATCACCAAACATGTCCAAATGTCCAAAAAACGTAAAACACATAAGAAACGCCGTTCTGGGCATTTCTCACACAACAGCACTTGTTTTCAGCTGTGGATGAATTTTCGCTTCTGAGCGTCAATAGCGATCAATACTATACGGTCATCCACCAAGCTCTGCAACTGGAGGTTCTTAAGATGCGGTACGTAAGCCTTTGGGGAATGACCCAGACGAAGAACCTAGACCAGAAACGTGTGCTGCACAAACACGCCAGTAGATACGTAGCAACTAGTCATGTGTGTGGTATATGTCAGCACCAGAGCTACATTCTCACCATGAACAACCACAAAACGGACATAGGGACGAATTCACTGGGATTTCGTTGACCATTTTGTGAAATCCAGCCGATTGGTTGTGGTGGATGCATTGTTCAATTTTCTCTGTATTATTAATATGCAACCTAACTCCACAGAAGCAACCGTTAACGCTTTAATTAAGATCCCGGCCTCAGTCACATACAGCGATCCACCGTTTATAGCTCACAAGTTTCCACCACATCTAGATCTACATGATTAGGCTGTACCTAATGTATTTTTATGTCTTATCCTTTGAAACTATTAACTACAGATAAACTAATGATAATTATGAAATATTTCGTCGAAATTACGTTACAGACCGAACAAACATGATACAGAGAAATCAATACACCAGAATATTCGCAGGTGTATGCACTGTAACTATTCGTGGCATATTTTTCACATGCTTTTCAAGTCTTCCCAAATTTCGTTTTTGACTGTGTTACGGTGACTCAAAAATGGGTCTCGGCCCGAAACTATTCATCGAGTGAATAAAAAAATTAAAAATTTCAACTCCGGAGTGGTTTGTCGTCATACAGAGAAGGTTTATAAGTTAATGCGCAGTTCTATAAATCCCCCATAGTTATATGTAATCTAGAGGCGCCATGAGTATCCTGGAAAGTTACGTAATGTTCCTTATCGATGAGTATTGACAATTTGCTATTTCATATATATCTATAGTTTTATGTATGTATTGTCATGCTGTAGATGTAGGTATGCTACGTAAACTTTGTTAATAACTTGTTTAGTATTATTTGGATATTTCAATGAGAGGTTGCAAAATAAGTGCAATAGTTTTCTCTGTAATCTAGTATATTATGCATATGTGTACTTAGCTTTAAATTTGAACAGTGGCCGTTACTGGAATGTCTGTCTTGAATTCAGTAGTGTGTTATGTCACAGAAACCATTTAAGCACGAATTATAGGATATGTCGTCAGAAGGCCTTTGTCATTGTCTGTCTTTCGGAGCCTTTTGTCAGAGGTCAGTACTGGTGAGTCTGATGAGGAGTTCGTGGCTGATCAGTGAAATAAACTTTTTGTTTTACATTCCTGTTCTGAAAGTTCCGTAATTACAATGGTATCTAATAAGTGAATTCGCGTAATACATTAATTATCATAAAATTTGTTATTCCATTTGGTTACTAGTAGGTCACGATTGTCCAATATACGTTCGCAACATTTTGCATTTACAAATAAAGCCATAATTAAGAAAATTTAGGTTAGCATTGTTATCTTTCAGTATTTTATATATTATGATGTATATCCTATGTAAAAGTCTTATTTATTGTATACGCCAGTTTCAGCATAAAATAAGCAAGGTTTTGTGGATAGTTACTCATAAAAATGTTAAACTTTGAATTGTTAATTTAATAAATTTGCACTGTAGTTTTGCTGACTTGATTGTTAGAAAAACGTATAAATAGGAGGAGCATTAGGCTCAAGAATGGACAGTTGGAGACAGTTTTGAGACGCAACCACTGTCGCACTTCTAAGCAGTAATGTAATTATGTAATGCAGTCTTTCGACTATGTAGCCTGTTATGTGGAGTGAGCTCCCACTAAGAAGAAATAGTGCAGCTTGTCATAAATAAACCTCTACAAAACGACTTGGTACCTGGATTATTTCGTGGAATTCACGTAACTTGATACAGTTAGCAGATGAAATGGACCGAGGCAACGACTATTTCAGCAGCAGCAGCAGCAGCAGCAGCACGAAGCTGATTATTCCGAGCTACAGCGAACTACGATACGTACAAGAAATCAACTGAACTATATATGTGTCACTGCAGAACTAATTACTAAAGTGTAAACTGTTCTAGCAGTAAACATTTGCATTTCTATGAAAGTAATTCTTTGAGTGATGGAGTCCAATGTGATAAGTAACAGACACCCCCATGATCACACGTTTCTTGACATCTGTGGAACACAAGAATAACAACAAATTTTTGAGGTTTTTTGTTTAACTCAAATAATCTCTTTTCGATGTTGAAAATTTTCGCCACAGCACAATTTCACTGTCTCCCCAAGTAACAATAGTCTGGTTACAGCAGCTGCGAGCCATAGACTTTAACACTTCAATGGACTATAACTGTTTGTTGCAGTTGATATTTGTATTCTTTTGTTGAGAACTTGTACTTTTTCACAGTGGTTATTCAGGAGAACGAGTTTCAATTCTTGTCATAACTGATAGTGAGAAACTTTGCTTTCTGACTCTGAATCTATTCTGGTAACTATCGTGAATTACTGTGCGGTTTAAATAACTTTGCTCGCTAGTGTTTCTCTGATTAATGCTCTACTCAAACTTCATAATTAAATAGTGCTTGTTTTTATTTTGAATCTGCAGTTCATGTGAGCCACAATCCACATATCTGTGAATAGTATGTTGTAAACATTTATTTGGTTTAAACTATAACTATCTGGCTTCATCAGCATCATTAATCTTACGGGACTTATCCAGTCATATTGTTATTTACTTACATTTTTCGCTGAATTTTTCTTTACTAAAAATTGTTTAGGAATTAGTTCTATGTTACACGATCGGGTTTTAAAACGACGGAGCACCACCAGCTTCTCAGATACCACAACGAGTCAAGCCAACAAATTAGGTAGTGCGTTACTCACACCGATAGCGGCATATAAAACTAAGCTGCCGGTGCATTCGTAAGGGGATGTCCTACGTGTTTTACTTTGGTTCCTGGCGCTCAACACACGAAGAGACAAGCAGTCAGTCTTCAGTGATGCAGTGGAGTTAACGGCTAGTGTGCACGATAAGCAGTTAATTTAGTGCAGTAAAATATGGAGACATCGAGTTGTTGCATTCACAAAAGTAAGTCGTCTCAGATATGAACCTGCCGCGGATGCACGATTTTTTCGAGTCCAGATCTATGTCGTAACTGTTTGCACCACAAATCCAGCGAGAATTGTAGCCAAGAAATGTAACACGACGAGCAGTAGATGTATGTTTCACACGAGACGTTGACACAACTTAATTAATTATTGTTTAATTGTTTGTTAAGATACCGTAATGTGTTAACTGCTCACTGCTTACACGTCTATGTTTCGGTTAAGCAGGCGAAAACGTTTTTGTTTTATGGTTACACGTGTGAGGGGAGAAATGGTTACATTAGGAAAAGTTCATGTTAATTAGTTATGGACAACATCCCTGTCAAGATGAGTTGCTATAACATGTGTTCGTATTACTTGAAGCTAATTAGTTCCATTCTTTCAAGTAATTATGCATAGTACGTGTTGTTAAATAAAAAAAATTATTGGCAGTATAAATGTTTGTTCAGCAATATTAATGTGACGTAAAAGAAGAGACAGAGGAAATGCCTTCAGCCTATAGAAAAGTGATTATTTAGTTTATTAAGTTTTGCTCATCTACTGAGATAATCGCTTTTCCGTATATCGTGGTTAATTTGAGTTGTAGGAACTGTGTTTGCTTGCTTCAGTTTATTATTAAAGTCAAGAAATTAAATTTCAGGAAAATTCTTGTTAATGATTTTGGATGAATATACAGAAATAACTCTCAGCTTTTGTCATTCAGGACTATCGATCATGTTATTTAGCAAATAGTATGTTTTTTCGGGTGAAAAAAATCAAAAGATAGGGTTATACTATTCCTGCTCCTACTACTGAAGACACGCACTGTGGTTTATTGGATGTTTCGAAGTAATTGCAGCAACGCCTCAGACAAGAAGTGCAGTGTATGTCAAAAGTGGTTAGGAAAAAGACCCATTTAAGCAGCTACTAAGCTCTTCGAAATAATACGATTGCCTTAATAATAGTCCAAACAATTCGAGATCACGGTTAGACGTTATACAAATCTAAAATTACTAAAAGCTTTGTCATTGATGACATATTTGAATGTTTAGCATTACATAAATGTAACTAGCTCATTCAACTGTAAAAGCATGGCATTTCACTCAAGAGCTAAACTTCGTTCTAAATTAAATAATTTGTTTCGTGGAAGCTCTGATTTCTCTTACTCTTTACACCCAATATCCGTGAGGGTCAATAAAATGTTTTCGCATTCGGAGGAGAAAGTTAGTGATTGAAACGTCTAAAAAGATCTTCCTGCATCGAGAAATGCCTTTGTTTTAACGATTCCCACACCAACTCGTTTATCATCATCTGTGACACTTTCCCTATTTCTCGATAGTGCGAAGCGAGCTGCCCTTACTTGAACCTTTTCGTTGTCGTCCGATGGTTCTGTCTGGTAGGGAGCTCACAGTACACAGCAGTACTCCAGAAGACGAGGGACAAGGGTTGTGTAAGCAGTGCCTTTAGTAGGTTTGTTTCAGTTCCTAAGTGTTCTACCAAATAAAGCCGTCTTTGGTTCGCACAATTTCTATATTATGGCTCAATTTAGTTTGAAATAGTGACCCCAAGGTACTTATTGAATCTACAACTTATAAATGTTTTTATTCATCACCTAAGTAAAATATGATGCTTATTATTCTCCTGGAGAATCCCACACCTTCTTTTATTTCCGGTTGAATGCCACTTTATTGCAACACACACATACATTGTCTAAATCATTTTGCTATTACTTTGGACCTTCTGATACATCTACAAGAGTGTAAATAACAGACTCATCTGCAAACAATCTAAATAGGTTTCCTAAATAGGTTACACTAATTAAAAACAACTGTGGGCCTAGGGCACTTCCTTGAGGAACCTCAGTTATCACTTCAGTGTCATTAGATGACTTCCTGTCAATTGCTACGAACTGTGAAATTTCTGAGAAAAAATTAAGAATCCAGTCTCACAGAATTTTTTTTTGATTAGAGATTACTTGTGAATAAAAAGGAAGCAGTATGGAAAAAATTCTAAATCCGTGCTTGATACTTGACAATAGATCGTTTTCTTCGCGGTATGTCGTAATTTTATAACACAATATATCTCCCAGAATCCTACTACAAATCGATGTCGTGCCTACCCACTTACTTTATAATAGTGAGGCGGGACGAGTGATCTTGGCTTTCAAACAGCAAATGTTCAATATGAACAGGCGAGGTGTCGACAGAGTCAACTTTAACGCCGCTTCTAATTTTTTAGTGTTCTACATTGGTGAGTGGAAGAAATCAAGTCAAAGTACTTCACCTGCACCAACTCCAGATGGTGCTGCAATTCTGCATCGGGTACTGAAGCCACCCCACTCTGGCTCTATTATCAGTTTTCGCTCTCGGTTTCTAAAATGCTTTCGGGAGGGCTGCCCATAGTTAACATCCATGAGACGGAGTTGCCACTCATGTGGTATGTCGAGAGTACCAACGGATGTGCTGTCCCCACAGTGCCTCATACCCTGACATTGGCCACCCACTGTCCCTCCCTCTACATATCTTCTGGGCCCCTCCTTTACTGTGTACTGTAAATGCTAGCCACAGAGCAGTGTCAGCAGTTGCTTGTGCCTACCACGAAGCTCTTGCGTTCATCATACGGTTCTCTTCTATGTCAACCTGTTTAAAGAACAATTTAAAGGTATACATTGCTATAGACTTGGATCAGAATATTTTGTTTTCATCATTGACTTGTATGTCGTGGCTGACCTTAGCACAGTCACGGCAGCATTCGACTTTCTGTTTTAGTATATTACAACTGATGTCAGACTAGCGCCGATAGATTATACACATAAATTTTGCAAGAAACCGCATAGAAGTAGCTATGAAGCAATAGAGATGGTGTTCTGTGTGATCTGTCGGAACAGTAACATAACATGAATTAGAAGCAAACACAGTTGATAAGAAGACATACAGGGTGGGCAACAGTGCCATAACATATTGTAGTAGCAACTTATTCGACATTGTAAAAGACTCACAAGAGCAGTTTAACAGAATGGACAGTGTGTCAAAAAAAGGTTATAAGATGAAGATCAACAAAATTAAAACAAAAGCAATGGAGAGTAGCTGAATTAAATCAGGCATTGCTGATATAATTACATTAGGAGACTTGATGCTAAAAGACCTCGATGACTTTGTTAGCTCCCACCATGTTGGTAAAGTCTGATTACATGAAAGAAAGTCTACAAAAGGTTTCCTTGTTTCAAGTGCCTTCTTATAACATGAGAGCTTTGACTCATAAACTCTTATTAAACACTGAATGATTATATTTGCAAGGTACCCACTGCTGCTTCACTTTAACACTATGTGCAATGGATTTATAATCGGGACCTTTGCATAATTTCCCAAAGTTGAAAGCTACGTCAATTCCGCTTGGCCCAATGATTGATATTCAAACATTTAGTAAAATTATTAAATAAAATTTCTTTTTCAACAGATAATGCAACAAAATAATCAAAGGTTTGTCTATTCTTATAGAAAGAATATTCCGACTCAAATTTGAATTTTTATAGAACAAATTGGTTTATTTATTCAGCATTTCAGATATTTATAAGAACAAAGAAATTCACTTCTTTAAAGAAATATTAACGCGGCTGGTCTTTACACAGCAAGAAATTTGCATCAGATTCCCCAAAGTAAGTTAAACGCATCTGACTTTCTTATTAACAATGTAAAATTTAACGCATCTGACTCTGTATCTTTATTGATCGTTAACGCATCTGACTTTTTACTAAAACTATGGTCCCCTACAGAATGGTATCTCTTATTAACACAAGTGCCCACTTTTGGCTCGGAAGAAAAGGATATTCCACAACTGTACCCATTAATCAACATGCACACACAATTACTGATCCAACATATGCACAGGATAAAGGTAAGGATCGAGTCGTTAGCAGTTCCGATTGTCACCATACAGTAACTATCTCTACTCAAAATTATTCCACCGAAAACCAAATTAAATATAACTTCCGCGCCTATTTGAACATTCACTTTGATAGCCACTATTGTACTGCTGCCTACTCCCTACACAAATTCACCCTTTGAAATACGAAAACCCTTCCAAAATTACACATACAAAATACACACACTCAAGATGAGCTACTTACTTTGTTGCAGCAATAATTCATGGCTACGTTATCAGTTTACTAATCTCTTTCCCCGCTTTGCAATTTTAATTATTCAGAAAATATCCCCACGTGATTCTACATTTCAATAAACATAAATAAGCAAGCATTATCTTCTCTTGATTTGCTAAATTTCGACACACGCTTTCACACGAGATACCACGTGTCCTTAACAAAGGATCCACGTTACTAAATCTTTCAAGATAGCAGATACGTAGGAAAATTGAAAATTTATAAAAGTACATAATTTAACACGCATATTTCAGGTAATAGCACTCTTCCTACTTACATGCTATAGGTCCCTAGCACTCGTGCATCCACTAGTTATGAAATTGTTGATCAGCCCCACGTGGTGAGTGCCACACACACTTAAATATTTCATTTTTCCTAATGAACTTGCTTGCTCAAACAAATTATATTAAATTATTCACCGCGAAATTGTTATAAAACCCAAAAGTTGCAAATTACTATCACAAAGGAAAGCAACAACTTTACATCACCTACTACTGCACATTATCTACCTAAGTAAATTTCGCCCCCCAAAATATTAATATTACTTTATGTCTAGCTGCAAAAGAAGGTTGTTTACCTAATGTGAAACCATTTATCATAAATAAGGCACATTTCCCACAATTAAATCGAGCATGGCTCGACCCAACTCAGAAAAGCGTCCTCTCTCGTCCAAGGCTTCAGCAGCATCCCACGACTCGAACCCACGCTACCGTTCTGCTCACCTGACCGCTCATGGTGGGGGCGGCTCCTAACCAATCAGCGACTCAGAATTTCCCCAGTTTAAAGTTGCCGGTCAAATCTCCCTCCCACACAATGAGAAAGATCCCGCGCTTCCCCCCCCCCCCCCCCAAAGACTGAAACGTGAGTTTTGCAGACTGTTCAACCTTCCTACACCTCGCTACAGCCAAAGGCTGAAGTTTCAGAGCTTCTATAATCGCTGCCTATCGACTAGTTGTTCCCTATCGTACACCCACAATCGATAAATATCGTTCGATCCTTTTTATCTCCCCAAAGATTCTTCCTGCAGTTATTTTCATACATTCATTTCTTCTCCATCCTGCTGTGGACTCAATAGGATAAGGAAATATAGGGAACAGTGGGCATTCTTAAATTATTCAATCAACAATAACAGTTCGATTCAACGGGTCATTCTTTTAAAACTTGTTGTTGGTGTGCAGACGCCGACAGTAAGTCTGTGCTTAGTAAATTAAATGATATTATTACGACCGAAAAATGATGTTATTTCGATCAAACTCGTGTTCTCAGAAGAACACGATGATCAGTTGCATTAAGTATTGTTAGATTGTTAGAAATATAAATAAGAGTTGTCATTGCCAAAGACAACAGCCACCTCTCATCACTAACCACTTCCGTTAAAAAATGGACAGAGAATGGACTTGCCATGCGAGGGCATTCTCGCACTTTTTTTTTTAATATGATGTGAAAATTTGTTATATATGACCTATCACAAGGGAGACCCTAATCTCTGTACTGGTCCACATCCCAAGACATATAGCAGGCAATTTGTTTAAACTGTTAACAAAATATAAAAATAATAATTGAATACAAGATTGTCGACTTAGAGGACGTTAGAAGCTTGTCCGTCAACCCATATTATCAGAAATTTACCTAATTGCTGCCTGAGATTAACTGTCCATCTCACTCATATGGAAGTTTCCACAATGTCGGAAAAATACACTCCTGGAAATGGAAAAAAGAACACATTGACACCGGTGTGTCAGACCCACCATACTTGCTCCGGACACTGCGAGAGGGCTGTACAAGCAATGATCACACGCACGGCACAGCGGACACACCAGGAACCGCGGTGTTGGCCGTCCAATGGCGCTAGCTGCGCAGCATTTGTGCACCGCCGCCATCAGTGTCAGCCAGTTTGCCGTGGCATACGGAGCTCCATCGCAGTCTTTAACACTGGTAGCATGCCGCGACAGCGTGGACGTGAACCGTATGTGCAGTTGACGGACTTTGAGCGAGGGCGTATAGTGGGCATGCGGGAGGCCGGGTGGACGTACCGCCGAATTGCTCAACACGTGGGGCGTGAGGTCTCCACAGTACATCGATGTTGTCGCCAGTGGTCGGCGGAAGGTGCAAGTGCCCGTTGACCTGGGACCGGACCGCAGCGACGCACGGATGCACGCCAAGACCGTAGGATCCTACGCAGTGCCGTAGGGGACCGCACCGCCACTCCCCAGCAAATTAGGGACACTGTTTCTCCTGGGGTATCGGCGAGGACCATTCGCAACCGTCTCCATGAAGCTGGGCTACGGTCCCGCACACCGTTAGGCCGTCTTCCGCTCACGCCCCAACATCGTGCAGCCCGTCTCCAGTGGTGTCGCGACAGGCGTGAATGGAGGGACGAATGGAGACGTGTCGTCTTCAGCGATGAGAGTCGCTTCTGCCTTGGTGCCAATGATGGTCGTATGCGTGTTTGGCGCCGTGCAGGTGAGCGCCACAATCAGGACTGCATACGACCGAGGCACACAGGGCCAACACCCGGCATCATGGTGTGGGGAGCGATCTCCTACACTGGCCGTACACCACTGGTGATCGTCGAGGGGACACTGAATAGTGCACGGTACATCCAAACCGTCATCGAACCCATCGTTCTACCATTCCTAGACCGGCAAGGGAACTTGCTGTTCCAACAGGACAACGCACGTCCGCATGTATCCCGTGCCACCAAACGTGCTCTGGAAGGTGTAAGTCAACTACCCTGGCCAGCAAGATCTCCGGATCTGTCCCCCATTGAGCATGTTTGGGACTGGATGAAGCGTCGTCTCACGCGGTCTGCACGTCCAGCACGAACGCTGGTCCAACTGAGGCGCCAGGTGGAAATGGCATGGCAAGCCGTTCCACAGGACTACATCCAGCATCTCTACGATCGTCTCCATGGGAGAATAGCAGCCTGCATTGCTGCGAAAGGTGGATATACACTGTACTAGTGCCGACATTGTGCATGCTCTGTTGCCTGTGTCTATGTGCCTGTGGTTCTGTCAGTGTGATCATGTGATGTATCTGACCCCAGGAATGTGTCAATAAAGTTTCCCCTTCCTGGGACAATGAATTCACGGTGTTCTTATTTCAATTTCCATGAGTGTAATTACAGCTCTTAACAGTAATGACAAATTAGAAGGTAAATTACACAAAGGATATGTTACACGGCATTATTTTTATGTGCACTGGTACTAGTTGAGTGCCCCTTACAATGTCATATTGCTTATACTATTACGAATTTCTAACACAAAACAAAATACTTATTGAAATATATTATTTTCATATATAACTGGCTCTAGTTGATTGTCCTTTTAGTGTCATATTGCATTTACTCTTACGGATTTCTAACCCAAAACACAATGCATATTGAAAAACATTACTTTCATGTACACTGGCACTAGTTGAGTGTCCTTTTAGTGTCATATTGCATTTACTCTTTCAACTCCTATTTCTTAAAATTTATACATGTACACTCCACTCAACATCTCTCACTTTGTATAGCCCACAATAACTTCGTATGACATCTCACTTCAGTAAAATTTAGAAAAACAAAACACTATATGAAGATTGACTTTAGTGAGAAGTTCGCCATTATTTATATTCCCCTAAATCCAAAATACACCTCTTACTCCAAAATACAACCTTCACTCCAAAATAACTTAAAAATACTGATAAAGTACAAGGAATTATTTCGTTGACATTCACAGTTTGTCCATTGCTACAGTTAGCAAACATTTATATGTGATCACTCTCAATTGAACATTTTCACATGCATCCTACTGTTTTTCTTAAGTTCCGACCCACCTTGGCGTCTATGATTTTTCTTATATTGCCCTTAGTCTTGATCTCCACACAAAACACTATATCCACTAGTTACTACAGTTCCATCTAAATACTCCCCGTGTCTCTGTCATGCTGCTGAGCTTTGATGTGTGTATCATGGCAGTAAGCGCCCATTGTCCTTGCTCTGCCACGCTCGCCCGTGCCTCCTCTTGTACTGCCGTGCGCTTTCACTGTCTGTGCCATGTCGCGCCCATGCGTACCTCCGGTTGTGACATTTCTCTATTATCTGCACAAGCCAACAATTCTTAGTATTCGCCCTATCTTACAATCTTACTTATCCTACTTACGTACTATGAATCCCATGATTATCACTTTACACCTTAACCCCCAAAAGTTCTAATACTACAGATTTTTTATGTGACAAAAAACATCTTCAGTGACTTGTCACTTTCGTCACAACATTCATGCAATACCACACAGTAAATATTTCTTTCAATTTAAGTCACAAATTTACACGCGACTAAAAATTATCATCAGCGACGTCTCCTTATCTTACACATCAATCCCCAAAATTTTTAATACTACAAGTTTTTACATGACCAAAAAATCTTCAGTGGCTTGTCACTGTTGTCACTCCATTAATGTAGATCATAATACCACACGGAAAATATTCCTGTTACTTTGACTCTGTCTCTTACGTTTAGGTTGGGTCAAGGATTTAATGTTCAGGTTAGGGGATCCAGGCTAATCTCCTGGTTCACACATCACTCAGTATTTATGCATCATGTATACAGTCTTCTATCTATTTGTTTGGCCTCATAATTCCAAGACTCCCAGTCACATTCTCTGCTATCATGCATCCATATCAAAATCACTCACGTATGTAGTAGTCAGTTGTTCGCACAGTTTCACAGCATTAGACCTTTCTCACTCCTCCGTTGCACAAATAACAAAAAAATTATACCACCTGTTGCTCTTATAACTTGGCACCTTCTAATCTTCATTTTACTCAAACTGTCTGCCTCGCTCTTCTCGATGTCTTCCTTCTTTATTACTCCTAGACCTCAAGTTTCTCTACACATTAACATCACTACCTCCTGGAACATACATGTAGAAACAAAAAACTTAATACAACCATTCAAATATTGCAACATGTTGTCCCCATTTCTCTAGATGTTTTAATTAATCATTTTTACGACTGACTCATTAATTCTTCAATTTTAGTCTTTCATTGCCTCCGCTTTTCCGTTCTCTATCTCCCGTTGTATGTAGACCTCATTATTACTTTTCATTCCTCTCGTTCACCGTCGATTTGGACCCGTTCTGCCCTATTCATTATTAACAAAACCTCACATGCAAATAGCAATACCATAAAACTACCTAACGGCTCAGTATAGCCTACACAAACTTGCGCATACACAATATAATAAAGCTCGCCTCATCGCGGCCTCAAAACGTATCCTCAAAGACTCGCATCATTGCGGCATCAAAATAAAACATATAAAATTAGCACGACTAATTCACATAAAAATATCATTATTTCAATCCTACAACATGCCATCACTTGTATTTTCAGCTCACTTGATTCACGATTAGTCGTCCTTTGGCCTACATACTTCGCTTTATTTTTTACATTAATTCACCTCAGCCATGATATGTTCTTCTCTTAGTTCTATATTTCACTAACTGTTACATATTCTTACATTACATGTATGGTGTGTTCCCCTTGAATGTCTACTTCTTAAAGTTTCAACTTCCACTGCACTATTATGGATAACTCTCCTTACTCGAAATGGCCCGCAAAACAGGTTAAAGAATTTGTTTGTTTGAAACCGATGTTTCTTCCACAATCTGTGCGCTGTAATTAACACCTTATCTCCCCTCGATAACTCTATTTCTCTAATTTTTCCTTTTTGCCCTTTTACTTTCAAAATCTTCTGAAACTCTCTTCAATAGACACTCCAGGTACTGTGATTTCCATTACAGTGAATCCTGCACAACTGCCCTAACTCCTTAATAATCCGTTCACATGGATTGCTCACCGGGTGATAGCGTGATATGAAATTGGTTTGATCTTTCGCCTCCGCACATTCTCTGCTAAACTACAGCTCTATACTGAGGTCCATTATCAGAGACAATTTTTCGACCCCCCCCCCCCCCCTACTTAATTGATGAAATCTCTTTCTACTCCCCTAGCTACAGTTCTTGACGTGGCCCTCTTTAATGGCGTCAATGTGACATACTTTGACACTAGCTCAATCGTTACTAGCACGTACCTAATCCCTTCTATCGACATAGGCAGTGGCCCAAAAATGTTCGTCGCTGCTAGTTCTCTCAATCTATTCGGTACGACTGGATGGATGGGAGGTTTCGTTGAGACTGTTCACGGTATTGTTTTTTGGCAAGTAAGGCACTTCTTAAGAACCAATCTAACTCTCCTCTCCATGTTCATGAAATACACTGACTCCCTAAGACGTAAAATACATTTTTTAGATCCGTAATGTCCGCAGCAAAAGTCCACGTACCATATTACCTTGTTTACAAGTACTTCTGGTACACAAATGACCCAAATCTCTGACTTTTCTCTTCTAAAAAACAAAATATTATCCTTTATTCTGTAAAATTGATCGAGCTTTTGGTTATTTTGCTGCACTAGTTTATCTCTAACCATCCTCCAAACAAAGTCTCTCAGTTGGAAAATTCCTATTTCCCCTATAGCGTCTCTAATACAATTGTCAAATGGCACTTCACGCATATACATTAAATCAGTCTAGTTTTCCCTAATGTCTGTATCCTCAGTCTTGTGGTTCCCTAATGGGTTGCGAGATAGAGCATCTGCCACTACATTTTCCTTACCAGGTACATGTGCTACGAAATCCTGCAGGTACGGTGCCCATCTCATCAACCGTCTGTGTGTCAGTTTGGCGGACGACAAGAACACGAACGTTTTATAATCAGTGTAGATCTTAGTAAGCCGCCCGTACAAGTAGTACCGGAACTTACTAAATCCCCACACGATCGCCAAAGTCTCAAGCGCAGTAACCGAATAGTTTTTCTCAGCTTTGCTCGGTACTCGACTGGCAAAGGCTATTGGTTGCTGTATGATAGTTCCTCCTCGCTCGATTTCTTGGAACAGGGTCACTCTCAGCAAGAAACGTGAGCTATCGGTCGCCAAACAGAACTCCTTATCCAAATTTGGATGTCCTGGTAGAGGAGCCTCTAACAGTGCCATTTTTAATGAATCAAATTCGTCCTGCGCCACAGCATCCCAGGACCAAAAAGCCTTCTTTCCACTCAAGAAGTACAGTCGTGGTGTAGTCATTCCTTTGATTTGAATAAACCGCTTGTAGAAATTGATTAAACCCAGATAACCACGTATTTTTCGCTTTGTCTTCGGTACTGGAAAATCCGTAATAGCGTATAATTTATCCGGCTTCGGCCTAATCCCCTCTGGAGATATGACATGTCCTAAGAAATCTACCTGCTTCTTGCCAAACTCAGACTTACGCTGGTTCACAGTGACTCCAGAATTAGCAAAAGCATCTAAAAAAATTTCTAGCGTTCTGTTATGTTCGACCCAATTCTTCTCCGCTATGAGTACATCATCGATGTATAACGTTACTTTGTTTCTAATCTGTTCCGGAACACCGTGTCTAGTGCCCTAATGATTGCCGCTGACAATACGTTCAGGTCGAAGGGAAGCTTGCGGAATTGGAAGCACTTTCCATAGCATAAGAATGCCGAATACTTCCGATATGCTGTGCGGGGTCCAACTTCACCTGCCAGAAACTGCTCCGCAAATCGACAGAGCTTAGCACGCTTATCCGATGGAAAAGCTGTAACAACTCCTCAAGTGTTCCTGGCCGATCTATTTCCGATACTATGATTTTGTTAACCCCACGTGAATCCAGCACCAACCGGATGCTCTTGTCGTTTTTCTCAATACATACAAGAGGACTGTTGTACGGACTAACCGCTGGTTTGATTATCTCCTGTTCCAGCATGTTTTTAATGTCTTTTCCACCCGCTCTTTGTACACCAATGGTTTTGTATACCAGTGGAATTGAATATACCTGCGCCTTAAAGTGTTGGTGCGGTTTCACGCTGAATTTATACACGAACCCAGGTATGGTCCCAGTTGTTTGCTGACAGATCCTGGTGCGTCTTCTAAGAATTTCCCTAAGCTCTCTGTACTCGAAGGTCCCCTTCATGTGAACAATTTTGACATCTATCTCTTATTCTCTTATATCCTCAATTCGTAAACTGCTATTTACTTTCTCTTCTTGTTTATCCTCGGACCACATTTTCCCATCTCTTCTCATCTCCAACCCTAAACTCATTGTGAAGCAAAGCCCTACCTCTTTACATTCATCGAATTGTATTTGAACTTCTATGTCTTGATGTTGTGAAGTTACTCTATTCCTTTAGATGTCTACGTGCAGCTTATGTCTACTAAAAAAATCCACCCCTAGGATTCCCTCAAGCGTTGGAATTATCAATACCACAACATTGAACGTCTGTCCCACGTATTCGAACTCTACCTGTGCCCGCCTTTTTACCTCCACACACTTGTGTCCCAGAGCCCCTCTCACTATGGTCTTTTGTAATGGTAACAATGGCCACGTTTTGGTTGCGCTGCACGCTATAAATACATCTTCTTTCATTGCGCTCGTCTGACTCCACGAGTCCACTACAAACGGAATTATCACATTATTAATTTCTATGCTAATGATCGTCTGTCTCGCGTTTCTCTTGCGTCATTCTATTCCAGCATCGTCTCCCTAATTTCGCGGTAGTCTATTATAAAACTATTCCATACTACATTTCTGTCGTTAACAGCCCCGTCTCATAGTTGTCAAATTCTGTTTCTCCTGTCCTCATTACCTCTGTTCGCTTCTACTCCCAGGCCGGCCTCCCATCATTTCCATCACCATTACCTCTACTATCGTTGTATTGCCGTCGTTCACCACCATTATTATATGTCCTGTACTGTCCACCTCCATTATTTCCTTGATGCCAGCTGCTATTACTCTGGTACCTCCCCCCATCGCTTCTGCGATACCCATTCCGATTATTATCGTTTCTCTCATTACTATTTCGCGTGTTCTTCGACTGTTTCCCTTGATTGTTACCATAATTACTTTCTCTATTCAGCTCCTTAAGCAATTGCAGGAATTCCGTGGAATTCTTCATCCCTCTGCTGGCAATTACTACGTCACGCCTTAGTCTCCCAGGCAGTTTCGTTAAGCATATTCTAATTAATTCCGGGGCCTCATTTGGAGCATCTAAGTATCTGTTTCTCTTCAGCGTCTCGCTAAAATAGTGCACCGAATCCTTGTCATTGCACTCACTGATGTGGGGCATCATCAGGATATTTAGTTTGCCTGGCTCTGGATCGAGCTTGACCAGTGCTCCTCAAGAAACAGCCTACGGATATGATAAGCAAGCTGGGGTGGCAATCATTAAATGAAAGGCGTTTCTCGTTGCGGCGAAAAATTCTTACAGGATGATAAAATTCTTCTTTCAAATGGCACAGTACAATGCCGGAAAAAATTTGTACGTTTGGAAAGGCGATGTCGATGTTTATCCAATGGCGGTGTATGTCACCTTGGGGTAGTGGATGTACTGATAATGGTTTCAACGTCATGCGCCAATAGATGGTGTAGCTACCAGAGCACCATCCGTATCTAGCCTTTAATAGGGAATGCTCACAGCCAGAAGGCTCAGTGCAATGCAAACGTTTGAAGCAAGCAGGCAACCATGCCACGGAAACGCATTCGTGCTTCCTGCAACTGAGTAGGTTGGAAAGGGATCAGATTGGGGGGCTTCTGAGTGACGGGATGGTTCTTTCGGAGTACTGCCACACAACCTGGACGTACTGCAACGATGCTGGTGTCAGTGGTCATTAGAGGAGGTTCTGGACGACTACGCAGCGTAGACGCCCGCTAGGACCGTCGTATACGGCAGCAGTGGTAGATCATACAGCTAGCTACCCAAGCACGGATGGAAGGGCTTGTGACCGCAGACGTGTCAACATCAGCTGTTGCGATCCAGTTTTTAGCAGAGGGATTACGGCCACGTATACCTTTAGACCCTCTTCCACTCACACCACAGTATCAACGTGCTCGTCTCGACTGGTGTCGTCAAAGGATCACCTAGTAGATGGAATGGCGCTCCATGGTTTTCAGCGATGAAAGCTGATTCTGCCTGCATGCAAGGTGAAGCAAAATTCAAAATCTGAAATACTAAAAAAGATGAGAACGATTGAGAAAATACTGCTGGTTTTGAACAAAAATGCCACATTAACGCCCCTCGAAGTGGAGAAACATGAAATAAACTTAAAAAAGGTTAATTCAACTCTGATGGAAAGTGTATCACATTACTGTGCAGAGTGCCAACTGGAATGCCGAATTCCTAGCTCTGTGGCTGCATGTGTTGCTGTTTTTCACCCGGAGAAATAGTAAATTACTATCGTGATTCCGTTGTGCATTAAAGGGAGGGCCGTCCTTAACGGGTATTGCAGACGGATGACGCACCTATATTACTGCCGTGTTTACGTGTTGAAAACAGGCGATGGAATCTGTGCGCTAAGGTGTTAGACAGGTTGCTTTCTGTAGCTCTGAACGAGAAACAACGGAAAAAGACTGAAGACATTATTTCGGCTCGGTTTTCTAAAGGTCGCGTTTATCATGACTGCTGATCAACGCCGAAACTTCAGCTGCACCAAAAATTCGCTCTAATTTCCCACGAAGAGAGTGACCTCTAACAATACCCAAGACACCCAGTGATTGCGGCAGGGAAAGCGAATGGCCAACTTTGTTTTGTTGGGAGAAATTTAGGAAAGTATAGTTCATCCGTAAAGGAGGCCGCATATAACACGCTAGTGCGACCTATTCTTCAGTACTGCACGAGTATTTGGAATTCGCACTAGGTCAGATTAAAGGACGACATAGAAACAATTCAGAGGCGGGCTGCTAAACTTGTTACCGGCAGGTTCGAGCAACAAGCAAGTGTTACGGAGATGCTTCGGGAACTTAAATGGCAACCTCTGGAGGGAAGGCGACGTTCTTCTCAGGCAACAATGCTGAGAAAATTTAGAGAAGCTGCATTTGAACCTGACTCCAGAACGATGCTGCTGCCGCCAACATACTTTAAGCGAAAGGACGACGAAGGTAAAGTACGACAAGTTAGGGATCATACGGCTGGATATAAGCAAACGTTCTTATCTAGCTCCATCTGCGAGTGGAACAGGAAGGGAAACGACATGTCATAATACAGGGTACCCTTCGTCAGGCACCGTTTGGTGTCCTGCGGAGTATGTATGTAGATATGTAGATTTAGATAGAATTGCAGTTTTTCTCCTAGAAGTCTGCAGTTCACTGGAATCGCAGACATTGACTGCTACAAATTCGAGAGAATTCAGTAACGAATAAAGTGGCTGTACGCAGATTGCTTTCTCTTATACTATGACGCCGGTGAAAAAAACAGTACTTGAAAAAAATCCTTAACTAAATACATGAAGGACTGACATCATCCAACGACTGAATGTTACTCTAAGGGCTTACGTAAGCATTCAAAGTTAGTTTTCAGATTTTGCGCCTCGAGAACTGCACTGCTGTAGTAAAGATCTGACAGGACTAGAGACAGGACTAATGTCCGTTTACTTTCGGAAGAAAACAGCTTTCATATTTGTTTGTGTTACATGTAAGGAACAGAACGATTTCCCGCGTTCTGAAAGAGTTCGTTTTTCTCAATTTAAATGTCCATTAAAATTATGCCGAGCTCTTTTACTGTTTCTTTTTTTAATAGGGTAATTGGGTGACAGCTGCCGCTTAGTTTCTTTGCCTCTAAGCATCATTCTACGTTTACAGCCGGCCGAAGTGGCCGTGCGGTTAAAGGCGCTGCAGTCCAGAACCGCAAGTCCGCTACGGTCGCAGGTTCGAATCCTGCCTCGGGTATGGATGTTTGTGATGTCCTTAGGTTAGTTAGGTTTAACTAGTTCTAAGTTCTAGGGGACTAATGACCTCAGCAGTTGAGTCCCATAGTGCTCAGAGCCATTTGAACCATTTTGCCTACGTTTACACACACACACACACACACACACACACACACACACACACACACACACGTGTGTGTGTGTGGTAGAGAGATGGTTAGAAGCAAAGAGATTAAGGGACAGATGAAAGGATGTAGAGGGTTGGAGCATGAGTGGTTGTATTGCAGTCCAGAGGTGAAAAGAAACAGGGATGTGGGAGGGGGTTGGAAGCAGTGAGGACAAGATGGCCTGGACGGTGGGCATCGTTAGTATTCCAGTCTCGGACGGCTGTGGGGGTATAAAAGCGGTGGACGCGACTCGACCGGCACACAGCAGCCATGAGGTTCCAGCAAGCAGTACTGCTCATCGTAGCTGTCAGCATCGCGGCCGCCTGTCTCATCACCAACTGTCCCCGTGGGGGCAAGAGGGCCGGCCTGCAACACGTAAGGCGTCCATGTTCTCACTTGCTGCGCTGTCTACTGTTTCCATCTTAAAACTTCCCGCTATTTACACAGTTAACAAATTTATCAACTCTCTCCGAATTACCTTCACGTTATGTTTATTGTTAAGTCATCTCCCTCTGTTCGGGTGTGGTGAGTCTCTCCTCTTCAGCAGTACGGAAAGTTATTGTAAGGGTGACCGACATCAATAGCCTTTAGTTTCTGGTCCAAGTGTACTTCACCAGTAGGTACGCTATTTTGGTGCTCTGGCAGATCTTAGAAACGCCTGTTGCTTTTACCTATGTCGAACTTCGTGCGTCTGACTCAGCAACAATGAACTGCGTAGAATGGGGTGACTTGAATTGGACATGCGGTTCGTGCTAGTGAGAGGCTCCTTTATGTTGTCAGCACTGGGCTCGGTAAAGAGATACCATAATGCACCACTGACATTAGCGGCAGGCTGTCGCTAGTTGCAGTCTGGAATGTAAAAAAAAGAGCATCGGGTGGTTGTATTTCAGTCCTCGAGTGACTATTTCAAAAGTTATAATAATTACGTTACTGCAGTGCTTGCGTTGTTCAGAAGTACGATGCAATGTTCCTGATGGAACAGGCACTGTGGCGACTACAGCCGTTATGAAATACATGAAACGTATTCGCAGTTGCGAATATGGGCAACCATCAGCTGTATAATGGAATGACGGCAATGAAAAATTGTACCGGACTGGGACTCGAATGCGAATTTTTCTCTTATGGGGAGCGATTTCCTTACCATTAGACGATCCGAGAACGACTCACGGGTAGACATAGGGTTGACAACATGGGGAAGTTTGGGTTTGTCTATAAATCGAGCTCGGATACCCTAATGGTAAGAACCGGCCATCCGTGTCCGAGTCCCAGTATGGCACAAATTTTGATTTGCATCATTCCATTGTACTACAGTTGGGCGTCCATAATTGACCTACTGAGATCGCACTGAAACTGTCTAGACTTAATGACAAACTTCAGTCTGATTCTGACTTGTATACATCGTCACTATGTGATGCGTGTACTGCTAATAGTTGTCAGTAAGATAAGGCATCAGGCAGGCAAATGGAGACCGACAATGAGGCCACTTTCAAACTTGTCCAGTGGTGATAATGTTGTCTCAGACTAGCACGCGGCATCTCCGTGTCCGTCACCGTGATCATTCTGAAAATGTTCACGCCCCTTGTACACCCTGTCAGACCCTGCAACAACTCTAAATGTGAACAACACTAATGTACTCTGGTTAGCATTCTACTGGTCAGAGAGAATTGTAACTGTAATCATTTACATATCCGGTGATGGTGTGTACATCTATGAAGTCACACTGACAACTGACCATGTCTTCTGGATGCTCACTTTTTTTTGTCAGAGAGTGTAATATGGTCAGCCAACGGCGTTGCCGTTGTGGTAACACCAGTTTTCCTCAGATCACCGAATGTAAGCGCTGTCGGGCTGGGCTAGCACTTGGATGGGTGACCATCTGGTCTGCCGAGCTTTGTTGGCAAGTGGGGTGCTCAGCCTTGTGAAGTAAACTGAGGAGCTACTTGGTTGAGAAGTAGCGGCCCTGGTCTCGTAAACTGACATACGGCCAGGAAGCAGTATGCTGATGACATGCCCCTCCATTACCGCATCCAGTGACGTCTGTGGTCTATGGATGACACGGCGACCGGTCGCTACCGTTGTGCCCTCTTGGCCTGTTCGGGTGGAGTTTAGTTTTAGTGTAATATGATCAATTACATATTCAGAGGTGAGCTTTTTGTGCTGAGACGTAGATAACTGCTGCACCCTGCACATTGCAGCTGGCAGAATGATCCTCCTACCTCTCTTCACAGAATGGGTGTAGCAGAAAGCAGTACTGTATGTGCAACATGGTTACAGTGTGGGCTACTGTTCTTGCGTGCGCTTAAAGGCCAAAGCGTGTGCCTGGACCCACGCTTATAGTGTGGCCGGTACACTGGCAGCTGGTAGAATAGCATTCGTTCCCCGCTCCTCAGACTGTTCCAGAAGTGTCGATATTCCGCTTTTCACCTTCCCATGTTTGCCTATTAGCCGGGCAGACAAGCTGCTACACATTATCAGCAGAACGGGTAGTTTGCAAACCCATCTTCTAACTGCCGTACACTACATAGCAGTTTATTCTGTACTCCTTCATTACAGTGTTATGAGCAGACTTTGTCATTAATGAAAAGTCTTTTCATATCCGATTAGCACAAGATGAGGCTCAATGAAATATACGTTCATTTTTGGTCATTTTAGGCCAGAAAATGGTTGTCCTTTTCTTCCTTTTCAGCGTATTTCGGCTTTATTTATTTATTTCGATATGAAAAAATCTCTGAAACTTCACTCTCTTTCAAGTACTACTGGCTATTCTCAGTTCGAAGCATCATCAGGTTATCTCTAATGCATGTTTTCTGTAGTAAGCAGAACCGTCTCTAAAAGTCGAAATTCCTAAGAACCTGAAGATGTCTATTACACTGGAAGACCAACTGAAGTAAAGTTTTGGAAGTCTAGTTTCTGTAACCTTAGTGTGTTTCAGCCAGCTGAAAAAAAGAGATAAATCCGCCCAAACAGGCTTTTAAACCCACAAGCGCCACTGGATGCGGATGTGGAGGGAATGTGGTCAGCACACCGATCTTCCGGCCGTACGTCAGTTTACGAGACCGGAGCCGCTGCTTCTCTATCAAGTAGCTCCTCAGTTTGCCACACAAGCGCTGAGTGCACCCCACATGCCAGCAGCGCTCAGCAGGCCGGATGGTCACCCATCCAAGTGTTTTCCCAGCTCGAGAGTGTTTAACTTTGGTGTGTTGACGGGAACCGGAGCTACAACCGCGGCAAGGCCATTGTGTGACCCCAGTTATAGCAATTTTAATTACTTTTTCCAGGATGTATATTCCGGGTTCGCTGAAAAACAGTTCATTCTAAATTCCCCGAATGCATTTTAGCAGACAAGGAGTTCGTTTTTCATTTGATGTTGAGTTGAAAACTACATATACGATAGAAAAAGCTTTTCTTTCATACTAAACTTCCTAGCACTACGTGCATACCACCAGAATGTGATTTTTAATATCCACTGAGTGATATTCTTTTCCTATTTCAATCAATGCTTGCCTATATCCTGCTAAATGACCTCATGCCCTTAGCGTGCGTTTCTACCCACTTGTCAGCCACCGTGTCTTGTCCTTTTTCAAAAAATTTATGGAGTGAGGAAACTGCTGGTAAAATTTACAAACATCGCTTAAAATTCTCGAGGTTCCCGAATACGTGTTTAGTAACTGTTTACACAATTTCCGTTGCGAGACACATACTGATTTAGTTGAAACTGCCTCATGAACGCGAGAAAGCTATTTCCCTCCTGGACTTGGGCTCTGCTACTCGACTGGTATATATTCCGCAAATCTAATTTTCTCCTCAGCCTTCTTTGAGTTTGGTTTGTTCATTTTCCTGCTCCCACCGTTATGATAAATGAGCTGCAGCGTTGTTACCTATGCAAACATATCCCGGCTAGTGGCGTTGCACTGATAGCGCAGCCGGCCGTGGTGGCCGAGCGGTTCTAGGTGCTACAGTCGCTGGTTCGAATCCTGCCTCGGGCATGGATGTGGTTCAAATGGCTCTGAGCACTATGCAACTTAACTTCTGAGGTCATCAGTCGCCTAGAACTTAGAACTAATTAAACCAAACTAACCTAAGGACATCACACACATCCATGCCCGAGGCAGGATTCGAACCTGCGACCATAGCGGTCGCTCGGCTCCAGACTGTAGCGCCTAGAACCGCACGGCCACTCCGGCCGGCGGGCATGGACGTGTGTGATGTCCTTAGGTTAGGTTTAAGTAGTTCTAAGGGACTGATGACCTCAGATGTTAAGTCCCATAGTGCTCTGAACCATTTGAACCATTTGAACTGATAGCGCAACCTGTTGTCAGCTGCAGCAGGCTGAACGGGGTCCGTGAAGCTCGGGCTTGGAGAAACCCAAGTTAAGGGGCTCCGGAACGCCCTATACTTGCAATGTTAAAATAACGCTTATAAATTACATCTTTCCTCACAAAGTATTTGAGGTAGGAAGTTGAACTTTTTACAGATTATTTATTGGAATATGGGCTACAACTCAACACAGGGATTTTACAAAATTTTAATTCAGTTATTAAAGATGATTTTTTTTCAATTGTAATGAAAATTCACAACGTTTTTTTGCAATTTTTTATTTATATATTAAAAAATATACAGTTCTTTGGAAAAAGGCTGTGTTAAATTATGCAGAAGGTACTGTGTAACATTTACTGAAAGTTTGAAACAAATATGTTTGGAAGATCCTTAGAAAACATGTAATTAGTATGAGAAAATAAAAGTTTTGGGAATCGAGCGACAAAGATTGGATTAACTTTTTAGTGCATTCCAGGTCCATAGGATGGATTATCTTCATCCTCTGCAAACTCCTCCTCCAGCTTCCTCTTGTTCCTCCTCCTGTTTACTCTTGCTTGTATTTCTAGACTCTTTACAGCCCTGTCTGCAGCCCGAAGGCGTTCCTTGTCTAAAGCAAGCATCGCTCGTTGTTGTGTTCGTAGATTTTGCTACCATTTTCTTCAGTTGCAGTTACTGCAACACTATTCCAAAAGGTGGTCATGTATGAACACTTATCACATTTCAGTTGTATTTCACTAGCAAGTCTTACGTGCTTTATTATGGAGAGTTCCAGACCAACTTCACTACAATGAATACATCTTACACAGTTTGAAAAAATTCCTTTGAGAACCGACATATCAAATATTTCATTCACATCCGATTCGCCCATAAAACATTCATAGTTTTCACTCATTGAAGTATTTTCTTTCCCATTTTGACTGCTATGGGCAGATGTACTTGAGAGGTTAGGTTCACTCACTTGGTTATCGTCTTTATTGTTTACAGTAATAACACATACCTTTGGCTTTCCAACATTTCTCCTTTTCTTAAAAGCCTTCAGAGGATTTCTAATAACTTTACTTTTACTCATTATTATACTTCAACAAAACAGAGACTCAAGAAACAGAATTAATTACGAATATTTCCGAGATAACGACAGAGTAAATAAACATGAAACAATCGACAATCACACCAGCGATATATATTGAACCATCACAGGTTAGCCACAACACATACTTTATCTCACATCACTAAAATGTACCTGATGAACACGGACGTTAATAATAACACCATTTGACAGCAGTTTAACAGCGCCACAGTGGGTCACGCCCATGTAGAACACATTTCAAAAAAAATTAAAAATAGTTGTAGTCTTCGGAATTGAATAAATTATATATCTATTAAAAGGTAATAGTCTGCAGATTCAGAAAATGCAAAAAAGTAAAAATTGAACTTTTCATGATTTTGAGCCTTTCCGGAGCCCCTTAGCCTGCTGTGCTTCAGTACAGAGATACTTTGGAAATTTGTCAGAAGTTCCTATGGGACCGAAGTGCGGTTCCTAGGCTTACACACTACTCAATCTAACTTAAACTAACTACATATCCATGCCCAAGGGAGGACTCGAACCTCCGACGGATGGAGCCGCGCAAACCGTGACAAGGCGCCTGAGACCACGCGGCCACCTCACGCGGTCCACAGGTACTCTTGTGTCTCCGTCGCGACAGGCTGAGCGGCTTAAGTGGTTGCAGCGAAGAGAGGGGCAGGAAGGAGAATCCTTACACCTCTAAACTCTAGGCAGACTGGCTGCAGCCCGGACTGCTGTACTTGCAGCGCGGCTACAGCTTGGCCTGCTGGTGTTGCAGAGGTGCGCGCCGTGCGGCCCCGGAGGGCAGGGCGTGTGCCTGGGCCCACACATCTGCTGCGGCCCCCGCATGGGCTGCCGGCTGGCCAGCCCCGCGGACACCGCCGTCTGCCGCTCCACGGCGCCCTGCCCCCTGGACAGCCCCGAGATGCGCTGCGCCGGCGGCGTCGGCCGCTGCTCTGCGCCGGGAGTCTGCTGCTTCAAAGGTGAGCCACGTGGCCAGGCATGTCGGGCTACGGAATTATTCTTCATCCTTCTACATCTTCAATTAGCCATTGAGGGACAATGAGGCTCAGCTGGTTGCTTGATTCGTGTCACGGATTTCGCTAAAATAGTGACATATTTCCTGGTCATGAAGGGACTTCCTCTCCTTTTTAAGGTGCCATAGCTCAATCGGTAAAAACGCAACAGCTATAGGACCACCTCGTTGCCAGCCTGTCTGTCTTTCTTTTCGGCTGTTACAAACCCTTTTTTCTCAGGAAGAGATAGAAATATAAAGTTCAAATTTCTGTCGCACACGAAGGTCTACAGCCCCTTGGCGATATAAAAATTTGAAGCTTCAAAGTCAATGCAATGGACAGATATCGCCATTTATATCACATATTCTGATACTCGGAATCACTCTCATCGAAACCTATCCTTCTTCCCGTTGCCCTAGAATCATGGAATTTGACAAAAAGCAAGGTTTCACAATGAAACCAAAGTAAAAATCCGAAAATTTTTTTGTCATTTTTTATCTGACTCTCTGTCTGTACGTCAGTTTGTTAAGACCCTCTTTTCTCAGGAATACATAAACGTATGAAGTTGAAATTTATGTCACACACTTAGATCTACGGTCCCTTGGCGGTGTAAAAAATTTCAGGTTCTAAGTCAACGCTATTAAAAGATACGCCCATTTATGCCACATATTTTCCAACTCGGGAAGTGACTCACCGGTACTTGCTGTTGATCTAGAGTCATGAAATGTGGCAAAAAAGCAAGTTTACGAAGTGCCAACCAATGGAAAAAAGTGAACACGGTAAATTTGTAATCACATCACACGAAATTTTTTCTCATATGTTTTCTGTCTGTTCGTCCGGCCCTCTGTTGGGACCGAGCGAGGTGGCGCAGTGGTTAGATACTGGACTCGCATTCGGGAGGACGACGGTTCAATCCCGCGTCCGGCTATCCTGATTTAGGTATTCCGTGATTTCCCTAAATCGCTCCAGGCAAATGCCGGGATGACTCCTTTGAAAGGGCACGGCCGACTTCCTTCCCTAATCCGATGAGACCGATGACCTCGCTGTCTGGTCTCCTTCCCCAAAACAACCCAACCCCCAATCCCCCTCTGTTAACACTCCTTTTTCTTTGGAAAGTTTAGACGTATTTAGGTCATATGATGAAACCTACGGTCCCTAGGCAGTGTCAAGAGTTGAAACACAATCAAAAGATAAGGCCATGTATGTCACATATTTTCATAGTCACAGCCTTACTCAAAAAAGTCCATAAGGTACTTCCCATTTACCTAGGATCATGAAATTGACATTTGTTATCCGACGTCCGATTTGAAATTAAAACATTCTCTAAAGTGTTGGAATCCCTGGGACCGATATCTTGCACGTATCAGTGTCGATAACACTCAAACATGGTGGAGATTCTGGATTTGCAGAACGTGTGAGCTGTCTGTATACACATACGGGACTCTCCGTGCGCGAGTCCTATTTGCACCTGGCCAGTTTTTTTAGAGCAGGGATCGGTAACCTTTCAGTACCCGCGGTTTGCAGTGTCTTATACTAAACGCCTTGTGCAACTAATATTTCAGAGGTGGAAAAATAAGCAAAAATTCAGCACCCATTTTTGCTTTGTTGATAGCGTTATTAGAAATTAGTTTAAAATCAAATACGCTTACCAATTTAGTGAAATAAACCCATTGAACAGTTTTAAAGCATAATTTCGATTAGGAAGAAAAAAAAAAGAATTTTTATAGCTAAGCGGCAGAGAAAATTTAATTTTACATCTGTATCTACACCCTGCAAAACACTCTAAAGTGCGTGGCCGAGGGAACGTCCCATTGTAACAGTTTTAGGGTTTCTTCCGGTTCCATTCGCATATAGAGCAGGGGAAGAATGATTACTGAAATGGCTCCCTACGTTCTGTAATTAGTCCTGTCCTTCTCTGCATACGTTCGATATCCCCCGTCAGTCCTACTAGTAAGGGTCCCACACACTTGAGCAATATACTCGAATGAGTCCCACAAATAATTTGTAAGCAATCTCCTTTGTAAACTTTTTTCATGTCCCCAGTATTCTATCACCTGCTTTACCCACGATTGAGCCTATGTCTCATTCCATTTCGTATACCTACAAAGTGCTACACCCAAGGATTTGTATTAGTTGACCGATTCCATCTGTGACTCACTGATACTTTTGCATAGAGTAGTACGTTTATTCGTTTTGTGAAGTGTACAATTTTACATTTCTGAACATTTAAAGCAAGTTGCCAATCTTTACACCACTTTGTAGTCATATCAAGATGTGATTGGATATCTACGCAGCTTCTTTCAGACAGTACTTCATTACAAATAACGGCATCGTCAGCGAAAAGTATGAGGTTAGCGTCATTGTCTACAAGGCCATTAATATACAATATAAACAGCAAGGATCCCGACAAGCTTCTGCGGAGCCTTTCTGAAGTTCCTTCAACATCTGCCGATGATTCACGATAACAGTACGAGACTGGAATAGAAGGGAGAACCGACAGAGGTACTCAAAGTACCCTCCGCTACACACCGTCAGGTGGCTTGCGGAGTATGGATGTAGATGTGGAAGGTAATATGCTGAATCCCGTCCACCAAAAAATCTCCAACCCAGTCACAATGTTCGCTTGATACCCCATGCGATCATACTTTTGATAATAACCGTAGGTGTGGTACTGAGACAAATGCCACGTGGGAAAATCGCAAGTCCGGCTTCAAATAATCAATTTTTTCCGAATCCATGATGGTTAGCATGGAGAGGTCATTCTGCTCGAGATACCTCGTTGCACCTGATTTCAGAATATCTTCTAAGATTCTACAATAAACGGATGGTAAGAATACTGGACGACAGTTTCGTGGATCACTACCGCTGCCGTTGTTGCAGGTGGTTGTGACCTGTCCTTTCTTCTAATAACTGGACATATTTTTTGGGCGAGGAATTTTGCGTATCTTATGGTTAAAACAGGGGATAACTCAGCCACGAATTCAGTATGGAATCGGACCATATTCCATCAGGCTCTGGAACTTTGTTCATTTTTAATGATTTCAAGTGTTCCTCAACGCTATTGACACTAAGATCTATTTCATTCATCTTTCTAGTGGTACGAGAATAAAATTGGGGCATTAAGCCTGGATTTTCCTTCGTAAAGAATAAAAATTTGAAAACAGAATTAAGCATTTATGCTTTTGCTTTGCTGTCATCAATTTCAGTTACTGTCTGGTCTATGAGGGGGTGGGTCTCTGGAAAATAGTACTGTTATAATATGTTTGTCCTACTTTACGAGTTTACGTAAAGAAAAAAAAACAGTGCGGTTGATCGTGGTGATCGTTTGGATGTGTGTGAATTACTGCCAGACGAATGAGGTACAATATCTGTAAGTAGATACACAAGAAATACTATTTTCTCACAATAGCGACTAATAAATTCGAAGATATATTTTTCCGTTTCAGTAAAACCATTAAAAGACGACAGCAGGGCAAGATAAACAGAACAACACACACGCAGACATCGAATACAATGCTTGTACCAATGTAAATAACTGCACTTGAAAATTTAAATCATGTTTTCGAAAACCATCGATTATGACTAATAAAAGTAAGCTATGGAGTTGTATATGACTTCAGTCTTCCACACTTCTCTATAGAAGTAAAACATTTGCAATTATGTTTACAGTTCGTAGTAAGGTGGTTAGCGTTGCTGATTTTCGATTTGGGATTCCAGGTTCGATTCCCGATCGGATCCTCATCATTTAATCTCATCTTTATCGACGCGCTGAAGAGCCCTCAAACAGAAAGACCTTCGTTCTCATTCTTGTGATATTCATTGACACTTGCATTTGTGAACAAACGCTTGCTCATCTCGATGCAGTCGAGATTTACAGATTAACATTTGCAACTTTCAAGGCGCAAGCTCGAAAGTTCCGCTTACTATACAAATTATCTGTCCTTACAAAATGTAAACAAATAGTATAGTAGATCTACTTTATGTTTAAAACATTCGATTGAGCGACTTTTAAAGATAGTTTCCTCATGTTTTAAAGCTGACTTATGTGAGAGAGGTTCCATCTGAAAGAACGCTTATCAAATGAAATACGTGCCACTTTGCCGTTATTCAGGCGATCATGTAATCCTGTCTTTAAGATCTATGATTTCAGAAGGAGAAACTGTGAACGTAATTTTGACAAGCCTCTTTTAAAGTCAACTTTGCACCGCTAAGAGATTTCTATTGTGATGGTAAAGAATTTCAACTGGAGGTAAAGACTTGACAAAAAATTCCTCTCGATTTCTGAGGGGTCACCAGATAGATGTGCGTGTAGCGCTTGACGAGACGGAAGAGGTTATGGCACATTTATTATCCATCAATAACATTTTATTTCTCAGAATTGATTGGTGTAAGCTTTCCAGGTTTTTGGCAACACAGTTTAGAAAGAAAACTTTGCGTTCACAGTGAACAAATGTTCTGAGACGTCGTTCGCAGAGATTCACATTACTTCGATGACCAACTTCTGCTCACATGTCATACGTGGCTAAACTTTACCGCCCATAATTAGCAGTTCAAAAAATGGTGGAAACTCATCCTACTTTATGTATCTATCGCAGATGGAACTGCGATAAACCACCAGATCTTTTGAAGTTAAGTTTTCAATACGCAGACGTATCTAAATATGAGAGCTTGCTGAAAATTACTTCCTCCGAATTTCTTATGTGAAAACCCTTAATGCTTTGACTTTGTTGACGGGGCCACAACCTCACCTATGGTTGCACCGCTTCATTACTAGCAAAGTGAAGTGCTCCAAAGTGTTCTTTAAGTTTTCGAAACAGACGAAAATCGGATGGGGCCAAGATGGGACTGTTTGGAGGATGACAGATGACAGTGTGCCTAAGACGTCGGATTGTTGCAGATGTCGCAGCACCTCGTATGTGGTCCGGCACTGTCAGGCTGAAGGAGAGGTTACTCCATGTGTAGACGAGCTCTTCGGTTACAAACACGGTCACAGCAGTGTTACGTCACACACCGCCATGTTACACATGCTACAGTTCGGAGTCTTCTAGTAACAGAACGTTGCAACTTGCGTCAGTAAACGTTGGTTGGTTTGGGGAAGGAGACCAGACAGCGAGGTCATCGGTCTCATCGGATTAGGGAAGGACGGGGAAGGAAGTCGGCCGTGCCCTTTGAAAGGAACCATCCCGGCATTTGCCTGGAGCGATTTAGGGAAATCACGGAAAACCTAAATCAGGATGGCCGGACGCGGGATTGAACCGTCGTCCTCCCGAATGCGAGTCCAGTGGACGTCAGTAAAGCAGCAAAGTCGACCTAGTGATATGCATGACATATAATAACTCAACCGATATTGCGGACAGAATACAAAAATTCATTGACATTATTTTTCAGCACACCCTTGTAATATAGAAGCATTTCGTGATTAACGTTCAGTTTGTTACAGACGTCACAGCTGCTAATGTGCCGGTATTGTTCAACTTATCTCATGATTCCATTAATGTGTCTTGGGTCTTCTTGAGAATACTGAGGCCCTTCTTTGACATCAAAATTTTCAGACAGAAAACACTGTAATTAGTTTTGTGCTTATTGTACTGATCCTCATCATGGCCAGTAACATGAAAAAGCATTTTTGGCAGCTTGAAACGCATTCAACCTTTTTTTGTAAACAATTTTTAAAAGCTGTCCATTTTCTCTTATATTTTCACTCATGTTCAATATACAATGGTTTTTTTTGCTGTGTTGTGTCACATCCGAATAATGTTTCCAGAATTAGGTGATCATAAGTTTGTAAGTTTGTGGTAAGGATTATGGGACCAATCTGCTGAGGTCATCGGTCCCTAGGTTTACACACTACTTAATCTAACTTAAACTAATGTACACTAAGGACAACACACACAACCATGCCCGAGGGAGGACTCGTACATCCGACGAGGGGAGCCACGCGAGCCGTGACAAGACGCCTCAGACCGCACGGCTACCCCGCGCGGCTTTGTGATCACAAAGTCAGCTACTGCAGGTTTCGACATTCACATCAACGTTTCAATGTTTGAAAGGAAGTAAAGGATGGAAGACTAGTGTTTATCGCCCCGGAGGACAAGCTAGCATTAAGGAAGGATTAGGAAGGAAGTCGGCCGTGCCCTTTCAAACGAACCATCCCAGCATTTACCTTAAGCGATTTAGGAAAATCACGTGAATCTTAAATCTGGGTGGCCGGACACAGATCTGAACTGTCATCCTCGCGAATGCGAGTCCAGTGTGCTAACCCCTGCGCCACCTCACTCGGTCAGCTTAAAGAAAGACGTCGAAGCAATTCACAGGCACGCAGCAGGATTTATTACAAGTAGGTAATTTATTATATTCGATCGAGACGTGAGTTTAGAGGAAATGCTCCGTGAACCCAAATGGGAACTCCTGGGAGGAAGACTTTCTTTTCTCTACTGAGAAAATGTAGGAGACAGGCATTTACGACAGACTGTAGAACGATCCTAGTGCCACGAACATACATCTCACACAAGGACTGCGAACACAAGATAAGAGGGCTCAGTATTCGTGCGGAAGCATATAGATAGTCGTTTTTCCCTTCCTCCATTTGAGAGTGGAACAGGGACGGGAATGACTAGCAGTGGTGTAAGGTACCCTCCATCATGTACCGTATGGTGGCTTGCGGGATATGTATGTAGGTGTAGAAAATTGGTGCTGAGGTTTACACATTCCAATTCGTCGTAGCTAGCCAATGACATTTAATAATTACTCCAGTAATTTAAAATGACCCTCAGCGTAAAGAAATCCACCTTGAGTACATTACAGTGTGTTAATTCACCAACTACTTCTTTAGTAGGAAAAGACAATTCACACGTTCGTTAAAAAAAAAAACAATAAAATTCTGCTCTATTTTTTTCTGGTGCTATTGATTTCTTTGATATCTTGTAATAACGATGAAATAATTGTATGTTTCAGACTCATGCCACATTGATACTTCGTGTGTCGCTGATACAACTGAATCCGTCGATCGGTATCCTGTGGACACGTTTATTGTCAGCGACGGTGACCGCGACGAGAGAATATAATTTTGCAGCATGTAAAACTTGAAATTCTGATAATAAATGCAATTCTCAGAAAGACTCAAACTGTCTTTCATTTATACTTGTTATGTTTATTAGCAATATTCGACTTTTATTTTATTTATTTGTTTTTCTGAAACAAAACTACTGTACCATGGAACGAGTGAAGAGTGTACAGGGCACTGACTAAAAATTTGTAGTTCACAGAATGCTTATCAGGAAATAACAGTCGAGCAGAGAGACGGACGGTCAACAAAGTGATTCTCTAAGAGTTACATTTATAACGACCGAGGTTTGGAAACCTAAAACACGAATGCAATTCATGTACAATAGTATGTTCGGATATGAAAAAAGTAAATTCTTGGTGTAAGTCAGCAATCATATTAATGTTCATGAATAATTCTGCATCGTTTGTTTAAGGATACATGTTGCTTTCTTATTCCACATAACGTGTTAATACTTCAGCCATCTTCAGACACTATTACTGAGAACATTTAAGGATACATGTTGCTTTCTTATTCCACATAACGTGTTAATACTTCAGCCATCTTCAGACACTATTACTGAGAACAAAACTAACGTAAAATGAAAAGTAATGTGTAAAATGTAACGAAATGCAGGAGTTGGACGACTGATCTAATGACTAGCGTTGACACTGAACGAGAAATGACATTTTTTCCCTCATAAGTTTTCTGTTTCATCTGATGTGGCACGCCACGGCTCTCTCTACCACGCCAATATCAGGATTTTGTCCCATATGGCTCTCTATAGCAAAATTCACTCATGTCCTCATACACGTTCTATCATCCTGTCCATTAGTAGGAGAAGAAGAAGAAGGAGATGATTGATTATATATCAACAATTCCAAAGTTTTATTGTACTCAATCCATTCCCTTTGTCGTGAAACAGCTGTGAAATACGAGCTGGATCGAGTCCATACGTTGAGGACCAATCGATCCATAACTTTGAATAACTGAGATACAGTTTTGGTAGTAATCAAGAAATGTAAATGATCACTGGGCTTGTATGGTGATTGCGAATTTACAAATAATGCTCAGTTTATAGTGGCCTACTACACTACACTTCGGGCAAAAAGAAAAAAAATACTATTCAAGTAATTACCTCTAGATGAAGAACTCAGACATTTATGGTGGCAATTATGCCCTTTTGATTATTCTGATTTGGTGCCTCCCATTTGCAATGCTAAGTACTCCAACAAGCATGCAGTATTTGGGACAACTTGCTGTTGCCTTTTCTTTACGCGTAGATCATCCTGACGATATTGTCACTCATGAGAGCATAATTTGCGAACCGTGTTTTCACGTTTTGCAAGAAGGACTAAAGCATAACCTCAACAAGAGAAAATTTTTTGAAGCAAAAAGGAGGGCATATTTTGAATGCAAAAATGGTTCAAATGGCTCTGAGCACTATGGGACTTAACATCTGAGGTCATCAGTCCCGTAGAACATAGAACTATTTAAACCTAACTAACATAAGGACATCACACACATCCATGCCCGAGGCAGGATTCGAACCTGCGACCGTAGCAGTCGCGCGGTTCCGGACTGAATGGCCTAGAACCGCTCGGCCACCGCAGCCGGCGACAGCGTATGGTCTTGATCCAATGATCATTTCTATTATTAGAATCGGCTGTGAAAATACCGTACTGTATAATGCACGCTAACGATGAACGTATCATTCTGATATTTAAAACTAATTAAGAGGCTGTTGCGATAGGAATAAATTGGTATAGCACTCGAGAAAGCCCTTGACAGACTTATTTGACTGTGAAAGTGAGTCCGAATTATCCACGAGAATAGCGCATGAACAATACAGCCCTCTGAAAAACTTTTCTGAATAGAGTTGATATTACCGGGACTGTAACTGGTGTTGTAGCATCCACTCTCTATGTGTCAATCTTTCTTACTGTATTGGAACACTTCAGCATTTATAAGAATAGCAGAAAGGGAGGAGCCCGCGCTGAAGCTTCAGCCATGTGCTTTAAGTTATGATCTTTAAGCAAACATTGCTATCGCTAACCAGTCCACTTACCATTCCGTTTTGAGCACATTGGGAAATAAACCATTGCAGGTGCCTTGTTATGTTCATAAATACACTCCTGGAAATGGAAAAAAGAACACATTGACACCGGTGTGTCAGACCCACCATACTTGCTCCGGACACTGCGAGAGGGCTGTACAAGCAATGATCACACGCACGGCACAGCGGACACACCAGGAACCGCGGTGTTGACCGTCGAATGGCGCTAGCTGCGCAGCATTTGTGCACCGCCGCCATCAGTGTCAGCCAGTTTGCCGTGGCATACGGAGCTCCATCGCAGTCTTTAACGCTGGTAGCATGCCGCGACAGCGTGGACGTGAACCGTATGTGCAGTTGACGGACTTTGAGCGAGGGCGTATAGTGGGCATGCGGGAGGCCGGGTGGACGTACCGCCGAATTGCTCAACACGTGGGGCGTGAGGTCTCCACAGTACATCGATGTTGTCGCCAGTGGTCGGCGGAAGGTGCAAGTGCCCGTTGACCTGGGACCGGACCGCAGCGACGCACGGATGCACGCCAAGACCGTAGGATCCTACGCAGTGCCGTAGGGGACCCCACCGCCACTTCTCAGCAAATTAGGGACACTGTTGCTCCTGGGGTATCGGCGAGGACCATTCGTAACCGTCTCCATGAAGCTGGGCTACGGTCCCGCACACCGTTAGGCCGTCTTCCGCTCACGCCCCAACATCGTGCAGCCCGTCTCCAGTGGTGTCGCGACAGGCTTGAATGGAGGGACGAATGGAGACGTGTCGTCTTCAGCGATGAGAGTCGCTTCTGCCTTGGTGCCAATGATGGTCGTATGCTTGTTTGGCGCCGTGCAGGTGAGCGCCACAATCAGCACTGCATACGACCGAGGCACACAGGGTCAACACCCGGCATCATGGTGTGGGAAGCGATCTCCTACACTGGCCGTACACCACTGGTGATCGTCGAGGGGACACTGAATAGTGCACGGTACATCCAAACCGTCATCGAACCCATCGTTCTACCATTCCTAGACCGGCAAGGGAACTTGCTGTTCCAACAGGACAACGCACGTCCGCATGTATCCCGTGCCACCAAACGTGCTCTAGAAGGTGTAAGTCAACTACCCTGGCCAGCAAGATCTCCGGATCTGTCCCCCATTGAGCATGTTTGGGACTGGATGAAGCGTCGTCTCACGCGGTCTGCACGTCCAGCACGAACGCTGGTCCAACTGAGGCGCCAGGTGGAAATGGCATGGCAAGCCGTTCCACAGGACTACATCCAGCATCTCTACGATCGTCTTTGTCTATGTGCCTGTGGTTCTGTCAGTGTGATCATGTGATATATCTGACCCCAGGAATGTGTCAATAAAGTTTCCCCTTCCTGGGACAATGAATTCACGGTGTTCTTATTTCAATTTCCAGGAGTGTATAATAATAAACCCACGATTCGACAAAATAGAAATAATGCGTTTTCAACCGGATAACTATCTGTTGGCCACCATAATTCTACAGTCATCGATTGGACCACAGCAGAAGCTACTCACCATCCTGATCACCAAACATGTCCAAATATCCAATCAGAAAAAAACATAAGAAACTCCATTCTGGGCATTTCTCACACAATAGCACTAGTTTTCAGCTGTGGATGAGTTTTCTCTCCCGAGCACAAACAATAATCAATACTATACGGTCATCCACCAAGCTCTGCAACTGGAGGTTCTTAAGCTGCTGTACGTAAGCCTTTGGGGAAAGACCCATATGAAGAACCTAGACCGGACACATGTGTGCTGCGCATACACGCCAGTAGATACGTAGCAACTAGTCATGTGTGTGGTATATGTCAGCACCAGAGCTACATTCTCACCATGAACAACCCGGAGAACGAATTCACTGGGATTTCGTTGGCCATTTTGTGAAATCCAGCCGATTGATTGTGGTGGATGCATTGTTCAATTTTCCCTGTATTATTAATATGCAACCTACCTCCTCAGAAGCAACCGTTAACGCTTTAATTAAGATCCTGGCCTCAGTCACATACAGCTATCCAACGTTTACAGCTTACAAGTTTCCACCATATCTAGATCTACATGATTAGTCTGCATCGAATGCAATTTTAATGCCTTATTTGTGAAGCTGTTAACTACTGGTAATTATGAAATAGTTAGGTATATAGTCCACATCAATGAAACTGTGTTTCACATTACATTATTTTCGTTATTAATGTTTGGAAACAACTGATTTCTTCCTGTCGGCCGGTGTGGCCGTGCGGTTCTAGGCGCTTCAGTCTGGAACCGCGTGACCGCTACGGTCGCAGGTTCGAATCCTGCCTCGGGCATGGATGTGTGTGATGTCCTTAGGTTAGTTAGGTTTAAGTAGTTCTAAGTTCTAGGGGACTGATGACCACAGCTGTTAAGCCCCATAGTGCTCAGAGCCATTTGAACCATTTTTGATTTCTTCCTGAAGGAATTATCTTCTAGTAAATTTCTGAACATGGGCTTTAACTTCAAAAGTAGGAAGTGACATTATGAGAAGCAGGCTTGCGGGGCAACAGCAGTCGTGAGTATTTAACGGCTTATGCCAGCCTTCCAACCGAGCAGACGAAGTGAGCAAGGTGGGTGACGAATGTGAGGTATGTAGGTGCTTGAGCTCCAGATGGGATCGGAGTGTGCACGCTGACTGAAGGATGGAGATGATTCAATTGCAGCTAAGATGGATGAAATGAAAAGGAATATTATTTCTTTTCAACGAAATTACGTTACAGATCATACAAACATGGTACAGAAAAATCAATACACCAGAAAATTTGCAGCTGTATGCGCTGTAACTGTCCGTGGCATATTTTTGACGTGGTTTTCACGTCTTCGGTAATACCATTTTTGACTGTGCTACGATGATTCGAAAATGGGTCTCGGCCCGAAACTAGTCACCGAGTGAATAAAAAAATTAAAATTTGCAGCTCTGGAGTGGTTTTTCGTTACACAGAGAAGGTTTAAAAGTTAATGCGCAGTTCTATAAATCCCCCACAGTTATATGTAATCTAGAGGCGGCATGAGTGTCCTGGAAAGTTACGTAATATTCCTTATCCATGAGTATTCACAGTTTGCTGTTATATATAAATGTCTATAGTTTTATGTATGTATTGTCATGTTGTAGATGTAGGTATGCTACGTAACCTTTGTTAATAACTTGTTTAGTATTATTTGGATATTTCAATGAGAGGTTGCAAAATAAGTGCAATAGTTTTCACTGTAATGTAGTATATTATGCATATATGTACTTAGCTTTAAATTTGAACAGTGGTCGTTATTGGAATGTGTGTCTTGAAGTCAGTAGTGTGTGATGTCACAGAAACTATTTAAGCACGAGTGGTAGGATATGTCGTCAGAAGGCTTTGTCTGTGTCTTTCGGAGCCTTTTGTCAGAGGTCAGTACTGGTGAGTCTGATGAGGAGTTTGTGCCTGATCAGTGAAATAAACTTTTTGTTTAACATTCCTGTTCTGAAAGTTCCGTAATTATAATGGTATCTAATAAGTGAATTCGCGTAATACATTAAATATCATAAAATGGAGTGTCTATGGAACACAAGAATAACAACAAATTTTTGATGTTTTTTGTTTAAATCAAATAATCTCTTTTCGATGTTGAAAATTTTCGCCGTAGCAAAATTTCACTGTCTCCCCAAGTAACAATAGTTTGGTTACAGCAGCTGCGAGCCATAGACTTTAACACTTCAATGTATTACAACTGTTTGTTGCAGTTGATATTTGTAGTCCAGATTTATGTCGTAACTGCCTGCACCACAAATCCAGCGAGAATTGTAGCCAAGAAATGCAACACGATGAGCAGCAGTTACATGTTTCACACGAGACGCTAACACTACTTGATTAATTATTGTTTAATTGTTTTTTAAGATACCGTAATGTGTTAACTGCTCACTGCCTACACGTCTATGTTTCAGTTAAGCAGGCGAAAACGTTTTTGTTTTATAGTTACATGTGTGAGGGGAGGAACGGTTACGTTAGGAAAAGTTCATGTTAATTAGTTATGGACAACATCCTTGTCAAGATGATTTGTAATAACATGTGGTCGTATTACTTGAAGCTAATTAGTTCCTTTCTTTCAAGTAATTATGCATAGTCGTGTTGTTGAATAAAAAAATATTATTGGCAGTATAAATGTTTGTTCAGCAATATTAATGAGACGTAAAAGAAGAGACAGAGGAAATGCCTTCAGCCTATAGAAAAGTTTCTCAAGTTTCTTAAGTTATGCTCATCTACTGAGACAATCGTTTTGCCATAATTCGTGGTTAATTTGAGTTGTAGGAAACTGTGTTTGCTTGCTTCATGTTTTCATTAAAGCCAAGAAATTAAATTTCAGGAAAATCCTTGTTAATGATTTAGATGAATATACAGACCAACTCTCAGCTTTTGTCACTCGGGACTATCGATCATGTTCTTTAGCAAATAGTATTTTTTTTCAGGTGATAAAAATCAAAAGATAAGGTTATACTATTCCTGCTCCTACTGCTGAAGACACGCACTGTGGTTTATTGGATTTTTCGAAGTCATTGTAGCAATGCCTAAGACAAGAACAGCAGTGTATGTCAAAAGTGGTTAGGAAAAAGACCCATTTAAGCAGCTTCAAAATAATACGATTGCCTAAATCATAGTCCAAACAAATTTAGGTCACGGTTAGACATTCTACAATTCTAAAATTATTAAAAGCTTTGTCATAGATGACATATTTAAGTGTCTAGCATTACATAAATGTAACTAGCTCACTCAAGTGTAAAAGCATGGGACTTCACTCAAGAGCTAAACTTCGTTCTAAGTTAAATAATTTGTTTCGTGGAAGCTCTGATTTCTCTTCCCCTTTTCCCTGTATCCGTGAGGGTGAATAAAATGTTTTCGCATTGGGAAGAGAAAGTTAGTGATTGAAACGTCTAAAAAGATCTTCCAGCAACGAGAAATGCCTTTGTTTTAACGATTCCCGCACCAACTCGTTTATCATAATCTGTGACATTTTCGCCATTTCTCGAAAGTGCGAAACGAGCTGCCCTTATTTGAACCTTTTCGTTGTCGTCCGATGGTTCTGTCTGGTAGGGAGCTCATAGTACACAGCAGTACTCCAGAAAACGAGGGAGAAGGGTTGTGTAAGCAGTGCCTTTAGTAGATTTGTTTCAGTTCCTAAGTGTTCTACCAAATAAAGCCGCCCTTGGGTCTCACATTTTCTACATGATTGCTCGATTTTGTTTGTAATAGTGATCCCAAGGTACTTATTGAATCTACAACTTCTAAATGTGTGTTATTCATCACCTAAGCAAAATCTAATGCTTATTATTCTCGTGGAGAATCCCACATCTTCTTTTATTTCCGGTTAAATGCCACTTTATTGCAACACACAGATACATTGTCTAAATCATTTTGGTATTCCTTTGGACCTTCTGAGGAATCTGCAAGAGTGTAAACAACAAACTCATCTGCTAACAATCAAAATAGGTTTCCTAAACAGGTTACACTAATTAAAAACAACTGTGGGCCTAGGGCACTTCCTTGAGGAAACTCAGTTATCACTTCGGTGTCATTAGATGACTTCCTGTCAATTGCTACGAACTGTGAACTTTCTGGGAAAAAATTAAGAATCCAGTGTCACAGAATTTTTTTTTGATTAGAAATTACTTGTGAAGGATGGTGCCAGAAGCATTCTGAAAATCTAGAAACATGGAATCAAGATGAATCCCCTGTCGACTGACTTAGCGTGAATAAAAAGGCAGCAGTATGAAAAAAATTCTAAATCCGTGCTTGATACTTGACAATAGATCGTTTTCTTCGCGGTATGTCGTAATTTTAGAACACAATATATCTCCCAGAATCCTACTACAAATCGATGTCGTGCCTACCCACTTACTTTATAATAGTGAGGCGGGACGAGTGATCTTGGCTTTCAAACAGCAAATGTTCAATACGAACAGGCGAGGTGTCGACAGAGTCAACTTTAACGCCGTTTCTAATTCTTTAGTGTTCTACATTGGTGAGTGGAAGAAATCAAGTCAAAGTACTTCACATGCACCAACTCCGGATGGTGCTGCAATTCTGCATCGGGTACTGAAGCCACCCCACTCTGGCTCTATTATCAGTTTTCGCTCTCGGTCTCTAAAATGCTTTCGGGAGTGCTGCCCATAGTTAACATCCATGAGACGGAGTTGCCACTCATGTGGTATGTCGAGAGTACCAACGGATGTGCTGTCCCCACAGTGCCTCATACCCTGACATTGGCCACCCACTGCCCCTCCCTCTACATATCTTCTGGGCCCCTCCTTTACTGTGTACTGTAAATGCTAGCCACAGAGCAGTGTCAGCAGTTGCTTGTGCCTACCTCGAAGCTCTTGCGTTCTTCATATGGTTGTGTTCTATGTCAACCTGTTTAAAGAACAATTTAAAGGTATACATTGCTATAGACTTGGATTAGAATGTTTTGTTTTCATCATTGGCTTGTATGTCGTGGCTGACCTCAGCACAGTCACGGCAGCATTCGAATTTCTGTTTTAGTATATTACAACTGACTTTAACAGATGTCAGACTAGCGCCGATAGATTATACACATAAATCTTGCAAGAAACCGCATAGAAGTAGCTATGAAGCAATAGAGATGGTGTTGCGTATGTTCTGTCGGAACAGTAACATAACATGTATTAGAAGCAAACACAGTTGATAAGAAGACTAACAGGGTGAGCAACAGTGCCTTAACATTCAGTAGTCTTCAAAGGGTTTCCTTGTTTCAAGTGCCTTCCTATACCATGAGAGCTTTGAGTTATAAATTCTTATTAAACACTGTATGGTTATATCTGCAACGTACCCACTGCTGCTTCAGTTTAACACTATGTGCAATGGATTTACTATCGGGACCTTTGCATAATTTCCCAAAGTTGAAAGCTATGTCAATTCCGCTTGGCCCAATGATTGACATTCAAACATTTAGTAAAATTATTAAATAAAATTTCTTTTTCAACAGACAATAAAACAAAATAATGAAAGGTTTGTCTATTCTTATAGAAAGAATATTCCGGCTCAAATTTGAATTTTTATAGAACAAATTGGTTTATTCATTGAGCATTTCAGATATTTATAAGAACAAAGAAATTCACTTCTTTAAAGAAATATTAACGCGGATGATCTTTACACAGCATGAAATTTGCATGAGATTCCCCTATGTAATTTAAACGCATCTGACTTTCTTATTGACAGTGTAAAATTTAGCGCATCTGACTTTGTATCTTTATTTATCGCTAACGTATCTGACTTTTGACTAAAACTATGGTCCCCTACAGAATGGTATCGCTTATAAACACAAGTGCGAACTTTTGGATCGGAAGAAAAGGATATTCCACAACTGTACCCATTAATCAATATGCACATACAATTACTACACCAACATATGTCACCATACAGTAACTATCTCTACTCAGAAGTATTCCATCGAAAACCAAAATTATTATATATAATTTGATTTGATCATTCACTTTGATAACCACTATTGTACTGCTGCCTACTCCCGACACAAATTCACCCTTTGAAATATGAAAACCCTCCCAAAATTACACATACAAAATACACACACTCAAGATGAGCTACTTACTTTGTTGCAGCAAAAATTCATGGCTACGTTATCAGTTTACTAATCTCTTTCCCCGCTTTGCAATTTTAATTACTCAGAAAATCTCCCCACGTGACTCTACATTCAAGTAAACATGAATAAGGAAGCATTATCTTCCCTTGGTTTGCTAAATTTCGACACACGCTTTCACACGAGATACCACGTGTCGTTAACAAAGGATCCACGTTACTAAATCTTTCAACATTGCAGATATGTAAGAAAATTGAAAATATATAACAGTACTCAATTTAACACGCATATTTCATGTAATAGCACACTTCCTACTTACATGCTATAGGTCCCTAGCACTCGTGCATCTACTTGTTATAAAATTGGTGAGCGCCAGGTGTAAAACTAAGTAAATTGCCACACACACTTAAATCTTTCATTTTTTCTGATGAACTTTCTTGCTCAAACAAATCAGATTAAATTATGCACCGCGAAATTGTTATAAAACCACAAAGTTGCAAATTACTATCACAAAGGAAAGCAACCATTTTACATTACCTACTACTGCACATTATCTACCTAAGTGAATTTCGTCCCCCAAAATATTAATATTACTTTATGTCTAGCTGCAAAAGAAGGTTGTTTACCTAATGTGAAACCATTAATCATAAATAAGGTCCATTTCTCACAGTTAAATCGAGCATGGCTAGACTCATCTCAGACAAGCGTCCTCTCTCGTCCAAGTCTTCAGCAGCATCCCACGACTCGGACCCACTCTACCGTTCTGCTCACCTGACCGCTCATGGTGGGGGCGGCTCCTAACCAATCAGCGACTCAGAATTTCCCCAGTTTAAGGTTGCCGGTCAAACCTCCCTTCTACACAATGAGAAATATCCAGCGCTTTTCCTCCCAAAGACTGAAACTATCTGACTATCTGACCATCTAACCTACCTACACCCCGCTGCAACCAAAGGCTGAAGTTTCAGAGCTTCTATAATCGCTGCCTATCGACTAGTTGTTCCCTATCGTACACCCAGAATCGCTAAATATCGTTTGATCCTTATTATCTCCCCAAACATTCTTCCTGCAGTTATTTCCACACTTTCATTTCTTTCTCCCTCCTGCTGTGGACTCATTAGGATAAGGAAATATAGGAAACAGTGGGCATTCTTAACTTATTGAATCAATAAAAACAGTTCGATTCAACTGGTCATTCTTTTATAACTTGGTGTTGGTTTGCAGACACCGACAGTACGTCTGTGTTTAGTAAATTAAATGATATTATTATGACCTAAAAGTGATGTTATTTCGATCAAACTCGTGTTCTCAGAAGAACCCGATGATCAATTGCATTAAGTATTGTTAGATTGTCAGAAATATAAATAAGAATTGCCATTGCCAAAGACAACAGCCACCACTCATCACCAACCAATCCCGTTTAAAAAAATGGCCAGAGAGTGGACTTGCCATGCAAGAACATTCTCGCACATTTTATTAAAAATGATGTGAAAATTTGTTATGTATGACCTATCACAGAGGAGACCCTAATCTCTGTACTGGTCCACATCCCAAGACATATAGCAGGCAATTTGTTTAAACTGTTAGCAAAATATAAAAAAATAATTGAATACAAGATTGTTGACTTAAAGGACGTTAGTAGCTTGTCTGTTACCCCGTATTACAAGAAGTTTATCTAATTGCTGCCTGAGATTAACTGTCCATTTCACTCATATGGAAGTTTCCACAATGTCAGAAAATAATTACAGCTCTTAACAGTTATGACAAATTAGAAGGTAAATTACACAAAGGATATGTTACACCGCATTATTTTTATGTGCACTGGTACTAGTTGAGTGCCCCTTACAATGTCATATTACTTTTACTATTACGAATTTCTAACACAGAACAAAATACTTATTGAAAAATATTATTTTCACGTACACTGGCTCTAGCTGAACGTCCTTTTAGTGTCATATTGTATTTACTCTTACGAATTTCTAACCCAAAACACAATGCATATTGAAAAACATTATTTTGATGTACACTGGCACTAGTTGAGCGTCTTTAGTGTCATATTGCATTTACTCTTACAACTCCTAATTCTTATAATTTATACATGTACACTCCACTCAACATCTCTCACTTTGTATAGCCCACAGTAACTTCGTATGACATCTCACTTCAACAAAATTCAGAAAAACAAAACACTTTATCAGGATTGACTTTAGTGAGAACTTCACCACACTTTATACTCCCCTTAATCCAAAATACACCTCTTACTCCAAAATACAACCCTCAATCCGAAACAACATCAAAATACTGAAAAAGTACAAGGAATTATTTCGTTGACATCGTCAGGCTTCAAGTCCTGAATTCATAGTTTGTCCATTGCTACAGTTAGCAAATATTTATATATAATACTCTCAGTCGAACATTTTCACGTGCATCCTACTGTTTCCCTAAGGTTTCGACCCACCTTGGCGTCTATGATTTTTCTTATTTTGCCCTTAGTCTTGATCTCCACACAAAACACTATATCCACTAGTTACTACAGTTCCATCTAAATACTCCCCGTGTCTCTGTCATGCTGCTGAGCTTTGATGTGTGTATCATGGCAGTAAGCGCCCATTGTCCTTGCTCTGCCACGCTCGCCCGTGCCTCCTGGCGTACTGTCGCGCGCTTTCACTGTCTGTGCCATGGCACACCCATGCGTACCTCTGGTTGCGACATTTCTCTATTATTTGCACAAGCCAACAATTCTTAGTATTCTCCCTATCTTACAATCTTACTTATCCTACTTACGTACTAAGAACCCCATAATTATCACTTTACACCTTAACCCCCATAAGTTCTAATACTACAAATTTTTTATGTGACAAAAAACATCTGCAGTGGCTTGTCACTGTTATCATAACATTGATGCAATACCACATAGAAAATACTTCTTTCAGTTTAAATCACAAATTTACACGTGACGAAAAATTATCATCAGCGACTTCTTCTTATCTTACACATCAATCCCCAAAATTTTTAATACTACAGATTTTTACATCGCAAAAAAACTTCAGAGACTTTTCACTGTTGTCACAACGTTCATGTAATACCACACGGTGAATATTTCTTTCAGTTTAAATCACAAATTTGCATGTGCCTAAAATTATCCTCAGTGATTTTTCCCCTATCTTACACATCACCCTACAAAATTTTTAATATTACAAGTTGTTATGTGACAAAAAAACATCTTCAGTGACATTCATGTAATACCACATAGTAAATATTTCCTTCAGTTTAAATCACAAGTTTACATGTAACTAAAATTATCCGCAGTGACTTCTCCCTATCTTACACATAGCCCCCCAAAAGTTCTAACACTACAAAGTTTTATGGGACAAACAAAAAAACATCTTCAGTGAGTTGTCACTGTTGTCACTCCATTAATGTAGATCATAATACCACACGGAAAATATTTCTGTTACTTTGAATCTAACTGTCACTTACGTTTAGGTTGGGTCAAGGATTTAATGTTCAGGTTAGGCGATTCAGGCTAATCTCGTGGTTCACAGATCACTCAGCATTTATGCAACATGTATACAGTCTTCTATCTACTTGTTTGGCCTCATAATTCCAAGATTCCCAGTCACATTCTCTGCTATCATGCATCTATTCGAAGTCACTCACGTATGTAGTACTCAGTTTTTCGCTCAGATTCACAGCATTAGATCTTTTGTGCCTCCTCCTTTGCACAAATAACAAAAAAAATTATACCACCTGTTGCTCTTATAACTTGGCATCTTCTAATCTTCATTTTACTCAACCTGTCTGCCTCGTTCTTCTCGATGTCTTCCTACTTTATTACTCGTAGACCTCTAGTTTCTCTACACATAAACATCACTACCTCCTAGAACATACGTGTAGAAACAAAAAAAAATTAATACAACCATTAAAATATTGCAACATGTTGTCCCCCTTTCTCTAAATGTTTTTAATTAATCATTTTTACGACTGACTCAATAATTTTAGTCTTTCATTGCCTCCGCTTTTCCGTTCTCTATCTCCCGTTCTATGTTGACCTCATTATTACTTTTCATTCCTATCGTTCACCGTCCATTTGTACCCTTTCTGCAATATTCATTATTAACAAAATCTCACCTGCTCATAGAAATACCATAAAACTACCTAACGGCTCAGTATAGCCTACACAAACTTGCGCATACACAGTATAACAAAGCTCGCCTCATCGCGGCCTCAAAACGTATACTCAAAGACTCGCCTCATCGCGGCCTCAAAACGTATCCGCAAAGACTCGCATCATCGCGGCATCAAAATAAAACATATAAAATTAGCACGACTAATTCACATTAAAAATATCATTATTTCAGTCCTACAACATACCAACATGTATTTTCAGCTCATTTGGTTCACGATTAGTCGTCCTTTGGCGTAGATAATTCGTTTTATTTTTTACATTAATTCACCTCAGCCATAATTACTATTGTGAGTCTGTTCTCTTAGTTCTATATTTCATTAACTGTTACATATATGGAGTGCTCCCGTTGAATGTATACTTCTTAAAGTTTCAACTTCCACTGTATTCTTATGGATAACTCTCCTTACTCGAAATGGCCTGCAAAACAGGTTAAAGAATTTGTTTGTTTGAAACCGATATTTCTTGGACAATCTGTGCGCTATAATTAACACCTTATCTCCCCTAGATAACTCTATTTCTCTAATTTTCCCTTTTTGCCCTTTTTCTTCAGCCCTTTTTTAATTCCTTCAATAGCGCGTCTAACTATTTCCCTATGCCTTGTAATTGTGCCTTCTAGGTACGTTACAATATATCTAAAAATATCTGGTGCTGCTTGATTATACATGACAGTAACTGGCGCCATCACTGTTACACCACTTGGCATGACTTTCAAAATCTCCTCAAACTCTCTTAAATAGACACTCCAGGTCCTGTGATTTCGATTACAGTGAATCCTGCACAACTGCACTAACTCCTTAATAATCCGTCACATGGATTGCTCGCCTGGTGATAGAGTGATATGAAATTGGTTTGATCCTTCGCCTCCGCACATTCTCTGCTAAACTATAGATCTATACTGAGGTCCATTATCAGAGATCATTTTTTCGACCTCCCCCCCCACCCCCTACTTTATTGATGAAATCTCTTTCTACTCCCGTAGCTACAGTTCTTGCCGTGGCCCTCTTTAATGGCGTCAATGTGACATACTTTGACACTAGCTCAATCGTTACTAGCACGTACCTAAACTCTTCTATCGACATAGGCAGTGACCCAAAAATGTTCGTCGCTGCTAGTTCTCTCAATCTTTCCGGTACGACTGGATGGATGGGAGGTTTCGTTGACACTGTTATCGGTTTTGCTTTCTGGCAAGTAACGCATTGCTTACGAACCAGTCTAACTCTCCTCTCCATGTTCATGAAATACACCGACTCCCTAAGACGTAAAATACATTTTCTAGATCCGTAATGTCCGTAGCAAAAGTGCACGTAACATATTGCCGTGTTTACAAGTACATCTGGTACACAAATGACGCAAATCTCTGACTTTTCTCTTCTAAAAAACAAAATATTATCCTTTATCCTGCAAAATTGATCGAGCTTTTGGTTATTTTGCTGCACTCCCCGCACCGGCACCCCCCATGAACCACGGACCGTTGGTGGTGAGGCTTGCGTGCGTCAGCGATACAGATAGCCCTACCGTAGGTGCAACCACAACGGAGGGGTATCTGTTGAGAGGCCAGACAAACGTGTGGTTCCTGAAGAGGGGCAGCAGCCTTTTCAGTAGTTGCAGGGGCAACAGTTTGGATAATTGACTGATCTGGCCCTATAACATTAACCAAAATGGCCTTGCTGTTCTGGTACTGCGAACGGCTGAAAGCAAGGGGAAACTACAACCGTAATTTTTCCCGAGGGCGTGCAGCTTTACTGTATGATTAAATGATGATGGCGTCCTCTTGGGTAAAATATTCCGGAGTTAAAATAGCCCCCATTCGGATCTCCGGGCGGGGACTACTCAAGAGGACGTCGTTATCAGGAGAAGGAAAACTGGCGTTCTAAGGATCGGAGCGTGGAATGTCAGATCCCCTAATCGGGCAGGTAGGTTAGAAAATTTAAAAAGGGAAATAGATAGGTTAAAGTTAGATGTAATGGTAATTAGTGAAGTTCGGTGGCAGAAGGAACAATACTTTCGGTCAGGTGAATACAGGGTTGTAAACACAAAATCAAATAGGGGTAATGCAGGAGTAGGTTTAATAATGAATAGGAAAATTGGAATGCGGGTAAGCTACTACAAACAACATAGTGAACGCATTATTGTGGCTAAGATAGATACGAAGCCCACGCCTACTACAGTAGTACAAGTTTATATGCCAACTAGCTCTGCAGATGTCTAAGAAATTGAAGAAATGTATGATGAAATAAAAGAAATTATTCAGATTGTGAAGTGAGACGAAAATTTAATAGTCATGGGTGACTGGAATTCGAGAGTAGGAAAAGGGAGAGAAGGAAACATAGTAGGTGAATATGGATTGGGGGAAAGAAATGAAAGAGGAAGCCGTCTGGTAAAATTTTGCACAGGGCATAACCTAATCATAGCTAACACTTGGTTCAAGAATCATAAAAGAAGGTTGCACACATGGAAGAATCCTGGAAAGACTAGAAGGTTTCAGATAGGTTATATAATGGTAAGACAGAGATTTAGGAACCAGGTATTAAATTGTAAGACATTTCCAGGGGCACATGTGGACTCTGACCAAAGTCTATTGGTTATGAACTGGAGATTAAAACTGAAGAAACTGCAAAAAGGTGGGAATTTAAGGAGATGGGACCTGGACAAACTGATTAAACCAGAGCTTGTACAGAGTTTCAGGGAGAGCATAAGGGAACAATTGTCACAAATGGGGGAAAGAAATACAGTAGAAAAAGACTGGGTAGCTCTGAGGGATGAAGTAGTGAAGGCAGCAGAGGATCAAGTAGGTAAAAAGACGAGGGCTAGTAGAAATCCTTGGGTAACAGAAGAAATATTGAATTTAATTGATGAAAAGGAAAAAATATAAAAATGCAGTAAATGAGGCAGGCAAAAAGGAATACAAACGTCTCAAAAATGAGATCGACAGGAAGTGCAAAATGGCTAAGCAGGGATGGCTAGAGGACAAATGTAAGGATGTAGAGGCTTATCTCACTAGGGGTAAGATAGATACTGCCTACAGGAAAATTAAAGAGACCTTTGGAGAAAAGAGAACCACTTGTATGAATATCAAGAGCTCAGATAGAAACCCAGTTCTAAGCAAAGAGGGGAAAGCAGAAAGGTGGAAGGAGTATATAGAGGGTCTATACAAGGGCGATGTACTTGAGGACAATATCATGGAAAGGGAAGAGGATGTAGATGAAGATGAAATGGGAGATATGATACTGCGTGAAGAGTTTACTGAACACTGAAAGACCTAAGTCGAAACAAGGCCCCGGGAGTAGACAACATTCCATTAGAACTACTGACGGCCTTGGGAGAGCCAGTCCTGACAAAACCCTACCATCTGGTGAGCAAGATGTATGAGACAGACGAAATACCCTCAGATTTGAAGTAGAATATAATAATTCCAATCCCAAAGAAAGCAGGTGTTGACAGATGTGAAAGTTACCGAACAATCAGTTTAATAAGCCACAGCTGCAAAATACTAACGCGAATTCTTTACAGACGAATGGAAAAACTAGTAGAAGCCGTCCTTGGGGAATATCAGTTTGGATTCCGTAGAAGTATTGGAACACGTGAGGCAATACTGACCTTACAACTTATCTTAGAAGAAAGATTAAGGAAAGGGAAACCTACGTTTCTAGTATTTGTACACTTGGAGAAAGCTTTTGACAATGTTGACTGGAATACTCTCTTTCAAATTCTAAAGGTGGCAGGGTAAAGTACAGGGAGCGAAAGGCTATTTACCATTTGTACGGAAACCAGATGGCAGTTATAAGAGTCGAGGGACATGGAAGAGAAGCAGTGGTTGGGAAGGGAGTGAGACAGGGGTGTAGGCTCTCCCCGATGTTATTCAATCTGTATACTGAGCAAGCAGTAAAGGAAACAAAAGAAAAATTCGGAGTAGGTATTAAAATCCATGGAGAAGAAATAAAAACTTTAAGGTTCGCCGATGACATTATAATTCTGTCAGAGACAGCAAAGGACTTGGAAGAGCAGTTGAACGGAATGGACAGTATCTTGAAAGGAGGATATCAGATGAAAATCAACAAAAGCAAAACGAGGATAATGGAATGTAGTCGAATTAAGTGAGATGATGCTGAGGGAATTAGATTAGGAAATGAGACACTTAAAGTAGTAAAGGAGTTTTGCTATTTGGGGAGCAAAATAAGTGATGATGGTCGAAATAGGGAGGATATAAAATGTTGACTGGCAATGGCAAGAAAAGCATTTCTGAAGAAGAGAAATTTGTTAACATCGAGTATAGATTTAAGTGTCAGGAAGTCGTTTCTGAAAGTATGTGTATGGAGTGTAGCCATGTATGTAAGTGAAATATGGACGATAGATAGTTTGGACAAGAAGAGAAAAGGAGTTTTCGAAATGTGGTGCTACAGAAGAATGCTGAAGATTATATGGGTAGATCACATAACTAATGAGGAGGTATTGAATAAAATTGGGGAGAAGAGAAGTTTGTGGGACAACTTGACGAGAAGAAGGGACCGGTTGGTAGGACATGTTCTGAGGCATCAAGGGATCACAAATTTAGCATTGGAGGGCAGCGTGGAGGATAAAAATCGTAGAGGGAGACCAAGAGATGAATACGTTAAGCAGATTCAGAAGGATGTAGGTTGCAGTAAGTACTGGGAGATGTAGAATCTTGCACAGGATAGAGTAGCATGGAGAGCTGCATCAAACCAGTCTCAGGACTGAAGACCACAACGACAACAACAACAACAACAACAACAGTTTATCTCTAACTATCCTCCCAACAAAGTCTCTCAGCTGGAAAATTCCTATTGCCCCTGTGGCGTCTCTAATACAATTTTCAAATGGCTCTTCACGCATATACATTAAATCAGTCCAGTTTTCCCTAATGTCTGTATCCTCAGTCTTGTGGTTCCCTAATGGGTTGCGAGATAGAGCATCTGCCACTACATTTTCCTTACCAGGTATGTGTACTACGAAATCCTGCAGGTACGGTGCCCATCTCATCAACCGTCTGTGTGTCAGTTTGGCGGACGACAGGAACACGACCGCTTTATGGTCAGTGTAGATCTTAGTAAGCCGCCCGCACAAGTAGTACCGGAACTTACTAGATCGCCGCACGATCGCCAAAGTCTCAAGCGCAGTAACCGAATAGTTTTTCTCAGCCTTGCTCGGTACTCGACTGGCAAAGGCAAATGGTTGCTGTATGATAGTTCCTCCTCGCTCGATTTCTTGGAACAGGGTCACTCCCAGCCCGCAACGTGAGCTATCGGTCGCCAAACAGAACTCCTTATCCAAATTTGGATGTCCTGGTAGAGGAGCCTCTAACAGTGCCATTTTTAATGAAACAAATTCGTCCTGCGCCACAGCATCCCAGGGCCAAAAAGCCTTCTTTCCACTCAAGTAGTACAGTCGAGGCGTAGCCATTCCTTTGATTTGAATAAACCGCTTGTAGAAATTGAGTAAACCCAGATAACCACGTATTTGTCGCTTTGTCTTCGCTACCGGAAAATCCCTAATCGCGTATAATTTACCCGGGTTCGGCCTAGTCCCCTCTGGAGATATGACATGCCCTAAAAAAGCTATCTGCTTCTTGCCAAACTCTGACTTACGCAGGCTCACAGTGACTCCAGACTTAGCTAAAGCATCTAATAAAATTTCTAGCGTTCTATTACGTTCGACCCAATTCTTCTCCGCTATGAGTACATCATCGATGTATAACGTTACTTTGTTTCTAATCTGTTCCGGAATCACCAGTGCTCCTCAAGGAACAGCCTACAAAATTCCTCGAAAGTGACACATCTGTTTATCTTTTCTTGCATTATAGCACGGGCGTCATCGCGTAAATAATTACACACAAACTTAATTTGCTACGGTCGCAAGTTCGAATCCTGCCTCGGGCATGGATGTGTGAGAAGTCCTTAGGTTAGTTAGGTTTAGGTAGTTCTAAGTCCTAAGGGACTGATGACCTCACATGTTAAGTCCCATAGTGCTCAGAGCCATTTGAACCATTTGAGCCAAAGTTAATTCTTAACTTGTGCCCCCAAGAAGTCAATACAGAATCATGAAACGTAGCCACCCACATTTTCGGGTGTTGCGAAGCAGCGGCGTCAGGATAGTGCGTATAGTTCTGTACCGTCACGAAATGCTTTCTGCATTCCTCATCCACATTGTCCATCTGTTCTCTGCTAGTACTTTCTGCTCTATTCCCCGTCCTGTTTAGCCTGCATAGCCTCTCCCCTAATTCTGCCAAGTCTCTTTCTTCCGGATCTTTCAAACTGCTCCTTTAATGTAAATTGTCGTTAGTACGCCTTACTGCTACAGTTGTTTCCAATTTAGGTGGACGGATAAGGTAAGGACGGAGGAGGTTCTGCACAGAAACGGAGGAGAAAAGAATATGTAGAAAATACTGACAATAAGAACGGTCAGGGTGACAGTACATCTGTTAAGACATCAGGGAATAATTTCCATGGTACTAGGGGGACCTGCAGAGGGTACAAACTGTGGAAGAAGAGAGAGATTGGTATACATCGAGCAAATAATTTATGACGTAGGTTGCAAGTGCTACTCTGAGATGAAGAGGTCGCCACAGGAGAGGAATTGGTGGTGGAAAGGATCAAACCAGCCAGAAGACTGATGACTGGTAAATGAGCGGGGAATAATATGGTATATTGGAATCATAAATAAATAAAATCTGCTTTCAAAAAGAAAATGTGTTGTCTCATTAATTGAAGGGAATTCGAATTAATTTTAAGTTAGTGCGGCATTAAATCTTAAGCTCCACGTATTGGTCTTCTTGGTTCATTCAGTACCAAGGGGCTGCCGTGTCATACTCTGCCATATGACGTCATTAGAATGCCATATGGAGTGCCAGGGGGTCAGCACACCTCTGTCCCTGCCTTTATCGGGTTCCCCGACCTAGAAGCCACTAGTACTCGCTCAAGTAGCTCCTCAAATAGCATCGCGAGGCGGGGTGCGACCCATTCCAGTCCTGCCACCAAGGAACATTACCTGGCCGCACAGGCAACTGAAGACAGGACCTCCACATAACAGTCAGCCACACTGACCACTGAGCGACGGAGACGGACAGTGAGGAAGGACAAATCGTTTTGCATTATCAAGAAATAAGGGAGAGAGTGGCACGGATATGATAAGCAAGCTGGGGTGGCAATCATTAAATGAAAGGCGTTTCTCGCTGCGGCGAAATCTTTTTACAGGATGATCAACTTCCTCTTTCAAATGTCAAAATACAATGCCGGAAAAAAATTAGTACATTTGGAACGACGACTTCGATTTTGATCCAATGACGGTGTATGTCACCTTGGGGCAGTGGATGTACTGATAATGGTTTCAACGTCAACCGCCAATAGATGGTGTAGCAGCATAGCTACCAGAGCACCATCTATATCTAGCCTTTAATAGGGAAAGCCAGAAGGCTCAGTGTAATGGAAACGTTTGAAGAGAGCACGCAACCATGCCACGGAGACAAACTCGTGCTTCCTGCAACTGAGCAAGTTTGAAAGGGATCAAACTGTGGGCTTCTGAGTGGCGGGATGGTTCTTTCGGAGAACTGCCGCACAACATGGACGTACTGTAACGATGCTGGTGTCCGTGGTCATTAGAGGAGGTTCTGGACGTCTACGCAGCGTCGACACCCGCAAGGATCGTCGTATACGACAGCGTGCCAGATCATACAGCTACCACAGCTCGGATAGAAGGGATGTCACCTCAGACGTGTCAACACCAGCTGATGGAACCGGTTTTTAGCAGAGGAATTACGGCCACGTCTACCTCTAAACCCTCTTCCACTCACACCACAGCATCAACGTGCACGCGTCGTCAAACGATCACCTAGAAGATGAAATGGCGCTCCGTGGTTTTCAGCATTGAAAGTTGATTCTGCCTTCATGAATGATGAAGCAAAATTGAAAATGTGAAGTAGGATAAAAGATCAGACTGACTGAGAAAATACTGCTGGTTTTCAACAAAAATGCCACATTTATACCTCTCGAAGTGGGGCTAATTCAACTCTGATGGAAAGTATAGCTTGCAAAGCTTCGCAACCGTTAAAGTTAATGGATTTATTGTTTACTTTTGTAGTTTGTGTTTATTTACTATCGACAGAAGCTGAACGAAATGTATTTTGAAAGCTACATTTTTTCGGTTGGATATGTAATGCCTATTCTAGGGCCACATTAGAGCTGGATAAATGTGCAAAAACTCTCAACACCTTCCTCAAATTCGTGGGTGGAATCAACTTTTAGCAGCCTAGGGCTGCACCAAGATATTCCTCGGGTCTCCAGTGCATCACATCACTGTGCAGAGCGCCAACTGGAATGCCGAATTCCTAGCTCTGTGACTGCATGTGTTGCTGTTTGGCACCTGGAGAAATGGTAAATTTCTAGTGGAAATTTCTTGTGGAATATTTTCAAACATTCCCGCTTCGTCTCGTATAGTTTCATTGACTTCCGACAGGTGGCAGCGCTGTACGGAGCTGTTAAAATGGCGTCTGTAACGGATGTGCGTTGCAAACAACGGGCAGTGATCGAGTTTCTTTTGGCGGAAAACCAGGGCATCTCAGATATTCATAGGCGCTTGCAGAATGTCTACGGTGATCTGGCCGTGGACAAAAGCACGGTGAGTCGTTGGGCAAAGCGTGTGTCATCATCGCCGCAAGGTCAAGCAAGACTGTCTGATCTCCCGCGTGCGGGCCGGCCGTGCACAGCCGTGACTCCTGCAATGGTGGAGCGTGCGAACGCACTCGTTCGAGATGATCGACGGATCACCATCAAACAACTCAGTGCTCAACTTGACATCTCTGTTGGTAGTGCTGTCACAATTGTTCACCAGTTGGGATATTCAAAGGTTTGTTCCCGCTGGGTCCCTCGTTGTCTAACCGAACACCATAAAGAACAAAGGAGAACCATCTGTGCGGAATTGCTTGCTCGTCATGTGGATGAGGGTGACAATTTCTTGTCAAAGATTGTTACAGGCGATGAAACATGGGTTCATCACTTCGAACCTGAAACAAAACGGCAATCAATGGAGTGGCGCCACACCCACTCCCCTACCAAGAAAAAGTTTAAAGCCATATCCTCAGCCGGTAAAGTCATGGTTACAGTCTTCTGGGACGCTGAAGGTGTTATTCTGTTCGATGTCCTTCCCCATGGTCAAACGATCAACTCTGAAGTGTATTGTGCTACTCTTCAGAAATTGAAGAAACGACTTCAGCGTGTTCGTAGGCACAAAAATCTGAACGAACTTCTCCTTCTTCATGACAACGCAAGACCTCACACAAGTCTTCACACCCGAGAGGAGCTCACAAAACTTCAGTGGACTGTTCTTCCTCATGCACCATACAGCCCCGATCTCGCACCGTCGGATTTCCATATGTTTGGCCCAATGAAGGACGCAATCCGTGGGAGGCACTACGCGGATGATGAAGAAGTTATTGATGCAGTACGACGTTGGCTCCGACATCGACCAGTGGAATGGTACCGTGCAGGCATACAGGCCCTCATTTCAAGGTGGCGTAAGGCCGTAGCATTGAATGGAGATTACGTTAAAAAATAGTGTTGTGTAGCTAAAAGATTGGGGAATTACCTGGTGTATTTCAATGCTGAATAAAACAACCCCTGTTTCAGAAAAAAATGTATTGCATTACTTATTGAACTGCCCTCGTAGATATGTAGATTTAGATAGAATTGCAGTTTTTCTCCTAGAAGTCTGCAGTTCACTGGAGTCGCGGACATTGAGTGGTACATATTCGAGAGAATTCAGTAACGAATAAAATGGCTGTACCCAGAGTGCCCTCCCTTGGATTATGACACCGGTGAAGAAAACAGTACCTGAAAAAAATCCTTAACTGAATACATGAAGGACTGACATCATCGAACAACTGAATGTTACTCTAAGGTCTTACGTAAGGATTCAAAGTTAGCTAGAGTCGTCTAGTTTTCAGATTTTGCGCCTCGAGAACTGCACTGCTCTAGTAAAGATCTGGCAGGACTAGAGACTGGACTAATGTCCGTTTACTTTCGGAAGAAAACAGCTTTCATATTTGTTTGTGTTACGTGTAGGGAACAGAACGATTTCCCGCGTTCAGCAAGAGTTCGTTTTTCTCAATTTAAATGTCCATTAAAATTATGCCGAGCTCTTTTACTGTTTCTTTTTTTTTAATAGAGTAATTGGGTGACAGCTGCCGCTTAGTTTCTTTGCTTCTAAGCATCATTCTACGTTTACACACACACACACACACACACACACACACACGTGTGTGTGGTAGAGAGATGGTTAGAAGCAAAGAGATTAAGGGACAGATGAAAGGATGTAGAGGGTTGGAGGATGAGTGGTTGTATTGCTGTCCAGAGGTGAAAAGAAACAGGGATGTGGGAGGGGGTTGGAAGCAGTGAGGACAAGATGGCCTGGACGGTGGGCATCGTTAGTATTCCAGTCCCGGACGGCTGTGGGGGTATAAAAGCGGTGGACGCGACTCGACCGGCACACAGCAGCCATGAGGTTCCAGCTAGCAGTACTGCTCACCGTAGCTGTCAGCATCGCGGCCGCCTGTCTCATCACCAACTGTCCCCGTGGGGGCAAGAGGGCCGGCCTGCAACACGTAAGGCGTCCATATTCTCACTTGCTGCGCTGTCTACTGTTTCCATCTGAAAACTTCCCGCTATTTACACAATTAACAAATTTATCAACTCTCTCTAAATAGTTTTCACGTTATATTTACCGTTAAGTCATCTCTCTCTGTTCGGGTTTGGTGAGTCTGTCCTCTTCAGCAGTACGGAAAGTTCTTGTAAGGGTGACCCACATCAATAGCCTTTAGTTTCTGACCCAAGTGTACTTCTCCAGTAGGTACGCAATCTTAGTGTTCTGGAAGATCTTAGAAACGCCTGCTGCTTTTACCTATGTCGAACTTCGTGACTCTGACTCAGCAACAATGACGAACTGCGTGGAATGGAGAGACTTGAATTGGACATGCGGTACGTGCTAGTGAGAGGCTCCTTTATGTTGTCAGCAATGGGCTCGGTAGAGAGATACCATAATACACATTATACAACATTAGGGGTAGGCTGTCGCTAGTTGCAGTCTGGAATGTAAAAGAAAAGAGCATCGGGTGGTTGTATTTCAGTCCTCGAGTGACTATTTCAGAAGTTATAATAATTACGTTATTGCAGTGCCTGCGTTGTTCAGAAGTACGATGCAATGTTCCTGATGGAACAGGCACTGTGGCGACTGCAGCCGTTATGAAATACATGAAACGTATTTGCAGTTGCGAATATGGGCAACCATCAGCTGTATAATGGAATGCTGACAATGAAAAATTGTGCCGGACTGGGACTCGAATGCGAATTTTTCTCTTATGGGGAGCGATTTCCTTAACATTAGGCGATCCGAGAACGACTCACGGGTAGACATAGGGTTGACAACATGGGGAAGTTTGGGTTTGTCTATAAATCGAGCTCGGATACCCTAATGGTAAGAACCGGCCATCCGGGTTCGAGTCCCAGTATGGCACAAATTTTGATTTGCATCATTCCATTGTACTACTGATGGGCGTCCATAATTGACCTATTGAGATCGCACTGAAACTGTCTAGACTTAATGACAAACTTCAGTCTGATTCTGACTTGTATATATCGTCACTATGTGATGCGTGTACAGCTAATAGTTGTCAGTAAGATAAGGCATCAGGCAGGCAAATGGAGACCGACAATGAGGCCACTTTCAAACTTGTCCAGTGGTGATAATGTTGTCTCAGACTAGCACGCGGCATCTCCGTGTCCGTCACCGTGATCATTCTGAAAATGTTCACGCCCCTTGTACACCCTGTCAGACCCTGTAACATTTCTAAATGTGAACAACACTAACGTACTCTGGTTAGCATTCTACTGGTCAGAGAGAATTGTATCTGTAATCACTTACATATCCGGTGATGGTGTGTACATCTATGAAGTCACACTGACAACTGACAATGTCTTCCGGATGCTCACTTTTTTTTGTCAGAGAGTGTAATACGATCAGGCAACGGCGTTGCCGTTGTGGTAACACCAGTTTTCCTCAGATCACCGAATGTAAGCGCTGTCGGGCTGGGCTAGCACTTGGATGGGTGACCATCTGGTCTGCCGAGCTTTGTGGCAAGTGGGGTGCTCAGCCCTTGTGAAGTAAACTGAGGAGCTACTTGGTTGAGAAGTACCGCCCCTGGTCTCGTAAACTGACATACGGCCGGGAAGCGGTATGCTAACGACATGCCCCTCCATATCCGCATCCAGTGACGTCTGTGGTCTGAGGATGACACGGCGACCGGTCGCTACCGTTGTGCCCTCTTGGCCTGTTCGGGTGGAGTTTAGTTTTAGTGTAATATGATCAATTATTAGAGTAGCATGGAGAGCTGCATCAAACCAGTCTCAGGACTGAAGACCACAACAACAACAACATGATCAATTATATATTCAGAGATGAGCTTTTTGTGCTGGGACCTAGATAACTGCTGCACCCTGCACATTGCAGCTGGCAGAATGATCCTCTTACCTCTCTTCACAGAATGGGTGTAGCAGAAAGCAGTACTGTATGTGCAACATGGTTACAGTGTGGGCTACTGTTCTTGCAGAAGTGTCGACACGTGCGCTTAAAGGCCAAAGCGCGTGCCTGGATCCACGCTAATAGTGTGGCTGGCACACTGGCAGCTGGTAGAATAGCATTCGCTCCCCACTCCTCAGACTCTTCCAGAAGTGTCGATATTCCGCTTTTCACCTTCCCATGTTTGCCTATTAGCCAGGCAGACAAGCTGCTACACATTATCAGCAGAACGGGTAGTTTGCAAACCCATCTTCTAACTGCCGTACACTACATAGCAGTTTATTCTGTACTCCTTCATTACAGTGTTATGAGCAGACTTTGTCATTAATGATAAGTCTTTTCATATCCGATTAGCACAAGATGAGGCTCAATGAAATATACGTTCATTTTTGGTCATTTTAGGCCAGAAAATGGTGAATTTTATTTGTCCTTTTCTTCCTTTTCAGCGTATTTCGGCTTTATTTATTTATTTCGATATGAAAAAATCTCTGAAACTTCACTCTCTTTCAAGTACTACTGGCTATTCTCAGTTCGAAGCATCATCAGGTTATCTCTAATGCATGTTTTCTGTAGTAATCAGAACCGTCTCTAAAAGTCGAAATTCCTAAGAACCTGAAGATATCTATTACACTGGAAGACCAACTGAAGTAAAGTTTTGGAAGTTTAGTTTCTGTAACCTTAGTGTGTTTCAGCCAGCTGAAAAAAAGAGATAAATCCGCCCAAACAGGCTTTTAAACCCAACGGTACCGACCGGCTACTGTGTCATCCTCAGCCCACAAGCGCCACTGGATGCGGATGTGGAGGGAATGTGGTCAGCACACCGATCTTCCGGCCGTACGTCAGTTTACGAGACCGGAGCCGCTCCTTCTCTATCAAGTAGCTCCTCAGTTTGCCACACAAGCGCTGAGTGCACCCCAGATGCCAACAGCGCTCAGTAGACCGGATGGTCACCCATCCCAGCTCGAGAGTGCTTAACTTTGGTGTGTTGACGGGAACCGGAGCTACAACCGCGGCAAGGCCATTGTGTGACCCCAGTTATAGCAATTTTAATTACTTTTTCCAGGTGTATATTCCGGGTTCGCTGAAAAACAGTTCATTCTAAATTCCCCGAATGCATTTTAGCAGACAAGGAGTTCGTTTTTCATTTGATGTTGAGTTGAAAACTACATATACGATAGAAAAAGCTTTTCTTTCATACTAAACTTCCTAGCACTACGTGCATACCACCAGAATGTGATTTTTAATATCCACTGAGTGATATTCTTTTCCTATTTCAATCAATGCTTGCCTATATCCTGCTAAATGACCTCATGCCCTTAGCGTGCGTTTCTACCCACTTGTCAGCCACCGTGTCTTGTCCTTTTTCAAAAAATTTATGGAGTGAGGAAACTGCTGGTAAAATTTACAAACATCGCTTAAAATTCTCGAGGTTCCCGAATACGTGTTTAGTAACTGTTTACACAATTTCCGTTGCGAGACACATACTGATTTAGTTGAAACTGCCTCATGAACGCGAGAAAGCTATTTCCCTCCTGGACTTGGGCTCTGCTACTCGACTGGTATATATTCCGCAAATCTAATTTTCTCCTCAGCCTTCTTTGAGTTTGGTTTGTTCATTTTCCTGCTCCCACCGTTATGATAAATGAGCTGCAGCGTTGTTACCTATGCAAACATATCCCGGCTAGTGACGTTGCACTGATAGCGCAGCCGGCCGTGGTGGCCGAGCGGTTCTAGGTGCTACAGTCGCTGGTTCGAATCCTGCCTCGGGCATGGATGTGGTTCAAATGGCTCTGAGCACTATGCAACTTAACTTCTGAGGTCATCAGTCGCCTAGAACTTAGAACTAATTAAACCAAACTAACCTAAGGACATCACCCACATCCATGCCCGAGGCAGGATTCGAACCTGCGACCATAGCGGTCGCTCGGCTCCAGACTGTAGCGCCTAGAACCGCACGGCCACTCCGGCCGGCGGGCATGGACGTGTGTGATGTCCTTAGGTTAGGTTTAAGTAGTTCTAAGGGACTGATGACCTCAGATGTTAAGTCCCATAGTGCTCTGAACCATTTGAACCATTTGAACTGATAGCGCAACCTGTTGTCAGCTGCAGCAGGCTGAACGGGGTCCGTGAAGCTCGGGCTTGAGGAAACCCAAGTTAAGGGGCTCCGGAACGCCCTATACTTGCAATGTTAAAATAACGCTTAAAAATTACATCTTTCCTCACAAAGTATTTGAGGTAGGAAGTTGAACTTTTTACAGATTATTTATTGGAATATGGGCTACAACTCAACACAGGGATTTTACAAAATTTTAATTCAGTTATTAAAGATGATTTTTTTCAATTGTGATGAAAATTCACAACATTTTTTGCAATTTTTTATTTATATATTAAAAAATATACAGTTCTTTGGAAAAAGGCTGTGTTAAATTATGCAGAAGGTACTGTGTAACATTTACTGAAAGTTTGAAACAAATATGTTTGGAAGATCCTTAGAAAACATGTAATTAGTATGAGAAAATAAAAGTTTTGGGAATCGAGCGACAAAGATTGGATTAACTTTTTAGTGCATTCCAGGTCCATAGGATGGATTATCTTCATCCTCTGCAAACTCCTCCTCCAGCTTCCTCTTGTTCCTCCTCCTGTTTACTCTTGCTTGTATTTCTAGACTCTTTACAGCCCTGTCTGCAGCCCGAAGGCGTTCCTTGTCTAAAGCAAGCATCGCTCGTTGTTGTGTTCGTAGATTTTGCTACCATTTTCTTCAGTTGCAGTTACTGCAACACTGTTCCAAAAGGTGGTCATGTATGAACACTTATCACATTTCAGTTGTATTTCACTAGCAAGTCCTACGTGCTTTATTATGGAGAGTTCCAGACCAACTTCACTACAATGAATACATCTTACACAGTTTGAAAAAATTCCTTTGAGAACCGACATATCAAATATTTCATTCACATCCGATTCGCCCATAAAACATTCATAGTTTTCACTCATTGAAGTATTTTCTTTCCCACTTTGACTGCTATGGGCAGGTGTACTTGAGAGGTTAGGTTCACTCACTTGGTTATCGTCTTTATTGTTTACAGTAATAACACATACCTTTGGCTTTCCAACATTTCTCCTTTTCTTAAAAGCCTTCAGAGGATTTCTAATAACTTTACTTTTACTCATTATTATACTTCAACAAAACAGAGACTCAAGAAACAGAATTAATTACGAATATTTCCGAGATAACGACAGAGTAAATAAACATGAAACAATCGACAATCACACCAGCGATATATATTGAACCATCACAGGTTAGCCACAACACATACTTTATCTCACATCACTAAAATGTACCTGATGAACACGGACGTTAATAATAACACCATTTGACAGCAGTTTAACAGCGCCACAGTGGGTCACGCCCATGTAGAACACATTTCAAAAAAAATTAAAAATAGTTGTAGTCTTCGGAATTGAATAAATTATATATCTATTAAAAGGTAATAGTCTGCAGATTCAGAAAATGCAAAAAAGTAAAAATTGAACTTTTCATGATTTTGAGCCTTTCCGGAGCCCCTTAACCTGCTGTGCTTCAGTACAGAGATACTTTGGAAATTTGTCAGAAGTTCCTATGGGACCAAAGTGCGGTTCCTAGGCGTACACACTACTTAATCTAACTTAAACTAACTACATATCCATGCCCAAGGGAGGACTCGAACCTCCGACGGATGGAGCCGCGCAAACCGTGACAAGGCGCCTGAGACCACGCGGCCACCTCACGCGGTCCACAGGTACTCTTGTGTCTCCGTCGCGACAGGCTGAGCGGCTTAAGTGGTTGCAGCGAAGAGAGGGGCAGGAAGGAGAATCCTTACACCTCTAAACTCTAGGCAGACTGGCTGCAGCCCGGACTGCTGTACTTGCAGCGCGGCTACAGCTTGGCCTGCTGGTGTTGCAGAGGTGCGCGCCGTGCGGCCCCGGAGGGCAGGGCGTGTGCCTGGGCCCACACATCTGCTGCGGCCCCCGCATGGGCTGCCGGCTGGCCAGCCCCGCGGACACCGCCGTCTGCCGCTCCACGGCGCCCTGCCCCCTGGACAGCCCCGAGATGCGCTGCGCCGGCGGCGTCGGCCGCTGCTCTGCGCCGGGAGTCTGCTGCTTCAAAGGTGAGCCACGTGGCCAGGCATGTCGGGCTACGGAATTATTCTTCATCCTTCTACATCTTCAATTAGCCATTGAGGGACAATGAGGCTCAGCTGGTTGCTTGATTCGTGTCACGGATTTCGCTAAAATAGTGACATATTTCCTGGTCATGAAGGGACTTCCTCTCCTTTTTAAGGTGCCATAGCTCAATCGGTAAAAACGCAACTGCTATAGGACCACCTCTTTGCCAGCCTGTCTGTCTTTCTTTTCGGCTGTTACAAACCCTTTTTTCTCAGGAAGAGATAGAAATATAAAGTTCAAATTTGTGTCGCACACGAAGGTCTACAGCCCCTTGGCGATATAAAAATTTGAAGCTTCTAAGTCAATGCAATCGACAGATATCGCCATTTATATCGCATATTCTGATACTTCCAATCACACTCATCGAAACCTATCCTTCTTCCCGTTGCCCTAGAATCATGGAATTTGACAAAAAGCAAGGTTTCACAATGAAACCAAAGTAAAAATCCGAAAATTTTTTTGTCATTTTTTATCTGACTCTCTGTCTGTACGTCAGTTTGTTAAGACCCTCTTTTCTCAGGAATACATAAACGTATCAAGTTGAAATTTATGTCACACACTTAGATCTACGGTCCCTTGGCGCTGTAAAAAATTTCAGGTTCTAAGTCAACGCTATTAAAAGATACGCCCATTTATGCCACATATTTTCCAACTCGGGAAGTGACTCACCGGTACTTGCTGTTGATCTAGAGTCATGAAATGTGGCAAAAAAGCAAGTTTACGAAGTGCCAACCAATGGAAAAAAGTGAACACGGTAAATTTGTAATCACATCACACGAAATTTTTTCTCATATGTTTTCTGTCTGTTCGTCCGGCCCTCTGTTGGGAGCGAGCGAGGTGGCGCAGTGGTTAGATACTGGACTCGCATTCGGGAGGACGACGGTTCAATCCCGCGTCCGGCCATCCTGATTTAGGTATTCCGTGATTTCCCTAAATCGCTCCAGGCAAATGCCGGGATGACTCCTTTGAAAGGGCACGGCCGACTTCCTTCCCTAATCCGATGAGACCGATGACCTCGCTGTCTGGTCTCCTTCCCCAAAACAACCCAACCCCCAATCCCCCTCTGTTAACACTCCTTTTTCTTTGGAAAGTTTAGACGTATTTAGGTCATGAAACCTACGGTCCCTAGGCAGTGTCAAAAGTTGAAACACAATCAAAAGATAAGGCCATGTATGTCACATATTTTCATAGTCACAGCCTTACTCAAAAAAGCCTATAAGGTCTTCCCATTTACCTAGGATCATGAAATTCGGCGAGAAGTAAGATTTCACAGTAAAGGGAAAGGATAACACCCGAAAACTGATAATTTGTAATTATATCAAACGAAAAAAATACGTCTTTTGACATTTGTTATCCGACGTCCGATTTGAAATTAAAACATTCTCTAAAGTGTTGGAATCCCTGGGACCGATATCTTGCACGTATCAGTGTCGATAACACTCAAACATGGTGGAGATTCTGGATTTGCGGAACGTGTAAGCTGTCTGTATACACATACGGGACCCTCAGTGCGCGAGTCCTATTTGCACCTGGCCAGTTTTTTTAGAGCAGGGATCGGTAACCTTTCAGTACCCGCGGTTTGCAGTGTCTAATACTAAACGCCTTGTGCAACTAATATTTCAGAGGTGTTGAAGAAAAATAAGCAAAAATTCAGCAACCTTTTTTGCTTTGTTGATAGCGTCATTAGAAATTAGTTTAAAATCAAATACGCTTACCAATTTAGTGAAATAAACCCATTGAACAGTTTTAAATCATAATTTCGATTAGGAAGAAAAAAATAAGAATTTTTATAGCTAAGCGGCAGAGAAAATTTAATTTTACATCTGTATCTACGCCCTGCAAAACACTCTAAAGTGCGTGGCCGAGGGAACGTCCCATTGTAACAGTTTTTAGGGTTTCTTCCGGTTCCATTCGCATATAGAGCAGGGGAAGAATGATTACTGAAATGGCTCCCTACGTTCTGTAATTAGTCCTGTCCTTCTCTGCATACGTTCGATATCCCCCGTTAGTCCTACTAGTAAGGGTCCCACACACTTGAGCAATATACTCGAATGAGTCCCACAAATAATTTGTAAGCAATCTCCTTTGTAAACTGTTTTCATGTCCCCAGTATTCTATCACCTGCTTTACCCACGATTGAGCCTATGTCTCATTCCATTTCGTATCCCTACAAAGTGCTACACCCAAGGATTTGTATTAGTTGACCGATTCCATCTGTGACTCACTGATACTTTTGCATAGAGTAGTACGTTTATTCGTTTTGTGAAGTGTACAATTTTACATTTCTGAACATTTAAAGCAAGTTGCCAATCTTCACACCACTTTGTAGTCATATCAAGATGTGATTGGATATCTACGCAGCTTCTTTCAGACAGTACTTCGTTACAAATAACGGCATCGTCAGCGAAAAGTATGAGGTTAGCGTCATTGTCTACAAGGCCATTAATATACAATATAAACAGCAAGGATGCCGACCCAGCTTCTGCGGAGCCTTTCTGAAGTTCCTTCAACATCTGCCGATGTTTCACGATAACAATACGAGACTGGAATAGAAGGGAGAACCGACAGAGGTACTCAAAGTACCCTCCGCTACACACCGTCAGGTGGCTTGCGGAGTATGGATGTAGATGTAGATGTGGAAGGTAATATGCTGAATGCCGTCCACCAAAAAATCTCCAACCCAGTCACAACGTTCGCTTGATACCCCATGCGATCATACTTTTGATAATAACCGTAGGTGTGGTACTGAGACAAATGCCACGTGGGAAAAGTGCAAGTCCGGCTTCAAATAATCAATTTTTTCCGAATCCATGATGGTTAGCATGGAGGAGGTCATTCTGTTCGAGATACCTCGTTGCACCTGAGTTCAGAATATCTTCTAAGATTCTACAATAAACGGATGGTAAGAATACTGGACGACAGTTTCGTGGATCACTACCGCTGCCGTTGTTGCAGGTGGTTGTGACCTGTCCTTTCTTCTAATAACTGGACATATTTTTTGGGCGAGGAATTTTGCGTATCTTATGGTTAAAAGAGGGGATAACTCAGCCACGAATTCAGTACGGAATCGGACCATATTCCATCAGGCTCTGGAACGTTGTTCATTTTTAATGATTTCATGTGTTCCTCAACGCTATTGACACTAAGATCTATTTCATTCATCTTTCTAGTGGTACGAGAATAAAATTGGGGCATTAAGCCTGGATTATCCTTCGTAGAGAAAAAAATTTGAAAACAGAATTAAGCATTTATGCTTTTGCTTTGCTGTCATCAATTTCAGTTACTTTCTGGTCTATGAGGGGGTGGGACTCTGGAAAATAGTACTGTTATAATATGTTTGTCCTACTTTACGAGTTTACGTAAAGAAAAAAAACAGTGCGGGTGATCGTGGTGATCGTTTGGATGTGTGTGAATTACTGCCAGACGAATGAGGTACAATATCTGTAAGTAGATACACAAGAAATACTATTTTCTCACAATAGCGCCTAATAAATTCGAAGATATATTTTTCCGTTTCAGTAAAACCATTAAAAGACGACAGCAGGGCAAGATAAACAGAACAACACACACGCAGACATCGAATACAATGCTTGTACCAATGTAAATAACTGCACTTGAAAATTTAAATCATGTTTTCGAAAACGATCGATTATGACTAATAAAAGTAAGCTATGGAGTTGTATATGACTTCAGTCTTCCACACTTCTCTATAGAAGTAAAACATTTGCAATTATGTTTACAGTTCGTAGTAAGGTGGTTAGCGTTGCTGATTTTAGATTTGGGATTCCAGGTTCGATTCCCGATCGGATCCTCATCATTTAATCTCATCTTTATCGACGCGCTGAAGAGCCCTCAAACAGAAAGACCTTCGTTCTCATTCTTGTGATATTCATTGACACTTGCATTTGTGAACAAACGCTAGCTCATCTCGATGCAGTCGAGATTTACAGATTAACATTTGCAACTTTCAAGGCGCAAGCTCGAAAGTTCCGCTTACTATACAAATTATCTGTCCTTACAAAATGTAAAGAAATAGTATAGTAGATCTACTTTATGTTTAAAACATTCCATTGAGCGACTTTTAAAGATAGTTTCCTCATGTTTTAAAGCTGACTTATGTGAGAGAGGTTCCATCTGAAAGAACGCTTATCAAATGAAATACGTGCCACTTTGCCGTTATTCAGGCGATCATGTAATCCTGTCTTTAAGATCTATGATTTCAGAAGGAGAAACTGTGAACGTAATTTTGACAAGCCTCTTTTAAAGTCAACTTTGCACCGCTAAGAGATTTCTATTGTGATGGTAAAGAATTTCAACTGGAGGTAAAGACTTGACAAAAAATTCCTCTCGATTTCTGAGGGGTCACCAGATAGATGTGCGTGTAGCGCTTGACGAGACGGAAGAGGTTATGGCACATTTATTATCCATCAATAACATTTTATTTCTCAGAATTGATTGGTGTAAGCTTTGCAGATTTTTGGCAACACAGTTTAGAAAGAAAACTTTGCGTTCACAATGAACAAATGTTCTGAGACGTCGTTCGCAGAGATTCACATTACTTCGATGACCAACTTCTCCTCACATGTCATACGTGGCTAAACTTTACCGCCCATAATTAGCAGTTCAAAAAATGGTGGAAACTCATCCTACTTCATCTATCTATCGCAGATGGAACTGCGATAAACCACCAGATCTTTTGAAGTTAAGTTTTCAATACGCAGACGTATCTAAATATGAGAGCTTGCTGAAAATTACTTCCTCCGAATTTCTTATGTGAAAACCCTTAATGCTTTGACTTTGTTGACGGGGCCACAACCTCACCTATGGTTGCACCGCTTCATTACCAGCAAAGTGAAGTGCTCCAAAGTGTTCTTTAAGTTTTCGAAACAGACGAAAATCGGATGGGGCCAAGATGGGACTGTTTGGAGGATGACAGATGACAGTGTGCCTAAGACGTCGGCTTGTTGCAGATGTCGCAGCACCTCGTATGTGGTCCGGCACTGTCAGGCTGAAGGAGAGCTCTTCGGTTACAAACACGGTCACAGCAGTGTTACGTCACACACCGCCATGTTACACATGCTACAGTTCGGAGTCTTCTAGTAACAGAACGTTGCAACTTGCGTCAGTAAACGTTGGTTGGTTTGGGGAAGGAGACCAGACAGCGAGGTCATCGGTCTCATCGGATTAGGGACGGACGGGGAAGGACGTCGGCCGTGCCCTTTGAAAGGAACCATCCCGGCATTTGCCTGGAGCGATTTAGGGAAATCACGGAAAACCTAAATCAGGATGGCCGGACGCGGGATTGAACCGTCGTCCTCCCGAATGCGAGTCCAGTGGACGTCAGTAAAGCAGCAAAGTCGACCTAGTGATATGCATGACATATAATAACTCAACCGATATTGCGGACAGAATACAAAAATTCATTGACATTATTTTTCAGCACACCCTTGTAATATAGAAGCATTTCGTGATTAACGTTCAGTTTGTTACAGACGTCACAGCTGCTAATGTGCCGGTATTGTTCAACTTATCTCATGATTCCATTAATGTGTCTTGGGTCTTCTTGAGAATACTGAGGCCCTTCTTTGACATCAAAATTTTCAGACAGAAAACACTGTAATTAGTTTTGTGCTTATTGTACTGATCCTCATCATGGTCAGTAACATGAAAAAGCATTTTTGGCAGCTTGAAACGCATTCAACCTTTTTTTGTAAACAATTTTTAAAAGCTGTCCATTTTCTCTTATATTTTCACTCATGTTCAATATACAATGGTTTTTTTTGCTGTGCTGTGTCACATCCGAATAATGTTTCCAGAATTATGTGATCATACGTTTGGAAGTTTGTGGTAAGGATTATGGGACCAATCTGCTGAGGTCATCGGTCCCCAGGTTTACACACTACTTAATCTAACTTAAACTAATGTACACTAAGGACAACACACACAACCATGCCCGAGGGAGGACTCGTACATCCGACGAGGGGAGCCACGCGAGCCGTGACAAGACGCCTCAGACCGCACGGCTACCCCGCGCGGCTTTGTGATCACAAAGACAGCTACTGCAGGTTTCGACATTCACATCAACGTTTCAATGTTTGAAAGGAAGTAAAGGATGGAAGACTAGTGTTTATCGCCCCGGAGGACAAGCTAGCATTAAGGAAGGATTAGGAAGGAAGTCGGCCGTGCCCTTTCAAACGAACCATCCCAGCATTTACCTTAAGCGATTTAGGAAAATCACGTGAATCTTAAATCTGGGTGGCCGGACACAGATCTGAACTGTCATCCTCGCGAATGCGAGTCCAGTGTGCTAACCCCTGCGCCACCTCACTCGGTCAGCTTAAAGAAAGACGTCGAAGCAATTCACAGGCACGCAGCAGGATTTATTACAAGTAGGTAATTTATTATATTCGATCGAGACGTGAGTTTAGAGGAAATGCTCCGTGAACCCAAATGGGAACTCCTGGGAGGAAGACTTTCTTTTCTCTACTGAGAAAATTTAGGAGACAGGCATTTACGACAGACTGTAGAACGATCCTAGTGCCACGAACATACATCTCACACAAGGACTGCGAACACAAGATAAGAGGGCTCAGTATTCGTGCGGAAGCATATAGATAGTCGTTTTTTCCTTCCTCCATTTGAGAGTGGAACAGGGACGGGAATGACTAGCAGTGGTGTAGGGTACCCTCCATCATGTACCGTATAGTGGCTTGCGGGATATGTATGTAGGTGTAGAAAATTGGTGCTGAGGTTTACACATTCCAATTCGTCGTAGCTAGCCAATGACATTTAATAATTACTCCAGTAATTTAAAATGACCCTCAGCGTAAAGAAATCCACCTTGAGTACATTACAGTGTGTTAATTCACCAACTACTTCTTTAGTAGGAAAAGACAATTCACACGTTCGTTAAAAAAAAAACAATAAAATTCTGCTCTATTTTTTTCTGGTGCTATTGATTTCTTTGATATCTTGTAATAACGATGAAATAATTGTATGTTTCAGACTCATGCCACATTGATACTTCGTGTGTCGCTGATACAACTGAATCCGTCGATCGGTATCCTGTGGACACGTTTATTGTCAGCGACGGTGACCGCGACGAGATGAGAATATAATTTTGCAGCATGTAAAACTTGAAATTCTGATAATAAATGCAATTCTCAGAAAGACTCAAACTGTCTTTCATTTATACTTGTTATGTTTATTAGCAATATTCGACTTTTATTTTATTTATTTGTTTTTCTGAAACAAAACTACTGTACCATGGAACGAGTGAAGAGTGTACAGGGCACTGACTAAAAATTTGTAGTTCACAGAATGCTTATCAGGAAATAACAGTCGAGCAGAGAGACGGACGGTCAACAAAGTGATTCTCTAAGAGTTACATTTATAACGACCGAGGTTTGGAAACCTAAAACACGAATGCAATTCATGTACAATAGTATGTTCGGATATGAAAAAAGTAAATTCTTGGTGTAAGTCAGCAATCATATTAATGTTCATGAATAATTCTGCATCGTTTGTTTAAGGATACATGTTGCTTTCTTATTCCACATAACGTGTTAATACTTCAGCCATCTTCAGACACTATTACTGAGAACATTTAAGGATACATGTTGCTTTCTTATTCCACATAACGTGTTAATACTTCAGCCATCTTCAGACACTATTACTGAGAACAAAACTAACGTAAAATGAAAAGTAATGTGTAAAATGTAACGAAATGCAGGAGTTGGACGACTGATCTAATGACTAGCGTTGACACTGAACGAGAAATGACATTTTTTCCCTCATAAGTTTTCTGTTTCATCTGATGGGCCAGCCACGGCTCTCTCTACCACGCCAATATAAGGATTTTGTCCCATATGACTCTCTATAGCAAAATTCACTCATGTCCTCATACACGTTCTATCATCCTGTCCATTAGTAGGAGAAGAAGAAGAAGGAGATGATTGATTATATATCAACAATTCCAAAGTTTTATTGTACTCAATCCATTCCCTTTGTCGTGAAACAGCTGTGAAATACGAGCTGGATCGAGTCCATACGTTGAGGACCAATCGATCCATAACTTTGAATAACTGAGATACAGTTTTGGTAGTAATCAAGAAATGTAAATGATCACTGGGCTTGTATGGTGATTGCGAATTTACAAATAATGCTCAGTTTATAGTGGCCTACTACACTACACTTCGGGCAAAAAGAAAAAAAATACTATTCAAGTAATTACCTCTACATGAAGAACTCAGACATTTATGGTGGCAATTATGCCCTTTTGATTATTCTGATTTGGTGCCTCCCATTTGCAATGCTAAGTACTCCAACAAGCATGCAGTATTTGGGACAACTTGCTGTTGCCTTTTCTTTACGCGTAGATCATCCTGACGATATTGTCACTCATGAGAGCATAATTTGCGAACCGTGTTTTCACGTTTTGCAAGAAGGACTAAAGCATAACCTCAACAAGAGAAAATTTTTTGAAGCAAAAAGGAGGGCATATTTTGAATGCAAAAATGGTTCAAATGGCTCTGAGCACTATGGGACTTAACATCTGAGGTCATCAGTCCCGTAGAACATAGAACTATTTAAACCTAACTAACATAAGGACATCACACACATCCATGCCCGAGGCAGGATTCGAACCTGCGACCGTAGCAGTCGCGCGGTTCCGGACTGAATGGCCTAGAACCGCTCGGCCACCGCAGCCGGCGACAGCGTATGGTCTTGATCCAATGATCATTTCTATTATTAGAATCGGCTGTGAAAATACCGTACTGTATAATGCACGCTAACGATGAACGTATCATTCTGATATTTAAAACTAATTAAGAGGCTGTTGCGATAGGAATAAATTGGTATAGCACTCGAGAAAGCCCTTGACAGACTTATTTGACTGTGAAAGTGAGTCCGAATTATCCACGAGAATAGCGCATGAACAATACAGCCCTCTGAAAAACTTTTCTGAATAGAGTTGATATTACCGGGACTGTAACTGGTGTTGTAGCATCCACTCTCTATGTGTCAATCTTTCTTACTGTATTGGAACACTTCAGCATTTATAAGAATAGCAGAAAGGGAGGAGCCCGCGCTGAAGCTTCAGCCATGTGCTTTAAGTTATGATCTTTAAGCAAACATTGCTATCGCTAACCAGTCCACTTACCATTCCGTTTTGAGCACATTGGGAAATAAACCATTGCAGGTGCCTTGTTATGTTCATAAATACACTCCTGGAAATGGAAAAAAGAACACATTGACACCGGTGTGTCAGACCCACCATACTTGCTCCGGACACTGCGAGAGGGCTGTACAAGCAATGATCACACGCACGGCACAGCGGACACACCAGGAACCGCGGTGTTGACCGTCGAATGGCGCTAGCTGCGCAGCATTTGTGCACCGCCGCCATCAGTGTCAGCCAGTTTGCCGTGGCATACGGAGCTCCATCGCAGTCTTTAACACTGGTAGCATGCCGCGACAGCGTGGACGTGAACCGTATGTGCAGTTGACGGACTTTGAGCGAGGGCGTATAGTGGGCATGCGGGAGGCCGGGTGGACGTACCGCCGAATTGCTCAACACGTGGGGCGTGAGGTCTCCACAGTACATCGATGTTGTCGCCAGTGGTCGGCGGAAGGTGCAAGTGCCCGTTGACCTGGGACCGGACCGCAGCGACGCACGGATGCACGCCAAGACCGTAGGATCCTACGCAGTGCCGTAGGGGACCCCACCGCCACTTCTCAGCAAATTAGGGACACTGTTGCTCCTGGGGTATCGGCGAGGACCATTCGTAACCGTCTCCATGAAGCTGGGCTACGGTCCCGCACACCGTTAGGCCGTCTTCCGCTCACGCCCCAACATCGTGCAGCCCGTCTCCAGTGGTGTCGCGACAGGCTTGAATGGAGGGACGAATGGAGACGTGTCGTCTTCAGCGATGAGAGTCGCTTCTGCCTTGGTGCCAATGATGGTCGTATGCTTGTTTGGCGCCGTGCAGGTGAGCGCCACAATCAGCACTGCATACGACCGAGGCACACAGGGTCAACACCCGGCATCATGGTGTGGGAAGCGATCTCCTACACTGGCCGTACACCACTGGTGATCGTCGAGGGGACACTGAATAGTGCACGGTACATCCAAACCGTCATCGAACCCATCGTTCTACCATTCCTAGACCGGCAAGGGAACTTGCTGTTCCAACAGGACAACGCACGTCCGCATGTATCCCGTGCCACCAAACGTGCTCTAGAAGGTGTAAGTCAACTACCCTGGCCAGCAAGATCTCCGGATCTGTCCCCCATTGAGCATGTTTGGGACTGGATGAAGCGTCGTCTCACGCGGTCTGCACGTCCAGCACGAACGCTGGTCCAACTGAGGCGCCAGGTGGAAATGGCATGGCAAGCCGTTCCACAGGACTACATCCAGCATCTCTACGATCGTCTTTGTCTATGTGCCTGTGGTTCTGTCAGTGTGATCATGTGATATATCTGACCCCAGGAATGTGTCAATAAAGTTTCCCCTTCCTGGGACAATGAATTCACGGTGTTCTTATTTCAATTTCCAGGAGTGTATAATAATAAACCCACGATTCGACAAAATAGAAATAATGCGTTTTCAACCGGATAACTATCTGTTGGCCACCATAATTCTACAGTCATCGATTGGACCACAGCAGAAGCTACTCACCATCCTGATCACCAAACATGTCCAAATATCCAATCAGAAAAAAACATAAGAAACTCCATTCTGGGCATTTCTCACACAATAGCACTAGTTTTCATCTGTGGATGAGTTTTCTCTCCCGAGCACAAACAATAATCAATACTATACGGTCATCCACCAAGCTCTGCAACTGGAGGTTCTTAAGCTGCTGTACGTAAGCCTTTGGGGAAAGACCCATATGAAGAACCTAGACCGGACACATGTGTGCTGCGCATACACGCCAGTAGATACGTAGCAACTAGTCATGTGTGTGGTATATGTCAGCACCAGAGCTACATTCTCACCATGAACAACCCGGAGAACGAATTCACTGGGATTTCGTTGACCATTTTGTGAAATCCAGCCGATTGATTGTGGTGGATGCATTGTTCAATTTTCCCTGTATTATTAATATGCAACCTACCTCCTCAGAAGCAACCGTTAACGCTTTAATTAAGATCCTGGCCTCAGTCACATACAGCTATCCAACGTTTACAGCTTACAAGTTTCCACCATATCTAGATCTACATGATTAGTCTGCATCGAATGCAATTTTAATGCCTTATTTGTGAAGCTGTTAACTACTGGTAATTATGAAATAGTTAGGTATATAGTCCACATCAATGAAACTGTGTTTCACATTACATTATTTTCGTTATTAATGTTTGGAAACAACTGATTTCTTCCTGTCGGCCGGTGTGGCCGTGCGGTTCTAGGCGCTTCAGTCTGGAACCGCGTGACCGCTACGGTCGCAGGTTCGAATCCTGCCTCGGGCATGGATGTGTGTGATGTCCTTAGGTTAGTTAGGTTTAAGTAGTTCTAAGTTCTAGGGGACTGATGACCACAGCTGTTAAGCCCCATAGTGCTCAGAGCCATTTGAACCATTTTTGATTTCTTCCTGAAGGAATTATCTTCTAGTAAATTTCTGAACATGGGCTTTAACTTCAAAAGTAGGAAGTGACATTATGAGAAGCAGGCTTGCGGGGCAACAGCAGTCGTGAGTATTTAACGGCTTATGCCAGCCTTCCAACCGAGCAGACGAAGTGAGCAAGGTGGGTGACGAATGTGAGGTATGTAGGTGCTTGAGCTCCAGATGGGATCGGAGTGTGCACGCTGACTGAAGGATGGAGATGATTCAATTGCAGCTAAGATGGATGAAATGAAAAGGAATATTATTTCTTTTCAACGAAATTACGTTACAGATCATACAAACATGGTACAGAAAAATCAATACACCAGAAAATTTGCAGCTGTATGCGCTGTAACTGTCCGTGGCATATTTTTGACGTGGTTTTCACGTCTTCGGTAATACCATTTTTGACTGTGCTACGATGATTCGAAAATGGGTCTCGGCCCGAAACTAGTCACCGAGTGAATAAAAAAATTAAAATTTGCAGCTCTGGAGTGGTTTTTCGTTACACAGAGAAGGTTTAAAAGTTAATGCGCAGTTCTATAAATCCCCCACAGTTATATGTAATCTAGAGGCGGCATGAGTGTCCTGGAAAGTTACGTAATATTCCTTATCCATGAGTATTCACAGTTTGCTGTTATATATAAATGTCTATAGTTTTATGTATGTATTGTCATGTTGTAGATGTAGGTATGCTACGTAACCTTTGTTAATAACTTGTTTAGTATTATTTGGATATTTCAATGAGAGGTTGCAAAATAAGTGCAATAGTTTTCGCTGTAATGTAGTATATTATGCATATATGTACTTAGCTTTAAATTTGAACAGTGGTCGTTATTGGAATGTGTGTCTTGAAGTCAGTAGTGTGTGATGTCACAGAAACTATTTAAGCACGAGTGATAGGATATGTCGTCAGAAGGCTTTGTCTGTGTCTGTCTTTCGGAGCCTTTTGTCAGAGGTCAGTACTGGTGAGTCTGATGAGGAGTTTGTGGCTGATCAGTGAAATAAACTTTTTGTTTAACATTCCTGTTCTGAAAGTTCCGTAATTATAATGGTATCTAATAAGTGAATTCGCGTAATACATTAAATATCATAAAATGGAGTGTCTATGGAACACAAGAATAACAACAAATTTTTGATGTTTTTTGTTTAAATCAAATAATCTCTTTTCGATGTTGAAAATTTTCGCCGTAGCAAAATTTCACTGTCTCCCCAAGTAACAATAGTTTGGTTACAGCAGCTGCGAGCCATAGACTTTAACACTTCAATGTATTACAACTGTTTGTTGCTGTTGATATTTGTAGTCCAGATTTATGTCGTAACTGCCTGCACCACAAATCCAGCGAGAATTGTAGCCAAGAAATGCAACACGATGAGCAGCAGTTACATGTTTCACACGAGACGCTAACACTACTTGATTAATTATTGTTTAATTGTTTTTTAAGATACCGTAATGTGTTAACTGCTCACTGCCTACACGTCTATGTTTCAGTTAAGCAGGCGAAAACGTTTTTGTTTTATAGTTACATGTGTGAGGGGAGGAACGGTTACGTTAGGAAAAGTTCATGTTAATTAGTTATGGACAACATCCTTGTCAAGATGATTTGTAATAACATGTGGTCGTATTACTTGAAGCTAATTAGTTCCTTTCTTTCAAGTAATTATGCATAGTCGTGTTGTTGAATAAAAAAATATTATTGGCAGTATAAATGTTTGTTCAGCAATATTAATGAGACGTAAAAGAAGAGACAGAGGAAATGCCTTCAGCCTATAGAAAAGTTTCTCAAGTTTCTTAAGTTATGCTCATCTACTGAGACAATCGTTTTGCCATAATTCGTGGTTAATTTGAGTTGTAGGAAACTGTGTTTGCTTGCTTCATGTTTTCATTAAAGCCAAGAAATTAAATTTCAGGAAAATCCTTGTTAATGATTTAGATGAATATACAGACCAACTCTCAGCTTTTGTCACTCGGGACTATCGATCATGTTCTTTAGCAAATAGTATTTTTTTTCAGGTGATAAAAATCAAAAGATAAGGTTATACTATTCCTGCTCCTACTGCTGAAGACACGCACTGTGGTTTATTGGATTTTTCGAAGTCATTGTAGCAATGCCTAAGACAAGAACAGCAGTGTATGTCAAAAGTGGTTAGGAAAAAGACCCATTTAAGCAGCTTCAAAATAATACGATTGCCTAAATCATAGTCCAAACAAATTTAGGTCACGGTTAGACATTCTACAATTCTAAAATTATTAAAAGCTTTGTCATAGATGACATATTTAAGTGTCTAGCATTACATAAATGTAACTAGCTCACTCAAGTGTAAAAGCATGGGACTTCACTCAAGAGCTAAACTTCGTTCTAAGTTAAATAATTTGTTTCGTGGAAGCTCTGATTTCTCTTCCCCTTTTCCCTGTATCCGTGAGGGTGAATAAAATGTTTTCGCATTGGGAAGAGAAAGTTAGTGATTGAAACGTCTAAAAAGATCTTCCAGCAACGAGAAATGCCTTTGTTTTAACGATTCCCGCACCAACTCGTTTATCATAATCTGTGACATTTTCGCCATTTCTCGAAAGTGCGAAACGAGCTGCCCTTATTTGAACCTTTTCGTTGTCGTCCGATGGTTCTGTCTGGTAGGGAGCTCATAGTACACAGCAGTACTCCAGAAAACGAGGGAGAAGGGTTGTGTAAGCAGTGCCTTTAGTAGATTTGTTTCAGTTCCTAAGTGTTCTACCAAATAAAGCCGCCCTTGGGTCTCACATTTTCTACATGATTGCTCGATTTTGTTTGTAATAGTGATCCCAAGGTACTTATTGAATCTACAACTTCTAAATGTGTGTTATTCATCACCTAAGCAAAATCTAATGCTTATTATTCTCGTGGAGAATCCCACATCTTCTTTTATTTCCGGTTAAATGCCACTTTATTGCAACACACAGATACATTGTCTAAATCATTTTGGTATTCCTTTGGACCTTCTGAGGAATCTGCAAGAGTGTAAACAACAAACTCATCTGCTAACAATCAAAATAGGTTTCCTAAACAGGTTACACTAATTAAAAACAACTGTGGGCCTAGGGCACTTCCTTGAGGAAACTCAGTTATCACTTCGGTGTCATTAGATGACTTCCTGTCAATTGCTACGAACTGTGAACTTTCTGGGAAAAAATTAAGAATCCAGTGTCACAGAATTTTTTTTTGATTAGAAATTACTTGTGAAGGATGGTGCCAGAAGCATTCTGAAAATCTAGAAACATGGAATCAAGATGAATCCCCTGTCGACTGACTTAGCGTGAATAAAAAGGCAGCAGTATGAAAAAAATTCTAAATCCGTGCTTGATACTTGACAATAGATCGTTTTCTTCGCGGTATGTCGTAATTTTAGAACACAATATATCTCCCAGAATCCTACTACAAATCGATGTCGTGCCTACCCACTTACTTTATAATAGTGAGGCGGGACGAGTGATCTTGGCTTTCAAACAGCAAATGTTCAATACGAACAGGCGAGGTGTCGACAGAGTCAACTTTAACGCCGTTTCTAATTCTTTAGTGTTCTACATTGGTGAGTGGAAGAAATCAAGTCAAAGTACTTGACATGCACCAACTCCGGATGGTGCTGCAATTCTGCATCGGGTACTGAAGCCACCCCACTCTGGCTCTATTATCAGTTTTCGCTCTCGGTCTCTAAAATGCTTTCGGGAGTGCTGCCCATAGTTAACATCCATGAGACGGAGTTGCCACTCATGTGGTATGTCGAGAGTACCAACGGATGTGCTGTCCCCACAGTGCCTCATACCCTGACATTGGCCACCCACTGCCCCTCCCTCTACATATCTTCTGGGCCCCTCCTTTACTGTGTACTGTAAATGCTAGCCACAGAGCAGTGTCAGCAGTTGCTTGTGCCTACCTCGAAGCTCTTGCGTTCTTCATATGGTTGTGTTCTATGTCAACCTGTTTAAAGAACAATTTAAAGGTATACATTGCTATAGACTTGGATTAGAATGTTTTGTTTTCATCATTGGCTTGTATGTCGTGGCTGACCTCAGCACAGTCACGGCAGCATTCGAATTTCTGTTTTAGTATATTACAACTGACTTTAACAGATGTCAGACTAGCGCCGATAGATTATACACATAAATCTTGCAAGAAACCGCATAGAAGTAGCTATGAAGCAATAGAGATGGTGTTGCGTATGTTCTGTCGGAACAGTAACATAACATGTATTAGAAGCAAACACAGTTGATAAGAAGACTAACAGGGTGAGCAACAGTGCCTTAACATTCAGTAGTCTTCAAAGGGTTTCCTTGTTTCAAGTGCCTTCCTATACCATGAGAGCTTTGAGTCATAAATTCTTATTAAACACTGTATGGTTATATCTGCAACGTACCCACTGCTGCTTCAGTTTAACACTATGTGCAAAGCATTTACTATCGGGACCTTTGCGTAATTTCCCAAAGTTGAAAGCTATTTCAATTCCGCTTGGCCCAATGATTGACATTCAAACATTTAGTAAAATTATTAAATAAAATTTCTTTTTCAACAGACAATAAAACAAAATAATGAAAGGTTTGTCTATTCTTATAGAAAGAATATTCCGGCTCAAATTTGAATTTTTATAGAACAAATTGGTTTATTCATTGAGCATTTCAGATATTTATAAGAACAAAGAAATTCACTTCTTTAAAGAAATATTAACGCGGATGATCTTTACACAGCATGAAATTTGCATGAGATTCCCCTATGTAATTTAAACGCATCTGACTTTCTTATTGACAGTGTAAAATTTAGCGCATCTGACTTTGAATCTTTATTTATCGCTAACGTATCTGACTTTTGACTAAAACTATGGTCCCCTACAGAATGGTATCGCTTATAAACACAAGTGCGAACTTTTGGATCGGAAGAAAAGGATATTCCACAACTGTACCCATTAATCAATATGCACATACAATTACTACACCAACATATGTCACCATACAGTAACTATCTCTACTCAGAAGTATTCCATCGAAAACCAAAATTATTATATATAATTTGATTTGATCATTCACTTTGATAACCACTATTGTACTGCTGCCTACTCCCGACACAAATTCACCCTTTGAAATATGAAAACCCTCCCAAAATTACACATACAAAATACACACACTCAAGATGAGCTACTTACTTTGTTGCAGCAAAAATTCATGGCTACGTTATCAGTTTACTAATCTCTTTCCCCGCTTTGCAATTTTAATTACTCAGAAAATCTCCCCACGTGACTCTACATTCAAGTAAACATGAATAAGGAAGCATTATCTTCCCTTGGTTTGCTAAATTTCGACACACGCTTTCACACGAGATACCACGTGTCGTTAACAAAGGATCCACGTTACTAAATCTTTCAACATTGCAGATATGTAAGAAAATTGAAAATATATAACAGTACTCAATTTAACACGCATATTTCATGTAATAGCACACTTCCTACTTACATGCTATAGGTCCCTAGCACTCGTGCATCTACTTGTTATAAAATTGGTGAGCGCCAGGTGTAAAACTAAATAAATTGCCACACACACTTAAATATTTCATTTTTTCTGATGAACTTTCTTGCTCAAACAAATCAGATTAAATTATGCACCGCGAAATTGTTATAAAACCACAAAGTTGCAAATTACTATCACAAAGGAAAGCAACCATTTTACATCACCTACTACTGCACATTATCTACCTAAGTGAATTTCGTCCCCCAAAATATTAATATTACTTTATGTCTAGCTGCAAAAGAAGGTTGTTTACCTAATGTGAAACCATTAATCATAAATAAGGTCCATTTCCCACAGTTAAATCGAGCATGGCTAGACTCATCTCAGACAAGCGTCCTCTCTCGTCCAAGTCTTCAGCAGCATCCCACGACTCGGACCCACGCTACCGTTCTGCTCACCTGACCGCTCATGGTGGGGGCGGCTCCTAACCAATCAGCGACTCAGAATTTCCCCAGTTTAAGGTTGCCGGTCAAACCTCCCTTCTACACAATGAGAAATATCCAGCGCTTTTCCTCCCAAAGACTGAAACTATCTGACTATCTGACCATCTAACCTACCTACACCCCGCTGCAACCAAAGGCTGAAGTTTCAGAGCTTCTATAATCGCTGCCTATCGACTAGTTGTTCCCTATCGTACACCCACAATCGCTAAATATCGTTTGATCCTTATTATCTCCCCAAACATTCTTCCTGCAGTTATTTCCACACTTTCATTTCTTTCTCCCTCCTGCTGTGGACTCATTAGGATAAGGAAATATAGGAAACAGTGGGCATTCTTAACTTATTGAATCAATAAAAACAGTTCGATTCAACTGGTCATTCTTTTATAACTTGGTGTTGGTTTGCAGACACCGACAGTACGTCTGTGTTTAGTAAATTAAATGATATTATTATGACCTAAAAGTGATGTTATTTCGATCAAACTCGTGTTCTCAGAAGAACCCGATGATCAATTGCATTAAGTATTGTTAGATTGTCAGAAATATAAATAAGAATTGCCATTGCCAAAGACAACAGCCACCACTCATCACCAACCAATCCCGTTTACAAAAATGGCCAGAGAGTGGACTTGCCATGCAAGAACATTCTCGCACATTTTATTAAAAATGATGTGAAAATTTGTTATGTATGACCTATCACAGAGGAGACCCTAATCTCTGTACTGGTCCACATCCCAAGACATATAGCAGGCAATTTGTTTAAACTGTTAGCAAAATATAAAAAAATAATTGAATACAAGATTGTTGACTTAAAGGACGTTAGAAGCTTGTCTGTTACCCCGTATTACAAGAAGTTTACCTAATTGCTGCCTGAGATTAACTGTCCATTTCACTCATATGGAAGTTTCCACAATGTCAGAAAATAATTACAGCTCTTAACAGTTATGACAAATTAGAAGGTAAATTACTCAAAGGATATGTTACACCGCATTATTTTTATGTGCACTGGTACTAGTTGAGTGCCCCTTACAATGTCATATTACTTTTACTATTACGAATTTCTAACACAGAACAAAATACTTATTGAAAAATATTATTTTCATGTACACTGGCTCTAGCTGAACGTCCTTTTAGTGTCATATTGTATTTACTCTTACGAATTTCTAACCCAAAACACAATGCATATTGAAAAACATTATTTTGATGTACACTGGCACTAGTTGAGTGTCTTTAGTGTCATATAGCATTTACTCTTACAACTCCTAATTCTTAAAATTTATACATGTACACTCCACTCAACATCTCTCACTTTGTATAGCCCACATAACTTCGTATGACATCTCACTTCAACAAAATTCAGAAAAACAAAACACTTTATCAGGATTGACTTTAGTGAGAACTTCACCACTCTTTATATTCCCCTTAATCCAAAATACACCTCTTACTCCAAAATACAACCCTCAATCCAAAACAACATCAAAATACTGAAAAAGTACAAGGAATTATTTCGTTGACATCGTCAGGCTTCAAGTCCTGAATTCATAGTTTGTCCATTGCTACAGTTAGCAAATATTTATATATAATACTCTCAGTCGAACATTTTCACGTGCATCCTACTGTTTCCCTAAGGTTTCGACCCACCTTGGCGTCTATGATTTTTCTTATTTTGCCCTTAGTCTTGATCTCCACACAAAACACTATATCCACTAGTTACTACAGTTCCATCTAAATACTCCCCGTGTCTCTGTCATGCTGCTGAGCTTTGATGTGTGTATCATGGCAGTAAGCGCCCATTGTCCTTGCTCTGCCACGCTCGCCCGTGCCTCCTGTTGTACCGTCGCGCGCTTTCACTGTCTGTGCCATGGCACACCCATGCGTACCTCCGGTTGCGACATTTCTCTATTATTTGCACAAGCCAACAATTCTTAGTATTCTCCCTGTCTTACAATCTTACTTATCCTACTTACGTACTAAGAACCCCATAATTATCACTTTACACCTTAACCCCCATAAGTTCTAATACTACAAATTTTTTATGTGACAAAAAACATCTGCAGTGGCTTGTCACTGTTATCATAACATTGATGCAATACCACATAGAAAATACTTCTTTCAGTTTAAATCACAAATTTACACGTGACGAAAAATTATCATCAGCGACTTCTTCTTATCTTACACATCAATCCCCAAAATTTTTAATACTACAGATTTTTACATCACAAAAAGCTTCAGAGACTTTTCACTGTTGTCACAACGTTCATGTAATACCACACGGTGAATATTTCTTTCAGTTTAAATCACAAATTTGCATGTGCCTAAAATTATCCTCAGTGGCTTTTCCCCTATCTTACACATCACCCTACAATATTTTTAATATTACAAGTTTTTATGTGACAAAAAAACATCTTCAGTGACATTCATGTAATACCACATAGTAAATATTTCCTTCAGTTTAAATCACAAGTTTACATGTAACTAAAATTATCCGCAGTGACTTCTCCCTATCTTACACATAGCCCCCCAAAAGTTCTAACACTACAAAGTTTTATGGGACAAACAAAAAAACATCTTCAGTGAGTTGTCACTGTTGTCACTCCATTAATGTAGATCATAATACCACACGGAAAATATTCCTGTTACTTTGAATCTAACTGTCACTTACGTTTAGGTTGGGTCAAGGATTTAATGTTCAGGTTAGACGATTCAGGCTAATCTCGTGGTTCACACATCACTCAGCATTTATGCAACATGTATACAGTCTTCTATCTACTTGTTTGGCCTCATAATTCCAAGATTCCCAGTCACATTCTCTGCTATCATGCATCTATTCGAAATCACTCACGTATGTAGTACTCAGTTTTTCGCTCAGATTCACAGCATTAGACCTTTTGTGCCAACTCCTTTGCACAAATAACAAAAAAATTATACCACCTGTTGCTCTTATAACTTGGCATCTTCTAATCTTCATTTTACTCAACCTGTCTGCCTCGTTCTTCTCGATGTCTTCCTACTTTATTACTCGTAGACCTCTAGCTTCTCTACACATAAACATCACTACCTCCTGGAACATACGTGTAGAAACAAAAAAAAATTAATACAACCATTAAAATATTGCAACATGTTGTCCCCCTTTCTCTAAATGTTTTTAATTAATCATTTTTACGACTGACTCAATAATTTTAGTCTTTCATTGCCTCCGCTTTTCCGTTCTCTATCTCCCGTTCTATGTTGACCTCATTATTACTTTTCATTCCTATCGTTCACCGTCCATTTGGACCCTTTCTGCCCTATTCATTATTAACAAAATCTCACCTGCTCATAGCAATACCATAAAACTACCTAACGGCTCAGTATAGCCTACACAAACTTGCGCATACACAGTATAACAAAGCTCGCCTCATCGCGGCCTCAAAACGTATCCTCAAAGACTCGCCTCATCGCGGCCTCAAAACGTATCCCCAAAGACTCGCATCATCGCGGCATCAAAATAAAACATATAAAATTAGCACGACTAATTCACATTAAAAATATCATTATTTCAGTCCTACAACATACCAACATGTATTTTCAGCTCATTTGGTTCACGATTAGTCGTCCTTTGGCGTAGATAATTCGTTTTATTTTTTACATTAATTCACCTCAGCCATAATTACTATTGTGAGTCTATTCTCTTAGTTCTATATTTCATTAACTGTTACATATATGGAGTGCTCCCGTTGAATGTATACTTCTTAAAGTTTCAACTTCCACTGTATTCTTATGGATAACTCTCCTTACTCGAAATGGCCTGCAAAACAGGTTAAAGAATTTGTTTGTTTGAAACCGATATTTCTTGGACAATCTGTGCGCTATAATTAACACCTTATCTCCCCTCGATAACTCTATTTCTCTAATTTTCCCTTTTTGCCCTTTTTATTCAGCCATTTTTTAATTCCTTCAATAGCGCGTCTAACTATTTCCCTATGCCTTGTAATTGTGCCTTCTAGGTACGTTACAATATATCTAAAAGTATCTGGTGCTGCTTGATTATACATGACAGTAACTGGCGCCATCACTGTTACACTACTTGGCATGACTTTCAAAATCTCCTCAAACTCTCTTAAATAGACACTCCGGGTCCTGTGATTTCGATTACAGTGAATCCTGCACAACTGCACTAACTCCTTAATAATCCGTCACATGGATTGCTCGCCTGGTGATAGAGTGATATGAAATTGGTTTGATCCTTCGCCTCCGCACATTCTCTGCTAAACTATAGATCTATACTGAGGTCCATTATCAGAGATCATTTTTTCGACCTCCCCCCCCCCACCCCCTACTTTATTGATGAAATCTCTTTCTACTCCCGTAGCTACAGTTCTTGCCGTGGCCCTCTTTAATGGCGTCAATGTGACATACTTTGACACTAGCTCAATCGTTACTAGCACGTACCTAAACCCTTCTATCGACATAGGCAGTGACCCAAAAATGTTCGTCGCTGCTAGTTCTCTCAATATTTCCGGTACGACTGGATGGATGGGAGGTTTCGTTGACACTGTTATCGGTTTTGCTTTCTGGCAAGTAACGCATTGCTTAAGAACCAATCTAACTCTCCTCTCCATGTTCATGAAATACACCGACTCCCTAAGACGTAAAATACATTTTCTAGATCCGTAATGCCCGTAGCAAAAGTGCACGTAACATATTGCCGTGTTTACAAGTACATCTGGTACACAAATGACGCAAATCTCTGACTTTTCTCTTCTAAAAAACAAAATATTATCCTTTATCCTGCAAAATTGATCGAGCTTTTGGTTATTTTGCTGCACTCCCCGCACCGGCACCCCCCATGAACCACGGACCGTTGGTGGTGAGGCTTGCGTGCGTCAGCGATACAGATAGCCCTACCGTAGGTGCAACCACAACGGAGGGGTATCTGTTGAGAGGCCAGACAAACGTGTGGTTCCTGAAGAGGGGCAGCAGCCTTTTCAGTAGTTGCAGGGGCAACAGTTTGGATAATTGACTGATCTGGCCCTGTAACATTAACCAAAATGGCCTTGCTGTTCTGGTACTGCGAACGGCTGAAAGCAAGGGGAAACTACAACCGTAATTTTTCCCGAGGGCGTGCAGCTTTACTGTATGATTAAATGATGATGGCGTCCTCTTGGGTAAAATATTCCGGAGGTAAAATAGCCCCCATTCGGATCTCCAGGCGGGGACTACTCAAGAGGACGTCGTTATCAGGAGAAGGAAAACTGGCGTTCTACGGATCGGAGCGTGGAATGTCAGATCCCCTAATCGGGCAGGTAGGTTAGAAAATTTGGTGACTGGAATTCGAGAGTAGGAAAAGGGAGAGAAGGAAACATAGTAGGTGAATATGGATTGGGAGAAAGAAATGAAAGAGGAAGCCGTCTAGTAAAATTTTGCACAGGGCATAACCTAATCATAGCTAACACTTGGTTCAAGAATCATAAAAGAAGGTTGCACACATTGAAGAATCCTGGAAAGACTAGAAGGTTTCAGATAGGTTATATAATGGTAAGACAGAGATTTAGGAACCAGGTATTATATTGTAAGACATTTCCAGGGGCACATGTGGACTCTGACCAAAGTCTATTGGTTATGAACTGGAGATTAAAACTGAAGAAACTGCAAAAAGGTGGGAATTTAAGGAGATGGGACCTGGACAAACTGATTAAACCAGAGCTTGTACAGAGTTTCAGGGAGAGCATAAGGGAACAATTGTCACAAATGGGGGAAAGAAATACAGTAGAAAAAGACTGGGTAGCTCTGAGGGATGAAGTAGTGAAGGCAGCAGAGGATCAAGTAGGTAAAAAGACGAGGGCTAGTAGAAATCCTTGGGTAACAGAAGAAATATTGAATTTAATTGATGAAAAGGAAAAAATATAAAAATGCAGTAAATGAGGCAGGCAAAAAGGAATACAAACGTCTCAAAAATGAGATCGACAGGAAGTGCAAAATGGCTAAGCAGGGATGGCTAGAGGACAAATGTAAGGATGTAGAGGCTTATCTCACTAGGGGTAAGATAGATACTGCCTACAGGAAAATTAAAGAGACCTTTGGAGAAAAGAGAACCACTTGTATGAATATCAAGAGCTCAGATAGAAACCCAGTTCTAAGCAAAGAGGGGAAAACAGAAAGGTGGAAGGAGTATATAGAGGGTCTATACAAGGGCGATGTACTTGAGGACAATATCATGGAAAGGGAAGAGGATGTAGATGAAGATGAAATGGGAGATATGATACTGCGTGAAGAGTTTACTGAACACTGAAAGACCTAAGTCGAAACAAGGCCCCGGGAGTAGACAACATTCCATTAGATATACTGACGGCCTTGGGAGAGCCAGTCCTGACAAAACCCTACCATCTGGTGAGCAAGATGTATGAGACAGACGAAATACCCTGAGATTTGAAGTAGAATATAATAATTCCAATCCCAAAGAAAGCAGGTGTTGACAGATGTGAAAATTACCGAACAATCAGTTTAATAAGCCACAGCTGCAAAATACTAACGCGAATTCTTTACAGACGAATGGAAAAACTAGTAGAAGCCGTCCTTGGGGAATATGAGTTTGGATTCCGTAGAAGTATTGGAACACGTGAGGCAATACTGACCTTACAACTTATCTTAGAAGAAAGATTAAGGAAAGGGAAACCTACGTTTCTAGTATTTGTAGACTTGGAGAAAGCTTTTGACAATGTTGACTGGAATACTCTCTTTCAAATTCTAAAGGTGGCAGGGTAAAGTACAGGGAGCGAAAGGCTATTTACCATTTGTACGGAAACCAGATGGCAGTTATAAGAGTCGAGGGACATGAAAGAGAAGCAGTGGTTGGGAAGGGAGTGAGACAGGGGTGTAGGCTCTCCCCGATGTTATTCAATCTGTATACTGAGCAAGCAGTAAAGGAAACAAAAGAAAAATTCGGAGTAGGTATTAAAATCCATGGAGAAGAAATAAAAACTTTAAGGTTCGCCGATGACATTATAATTCTGTCAGAGACAGCAAAGGACTTGGAAGAGCAGTTGAACGGAATGGACAGTATCTTGAAAGGAGGATATCAGATGAAAATCAACAAAAGCAAAACGAGGATAATGGAATGTAGTCGAATTAAGTGAGATGATGCTGAGGGAATTAGATTAGGAAATGAGACACTTAAAGTAGTAAAGGAGTTTTGCTATTTGGGGAGCAAAATAAGTGATGATGGTCGAAATAGAGAGGATATAAAATGTTGACTGGCAATGGCAAGAAAAGCATTTCTGACGAAGAGAAATTTGTTAACATCGAGTATAGATTTAAGTGTCAGGAAGTCGTTTCTGAAAGTATGTGTATGGAGTGTAGCCATGTATGTAAGTGAAATATGGACGATAGATAGTTTGGACAAGAAGAGAAAAGGAGTTTTCGAAATGTGGTGCTACAGAAGAATGCTGAAGATTATATGGGTAGATCACATAACTAATGAGGAGGTATTGAATAAAATTGGGGAGAAGAGAAGTTTGTGGGACAACTTGACGAGAAGAAGGGACCGGTTGGTAGGACATGTTCTGAGGCATCAAGGGATCACAAATTTAGCATTGGAGGGCAGTTTGGAGGATAAAAATCGTAGAGGGAGACCAAGAGATGAATACGTTAAGCAGATTCAGAAGGATGTAGGTTGCAGTAAGTACTGGGAGATGTAGAATCTTGCACAGGATAGAGTAGCATGGAGAGCTGCATCAAACCAGTCTCAGGACTGAAGACCACAACGTCAACAACAACAACAACAACAACAACAACAGTTTATCTCTAACTATCCTCCCAACAAAGTCTCTCAGCTGGAAAATTCCTATTGCCCCTGTGGCGTCTCTAATACAATTTTCAAATGGCTCTTCACGCATATACATTAAATCAGTCCAGTTTTCCCTAATGTCTGTATCCTCTTGTGGTTCCCTAATGGGTTGCGAGATAGAGCATCTGCCACTACATTTTCCTTACCAGGTATGTGTACTACGAAATCCTGCAGGTACGGTGCCCATCTCATCAACCGTCTGTGTGTCCGTTTGGCGGACGACAGGAACACGACCGCTTTATGGTCAGTGTAGATCTTAGTAAGCCGCCCGCACAAGTAGTACCGGAACTTACTAGATCGCCGCACGATCGCCAAAGTCTCAAGCGCAGTAACCGAATAGTTTTTCTCAGCCTTGCTCGGTACTCGACTGGCAAAGGCAAATGGTTGCTGTATGATAGTTCCTCCTCGCTCGATTTCTTGGAACAGGGTCACTCCCAGCCCGCAACGTGAGCTATCGGTCGCCAAACAGAACTCCTTATCCAAATTTGGATGTCCTGGTAGAGGAGCCTCTAACAGTGCCATTTTTAATGAAACAAATTCGTCCTGCGCCACAGCATCCCAGGGCCAAAAAGCCTTCTTTCCACTCAAGTAGTACAGTCGAGGCGTAGCCATTCCTTTGATTTGAATAAACCGCTTGTAGAAATTGAGTAAACCCAGGTAACCACCTATTTGTCGCTTTGTCTTCGCTACCGGAAAATCCCTAATCGCGTATAATTTACCCGGATTCGGCCTAGTCCCCTCTGGAGATATGACATGCCCTATAAAAGCTATCTGCTTCTTGCCAAACTCTGACTTACGCAGGCTCACAGTGACTCCAGACTTAGCTAAAGCATCTAATAAAATTTCTAGCGTTCTATTACGTTCGACCCAATTCTTCTCCGCTATGAGTACATCATCGATGTATAACGTTACTTTGTTTCTAATCTGTTCCGGAATCACCAGTGCTCCTCAAGGAACAGCCTACAAAATTCCTCGAAAGTGACGCATCTGTTTATCTTTTCTTGCATTATAGCACGGGCGTCATCGCGTAAATAATTACACACAAACTTAATTTGCTACGGTCGCAAGTTCGAATCCTGCCTCGGGCATGGATGTGTGAGAAGTCCTTAGGTTAGTTAGGTTTAGGTAGTTCTAAGTCCTAGGGGACTGATGACTTCACATGTTAAGTCCCATAGTGCTCAGAGCCATTTGAACCATTTGAGCCAAAGTTAATTCTTAACTTGTGCCCCCAAGAAGTCAATACAGAATCATGAAACGTAGCCACCCACATTTTCGGGTGTTGCGAAGCAGCGGCGTCAGGATAGTGCGTATAGTTCTGTACCGTCACGAAATGCTTTCTGCATTCCTCATCCACATTGTCCATCTGTTCTCTGCTAGTACTTTCTGCTCTATTCCCCGTCCTGTTTAGCCTGCATAGCCTCTCCCCTAATTCTGCCAAGTCTCTTTCTTCCGGATCTTTCAAACTGCTCCTTTCATGTAAATTGTCGTTAGTACGCCTTACTGCTACAGTTGTTTCCAATTTAGGTGGACGGATACGGTAAGGACGGAGGAGGTTCTGCACAGAAACGGAGGAGAAAAGAATATGTAGAAAATACTGACAATAAGAACGGTCAGGGTGACAGTACATCTGTTAAGACATCAGGGAATAATTTCCATGGTACTAGGGGGACCTGCAGAGGGTACAAACTGTGGAAGAAGAGAGAGATTGGTATACATCGAGCAAATAATTTATGACGTAGGTTGCAAGTGCTACTCTGAGATGAAGAGGTCGCCACAGGAGAGGAATTGGTGGTGGAAAGGATCAAACCAGCCAGAAGACTGATGACTGGTAAATGAGCGGGGAATAATATGGTATATTGGAATCATGAATAAATAAAATCTGCTTTCAAAAAGAAAATGTGTTGTCTCATTAATTGAAGGGAATTCGAATTAATTTTAAGTTAGTGCGGCATTAAATCTTAAGCTCCACGTATTGGTCTTCTTGGTTCATTCAGTACCAAGGGGCTGCCATGTCATACTCTGCCATATGACGTCATTAGAATGCCATATGGAGTGCCAGGGGGTCAGCACACCTCTGTCCCTGCCTTTATCGGGTTCCCCGACCTAGAAGCCACTAGTACTCGCTCAAGTAGCTCCTCAAATAGCATCACGAGGCGGGGTGCGACCCATTCCAGTCCTGCCACCAAGGAACATTACCTGGCCGCACAGGCAACTGAAGACAGGACCTCCACATAACAGTCAGCCACACTGACCACTGAGCGACGGAGACGGACAGTGAGGAAGGACAAATCGTTTTGCATTATCAAGAAATAAGGGAGAGAGTGGCACGGATATGATAAGCAAGCTGGGGTGGCAATCATTAAATGAAAGGCGTTTCTCGCTGCGGCGAAATCTTTTTACAGGATGATCAACTTCCTCTTTCAAATGTCAAAATACAATGCCGGAAAAAAATTAGTACATTTGGAACGACGACTTCGATTTTGATCCAATGACGGTGTATGTCACCTTGGGGCAGTGGATGTACTGATAATGGTTTCAACGTCAACCGCCAATAGATGGTGTAGCAGCATAGCTACCAGAGCACCATCTATATCTAGCCTTTAATAGGGAAAGCCAGAAGGCTCAGTGTAATGGAAACGTTTGAAGAGAGCACGCAACCATGCCACGGAGACAAACTCGTGCTTCCTGCAACTGAGCAAGTTTGAAAGGGATCAAACTGTGGGCTTCTGAGTGGCGGGATGGTTCTTTCGGAGAACTGCCGCACAACATGGACGTACTGTAACGATGCTGGTGTCCGTGGTCATTAGAGGAGGTTCTGGACGTCTACGCAGCGTCGACACCCGCAAGGATCGTCGTATACGACAGCGTGCCAGATCATACAGCTACCACAGCTCGGATAGAAGGGATGTCACCTCAGACGTGTCAACACCAGCTGATGGAACCGGTTTTTAGCAGAGGAATTACGGCCACGTCTACCTCTAAACCCTCTTCCACTCACACCACAGCATCAACGTGCACGCGTCGTCAAACGATCACCTAGAAGATGAAATGGCGCTCCGTGGTTTTCAGCATTGAAAGTTGATTCTGCCTTCATGAATGATGAAGCAAAATTGAAAATGTGAAGTAGGATAAAAGATCAGACTGACTGAGAAAATACTGCTGGTTTTCAACAAAAATGCCACATTTATACCTCTCGAAGTGGGGCTAATTCAACTCTGATGGAAAGTATAGCTTGCAAAGCTTCGCAACCGTTAAAGTTAATGGATTTATTGTTTACTTTTGTAGTTTGTGTTTATTTACTATCGACAGAAGCTGAACGAAATGTATTTTGAAAGCTACATTTTTTCGGTTGGATATGTAATGCCTATTCTAGGGCCACATTAGAGCTGGATAAATGTGCAAAAACTCTCAACACCTTCCTCAAATTCGTGGGTGGAATCAACTTTTAGCAGCCTAGGGCTGCACCAAGATATTCCTCGGGTCTCCAGTGCATCACATCACTGTGCAGAGCGCCAACTGGAATGCCGAATTCCTAGCTCTGTGACTGCATGTGTTGCTGTTTTGCACCTGGAGAAATTGTAAATTTCTTGTGGAAATTTCTTGTGGAATATTTTCAAACATTCCCGCTTCGTCTCGTATAGTTTCATTGACTTCCGACAGGTGGCAGCGCTGTACGGAGCTGTTAAAATGGCGTCTGTAACGGATGTGCGTTGCAAACAACGGGCAGTGATCGAGTTTCTTTTGGCGGAAAACCAGGGCATCTCAGATATTCATAGGCGCTTGCAGAATGTCTACGGTGATCTGGCCGTGGACAAAAGCACGGTGAGTCGTTGGGCAAAGCGTGTGTCATCATCGCCGCAAGGTCAAGCAAGACTGTCTGATCTCCCGCGTGCGGGCCGGCCGTGCACAGCCGTGACTCCTGCAATGGTGGAGCGTGCGAACGCACTCGTTCGAGATGATCGACGGATCACCATCAAACAACTCAGTGCTCAACTTGACATCTCTGTTGGTAGTGCTGTCACAATTGTTCACCAGTTGGGATATTCAAAGGTTTGTTCCCGCTGGGTCCCTCGTTGTCTAACCGAACACCATAAAGAACAAAGGAGAACCATCTGTGCGGAATTGCTTGCTCGTCATGTGGATGAGGGTGACAATTTCTTGTCAAAGATTGTTACAGGCGATGAAACATGGGTTCATCACTTCGAACCTGAAACAAAACGGCAATCAATGGAGTGGCGCCACACCCACTCCCCTACCAAGAAAAAGTTTAAAGCCATATCCTCAGCCGGTAAAGTCATGGTTACAGTCTTCTGGGACGCTGAAGGTGTTATTCTGTTCGATGTCCTTCCCCATGGTCAAACGATCAACTCTGAAGTGTATTGTGCTACTCTTCAGAAATTGAAGAAACGACTTCAGCGTGTTCGTAGGCACAAAAATCTGAACGAACTTCTCCTTCTTCATGACAACGCAAGACCTCACACAAGTCTTCACACCCGAGAGGAGCTCACAAAACTTCAGTGGACTGTTCTTCCTCATGCACCATACAGCCCCGATCTCGCACCGTCGGATTTCCATATGTTTGGCCCAATGAAGGACGCAATCCGTGGGAGGCACTACGCGGATGATGAAGAAGTTATTGATGCAGTACGACGTTGGCTCCGACATCGACCAGTGGAATGGTACCGTGCAGGCATACAGGCCCTCATTTCAAGGTGGCGTAAGGCCGTAGCATTGAATGGAGATTACGTTAAAAAATAGTGTTGTGTAGCTAAAAGATTGGGGAATTACCTGGTGTATTTCAATGCTGAATAAAACAACCCCTGTTTCAGAAAAAAATGTATTGCATTACTTATTGAACTGCCCTCGTAGATATGTAGATTTAGATAGAATTGCAGTTTTTCTCCTAGAAGTCTGCAGTTCACTGGAGTCGCGGACATTGAGTGGTACATATTCGAGAGAATTCAGTAACGAATAAAATGGCTGTACCCAGAGTGCCCTCCCTTGGATTATGACACCGGTGAAGAAAACAGTACCTGAAAAAAATCCTTAACTGAATACATGAAGGACTGACATCATCGAACAACTGAATGTTACTCTAAGGTCTTACGTAAGGATTCAAAGTTAGCTAGAGTCGTCTAGTTTTCAGATTTTGCGCCTCGAGAACTGCACTGCTCTAGTAAAGATCTGGCAGGACTAGAGACTGGACTAATGTCCGTTTACTTTCGGAAGAAAACAGCTTTCATATTTGTTTGTGTTACGTGTAGGGAACAGAACGATTTCCCGCGTTCAGCAAGAGTTCGTTTTTCTCAATTTAAATGTCCATTAAAATTATGCCGAGCTCTTTTACTGTTTCTTTTTTTTTAATAGAGTAATTGGGTGACAGCTGCCGCTTAGTTTCTTTGCTTCTAAGCATCATTCTACGTTTACACACACACACACACACACACACACACACACACACGTGTGTGTGGTAGAGAGATGGTTAGAAGCAAAGAGATTAAGGGACAGATGAAAGGATGTAGAGGGTTGGAGGATGAGTGGTTGTATTGCTGTCCAGAGGTGAAAAGAAACAGGGATGTGGGAGGGGGTTGGAAGCAGTGAGGACAAGATGGCCTGGACGGTGGGCATCGTTAGTATTCCAGTCCCGGACGGCTGTGGGGGTATAAAAGCGGTGGACGCGACTCGACCGGCACACAGCAGCCATGAGGTTCCAGCTAGCAGTACTGCTCACCGTAGCTGTCAGCATCGCGGCCGCCTGTCTCATCACCAACTGTCCCCGTGGGGGCAAGAGGGCCGGCCTGCAACACGTAAGGCGTCCATATTCTCACTTGCTGCGCTGTCTACTGTTTCCATCTGAAAACTTCCCGCTATTTACACAATTAACAAATTTATCAACTCTCTCTAAATAGTTTTCACGTTATATTTACCGTTAAGTCATCTCTCTCTGTTCGGGTTTGGTGAGTCTGTCCTCTTCAGCAGTACGGAAAGTTCTTGTAAGGGTGACCCACATCAATAGCCTTTAGTTTCTGACCCAAGTGTACTTCTCCAGTAGGTACGCAATCTTAGTGTTCTGGAAGATCTTAGAAACGCCTGCTGCTTTTACCTATGTCGAACTTCGTGACTCTGACTCAGCAACAATGACGAACTGCGTGGAATGGAGAGACTTGAATTGGACATGCGGTACGTGCTAGTGAGAGGCTCCTTTATGTTGTCAGCACTGGGCTCGGTAGAGAGATACCATAATACACATTATACAACATTAGGGGTAGGCTGTCGCTAGTTGCAGTCTGGAATGTAAAAGAAAAGAGCATCGGGTGGTTGTATTTCAGTCCTCGAGTGACTATTTCAGAAGTTATAATAATTACGTTATTGCAGTGCCTGCGTTGTTCAGAAGTACGATGCAATGTTCCTGATGGAACAGGCACTGTGGCGACTGCAGCCGTTATGAAATACATGAAACGTATTTGCAGTTGCGAATATGGGCAACCATCAGCTGTATAATGGAATGCCGACAATGAAAAATTGTGCCGGACTGGGACTCGAATGCGAATTTTTCTCTTATGGGGAGCGATTTCCTTAACATTAGGCGATCCGAGAACGACTCACGGGTAGACATAGGGTTGACAACATGGGGAAGTTTGGGTTTGTCTATAAATCGAGCTCGGATACCCTAATGGTAAGAACCGGCCATCCGGGTTCGAGTCCCAGTATGGCACAAATTTTGATTTGCATCATTCCATTGTACTACTGATGGGCGTCCATAATTGACCTATTGAGATCGCACTGAAACTGTCTAGACTTAATGACAAACTTCAGTCTGATTCTGACTTGTATATATCGTCACTATGTGATGCGTGTACAGCTAATAGTTGTCAGTAAGATAAGGCATCAGGCAGGCAAATGGAGACCGACAATGAGGCCACTTTCAAACTTGTCCAGTGGTGATAATGTTGTCTCAGACTAGCACGCGGCATCTCCGTGTCCGTCACCGTGATCATTCTGAAAATGTTCACGCCCCTTGTACACCCTGTCAGACCCTGTAACAACTCTAAATGTGAACAACACTAACGTACTCTGGTTAGCATTCTACTGGTCAGAGAGAATTGTATCTGTAATCACTTACATATCCGGTGATGGTGTGTACATCTATGAAGTCACACTGACAACTGACAATGTCTTCCGGATGCTCACTTTTTTTTGTCAGAGAGTGTAATACGATCAGGCAACGGCGTTGCCGTTGTGGTAACACCAGTTTTCCTCAGATCACCGAATGTAAGCGCTGTCGGGCTGGGCTAGCACTTGGATGGGTGACCATCTGGTCTGCCGAGCTTTGTTGGCAAGTGGGGTGCTCAGCCCTTGTGAAGTAAACTGAGGAGCTACTTGGTTGAGAAGTACCGCCCCTGGTCTCGTAAACTGACATACGGCCGGGAAGCGGTATGCTAACGACATGCCCCTCCATATCCGCATCCAGTGACGTCTGTGGTCTGAGGATGACACGGCGACCGGTCGCTACCGTTGTGCCCTCTTGGCCTGTTCGGGTGGAGTTTAGTTTTAGTGTAATATGATCAAGTATTAGAGTAGCATGGAGAGCTGCATCAAACCAGTCTCAGGACTGAAGACCACAACAACAACAACATGATCAATTATATATTCAGAGATGAGCTTTTTGTGCTGGGACCTAGATAACTGCTGCACCCTGCACATTGCAGCTGGCAGAATGATCCTCTTACCTCTCTTCACAGAATGGGTGTAGCAGAAAGCAGTACTGTATGTGCAACATGGTTACAGTGTGGGCTACTGTTCTTGCAGAAGTGTCGACACGTGCGCTTAAAGGCCAAAGCGCGTGCCTGGATCCACGCTAATAGTGTGGCTGGCACACTGGCAGCTGGTAGAATAGCATTCGCTCCCCACTCCTCAGACTCTTCCAGAAGTGTCGATATTCCGCTTTTCACCTTCCCATGTTTGCCTATTAGCCAGGCAGACAAGCTGCTACACATTATGAGCAGAACGGGTAGTTTGCAAACCCATCTTCTAACTGCCGTACACTACATAGCAGTTTATTCTGTACTCCTTCATTACAGTGTTATGAGCAGACTTTGTCATTAATGATAAGTCTTTTCATATCCGATTAGCACAAGATGAGGCTCAATGAAATATACGTTCATTTTTGGTCATTTTAGGCCAGAAAATGGTGAATTTTATTTGTCCTTTTCTTCCTTTTCAGCGTATTTCGGCATTATTTATTTATTTCGATATGAAAAAATCTCTGAAACTTCACTCTCTTTCAAGTACTACTGGCTATTCTCAGTTCGAAGCATCATCAGGTTATCTCTAATGCATGTTTTCTGTAGTAAGCAGAACCGTCTCTAAAAGTCGAAATTCCTAAGAACCTGAAGATATCTATTACACTGGAAGACCAACTGAAGTAAAGTTTTGGAAGTTTAGTTTCTGTAACCTTAGTGTGTTTCAGCCAGCTGAAAAAAAGAGATAAATCCGCCCAAACAGGCTTTTAAACCCAACGGTACCGACCGGCTACTGTGTCATCCTCAGCCCACAAGCGCCACTGGATGCGGATGTGGAGGGAATGTGGTCAGCACACCGATCTTCCGGCCGTACGTCAGTTTACGAGACCGGAGCCGCTGCTTCTCTATCAAGTAGCTCCTCAGTTTGCCACACAAGCGCTGAGTGCACCCCAGATGCCAACAGCGCTCAGTAGACCGGATGGTCACCCATCCCAGCTCGAGAGTGCTTAACTTTGGTGTGTTGACGGGAACCGGAGCTACAACCGCGGCAAGGCCATTGTGTGACCCCAGTTATAGCAATTTTAATTACTTTTTCCAGGTGTATATTCCGGGTTCGCTGAAAAACAGTTCATTCTAAATTCCCCGAATGCATTTTAGCAGACAAGGAGTTCGTTTTTCATTTGATGTTGAGTTGAAAACTACATATACGATAGAAAAAGCTTTTCTTTCATACTAAACTTCCTAGCACTACGTGCATACCACCAGAATGTGATTTTTAATATCCACTGAGTGATATTCTTTTCCTATTTCAATCAATGCTTGCCTATATCCTGCTAAATGACCTCATGCCCTTAGCGTGCGTTTCTACCCACTTGTCAGCCACCGTGTCTTGTCCTTTTTCAAAAAATTTATGGAGTGAGGAAACTGCTGGTAAAATTTACAAACATCGCTTAAAATTCTCGAGGTTCCCGAATACGTGTTTAGTAACTGTTTACACAATTTCCGTTGCGAGACACATACTGATTTAGTTGAAACTGCCTCATGAACGCGAGAAAGCTATTTCCCTCCTGGACTTGGGCTCTGCTACTCGACTGGTATATATTCCGCAAATCTAATTTTCTCCTCAGCCTTCTTTGAGTTTGGTTTGTTCATTTTCCTGCTCCCACCGTTATGATAAATGAGCTGCAGCGTTGTTACCTATGCAAACATATCCCGGCTAGTGACGTTGCACTGATAGCGCAGCCGGCCGTGGTGGCCGAGCGGTTCTAGGTGCTACAGTCGCTGGTTCGAATCCTGCCTCGGGCATGGATGTGGTTCAAATGGCTCTGAGCACTATGCAACTTAACTTCTGAGGTCATCAGTCGCCTAGAACTTAGAACTAATTAAACCAAACTAACCTAAGGACATCACACACATCCATGCCCGAGGCAGGATTCGAACCTGCGACCATAGCGGTCGCTCGGCTCCAGACTGTAGCGCCTAGAACCGCACGGCCACTCCGGCCGGCGGGCATGGACGTGTGTGATGTCCTTAGGTTAGGTTTAAGTAGTTCTAAGGGACTGATGACCTCAGATGTTAAGTCCCATAGTGCTCTGAACCATTTGAACCATTTGAACTGATAGCGCAACCTGTTGTCAGCTGCAGCAGGCTGAACGGGGTCCGTGAAGCTCGGGCTTGAGGAAACCCAAGTTAAGGGGCTCCGGAACGCCCTATACTTGCAATGTTAAAATAACGCTTAAAAATTACATCTTTCCTCACAAAGTATTTGAGGTAGGAAGTTGAACTTTTTACAGATTATTTATTGGAATATGGGCTACAACTCAACACAGGGATTTTACAAAATTTTAATTCAGTTATTAAAGATGATTTTTTTCAATTGTGATGAAAATTCACAACATTTTTTGCAATTTTTTATTTATATATTAAAAAATATACAGTTCTTTGGAAAAAGGCTGTGTTAAATTATGCAGAAGGTACTGTGTAACATTTACTGAAAGTTTGAAACAAATATGTTTGGAAGATCCTTAGAAAACATGTAATTAGTATGAGAAAATAAAAGTTTTGGGAATCGAGCGACAAAGATTGGATTAACTTTTTAGTGCATTCCAGGTCCATAGGATGGATTATCTTCATCCTCTGCAAACTCCTCCTCCAGCTTCCTCTTGTTCCTCCTCCTGTTTACTCTTGCTTGTATTTCTAGACTCTTTACAGCCCTGTCTGCAGCCCGAAGGCGTTCCTTGTCTAAAGCAAGCATCGCTCGTTGTTGTGTTCGTAGATATTGCTACCATTTTCTTCAGTTGCAGTTACTGCAACACTGTTCCAAAAGGTGGTCATGTATGAACACTTATCACATTTCAGTTGTATTTCACTAGCAAGTCCTACGTGCTTTATTATGGAGAGTTCCAGACCAACTTCACTACAATGAATACATCTTACACAGTTTGAAAAAATTCCTTTGAGAACCGACATATCAAATATTTCATTCACATCCGATTCGCCCATAAAACATTCATAGTTTTCACTCATTGAAGTATTTTCTTTCCCACTTTGACTGCTATGGGCAGGTGTACTTGAGAGGTTAGGTTCACTCACTTGGTTATCGTCTTTATTGTTTACAGTAATAACACATACCTTTGGCTTTCCAACATTTCTCCTTTTCTTAAAAGCCTTCAGAGGATTTCTAATAACTTTACTTTTACTCATTATTATACTTCAACAAAACAGAGACTCAAGAAACAGAATTAATTACGAATATTTCCGAGATAACGACAGAGTAAATAAACATGAAACAATCGACAATCACACCAGCGATATATATTGAACCATCACAGGTTAGCCACAACACATACTTTATCTCACATCACTAAAATGTACCTGATGAACACGGACGTTAATAATAACACCATTTGACAGCAGTTTAACAGCGCCACAGTGGGTCACGCCCATGTAGAACACATTTCAAAAAAAATTAAAAATAGTTGTAGTCTTCGGAATTGAATAAATTATATATCTATAAAAGGTAATAGTCTGCAGATTCAGAACATGCAAAAAAGTAAAAATTGAACTTTTCATGATTTTGAGCCTTTCCGGAGCCCCTTAACCTGCTGTGCTTCAGTACAGAGGTACTTTGGAAATTTGTCAGAAGTTCCTATGGGACCAAAGTGCGGTTCCTAGGCGTACACACTACTTAATCTAACTTAAACTAACTACATATCCATGCCCAAGGGAGGACTCGAACCTCCGACGGATGGAGCCGCGCAAACCGTGACAAGGCGCCTGAGACCACGCGGCCACCTCACGCGGTCCACAGGTACTCTTGTGTCTCCGTCGCGACAGGCTGAGCGGCTTAAGTGGTTGCAGCGAAGAGAGGGGCAGGAAGGAGAATCCTTACACCTCTAAACTCTAGGCAGACTGGCTGCAGCCCGGACTGCTGTACTTGCAGCGCGGCTACAGCTTGGCCTGCTGGTGTTGCAGAGGTGCGCGCCGTGCGGCCCCGGAGGGCAGGGCGTGTGCCTGGGCCCACACATCTGCTGCGGCCCCCGCATGGGCTGCCGGCTGGCCAGCCCCGCGGACACCGCCGTCTGCCGCTCCACGGCGCCCTGCCCCCTGGACAGCCCCGAGATGCGCTGCGCCGGCGGCGTCGGCCGCTGCTCTGCGCCGGGAGTCTGCTGCTTCAAAGGTGAGCCACGTGGCCAGGCATGTCGGGCTACGGAATTATTCTTCATCCTTCTACATCTTCAATTAGCCATTGAGGGACAATGAGGTTCAGCTGGTTGCTTGATTCGTGTCACGGATTTCGCTAAAATAGTGACATATTTCCTGGTCATGAAGGGACTTCCTCTCCTTTTTAAGGTGCCATAGCTCAATCGGTAAAAAGGCAACTGCTATAGGACCACCTCTTTGCCAGCCTGTCTGTCTTTCTTTTCGGCTGTTACAAACCCTTTTTTCTCAGGAAGAGATAGAAATATAAAGTTCAAATTTGTGTCGCACACGAAGGTCTACAGCCCCTTGGCGATATAAAAATTTGAAGCTTCTAAGTCAATGCAATCGACAGATATCGCCATTTATATCGCATATTCTGATACTCGCAATCACACTCATCGAAACCTATCCTTCTTCCCGTTGCCCTAGAATCATGGAATTTGACAAAAAGCAAGGTTTCACAATGAAACCAAAGTAAAAATCCGAAAATTTTTTTGTCATTTTTTATCTGACTCTCTGTCTGTACGTCAGTTTGTTAAGACCCTCTTTTCTCAGGAATACATAAACGTATCAAGTTGAAATTTATGTCGCACACTTAGATCTACGGTCCCTTGGCGGTGTAAAAAATTTCAGGTTCTAAGTCAACGCTATTAAAAGATACGCCCATTTATGCCACATATTTTCCAACTCGGGAAGTGACTCACCGGTACTTGCTGTTGATCTAGAGTCATGAAATGTGGCAAAAAAGCAAGTTTACGAAGTGCCAACCAATGGAAAAAAGTGAACACGGTAAATTTGTAATCACATCACACGAAATTTTTTCTCATATGTTTTCTGTCTGTTCGTCCGGCCCTCTGTTGGGAGCGAGCGAGGTGGCGCAGTGGTTAGATACTGGACTCGCATTCGGGAGGACGACGGTTCAATCCCGCGTCCGGCCATCCTGATTTAGGTATTCCGTGATTTCCCTAAATCGCTCCAGGCAAATGCCGGGATGACTCCTTTGAAAGGGCACGGCCGACTTCCTTCCCTAATCCGATGAGACCGATGACCTCGCTGTCTGGTCTCCTTCCCCAAAACAACCCAACCCCCAATCCCCCTCTGTTAACACTCCTTTTTCTTTGGAAAGTTTAGACGTATTTAGGTCATGAAACCTACGGTCCCTAGGCAGTGTCAAAAGTTGAAACACAATCAAAAGATAAGGCCATGTATGTCACATATTTTCATAGTCACAGCCTTACTCAAAAAAGCCTATAAGGTCTTCCCATTTACCTAGGATCATGAAATTCGGCGAGAAGTAAGATTTCACAGTAAAGGGAAAGGATAACACCCGAAAACTGATAATTTGTAATTATATCAAACGAAAAAAATACGTCTTTTGACATTTGTTATCCGACGTCCGATTTGAAATTAAAACATTCTCTAAAGTGTTGGAATCCCTGGGACCGATATCTTGCACGTATCAGTGTCGATAACACTCAAACATGGTGGAGATTCTGGATTTGCGGAACGTGTAAGCTGTCTGTATACACATACGGGACCCTCAGTGCGCGAGTCCTATTTGCACCTGGCCAGTTTTTTTAGAGCAGGGATCGGTAACCTTTCAGTACCCGCGGTTTGCAGTGTCTAATACTAAACGCCTTGTGCAACTAATATTTCAGAGGTGTTGAAGAAAAATAAGCAAAAATTCAGCAACCTTTTTTGCTTTGTTGATAGCGTCATTAGAAATTAGTTTAAAATCAAATACGCTTACCAATTTAGTGAAATAAACCCATTGAACAGTTTTAAATCATAATTTCGATTAGGAAGAAAAAAATAAGAATTTTTATAGCTAAGCGGCAGAGAAAATTTAATTTTACATCTGTATCTACGCCCTGCAAAACACTCTAAAGTGCGTGGCCGAGGGAACGTCCCATTGTAACAGTTTTTAGGGTTTCTTCCGGTTCCATTCGCATATAGAGCAGGGGAAGAATGATTACTGAAATGGCTCCCTACGTTCTGTAATTAGTCCTGTCCTTCTCTGCATACGTTCGATATCCCCCGTTAGTCCTACTAGTAAGGGTCCCACACACTTGAGCAATATACTCGAATGAGTCCCACAAATAATTTGTAAGCAATCTCCTTTGTAAACTGTTTTCATGTCCCCAGTATTCTATCACCTGCTTTACCCACGATTGAGCCTATGTCTCATTCCATTTCGTATCCCTACAAAGTGCTACACCCAAGGATTTGTATTAGTTGACCGATTCCATCTGTGACTCACTGATACTTTTGCATAGAGTAGTACGTTTATTCGTTTTGTGAAGTGTACAATTTTACATTTCTGAACATTTAAAGCAAGTTGCCAATCTTCACACCACTTTGTAGTCATATCAAGATGTGATTGGATATCTACGCAGCTTCTTTCAGACAGTACTTCGTTACAAATAACGGCATCGTCAGCGAAAAGTATGAGGTTAGCGTCATTGTCTACAAGGCCATTAATATACAATATAAACAGCAAGGATGCCGACCCAGCTTCTGCGGAGCCTTTCTGAAGTTCCTTCAACATCTGCCGATGTTTCACGATAACAATACGAGACTGGAATAGAAGGGAGAACCGACAGAGGTACTCAAAGTACCCTCCGCTACACACCGTCAGGTGGCTTGCGGAGTATGGATGTAGATGTAGATGTGGAAGGTAATATGCTGAATGCCGTCCACCAAAAAATCTCCAACCCAGTCACAACGTTCGCTTGATACCCCATGCGATCATACTTTTGATAATAACCGTAGGTGTGGTACTGAGACAAATGCCACGTGGGAAAAGTGCAAGTCCGGCTTCAAATAATCAATTTTTTCCTAATCCATGATGGTTAGCATGGAGGAGGTCATTCTGCTCGAGATACCTCGTTGCACCTGATTTCAGAATATCTTCTAAGATTCTACAATAAACGGATGGTAAGAATACTGGACGACAGTTTCGTGGATCACTACCGCTGCCGTTGTTGCAGGTGGTTGTGACCTGTCCTTTCTTCTAATAACTGGACATATTTTTTGGGCGAGGAATTTTGCGTATCTTATGGTTAAAAGAGGGGATAACTCAGCCACGAATTCAGTATGGAATCGGACCATATTCCATCAGGCTCTGGAACTTTGTTCATTTTTAATGATATCAAGTGTTCCTCAACGCTATTGACACTAAGATCTATTTCATTCATCTTTCTAGTGGTACGAGAATAAAATTGGGGCATTAAGCCTGGATTTTCCTTCGTAAAGAAAAAAATTTGAAAACAGAATTAAGCATTTATGCTTTTGCTTTGCTGTCATCAATTTCAGTTACTGTCTGGTCTATGAGGGGGTGGGTCTCTGGAAAATAGTACTGTTATAATATGTTTGTCCTACTTTACGAGTTTACGTAAAGAAAAAAAACAGTGCGGGTGATCCTGGTGATCGTTTGGATGTGTGTGAATTACTGCCAGACGAATGAGGTACAATATCTGTAAGTAGATACACAAGAAATACTATTTTCTCACAATAGCGCCTAATAAATTCGAAGATATATTTTTCCGTTTCAGTAAAACCATTAAAAGACGACAGCAGGGCAAGATAAACAGAACAACACACACGCAGACATCGAATACAATGCTTGTACTAATGTAAATAACTGCACTTGAAAATTTAAATCATGTTTTCGAAAACGATCGATTATGACTAATAAAAGTAAGCTATGGAGTTGTATATGACTTCAGTCTTCCACACTTCTCTATAGAAGTAAAACATTTGCAATTATGTTTACAGTTCGTAGTAAGGTGGTTAGCGTTGCTGATTTTCGATTTGGGATTCCAGGTTCGATTCCCGATCGGATCCTCATCATTTAATCTCATTTTTATCGACGCGCTGAAGAGCCCTCAAACAGAAAGACCTTCGTTCTCATTCTTGTGATATTCATTGACACTTGCATTTGTGAACAAACGCTTGCTCATCTCGATGCAGTCGAGATTTACAGATTAACATTTGCAACTTTCAAGGCGCAAGCTCGAAAGTTCCGCTTACTATACAAATTATCTGTCCTTACAAAATGTAAACAAATAGTATAGTAGATCTACTTTATGTTTAAAACATTCGATTGAGCGACTTTTAAAGATAGTTTCCTCATGTTTTAAAGCTGACTTATGTGAGAGAGGTTCCATCTGAAAGAACGCTTATCAAATGAAATACGTGCCACTTTGCCGTTATTCAGGCGATCATGTAATCCTGTCTTTAAGATCTATGATTTCAGAAGGAGAAACTGTGAACGTAATTTTGACAAGCCTCTTTTAAAGTCAACTTTGCACCGCTAAGAGATTTCTATTGTGATGGTAAAGAATTTCAACTGGAGGTAAAGACTTGACAAAAAATTCCTCTCGATTTCTGAGGGGTCACCAGATAGATGTGCGTGTAGCGCTTGACGAGACGGAAGAGGTTATGGCACATTTATTATCCATCAATAACATTTTATTTCTCAGAATTGATTGGTGTAAGCTTTCCAGGTTTTTGGCAACACAGTTTAGAAAGAAAACTTTGCGTTCACAGTGAACAAATGTTCTGAGACGTCGTTCGCAGAGATTCACATTACTTCGATGACCAACTTCTCCTCACATGTCATACGTGGCTAGACTTTACCGCCCATAATTAGCAGTTCAAAAAATGGTGGAAACTCTTCCTACTTCATCTATCTATCGCAGATGGAACTGCGATAAACCACCAGATCTTTTGAAGTTAAGTTTTCAATACGCAGACGTATCTAAATATGAGAGCTTGCTGAAAATTACTTCCTCCGAATTTCTTATGTGAAAACCCTTAATGCTTTGACTTTGTTGACGGGGCCACAACCTCACCTATGGTTGCACCGCTTCATTACTAGCAAAGTGAAGTGCTCCAAAGTGTTCTTTAAGTTTTCGAAACAGATGAAAATCGGATGGGGCCAAGATGGGACTGTTTGGAGGATGACAGATGACAGTGTGCCTAAGACGTCGGATTGTTGCAGATGTCGCAGCACCTCGTATGTGGTCCGGCACTGTCAGGCTGGAGGAGAGGTTACTCCATGTGTAGACGAGCTCTTCGGTTACAAACACGGTCACAGCAGTGTTACGTCACACACCGCCATGTTACACATGCTACAGTTCGGAGTCTTCTAGTAACAGAACGTTACAACTTGCGTCAGTAAACGTTGGTTGGTTTGGGGAAGGAGACCAGACAGCGAGGTCATCGGTCTCATCGGATTAGGGAAGGACGGGGAAGGAAGTCGGCCGTGCCCTTTGAAAGGAACCATCCCGGCATTTGCCTGGAGCGATTTAGGGAAATCACGGAAAACCTAAATCAGGATGGCCGGACGCGGGATTGAACCGTCGTCCTCCCGAATGCGAGTCCAGTGGACGTCAGTAAAGCAGCAAAGTCGACCTAGTGATATGCATGACATATAATAACTCAACCGATATTGCGGACAGAATACAAAAATTCATTGACATTATTTTTCAGCACACCCTTGTAATATAGAAGCATTTCGTGATTAACGTTCAGTTTGTTACAGACGTCACAGCTGCTAATGTGCCGGTATTGTTCAACTTATCTCATGATTCCATTAATGTGTCTTGGGTCTTCTTGAGAATACTGAGGCCCTTCTTTGACATCAAAATTTTAGGACAGAAAACACTGTAATTAGTTTTGTGCTTATTGTACTGATCCTCATCATGGCCAGTAACATGAAAAAGCATTTTTGGCAGCTTGAAACGCATTCAACCTTTTTTTGTAAACAATTTTTAAAAGCTGTCCATTTTCTCTTATATTTTCACTCATGTTCAATATACAATGGTTTTTTTTGCTGTGTTGTGTCACATCCGAATAATGTTTCCAGAATTATGTGATCATAAGTTTGTAAGTTTGTGGTAAGGATTATGGGACCAATCTGCTGAGGTCATCGGTCCCTAGGTTTACACACTACTTAATCTAACTTAAACTAATGTACACTAAGGACAACACACACAACCATGCCCTAGGGAGGACTCGTACATCCGACGAGGGGAGCCACGCGAGCCGTGACAAGACGCCTCAGACCGCACGGCTACCCCGCGCGGCTTTGTGATCACAAAGTCAGCTACTGCAGGTTTCGACATTCACATCAACGTTTCAATGTTTGAAAGGAAGTAAAGGATGGAAGACTAGTGTTTATCGCCCCGGAGGACAAGCTAGCATTAAGGAAGGATTAGGAAGGAAGTCGGCCGTGCCCTTTCAAACGAACCATCCCAGCATTTACCTTAAGCGATTTAGGAAAATCACGTGAATCTTAAATCTGGGTGGCCGGACACAGATCTGAACTGTCATCCTCGCGAATGCGAGTCCAGTGTGCTAACCCCTGCGCCACCTCACTCGGTCAGCTTAAAGAAAGACGTCGAAGCAATTCACAGGCACGCAGCAGGATTTATTACAAGTAGGTAATTTATTATATTCGATCGAGACGTGAGTTTAGAGGAAATGCTCCGTGAACCCAAATGGGAACTCCTGGGAGGAAGACTTTGTTTTCTCTACTGAGAAAATTTAGGAGACAGGCATTTACGACAGACTGTAGAACGATCCTAGTGCCACGAACATACATCTCACACAAGGACTGCGAACACAAGATAAGAGGGCTCAGTATTCGTGCGGAAGCATATAGATAGTCGTTTTTCCCTTCCTCCATTTGAGAGTGGAACAGGGACGGGAATGACTAGCAGTGGTGTAAGGTACCCTCCATCATGTACCGTATGGTGGCTTGCGGGATATGTATGTAGGTGTAGAAAATTGGTGCTGAGGTTTACACATTCCAATTCGTCGTAGCTAGCCAATGACATTTAATAATTACTCCAGTAATTTAAAATGACCCTCAGCGTAAAGAAATCCACCTTGTGTACATTACAGTGTGTTAATTCACCAACTACTTCTTTAGTAGGAAAAGACAATTCACACGTTCGTTAAAAAAAAAAACAATAAAATTCTGCTCTATTTTTTTCTGGTGCTATTGATTTCTTTAATATCTTGTAATAACGATGAAATAATTGTATGTTTCAGACTCATGCCACATTGATACTTCGTGTGTCGCTGATACAACTGAATCCGTCGATCGGTATCCTGTGGACACGTTTATTGTCAGCGACGGTGACCGCGACGAGATGAGAATATAATTTTGCAGCATGTAAAACTTGAAATTCTGATAATAAATGCAATTCTCAGAATGACTCAAACTGTCTTTCATTTATACTTGTTATGTTTATTAGCAATATTCGACTTTTATTTTATTTATTTTTTTTTCTGAAACAAAACTACTGTACCATGGAACGAGTGAAGAGTGTACAGGGCACTGACTACAAATTTGTAGTTCACAGAATGCTTATCAGGAAATAACAGTCGAGCAGAGAGACGGACGGTCAACAAAGTGATTCTCTAAGAGTTACATTTATAACGACCGAGGTTTGGAAACCTAAAACACGAATGCAAGTCATGTACAATAGTATGTTCGGATATGAAAAAAGTAAATTCTTGGTATAAGTCAGCAATCATATTAATGTTCATGAATAATTCTGCATCGTTTGTTTAAGGATACATGTTGCTTTCTTATTCCACATAACGTGTTAATACTTCAGCCATCTTCAGACACTATTACTGAGAACAAAACTAACGTAAAATGAAAAGTAATGTGTAAAATGTAACGAAATGCAGGAGTTGGACGACTGATCTAATGACTAGCGTTGACACTGAACGAGAAATGACATTTTTTCCCTCATAAGTTTTCTGTTTCATCTGATGGGCCAGCCACGGCTCTCTCTACCACGCCAATATAAGGATTTTGCCCCATATGACTCTCTATAGCAAAATTCACTCATGTCCTCATACACGTTCTATCATCCTGTCCATTAGTAGGAGAAGAGATCCACCTCATTGATTATATATCAACAATTCCAAAGTTTTATTGTACTCAATCCATTCCCTTTGCCGTGAAACAGCTGTGAAATACGAGCTGGATCGAGTCCATACTTTGAGGACCAATCGATCTATAACTTTGAATAACTGAGATACCCTTTTGGTAGTAATCAAGAAATGTAAATGATCACTGGGCTTGTATGGTGATTGCGAATTTACAAATAATGCTCAGTTTATAGTGGCCTACTACACTACACTTCGGGCAAAAAGAAAAAAAATACTATTCAAGTAATTACCTCTAGATGAAGAACTCAGACATTTATGGTGGCAATTATGCCCTTTTGATTATTCTGATTTGATGCCTCCCATTTGCAATGCTAAGTACTCCAACAAGCCTCCAGCATTTGGGACAACTTGCTGTAGCCTTTTCTTTAGGCGTAGATCATCCTGACGATATTGTCACTCATGAGAGCATAATTTGCGAACCGTGTTTTCACGTTTTGCAAGAAGGACTAAAGCATAACCTCAACAAGAGAAAATTTTTTGAAGCAAAAAGGAGGGCATATTTTGAATGCAAAAATGGTTCAAATGGCTCTGAGCACTATGGGACTTAACATCTGAGGTCATCAGTCCCGTAGAACATAGAACTATTTAAACCTAACTAACATAAGGACATCACACACATCCATGCCCGAGGCAGGATTCGAACCTGCGACCGTAGCAGTCGCGCGGTTCCGGACTGAATGGCCTAGAACCGCTCGGCCCCCGCAGCCGGCGACAGCGTATGGTCTTGATCCAATCATCATTTCTATTATTAGAATCGGCTGTGAAAATACCGTACTGTATAATGCACGCTAACGATGAACGTATCATTGTGATATTTAAAACTAATTAAGAGGCTGTTGCGATAGGAATAAATTGGTATAGCACTCGAGAAAGCCCTTGACAGACTTATTTGACTGTGAAAGTGAGTCCGAATTATCCACGAGAATAGCGCATGAACAATACAGCCCTCTGAAAAAATTTTCTGAATAGGGTTGATATTACCGGGACTGTAACTGGTGTTGTAGCATCCACTCTCTATGTGTCAATCTTTCTTACTGTATTGGAACACTTCAGCATTTATAAGAATAGCAGAAAGGGAGGAGCCCGCGCTGAAGCTTCAGCCATGTGCTTTAAGTTATGATCTTTAAGCAAACTTTGCTATCGCTAACCAGTCCACTTACCATTCCGTTTTGAGCACATTGGGAAATAAACCATTGCAGGTGCCTTGTTATGTTCATAAATACACTCCTGGAAATGGAAAAAAGAACACATTGACACCGGTGTGTCAGACCCACCATACTTGCTCCGGACACTGCGAGAGGGCTGTACAAGCAATGATCACACGCACGGCACAGCGGACACACCAGGAACCGCGGTGTTGGCCGTCGAATGGCGCTAGCTGCGCAGCATTTGTGCACCGCCGCCATCAGTGTCAGCCAGTTTGCCGTGGCATACGGAGCTCCATCGCAGTCTTTAACACTGGTAGCATGCCGCGACAGCGTGGACGTGAACCGTATGTGCAGTTGACGGACTTTGAGCGAGGGCGTATAGTGGGCATGCGGGAGGCCGGGTGGACGTACCGCCGAATTGCTCAACACGTGGGGCGTGAGGTCTCCACAGTACATCGATGTTGTCGCCAGTGGTCGGCGGAAGGTGCAAGTGCCCGTCGACCTGGGACCGGACCGCAGCGACGCACGGATGCACGCCAAGACCGTAGGATCCTACGCAATGCCGTAGGGGACCCCACCGCCACTTCTCAGCAAATTAGGGACACTGTTGCTCCTGGGATATCGGCGAGGACCATTCGTAACCGTCTCCATGAAGCTGGGCTACGGTCCCGCACACAGTTAGGCCGTCTTCCGCTCACGCCCCAACATCGTGCAGCCCGCCTCCAGTGGTGTCGCGACAGGCGTGAATGGAGGGACGAATGGAGACGTGTCGTCTTCAGCGATGAGAGTCGCTTCTGCCTTGGTGCCAATGATGGTCGTATGCGTGTTTGGCGCCGTGCAGGTGAGCGCCACAATCAGGACTGCATACGACCGAGGCACACAGGGCCAACACCCGGCATCATGGTGTGGGGAGCGATCTCCTACACTGGCCGTACACCACTGGTGATCGTCGAGGGGACACTGAATAGTGCACGGTACATCCAAACCGTCATCGAACCCATCGTTCTACCATTCCTAGACCGGCAAGGGAACTTGTTGTTCCAACAGGACAATGCACGTCCGCATGTATCCCGTGCCACCCAACGTGCTCTAGAAGGTGTAAGTCAACTACCCTGGCCAGCAAGATCTCCGGATCTGTCCCCCATTGAGCATGTTTGGGACTGGATGAAGCGTCGTCTCACGCGGTCTACACGTCCAGCACGAACGCTGGTCCAACTGAGGCGCCAGGTGGAAATGGCATGGCAAGCCGTTCCACAGGACTACATCCAGCATCTCTACGATCGTCTTTGTCTATGTGCCTGTGGTTCTGTCAGTGTGATCATGTGATGTATTTGACCCCAGGAATGTGTCAATAAAGTTTCCCCTTCCTGGGACAATGAATTCACGGTGTTCTTATTTCAATTTCCAGGAGTGTATAATAATAAACCCACGATTCGACAAAACAGAAATAATGCGTTTTCAACCGGATAACTATCTGTTGGCCACCATAATTCTACAGTCATCGATTGGACCACAGCAGAAGCTACTCACCATCCTGATCACCAAACATGTCCAAATATCCAATCAGAAAAAACATAAGAAACTCCATTCTGGGCATTTCTCACACAATAGCACTAGTTTTCAGCTGTGGATGAGTTTTCACTCCCGAGCACAAACAATAATCAATACTATACGGTCATCCACCAAGCTCTGCAACTGGAGGTTCTTAAGCTGCTGTACGTAAGCCTTTGGGGAAAGACCCATATGAAGAACCTAGACCGGACACATGTGTGCTGCGCATACACGCCAGTAGATACGTAGCAACTAGTCATGTGTGTGGGATATGTCAGCACCAGAGCTACATTCTCACCATGAACAACCCGGAGAACGAATTCACTGGGATTTCGTTGACCATTTTGTGAAATCCAGCCGATTGATTGTGGTGGATGCATTGTTCAATTTTCCCTGTATTATTAATATGCAACCTACCTCCTCAGAAGCAACCGTTAACGCTTTAATTAAGATCCTGGCCTCAGTCACATACAGCTATCCAACGTTTACAGCTTACAAGTTTCCACCATATCTAGATCTACATGATTAGTCTGCATCGAATGCAATTTTAATGCCTTATTTGTGAAGCTGTTAACTACTGGCAATTATGAAATAGTTAGGTATATAGTCCACATCAATGAAACTGTGTTTCACATTACATTATTTTCGTTATTAATGTTTGGAAACAACTGATTTCTTCCTGTCGGCCGGTGTGGCCGTGCGGTTCTAGGCGCTTCAGTCTGGAACCGCGTGACCGCTACGGTCGCAGGTTCGAATCCTGCCTCCGCCTTGGATGTGTGTGATGTCCTTAGGTTAGTTAGGTTTAAGTAGTTCTAAGTTCTAGGGAACTGATGACCACAGCTGTTAAGCCCCATAGTGCTCAGAGCCATTTGAACCATTTTTGATTTCTTCCTGAAGGAATTATCTTCTAGTAAATTTCTGAACATGGGCTTTAACTTCAAAAGTAGGAAGTGACATTATGAGGTGGTTTTCACGTCTTCGGTAATACCATTTTTGACTGTGCTACGATGATTCGAAAATGGGTCTCGGCCCGAAACTAGTCACCGAGTGAATAAAAAAATTAAAATTTGCAGCTCTGGAGTGGTTTTTCGTTACACAGAGAAGGTTTAAAAGTTAATGCGCAGTTCTATAAATCCCCCACAGTTATATGTAATCTAGAGGCGGCATGAGTGTCCTGGAAAGTTACGTAATATTCCTTATCCATGAGTATTCACAGTTTGCTGTTATATATAAATGTCTATAGTTTTATGTATGTATTGTCATGTTGTAGATGTAGGTATGCTACGTAACCTTTGTTAATAACTTGTTTAGTATTATTTGGATATTTCAATGAGAGGTTGCAAAATAAGTGCAATAGTTTTCACTGTAATATAGTATATTATGCATATGTGTACTTAGCTTTAAATTTGAACAGTGGTCGTTATTGGAATGTGTGTCTTGAAGTCAGTAGTGTGTGATGTCACAGAAAGTATTTAAGCACGAGTGATAGGATATGTCGTCAGAAGGCTTTGTCTGTGTCTGTCTTTCGGAGCCTTTTGTCAGAGGTCAGTACTGGTGAGTCTGATGAGGAGTTTGTGGCTGATCAGTGAAATAAACTTTTTGTTTAACATTCCTGTTCTGAAAGTTCCGTAATTACAATGGTATCTAATAAGTGAATTCGCGTAATACATTAAATATCATAAAATGGAGTGTCTATGGAACACAAGAATAACAACAAATTTTTGATGTTTTTTGTTTAAATCAAATAATCTCTTTTCGATGTTGAAAATTTTCGCCGTAGCAAAATTTCACTGTCTCCCCAAGTAACAATAGTTTGGTTACAGCAGCTGCGAGCCATAGACTTTAACACTTCAATGTATTACAACTGTTTGTTGCAGTTGATATTTGTAGTCCAGATTTATGTCGTAACTGCCTGCACCACAAATCCAGCGAGAATTGTAGCCAAGAAATGCAACACGACGAGCAGCAGTTACATGTTTCACACGAGACGCTAACACTACTTGATTAATTATTGTTTAATTGTTTTTTAAGATACCGTAATGTGTTAACTGCTCACTGCCTACACGTCTATGTTTCAGTTAAGCAGGCGAAAACGTTTTTGTTTTATAGTTACATGTGTGAGGGTAGGAACGGTTACGTTAGGAAAAGTTCATGTTAATTAGTTATGGACAACATCCTTGTCAAGATGATTTGTAATAACATGTAGTCATATTACTTGAAGCTAATTAGTTCCTTTCTTTCAAGTAATTATGCATAGTCGTGTTGTTGAATAAAAAACTATTATTGGCAGTATAAATGTTTGTTCAGCAATATTAATGAGACGTAAAAGAAGAGACAGAGGAAATGCCTTCAGCCTATAGAAAAGTTTCTCAAGTTTCTTAAGTTATGCTCATCTACTGAGACAATCGTTTTGCCATATATCGTGGTTAATTTGAGTTGTAGGAAACTGTGTTTGCTTGCTTCATGTTTTCATTAAAGCCAAGAAATTAAATTTCAGGAAAATCCTTGTTAATGATTTAGATGAATATACATACCAACTCTCAGCTTTTGTCACTCGGGACTATCGATCATGTTCTTTAGCAAATAGTATTTTTTTTCAGGTGATAAAAATCAAAAGATAAGGTTATACTATTCCTGCTCCTACTACTGAAGACACGCACTGTGGTTTATTGGATTTTTCGAAGTCATTGTAGCAATGCCTAAGACAAGAACAGCAGTGTATGTCAAAAGTGGTTAGGAAAAAGACCCATTTAAGCAGCTTCAAAATAATACGATTGCCTAAATCATAGTCCAAACAAATTTAGGTCACGGTTAGACATTCTACAATTCTAAAATTATTAAAAGCTTTGTCATAGATGACATATTTAAGTGTCTAGCATTACATAAATGTAACTAGCTCACTCAAGTGTAAAAGCATGGGACTTCACTCAAGAGCTAAACTTCGTTCTAAGTTAAATAATTTGTTTCGTGGAAGCTCTGATTTCTCTTCCCCTTTTCCCTGTATCCGTGAGGGTGAATAAAATGTTTTCGCATTGGGAAGAGAAAGTTAGTGATTGAAACGTCTAAAAAGATCTTCCAGCAACGAGAAATGCCTTTGTTTTAACGATTCCCGCACCAACTCGTTTATCATAATCTGTGACACTTTCGCCATTTCTCGAAAGTGCGAAACGAGCTGCCCTTATTTGAACCTTTTCGTTGTCGTCCGATGGTTCTGTCTGGTAGGGAGCTCATAGTACACAGCAGTACTCCAGAAAACGAGGGAGAAGGGTTGTGTAAGCAGTGCCTTTAGTAGATTTGTTTCAGTTCCTAAGTGTTCTACCAAATAAAGCCGCCCTTGGGTCTCACATTTTCTATATGATTGCTCGATTTTGTTTGTAATAGTGATCCCAAGGTACTTATTGAATCTACAACTTCTAAATGTGTGTTATTCATCACCTAAGCAAAATCTAATGCTTATTATTCTCGTGGAGAATCCCACATCTTCTTTTATTTCCGGTTAAATGCCACTTTATTGCAACACACAGATATATTGTCTAAATCATTTTGGTATTCCTTTGGACCTTCTGAAGAATCTGCAAGAGTGTAAACAACAAACTCATCTGCTAACAATCAAAATAGGTTTCCTAAACAGGTTACACTAATTAAAAACAACTGTGGGCCTAGGGCACTTCCTTGAGGAAACTCAGTTATCACTTCGGTGTCATTAGATGACTTCCTGTCAATTGCTACGAACTGTGAACTTTCTGGGAAAAAATTAAGAATCCAGTGTCACAGAATTTTTTTTTGATTAGAAATTACTTGTGAAGGATGGTGCCAGAAGCATTCTGAAAATCTAGAAACATGGAATCAAGATGAATCCCCTGTCGACTGACTTAGCGTGAATAAAAAGGCAGCAGTATGAAAAAAATTCTAAATCCGTGCTTGATACTTGACAATAGATCGTTTTCTTCGCGGTATGTCGTAATTTTATAACACAATATATCTCCCAGAATCCTACTACAAATCGATGTCGTGCCTACCCACTTACTTTATAATAGTGAGGCGGGACGAGTGATCTTGGCTTTCAAACAGCAAATGTTCAATACGAACAGGCGAGGTGTCGACTGAGTCAACTTTAACGCCGTTTCTAATTCTTTAGTGTTCTACATTGGTGAGTGGAAGAAATCAAGTCAAAGTACTTCACCTGCACCAACTCCAGATGGTGCTGCAATTCTGCATCGGGTACTGAAGCCACCCCACTCTGGCTCTATTATCAGTTTTCGCTCTCGGTTTCTAAAATGCTTTCGGGAGTGCTGCCCATAGTTAACATCCATGAGACGGAGTTGCCACTCATGTGGTATGTCGAGAGTACCAACGGATGTGCTGTCCCCACAGTGCCTCATACCCTGACATTGGCCACCCTCTGCCCCTCCCTCTACATATCTTTTGGGCCCCTCCTTTACTGTGTACTGTAAATGCTAGCCACAGAGCAGTGTCAGCAGTTGCTTGTGCCTACCTCGAAGCTCTTGCGTTCTTCATATGGTTGTGTTCTATGTCAACCTGTTTAAAGAACAATTTAAAGGTATACATTGCTATAGACTTGGATTAGAATGTTTTGTTTTCATCATTGGCTTGTATGTCGTGGCTGACCTTAGCACAGTCACGGCAGCATTCGAATTTCTGTTTTAGTATATTACAACTGACTTTAACAGATGTCAGACTAGCGCCGATAGATTATACACATAAATCTTGCAAGAAACCGCATAGAAGTAGCTATGAAGCAATAGAGATGGTGTTCCATATGTTCTGTCGGAACAGTAACATAACATGCATTAGAAGCAAACACAGTTGATAAGAAGACTAACAGGGTGAGCAACAGTGCCTTAACATTCTGTAGTCTTCGAAGGGTTTCCTTGTTTCAAGTGCCTTCCTATACCATGAGAGCTTTGAGTCATAAATTCTTATTAAACACTGTATGGTTATATCTGCAACGTACCCACTGCTGCTTCAGTTTAACACTATGTGCAATGGATTTACTATCGGGACCTTTGCATAATTTCCCAAAGTTGAAAGCTATGTCAATTCCGCTTGGCCCAATGACTGACATTCAAACATTTAGTAAAATTATTAAATAAAATTTCTTTTTCAACAGACAATAAAACAAAATAATGAAAGGTTTGTCTATTCTTATAGAAAGAAATCCGGCTCAAATTTGAATTTTTATAGAACAAATTGGTTTATTCATTGAGCATTTCAGATATTTATAAGAACAAAGAAATTCACTTCTTTAAAGAAATATTAACGCGGATGATCTTTACACAGCATGAAATTTGCATGAGATACCCCTATGTAATTTAAACGCATCTGACTTTCTTATTGACAGTGTAAAATTTAGCGCATCTGACTTTGTATCTTTATTTATCGCTAACGTATCTGACTTTTGACTAAAACTATGGTCCCCTACAGAATGGTATCGCTTATAAACACAAGTGCGAACTTTTGGATCGGAAGAAAAGCATATTCCACAACTGTACCCATTAATCAATATGCACATACAATTACTACACCAACATGTCACCATACAGTAACTATCTCTACTCAGAATTATTCCATCGAAAACCAAAATTATTATATATAATTTGATTTGATCATTCACTTTGATAACCACTATTGTACTGCTGCCTATTCCCGACACAAATTCACCCTTTGAAATATGAAAACCCTCCCAAAATTACACATACAAAATACACACACTCAAGATGAGCTACTTACTTTGTTGCAGCAAAAATTCATGGCTACGTTATCAGTTTACTAATCTCTTTCCCCGCTTTGCAATTTTAATTACTCAGAAAATCTCCCCACGTGACTCTACATTCAAGTAAACATGAATAAGGAAGCATTATCTTCCCTTGGTTTGCTAAATTTCGACACACGCTTTCACACGAGATACCACGTGTCGTTAACAAAGGATCCACGTTACTAAATCTTTCAACATTGCAGATATGTAAGAAAATTGAAAATATATAACAGTACTCAATTTAACACGCATATTTCATGTAATAGCACACTTCCTACTTACATGCTATAGGACCCTAGCACTCGTGCATCTACTTGTTATAAAATTGGTGAGCGCCAGGTGTAAAACTAAATAAATTGCCACACACACTTAAGTATTTCATTTTTTCTGATGAACTTTCTTGCTCAAACAAATCAGATTAAATTATGCACCGCGAAATTGTTATAAAACCACAAAGTTGCAAATTACTATCACAAAGGAAAGCAACCATTTTACATCACCTACTACTGCACATTATCTACCTAAGTGAATTTCGTCCCCCAAAATATTAATATTACTTTATGTCTAGCTGCAAAAGAAGGTTGTTTACCTAATGTGAAACCATTAATCATAAATAAGGTCCATTTCCCACAGTTAAATCGAGCATGGCTAGACTCATCTCAGACAAGCGTCCTCTCTCGTCCAAGTCTTCAGCAGCATCCCACGACTCGGACCCACGCTACCGTTCTGCTCACCTGACCGCTCATGGTGGGGGCGGCTCCTAACCAATCAGCGACTCAGAATTTCCCCAGTTTAAGGTTGCTGGTCAAACCTCCCTTCTACACAATGAGAAATATCCAGCGCTTTTCCTCCCAAAGACTGAAACTATCTGACTATCTGACCATCTAACCTACCTACACCCCGCTGCAACCAAAGGCTGAAGTTTCAGAGCTTCTATAATCGCTGCCTATCGACTAGTTGTTCCCTATCGTACACCCACAATCGCTAAATATCGTTTGATCCTTATTATCTCCCCAAACATTCTTCCTGCAGTTATTTCCACACTTTCATTTCTTTCTCCCTCCTGCTGTGGACTCATTAGGATAAGGAAATATAGGAAACAGTGGGCATTCTTAACTTATTGAATCAATAAAAACAGTTCGATTCAACTGGTCATTCTTTTATAACTTGGTGTTGGTTTGCAGACACCGACAGTACGTCTGTGTTTAGTAAATTAAATGATATTATTATGACCTAAAAGTGATGTTATTTCGATCAAACTCGTGTTCTCAGAAGAACCCGATGATCAATTGCATTAAGTATTGTTAGATTGTCAGAAATATAAATAAGAATTGCCATTGCCAAAGACAACAGCCACCACTCATCACCAACCAATCCCGTTTAAAAAAATGGCCAGAGAGTGGACTTGCCATGCAAGAACATTCTCGCACATTTTATTAAAAATGATGTCAAAATTTGTTATGTATGACCTATCACAGAGGAGACCCTAATCTCTGTACTGGACCACATCCCAAGACATATAGCAGGCAATTTGTTTAAACTGTTAGCAAAATATAAAAAAATAATTGAATACAAGATTGTTGACTTAAAGGACGTTAGAAGCTTGTCTGTTACCCCGTATTACAAGAAGTTTACCTAATTGCTGCCTGAGATTAACTGTCCATTTCACTCATATGGAAGTTTCCACAATGTCAGAAAATAATTACAGCTCTTAACAGTTATGACAAATTAGAAGGTAAATTACACAAAGGATATGTTACACCGCATTATTTTTATGTGCACTGGTACTAGTTGAGTGCCCCTTACAATGTCATATTACTTTTACTATTACGAATTTCTAACACAGAACAAAATACTTATTGAAAAATATTATTTTCATGTACACTGGCTCTAGCTGAACGTCCTTTTAGTGTCATATTGTATTTACTCTTACGAATTTCTAACCCAAAACACAATGCATATTGAAAAACATTATTTTGATGTACACTGGCACTAGTTGAGTGTCTTTAGTGTCATGTTGCATTTACTCTTACAACTCCTAATTCTTAAAATTTATACATGTACACTCCACTCAACATCTCTCACTTTGTATAGCCCACAGTAACTTCGTATGACATCTCACTTCAACAAAATTCAGAAAAACAAAACACTTTATCAGGATTGACTTTAGTGAGAACTTCACCACTCTTTATATTCCCCTTAATCCAAAATACACCTCTTACTCCAAAATACAACCCTCAATCCAAAACAACATCAAAATACTGAAAAAGTACAAGGAATTATTTCGTTGACATCGTCAGGCTTCAAGTCCTGAATTCCTAGTTTGTCCATTGCTACAGTTAGCAAATATTTATGTATAATACTCTCAGTCGAACATTTTCACGTGCATCCTACTGTTTCCCTAAGGTTTCGACCCACCTTGGCGTCTATGATTTTTCTTATTTTGCCCTTAGTCTTGATCTCCACACAAAACACTATATCCACTAGTTACTACAGTTCCATCTAAATACTCCCCGTGTCTCTGTCATGCTGCTGAGCTTTGATGTGTGTATCATGGCAGTAAGCGCCCATTGTCCTTGCTCTGCCACGCTCGCCCGTGCCTCCTGTTGTACTGTCGCGCGCTTTCACTGTCTGTGCCATGGCACACCCATGCGTACCTCCGGTTGCGACATTTCTCTATTATTTGCACAAGCCAACAATTCTTAGTATTCTCCCTATCTTACAATCTTACTTATCCTACTTACGTACTAAGAACCCCATAATTATCACTTTACACCTTAACCCCCATAAGTTCTAATACTACAAATTTTTTATGTGACAAAAAACATCTGCAGTGGCTTGTCACTGTTATCATAACATTGATGCAATACCACCTAGAAAATACTTCTTTCAGTTTAAATCACAAATTTACGCGTGACGAAAAATTATCATCAGCGACTTCTTCTTATCTTACACATCAATCCCCAAAATTTTTAATACTACAGATTTTTACATCACAAAAAAACTTCAGAGACTTTTCACTGTTGTCACAACGTTCATGTAATACCACACGGTGAATATTTCTTTCAGTTTAAATCACAAATTTGCATGTGCCTAAAATTATCCTCAGTGACTTTTCCCCTATCTTACACATGACCCTACAATATTTTTAATATTACAAGTTTTTATGTGACAAAAAAACATCTTCAGTGACATTCATGTAATACCACATAATAAATATTTCCTTCAGTTTAAATCACAAGTTTACATGTAACTAAAATTATCCGCAGTGACTTCTCCCTATCTTACACATAGCCCCCCAAAAGTTCTAACACTACAAAGTTTTATGGGACAAACAAAAAACATCTTCAGTGAGTTGTCACTGTTGTCACTCCATTAATGTAGATCATAATACCACACGGAAAATATTCCTGTTACTTTGAATCTAACTGTCACTTACGTTTAGGTTGGGTCAAGGATTTAATGTTGAGGTTAGGCGATTCAGGCTAATCTCGTGGTTCACACATCACTCAGCATTTATGCAACATGTATACAGTCTTCTATCTACTTGTTTGGCCTCATAATTCCAAGATTCCCAGTCACATTCTCTACTATCATGCATCTTTTCGAAATCACTCACGTATGTAGTACTCAGTTTTTCGCTCAGATTCACAGCATCAGACCTTTTGTGCCTCCTCCTTTGCACAAATAACAAAAAAATTATACCACCTGTTGCTCTTATAACTTGGCATCTTCTAATCTTCATTTTACTCAACCTGTCTGCCTCGTTCTTCTCGATGTCTTCCTACTTTATTACTCGTAGACCTCTAGTTTCTCTACACATAAACATCACTACCTCCTGGAACATACGTGTAGAAACAAAAAAAAAAAAAAAAAATTAATACAACCATTAAAATATTGCAACATGTTGTCCCCCTTTCTCTAAATGTTTTTAATTAATCATTTTTACGACTGACTCAATAATTTTAGTCTTTCATTGCCTCCGCTTTTCCGTTCTCTATCTCCCGTTCTATGTTGACCTCATTATTACTTTTCATTCCTATCGTTCACCGTCCATTTGGACCCTTTCTGCCCTATTCATTATTAACAAAATCTCACCTGCTCATAGCAATACCATAAAACTACCTAACGGCTCAGTATAGCCTACACAAACTTGCGCATACACAGTATAACAAAGCTCGCCTCATCGCGGCCTCAAAACGTATACTCAAAGACTCGCCTCATCGCGGCCTCAAAACGTATCCGCAAAGACTCGCATCATCGCGGCATCAAAATAAAACATATAAAATTAGCACGACTAATTCACATTAAAAATATCATTATTTCAGTCCTACAACAAACCAACATGTATTTTCAGCTCATTTGGTTCACGATTAGTCGTCCTTTGGCGTAGATAATTCGTTTTATTTTTTACATTAATTCACCTCAGCCATAATTACTATTGTGAGTCTGTTCTCTTAGTTCTATATTTCATTAACTGTTACATATATGGAGTGCTCCCGTTGAATGTATACTTCTTAAAGTTTCAACTTCCACTGTATTCTTATGGATAACTCTCCTTACTCGAAATGGCCTGCAAAACAAGTTAAAGAATTTGTTTGTTTGAAACCGATATTTCTTGGACAATCTGTGCGCTATAATTAACACCTTATCTCCCCTCGATAACTCTATTTCTCTAATTTTCCCTTTTTGCCCTTTTTCTTCAGCCCTTTTTTAATTCCTTCAATAGCGCGTCTAACTATTTCCCTATGCCTTGTAATTGTGCCTTCTAGGTACGTTACAATATATCTAAAAATATCTGGTGCTGCTTGATTATACATGACAGTAACTGGCGCCATCACTGTTACACCACTTGGCATGACTTTCAAAATCTCCTCAAACTCTCTTAAATAGACACTCCAGGTCCTGTGATTTCGATTACAGTGAATCCTGCACAACTGCACTAACTCCTTAATAATCCGTCACATGGATTGCTCGCCTGGTGATAGAGTGATATGAAATTGGTTTGATCCTTCGCCTCCGCACATTCTCTGCTAAACTATAGATCCATACTGAGGTCCATTATCAGAGATCATTTTTTCGACCTCCCCCCCCCCCTACTTTATTGATGAAATCTCTTTCTACTCCCGTAGCTACAGTTCTTGCCGTGGCCCTCTTTAATGGCGTCTATGTGACATACTTTGACACTAGCTCAATCGTTACTAGCACGTACCTAAACCCTTCTATCGACATAGGCAGTGACCCAAAAATGTTCGTCGCTGCTAGTTCTCTCAATCTTTCCGGTACGACTGGATGGATGGGAGGTTTCGTTGACACTGTTATCGGTTTTGCTTTCTGGCAAGTAACGCATTGCTTAAGAACCAATCTAACTCTCCTCTCCATGTTCATGAAATACACCGACTCCCTAAGACGTAAAATACATTTTCTAGATCCGTAATGTCCGTAGCAAAAGTGCACGTAACATATTGCCGTGTTTACAAGTACATCAGGTACACAAATGACGCAAATCTCTGACTTTCCTCTTCTAAAAAACAAAATATTATCCTTTATCCTGCAAAATTGATCGAGCTTTTGGTTATTTTGCTGCACTCCCCGCACCGGCACCCCCCATGAACCACGGACCGTTGGTGGTGAGGCTTGCGTGCGTCAGCGATACAGATAGCCCTACCGTAGGTGCAACCACAACGGAGGGGTATCTGTTGAGAGGCCAGACAAACGTGTGGTTCCTGAAGAGGGGCAGCAGCCTTTTCAGTAGTTGCAGGGGCAACAGTTTGGATAACTGACTGATCTGGCCCTATAACATTAACCAAAATGGCCTTGCTGTTCTGGTACTGCGAACGGCTGAAAGCAAGGGGAAACTACAACCGTAATTTTTCCCGAGGGCGTGCAGCTTTACTGTATGATTAAATGATGATGGCGTCCTCTTGGGTAAAATATTCCGGAGGTAAAATAGCCCCCATTCGGATCTCCGGGCGGGGACTACTCAAGAGGACGTCGTTATCAGGAGAAGGAAAACTGGCGTTCTACGGATCGGAGCGTGGAATGTCAGATCCCCTAATCGGGCAGGTAGGTTAGAAAATTTAAAAAGGGAAATAGATAGGTTAAAGTTAGATGTAATGGTAATTAGTGAAGTTCGGTGGCAGAAGGAACAAGACTTTCGGTCAGGTGAATACAGAGTTGTAAACACAAAATCAAATAGGGGTAATGCAGGAGTAGGTTTAATAATGAATAGGAAAATAGGAATGCGGGTAAGCTACTACAAACAACATAGTGAACGCATTATTGTGGCTAAGATAGATACGAAGCCCACGACTACTACAGTAGTACAAGTTTATATGCCAACTAGCTCTGCAGATGACTAAGAAATTGAAGAAATGTATGATGAAATAAAAGAAATTATTCAGATTGTGAAGTGAGACGAAAATTTAATAGTCATGGGTGACTGGAATTCGAGAGTAGGAAAAGGGAGAGAAGGAAACATAGTAGGTGAATATGGATTGGGGGAAAGAAATGAAAGAGGAAGCCGTCTGGTAAAATTTTGCACAGGGCATAACCTAATCATAGCTAACACTTGGTTCAAGAATCATAAAAGAAGGTTGCACACATGGAAGAATCCTGGAAAGACTAGAAGGTTTCAGATAGGTTATATAATGGTAAGACAGAGATTTAGGAACCAGGTATTAAATTGTAAGACATTTCCAGGGGCACATGTGGACTCTGACCAAAGTCTATTGGTTATGAACTGGAGATTAAAACTGAAGAAACTGCAAAAAGGTGGGAATTTAAGGAGATGGGACCTGGACAAACTGATTAAACCAGAGCTTGTACAGAGTTTCAGGGAGAGCATAAGGGAACAATTGTCACAAATGGGGGAAAGAAATACAGTAGAAAAAGACTGGGTAGCTCTGAGGGATGAAGTAGTGAAGGCAGCAGAGGATCAAGTAGGTAAAAAGACGAGGGCTAGTAGAAATCTTTGGGTAACAGAAGAAATATTGAATTTAATTGATGAAAAGGAAAAAATATAAAAATGCAGTAAATGAGGCAGGCAAAAAGGAATACAAACGTCTCAAAAATGAGATCGACAGGAAGTGCAAAATGGCTAAGCAGGGATGGCTAGAGGACAAATGTAAGGATGTAGAGGCTTATCTCACTAGGGGTAAGATAGATACTGCCTACAGGAAAATTAAAGAGACCTTTGGAGAAAAGAGAACCACTTGTATGAATATCAAGAGCTCAGATAGAAACCCAGTTCTAAGCAAAGAGGGGAAAGCAGAAAGGTGGAAGGAGTATATAGAGGGTCTATACAAGGGCGATGTACTTGAGGACAATATCATGGAAAGGGAAGAGGATGTAGATGAAGGTGAAATGGGAGATATGATACTGCGTGAAGAGTTTACTGAACACTGAAAGACCTAAGTCGAAACAAGGCCCCGGGAGTAGACAACATTCCATTAGAACTACTGACGGCCTTGGGAGAGCCAGTCCTGACAAAACCCTACCATCTGGTGAGCAAGATGTATGAGACAGACGAAATACCCTCAGATTTGAAGTAGAATATAATAATTCCAATCCCAAAGAAAGCAGGTGTTGACAGATGTGAAAATTACCGAACAATCAGTTTAATAAGCCACAGCTGCAAAATACTAACGCGAATTCTTTACAGACGAATGGAAAAACTAGTAGAAGCCGTCCTTGGGGAATATCAGTTTGGATTCCGTAGAAGTATTGGAACACGTGAGGCAATACTGACCTTACAACTTATCTTAGAAGAAAGATTAAGGAAAGGGAAACCTACGTTTCTAGTATTTGTAGACTTGGAGAAAGCTTTTGACAATGTTGACTGGAATACTCTCTTTCAAATTCTAAAGGTGGCAGGGTAAAGTACAGGGAGCGAAAGGCTATTTACCATTTGTACGGAAACCAGATGGCAGTTATAAGAGTCGAGGGACATGAAAGAGAAGCAGTGGTTGGGAAGGGAGTGAGACAGGTGTGTAGGCTCTCCCCGATGTTATTCAATCTGTATACTGAGCAAGCAGTAAAGGAAACAAAAGAAAAATTCGGAGTAGGTATTAAAATCCATGGAGAAGAAATAAAAACTTTAAGGTTCGCCGATGACATTATAATTCTGTCAGAGACAGCAAAGGAGTTGGAAGAGCAGTTGAACGGAATGGACAGTATCTTGAAAGGAGGATATCAGATGAAAATCAACAAAAGCAAAACGAGGATAATGGAATGTAGTCGAATTAAGTGAGATGATGCTGAGGGAATTAGATTAGGAAATGAGACACTTAAAGTAGTAAAGGAGTTTTGCTATTTGGGGAGCAAAATAAGTGATGATGGTCGAAATAGAGAGGATATAAAATGTTGACTGGCAATGGCAAGAAAAGCATTTCTGAAGAAGAGAAATTTGTTAACATCGAGTATAGATTTAAGTGTCAGGAAGTCGTTTCTGAAAGTATGTGTATGGAGTGTAGCCATGTATATAAGTGAAATATGGACGATAGATAGTTTGGACAAGAAGAGAAAAGGAGTTTTCGAAATGTGGTGCTACAGAAGAATGCTGAAGATTATATGGGTAGATCACATAACTAATGAGGAGGTATTGAATAAAATTGGGGAGAAGAGAAGTTTGTGGGACAACTTGACGAGAAGAAGGGACCGGTTGGTAGGACATGTTCTGAGGCATCAAGGGATCACAAATTTAGCATTGGAGGGCAGCGTGGAGGATAAAAATCGTAGAGGGAGGCCAAGAGATGAATACGTTAAGCAGATTCAGAAGGATGTAGGTTGCAGTAAGTACTGGGAGATGTAGAATCTTGCACAGGATAGAGTAGCATGGAGAGCTGCATCAAACCAGTCTCAGGACTGAAGACCACAACGACAACAACAACAACAACAACAACAACAACAACAGTTTATCTCTAACTATCCTCCCAACAAAGTCTCTCAGCTGGAAAATTCCTATTGCCCCTGTGGCGTCTCTAATACAATTTTCAAATGGCTCTTCACGCATATACATTAAATCAGTCCAGTTTTCCCTAATGTCTGTATCCTCAGTCTTGTGGTTCCCTAATGGGTTGCGAGATAGAGCATCTGCCACTACATTTTCCTTACCAGGTACGTGTACTACGAAATCCTGCAGGTACGGTGCCCATCTCATCAACCGTCTGTGTGTCAGTTTGGCGGACGACAGGAACACGACCGCTTTATGGTCAGTGTAGATCTTAGTAAGCTGCCCGCACAAGTAGTACCGGAACTTACTAGATTGCCGCACGATCGCCAAAGTCTCAAGCGCAGTAACCGAATAGTTTTTCTCAGCCTTACTCGGTACTCGACTGGCAAAGGCAAATGGTTGCTGTATGATAGTTCCTCCTCGCTCGATTTCTTGGAACAGGGTCACTCCCAGCCCGCAACGTGAGCTATCGGTCGCCAAACAGAACTCCTTATCCAAATTTGGATGTCACGGTAGAGGAGCCTCTAACTGTGCCATTTTTAATGAAACAAATTCGTCCTGCGCCACAGCATCCCAGGGCCAAAAAGCCTTCTTTCCACTCAAGTAGTACAGTCGAGGCGTAGCCATTCCTTTGATTTGAATAAACCGCTTGTAGAAATTGAGTAAACCCAGATAACCACGTATTTGTCGCTTTGTCTTCGCTACCGGAAAATCCCTAATCGCGTATAATTTACCCGGGTTCGGCCTAGTCCCCTCTGGAGATATGACATGCCCTAAAAAAGCTATCTGCTTCTTGCCAAACTCTGACTTACGCAGGCTCACAGTGACTCCAGACTTAGCTAAAGCATCTAATAAAATTTCTAGCGTTCTATTACGTTCGACCCAATTCTTCTCCGCTATGAGTACATCATCGATGTATAACGTTACTTTGTTTCTAATCTGTTCCGGAATCACCAGTGCTCCTCAAGGAACAGCCTACAAAATTCCTCGAAAGTGACGCATCTGTTTATCTTTTCTTGCATTATAGCACGGGCGTCATCGCGTAAATAATTACACACAAACTTAATTTGCTACGATCGCAAGTTCGAATCCTGCCTCGGGCATGGATGTGTGAGAAGTCCTTAGGTTAGTTAGGTTTAGGTAGTTCTAAGTCCTAGGGGAATGATGACCTCACATGTTAAGTCCCATAGTGCTCAGAGCCATTTGAACCATTTGAGCCAAAGTTAATTCTTAACTTGTGCCCCCAAGAAGTCAATACAGAATCATGAAACGTAGCCAGCCACATTTTCGGGTGTTGCGAAGCAGCGGCGTCAGGATAGTGCGTATAGTTCTGTACCGTCACGAAATGCTTTCTGCATTCCTCATCCACATTGTCCATCTGTTCTCTGCTAGTACTTTCTGCTCTATTCCCCGTCCTGTTTAGCCTGCATAGCCTCTCCCCTAATTCTGCCAAGTCTCTTTCTTCCGGATCTTTCAAACTGCTCCTTTCATGTAAATTGTCGTTAGTACGCCTTACTGCTACAGTTGTTTCCAATTTAGGTGGACGGATAAGGTAAGGACGGAGGAGGTTCTGCACAGAAACGGAGGAGAAAAGAATATGTAGAAAATACTGACAATAAGAACGGTCAGGGTGACAGTACATCTGTTAAGACATCAGGGAATAATTTCCATGGTACTAGGGGGACCTGCAGAGGGTACAAACTGTGGAAGAAGAGAGAGATTGGTATACATCGAGCAAATAATTTATGACGTAGGTTGCAAGTGCTACTCTGAGATGAAGAGGTCGCCACAGGAGAGGAATTGGTGGTGGAAAGGATCAAACCAGCCAGAAGACTGATGACTGGTAAATGAGCGGGGAATAATATGGTATATTGGAATCATAAATAAATAAAATCTGCTTTCAAAAAGAAAATGTGTTGTCTCATTAATTGAAGGAAATTCGAATTAATTTTAAGTTAGTGCGGCATTAAATCTTAAGCTCCACGTATTGGTCTTCTTGGTTCATTCAGTACCAAGGTGCTGCCATGTCATACTCTGCCATATGACGTCATTAGAATGCCATATGGAGAGCCAGGGGGTCAGCACACCTCTGTCCCTGCCTTTATCGGGTTCCCCGACCTAGAAGCCACTAGTACTCGCTCAAGTAGCTCCTCAAATAGCATCACGAGGCGGGGTGCGACCCATTCCAGTCCTGCCACCAAGGAACATTACCTGGCCGCACAGGCAACTGAAGACAGGACCTCCACATAACAGTCAGCCACACTGACCACTGAGCGACGGAGACGGACAGTGAGGAAGGACAAATCGTTTTGCATTATCAAGAAATAAGGGAGAGAGTGGCACGGATATGATAAGCAAGCTGGGGTGGCAATCATTAAATGAAAGGCGTTTCTCGCTGCGGCGAAATCTTTTTACAGGATGATCAACTTCCTCTTTCAAATGTCAAAATACAATGCCGGAAAAAAAATAGTACATTTGGAACGACGACTTCGATTTTGATCCAATGACGGTGTATGTCACCTTGGGGCAGTGGATGTACTGATAATGGTTTCAACGTCAACCGCCAATAGATGGTGTAGCAGCATAGCTACCAGAGCACCATCTATATCTAGCCATTAATAGGGAAAGCCAGAAGGCTCAGTGTAATGGAAACGTTTGAAGAGAGCACGCAACCATGCCACGGAGACAAACTCGTGCTTCCTGCAGCTGAGCAAGTTTGAAAGGGATCAAACTGTGGGCTTCTGAGTGGCGGGATGGTTCTTTCGGAGAACTGCCGCACAACATGGACGTACTGTAACGATGCTGGTGTCCGTGGTCATTAGAGGAGGTTCTGGACGTCTACGCAGCGTAGACACCCGCAAGGATCGTCGTATACGACAGCGTGCCAGATCATACAGCTACCACAGCTCGGATAGAAGGGATGTCACCTCAGACGTGTCAACACCAGCTGATGCGAACCGGTTTTTAGCAGAGGAATTACGGCCACGTATACCTCTAAACCCTCTTCCACTCACACCACAGCATCAACGTGCACGCGTCGTCAAACGATCACCTAGAAGATGAAATGGCGCTCCGTGGTTTTCAGCATTGAAAGTTGATTCTGCCTTCATGAATGATGAAGCAAAATTGAAAATGTGAAGTAGGATAAAAGATCAGACTGACTGAGAAAATACTGCTGGTTTTCAACAAAAATACCACATTTATACCTCTCGAAGTGGGGCTAATTCAACTCTGATGGAAAGTATAGCTTGCAAAGCTTCGCAACCGTTAAAGTTAATGGATTTATTGTTTACTTTTGTAGTTTGTGTTTATTTACTATCGACAGAAGCTGAACGAAATGTGTTTTGAAAGCTACATTTTTTCGGTTGGATATGTAATGCCTATTCTAGGGCCACATTAGAGCTGGATAAATGTGCAAAAACTCTCAACACCTTCCTCAAATTCGTGGGTGGAATCAACTTTTAGCAGCCTAGGGCTGCACCAAGATATTCCTCGGGTCTCCAGTGCATCACATCACTGTGCAGAGCGCCAACTGGAATGCCGAATTCCTAGCTCTGTGACTGCATGTGTTGCTGTTTTGCACCTGGAGAAATTGTAAATTTCTTGTGGAAATTTCTTGTGGAATATTTTCAAACATTCCCGCTTCGTCTCGTATAGTTTCATTGACTTCCGACAGGTGGCAGCGCTGTACGGAGGTGTTAAAATGGCGTCTGTAACGGATGTGCGTTGCAAACAACGGGCAGTGATCGAGTTTCTTTTGGCGGAAAACCAGGGCATCTCAGATATTCATAGGCGCTTGCAGAATGTCTACGGTGATCTGGCAGTGGACAAAAGCACGGTGAGTCGTTGAGCAAAGCGTGTGTCATCATCGCCGCAAGGTCAAGCAAGACTGTCTGATCTCCCGCGTGCGGTCCGGCCGTGCACAGTCGTGACTCCTGCAATGGTGGAGCGTGCGAACACACTCGTTCGAGATGATCGACGGATCACCATCAAACAACTCAGTGCTCAACTTGACATCTCTGTTGGTAGTGCTGCCACAATTGTTCACCAGTTGGGATATTCAAAGGTTTGTTCCCGCTGGGTCCCTCGTTGTCTAACCGAACACCATAAAGAACAAAGGAGAACCATCTGTGCGGAATTGCTTGCTCGTCATGTGGATGAGGGTGACAATTTCTTGTCAAAGATTGTTACAGGCGATGAAACATGGGTTCATCACTTCGAACCTGAAACAAAACGGCAATCAATGGAGTGGCGCCACACCCACTCCCCTACCAAGAAAAAGATTAAAGCCATATCCTCAGCCGGTAAAGTCATGGTTACAGTCTTCTGGGACGCTGAAGGTGTTATTCTGTTCGATGTCCTTCCCCATGGTCAAACGATCAACTCTGAAGTGTATTGTGCTACTCTTCAGAAATTGAAGAAACGACTTCAGCGTGTTCGTAGGCACAAAAATCTGAACGAACTTTTCCTTCTTCATGACAACGCAAGACCTCACACAAGTCTTCACACCCGAGAGGAGCTCACAAAACTTCAGTGGACTGTTCTTCCTCATGCACCATACAGCCCCGATCTCGCACCGTCGGATTTCCATATGTTTGGCCCAATGAAGGACGCAATCCGTGGGAGGCACTACGCGGATGATGAAGAAGTTATTGATGCAGTACGACGTTGGCTCCGACATCGACCAGTGGAATGGTACCGTGCAGGCATACAGGCCCTCATTTCAAGGTGGCGTAAGGCTGTAGCATTGAATGGAGATTACGTTGAAAAATAGTGTTGTGTAGCTAAAAGATTGGGGAATTACCTGGTGTATTTCAATGCTGAATAAAACAACCCCTGTTTCAGAAAAAAAATGTATTGCATTACTTATTGAACTGCCCTCGTAGATATGTAGATTTAGATAGAATTGCAGTTTTTCTCCTAGAAGTCTGCAGTTCACTGGAGTCGCGGACATTGAGTGGTACATATTCGAGAGATTTCAGTAACGAATAAAATGGCTGTACCCAGAGTGCCCTCCCTTGGATTATGACACCGGTGAAGAAAACAGTACCTGAAAAAAATCCTTAACTGAATACATGAAGGACTGAAATCATCGAACAACTGAATGTTACTCTAAGGTCTTACGTAAGGATTCAAAGTTAGCTAGAGTCGTCTAGTTTTCAGATTTTGCGCCTCGAGAACTGCACTGCTGTAGTAAAGATCTGGCAGGACTAGAGACTGGACTAATGTCCGTTTACTTTCGGAAGAAAACAGCTTTCATATTTGTTTGTGTTGCATGTAAGGAACAGAACGATTTCCCGCGTTCTGCAAGAGTTCGTTTTTCTCAATTTAAATGTCCATTAAAATAATGCCGAGCTCTTTTACTGTTTCTTTTTTTTAATAGAGTAATTGGGTGACAGCTGCCGCTTAGTTTCTTTGCTTCTAAGCATCATTCTGCGTTTACACACACACACACACACACACACACACACACACACACACACACACACACACACACACACGTGTGTGTGGTAGAGAGATGGTTAGAAGCAAAGAGATTAAGGGACAGATGAAAGGATGTAGAGGGTTGGAGGATGAGTGGTTGTATTGCAGTCCAGAGGTGAAAAGAAACAGGGATGTGGGAGGGGGTTGGAAGCAGTGAGGACAAGATGGCCTGGACGGTGGGCATCGTTAGTATTCCAGTCCCGGACGGCTGTGGGGGTATAAAAGCGGTGGACGCGACTCGACCGGCACACAGCAGCCATGAGGTTCCAGCTAGCAGTACTGCTCACCGTAGCTGTCAGCATCGCGGCCGCCTGTCTCATCACCAACTGTCCCCGTGGGGGCAAGAGGGCCGGCCTGCAACACGTAAGGCGTCCATATTCTCACTTGCTGCGCTGTCTACTGTTTCCATCTGAAAACTTCCCGCTATTTACACAATTAACAAATTTATCAACTCTCTCTAAATAGTTTTCACGTTATATTTACCGTTAAGTCATCTCTCTCTGTTCGGGTTTGGTGAGTCTGTCCTCTTCAGCAGTACGGAAAGTTCTTGTAAGGTTGACCCACATCAATAGCCTTTAGTTTCTGACCCAAGTGTACTTTTCCAGTAGGTACGCTGTCTTAGTGTTCTGGAAGATCTTAGAAACGCCTGCTGCTTTTACCTATGTCGAACTTCGTGACTCTGACTCAGCAACAATGACGAACTGCGTGGAATGGAGAGACTTGAATTGGACATGCGGTACGTGCTAGTGAGAGGCTCCTTTATGTTGTCAGCACTGGGCTCGGTAGAGAGATACCATAATACACATTATACAACATTAGCGGTAGGCTGTCGCTAGTTGCAGTCTGGAATGTAAAAGAAAAGAGCATCGGGTGGTTGTATTTCAGTCCTCGAGTGACTATTTCAGAAGTTATAATAATTACGTTATTGCAGTGCCTGCGTTGTTCAGAAGTACGATGCAATGTTCCTGATGGAACAGGCACTGTGGCGACTACAGCCGTTATGAAATACATGAAACGTATTTGCAGTTGCGAATATGGGCAACCATCAGCTGTATAATGGAATGCCGACAATGAAAAATTGTGCCGGACTGGGACTCGAATGCGAATTTTTCTCTTATGGGGAGCGATTTCCTTAACATTAGGCGATCCGAGAACGACTCACGGGTAGACATAGGGTTGACAACATGGGGAAGTTTGGGTTTGTCTATAAATCGAGCTCGGATACCCTAATGGTAAGAACCGGCCATCCGGGTTCGAGTCCCAGTATGGCACAAATTTTGATTTGCATCATTCCATTGTACTACTGATGGGCGTCCATAATTGACCTACTGAGATCGCACTGAAACTGTCTAGACTTAATGACAAACTTCAGTCTGATTCTGACTTGTATATATCGTCACTATGTGATGCGTGTACAGCTAATAGTTGTCAGTAAGATAAGGCATCAGGCAGGCAAATGGAGACCGACAATGAGGCCACTTTCAAACTTGTCCAGTGGTGATAATGTTGTCTCAGACTAGCACGCGGCATCTCCGTGTCCGTCATCGTGATCATTCTGAAAATGTTCACGCCCCTTGTACACCCTGTCAGACCCTGTAACAACTCTAAATGTGAACAACACTAATGTACTCTGGTTAGCATTCTACTGGTCAGAGAGAATTGTATCTGTAATCACTTACATATCCGGTGATGGTGTGTACATCTATGAAGTCACACTGACAACTGACAATGTCTTCCGGATGCTCACTTTTTTTGTCAGAGAGTGTAATATGATCAGGCAACGGCGTTGCCGTTGTGGTAACACCAGTTTTCCTCAGATCACCGAATGTAAGCGCTGTCGGGCTGGGCTAGCACTTGGATGGGTGACCATCTGGTCTGTCGAGCTTTGTTGGCAAGTGGGGTGCTCAGCCCTTGTGAAGTAAACTGAGGAGCTACTTGGTTGAGAAGTACCGCCCCTGGTCTCGTAAACTGACATACTGCCGGGAAGCGGTATGCTAACGACATGCCCCTCCATATCCGCATCCAGTGACGTCTGTGGTCTGAGGATGACACGGCGACCGGTCGCTACCGTTGTGCCCTCTTGGCCTGTTCGGGTGGAGTTTAGTTTTAGTGTAATATGATCAATTATATATTCAGAGATGAGCTTTTTGTGCTGGGACCTAGATAACTGCTGCACCCTGCACATTGCAGCTGGCAGAATGATCCTCCTACCTCTCTTCACAGAATGGGTGTAGCAGAAAGCAGTACTGTATGTGCAACATGGTTACAGTGTGGGCTACTGTTCTTGCAGAAGTGTCGACACGTGCGCTTAAAGGCCAAAGCGCGTGCCTGGACCCACGCTAATAGTGTGGCTGGCACACTAGCAGCTGGTAGAATAGCATTCGCTCCCCACTCCTCAGACTCTTCCAGAAGTGTCGATATTCCGCTTTTCACCTTCCCATGTTTGCCTATTAGCCAGGCAGACAAGCTGCTACACATTATCAGCAGAACGGGTAGTTTGCAAACCCATCTTATAACTGCCCTACACTACATAGCAGTTTATTCTGTACTCCTTCATTACAGTGTTATGAGCAGACTTTGTCATTAATGATAAGTCTTTTCATATCCGATTAGCACAAGATGAGGCTCAATGAAATATACGTTCATTTTTGGTCATTTTAGGCCAGAAAATGGTGAATTTTATTTGTCCTTTTCTTCCTTTTCAGCGTATTTCGGCATTATTTATTTATTTCGATATGAAAAAATCTCTGAAACTTCACTCTCTTTCAAGTACTACTGGCTATTCTCAGTTCGAAGCATCATCAGGTTATCTCTAATGCATGTTTTCTGTAGTAATCAGAACCGTCTCTAAAAGTCGAAATTCCTAAGAACCTGAAGATATCTATTACACTGGAAGACCAACTGAAGTAAAGTTTTGGAAGTTTAGTTTCTGTAACCTTAGTGTGTTTCAGCCAGCTGAAAAAAAGAGATAAATCCGCCCAAACAGGCTTTTAAACCCAACGGTACCGACCGGCTACTGTGTCATCCTCAGCCCACAAGCGCCACTGGATGCGGATGTGGAGGGAATGTGGTCAGCACACCGATCTTCCGGCCGTACGTCAGTTTACGAGACCGGAGCCGCTGCTTCTCTATCAAGTAGCTCCTCAGTTTGCCACACAAGCGCTGAGTGCACCCCAGATGCCAACAGCGCTCAGTAGACCGGATGGTCACCCATCCCAGCTCGAGAGTGCTTAACTTTGGTGTGTTGACGGGAACCGGAGCTACAACCGCGGCAAGGCCATTGTGTGACCCCAGTTATAGCAATTTTAATTACTTTTTCCAGGTGTATATTCCGGGTTCGCTGAAACACAGTTCATTCTAAATTCCCCGAATGCATTTTAGCAGACAAGGAGTTCGTTTTTTATTTGATGTTGAGTTGAAAACTACATATATGATAGAAAAAGCTTTTCTTTCATACTAAACTTCCTAGCACTACGTGCATACCACCAGAATGTGATTTTTAATATCCACTGAGTGATATTCTTTTCCTATTTCAATCAATGCTTGCTTATATACTGCTAAATGGCCTCATGCTCTTAGCGTGCGTTTCTACCCACTTGTCAGCCACCGTGTCTTGTCCTTTTTCAAAAAATTTATGGAGTGAGAAAACTGCTGGTAAAATTTACAAACATCGCTTAAAATTCTCGAAGTTCCCGAATACGTGTTTAGTAACTGTTTACACAATTTCCGTTGCGAGACACATACTGATTTAGTTGAAACTGCCTCATGAACGCGAGAAAGCTATTTCCCTCCTGGACTTGGGCTCTGCTACTCGACTGGTATATATTCCGCAAATCTAATTTTCTCCTCAGCCTTCTTTGAGTTTGGTTTGTTCATTTTCCTGCTCCCACCGTTATGATAAATGAGCTGCAGCGTTGTTACCTATGCAAACATATCCCGGCTAGTGACGTTGCACTGATAGCGCAGCCGGCCGTGGTGGCCGAGCGGTTCTAGGTGCTACAGTCGCTGGTTCGAATCCTGCCTCGGGCATGGATGTGGTTCAAATGGCTCTGAGCACTACGCAACTTAACTTCTGAGGTCATCAGTCGCCTAGAACTTAGAACTAATTAAACCTAACTAACCTAAGAACATCACACACATCCATGCCCGAGGCAGGATTCGAACCTGCGATCGTAGCGGTCGCTCGGCTCCAGACTGTAGCGCCTAGAACCGCACGGCCGGCGGGCATGGAGGTGTGTGATGTCCTTAGGTTAGTTAGGTTTAAGTAGTTGTAAGAGACTGATGACCTCAGATGTTAAGTCCCATAGTGCTCTGAACCATTTGAACCATTTTGAACTGATAGCGCAACCTGTTGTCAGCTGCAGCAGGCTGAACGGAGTCCGTGAAGCTCGGACTTGAGGAAACCCAAGTTAACCTGCTGTGCTTCAGTACAGAGGTACTTTGGAAAAGTGTCAGAAGTTCCTATGGGACCAAAGTGCGGTTCCTAGGCTTACACACCACTTAATCTAACTTAAACTAACTACATATCCATGCCCAAGGGAGGACTCGAACCTCCGACGGATGGAGCCGCGCAAACCGTGACAAGGCGCCTGAGACCACGCGGCCACCTCACGCAGTCCACAGGTACTCTTGTGTCTCCGTCGCGACAGGCTGAGCGGCTTAAGTGGTTGCAGCGAAGAGAGGGGCAGGAAGGAGAATCCTTACACCTATAAACTCTAGGCAGACTGGCTGCAGCCCGGACTGCTGTACTTGCAGCGCGGCTACAGCTTGGCCTGCTGGTGTTGCAGAGGTGCGCACCGTGCGGCCCCGGAGGGCAGGGCGTGTGCCTGGGCCCACACATCTGCTGCGGCCCCCGCATGGGCTGCCGGCTGGCCAGCCCCGCGGACACCGCCGTCTGCCGCTCCACGGCGCCCTGCCCCCTGGACAGCCCCGAGATGCGCTGCGCCGGCGGCGTCGGCCGCTGCTCTGCGCCGGGAGTCTGCTGCTTCAAAGGTGAGCCACGTGGCCAGGCATGTCGGGCTACGGAATTATTCTTTATCCTTCTACATCTTCAATTAGCCATTGAGGGACAGTGAGGTTCAGTTGGTTGCCTGATTGGTGACATATTTCCTGGTCATGAAGGGACTTCCTCTCCTTTTTAAGGTGCCATAGCTCAATCGGTAAAAACGCAACTGCTATAGGACCACCTCGTTGCCAGCCTGTCTGTCTTTCTTTTCGACTGTTACAAACCCTTCTTTCTCAGGAAGAGATAGAAATATAAAGTTCAAATTTATGTCACACACGAAGGTCTACAGCCCCTTGGCGATATAAAAATTTGAAGCTTCAAAGTCAATGCAATGGACAGATATCGCCATTTATATCGCATATTCTGATACTCGCAATCACACTCATCGAAACCTATCCTTCTTCCCGTTGCCCTAGAATCATGGAATTTGACAAAAAGCAAGGTTTCACAATGAAACCAAAGTAAAAATCCGAAAACTGCATATCTGCAATTATATTACACCGACAAATTTTTTTTGTCATTTTTTATCTGACTCTCTGTCTGTACGTCCGTTTGTTAAGACCCTCTTTTCTCAGGAATACATAAAAGTATCAAGTTGAAATTTATGTCACACACTAAGATCTACGGTCCCTTGGCGGTGTAAAAAATTTCAGGTTCTAAGTCAACGCTATTAAAAGATACGCCCATTTATGCCACATATTTTCCAACTCGGGAAGTGACTCACCGGTACTTGCTGTTGATCTAGAGTCATGAAATGTGGCAAAAAAGCAAGTTTACGAAGTGCCAACCAATGGAAAAAACTGAACACGGTAAATTTGTAATCACATCACACGAAATTTTTTCTCATATGTTTTCTGTCTGTTCGTCCGGCCCTCTGTTGGGACCGAGCGAGGTGGCGCAGTGGTTAGATACTGGACTCGCATTCGGGAGGACGACGGTTCAATCCCGCGTCCGGCCATCCTGATTTAGGTATTCCGTGATTTCCCTAAATCGCTCCAGGCAAATGCCGGGATGACTCCTTTGAAAGGGCACGGCCGACTTCCTTCCCTAATCCGATGAGACCGATGACCTCGCTGTCTGGTCTCCTTCCCCAAAACAACCCAACCCCCAATCCCCCTCTGTTAACACTCCTTTTTCTTTGGAAAGTTTAGACGTATTTAGGTCATATGATGAAACCTACGGTCCCTAGGCAGTGTCAAAAGTTGAAACACAATCAAAAGATAAGGCCATGTATGTCACATATTTTCATAGTCACAGCCTTACTCAAAAAAGCCTATAAGGTCTTCCCATTTACCTAGGATCATGAAATTCGGCGAGAAGTAAGATTTCACAGTAAAGGGAAAGGATAACACCCGAAAACTGATAATTTGTAATTATATCAAACGAAAAAAATACGTCTTTTGACATTTGTTATCCGACGTCCGATTTGAAATTAAAACATTCTCTAAAGTGTTGGAATCCCTGGGACCGATATCTTGCACGTATCAGTGTCGATAACACTCAAACATGGTGGAGATTCTGGATTTGCGGAACGTGTAAGCTGTCTGTATACACATACGGGACCCTCAGTGCGCGAGTCCTATTTGCACCTGGCCAGTTTTTTTAGAGCAGGGATCGGTAACCTTTCAGTACCCGCGGTTTGCAGTGTCTAATACTAAACGCCTTGTGCAACTAATATTTCAGAGGTGTTGAAGAAAAATAAGCAAAAATTCAGCAACCTTTTTTGCTTTGTTGATAGCGTCATTAGAAATTAGTTTAAAATCAAATACGCTTACCAATTTAGTGAAATAAACCCATTGAACAGTTTTAAATCATAATTTCGATTAGGAAGAAAAAAATAAGAATTTTTATAGCTAAGCGGCAGAGAAAATTTAATTTTACATCTGTATCTACGCCCTGCAAAACACTCTAAAGTGCGTGGCCGAGGGAACGTCCCATTGTAACAGTTTTTAGGGTTTCTTCCGGTTCCATTCGCATATAGAGCAGGGGAAGAATGATTACTGAAATGGCTCCCTACGTTCTGTAATTAGTCCTGTCCTTCTCTGCATACGTTCGATATCCCCCGTTAGTCCTACTAGTAAGGGTCCCACACACTTGAGCAATATACTCGAATGAGTCCCACAAATAATTTGTAAGCAATCTCCTTTGTAAACTGTTTTCATGTCCCCAGTATTCTATCACCTGCTTTACCCACGATTGAGCCTATGTCTCATTCCATTTCGTATCCCTACAAAGTGCTACACCCAAGGATTTGTATTAGTTGACCGATTCCATCTGTGACTCACTGATACTTTTGCATAGAGTAGTACGTTTATTCGTTTTGTGAAGTGTACAATTTTACATTTCTGAACATTTAAAGCAAGTTGCCAATCTTCACACCACTTTGTAGTCATATCAAGATGTGATTGGATATCTACGCAGCTTCTTTCAGACAGTACTTCATTACAAATAACGACATCGTCAGAGAAAAGTCTGAGGTTAGCGTCATTGTCTACAAGGCCATTAATATACAATATAAACAGCAAGGATGCCGACCCAGCTTCTGCGGAGCCTTTCTGAAGTTCCTTCAACATCTGCCGATGTTTCACGATAACAATACGAGACTGGAATAGAAGGGAGAACCGACAGAGGTACTCAAAGTACCCTCCGCTACACACCGTCAGGTGGCTTGCGGAGTATGGATGTAGATGTAGATGTGGAAGGTAATATGCTGAATGCCGTCCACCAAAAAATCTCCAACCCAGTCACAATGTTCGCTTGATACCCCATGCGATCATACTTTTGATAATAACCGTAGGTGTGGTACTGAGACAAATGCCACGTGGGAAAAGTGCAAGTCCGGCTTCAAATAATCAATTTTTTCCTAATCCATGATGGTTAGCATGGAGGAGGTCATTCTGCTCGAGATACCTCGTTGCACCTGATTTCAGAATATCTTCTAAGATTCTACAATAAACGGATGGTAAGAATACTGGACGACAGTTTCGTGGATCACTACCGCTGCCGTTGTTGCAGGTGGTTGTGACCTGTCCTTTCTTCTAATAACTGGACATATTTTTTGGGCGAGGAATTTTGCGTATCTTATGGTTAAAAGAGGGGATAACTCAGCCACGAATTCAGTATGGAATCGGACCATATTCCATCAGGCTCTGGAACTTTGTTCATTTTTAATGATTTCAAGTGTTCCTCAACGCTATTGACACTAAGATCTATTTCATTCATCTTTGTAGTGGTACGAGAATAAAATTGGGGCATTAAGCCTGGATTTTCCTTCGTAAAGAAAAAAATTTGAAACCAGAATTAAGCATTTATGCTTTTGCTTTGCTGTCATCAATTTAAGTTACTGTCTGGTCTGTGAGGGGCTGGGTCTCTGGAAAATAGTACTGTTATAATATGTTTGTCCTACTTTTCGAGTTTACGTAAAGAAAAAAAACAGTGCGGGTGATCGTGGTGATCGTTTGGATGTGTGTGAATTACTGCCAGATGAATGAGGTACAATATCTGTAAGTAGATACACAAGAAATACTATTTTCTCACAATAGCGCCTAATAAATTCGAAGATATATTTTTCCGTTTCAGTAAAACCTTTAAAAGACGACAGCAGGGCAAGATAAACAGAACAACACACACGCAGACATCGAATACAATGCTTGTACCAATGTAAATAATTGCACTTGAAAATTTAAATCATTAATGATAAAGTTGCATGTTTTCGAAAACCATCGATTATGACTAATAAAAGTAAGCTATGGAGTTGTATATGACTTCAGTCTTCCACACTTCTCTATAGAAGTAAAACATTTGCAACTATGTTTACAGTTCGTAGTAAGGTGGTTAGCGTTGCTGATTTTCGATTTGGGATTCCAGGTTCGATTCCCGATCGGATCCTCATCATTTAATCTCATCTTTATCGACGCGCTGAAGAGCCCTCAAACAGAAAGACCTTCGTTCTCATTCTTGTGATATTCATTGACACTTGCATTTGTGAACAAACGCTTGCTCATCTCGATGCAGTCGAGATTTACAGATTAACATTTGCAACTTTCAAGGCGCAAGCTCGAAAGTTCCGCTTACTATACAAATTATCTGTCCTTACAAAATGTAAACTAATAGTATAGTAGATCTACTTTAAGTTTAAAACATTCCATTGAGCGACTTTTAAAGATAGTTTCCTCATGTTTTAAAGCTGACTTATGTGAGAGAGGTTCCATCTGAAAGAACGCTTATCAAATGAAATACGTGCCACTTTGCCGTTATTCAGGCGATCACGTAATCCTGTCTTTAAGATCTATGATTTCAGAAGGAGAAACTGTGAACGTAATTTTGACAAACCTCTTTTAAAGTCAACTTTGCACCGCTAAGAGATTTCTATTGTGATGGTAAAGAATTTCAACTGGAGGTAAAGACTTGACAAAAAATTCCTCTCGATTTCTGAGTGGTCACCAGAAATATGTGCGTGTAGCGCTTGACGAGACGGAAGAGGTTATGGCACATTTATTATCCATCAATAACATTTTATTTCTCAGAATTGATTGGTGTAAGCTTTCCAGGTTTTTGGCAACACAGTTTAGAAAGAAAACTTTGCGTTCACAATGAACAAATGTTCTGAGACGTCGTTCGCAGAGATTCACATTACTTCGATGACCAACTTCTCCTCACATGTCATACGTGGCTAAACTTTACCGCCCATAATTAGCAGTTCAAAAAATGGTGGAAACTCATCCTACTTCATCTATCTATCGCAGATGGAACTGCGATCAACCACCAGATCTTGTGAAGTTAAGTTTTCAATACGCAGACGTATCTAAATATGAGAGCTTGCTGAAAATTACTTCCTCCGAATTTCTTATGTGAAAACCCTTAATGCTTTGACTTTGTTGACGGGGCCACAACCTCACCTATGGTTGCACCGCTTCATTACTAGCAAAGTGAAGTGCTCCAAAGTGTTCTTTAAGTTTTCGAAACAGACGAAAATCGGATGGGGCCAAGATGGGACTGTTTGGAGGATGACAGATGACAGTGTGCCTAAGACGTCGGATTGTTGCAGATGTCGCAGCACCTCGTATGTGGTCCGGCACTGTCAGGCTGAAGGAGAGGTTACTCCATGTGTAGACGAGCTCTTCGGTTACAAACACGGTCACAGCAGTGTCACGTCACACACCGCCATGTTACACATGCTACAGTTCGGAGTCTTCTAGTAACAGAACGTTGCAACTTGCGTCAGTAAAGCAGCAAAGTCGACCAGTAATATGCATGACATATAATAACTCAATCGATATAGCGGACAGAATAAAAAAATTCATTGACATTATTTTTCAGCACACCCTTGTAATATAGAAGCGTTTCGTGATTAACGTTCAGTATGTTACAGACGTCACAGCTGCTAATGTGCCGGTATTGTTCAACTTATCTCATGATTCCATTAATGTGTCTTGGGTCTACTTGAGAATACTGAGGCCCTTCTTTGAGATCAAAATTTTCAGACAGAAAACACTGTAATTAGTTTTGTGCTTATTGTGCTGATCCTCATCGTGGTCAGTAACATGAAAAGCATTTTTGGCAGCTTGAAACGCATTCAACCTTTTTTTGTAAACAATTTTTAAAAGCTGTCCATTTTCTTTTATATTTTCACTCATGTTCGATATAGAATCGTTTTTTTTTTTGCTGTGCTGTGTCATATCCGAATAATGTTTCCAGAATTATGTGATCATAAGTTTGGAAGTTTGTGGTAAGGATTATGGGACCAATCTGCTGAGGTCATCGGTCCCTTGGTTTACACACTACTTAATCTAACTTAAACTAATTTACATTAAGGACAACACAGACAACCATGCCCGAGGGAGGACTCGAACATCCGACGAGGTGAGCCATGCGAGCCGTGACAAGACGCCTTAGACCGCACGGCTACCCCGCGCGGCTTTGTGATCACAAAGACAGCTACTGCAGGTTTCGACATTCACATCAACGTTTCAATGTTTGAAAGGAAGTAAAGGAAGGAAGATTAGTGTTTATCGTCCCGTAGACGAGGAGGTAGTTAGAGACGGAGGACAAGCTAGCATTAAGGAAGGATTAGGAAGGAAGTCGGCCGTGCCCTTTCAAACGAACCATCCCAGCATTTACCTTAAGCGATTTAGGAAAATCACGTGTGCTAACCGCTGCGCCACCTCACTCGGCCAGCTTAAAGAAAGACGTAGAAGCAATTCACAGGCACCTGTAGGTAATTTATTATATTCGATCGAGACGTGAGTTTAGCGGAAATGCTCCGTGAACCCAAATGGGAACTCCTGGGAGGAAGACTTTTTTTTCTCTACTGAGAAAATTTAGGAGACTGGCATTTACGACAGACTGTAGAACGATCCTACTGCCACGAACATACATCTCACACAAGGACTGCGAACACAAGATAAGAGGGCTCAAGATTCGTGCGGAAGCATATAAATAGTCGTTTTTCCCTTCCTCCATTTCAGAGTGGAACAGGTAAGGCAATGACTAGCAGTGGTGTAAGGTACCCTCCATCATGTACCGTATAGTGGCTTGCGGGATATGTATGCAGGTGTAGAAAATTGGTGCTGAGGTTTACACGTTCCAATTTGTCATAGCTGGTCAATGACACTTTATAATTACTCCAGTAATTTAAAATGACCTTCAGTGTAAAGAAATCTACCTAGAGTGCATTACAGAGTGTTAATTCACGACCAAACTTCTTTACTAGTAAAAAGTGTGTTATTGAAGATAATTAACACGTTGGTTAAAAGAGAAGAAAACAATAAAATTATGCTCTATTTTTTCTCGTAGTATAGATTTCTTTGATATCTTGTAATAACGATGAAATAATTGCATGTTTCAGACTCATGCCACATTGATACTTCGTGTGTCGCTGATACAACTGAATCCGCCGATCGGTATCCTGTGGACACGTTTGTTGTCAGCGACGGTGACCGTGACAAGATGAGAATATAATTTTGCAGCATGTAAAAGCTGAAATTCTGATAATAAATGCAATTCTCAAAAAGCCTGAAACTGTCTTTCATTTATACTTATTTTGTTTGTTAGCAGTATTCAACTTTTAGTTTATGTATTTGTTTTTCTGAAACAAAACTACTGTCCCATGGAACGAGTCAAGAGTGTACAGGGCACTGACTAAAAATTTGTAGTGGTGTGAAACCTAAAACATGAATGCAAGTCGTGTACAACAGTATAATCGGAAATGAAGGAAGTAAATTCTTTGTGTAAGTCAGCAATCATATTAACCTTCATGAATAATTCTGAGTTTGTTTAAGGATACTTCTTGCTGTCTTATTCCACATAACGTGTTTATACTTCAGCCATCTTCAGACACTTTTATTGAGAACAAAAGCAACATAAAAATGTGAAGTAATGTGTAATACTGCAACGAAATGCGGGAAGACATGCAGGGGTTCGACGACTGATCTAATGACTAGCGTTGACACTGAACGAGAAATGACATTTTTTCCCTCATAAGTTTTCTGTTTCATCTGATGGGCCACGCCACGGCTCTCTCTACCACGCCAATATAAGGATTTTGCCCCATATGGCTCTCTATAGCAAAATTCACTCATGTCCTCATACACGTTCTATCATCCTGTCCATTAGTAGGAGAAGAGATCCACCTCATTGATTATATATCAACAATTCCAAAGTTTTATTGTACTCGATCCATTCCCTTTGTCGTGAAACAGCTGTGAAATACGAGCTGGATCGAGTCCATACGTTGAGGACCAATCGATCCATAACTTTGAATAACTGAGATACACTTTTAGTAGTAATCAAGAAATGTAAATGATCACTGGGCTTGATTGGTGATTGCGAATTTACAAATAATGCTCAGTTTATAGTGGCCTACTACACTATACTTCGGGCAAAAAGAAAAAAAATACTATTTAAGTAATTACCTCTAGATGAAGAACTCAGACATTTATGGTGGCAATTATGCCCTTTTGATTATTCTGATTTGATGCCTCCCATTTGCAATGCTAAGTACTCCAACAAGCCTCCAGTATTTGGGACAACTTGCTGTTGCCTTTTCTTTACGCGTAGATCATCCTGACGATATTGTCACTCATGAGAGCATAATTTGCGAACTGTGTTTCCACGTTTTACAAGAAGGACTAAAGTATAACCTCAACAAGAGAAAATTTTTTGAAGCAAAAGGTAGGCATATTTTGAATGCAAAAATGGTTCAAATGGCTCTGAGCACTATGGGACTTAACATCTGAGGTCATCAGTCCCGTAGAACATAGAACTATTTAAACCTAACTAACATAAGGACATCACACACATCCATGCCCGAGGCAGGATTAGAACCTGCGACCTTAGGGTCGCGCTGTTCCAGACTGAAGCGCCTAGAACAGCTCGGCCACAACGGCAGGCTTTTGAATGCACTGAGCAATACATTTATGTAGCAGCATATCATTTAACTGACCATCTGGTCTATCCTGAAACTGCAAGCATTTGTACGCAAGGTAAATTGCCGTGATAAATTTGTTCTCTAGGCAGCTGATATTACCCACTCTCTCAATAATCTTCGCCACAGGAAGTTTGTTCAGTACTCTCTCTCGTCTTGCCCTCTTCCCATGGTACTGATGCTATCCTGTGTGGTCTTGATGCAATTCTCGGAGACAGAAAGGCTGATGGTTCCAAGCAATCAATCGTTTTTACATCTCAGACCATCACATCCGTTTTTCGGAACAGTTCACACATCGAAAAAGAATTGTCGTTAAAATGTTCTACATATATTTATGCTATCTAATCAAAAGTATCTGGACACTTGTTAGTGAATGTTTATAGGGGATGACTCGACCCTGTGCCTTTATGACAGATTGAACGCTACTGGGAGTAAGGTGGCTGAATACTTGTGGAGGAATGGCAACACATTATTCCTCAAGAGCCGAAACTAGAGAAAGTATGTGCTATTGGATGTTAGGGTTTGGAGCGCAGTCCATTTTCTAACTCATCCCATAGGTGTTCCTTTGAGCTGAGGTTGGGACTCTGGGCAGGTCAGTCCATCTCAGGAGTGATACTGTTCGCAAACCATCGCCTCACTTGGTACTTTCTGGCAAGCTGCATTGTCATACTGATGCAACACCGTCTCCGAACCCGTTCCTCTACTGCACGCGGACACAAAGCTATGAAATGTAGTCTTGTACCTTCATATTTAGTGTTTTCTTAAGTGAAATAAGAGGACCACATCCTATCTACGAAAAACGTAGTACTACTTCCTCGGTAGTTGACTGCTGGTGCAACACGTGATGGCAAGTGATGTTCTACTGGATAACCAAAACAAACATAGCACGAATCATGACTCGTTTTCAGTCATCCAGTGTGCAGTGGCGATGCTATTTACGCCGTCTAGAGCGTCACTTGGCAGCGACTCCAGAAATGCGTGTCTCATAAGAAGCTGCTCGACCGATGCACCCCATTACTTTTAACTTCCTATGCACAGACATTGTGATGGATGGACTGCTGGGAGCACTTCGGAGCGCATAAGTGATACCTTCCCTCATTTAAAGCGATTGTTGATGACCATCATCCGCTATGAATGTTCGACGGTCAGCACATGTGTGGTCTGCCTAGGCTTGTTCTACCTCTCGTTGCTCCTTCACATCACCAACAATCGGCTTGGGCACTCTGAGGAGGATTGAGACGCCCCTGTTGCATTTGTTACCTAGGTGACATCCAATCACTAGTCCACACGCAAAGTCGCTGAGCTCTCCTGGCCGACCTATTCTCCTGGTACTTCTTCTCTACTAACAATACTTGCCACCCCCACTTCCATTGCCTTTTACGCTGGTAGGCCCGTCTCTCGTGTCGCCTAGTGGTCATTTCCGCGTTACTTCGGGGTGTCCGGATATTTTTACTACGTTTGCATGGAAATAAGTTTCAGCCAATCACCAACCACATAGCATAACTTGGTTCTTGCTTGAGCACCTCTGTCAAAGCACTTCATTGACTGTAACTCCGGGCTTCATTCATGGTTTCGTTATACAAGCGGAACATGGTTGCACGTTGATATCGACAATCCGATGTTAGCGTCACCTTTTTTTTCCTTCTGCATGCTGTCTGTGGCGGTTGACAAGAAAATCCAGAGAGTGCTGGGTTCCCTCGAGATGACTCAATGAAACATGGCTCGCTCGTTGGAGTATTGGTCGGAACGTCATTTTAAGAGCTTTATTTAAAACTAAAAAGGTAATAAAAGGTAATAATATTTGTGGTTTTTGTACGTATGTGCTACGTAATAGTTGGAACAATACGTTTTCGTGCATATTTTATGACAATTGTAACTTATAATCGTATATAGCTGCCACGCCGCGCTTACTGGGACATGTGTTTGAACAGAAGACTCTATTATTAGATAAAAATGGTATCTGTTCTTTCGGACACGTTCGAAGGAACAAATACCATCTTCATATAGTCAAGGCTAACCGGCCATTGACCTTCTCTTTTTGTGCGGAAGCACACGTATTGCCCGAACTCTTCCGGGATTCAATCAGATTGTCTGCCGCTAGTAATGAGTGTAATGGGTAGGGGCACTACGAACGTATTTGGGAATGTGGGTCTTATAGGAGCGTGCAAGGGATAAGTTCCTGCAGTCGCACTATCCTCTGTGCCCTCGGTGACTCAGATGGATAATATTGAACAAGTTATTAAGTAAGCAGGAGATACCGGGTTCTAGTCCTGGTCGGGGCACACATTTTCAACTGTCTTCGTTGATGTATATCAACGCCTGTCGACAGCGTATGGTTTAAATGGCTCTGGGCAATATGGGACTTAACATCTGAGGTCATCAGTCCCATAGAACTCAGAACAACTAAAACCTAACTAACCTAAGCACATCACAAACATCCATGCCCGAGGCAGGATTCGAACTGCGACCGTAGCAGTCGCGCGGTTCCGGACTGAAGAGCCTAGAACCGCTCGGCCACCGCAGCCGGCGACAGCGTAGGGTCTTGATCCAATCATCATTTCTATTATTAGAATCGGCTGTGAAAATACCGTACTGTATAATACACGCTAACGATGAACGTATCATTGTGATATTTAAAACTAATTAAGAGGATGTTGCAATAGGAATAAATTGGTATAGCACTCGAGAAAGCCCTTGATAGACTTATTTGACTGTGAAAGTGAGTCCGAATTATCCACGAGAACAGCGCATGAACAATACAGCCCTCTGAAAAAATTTTCTGAATAGGGTTGATATTACCGGGTAGCATCCACTCTCTATGTGTCAATCTTTCTTACTGTATGGGAACACTTCGACATTTATAAGAACAGCAGAAAGGGAGCAGCCAGCGCTGAAGCTTCAGCCATGTGCTTTAAGTTATGATCTTTAAGCAAACTTTGCTATCGCTAACCTGTCCACTTACCATTCCGTTTTGAGCACATTGAGAAATAAACCAATGCAGGTGCCTTGTTATGTTCATAAATATAATAATAAACCCACGATTCGACAAAATAGAAATAATGCGTTTTCAACCGGATAACTATCTGTTGGCTACCATAATTCTACAGTCATCGATTGGACCACAGCAGAAGCTACTCACCATCCTGATCACCAAACATGTCCAAATATCCAATCAGAAAAAAACATAAGAAACTACATTCTGGGCATTTCTCACACAATAGCACTAGTTTTAAGCTGTGGATGAGTTTTCTCTCCTGAGCACAAACAGTAATCAATACTATACGGTCATCCACCAAGCTCTGCAACTGGAGGTTCTTAAGCTGCTATACGTAAGCCTTTGGAGAAAGACCCATATGAAGAACCTAGACTGGACACATGCGTGCTGCCCATACACGCCAGTAGATACGTAGCAACTAGTCATGTGTGTGGGATATGTCAGCACCAGAGCTACATTCTCACCATGAACAACCCGGAGAACGAATTCACTGGGATTTCGTTGACCATTTTGTGAAATCCAGCCGATTGATTGTGGTGGATGCATTGTTCAATTTTCCCTGTATTATTAATATGCAACCTACCTCCTCAGAAGCAACCGTTAACGCTTTAATTAAGATCCTGGCCTCAGTCACATACAGCTATCCAACGTTTACAGCTTACAAGTTTCCACCATATCTAGATCTACATGATTAGTCTGCATCGAATGCAATTTTAATGCCTTATTTATGAAGTTGTTAACTACTGGTAATTATGAAATAGTTAGGTATATAGTCCACATCAATAAAACTATGTTTCACATTACATTATTTTCGTTATTAATGTTTGGAAACAACTGATTTCTTCCTGCCGGCCGGTGTGGCCGTGCGGTTCTAGGCGCTTCAGTCTGGAACCGCGTGACCGCTACGGTCGCAGGTTCGAATCCTGCCTCGGGCATGGCTGTGTGTGATGTCCTTAGGTTAGTTAGGTTTAAGTAGTTCTAAGTGCTAGGGGACTGATGACCACAGATGTTAAGTCCCATAGTGCTCAGAGCCATTTGAACCGTTTTTGATTTCTTCCTGAAGGAATTATCTTCTACTAAATTTCTGAACATGGGCTTTAACTTCAAAAGTAGGAAGTGACATTATGAGAAGCAGGCTTGCGGGGCAACAGCAGTCGTGAGTATTTAACGGCTTATGCCAGCCTTCCAACCGAACATACGAAGTGAGCAAGGTGGGTGACGAATGTGAGGTATGTAGGCGCTTGAGCTCCAGATGGGGGTTTTACCATAGGATCGGAGTGTGCACGCTGACTGAAGGATGGAGATGATTCAATTGCAGCTAAGATGGATGAAATGAAAAGGAATATTATTTCTTTTCAACGAAATTACGTTACAGATCATACAAACATGGTACAGAAAAATCAATACACCAGAAAATTTGCAGCTGTATGCGCTGTAACTGTCCGTGGCATATTTTTGACGTGGTTTTCACGTCTTCGGTAATACCATTTTTGACTGTGCTACGATGATTCGAAAATGGGTCTCGGCCCGAAACTAGTCATCGAGTGAATAAAAAAATTAAAATTTGCAGCTCCGGAGTGGTTTTTCGTTACACAGAGAAGGTTTAAAAGTTAATGCGCAGTTCTATAAATCCCCCATAGTTATATGTAATCTAGAGGCGGCATGAGTGTACTGGAAAGTTACGTAATATTCCTTATCCATGAGTATTCACAGTTTGCTGTTATATATATAAATGTCTATAGTTTTATGTATGTATTGTCATGTTGTAGATGTAGGTATGCTACGTAAACTTTGTTAATAACTTGTTTAATATTATTTGGATATTTCAATGAGAAGTGCAATAGTGCATATGTGTACTTAGCTTTAAATATGAACAGTGGTCGTTATTGGAATGTGTGTCTTGAATTCAGTAGTGTGTTATGTCACAGAAACTATTTAAGCACGAGTGGTAGGATATGTTGTCAGAAGGCTTTGTCTGTGTCTTTCGGAGCCTTTTGTCAGAGGTCAGTACTGGTGAGTCTGATGAGACTTTGTGGCTGAGCAGTGATATAAAACAAACTTCTTGTTTTACATTCCTGTTCTGAAAGTTCCGTAATGACAATGGTATCTAATAAGTGAATTCGCGTAATACATTAAATATCATAAAATGGAGTGTCTATGGAACACAAGAATAACAACAAATTTTTGAGGTTTTTTGTTTAAATCAAATATTCTCTTTTCGATGTTGAAAATTTTCGCCGTAGCAAAATTTTACTGTCTCCCCAAGTAACAATAGTATGGTTACAGCAGCTGCGAGCCATAGACTTTAACACTTCAATGGATTACAACTGTTTGTTGCAGTTGATATTTGTAGTCCAGATTTATGTCGTAACTGCCTGCACCACAAATCCAGCGAGAATTGTAGCCAAGAAATGAAACACGACGAGCAGCAGATACATATTTCACACGAGACGCTAACACTACTTAATTAATTATTGTTTAATTGTTTGTTAAGACACCGTAATGTGTTAACTGCTCACTGCCTACACGTCTATGTTTCAGTTAAGCAGGCGAAAACGTTTTTGTTTTATAGTTACATATGTGAGGGGAGGAACGGTTACGTTAGGAAAAGTTCATGTTAATTAGTTATAGACAACATCCTTGTCAAGATGATTAGTAATAACATATGTTCGTATTACTTGAAGATAATTAGTTCCTTTCTTTCAAGTAATTATGCATAGTCGTGTTGTTGAATAAAAAAATATTATTGGCAGTATAAATGTTTGTTCAGCAATATTAATGAGACGTAAAAGAAGAGACAGAGGAAATGCCTTCAGCCTATAGAAAAGTTTCTCAAGTTTCTTAAGTTATGCTCATCTACTGAGACAATCGTTTTGCCATAATTCGTGGTTAATTTGAGTTGTAGGAAACTGTGTTTGCTTGCTTCATGTTTTCATTAAAGCCAAGAAATTAAATTTCAGGAAAATCCTTGTTAATGATTTAGATGAATATACAGACCAACTCTCAGCTTTTGTCACTCGGGACTATTGATCATGTTCTTTAGCAAATAGTATGTTTTTTTCAGGTGATAAAAATCAAAAGATAAGGTTATACTATTCCTGCTCCTACTACTGAAGACACGCACTGTGGTTTATTGGATTTTTCGAAGTCATTGTAGCAATGCCTAAGACAAGAACAGCAGTGTATGTCAAAAGTGGTAAGGAAAAAGACCCATTTAAGCAGCTTCAAAATACTACGATTGCCTAAATCATAGTCCAAACAAATTTAGGTCACGGTTAGACATTCTACAATTCTAAAATTATTAAAAGCTTTGTCATAGATGACATATTTAAGTGTCTAGCATTACATAAATGTAACTAGCTCACTCAAGTGTAAAAGCATGGGACTTCACTCAAGAGCTAAACTTCGTTCTAAGTTAAATAATTTGTTTCGTGGAAGCTCTGATTTCTCTTCCCCTTTTCCCCTGTATCCGTGAGGGTGAATAAAATGTTTTCGCATTGGGAAGAGAAAGTTAGTGATTGAAACGTCTAAAAAGATCTTCCAGCAACGAGAAATGCCTTTGTTTTAACGATTCCCGCACCAACTCGTTTATCATAAACTGTGACACTTTCGCCATTTCTCGATAGTGCGAAACGAGCTGCCCTTATTTGAACCTTTTCGTTGTCGTCCGATGGTTCTGTCTGATAGGGAGCTCATAGTACACAGCAGTACTCCAGAAAACGAGGGAGAAGGGTTGTGTAAGCAGTGCCTTTAGTAGATTTGTTTCAGTTCCTAAGTGTTCTACCAAATAAAGCCGCCCTTGGGTCTCACATTTTCTACATGATTGCTCGATTTTGTTTGTAATAGTGATCCCAAGGTACTTATTGAATCTACAACTTCTAAATGTGTGTTATTCATCACCTAAGCAAAATCTAATGGTTATTATTCTCGTGGAGAATCCCACATCTTCCTTTATTTCCGGTTAAATACCACTTTATTGCAACACACAGATACATTGTCTAAATCATTTTGCTATTCCTTTGGACCTTCTGAGGAATCTGCAAGAGTGTAAACAACAAACTCATCTGCTAACAATCAAAATAGGTTTCCTAAACAGGTTACACTAATTAAAAACTGTGGGCCTAGGGCACTTCCTTGAGGAAACTCAGTTATCACTTCGGTGTCATTAGATGACTTCCTGTCAATTGCTATGAACTGTGAACTTTCTGGGAAAAATTAAGAATCCAGTGTCACAGAATTTTTTTTTATTTTTTTATTAGAAATTACTTGTGAGGGATGGTGCCAGAAGCATTCTGAAAATCTAGAAACATGGAATCAAGATGAATCCCCTGTCTGACTTCTATAATCGCTGCCTATCGGCTAGTTGTTCCCTATCGTACACCCACAATCGCTAAATATCGTTTGATCCTTATTATCTCCCCAAACATTCTTCCTGCAGTTATTTTCACACTTTCATTTCTTTCTCCCTCCTGCTGTGGACTCATTAGGATAAGGAAATATAGGAAACAGTGGGCATTCTTAACTTATTGAATGAATAAAAACAGTTCGATTCAACTGGTCATTCTTTTATAACTTGGTGTTGGTTTGCAGACACCGACAGTGAGTCTGTGTTTAATAATTAAATGATATTATTATGACCTAAAAGTGATGTTATTTCGATCAAACTCGTGTTCTCAGAAGAACCCGATGATCAATTGCATTAAGTATTGTTAGATTGTCAGAAATATAAATAAGAATTGCCATTGCCAAAGACAACAGCCACCTCTCATCACCAACCAATCCCGTTTAGAAAAATGGCCAGAAAATGGACTTGCCATGCAAGAACATTCTCGCACATTTTATTAAATATGATGTGAAAATTTGTTATGTATGACCTAGCACAGAGGAGACCCTAATCTCTGTACTGGTCCATCTCCCAAGACATATAGCAGGCAATTTGTTTAAACTGTTAACAAAATATAAAAATAATAATTGAATACAAGATTGTTGACTTAAAGGACGTTATAAGCTTGTCTGTCAACCCGTATTATAAGAAGTTTACCTAATTGCTGCCTGAGATTAACTGTCCATTTCACTCATATGGAAGTTTCCACAATGTCAGAAAATAATTACAGCTCTTAACAGTTATGACAAATTAGAAGGTAAATTACACAAAGCATATGTTACACCACATTATTTTTATGTGCACTGGTACTAGTTGAGTGCCCCTTACAATGTCATATTAATTTTACTATTACGAATTTCTAACACAGAACAAAATACTTATTGAAAAATATTATTTTCATGTACACTGGCTCTAGTTGAATCTCCTTTTAGTGTCATATTGTATTTACTCTTATGAATTTCTAACCCAAAACACAATGCATATTGAAAAACATTATTTTGATGTACACTGGCACTAGTTGAGTGTCTTTAGTGTCATATTGCATTTACTCTTACAACTCCTAATTCTTAAAATTTATACATGTACACTCCGCTCAACATCTCTCACTTTGTATAGCCCACAGTAACTTTGTATGACATCTCACTTGAACAAAATTCAGAAACACAAAACACTTTATCAGGATTGACTTTAGTGATAAGTTCACCACTCTTTATATTCCCCTTAATCCAAAAAACACCTCTTACTCCAAAATACAACCCTCAATCCAAAACAACAACAAAATACTGAAAAAGTACAAGGAATTATTTCGTTGACATCGTCAGGCTTCAAGACCTGAATTCATAGTTTGTCCATTGCTACAGTTAGCAAATATTTATATATAATCACTCTCAATTGAACATTTTCAGGTGCATCCTACTGTTTCCCTAAAGTTTCGACCCACCTTGGAGTCTATGATTTTTCTTATTTTGCCCTTAGTCTTGATCTCCACACAAAACACTACATCCACTAGTTACTACAGTTCCATCTAAATACTCCCCGTGTCTCTTTCATGCTGCTGAGCTCTGATGTGTGTATCATGGCAGTAAGCGCCCATTGTCCTTGCTCTGCCACGCTGGCCCGTGCCTCCTGTTGTACTGCCGCGCGCTTTCACTGTCTGTGCCATGGCACGCCCATGCGTACCTCCGGTTGTGACATTTCTCTATTATTTGCACAAGCCAACAATTCTTAGTATTCTCCCTATCTTACAATCTTACTTATCCTACTTACGTACTATGAATCCCATAATTATCACTTTACACCCTAACCCCCATAAGTTCTAATACTACAAATTTTTTATGTGACAAAAACCATCTTCAGTGGCTTGTCACTGTTATCATAACATTGATGCAATACCACATAGAAAATACTTCTTTCAGTTTAAATCACAAATTTACACGTGACGAAAAATTATCATCAGCGACTTCTTCTTATCTTACACATCAATCCCCAAAATTTTTAATACTACAGGTTTTTACATCACAAAAAAATCATCAGTGACTTTTCACTGTTGTCACAACATTCATGTGATACCACACAGTGAATATTTCTTTCAGTTTAAATCACAAATTTGCATGGGCTTAAAATTATCCTCAGTGACTTTTCCCCTATCTTACACATCGCCCTACAACATTTTTAATATTACAAGTTGTTATGTGACAAAAAAACATCTTCAGTGACATTCATGTAATACCACATAGTAAATATTTCCTTCAGTTTAAATCACAAGTTTACATGTAACTAAAATTATCCGCAGTGACTTCTCCCTATCTTACACATCGACCCCCAAATGTTCTAACACTACAAAGATTTATGGGACAAACAAAAAAACATCTTCAGTGAGTTGTCACTGTTGTCACTCCATTAATGTAGATCATAATACCACACGGAAAATATTCCTGTTACTTTGAATCTAACTATCACTTACGTTTAGGTTGGGTCAAGGATTTAATGTTCAGGTTAGGCGATTCAGGCTAATCTCGTGGTTCACACATCGCTCAGCATTTATGCAACGTGTATACAGTCTTCTATCTACTTGTTTGGCCTCATAATTCCAAGATCCCCAGTCACATTCTCTGCTATCATGCATCTATTCGAAGTCACTCACGTATGTAGTACTCAGTTTTTCACTCAGATTCACAGCATTATACCTTTCTGCCTCCTCCCTTGCACAAATAACAAAAAAATTATACCACCTGTTGCTCTTATAACTTGGCACCTTCTAATCTTCATTTTACTCAACCTGTCTGCCTCGCTCTTCTCGATGTCTTCCTACTTTATTACTCGTAGACCTCTAGTTTCTCTACACATAAACATCACTACCTCCTGGAACATACGTGTAGAAACAAAAAAAAATTAATACAACCATTAAAATATTGCATCATGTTGTCCCCCTTTCTCTAAATGTTTTTAATTAATCATTTTTACTACTGACTCAATAATTCTTCAACTTTAGTCTTTCATTGCCTCCGCTTTTCCGTTCTCTATCTCCCGTTATATGTAGACCTCATTATTACTTTTCATTCCTCTCGTTCACCGTCGATTTGGACCCGTTCTGCCCTATTCATTATTAACAAAATCTTACATGCAAATAGCAATACCATAAAACTACCTAACGGCTCAGTATAGCCTACACAAACTTGCGCATACACAGTATAATAAAGCTCGCCTCATTGCGGCCTCAAAACGTATTCTCAAAGACTCGCCTCATCGCGGCCTCAAAACGTATCCGCAAAGACTCGCATCATCGCGGCATCAAAATAAAACATATAAAATTAGCACGACTAATTCACATTAAAAATATAATTATTTCAGTCCTACAACATACCAACATGTATTTTTAGCTCATTTGGTTCACGATTAGTCGTCCTTTGGCGTAGATACTTCGTTTTACTTTTTACATTAATTCACCTCAGCCATAATTAGTATTGTCAGTCTGTTCTTCTCTTAGTTCTATATTTCACTAACTGTTGCATATATGGAGTGTTCCCCTTGAATGTATATTTCTTAAAGTTTCAACTTCCACTGTATTCTTATGGATAACTCTCCTTACTCGAAGTGGCCTGCAAAACAGGTTAAAGAATTTGTTTGTTTGAAACCGATATTTCTTGGACAATCTGTGCGCTATAATTAACACCTCATCTCCCCTCGATAACTCTATTTCTCTAATTTTCCCTATTTGCCCTATTTCTTCAGCCCTCTTTTAATTCCTTCAATAGCGCGTCTAACTATTTCCCTATGCCTTGTAATTGTGCCTTCTAGGTACGTTACAATATATCTAAAAATATCTGGTGCTGCTTGATTATACATGACAGTAACTGGCGCCATCACTGTTACACCACTTGCCATGACTTTCAAAATCTCCTCAAACTCTCTTAAATAGACACTCCAGGTCCTGTGATTTCGATTACAGTAAATCCTGCACAACTGCCCTAACTCCTTAAAAATCCGTCACATGGATTGCTCTCCGGGTGATAGCGTGATATGAAATTGGTTTGATCCTTCGCCTCCGCACATTCTCTGCTAAACTATAGATCTATACTGAGGTCCATTATCAGAGATAATTTTTTTCGACCTCCCCCCCCTCCCCCTACTTTATTGATGAAATCTCTTTCTACTCCCGTAGCTACACTTCTCGCCGTGGCCCTCTTTAATGGCGTCAATGTGAGATTCTTTGACACTAGCTCAATCGTTACTAGCACGTACCTAAACCCTTCTATCGACATAGGCAGTGGCCCAAAACTGTTCGTCGCTGCTAGTTCTCTCAATCTTTTCGGTACGACTGGGTGGTTGGGAGGTTTCTTTGACAGTGTTAACGGTTTTGCTTTCTGGCAAGTAACGCATTGCTTAAGAGCCAATCTAACTCTCCTCTCCATGTTCATGAAATACACCGACTCCCTAAGACGTAAAATACATTTTCTAGATCCGTAATGTCCGTAGCAAAAGTGCACGTAACATATTGCCGTGTTTACAAGTACATCTGGTACACAAATGACGCAAATCTCTGACTTTCCTCTTCTAAAAAACAAAATATTATCCTTTATCCTGCAAAATTGATCGAGTTTTGGGTTATTTTGCTCCACTCCCCGCAACCCCCACCCTCCCATGAACCACGGACCGTTGGTGGGGAGGCTTGCGTGCGTCAGCGATACAGATAGCCCTACCGTAGGTGCAACCACAACGGAGGGGTATCTGTTGAGAGGCCAGACAAACGTGTGGTTCCTGAAGAGGGGCAGCAGCTGTTTCAGTAGTTGCAGGGGCAACAGTCTGTATGATTGACTCATCTGGCCCTATAACATTAACCAAAATGGCCTTGCTGTTCTGGTACTGCGAACGGCTGAAAGCAAGGGGAAACTACAGCCGTAATTTTTCCCGAGGGCGTGCAGCTTTACTGCATGATTAAATGATGATGGCGTCCTCTTGGGTAAAATATTCCGGAGGTGAAATAGCCCCCATTCGGATCTCCGGGCGGGGACTACTCAAGAGGACGTCGTTATCAGGAGAAGGAAAACTGGCGTTCTATGGATCGGAGCGTGGAAAGTCAGATCCCCTAGTCGGGCAGGTAGGTTAGAAAATTTAAAAAGGGAAATGGATAGGTTAAAGTTAGATGTAATGGTAATTAGTGAAATTCGGTGGCAGAAGGAACAAGACTGTCGGTCAGGTGAATACAGGGTTATAAACACAAAATCAAATAGGGGTAATGCAGGAGTAGGTTTAATAATGAGTAGGAAGATAGGAATGCGGGTAAGCTACTACAAACAACATAGTGAACGCATTATTGTGGCCAAGATAGATACGAAGCCCACGCCTACTACAGTAGTACAAGTTTATATGCCAACTAGCTCTGCAGATGACTAAGAAATTGAAGAAATGTATGATGAAATAAAAGAAATTATTCAGATTGTGAAGTGAGACGAAAATTTAATAGTCATGGGTGACTGGAATTCGAGAGTAGGAAAAGGGAGAGAAGGAAACATAGGAGGTGAATATGGATTGGGGGAAAGAAATGAAAGAGGAAGCCGTCTGGTAAAATTTTGCACAGGGCATAACCTAATCATAGCTAACACTTGGTTCAAGAATCATAAAAGAAGGTTGCACACATGGAAGAATCCTGGAAAGACTAGAAGCTTTCAGATAGATTATATAATGGTAAGACAGAGATTTAGGTACCAGGTATTAAATTGTAAGACATTTCCAGGGGCACATGTGGACTCTGACCAAAGTCTATTTGTTATGAACTGGAGTTAAAACTGAAGAAACTGCAAAAAGGTGGAAATTTAAGGAGTTGGGACCTGGACAAACTGATTAAACCAGAGCTTGTACAGTGTTTCAGGAAGAGCATAAGGGAACAATTGTCACAAATTGGGGAAAGAAATACAGTAGAAGAAGTCTGGGTAGCTCTGAGGGATGAAGTAGTGAAAGCAGCAGAGGATCAAGTAGGTAAAAAGACGAGGGCTAGTAGAAATCCTTGGGTAACAGAAGAAATATTGAATTTAATTGATGAAAAGGAAAAAAAATAAAAATGCAGTAAATCAAGCAGGCAAGAAGGAATACAAACGTCTCAAAAATGAGATCGACAGGAAGTGCAAATCGGCTAAGCAGGGATGGCTAGAGGACAAATGTAGAGATGTAGAGGCTTATCTCACTAGGGGCAAGATAGATACTGCCTACAGGAAAATTAAAGAGACCTTTTGAGAAATGAGCTCAGATAGAAACCCAGTTCTAAGCAAAGAAGGGAAAGCAGAAAGGTGGAAGGAGTATATAGAGGGTCTATGCAAGGGCGATGTACTTGAGGACAATATTATGGAAAGGGAAGAGGATGTAGATGAAGATGAAATGGGAGATACGATACTGCTTGAAGAGTTTACTGAACACTGAAAGACCTAAGTCGAAACGAGGCCCCGGGAGTAGACAACATTCCATTAGAACTACTGACGGCCTTGGGAGAGCCAGTCCTGACAAAACTCTGCCGTCTGGTGAGCAAGATGTATGAGACAGACGAAATACCCTCAGATTTGAAGTAGAATTTAATAATTCCAATCCCAAAGAAAGCAGGTGTTGACAGATGTGAAACTTACCGAACAATCAGTTAAATAAGCCACAGCTGCAAAATACTAATGCGACTTCTTTACAGACGAATGGAAAAACTAGTAGAAGCCGTCCTTGGGGAATATCAGTTTGGACTCCGTAGAAGTATTGGAACACGTATGGCAATACTGACCTTACAACTTATCTTAGAAGAAAGATTAAGGAAAGGCAAACCTACGTTTCAAGTATTTGTAGACTTAGAGAAAGCTTTTGACAATGTTGACTGGAATACTCTCTTTCAAATTCTAAAGGTGGCAGGGTAAAGTACAGGGAGCGAAAGGCTATTTACCATTTGTACAGAAACCAGATGGCAGTTATAAGAGTCGAGGGACATGAAAGAGAAGCAGTGGTTGGGAAGGGAGTGAGACAGGGGTGTATGCTCTCCCCGATGTTATTCAATCTGTATATTGAGCAAGCAGTAAAGGAAACAAAAGAAAAATTCGGAGTAGGTATTAAAATCCATGGAGAAGAAACAAAAACTTTATGGTTCGCCGATGACATTATAATTCTGTCAGAGACAGCAAGGGACTTGGAAGAGCAGTTGAACGGAATGGACAGTATCTTGAAAGGAGGAAATCAGATGAAAATCAACAAAAGCAAAACGAGGATAATGGAATGTAGTCGAATTAAGTGAGATGATGCTGAGGGAATTAGATTAGGAAATGAGATACTTAAAGTAGTAAAGGAGTTTTGCTATTTGGGGAGCAAAATAAGTGATGATGGTCGAAGTAGAGAGGATATAAAATGTTGACTGGCAATGGCAAGAAAAGCATTTCTCAAGAAGAGAAATTTGTTAACATTGAGTATAGATTTAAGTGTCAGGAAGTCGTTTCTGAAAGTATGTTTATGGAGTGTAGCCATGTATGGAAGTGAAACATGGACGATAAATAATTTGGACAAGAAGAGAAAAGGAGTTTTCGAAATGTGGTGCTACAGAAGAATGCTGAAGATTATATGGGTAGATCACATAACTAATGAGGAGGTATTGAATAAAATTGGGGAGAAGAGGAGTTTGTGGGACAACTTGACGAAAAGAAGGGACCGGTTGGTAGGACATGTTCTGAGGCATCAAGGGATCACAAATTTAGCATTGGAGGGCAACGTGGAGGTTAAAAATCGTAGAGGGAGACCAAGAGATGAATACATTAAGCAGATTCAGAAGGATGTAGGTTGCAGTAATTTCTGTGAGATGTAGAATCTTGCACAGGATAGAGTAGCATGGAGAGCTGCATCAAACCAGTCTCAGGACTGAAGACCACAACAACAACAACAACAACAACAACAGTTTATCTCTAACCATCCTCCAAACAAAGTCTCTCAGTTGGAAAATTCCTATTGCCCCTGTGGCGCCTCTAATACAATTTTCAAATGGCACTTTACGCATATACATTAAATCAATCCTATTTTCCCTAATGTCTGTATCCTCAGTCTTGTGGTTCCCTAATGGGTTGCGAGATAGAGCATCTGCCACTACATTTTCGTTACCAGGTATATATACTACGAAATCCTGCAGGTACGGTGCCCATCTCATCAACCGTCTATGCTTTCCATAGCATAAAAAAGCTGTATACTTACGATATGTGGTGCGAGGTCCAACTTCACCTGCCAGAAGCTGCTCCGCAGATCGACAGAGCTTAGCACGCTTATCCGACGGAAACGCTGTAACAACTCCTCAAGTGTTCCTGGCCGGTCTATTTCTGATACTATGATTTGGTTAACCCTACGTGAATCCAGCACCAAGCGGATGCTCTTGTCGTTTTTCTCAATAAATACAAGAGGACTTCTATGTCTTGATGTTGTAAAGTTACTCTATTCCTTTAGATGTCTATGAGCACCTTATGTTTAGTAAAAAAATCCACCCCTAGGATTCCCTCAAGCGATAATGTGGGGATTATCAATACCACAACATTGAACGTCTGTCCCACGTATTCGAACTCTACCTGTGCCTGCATTTTTACCTCCACACACTTGTGTCCCATAGTCCCTCTCACTTTGGTCTTTTGTAGTGGTAACAATGGCCACGTTTTGGTTGCGCTGCACCCTATAAATATACCTTCTTTCATTGCGCCCGTCTGACTCCACGAGTCCACTTCAAACGGAATTATCACATTATTAATTTCTTCTGCTAATGATCGTCTGTTTCGCGTTTTCTTTTGCGTCATTCTCTTCAAGCAACGTCTCGCTAATTTCGCCGTAGTCTATTATAAAACTATTCCATACCACATTTCTGTCGCTGACAGCCCCGTCGCATGGTTGTCAAATTCTGTTTCTCCTGTCCTCATTACCTCTGTTCGCTTCTACTCCCTGGCCGGCCTCCCATCATTTCCACCACCATTACCTCTACTATCGTTGTATTGCCGTCTTTCACCACCATAATTATATGTCCTATACCGTCCACTTCCATTGTTTCCTTGATGCCAACTGCTATTACTCTGGTACCTCCCCGCATAGCTTCTGCGATACCCATTCCGATTACTATCGTTTCTCTCATTACTATTTCGCGTATTATTCAACTCTTCCCCTTGATTGTTACCATAATTACTTTCGGTATTCAGCTCCTTAAGCAATTGCAGGAATTCAGTCGAATTCTGCATCCCTCTGCCGGTAATTACTACGTCTCCCAGGCAATTTCGTTAAGCATTTTCTAATTAATTCCGGGGCCTCATTTGGAGCATCTAAGTATCTGTTTCTGTTCAGCATCTCGCTGAAATAGCGCACCGAATCCTTGTCATTGCACTCACTGATGTGGGGCATCATCAGGATATTTAGTTTGCCTGGCTCTGGATCGAGCTTGACCAGTTCAAAAATGGTTCAAATGGCTCTGACCACTATGGGACTTAACTTCTGAGGTCATCAGGCCCCTAGAACTTAGAACTACTTAAACCTAACTAACCTAAGGACATCACACACATTCATGCCCGATGCAGGATTCGAACCTGACCACTGAGCGACGGAGACGGACAGTGAGGAAGGACAACTCGTTTTGCATTGTCAAGAAATAAAGGAGAGAGAGGCACGGATATGATAAGCAAGCTGGGGTGGCAATCATTAAATGAAAGGCGTTTCTCGCTGCGGCGAAATCTTTTTACAGGATGATCAACTTCCTCTTTCAAATGTCAAAATACAATGCCAGAAAAAAATTAGTACATTTGGAAAGACGACTTCGATTTTGATCCAATGACGGTGTATGTCACCTTGGGGCAGTGGATGTACAGATAATGGTTTCAACGTCATCCGCCAATAGATGGTGTAGCAGCATAGCTACCAGAGCACCATCTATATCTAGCCTTTAATAGGGAAAGCCAGAAGGCTCAGTGTAATGGAAACGTTTGAAGCGAGCAGGCAACCACGCCACGGAGACAAACTCGTGCTTCGTGCAACTGAGCAAGTTTGAAAGGGATCAAACTGTGGGCTTCTGAGTGGCGGGATGGTTCTTTCGGAGAAGTGCCGCACAACCTGGACGTACTGTAACGATGCTGGTGTCAGTGGTCATTAGAGGAGGTTCTGGACGTCTACGCAGCGTAGACACCTGCTAGCATCGTCGTATACGGCAGCAGTGGTAGGTCCAGCACGGATGGAAGGGCTTGTGACCGCAGACGTGTCAACATCAGCTGTTGAGATCCAGTTCTTAGCAGAGGGATTACGGCCACGTATACCTTTAGACCCTCTTCCACTCACACCACAGTATCAACGTGCTCGCTTCGACTGGTGTCGTCAAAGGATCACCTAGTAGATAGAATGGCGCTCCATGGTTTTCAGCGATGAAAGCTGATTCTGCCTGCATGCAAGGTGAAGCAAAATTCAAAATCTGAAATACTAAAAAAGATGAGAACGATTGAGAAAATACTGCTGGTTTTGAACAAAAATGCCACATTAACGCCCCTCGAAGTGGAGAAACATGAAATAAACTTAAAAAAAGGCTAATTCAACTCTGATGTGTAGCTTGCAAAACTTCGGAACTGTCAAAGCTAATGGATTTATTGTTTACTTTTGTAGATTCTGTTTCTTTACTATCGACTGAAACTGAACGAAATCTATTTGAAAGCTACATTTTTTCGTTCGGATAGGTAAAACCTATTCTAGGGCCAAATTACAGCTACATAAATGTGCGAAAACTCTCAACACCTTTCTCAAATTCGTGGGTGGAATCAACTTTTAGCAGCCTAGGGCTGCACCAAGATATTCCTCGAATCTCCAGTGCATCACATTACTGTGCAGAGCGCCAACTGGAATGCCGAATTCCTAGCTCTGTGACTGCATGTGTTGCTGTTTTTCACCTGGAGAAATGGTAAATTACTATCGTGATTCCGTTGTGCATTAAAGGGAGGGCCGTCCTTAACGGATATTGCGGACGGATGACGTACCTATATTACTGCCGTGTTTACGTGTTGAAAACTGGCGATGGAATCTGTGTGCTAAGGTGTTAGACAGGTTGCTTTCTGTAGCTCGGCGAGGCTGAACGAGAAACAACGGAAAAAGACTGAAGATGTTATTTCGTCTCGGTTTTGTAAAGGTCGCGTTTATCATGACTGCTGATCAAAGCCGAAACTTCAGCTGCACCAAAAATTCGTTCTAATTTCCCACGAAGAGTGTGACCACTAACAATACCCAAAACACACAGTGATTGCGGTAGGGAAAGCGAATGGCCAACTTTGTTTTGTTGGGAGAAATTTAGGAAAGTACAGTTCTTCCGTATAGGAGGCCGCATATAGCACGCTAGTGCGACCTATTCTTCAGTACTGCACGAGTATTTGGAATTCGCACTAGGTCAGATTAAAGGACGACACAGAGGCAATTCAGAGGTGGGCTGCTAAACTTGTTACCGGCAGGTTCGAGCAATAAGCAAGTGTTACGGAGATGCTTCGGGAACTTAAATGGCAACCTCTGGAGGGAAGGCGTTCTTCTCAGGCAACACTGCTGAGAAAATTTAGAGAAGCTGCATTTGAACCTGACTCCAGAACGATGCTGCTGCCGCCAACATACTTTAAGCGAAAGGACGACGAAGGTAAAATACGACAAGTTAGGGCTCATACGGCTGGATATAAGCAAACGTTCTTACCTAGCTCCATCTGCGAGTGGAACAGGAAGGGAAACGACTTGTCATAATACAGGGTACCCTCCGCCAGGCACCGTTTGGTGTCCTGCGGAGTATGTATGTAGATATGTAGATTTAGATAGAATTGCAGTTTTTTTCATAGAAGTCTTCGTTCACTGGAATCGCGGACATTGACTGCTACAAATTCGAGAGAATTCAGTAACGAATAAAGTGGCTGTAAGCAGATTGCCCTCCCTTATACTATGACACCGGTGAAAAAAACAGTACTTGAAAAAAATCCTTAACCGAATACATGAAGGACAGACATCATCCAACAACTGAATGTTACTCTAAGATCTTTCGTAAGCATTCACTGTTAGTTAGAGTCGTCTAGTTTTCACTTCTTGCGCCTCGAGAACTGCACTGCTGTAGTAAAGATCTTGCAGGACTAGAGACTGAACTTACGTCTGTTTACTTTCGGAAGAAAATAGCTTGTGCGTCTGTTTGTGTGTGTATGTATGTGTGTGTGTGTGTGTGTGTGTGTGTGTGTGGTAGAAAGATGCTTAGAAGCAAAGAGATTAAGGGACAGATGAAAGGATGTAGAGGGTTGGAGGATGAGTGGTTGTATTGCAGTCCAGAGGTGAAAAGAAACAGGGGATGTGGGAGGGGGTTGGAAGCAGTGAGGACAAGATGGCCTGGACGGCGGGCATCGTTAGTATTCCAGTCCCGGACGGCTGTGGGGGTATAAAAGCGGTGGACGCGACTCGACCGGCACACAGCAGCCATGAGGATCCAGCTAGCAGTACTGCTCACCGTAGCTGTCAGCATCGCGGCCGCCTGTCTCATCACCAACTGTCCCCGTGGGGGCAAGAGGGCCGGCCTGCAACACGTAAGGCGTCCATGTTCTCACTTGCTGCGCTGTCTACTGTTTCCATCTTAAAACTTCCCGCTACTTACACAATTAAAAAATTTATTAACTCTCTCCAAATTGTTTCACGTTATGTTTGCTGTTAAGCCATTTCCCTCTGTTCGGGTTTGGTGAGTCTGTCCTCTTCAGCAGTATGGAAAGGTCGTGTTAAGGGTGGTCCAAGCGTAGTTGGTGTTCTGGCAGGTCTCAGAAACGCCTGCTGCTTTTACCTACATCTACATCTACATCTACATCCACACTCCGCAAGCCACCTGACGGTGTGTGGCGGAGGGTACCTTGAGTACCTCTTTCGGTTCTCCCTTCTATTCCAGTCTCGTATTTTTCGTGGAAAGAAGGATTGTCGGTATGCTTCTGTGTGGGCTCTAATCTCTCTGATTTTATCCTCATGGTCTCTTCGCGAGATATAAGTGGGAGGTAGCAATATACTGCTTGACTCCTCGGTGAAGGTATGTTCTCGAAACTTCAACAAAAGCTTGTACCGAGCTACTGAGCGTCTCTCCTGCAGAGTCTTCCACTGGAGTTTATTTATCATCTCCGTAACGCTTTCGCGATTACTAAATGATCCTGTAACGAAGCGCGCTGCTCTCCGTTGGATCTTCTCTATTTCTTCTATCAACCCTATCTGGTTGAGCAGTATTCAAGCAGCGGGCGAACAAGCGTACTGTAACCTACTTCCTTTGTTTTCGGATTGCATTTCCTTAGGATTCTTCCAATGAATCTCAGTCTGGCATCTGCTTTACCGACGATCAACTTTATATGCTCATTCCATTTTAAATCATTCCTAATGCGTACTCCCAGATAATTTCTGGAATTAACTGCTTCCAGTTGCTGACCCGTTGTATTGTAGCTAAATGATAAGGGATCTTTCTTTCTATGTATTCGCAGCACATTACACTTGTGACCGAGCGAGGTGGCGCAGTGGTTAGACATTGGACTCGCATTCGGGAGGACGACGGTTCAGTCCCGCGTCCGGCCATCCTGATTTAGGTTTTCCGTGATTTCCCTAAATCACTCCAGGCAAATGCCGGGATGGTTCCTTTCAAAGGGCACGGCCGATTTCCATCCCCGTCCTTCCCTAATCCGATGAGACCGATGATCTCGCTGTCTGCTCTCCTTTTCCGAAACAACCAACCAACCATTACACTTGTCTACATTGAGATTCAATTGCCATTCCCTGCACCATGCGTTAATTCGCTGCAGATCCTCCTGTATTTCAGTACAATTTTCCATTGTTACAACCTCTCGATATACCACAGCATCATCCGCTAAAAGCCTCAGTGAACTTCCGGTATCATCCACAAGGTCATTTATGTATATTGTGAATAGCAACGGTCCTACGACACTCCCCCGCGGCACACCTGAAATCACTCTTACTTCGGAAGACTTCTCTCCATTGTAGAATGACGTGCTGCGTTCTGTTATCTAGGAACTCTTCAATCCAATCACACAGTTGGTCTGATAGTCCATATGCTCTTACTTTGTTCATTAAACGACTGTGGGGAACTGTATCGAACGCCTTGCGGAAGTCAAGAAACACGGCATCTACCTGGGAACCCGTGTCTATGGCCCTCTGAGTCTCATGGACGAATAGCGCGAGCTGGGTTTCACACGATCGTCTTTTCCGAAACCCATACTGATTCCTACAGAGTAGATTTCTAGTCTCCAGAAAAGTCATTATACTCGAACATAATGCGTGTTCCAAAATTCTACAACTGATCGACGAGATATAGGTCTATAGTTCTGCACATCTGTTCGACGTCCCTTCGTGAAAACGGGGATAACCTGTGCCCTTTTCCAATCCTTTGGAACGCTACGCTCTTCTAGAGACCTACGGTACACCGCTGCAAGAAGGGGGGCAAGTTCCTTAGCGTACTCTGTGTAAAATTGAACAGGTATCCCATCAGGTCCAGAGGCCTTTCCTCTTTTGAGTGATTTTAGTTGTTTCCCTATCCCTCTGTCGTCTATTTCGATATCTACCATTTTGTCATCTGTGCGACAATCTAGAGAAGGAACTACAGTGCAGTCTTCCTCTGTGAAACAGCTTTGGAAAAAGACATTTAGTATTTCGGCCTTTAGTCTGTTATCCTCTGTTTCAGTACCATTTTGGTCACAGAGTGTCTGGACATTTTGTTTTGATCCACCTACCGCTTTGACATAAGACCAAAATTTCTTAGGATTTTCTGCCAAGTCAGTACATAGAACTTTACTTTCGAATTCATTGAACGCCTCTCGCATAGCCCTCCTCACACTACAATTCGCTTCGCGTAATTTTTGTTTGTCTGCGAGGCTTTGGCCATGTTTATGCTGTGAAGTTCCCCTTGCTTCCGCAGCAGTTTTCTAACTCGGTTGCTGTACCACGGTGGATCTTTTCCATCTCTTACGATCTTGCTTGGCACATACTCATCCAACACATGTTGTACGATGGTTTTGAACTTTGTCCACTGATCCTCAACACTGTCTATACTTGAGACAAAACTTTTGTGTTGAGCCGTCACGTACTCTGAAATCTGCTTTTTGTCACTTTTGCTAAACAGAAAAATCTTCCTACCTTTTTTTAATATTTCTATTTACGGCTGAAATCATCGATGCAGTAACCGCTTTATGATCGCTGATTCCCTGTTCTGCGTTAACTGTTTCAAATAGTTCGGGTCTGTTTGTCACCAGAAGGTCTAATATGTTATCGCCACGAGTCGGTTCTCTGTTTAACTGCTCAAGGTAGTTTTCAAATAAAGCGCTTAAAAAAGTTTCACTGGATTCTTTGTCCCTGCCACCCGTTATGAACGTTTGAGTCTCCCAGTCTATATCGTGCAAGTTAAAATCTCCACCCAGCGCTATAACATGGTGGGGAAATCTACTCGAAATATTTTCCAAATTATACTTCATGTGCTCAGCCACAACAGCTGCTGAGCCAGAGGGCCTATAGAGATATCCAATTACCATGTCTGAGACTGCTTTAACCGTGACCTTCACCCAAATTATTTCACATTTCGGATCTCCATCAATTTCCTTCGATACTATTGCACTTCTTATCGCTATAAACACGCCTCCCCCTTCACTGTCCAGCCTGTCTCTGCGGTATACATTCCAATCTGAGTTTAGAATTTCATTACTATTTACATCTGCTTTCAGCCAACTTTCTGTCCCTAATACTATGTGGGCATTGTGACCGTTTATTAAAGAGAGCAGTTCTGGGACCTTTCTATAGACGCTCCTGCAGTTTACTATTAGCAGATTAATATTGTTATTCCATGTTGCATTTTGCCTACTCCTACCTTGCCGCGTCTCAGGAGGCGTCTTGTCGGGCCTAGGGAGGGAATTCACTAACCTAAAAAACCCTAATGTGCACTCCACACGTACTCCGCTACCCTTGTAGCCGCTTCCTACGTGTAGTGCACGCCTGACCTATTCAGGGGGACCCTACATTTCTCCACCCGATAGCGGAGGTCGAGAAATTTGCACCCCAGATCTCCGCAGAATCGTCTGAGCCTCTGGTTTAAGCCTTCCACTCGGCTCCAAACCAGAGGACCGCGATCGGAGGCCTATGTCGAACTTCGTGACTGTGACTCAGCAACAATGGTGAACTGCGTAGAATGGGGAGACTTGAATTGGACATGCGGTACGAGCTAGTGAGAGGTTCCTTTGCATTGTTAGCATTGGGCTCAGTAGAGAGATACCGTAATACACCACTGACGTTAGTGGTAGGGTGTCGCTGGTTGCGGTCTGGAATGAACAAAAAAAAAAAAGAGCATCAGGTGTTTGTATTTCAGTCCACGAGTGACTATTTCAGAAGTTAAAATAATTACGTTATTGCAGTGCCTGCATTGTTCAGAAGTACAACGCAATGTTCCTAATGGAACAGGCACTGTGGCGACTGCAGCCGTTATGAAATACATGAAATGTATTCGCAGTTGCGAATATGGGCAAGCTGTATAATGCTGTATAATGGAATGACGACACTGAAAAATTGTGCCGGACTGGGACTTGAATCGGAATTTCTCGCTTATGGGGAGAGATTGCCTTACCATTAGGCTATCCGAGAACGACTCACGGCTAGACACAGGGTTGGCAAGATGGGGAAGTTTGGGTCTGTCTATAAATCATGCTCGGATACCCCAATAGTAAGATATCCGGCAATTCGGGTTCGAGTCCCAGTATGGCACAAATTTTTATTGGCATCATTCCATTGTACAACTGATGGTCTTCCACAACTGCAACACAAAATACATATCATGTTATAATAATTTGTGGAAGTCGCGAGTGTACAAAAATGGTACTGTCTCATGTGTGTGATTACTGTATGCTGAGTAAAAGCACGAATATTTCCAGTTTGAAATGTTCAAATGTGTGTGAATTCCTAAGGGACCAAACTGCTAAGGTCAACGGTCCCTAGACTTACACATTAAGTTAACTTAAACTAACTTATTCTAAGAACAACATATACACCACCATGGCCGAGGGAGGACTCGAATCTCTGACGGGAGGGGCCGCGCACTCCGTGACATGGCGCCTCAAACAGCACGGCCACTCCATGCGGCTCCAGTTTGAAACGTTGCATAGAAGATTAATGATCCTTCTATATACGATCATGATTTTGGACATTTATGTAATATGAACTTATACGTTTAAGTGATTGCTAGTTCAACAATAAAAGTTAGACATACTAACAATGGCAGAATGCCTCTTAAAGGAAACTTTTTCTTTAATGAAGAGTTGATTACAAATCTATCACAGTTGCAGCGGATATATTTTGTCGAGTAATTTCGAACTGACTGATTCATCCTCAAGCCTGATCTACTGAGATCGCACTGAAGGTGTCTAGTCTTAATGACAAACTTCAGTCTGATTCTGACTTGTGTAGTGAGCATTATATACATATATAGACATTTACCTATAGTCACTATGTGATGCGTGTACTGCCAATTTTAGATCGTTGTCATTAAGATAAGGCAACAGGCAGTCAAATGGAGACCGACAATGAGGCCCCTTTCAAACATGTTGGCTGCTGATAATGCTGTCTCATACGAGTTCGCGACATCTCCGTGGCCGTCACCGTGATCACTCTGAAAATGTTCACGTCAGGTATACACGGTGCCAGACACTACAACAACACTAAACGCGAACAACACTAATATACTGTGGCGAGGATTCTACTGGTCAGAGAGAATTGGAACTGTAATCATTTACATATCCGGTGATGGTGTGTACTAGAGTCCTGCATGACCGAGTAAGCGAGCACAAAATACGAGGTGGGGCGAGCACACCCTAACTGGATAGGCTACCCGCACTAGTTCTTGTGATCGAGCATAGAAGTAGAGATGGGGGATGCACTCTTGAACTAGTTCATAGAGTTGAATCTTTCAAAGGAGTGAACAATCAGTGATTCAGAAAAAAAGAACGGTAGCTCCAAACGTTTCCCACGGCAGAGAGAGAGAGAGAGAGAGAGAGAGAGAGAGAGAGAGAGAGAGAGAGACGGAGCACAGTGCACGCCACACAACACAGCCAGCGCCGTCCTCTGCCCTGCTTCTACCTTGGCTGCCTCCATTGTGCAGTGCCCCATTGGATTTAGTGTTTCACATATGCCGTGCCGTCTCTGTGCGTCGTCTGCCGCGCGCAGTGTCTGGCGCAGCTTGACTTCGCATCGCACTCTGTCGGCGATCGTTTCGGTCGCACGTCCTGCCCTCTGGGCAGTTGATGCGAGCAATAGGACAGAGCCACCTAGCGGATAACATAGGAACTACTTGCAACAACCTGCTCGCAAGAGAACAGACGATTTGTCTCGGAGCGGGTGAGTTCACCGCTCCCCCCACACTCTGAACTCGCCCGCTCAACGCTCACCCCACCGTCTCGACTCTAGCCAGAGCGTTGAGCAAAGCGACTCAGGTGTCACTCTGGTCTCTGCGGTCTCGGTTCACGCAGTAATACAGCTCGCGGCTCGACCTGCTCGACTCAGCGGCTCTGCATCGGAGCTCGTCTCTACTGGATATTGTTCTTCGTAGTAATACCGCTACGTATATTACATTATTATGTTATGTATACATCATTTGTTTTTATTTTATTTTTATTTGTTTAAACTGATTAGATTAGGTTCCTGACGACTCCTCTTACTATAGGATTTTTATTATGGACACTCGAATTTACGCTTTAATTACGAGCGAACTGATAAACGTATCGCAAAATGTGATACACCAATATTTTCCTTGTTTTATTCTGCGTAAGGCTATATGCAGCACTTTCGTTTTACAGTCAAATTTATAGTTTTTTTCTTATTCTGGTACGGATTTTGCGATTTTAGGCGTCTTCGGAAGGAAACATTCACTTTAAAAATATATGGCTTGCGATGTATTTGTATGAGGTTAATGAAATTTTAATGCATTGTAGCCAAATATATTGTTAATGTAAATCTCAAGTTACAACATTTTCCGATCACCCAAAAAACCACGATAGTGCAAAATAAATCAATAATCAAAAACTTTGTCATATCGTGGAAATTTCAATAAACAATACAAAATTCTTACTCATTATCTGTGTTACTTCAAAATAGGATCAAATAAGATGAAAATACAGGTATAGTACTGGAATAAACCAAGTTTAAAGGGCAATGTGCCTTCCATTTATTTTCTATTGTAAATGAGTGGTGAGTCATGAAAAAGAGCTAATTCATTTCAGGGAGTGAACAGTTCTGATCCGATCTCTGAAAAGAACAGTTTTGCCCATCTCTACATAGAAGCCGTGACCCAATATGTAGCACATAACTTCAAACACATTACACGTGTTATTATCCGTGTGACACTGCAGCCAGTACGGGCTTCTTATTTGTGGTGTGTCTCTCTCTGTAATCATGCAGCGCAAGGAAGCCAGTGTAGTAAGACGTAAGATTGAAACCAATGTTTACACATTAAAGAAACGGGAGGGTCTAAGAAGCCAAGTATGGAGTACATTTCTGTTTGTTGTAGATGAAAACATTGCGTCTACTGGGTACGAATCGTGCATAAACTGCTCGACTTTATTGTTTTTCCAGTCGGGAACCACTCATTTAAAGAAACACAGTTGCAAGAAACCTCACAAATATCGTTTCTTTGGCCGTCCTTCCGTTATCTTAATATGCTTGAAATAAGTGAAAAGCAGGAAATTCTTAACAATGTGCGACAAATGTGTGCTACGTACGCAGGTACAACATTCAGTCATTAACATAATCGATTTTGCGTAGTTATTGGAATGTGTATTATAGAGAAACGGGAATGTTGTGACTCGTATAATATTTCATTAACTTAAAACATCTCGTTTTTATGGGAACGGGGGTCAGGTTGTTTGGGGGGAGAGACCAAACAGCGAGGTCATCGGTCTCTTACGGGAATGTTTCGATGATTTCCATATCAGTTCTGTATTACTTGTCTCTTTTGTTTATTATCATAGATCCTTCAAGTACTGTGTCATCACCACCCAGAAAGAGAGCTTGTTTCAAGGAATGGAGGAACAACAGATCATCCGCAGCAGATGAAGTAGATCTGTACATTTTAATGCACCCCGGAGATGATGATGACATCTTAAAGTGGTGGAGCAGACATGAAACAGATCTGCCAGGTTTGGCTGCAGTTGCAAGACGTATTTTATGTATCCCAGCAACAAGCACACCTAGTAAAAGGTGCTTTAGTAAAGAAATGATAATCAAATAGACACCCTAGCGGCAAGCAGGCGCCGATACACTTCATTGGGGACATGTTGAAAATGTGTGCCCCGGCCGGGACTCGAACCCGGGATCTCCTGCTTACATGGCAGAGGCTCTATCCACCTGAGCCACCGCGGGCTTTAGTAAAGCCGGCATGTTACTAACAAATTGCCGCAGCCAATTAAATCCGGAACGCGTTAGTGATTTCCTGCTGATCAACAATAACTATAATTTTGTTTATGTTGCAAAAAATTGAACGTATGACAAGTTACGTCTGTAAATGTTTAATGTTCTTTGTATGCTTTCTTTATGAAGATGGTTGTCTTCTATATTACAGGGAAAGCACTTATTTAATGTTTCCTATAAATGAAAGGAAAAATATCTTTTTTGTTTGGAAATGAGACTCGTCTTCTATCCGCGATTGTATTGAAATATCATTTTACTTTCCAGGTGCTTTATGAATTTAGCTGTGTCACGTACCCGTTCTTGGAAATGTTACTTTTGTATTAAAAGAGAGAGAGAGAGAGAGAGAGAGAGAGAAAGAGAGGCGTTGGATTTGTACAGTAAAGTACAGTGCAGCGAGCCGGGGCGAAGCGAGGTGAGATGTCAGCGGTGACCGGTCATGCTCGGTTATCCGCGTGTCCGGAATCCGGACAACAGACATGGGGCGAGTAGGTGACCGAGCCAAGTCGTGTGGGGCCGGACACGAGCTGCTCGGTCCCCCCGTCAACAGGCGAGCCGTGACCGGTCAAACACTGAGCGTTGCAGCACTCTAGTGGGTACATCTATGAAGTCACACTGACAACTGACCATGTCTTCTGGGTGCTCATTTTTTTTGTCAGACAGTGTATATGATCAGCCAGCGGTATGCCATTGTGGTAACACGGTTCCCCTCAGATCACCGAATGTAAGCGCTGGGGCTGGGTTAGGACTTGGATGGGTGACCATCTGGTCTGCCGAGCGCTGTTGGCAAGGAGGGGCGCTCAGCCCTTGTGAGGCAGACTGAGGAGCTACTTAACTGAGAAGTAGCGGCTTCGGTCTCGTAAACTGACATACGACCTGTAGAGCGGTGTGCTGACCACATGCCGCTCCATATCCGCATCCAGTGACGTCTGTGGGCTGAGGATGTCACGGCGGGCGGTCGGTACTGTTGGGCCTTCTTGGCCTGTTCGAGTGGAGTTTAGTTTTAGTGTAATATGATCAATTATATATTCAGAGGTGAGCTTTTTGTGCTGGGACGTAGATAACTATTGTACCCTGCACATTGCAGCTGGCAGAATAATCCCACCACCTCTCTTCACAGAATGGCTGTAGCAGAAAGCAGTAGTATATGTGCTACATGGTTATAGTGTGGGCTACTCTTCTTGCAGAAATGCCGACATATGAGACCAAAAGCCAAAGCGCGTGCGTGGACCCACGCTTATAGTGTGGCCGGCACACTGGCAGTTGATAGAATATTCGGTCCCCACTCTTCAAACTCTTCCAAAAGTGTCCACATTCCGCTTTTAACCTGCCCATGTTTGTCTATTAGCCAGGCAGGCACGTTGCTGCACATTATCAGCAGAACGGGTAGTTTGCCCGCTCATCTTCTCACTGTGCTACGCTATGTAGCAGTTTATTCTGTACGCCTACGTTACAGTGTTATGAGCAGACTTCGGCATTAACGAAAAGTCTTTTCGTACCCAATTAGCACAACATGAAGCTCAATGAAATATATGTTCATAGTGGGTCATTGTAAGCCAGAAAATGGTGAATTTTATTTGTCCTTTTCTTCCTTTTCAGCGTATTTCGGCTTTATTTATTTATTTCGAAATGAACAAATCTGTGAAACTTCACTTTCTTTCGAGTTCTACTGGCTATTCTCAATTCGAAGCATCATCGGGTCATCTCTAATGCATGTTTTCTGTAGTAAGCAGAACCATTTCTGAAAGTTGAAATTCCTAAGAACCTGAAGATGTCTATTACACTGGTAGGCAAAATGAAGTAAAGTTTTGGAAGCCTAGTTTCTTTGACCTAAGTGTGCCTCAGCCAGCTAAAAAAAAAGAGAAATCCGCCCAAACAGGCCTTGAAACTCAACGGTACCGACCGGCTGCTGTGTCATCCTCAGCGCACAGGCGTCACTGGATGTGGATATGGAGGGGTTGCTCTCCAGGCCGTACGTCAGTTTACGAGACCGGAGCTGCTCCTTCAATATCAAATAGCTCTTCAGTTCGCCCCGCAAGGGCTGAGTGCACCCCGCTTGCCAACACCGCTCAGTAGACTGGATGGTCACCCATCCAAGTGCTATCCCAGTTCGAGAGTGCTTAACTTCACTGAGTTGAAAGGAACCGGAGCTACCACTGCGACAAGGCCTTTGGCTAACCCCAGTTATAGCAATTTTAATTACTTTTTCCAGAATGTATATTCCGGGTTCGCTGAAAAAAGGTTCATTCTAAATTCCCCGAATGCATTTTAGCAAACATGGAGTTCGTTTTCCATTTTATGTTGATTTGAAAGCTACATATCTGAAAGCAGAAGCTTTTCTTTCATACTAAATTTCCTTCTCTCTACGTTGCATACCACCAGAATGTGGTTTTTGATATCCACGGAGTGATATTTTTTGATATTTCAATCAATGCTTGCCTGTACAGGGTGTTACAAAAAGGTACGGCCAAACTTTGAGGAAACATTCCTCACACACAAATAAAGAAAAGATGTTATGTGGACATGTGTCCGGAAACGCTTAATTTCCATGTTAGAGCTCATTTTAGTTTCGTCAGTATGTACTGTTCTTCCTCGATTCACCGCCAGTTGGCCCAATTGAAGGAAGGTAATGTTGACTTCGGTGCTTGTGTTGACATGCGACTCATTGCTCTACAGTACTAGCATCAAGCACATCAGTACGTAGCATCAACAGGTTAGTGTTCATCACGAACGTGGTTTTGCAGTCAATGCAATGTTTACAAATGCGGGGTTGGCAGATGCCCATTTGATGTATGGATTAGCACGGGGCAATAGCCGTGGCACGGTACGTTTGTATCGAGACAGATTTCCAGAACGAAGGTGTCCCGACACGAAGACGTTCGAAGCAATTGATCGGCGTCTTAGGGAGCACGGAACATTCCAGCCTATGACTCGCAACTGGGGAAGACCTAGAACGACGAGGACACCTGCAATGGACGAGGCAATTCTTCGTGCAGTTGACGATAAGCCTAATGTCAGCGTCAGAGGAGTTGCTGCTGTACAAGGTAACGTTGACCATGTCACTGTATGGAGAGTGCTACGGGAGAACCAGTTGTTTCCGTACCATGTACAGCGTGTGCAGGCACTATTAGCAGCTGATTGGCCTCCACGGATACACTTCTGCGAATGGTTCATCCAACAATGTGTCAATCCTCATTTCAGTGCAAATGTTCTCTTTACCGATGAGGCTTCATTCCAACGTGATCAAATTGTAAATTTTCACAATCAACATGTGTGGGCTGACGAGAATCCTCATGCAATCGTGCAATCACGTCATCAACACAGATTTTCTGTGAACGTTTGGGCAGGCAGTGTTGGTGATGTCTTGATTGGGCCCCATGTTCTTCCACCTACGCTCAATGGAGCACGTTATCATGATTTCATACGGGATACTCTACCTGTGCTGCTAGAACATGTGCCTTTACAAGTATGGCAAAATATGTGGTTCATGCACAATGGAGCTCCTGCACATTTCAGTCGAAGTGTTCGTACGCTTCTCAACAACAGATTCGGTGACCGATGGATTGGTAGAGGCGTACCAATTCCATGGCCTCCACGCTCTCCTGACCTCAACCCTCTTGACTTTCATTTATTAGGGCATTTGAAAGCTCTTGTCTACGCAACCCCGGTACCAAATGTAGAGACTCTTCGTGCTCGTATTGTGGACGGCTGTGATACAATACGCCATTCTCCAGGGCTGCATCAGCGCATCAGGGATTCCATGCGACGGAGGGTGGATGCATGTATCCTCTCTAACGAAGGACATTTTGAACATTTCCTGTAACAAAGTGTTTGAAGTCACGCTGGTACGTTCTGTTGCTATGTGTTTCCATTCCATGATTAATGTGATTTGAAAAGAAGTAATAAAATGAGCTCTAACATGGAAAGTAAGCGTTTCCGGACACATGTACACGTAACATATTTTCTTTCTTTGTGTGTGAGGAATGTTTCCTGAAAGTTTGGCCGTACCTTTTTGTAACACCGTGTATAATACTAAATGGCCTCATGACCTTAGCATACATTTCTACGCACTTGTCAGCCACTGCGTCTTTTCCTCTTTCAAAAAACTTATGGAGTGAGGAAACTGCTGGTAAAATTTACAAACATCGCTTAACATAACGAGGTTCCAGAATGCGTGTTAAGTAACCTTTTGCACAATCTGCATTGCGAGACACATTTTGATTTAGCTGAAACGCACGAAAACTTTTCCCCTCCTTTGGGCCCTGCTTCGTGACTGACATATATTTCCCTGTACTTACTATCTCCTCAGCCTTCTTTAAGTTTGGTTTGCTCATTTTCCTGCTCCCACCGTTATGATAAATGAGCTGCAGTGAAGTTACCTACGCAAACATATCCCGGCTAGTCACGTTGCATTGATAGTGCAACCTATTGGCAGCTGGGGCAGGCTGAACGGGGTCCGTGAAACTCGGGATTGCGGAAACCCAACTTGACTTCTTGTACTTTAGTACACAGGTACTGTGGAAATTTGTGGTAAGTTCCTATGGGGACTGCTAAGGTCTCGGTCCATGGGGTTACACACTACTTAATCTAACTTAAACTAACTTACGCCAGGGAGAACACACACTCGTGCCCAAGGGAGGACTCGGACCTCCGACGGGTGGAGCCGCGGGAACCGTGCCAAGGAGCCCCATACCGCGCGGCTACCCTGCGCGGTCCACAGATTCTCTTGTGTCTTCGTCGCGACAGATTGAGCTGCTTAAGTGGTTGCAGCGAAGACAGGGGCAGGCGGGCTGGAAGGAGGGAACTTGTACACCTATAAACTCTTGGCAGACAGGCCGCAGCTCGGCTACAGCCTGGCCTGCTGGTGTTGCAGAGGTGCGCGCCGTGCGGCCCCGGAGGGCAGGGCGTGTGCCTGGGCCCACACATCTGCTGCGGCCCCCGCATGGGCTGCCGGCTGGCCAGCCCCGCGGACACCGCCGTCTGCCGCTCCACGGCGCCCTGCCCCCTGGACAGCCCCGAGATGCGCTGCGCCGGCGGCGTCGGCCGCTGCTCTGCGCCGGGAGTCTGCTGCTTCATAGGTGAGTCACGTGGCCAGGCATCTCGAGCTACGGAATTATTCTTTATCCTTCTACATCTTCAATTAGCCATTGAGGGACAGTGAGGTTCAGTTGGTTGCCTGATTGGTGACATATTTCCTGCTCAGGAAGGGACTTCCTCTCCTTTTTAAGGTGCCATAGCTCAATCGGTAAAAACGCAGCTGCTATAGGACCACCTCGTTGCCAGCCTGTCTGTCTTCCTTTTCGACTGTTACAAACCCTTTTTTCTCAGGAACAGATACACATACAAAGTTCAAATTTATGTCACAGACACGAAAGTCTACAGCCCATTGGCGATATAAAAAATTGACGCTGCAAAGTCAATGCAATGGACAGATATCGCCATTTATGTCACGTCTTCTGATATTCGCAAAGACACTCATCAAAACGTATCCTTCTTCCCGTTGCCCTAGACTCATAGAATTTGACAAAAAAGCAAGGTTTCACAATGAAACCAAAGCAAAAATCCGAAAACTGCAAATCTACAATTATATTACGTTGAAAATATTTTGTCATTTGTTACCTGATGCTCTGTCTTTTGGTCCCTCTGTTAAGACCCTCTTTTCTCAAGAATGAGTAAACATATCAAGTTGAAATTTATGTCACACACTATGGTCTAGGGTCCTTTGGCGGTGTAGAAACTTTAACTAAACACTTCTGAAGTTCCTTCAACATCTGCCGATCATTCACGATCCAAAGTAAAAGGTGAGTCCTGCCCACCAAGAAATCTCCAATCCAGCCATAAAATTTCTCTTGATACCCCATACGATCATACTTTTGCTAATAATCGTAGGTATGGTACTGAGACAAATGCCTCTTGGAAGTCAAGAAATACTGCAGCTACCTGACTGTTTTCTCCCATGGCTTTCAGGGTGTTATGTGGGAAAAGTGCAAGTCCGGCTTCAAATAATCGTTTTTTTCGGAATCCATGCTGGTTAGCATGGCGGAGGACATTTTGTTCGAGATACGTCATTGCACTTGAGTTCAGAATATCTTCTAAGATTCTACAATACATGCATGGTGAGGATACTGGACGACAGTTACGTGGATCACTACCGCTGGCCTTCCTGCGGCTCGTTGTGGCCTGTCCTTTCTTCCAACAACAAGACACATTTTTTTTGTGCGAGGTATTTTGTGTATCTTATGGTTAAAAGAGGAGGGGCTAACTCAGCCACGAATTCAGTATGGAATCGGACGATATTCCATCAGGCCCTGGAACTGTTCATTTTTAATGATTTCAACTGTTCCTCAACGCTATTGACACTAATATCTATTTCATTCATCTTTGTGGTGGTACGAGAATAAAATTTGGGCATTAAGCCTGGCTCTTTATTCGTAAACAAAAAATTTGAAAACGGTGTTCAGCGTTTATGCTTTTGGTCTGCTGTCATAAATTTCAATTACTGTCTGGTCCATGAGGATCTGTGTCTTTGGAAAAGAGTGCTGTTAAAATCTCTTTGTGCTACTTTAAGAATTTACGTAAAAAAAAACAGTGCGGGTGATCCTGGTGATCGTTTGGATGCGCGTGAATAACTGCCCGATGAAAGAGGTACAATACCTGTGTAAGAAGATACACAAGAAATACTATTTTCTCACAATATTGCCTAATAAATTCGAAGTTATTTTTTCCGTTTCAGTAAAAGCACAAAAAGACGACAGCAGGGCAAGAGAAACAGAACAACACACACGCAGGCATCGAATACAATGCTTGTACCAATGTAAATAATTGCACTTGAAAATTTAAATCATTAATGATAAAGTTGCATGTTTTCGAAAACCATCGATTATGACTAATAAAAGTAAGCTATGGAGTTGTATATGACTTCAGTCTTCCAAACTTCTCTACAGAAGTAAAACATTTGCAACTATGTTTACAGTTCGTAGTAAGAGGGTTAGCGTTGCTGATTTTCGGTTTAAGGTTCCAGGTTCGATTCCCGATCGGGTCCTCATCATTTAATCTCATCTTTATCGACGTGCTGAAGAGCCCTGAAACAGAAAGACTTTCGTTCTCATTCTTGTGATATTCATTGACACTTGCATTGTTGAACAAACGCTTGCTCGTCTCGATGCAGTCGAGATTTACAGATTAACATTTGCAACTTTCAAGGCGCAAGATCGAAAGTTTCGCTTAATATACAAATTATCTGTCCTTACAAAATGGAAGCTAATAGAATAGTAGATCTACTTTATGTTTAAAACATTATATTGAGCGGATTTTAAAGACAGTTTTCTCATGTTTTAAAGCTGACTTTTGTGAGAGAGGTTCCATTTGAAAGAACGCTTATCAAATTAAATACATGCCACTTTGCAGTTATTCAGGCGATCACGTAATCCGGTCGTCTAGATGTGTTATTTCAGAAGGAGGAACTGTGAATGTCATTTTGAAAAGCCTGTTTAAAAGTCAACGTTGGACCTGTAAGAGATTTCTGTTGCGATGATGAAGAATTTCAACTGGAAGTATCGACTTGAAAAAAATTCCTCTCGATTTATTAGGGGTCACCAGATGTATGTGCATGTAGCGCTTGATGTGACAGAAGAGGGTGTGGCACAATTATTATCCACGAATAATATTTTATTTCTCAGAATTGATTGGTGTAAGCTTTCCAGGTTTTTGGCAACACAGTTCAGAAAGAAAACTTTGCGTTCACAAGGAAAAAATGTTCTGAGATGTCGTTCGCAGAGATTCACCATATTTCGATGACCAACTTCTCCACACATGTCATATGTGGCTAAATTTTTGCGCCCATATTTAGCAGTTCAAAAAATTGTGGAAATTCTTCCTGCTTCATCTATCTATCGCAGGTGGAACTGCGATCAACCATCATAACTTGTGAAGTTAAGTTTTCAATATGCAGTCATATCTATATATGAGAGAGTGCTGAAATTTAATTCCTCCGAACTTCTTAAGTGAAAACCGTTAATGCTTTTCAAGTAAAGCAAACTTTATCACCGTTCTGTTTCTTTTCTCTCCACCTTTACATATTTGTTTATCAACATAGCCACCCTGGTGAAGAACACATTTCTCATAATGAGAGACCAGTTTGTTGATACCGTCACTGTAGGATGTTTGACTTCGTTGACGTGGCCACAACCTCACCTCTGCTTGCACCGCTTCATCACTAACAAATTGAAGTGCTCCAAAGCGTTCTTTAAGTTTTGGAAACAGATGAAAATCGGATGGGGCCAAGTTGGGACTGTGTGGTGGATGACAAATGACAGTGAGCTTCAGACATCGGGCTGTTGCAGATGTCGCAGCATTCATGTGTGGTCTGGCATTGTCACGCTGAAGGATAGGGTACTGCATGTGTGGACGAACTCTTCGGTTACAAACTCGGTCACAGCACGCTGTTTCTCATACACTGACAATGTTACGTCACACAACGCCATGTTACACACGCTAGAATTTGGAGTCTTCTAGTATCAGAAGGTTGCAGCTTGCGTCACCGAAGCGGGAAAGTCGACCTAGTAATATGCATGACGTGTAATACCTCAACCGACATTGCGGACAGAATGAAAAAATGCAGGAGCACTACTTTTCAGCACACCCTTGTAATACAGAAGCGTTTCGTGATTAACGTTCAATTTGTTACAGACGACAGCTGCTAATGTGCGGGTATTCTCCAACTTTTCTCGTGATTCCATTAATGTGTCTTTTGACTTCCTGAGAAGACTGAGGTCCTTCTTTGACATCAAAATTTGCAGACAGAAAACACTGTATCCAGTTTTGTGCGTATTGTACTATCCTCATCATGGTCAATAATATCACAAAGCATTTTTGGGAGATTGAACCGCATTCATCCTTTTTTTGTAAACAATTTTTAAAAATCAATCGATTTTATTTAGAATTTTCACTCAACTTCAATATACAATTGTTTTTTTGCTGTGCTGTGTCAGATCCGAATAATGTTTCAAGCATTATGTGATCATAAGTTTGGAAGTTTGTGGTAAGGACTGTGGGACCAAACTGCTTAGGTCATCGGTCCCTAGGCTTATACATTACTTAATCTAACTTAAACTGACTTACACTAAGGACAACACACACACGCCCATGCCCGAGGGAGGACTCGAACCTCCGACGAGGGGAGCCACGCGAGCCGTGACAAGACGGGAAGGAAGAGTAGTATTTAACGAGCCGTAGACAAGGGGGTCCTTAGAGACGCGTGACAAGCTAGCATTAAGAAACGATTAGGAAGGAAGTCGGCCGTGTCCTTTCAAAGAAAACATCCCAACATTTGCCTTAAGCGATTTTGGAAAATCACGTGAAACTTAAAACTGGGTGGCCGGACGCAAATCTGAACTGTCATCCTCGCGAATGCCAGTCCAGTGTGCTAATCGCTGCGCCACCTCACTCGGTCAGCTTAAAGAAAGACGTCGAAGCAATTCACAGGCATCCTGCCGGGTTTATTACTTGTAAGTAATTTATAATATTCGATCGAGACGTGAGTTTTGCGGAAATACTGCGTGAACTCAAATGGGAACTCCTGGGAGGAACACTTTCTTTTCGATACTGAGAAAATTTGGGAGACAGGTTTTTACGACAGACTGCCGAATGACCCTACAGCCATGAACATACATCTTACATAAGGACTGCGAACACGAGATAAGAGGGCTCAGTATTCATGCGGAAGCATATAGATAGTCGTTTTTCCCTTCCTCCATTTGAGAGTGGAACAGGGAAGGGAATGACTAGCAGTGGTAAGGTACCTTCCATCATGCACCGAATCGTGGCTCCCGGGATGTGTATGTAAGTGTAGAAACTGGTGCTGAGGTTTACACATTCCAATTCGTCGTAGCTAGTCAATGACATTTAATAATTACTCCAGTAATTTAAAATGACCCTCAGTGTAAAGAAATCCACCTTGAGTACATTACAGTGTGTTAATTCACCAACTACTTCTTTAGTAGGAAAAAGACAATTCACACGTTCGTTAAAAAAACAATAAAATTCTGCTCTGTTTTTTTATGGTGCTATTGATTTCTTTGATATCTTGTAATAACGATGAAATAATTGCATGTTTCAGACTCATGCCACATTGATACTTCGTGTGTCGCTGATACAACTGAATCCGCCGATCGGTATCCTGTGGACACGTTTATTGTCAGCGACGGTGACCGCGACGAGATGAGAATATAATTTTGCAGCATGTAAAATTTGAAATTCTGATAATAAATGCAATTCTGATAAACTTTGAAACTGTCTTTCACTTATACTTGTTATGTTTGTTAGCAATATTCGACTTTTAGTTTATGTATTTGTTTTTCTGAAACAAAACTACTGTGCCATGGAACGAGTCAAGAGTGTACAGGGCACTGACTAAAAATTTGTAGTTCACAGAATGCTTATCAGGAAATAACAGTCGAGCAGAGAGACGGACGGTCAACAAAGTGATTCTCTAAGAGTTACATTTATAACGACTGAGGTGTGGAAACCTAAAACACGAATGCAAGTCTTGTACAATAGTATGTTCGGATATGAAGGAAGTAAATTCTTGGTATAAGTCAGCAATCATATTAATGTTCATGAATAATTCTGCATCGTTTGTTTAAGGATACATGTTGCTTTCTTATTCCACATAACGTGTTTATACTTCAGCCATCTTCAGACACTATTACTGAGAACAAAAGTAACGTAAAATGAGAAGTAATGTGTAAAATGTAACGAAATGCAGGGGTTCGACGACTGATCTAATGATTAGCGTTGACACTGAACGAGAAATGACATTTTTCTCCTCATAAGTTTTCTCTTTCGTCTGATGGGCCACGCCACGGCTCTCTCTACCACGGCAATATAAGGATTTTGCCCCATATGGCTCTCTCTAGTACAATTCCCTCACGTCCACATACATGTTCAATCATCCTGTCCATTAGTAGGCGAAGAGGTCCGCCTCAGTGATTACATCTCAACAATTCCAGAGTTTTGTTGTACTCTATTCACTCCAATTGCCGTGAAACAGCTGTGAAATACGAGCTGGATCGAGTCCATACTTTGAGGGCCAATCGATCCATAGCTTTGACTAACTGAGATACACTTTTAGTAGTAATCAAGAAATGTAAATGCTCACTGGGCTCGTGTGGTGACTGCGAATTTACAAATAATGGTCAGTTCATTGTGGCCTACTACACTACACTTTGGAAAAAAAAACCTATCCAAAATATCAATGGCAAATATTTCTCAAGTGTGGATTTCGCTGATAATGCTTATAATTATCTCTAGATGAAGAACTTAGACGTTTATTGTGATAGTTACGCGCTTTTCATTATTCTGATTTGATGCCTCCCATTTGTAATACCAAGTACACCAACAAGCCTCCAATATTTGGGACAACTTGTTGCTGCTATTTCTTTACGCGTAGGTTATTCTGACGATATTGTCACTCATGAGAGCACAAATTGCGAACTGCGTTTTCACGTTTTGCAAGGAGGACAAAAAGTATAACCTCAGCGAGAGCAAAGTTTTTGGAGCGAAAAGGAGGGCATATTTTTAATGCATTGAGCAATATATTTATGTAGCAGCATATCATTGTAACTAACCATCTGATCTATCCTACTAACCTCATGGAACTGCAAGCATTTGCACGCAAAGTAAATTTCTGTGATAAATTTGTCCTTTAGGCTGCTGATATTACCCGCTCACTCAACAATCTTCGCCACGGGAAATGTGTTCAGGACTCTCTATCGTCTCATCTTCTTCCCATGGTACTGACGCTACGCTGTACGGTCTTGATGCTTCTAGGAGACAGAAAAGCTGATGGTTCCAAGCAATCAATACTTTTTACATCTCAGACCATCAAAGTCGTTTCTCAGAACTATTTACACATCGAAAAAGAACTGTGCCATTAAAATGTTCTACATATATTTATGCTATCTGATGAAAAGTATCTGGGCACTTATTAGTGAGTATTTATAGGGGATGACTCGACTTTTACCTTTACGACAGATTGAACGCGACTGGGAATAAGGTGTCTGAATATCTGTGGAGGAATGGCACCAAATTATTCCTCAAGAGTCGAAACTAGAGAAAATAAGTGCTATTGGATGTTAGGGTTTGGAGCGGAGTCCACGTTCTAACTGATCCCACAGGTGTTCCTTTGAGCTGAGATTGGGACTCTGGGCAGGTCAGTCCATCTCAGGAGTGTTACTGTCTGAAAACCTTCGCCTCCTTTGGAACTTTCTGTCAAGCTGTAGTGTCATACTGATGCAATCACCGTCTCTGAACTGTTCCGATACTGCACGCGGACACAAATCTGTGAGATGTAGTCTTATACCCTCATATTTAGTGTTTTCGTAAGTGAAATAAGACCTGACCACGAGAAACATGATACCACCTCCTCGGTACTTCACTGTTGACGAAACACGTGATGGCAAGTAATGTTCTACTGGTTAACCAAATCAAACATAACTCGAATCATGACTCCAAATCACTCGTGTTCAGTCATCCAGTGTCCAGTGGCGTTGCTCTTCATGCTGTCTCAAGCATCACTTGGCACCGACTCCAGAAATAAGTGTCTTATAAGAAGCTGCTCCACCGCTGTTCCCCATTACTTTTAACCTCCCATACACAGTCACTGTGGTGGGTGGCCTGCTGGGAGTACTTTGGAACTCATGGGTGATTCCTTCCCCCATTTTAAGCGATTGTTGTCAACCATAATCCGCTATGAGGTCTGCCTAGTCTTGTTCTACCTCTGGTTGCTCCTTCACACCACCAACAATCGGCTTGGGCACTCTTAGGAGGATTGACATGTCCCTGTTGGATTTGTTACCTAGGTGGCATCCAATCACTAGTCCTGACTGACCTGTTCTGCTGGTACTGTGGTTCTGCTTCTCTACTAACAACACTTGCCACCCCCACCCGCATCACCTTTTATACTGGTAGGCCCGTCTCTCGTGACGCCTCGTGGTCAACTCCGCCTTACTTCGGGGTGTCCGGATACGTTTACTCAGTTTGCATGGAAATAAGTTTCATCCTATCACCAACCACATAGCATAACTTGGTGCTTGCTTGAGCATATCTGTCAAAGCATTTGATAGACTATAACACTGAGCTTCATTCCTTGTTTCGTTTTATAAGTGACATATGATTGCACGTTGACATCGACAATCCGACGGTAGTGTCGCCTTTGTTCCTTCCGCATGCGATCGGTGGCGGTTGCTTAGAAAATCCAGACTGCTGGCTTCTCTCGCGGTAGAGACAGTGAAACCTGGCTCGCTCGTTGGGGTATTGATCGGAACGTTATTTTAAAAGCTTTATTTTAAACTAAAAAGATAATAATTTTTGTGATGTGTGTACAACCGTACTCAAAAGTATCCGAAAGACCTGAATTGCATTTCGCCTGATTCGCATACAACCCTCAAAGCGCAGCTATCTAGCAGGTCCTCTAATCGCTCCTGGTACAGTCGTTTGACTATTGAAAATGGTTCCACAAATCACCACTAGAAAACACTGCTCTGTATCGCAATAACTCAAGATGTAAAGTAATACCACGATACTACAAATATCAGGGAACACCTCATCACAGATAAGACTGTCCTTAAGGCTTGTAATCTCACATTTATTACAATAAATGGCATACCTGAAATATTACCACTCTCATTATTACGTCAGATAGGTAATGCGCGTAGTAAGTTGGTCGTATTCATGATTTCCTCTTCAAGAAAGATACCGTACTTATTATTTAACACAAAATGACATTAAAAATTTAAGTTATTCACGGGCTGCTAGTTGAGAATATGTATGAACTTCAAATGGCACGATGAACCGTCTCGTTCTGCATATGGATTCAAACCCAGGTCGTGCAGACTAAGCAAAGATTTCGTGACTGAAACTAACAGTCATTCCTAACTAGGCATGCAGGGAGTGATATACCTCGATTTTAGACAGTATCAGTTAGGAAATATCAACTTTAAATTACATAACGTAAACATTTTTAACGCACGCGAATTCCTACCCAGCATCTATTGTGTCTGTTAAGGAACTACGAGAGATGTTAAATATTGCTTGTTCACAAGTAACTTACTTGAAATGCCGTGAGGTAAAGCTTTGTGCTGGACAGGGATTCGAACCCAGAACCCAATCGGATTGCTATCGAAGCACACTCAACTGTGATATATCGGATTTTCTTGGCAGTAGCAAGATGTTTTAACTGAAATGACGAGAGGAAACATTAATTTTCTCCTTCCCAGGACTCCAACACAGCACCTATCGCTGTTGTATTGTAGAGAAAATGAACGTTAAATATTGGTTTGTTACACCAGCAGCGACATGTGAGCATGTTTGAACTAGAAATAATATGACGAAGAGCTCAGTGCTGACTGGTAATCGAACCCCACGCAATTGTTGTTGACTACACACAAAGACGTCAACTACCGAATTTTTCTCCACCAGCAACTCGGAATAACATCCTTGAACTTACAGTGATCTCGCAAATAGTTCTGTGTCTCACTGGGAGTAAAAAACGTCAGTTATCGTTAGTGTTGACAACGAATGAAAATACATTAAACAAAATTATTATCCACCAGCAGATAGGCGTTCTCATGCTAGAGTTTGATAATACATAATGAAAGTTTAGTGCCGGGCCAGGATTCGAACCCATTCACGCACAATATGTGGAGATGTTGAGGAATCTGCAGTTTTGAACAAACAACAAATTGTAGTCGATCTGTATTGTCACGAAGGGATCAAATTCCGCGTTAAGGGCGGTCTGAGTTGCGTTCCCAGTTCAGAACCAATTTTATCGACATAGACAAGCTCAAATAAAAGATGAAATAAGTGTCCTGTGACCCTACATGGCGTCTGTTTCGTCACTAGAAATAAATAACTAGTATAAGAAAGGTTACTGGTGATAGAGTTTCTACATGTCGCCACTCCTGACTTTATTGTGGTTGAACCTAATGTCTACTTGGTAGAGAAGGAATATCATGCTTAATGTGAATTTCAGACCACAATGCCATTATACCTTCTTCACTTAGCGTAGCCAGAAGAAAATAGAATCTGTCTCTCCCTATCAAAAATCATCGGCAGAAGTTGGAATCGAATCAAGACCATGAGTATATGAATCTATCAGCAGTCCAACAGACTACCAAATCCTCCTCTCTGTGGCTCCTTTTTCTACTGTAACGCCGTTGCGCCACCCTGGATGAGAATTCTGACACACAGGCCCCCTGTAGTGGTTTGCAGCATGTTCAGTACATTCATTTACTTGGTTGACCGAATCGCCATGAACTAGCTACCTCGGCTACCCAGTGCATACATTCGACTCTATTTTGTAATCACCGAAATAAAATCACATAACTGCCACCTACCCAGACTGCCAACAGTGTAGTATGCAGAAATTTAAATAGGAAGGGTTCCTTTCCAGTTGAGCTACTCTGTTGTGCTATCTGTTTGTTCAAAGCGTCGTGCAGTGCAAAAGAAAAGCTGTAACTGTCTGTCTCTCAGAACTCTACATCCGGCCTCATGCATTATCTCACAACACTGTGGAATGTGGAAGTTCTGGAGGAATTGTCGTTGACTTCTGGAGCCGCTGTAGTTATAATTCAGCTATTAGTATAATTGTAAGTGTAGTGCACTGTAGACAAAACGTCGCGAGTTTAAATACATTCCCTGCTACGTTTTTTAAAACGCAATTCTGCTGTCTACTGAAGTTATCAACCTAATGGAACTTTGAAAATAATTCCCTTTACTTCTCAACCAAAAATAGTCGCATGTGGGAAAAACGGCCAACTACTCTGACATTTTTTTTCTTTCCAGGTTTAATAGACGGTCAGGCAGTAGATGCATGTCGAAAATTTTGTATTACGTATGGGGAGAGTGCATCATGCCAAAATACGTCAGAAAAGTATTTTCTACATTAGATGTCGTTTTATTCTTCTTCAAATCTTCAACTTTAACTCAGAACATGTAATCAATAAAGTGCATGTGCATTGTCAAACTGTTATAGATATCTACATCTACATCTACATCTACATTGATACTCCGCAAGCCACCCAACGGTGTGTGGCGGAGGGCACTTTACGTGCCACTGTCATTACCTCCCTTTCCTGTTCCAGTCGCGTATGGTTCGCGGGAAGAACGACTGTCTGAAAGCCTCCGTGCGCGCTCTAATCTCTCTAATTTTACATTCGTGATCTCCTCGGGAAGTATAAGTAGGGGGAAGCAATATATTCGATACCTCATCCAGAAACGCACCCTCTCGAAACCTGGCGAGCAAGCTACACCGCGATGCAGAGCGCTTCTCTTGCAGAGTCTGCCACTTGAGTTTATTAAACATCTCCGTAACGCTATCACGGTTACCAAATAACCCAGTGACGAAACGCGCCGCTCTTCTTTGGATCTTCTCTATCTCCTCCGTCAACCCGACCTGGTACGGATCCCACACTGATGAGCAATACTCAAGTATAGGTCGAACGAGTGTTTTGTAAGCCACCTCCTTTGTTGATGGACTACATTTTCTAAGCACTCTCCCAATGAATCTCAACCTGGTACCCGCCTTACCAACAATTAGTTTTATATGATCATTCCACTTCAAATCGTTCCGTACGCATACTCCCAGATATTTTACAGAAGTAACTGCTACCAGTGTTTGTTCCGCTATCATATAATCATACAATAAAGGATCCTTCTTTCTATGTATTCGCAATACATTACATTTGTCTATGTTAAGGGTCAGTTGCCACTCCCTGCACCAAGTGCCTATCCGCTGCAGATCTTCCTGTATTTCGCTACAATTTTCTAATGCAGCAACTTCTCTGTATACTACAGCATCATCCGCGAAAAGCCGCATGGAACTTCCGACACTATCTACTAAGTCATTTATATATATTGTGAAAAGCAATGGTCCCATAACACTCCCCTGTGGCACGCCAGAGGTTACTTTAACGTCTGTAGACGTCTCTCCATTGATAACATGCTGTGTTCTGTTTGCTAAAAACTCTTCAATCCAGCCACACAGCTGGTCTGATATTCCGTAGGCTCTTACTTTGTTTATCAGGCGACAGTGCGGAACTGTATCGAACGCCTTCCGGAAGTCAAGAAAAATAGCATCTACCTGGGAGCCTGTATCTAATATTTTCTGGGTCTCATGAACAAATAAGGCGAGTTGGGTCTCACACGATCGCTGTTTCCGGAATCCATGTTGATTCCTACATAGTAGATTCTGGGTTTCCAGAAATGACATGATACGCGAGCAAAAAACATGTTCTAAAATTCTACAAGAGATCGACGTAAGAGATATAGGTCTATAGTTTTGCGCATCTGCTCGACGACCCTTCTTGAAGACTGGGACTATCTGTGCTCTTTTCCAATCATTTGGAACCCTCCGTTCCTCTAGAGACTTGCGGTACACGGCTGTTAGAAGGGGGGCTAGTTCTTTCGCGTACTCTGTGTAGAATCGAATTGGTATCCCGTCAGGTCCAGTGGACTTTCCTCTATTGAGTGATTCCAGTTGCTTTTCTATTCCTTGGACACTTATTTCGATGTCAGCCATTTTTTCGTTTGTGCGAGGATTTAGAGAAGGAACTGCAGTGCGGTCTTCCTCTGTGAAACAGCTTTGGAAAAAGGTGTTTAGTATTTCAGCTTTACGCGAGTCATCCTCTGTTTCAATGCCATCATCATCCCGTAGTGTCTGGATATGCTGTTTCGAGCCACTTACTGATTTAACGTAAGACCAGAACTTCCTAGGATTTTCTGTCAAGTCGGTACATAGAATTTTACTTTCGAATTCAATGAACGCTTCACGCATAGCCCTCCTTACACTAACTTTGACATCGTTTAGCTTCTGTTTGTCTGAGAGGTTTTGGCTGCGTTTAAACTTGGAGTGGAGCTCTCTTTGCTTTCGCAGTAGTTTCCTAACTTTGTTGTTGTACCACGGTGGGTTTTTCCCGTCCCTCACAGTTTTACTCGGCACGTACCTGTCTAAAACGCATTTTACGATTGCCTTGAACTTTTTCCATAAACACTCAACATTGTCAGTGTCGGAACAGAAATTTTCGTTTTGATCTGTTAGGTAGTCTGAAATCTGCCTTCTATTACTCTTGCTAAACAGATAAACCTTCCTCCCTTTTTTTATATTCCTATTAACTTCCATATTCAGGGATGCTGCAACGGCCTTATGATCACTGATTCCCTGCTCTGTACATACAGATTCGAAAAGTTCGGGTCTGTTTGTTATCAGTAGGTCCAATATGTTATCTCCACGAGTCGGTTCTCTGTTTAATTGCTCGAGGTAATTTTCGGATAGTGCACTCAGTATAATGTCACTCGATGCTCTGTCCCTACCACCCGTCCTAAACATCTGAGTGTCCCAGTCTATATCTGGTAAATTGAAATCTCCACCTAAGACTATAACATGCTGAGAAAATTTATGTGAAATGTATTCCAAATTTTCTCTCAGTTGTTCTGCCACTAATGCTGCTGAGTCGGGAGGTCGGTAAAAGGAGCCAATTATTAACCTAGTTCGGTTGTTTAGTGTAACCTCCACCCATAATAATTCACAGGAACTATCCACTTCTACTTCACTACAGGATAAACTACTACTAACAGCGATGAACACTCCACCACCGGTTGCATGCAATCTATCCTTTCTAAACACCGTCTGTACCTTTGTAAAAATTTCGGCAGAATTTATCTCTGGCTTAAGCCAGCTTTCTGTACCTATAACGATTTCAGCTTCGGTGCTTTCTATCAGCGCTTGAAGTTCCGGTACTTTACCAACGCAGCTTCGACAGTTGACAATTAGAATACCGATTGCTGCTTGTTCCCCGCATGTCCTGACTTTGCCCCGCACCCGTTGAGGCTGTTGCCCTTTCTGTACTTGCCCAAGGCCATCTAACCTAAAAAACCGCCCAGCCCACGCCACACAACCCCTGCTACCCGTGTAGCCGCTTGTTGCGTGTAGTGGACTCCTGACCTATCCAGCGGAACCCGAAACCCCACCACCCTATGGCGCAAGTCGAGGAATCTGCAGCCCACACGGTCGCAGAACCGTCTCAGCCTCTGATTCAGACCCTCCACTCGGCTCTGTACCAAAGGTCCGCAGTCAGTCCTGTCGACGATGCTGCAGATGGTGAGCTCTGCTTTCATCCCGGTAGCGAGACTAGCAGCCTTCACCAAATCAGATAGCCGCCGGAAGCCAGAGAGGATTTCCTCCGATCCATAGCGACACACATCATTGGTGCCGACATGAGCGACCACCTGCAGATGGGTGCACCCTGTACCCTTCATGGCATCCGGAAGGACCCTTTCCACATCTGGAATGACTCCCCCCGGTATGCACACGGAGTGCACATTGGTTTTCTTCCCCTCTCTTGCTGCCATTTCCCTAAGGGGCCCCATTACGCGCCTGACGTTGGAGCTCCCAACTACCAGTAAGCCCACCCTCTGCGACTGCCCGGATCTTGCAGACTGAGGGGCAACCTCTGGAACAGGACAAGCAGCCATGTCAGGCCGAAGATCAGTATCAGCCTGAGACAGAGCCTGAAACCGGTTCGTCAGACAAACTGGAGAGGCTTTCCGTTCAGCCCTCCGGAATGTCTTTCGCCCCCTGCCACACCTTGAAACGACCTCCCACTCTACCACAGGTGAGGGATCAGCCTCAATGGGGGCAGTATCCCGGGCAACCACAGTCGTAGTCCGATCAGGGGATGCGTGGGACGAGCTGGCCGTCCCCGACAAACCCCCATCCCGACCCCCACAGTGATGCCCATTGGCAACAGCCTCAAGCTGTGTGACCGAAGCCAACACTGCCTGAAGCTGGGAGCGAAGGGATGCCAACTCAGCCTGCATCCGAACACAGCAGTTGCAGTCCCTATCCATACTAAGAACTGTTTTGCTAAGAACGTGTGAACTAATCTACAGAGAGCGCAACCAAATCGACAAAATTTAAACGGTTATTAAAATACAAGATTGCCTAGTAAATGCAGTAATGCTGCTACTTGCGCACTGCTGACACTGCTCGGCGGCGGAAGGAGACTAAGCGAAATTACACTATTCAGGTACTAAAACACGATGCTACACTCTCAAATACTATAATACGCCCGAAATTTATGAATTAAACAATGCAAGTACCAAAAACACGCAAAGAAATTAAGAATTATACTATGTAACAAATGAGTGAGCTAGGAGTATACGACTTGCTGCTCAGCTGCTTATCCAACGGCGGCAGGGAGCACACTGACTGCGACCAACCGACACTGGCCGTTCAAAACAAAACAGTAGACAAACGACTACGCGAATTTACACTATTCAGGTACTAAAACGCGATGCTACAACTCTCAAATACTATAATACGCCCGAAATTTATGAATTACACAATGCAAGTACCAAAAACACGCAAAGAAATTAAGAATTAAACTATGTAACAAATGAGTGAGCTAGGAGTATACGACTTGCTGCTCAGCTGCTTATCCAACGGCGGCAGGGAGCACACTGACTGCGACCAACCGACACTGGCCGTTCAAAACAAAACAGTAGACAAACGACTACGCGATTTTACACTATTCAGGTACTAAAACGCGATGCTACAACTCTCAAATACTATAATACGCTCGAAATTTATGAATTAAACAATGCAAGTACCAAAAACACGCAAAGAAATTAAGAATTAAACTATGTAACAAATGAGTGAGCTAGGAGTATACGACTTGCTGCTCAGCTGCTTATCCAACGGCGGCAGGGAGCACACTGACTGCGACCAACCGACACTGGCCGTTCAAAACAAAACAGTAGACAAACGACTACGCGATTTTACACTATTCAGGTACTAAAACGCGATGCTACAACTCTCAAATACTATAATACGCTCGAAATTTATGAATTAAACAATGCAAGTACCAAAAACACGCAAAGAAATCATCGGAGAATTCGATATATCGTTGATGATTAATTTCTTTCTCGTGTCTACTATTATTTAAACAACACTAAAAGAAAACATACGAAAATTGTGCACTGTATTATAAGAAATGAAATAAAACTACCCATGATAACCTTACGAGGAAAGTCTGTTTTAATAAAGCTGAGTGTCTGTACACAAGCGTGCCTCCTTCGGACCGAATTAGTAAAATACTACTCACTTAGATTTCGATTGGGTCTGTGTTTAATTGGTATGCTGTGTCATATTCAAGAGGTATGCAAATGTAGCATTTCATAAATAAAGTTATGTATTCGTAGAAACCCAAAATTTGCTTGTCAGCAACGGAAAGAGGCATTATCTGTTGTACAGCATTGTAAGTTTATCACCATTGCACTATGAGCCGAAAGTAATTTCTTGCGTTTTCCTTATCGATGTTTGATCTGACTGCTTGTAGCTCTTTCACAGAAGGGATAAAAACGTTGCATTCAGCGAGACTGGAATCACGAACCAGAACCGCCGCTTTTCTTATAGGTCAGCACATTACCACATAGCTAGCGCAGAGGTATGTGCCTGGGATTCCTATTACGAGGCTAATACTGGCTAGAACTCGTAAATCGCTATTTAAAGGACAAGATTAGTTGCGATTTCCACGTGCAACGAGTTTCCTGGGCTGAAAACCGTAAATTTACGATCATTTGTTTCACCTCAAGCGATAATATCTCAAGTAATTCAATGGAAATGACAGGAAAAGTCAAGTGAACTTTGTGCACACGAGGAAATAACTCGTCGATCACAGAGTTACCAAACATACCTTGCCTTGTTGCCAAATCTCAGTTACAGTATCAGCAGGAAGAAGACGAACAGATCTGTTCCTACAGAGGGCTGGAAAGTGATCATAGCAAGCATCTCAAAGACGCGGCTGGCACAGCCTGGAATACGTAATGCTTCTGATTAGCATTTCTGTAACTAGGTTTAGGGACTGGAGCGTAATTGCTAATAATACTCAGAACCGACTGTAAACTAAGCATAGTAAATCAGTAACTCTCATAGTTGTTTTTATATTTCTTTCGTAAGTGTACTCAAAACTAAGAAACTCATTCTTGGACTTTTCGTGCCTGGCCGATAGTCGAGCACAACAAAGAAATAAAAATAAAAACAATGTTTGTGTATGTGTCTGAGAGAAGAGAGAGAGAGAGAGAGAGAGAGAGAGAGAGAGAGAGAGAGAGAGAAATAGAGATAAATATAAAAGAGAATGAGAGAGAGAGAGTAAATAATTGTAAAGAAATTGCATCATGGTATGTAAATAAATCTTTGATTAAAATGACATGTTCCACATCATTACGAAATGTCATATTCATGATCTATGGAACAAATATTAATCTACTCTAATGTAATCTGATCTAATCATATTGCTGCCTAGCCATGAAGAGACATGAATTACCGAAATTTTCGCCAATATCAGTAACCAAATCTAAACTTGAAAATAAAAGACCACAGTTTTTGTAATAAACCGGGACTCCTATGTAGACCCTTTCGTCCCTGTTCACTAACCACGAAAGATTTATGATATATCTCCATTCAGAAGTCACAAAGTGTGCATGCAGTTAACAATGAAGTGCGTGATGTAAAGTTCTATGACAGAGATACGAACCCAACTCGTAATGGGTTTGTTAACTAAGTAAAATCAGATGTTTGTATCGGTTTTTCTTACCAACTGAGCGACAGTCGAACAGCACACCTACCATCCTTCTTTATCATCCACGAATATAGCTTAAGTATCGATTGGTTACTCACCAACAGTAAGATGTGTGCGTGTATGACCAGAAACAACGCCACCTATTGCGAATGTTGGCAACACATGAACAGACATTAAAAATGCATGTTAATTTTCACTAGCAGGCTGATGTGCACGTGATAGGGCTTGAAATGAAATTAAGAATATTTTTGTACTGGATCAGTATTCAGACCCACATAGTTACCTTTGGAGGAGACCTACAGAAGATTGCAGTCTTGGGAAAAGGAAAGAAATGATTGAACTATACTGTTCCGAGAGATTCAGATCCTCGAGAGAGGAGATACGAATTCTAATCACAGGCCAGCACCAAATTTTTCAACGTCTGTAGTTCAATCAAGTACAAGTAAAATAAGAGCCCTGTTCCTTTAAATGGCTATCGGTTCACCGCATAAAATAAAATTTTCTAATGTAAGTAAGTTACTGGCGACAGTATTTCCGTTTACTGTGACTTCTGCCTATGTCATATCCCAACGTAAACCGGCTCTGCCCAGTTAGTAATGAAGGAATGTAATAGGAATCCAAACCACATACATACATGCTGACCTGTAAGAAAAGCGGCAGTTCTGGTTCGTGATTCCAGTCTCGCTGAATGCAACGTTTTTATCCCTTCTGTGAAAGAGCTACAAGCAGTCAGATCAAACATCGATAAGGAAAACGCAAGAAATTACTTTCGGCTCATAGTGCAATGGTGATAAACTTACAATGCTGTACAACAGGTAATACCTCTTTCCGTCGCTGACAAGCAAATTTTGGGTTTCTAGGAATACATAACTTTATTCATGAAATGCTACAGTAACTGCTTATGCCAGCCTTCCAACCGAGCAGATGAAGTGAGCAAAGTGGGTGACGAATGCAAGGTATATAGGTGCCTGAGTGCCAGATGCGGGTTTTACCTCAGGGTCAGAGTGTGCATGCTGACTGAAGGATGGAGATGATACAGTTGCAGTTCAGATGGATGAAATTATATGGGAATATTATTTGTTTTCAACGAAATTACGTTACAGACTCTACAAACATGTTACAGAAAAATTAATACACCAGAAAATTCGCAGCTGTATGCGCTGTAACTGTCCATGGCATATTTTTGACATGGTTTTCACATCTTCGGAAATATCATTTTTGACTGTGTTACGACGATTCGAAAATGGGTCTCGGCCCGAAACTGGTCGTCGAGTGAATAAAAAAAAATTTGCAACTCTGGAGTGGTTTTTCGTTATACAGAGAAGTTTTAAAAGTTAATGCGCAGTGCTATGAATCTCCATTGTTATATGTAATCTAGAGGCGGCATGAGTGTCCTGGAATTGTACCTAATATTCGATGATTATTCACAGTTTCCTGTTTCATATATATATATATATATATATATATATATATATATAGTTTTATGTATGTATTGTAATGTTGTAGATGTTGGTATGCTACGTAAACTTGGTTAATAACTTGCTTAATATTGTTTTGAAATTTCAATGAGAGGTTGCATAATAACTGCAATAGTTTTCTCTGTAATCCAGTGTATTTTGCATATCTGTAATTAGCTTTAAATTTGAATAGTGGTCATTATTAGAATGTCTGTTTTGAGTTCAGTAGTGTGTTATGTCACAGAAACTATTTAAGGACGAGTCTTCAGAAGGCCTTTGCCATTGTCTGTCTTTCGGAGTCTTTTGTCATAGGTCAGTACTGGTGAGTCTGATGAGGAGACTTTGCGGCTGCGCAGCTGCGAGCTATAGACTTTAACACTTCAGTGGCCTTGCAACAACTTTTGTGAGCATGAGTTCCAGGGTCTAATTTTTTACTTGAAGTAGATCGCTTGAATGTGTTTTTTGTAACTGATTTTGCACGACTATACGAAATTTAATTCTGTGTATGGTATATGAAGCAGTTATGAACTATAATTGATTGTTACAGTTGATATTTGTATTCTTTTGTTGAAGACTTGTACTTTTTCGCAGTGGTTATTCAGCAGAACGAACTTCTATCCTTGTCATAACTGATAGTGAGATACTTTACTTTCTAATTCTGAATCTATTCTGTTAATTATCGTGACTTACTCTGCGGATTAAAGAACTATGTTCGCTAGTGTTTCTCTTATTGATGCTCTGCTCAAACTACATAATTAAATATTGTTTAATTGTTTTTATTTTGAATCTGCAATTCATGTGAACCACAATTCACACATATGTGAATAGTACATTGTAGACATTTATTTGGTTTAAACCCTAACGATCTGGCTTCATCAGCATCACTAATCTTACAGGACTTATCCAGTCATTTTTCGCTAACATTTTTATTTACTAAAAGTTGTTTAGGAATTATTTCTATGTTACACGATCTGGTTTTAAAACTACGGAGCACCACCAGCCCCTCAAATATCACGAGTCAAGCCAACAAAATAGGCTGTGCGTTACTCACACCGATAGCAGCATATAAAACTGAACTGCCGGTGCACTCGTAAGGGGATGTCCTACGTGCTTTACTTTCGTTCCTTTATCTTGACGTGGCGCTCTGCACACGAAGAGACAAGCAGTCAGTCTTCAGCGGTGCAGTGCTGTTGACTTCTAGTGTACACGATTAGCAGTTAATATTTTGCAGTAAAATATCGAGTTGTTGCACTCACAAAAGTAAGTCGTCTCAGATACGTACCTGCCGCCGATGCACGATTTTTTCTAGTCCAGATCTATGTCGTAAGTGCTCGCACCACAAATCCAGCAAACATAGTGGCCAAGCAATGCAACACGACAAGCAGCAGTTATATGTTTCACACGAGACGCTCACACTACTTAATTAAATATTGTTTAATTGTTTGTTAAGATACCGTAATGTGTTAACTTACACGTCTATGTTTCATTTAAGCAGCCGAAAACGTTTTTGTTTTGTAGTTATATGTGTGAGGGGAGGAACCGATACGTTAGGGAAAGTTCATGTTAATTAGTTATGGACAATATCCCTGTTAAGATGATTTGTAATAACATGTGTTTGTATTAACTTGAAGCTAATTAGTTGCTTCCCTTCATGTAATTATCCAGAGTCGTGTTGTTAAATAAAAAATAATTATTGGCAGTATAAAAGTTTGTGCAGCAATATTAATGTGACGTAAAAGAAGAGACAAAGGAAATACCTTCAGCCTATAGATAAGTGATTATTTAGTTTCTTTAATTTGAGTTTTAGGAAAAAGTAGAAAAACAGAATTGTGTTTTCTTGCTTCATTCTTTCATTAAAGCCGAGAAATTAAATTTCAGGAAAATTCTTGTTAATGATTTTAAATGAATATATAGAAAAAGCTCTCAGCTTTTGTCCACTCAGGACTATCGATCATGTTCTTTAGCAAATAGTATGTTTTTTTTTTCAGGTGGACACTTTCTCTATTTCTCGATAGTGTGAAGCGAGTTGCCCTTCTTTGAACTTTTTCGTCGTCATCCGACGCTTCTGTCTGGTAGGGAGCCCATAGTACGCAGCAGTACTCCAGAAGACAAGGGACAGCCGTGCTTTAGCAGATTTGTTTCAGTTTCAAAGTGTTCTCCCAAATAAAGCCATCTTTTGTTCGCAGACTCCACATCATTTTCTATGCGATGGCTCGCTTTAAGTTGTTTGTAATAGTGATCCCTAGGTATTTAGTTGAATCTACAACTTCTAAATCTATGTTATTAATCGTGCAACAAAAATCTAATGCTCTTTTTATTATTCTTGTGGAGAATCCCACACATTTTTTTTAATTTCCGGTTAAATGCTACTTTATGCAACACACAGATACACTGTCTAAATCATTTTGCTATTCCTCTGGACCTACTGATGAAACTACAAGACTGTAAACGACAGACCAATCTGCAAACAATCTAACTAGGATTCCTAAATAGGTTATACAAATGAAGAACAATAGATGGCCTAGGGCACTTCCTTGAAGAACCTAGGTTATCACTTAAGTGTCATTAGATGACTTCCTGTCAATTACTACGAACTGTGAACTTTCTAAGAGAAAATTAAGAATCCAGTCTCACAGTATATATTTTGATCAGAGATTACTTGTGAGGGATGGTGCCAGAAGCCTTCTGAAAATCTATAAATATGGAATCAACATGAATCCCCTGTCGACTGAATTCGTGTGAGTAAAAAGTTCGTAGGATGAAACAATATTCTAATTCTGTGCTTGTTACATATCAATAGATCGTTTTCTTCGAAGTACGTCGTAATTTTAGAACACAATATATCTCCCAGAATCCTACTACATATCGATGTCGTGCCTCCCCACTTACATTATAATAGTGGGGCGGGACGAGTGATCTTGGCTTTCAAAAAGCAAATGTTCAATATGAACAGGCGAGGTGTCCACATTGTCAACTTTAACGCCGTTTCGAATTCTTTAGTGTTCTACATTGGTGAGTGGAAGAAATCAAGTCAAAGTACTTCACATGCACCAACTCTGGATGGTGCTCCAATTCTGCATCTGGTACTGAAACCACCCCACTCTGGCTCCATTATCAGTTTTCACTCCGCGTCTCTAAAAGGCTATCGAGAGGGCTGCCCATAGTTAACATTCATGAGACAGAGATGCCATTCATGTGGTATGTCGAGACTACCAACGGATGTGCTGTCCCCACAGTGCCTCATACCCTGACGTTGGCCTCCCACTGCCCCCTCCCCCTTTCAGCTTATGCTGCAATAGTTGACACTATATTGGCTGTGTTCTGGACTGCGTACCTAATACAGGTGGTGGGGCTTTGTATCTAGCAGAGCTACCGATAGTAACCGGCGGGAAGAGACCCCCATCCTGCTAAAGTTGCTCTTTCGCCAGGAGGCAACTAACGGTGGAACATGGTTTACGTTAGCCGCCAACCATGTAGTGATCGACATATCTTCTGGGCCCCTCCTTTACTGTGTCCTGTAAATGCTAACCACAGAGCAGCATCAGCAGTGGCTTGTGACTACCACGAAGCTCTTGCGTTCCTCATACGGTTCTCTTCTATGTCAACCTGTTTCAGGAACAGTTGGTGGTGTTCTGTCAACCCAGCAGAAAACACAGTTGATAAGAAGACTAACAGGGTGAGCAACAGTGCCATAACATACTGTAGTCGAAACTTATTCGACATTGTAAAAGACTCACAAGAGCAGTTTAATAGAATGGAGAGTGTGTCGAAAAGAGCTTATAAGATGAAGATCAACAAAAGTATAAGAGGGGTAATGGAGAGTAGCTGAATTAAATCACACCTACTAGCACATCTCAGGCTAGCAACAGTAATAACACGAAACAAAACACAAACACGGCTGTGGCGAATAACAACAAAGCACACAAAGCCGCAGCTGTGCCCACACAACACAAGACTGGTTTCCCCCCAGTCGTTATACAAAACTATGGGAACCTTAGTGCGCTTAACACTGCATTCGCGGAAAGACACATTAACAGCACACTACACGCAAAGTACTCGGGGGATAGGGCCTCACTGTACGTTGCCACAGACAACGAATATAAAGATCTTCTGACCTTCCTCAAAGATCGAAAGATCGAACACTATACGTACAGAACGCTGGACGAGAGAACCCAGCAGTACGTGATCAAGGGAGTGGATCCCAGTACCCCCAACGAGACAGTACAGGCGGAACTCTGTTATCTGGGATTCGAGTGAAAAAGTGCCTCCCGGATGATGGGGTTCCACACACACGCATCGCTACCACACTACCTGGTTGAGTTAGCCGACACGGCGGATTCCCGCGCCATCCTGCAGATAAAGAGCTTTCTGCGGATGGACGTACGTATGGAACACTACGAACCACCCAACGTCCTCCAAGAATGCAACAACTGCCAGCGGTTCGGCCACTCGGCCCTCCGCTGGGGCCTGGCAACTCGCTGCCGCGGATGCGCTGGCAGTCACAGATCCAACACCTGCACACAAACACAGCCACACCAGCGACGCTGTGCCAACTGCGGTGGGCCCCATGCGGCAAACTTCAGGCAGTGCAGTGCATACAAACAGGCACTGAAGCGTAAGCAAGACAAGAACGGGGCACAGTACGACATTCCACGCCCAAGGCCAGCGCCGAACCCAGTAAGGAACGGCGTAACGTTTGCCACGGTTGCACGCCCTGGCGAACGGCACAGGCCGCGGAACCTCAGCGCCCTTCACACACACGCGGAACAACCGCTGCAACAGCTACACAACAGCCACAGACAACACCAGAAAACCAACAAGCATCGGCGTTAACACCTATGCCCCCAAACAACACGACCCCACTCCCGGAAGCCACGTGCTGAGAAGAAACGCACACTATACAGGAAAACACACCCACACAAGAACCCCCAGAACCCCAAGCCCAGAGCAGGAATAGACGCACACGTAAACACAGGGCGGGGAACACCATATCACCACAACAGGCCACCCAGCAACAACAGACCAATAACATACAGGAAAACAGTCAACAAGACATCGAGACTGTAACCCACACTACCATCCCCCTCACCACATAAGTAACACAGGCGCCACAACCTCTGCCACAAAACATAAATAGAAATACCACTCCTAACAACGCACCATTACCAGCACAAGTGGCCGCTAACTCTACAACAGCACCTCAGGCTGCCACACGCAACACATCACCTGGGGGAATATTGGAAACACTATTCCCTCGACACGCGGCCGTTCAAATCCTTACCAAGGTGTTGACGGCCGTCACTACACTCATCACTCAGCTCATGAGCGCCGAACCCGGGCAATACTGGGCTGTCATACACACTGCCATCACAAGACTCTTTCACACTCTTACATGAATAACATACCACACCCGGCCCGTAACGCAACCCGCACACACTATCACAGATCCTGTTCTGGAATGCAGACTCGATCCACAACAAAAGGGCAGAATTTGCCGCGTTCATGGAGCACAAGGGAATCCTTGTCGCGGTACTGAGCGAGACTAAGCTTAAACCGCAGAAACAATTAAACTTTCCTGGCTACTGCGTCTATCGTACCGACCGACCGGGCGACTGCAATCGTCATACACAAAGACATTGAGCACACAAACATAGAGCTACCTCAACTGGAAAAAATCGAGGCTACGGCTGTCAGAGTCAAGTTCAACGGAGCCTACACCACACTGATATTGGTATACAACAATGCTGCAGGCATTTCAACACGCGATATCAGCACACTAGTCAACATCTCATCGCGAGTAATAGTCGCTGGAGATCTGAACGCAAAACACCCAGAATGGGATTCACGCATACGAAATCCCAACGGCAAAAAACTGTATGAACATTCACTAGGCAGAAACTACATTATACTAGCACCGACTGAACCGACGTACATTCCCTATCAGAGGGGACACAGGCCAGACGTGATAGACATGGCGCTCATCAAGGGCATTACATCGACACTCAACGTTGCCGTTGAAAACGATCTGCCCTCAAACCACCAACCTGTAATACTATACATTGAGGAAACACTGCAGCACATGCAACAACGCAGGATGCTGGACTACGGGCGTGTGAATTGGACATTGTTCAAGGAAACGCTCGATAGCCACATCCCACCCATACACGAAATTAACGAAACAGCACAAATTGACGAGGCAGTAGAAATCCTCACTAACGCCGTCCAGGACGCAATGGCGGGCACCATACCTGATCGCACCTCACAACAACACAGTGCAGCCCTGCCCCAGGAAATCCTGGGCCTAATCTCAATGAGGAATCGCCTCAGGAGACAATGGCAGCGCACCAGGCGTCAGTACTTCAAACGGCACATTAACCGGGTACAGGGCAGCATGCACGACAAAATACAAACACATAGAACACAACAGTGGAACCAAAAACTAGAAGGGCTGGACACCGCACGACCTGGCGTGTGGCAACTAGCCCGACACTTCACCAGGGAGAAAATGTGCACCCCAACGCTTGAAGGGCCTGACGGACCTGCATACTCAGCGGAAGAGAAAGCAGAACTAATGGCCCGCACACTCGCAGCGTCATTCACACCGAACCTGGTACCATCAGATCCAGTGTTCACACTTGCTACTGACCAGGAGGTTACACCCATTTTAGCCCAACCATGCTAGCACAGCCGAAGTCTTCTGGGCTATAATGTATTCCGCTGCTAGGAAAGCCCCTGGTCATGACGGCATTCAAAACCGTGTCCTCCAGGAGTTCACGGATAAAGCCACTGAATACCTAACACACATAACAAAACACCAACACTTCCCCGCCTTTTGGAGGACGACCAAGGTCCTGATGTTCAGGAAGCCGGGGAAAGACCAAAGCCTCCCACAAAATTACCGACCCCACAGCCTTCTGAGCTCGCTCAGTAAGATTGTTGAGAAGATGATTCTCAAACGCATCACTAGGCACTGCATAACGAATGACATCCTGAGACCGGAGCAATTCGGCTTCAGGAATCACCACTCCACAACACAACAACTCTTACGGGTCGTTGAACATATAACACATGGCTTCAACACAAACAAAGCAACAGGGGCGGTGTTCCGGGACATCAAAAAGGCTTTCGACCGTCTATGGCACAACGGCCTCATTCGCAAACTCAGCGACGCGGGATTCCCCGACGGGCTGGTGCGTCTAATACACCCATACCTCACAGACAGGAGTTTCAACACTGACGTGCTGGGAAAACAATCAACACGACACGGTATACACGCGGGTGTACCCCAGGGAATCATCCTAGGGCCCCTACTGTTCAACCTCTACATAAACAATCTCCCAACCACACTCAACACAACGATGGCAATCTACGCGGATGACACTGCCATCCTCTCGCAAGATTTGAAACCATCAAACATTACGTCACGCTTACAGACTGCACTCAGAGTGGCTGAGCCTTGGTTGGAGAAACGGCGTGTTAGAGTAAACGTCGACAAGTGCGAAGCCGTTCTGTTCACTAGAAGACCGAAACAACTGCGCAAACACCGATACTGCAGACCAATAACTCTACATGCACGCCCAATACGTTTCCGTGAGAAAGTCAAATACCTCGGTGTCTGGTTGGATCGGAAATTACTCGGAGGGGACCACATACAACACATGACCAACCGAGCAAGCGCGAGGCTCAAACGGCTCTACCCGATGCTCAACAGGCGTAGCACACTGAACAGAAGGGTGTCGAGGTCCATGTACATGACACTTACTCGACCCCTGATGACGTACGCAGCTCCTGTCTAGGGATACGCTGCGCCCACACGCCTGCGCCGTCTGCAGCTCATACAAAACAAAGTACTCAAAATCATAAGCAATGCTCCACGATACACACGCATCGCGGACCTTCACCAGGAATACCGACTTGAGACTCTCACGGAGGTGATCCTCAAACTCACCACAAGACTATACAGAAACTCCAGACATTCGCAGAATCCGTTTATTCTGACTCTGGGGAACTACGACCACAACCATAGATGAAAACACAAAAGACCAAAAGACATACTTGTAAGGACCTAACATCCATGGCCAAGCACACGCAAATACAACGATACAGGTGAGCCCCTGTTAATCAGACGCCATTACTGGATATCTAGCTGGAACACACTGCCGAATAACTGGCACCACGCAGGGAAGCCGTACCGTACACTGCATGCAGACAAGCTTCCCCCCCCCCCCCCACACTCCCCCCCCCCCCCCCACACACACACACAGTGAGATGATCTATGACCGATCTCCCACTACTTTATAACGATCTTGACTGTTCCAGGAATGCAGCGGCTGCAGCAACTGGGATACATCGCCATCGCTTGCCACGGTAACGATGCATGATACCCATACTAACAAATCCAACCTCGCATGAACTATCGCAGCTAGTAAGCCACTACTGCTCTTACTACACATCCCACTGTCGCAGAGGTTTTTTTTCCCACGGCACGAGCCTTGGCACTTTTTTCCCTCTGCTCTTCAAATTTCTACCCTCATTCGCGTTTTGTCAACTATCTATCATCTGATGGACCGTGTTAATGCGTAGTCTTACCCAGACGCACGGATAACATCACAGCCCAGCATCCATGTGATCCACTTACTAGATAACTGACATGTTGACGGAGGTGACAGTAGAACTTTTGGTCTGGTCATCACGTTGGTGCGGGCGTGGAGGGGCCCATCTCTATTTTTTTAGGCACTGCTGATATAATTAGATTAGGAGACGTGATGCTCAAAGTACTCGATGACTTTGTTAGTTCCCACCATGTTGGTAAAGTCTGATTACATGAAAAAAAGTCTAGAAAACGTTTCCTTGTTTCAAGTGCCTTCTTATAACATGAGAGCTTTGACTGATAAATTATTATTAAACACTGTCTGCTTATGTTTAAGAATAACTTCACAAGGGGAAGGCTTTCATTCCGTAATGTATTGATCTGTAGGTATAAATGATCATTTAAATGAACTTTAACGATCAAGTTTCCTATCAGCAAGTCCTGATTTAAGTAACATGTAAACACACCGTCTTATAGACAGAGGTACGTGCAATGACCATACGTAGCTCAGTCTACAACTTTGCCACATAAAGCCTGAAATTACGAGTATAATGTGCTAGAACAAAAATTGAATGGAGCCTGAGATATAGAGTCTGAAAGCAACTTTTACGACAAAATACGTTTGCTGAAAACATATGACCTTAGCAGAAAATCTGCTACAGTTTAATTGCAAATTGCAATAATGTATGACATGGAATTGTTACGGTTCAACTATCAGTTTAACATTGTCAAGAAAATATCGATGAATTAAGAGAGATTGTATTCAAGTTAATGATTACTTCAACTCGAGACACAGCTCATGACATAAGAAAAAACAGAGTTATTCATAAATGAACCACTTGGCATTCTATGTCAACATATTACAAATAATTTCCTTACAAATTCTTCAAGAATAGTTAGGTGAATGAGAATATCATCTACTTAGATCACGTATGATTCAGTTGTACTATTGAGAAATCGATTTCTGTCTCACATGAATCGAGACTGGGTATCTCACAGTATAAACCATGTTCGATTCTGCCATCCATAACTGTTTTCTGCAAACCTAAAGTCGTTGCATTGAATTAAAGCGCTAAGATATGTATTCCTAGCACTTACCTCATACTGACTTATAGCTCATACCAAGAGTATGCAGAAAGCACTGTCATGGCGAGTTTACAAATCAGTCGTCCCCACCAAAAACTTGTCATGACAGGCCAGCACACTCTGAGACATTCATCCAATGTGCGAGAAGAAGTTCAAGCAAATCTCGCTCGTCTGCCTTTGTCCTATTTAAATGCTGTCCATGCCTTTCTGGCACATGAACATGCTGAGCCCTCAGTCTCCAAGATTCTGCTCATCAAAGAACGTGGCCCAGACTTCTTTTTATGACTGTCCAAAGACTGTACTCACTTCAGACATCGATTAATGGGCAAAGATTATGTTTAAAATATGCTAGCAAGTTAGAAAATAGCAAAGCTGATTGTTGTCGTGTGATGAGAAACTTTCAAGTTTTTTTTATTTGGGCAGCATAATAACTGACTATTGCCAAAATACAGAAGATATAAAACGAAGTCTGACAACAGCAAGGAAAGTATTTTTGAAAAAGAGCAATTTAAGTGTTAGGAAGTCTTTGTAGTCTGTTCCTGCTTTCTTCAACATCTTACACATTTTGCCCTAGTGATATTATCAAAGCCTTTTTCTATGTCTCTGAAAACTATGAAAGTAGTTAGATTCCTTTTCACTCGTTTATCTATAGCTAATTTTAGAGCTAGTATTGCTTCTCTGGTTCCTCTGTTTTTTTCAGAATCCAAACATCTCCTGAGAGTGTAGCTTTACTTACTGATTTAAGCGGTTTATGCCAGCAGAGGTTATTATTCTAGATGCAAAAACAACTTGACTCAGAGTCCTATAGTTTCAAATTTTATGAAATTTCTCATCTTAGGGATTTAGAGAACTGTTATTCAAGGAAGCGATTGCAGTATTGCTGATACCATCAGATACTTTGCAAAGGTATCATGAAAGTGAGAATATAAGAGCGACTGGGTCGTGAGCAGAGTCATATAGACAGTAATTTACTCTTGCCCAGTATGCCATTGGAGTAGAACAGAAGAACGCTAATACACGACGTTTCATCCAGCACACAGTATACAGTGGCCAGTGGAACATATGTTGTGCGAATTTTCGGTGCATATTGTAACGGTGAGTGCAGAAAGTATAGAATATTTACAGATGAAAATTCATCTTCCTTTTCTTGAACGTTAAACAGGCCAGTCAACAATAAATGTCAAGTTTTGTTTTTAAAGGCTTGATCTATGGCGACCAACTGTGAACGAACGTCAGTATCTGTTTAATGCATCCAAAAGTAGGGAGGTGCGTATGCTCTGCAGCAGGGTCAAGCTAGACAGACACCGAGCGAGGTGGCGCAGTGGTTAGCACACTGGACTCGCATTCGGGAGGACGACGGTTCAATCCCGCGTCCGGCCATCCTGATTTAGGTTTTCCGTGATTTCCCTAGATCACTTCAGGCAAATGTCGGGATGATTCCTTCGAAAGGGCACGGCCGATTTCCATCCCCATCCTTCCCTAATCCGAGCTTGTGCTCCGCCTCTAATGACCTCGTTGTCGACGGGACGTTAAACACTAATCCCCTCCTCCCCCCCTAGATAGACAACTCGCACTACATAATTTATTATCCCTCCTTGTCATCCTGAACAAAAGAATAATTTGTTACTCCCTTGTGAGTCACAATGGATACAGCAGAGCTTGACAAGATGGCGGCCTTTGGTTATCCAATATGGTGGACCTAGCCCTTTTGTCCTCAAGGTCAAAGGGTCACTGGAGAATCCGAGAGAGCAGAACTATCTCCGTTGTCTTTCACAGTTCTTGGCACAGACAATGGATTCCCCTATCCCCAGCACATTACTGTTAAAGAAAAACGATTTCCTCTTCCTTTCCCCTTACCTCATGGATCAACAAAGGATGCCCCCATCGCCTTGGGCTCTCAGACCATTTGCGTGTAGGACTCTTTCACATCAGTAAAGATTAGGTTATATGTTTAAAAACATCTACATCTACATCTAAATTTATACTCCGCAAGCCACCCAACGGTGTGTGGTGTAGGGCACTTTACGTGCCACTGTCATTACCTCCATTTCCTGCTATAGTCGCGTATGGTTCACAGGAAGAACGACTGCCGGAAAGCCTCCGTGCACGCTCGAATCTCTCTAATTTTACATTCGTGATCTCCTCGGGAGGTATAAGTAGGGGGAAGCAATATATTCGATACCTCATCCCGAAACGCACCCTCTCGAAACCTGGACAGCAAGCTACACCGCGATGCAGAGCGCCTCTCTTGCAGAGTCTGCACTTGAGTTTGCTAAACATCTCCGTTATGCTATCACGCTTACCAAATAACCCTCGATGAAACGCGCCGCTCTTCTTTGGATCTTCTCTATCTCCTCTGTCAACTCGACCTGGTACAGATCTCACATTGATGAGCAATACTCAAGTATAGGTCGAACGAGTGTTTTGTAAGCCACCTCCTTTGTTGATGGACTATATTTTCTAAGGACTCTCCCAATGAATTTCAACCTGGCACCCGCCTTACCAACAATTAATTTTATATGATCATTCCACCTCAAATCGCTCCACATGCATACCCCCAGATATTTTACAGAAGTAACTGCTACCAGTGTTTGTTCCGCTATCATACAATCATACAATAAAGGATCCTTCTTTCTATGTATTCGCAATACATTACATTTGTCTATGTTAAGGGTCAGTTGCCACTCCCTGCACCAAGTGCCTATCCGCTGCAGATCTTCCTGCATTTCGCTGCAATTTTCTAATGCTGCAACTTCTCTGTGTACTACAGCATCAACCACGAAAAGCCGCATGCAACTTCCGACACTATCTACTAGGTCATTTATATATATTGTGAAAAGCAATGGTCCCATAACACTCCCCTGTGGCACGCCAGAGGTTACTTTAACGTCTGTAGACGTCTCTCCATTGAGAACAACATGCTGTGTTCTGTTTGCTAAAAACTCTTCAATCCAGCCACACAGCTGGTCTGATATTCCGTAGGCTCTTACTTTGTTTATCAGGCGACAGTGCGGAACTGTATCGAACGCCTTCCGGAAGTAAAGGAAAATGGCATCTACCTGGGAGCCTGTGTCTAATATTTTCTGGGTCTCATGAACAAAGAAAGCGAGTTGGGTCTCACACGATCGCTGCTTCCGGATTCCATGTTGATTCCTACAGAGTAGATTCTGGGTTTCCAGAAATGACATGATACACGAGCAAAAAACATGTTCTAAAATTCTACAACAGATCGATGCCAGAGATATGGGTCTATAGTTTTGCGCATCTGCTCGACGACCCTTCTTGAAGACTGGGACTACCTGTGCTCTTCTCCAATCATCTGGAACCTTCCGTTCCTCTAGAGACTTGCGGTACACGGCTGTTATAAGGGGGGCAAGTTATTTCGCGTACTCTTTGTAGAATCGAATTGGTATCCCGTCAGGTCCAGTGGACTTTCCTCTGTTGAGTGATTCCAGTTGCTTTTCTATTTCTTGGACACTTATTTCGATGTCAGCCATTTTTTCGTTTGTGCGAGGATTTAGAGAAGGGACTGCAGTGCGGTCTTCCTCTGTGAAACAGCTTTGGAAAAAGGTGTTTAGTATTTCAGCTTTACTTCCTAGGATTTTCTGTCAAGTCGGTACATAGAATTTTACTTTCGAATTCACTGAACGCTTCACGCATAGCCCTCCTTACGCTAACTTTGATGTCATTTAGCTTCTGTTTGTCTGAGAGGTTTTGGCTGCGTTTAAACTTGCAGTGAAGCTCTCTTTGCTTTCGCAGTAATTTCCTAACTTTGTTGTTGAACCACGGTGGGTTTTTCCCGTCCCTTACAGTTTTACTCGGCACGTAAATGTCTAAAACGCATTTTACGATTGCCTTGAACTTTTTCCATAAACACTCAACATTGTCAGTGTAGGAACAGAAATTTTCGTTTTGATTGTTAGATAGTCTGCAATCTGCCTTCTATTACTCTTGCTAAACAGATAAACCTTCCTCTTTTTTTTATATTCCTATTTACTTCCATATTCAGTGATGCTGCAACGACCTTATGATCACTGATTCCCTGTTCTGCGCTTACAGAGTCGAAAAGTTCGGGTCTGTTTGTTAGGTCCAAGATGTTATCTCCACGAGTTGGTTCTCTGTTTATTTGCTCGAGGTAATTTTCGGATAGTGCACTCAGTATAATGTCACTCGATACTCTGTCCCTACCACCCGTCCTAAACATCTGAGTGTCCCAGTCTATATCTGGTAAATTGAAATCTCCACCTAAGACTATAACATTCTGAGAAAATTTATGTGAAATGTATTCCAGCTTTTCTCTCAGTTGTTCTACCACTAATGCTGCTGAGTCGAGAGGTCGGTAAAAGGAGCCAATTATTAACCTAGCTCGGTTGTTGAGTGTAACCTCCACCCATAATAATTCACAGGAACTATTCACTTCTACTTCACTACAGGATAAGCTACTGCAATCTATCCTTTCTAAACGCCGTCTGTGCCTTTGTAAAAATTTGGGCAGAATTTATCTCTGGCTTCAGCCAGCTTTCCGTACCTATAACGATTTCAGCTTCGGTGCTTTCTATCAGCGCTTGAAGTTCCGGTACTTTACCATCGCAGCTTCGACAGTTTACAAATACAATCCCGATTACTGCTTGGTCCCCGCATGTCCTGACTTTGCCCGGCACCCTTTGAGGCTGTTGCCCTTTCTGTACTTGCCCGAGGCCATCTAACCTAAAAAACCGCCCAGTCCACGCCACACAACCCCTGCTATCCGTGTAGCCGCCTGCTGTGTGTAGTGGACTCCTGACCTATCCAGCGGAACCCGAAAACTCACCACCCTATGGCGCAAGTCGAGGAATCTGCAGCCCACACGGTCGGAGAACCGTCTCAGCCTCTGATTCAGACCCTCCACTCGGCTCTGTGCCAAAGATCCGCAATCAATCCTGTCGACGATGCTGCAGATGGTGAGCTCTGCTTTCATCCCACTAGCGAGACTGGCAGTCTTCACCAAATCAGATAGCCGCCGGAAGCCAGAGAGGATTTTCTCCAATCCATAGCGACATACATCATCGGTGCCGACATGAGCGACCACCTGCAGATGGGTGCACCCTGTACCCTTCATGGAATCCGGAAGGACCCTTTCCACATCTGGAATGACTCCCCCTGGTATGCACACGGAGTGCACATTGGTTTTCTTCCCCTCTCTTGCTGCCATATCCCTAAGGGGCCCCAGTACGCGCCTGACGTTGGAGCTCCCAACTACCAGTAAGCCCACCCTCTGCGACCGCCCTGATTTTGCAGACTGAGGGGCAACCTCTGGAACAGGACAAGCAGCCATGTCCGGCTGAAGATCAGTATCAGCCGGAGACAGAGCCTGAAACCGGTTCGTCAGACAAACTGGAGAGGCCTTCCGTTCAGCCCTCCGGAATGTCTTTCGCCCCCTGCTACACCTCGAGACGACCTCCCACTCTACCACGGGTGAGGGGTCAGCCTCCATGTGGGCAGTATCCCGGGCAGCCACAGCCGTACTCCGATCGGGGGATGCGTGGGACGAGCTGGCCATCCCCGACAAACCCCCATCCGGACCCCCACAGTGATGCCCATTGGCAACAGCCTCAAGCTGTGTGACCAAAGCCAACACTGCCTGAAGCTGGGAGCGAAGGGATGCCAACTCAGCGCGCATCCGAACACAGCAGTCGCAGTGTAATGGAGTGCAACTGAGCTATACTACCACTGCCAGCTGATATTGGCGCTGGGAAGTTCAGGATTCAAGTTCTGTCATGTTTCATATTCTTAATTTTCATTTTCCTCTACTTTTGATACATTTAACGTTTAAACAATTATGAACATTGTAGGGAGCGCTATCATGCACTCGAGCTTCACTAGGAGCAGGTGTAGTCGTTTAGAGTTACATTTTGAAACTACAGAATTCCTTCTTTAAACTATTTTCACAGTATTTAAACCAGTAAAACTCTTTCTACTTGACAGTTACACTATGGAGGTGCTGGATTCATTTTTTCGACAAATTTCACATTTGCTGTGTAACGTTTACATTGTGGCGATGTTGAATTCTGTTTTTGAAATAAAGTACACTATATCCAAATCAGTTACGTTGAAGTATCGATGGGAGTGCTGGATTGATTTATTCATACAATTAGATGTACCTTATGTAACTTTTAAGCGATAATGCGAAATCCTTACACTCTTCAGAAAACATCACTGACATGTCTTACGTGGTTGGACAGTTCACAAAATACATTACTAACCATGTGGTATACTGCTAACAGGCAGCAACATGTCCCAACTGTAGGTGAGCTGACCTCGACTGTGCTCAGCTGTCCTGTCTCATGTGTAGAGGCTGTATGCCACTTCACACACCAGCAGAGGGTCCCTCAACTCTTCACCGTCCACCACCAATGCTCTCTGCTCTACACTGACAGGGGTGAGGGCTTGCCGCCATCTGATGCTGTGAAAAATGATTCCCTACACATGATCACATCTGTCTCCTGAGACAGAGACAGCGCTCGCTCCTCACCTCAACAGCAAACAAGGCACAAAATCGTATGCTGTGTCTCTGTGTATAGAAAACTAAGAGTCAGATTTTTACAATGTTTCTGGGTTGAGGAGGTGAATGGTGTCCAAGTCACAAGTAGAAGCCTGTGCTGACATCAATAGTTCTGAGCCAAGGGACACCAAGGAAGGGACTGGGACAATCGAGATGGATGTAGACCCAATAGTAGATGTAAGCGGCCATGGAAAATACTCGAAGACCCAGTCATGGAAGGCATGTGGGATGACCATGTGTGTCCAGTCATTGACGCCCTGGATGTGGTTTATGTCTTGCATTGTTGTAAGTTTCTGTTGATGCTCCCAAAAGCCTGGAAGTCAGGATGTCGTAGCATCTTACAGTTGGAGGGGCAACCCTGGTGGTGTATTCTAGGAGATCATGGAGGATGGGGTCCTAGCTATGTAATGCCAGATGTGTTCCATGTTCAGGGAAAGCCAGGCGACTGCCTCTGTATCCGTGTGGAAGCAGACCTCCAGGTCCTCACCAAAGGGCAGGTCTTGTCCTATGGGTAACCTGGAAAGAAGGTTGGCATTAGCACAATGTGCTGTGGAGCAGAACTTGATCTCGTATATGTTGCTGGGTAGGAAGAGAGGACAGCATTGCAAGCAGCACATCTTCTTGGTGGGGACTAGAGCAGTCGACTTGAGCGGTGGAAGCAGCAGCTTGTGGTTGGAGAGAAGTGTGAACGGATGGCTGTAGAAGTAGTGATGAAACTTTTTAATTCCAAAGATGATATACAGTACCTCGTTCCATTCAAAGTATTAGAAATAAAAGTGAGCAGTCGTTCCAGACCATCCCTCACACCATAATCTGACGCATCAAACGTCAAGTTTACAGGCATTGAAGGGTCATAGGCAATCAGTCAGGTGGTCTATAGGAGGGTGTGCCATAGAGCTCAAAACTCTGTGACGCACTGTGTAGACCAGGTCCATGGGACTTCCTTGCAAAGCAGATGGTGGAAAGGTTCAGGCAGTACCATGGTGTGTGGGATGAATTGGTGGTAAGAATTAAGTTGCCCAAGTACTGATTTCGATTGTGATCTGTCTTTGCGTAACAGTAACTTTTGAATAGCCTTGATGCACTGAGAGAGATAGTGAATTCCAGGAGCCCTGAACACACATCCCAAGTGCTCCCTCTGTCGAAGGAAGACGTCGCACTTGTACTTGTTTCATTGCAAATCAACCCCATGAAAAATGGAAGAAAGAGCATCCAAGTTGCGAGCGAGGTCCATGGCAGACTTTCCGGCCACCAGGATATTGGTTAAGCGATTAGCCATTCCATGGGCCATTATGGAATAACTATTCAAGACATCTCTGAAAAGTGGCAGGCGCACTAGCTATGCTAATCGACAGCTGACTGTACTGAAACAAGCAAAAGGGATTATTTATGATGAGCACTTCCTGAGAAGCAGTTTCCAATGGCAGCTGTAGATAGAAGTCCTGGAGATCAACCTTGGCAAACACTTTACCACTCCTGAGCTTAGTCAAAATTTCTTCCAGTTATGGAATAAGTAGGAGTCTATCACTGACTGAGATAGCACTACAATCACCACATATCCTGAGAACACTGTTCAGCTTTTGCACAACCACTATGGTGGTGACAAATGTGCTGTTGGAGATTGGCATGAGAATTCTCTTGTCTTGAAGCTTCTGGAGTTTGTGGCAAAGCCTGTCATGTAGGATGAATGGGACAGAGCAGGCTTTGGAATTAGCGACCCTGGAAGGAGGTGCTGAAAATACGAACTGATATTTGCCAAAAAGCTCTGATATGAAAGAACCGGTGTTCATGACGCTATCAGTGGGATTAGGGCTGTGAAACTCAGCCCAAGACATTAAAGAGGTCCAGACCAAGGAGGTTAGAAGTGCCAGGGCCGAAAATGCACTGGAGATGTAGATGAGATAATTACTAAAACTACAAAATGTTTCAAAATGTTGAAGAGGGTTCCCTCAATTCGTGATACATGAGACAGTCGATAATGGTGGTAGAGGAGCCGGTGTCTATCTGCAGGTCCACCAGAATGGCATCAATTAATGCAGAGACAGACATCAACTTTTTAGCAGATCGGAGAAAAGACTGTACAAAAGAGATATCAATGGGGTCAGTGTCCTCCACTGCCAACAGTGGCAGTGGCCCTATGGCCAGATTTGCTGCAGGTAGCACACTTTGGTTACCGGTATTGCTGTGATTGTTGACTGACAAAGCACTGGTTACAGGAGGGGAGCTGTTGGAACCAATGTGGGCCTGATAGTTCCTTGTCAGCCTTCTGGGCGGGTTTAGATAGAGAAGGGTTCCCATGAGCTGGACGTGAGGCAAACATCCATGGCGGATTTTACACAGTCTCTGAAGAGCGCAAAGATAGCTCAAAGGCACGAATGATAGGCAGACGTGCCTTCAGAGCTAGGTCTTTGAGTTTTAGGAGCTCGAGACATAACCCTTCATCTGCTTAATGAACAAGAACCATGTCCCGAAAAAGTGAAGAGGCGTAGGATTGCTTACATCTGAAAACGATACTCAATAGAGAGCCCTTGGAGGCAGGCTATCCACTCCCTGTAAGACTGAGAAGATATTTTATGACAGTTAAAAATTTGTTGTGCACTGCGGCTATGTACACCTGAGAATCAAAGTAATCGAGAAAACTAGACCTCAGTGTGGCCTAAGGGAGAACATGGGGTTCTGCCTTACTGTGGAGCCAATGTATCAATTTAGATAAGGAAGGGGCAGCGTTGGCCAGGAGGAAAGAGCCTTGCTGAGTCTCACTAGTGATATCATGGGCGAGAAAATGTTGCTCCATCTGTGAAATGTAACACGGCCAAAGTACCACTTCCCAGTAGAATTCCCGTAATGGTGGTGGTCAGATGTTGCAGACCTAGATGTCTAGCAAACAATGGCGTCGACTGGGTGATCGCCCTCACACTCTCCACAAGGTGTTGGTTAGTGTGCTGCGTCCCCTGCAGCAAAAGCATCACAGGATGTGTCCACTGGGTCTGCAGCGGTTACCAAGGCTGAAAATGTCCGTATAATAGTTGCATTTAAAGTTTGTTTAAGGCCTCATTACCATTTGAAGCGTTGAGGGCTCAGAACACAACCAGAAAGAAACATACAAGTAAATTACTCTATCGATTTATTAACAAAATGATTTTCCTCTACTTAACATAAATGGTATCCTTTAACCAATATTGAAATTCAACACAGACAGAGTGCAAGAATGTCTATAACATGTTAGAAAAAGTTAGGCTAAATGGAAAGTACACTGTATGCTTGATAACACAATCCTTCAAATAGTCTGGAACGCTCAAAGATTTCCTTTGTAATATGATACAGTATTCTCACTCAGAGAACTCAGAATGAAACTTGTGGCAAAACCGGTATAATTTCAAAGTCCCTTCAATCTCGCCAGACGAATCTGATAGTAAGGAATGTTACCAAAAAAATTTTAGGAGTACGTCGCCGAACTTAGTACTGTCCACAGGAAGCGATGGAGGCATGCGCTCGGAAGCAGTGAGCGTTTCATGGTATAAGACATCAGTTGACTGGCTTCAATACAACTGCCTGGACCGGTTTACTTCCTTCATCTCCCTCGCCTCATATTGGCGGTAGGAGGCGGGGGGGGAGGGAGGGGGGCTCTCAACGGAACAATATTCCGCCCTTCAGCCAAGTGAAATAAAAAATACAGAATGGGAAACAAAATTAGTGACTGTTTTTCTATTTTAAATTGAAAGTCAAAGACACAGATAAAAAACGAATGTATATATAAACATCTTAAAAGCACATCACAGAAAGGTGAAAGTCTTCTAAATAAAACCACGAAGCACAGCACTTTCATTTAAAATCTGAAGGATCTGTGCTGGGTAATAAGTGTTGTTGGAGGAGAGAATGTGTTCCACAGGGCTGTGGGGTGTGGGTAAAGAGGTACAGACTGTTATATAGGGAAACTATGGACAGGATTGGTAGGAGGTGAGGCAGATAGAGAGAATACAGACAGTGGGAAGGACAGAAGGTGAGGAGTAGTGTGGTGTTTGGAGAGGGTGGTGGTTACAAGAGGAATGGGGTAGGGATAGATGGAGAGAGAAAAAGAGAGAGGGGACCTGATGTGGAGTGAGATAGGTGGATAAGAATTAAATTTGGTAGGAGGGATAAATATCAGAGCAGATCTCATTGTCTGGTAGTTGGTCGAAGTTGCATTGAGATAAGATTCGGAGTATGAGTAGTTGTAGGGGAGGATGGATGTGTTTGTGAAGGCATCGCAGCATACCAGGTTTGGCGATCAGACGGGAGACATTGCAGCTGTAGGAATCTAGTTTTGCGGATGTTATAGGAGATGCAGAGGGGTTCAATTTGAGTGACAAGAAAAAGGAATTTGATAAGATGGTAGAGCTTCCATGTGGGGGAAGGTAAACAGATGTGGAAAGCAAGGTGGAGTGCATGGTGTTTGAAGGTTTGGAGAGAATTGTAGAACTTCAGTGAGGTTGAGATCCATGCACTATTTGCATAGTAGAGGGTGGGTCAGATCATGGTTTTGTAGGTGTGGAGAATAGTGGAGGGGTGTAATCTCAAGTTCAGCCTGTTAGTAGTTTTAGTCTATTGTGGGCTTCCTGTTGGTTGGTTAGAAGGTGAAGTTTCCACGTTAGCTGCCTGTTGAGGGTTAGTCCAAGATATTTTAGTGCATTAGTTAACTGGATAGGATAGTCATGAATAGTAAGGTAGAAGTCATGGAGGTGGAAGGTGCAGGTGGTTTGTCCCATAATTATTGGTTGGGTTTTGCAGTGGTTGATATGGAGGAGACGCTGGTTACACTAAGAGGTAAACTGATTGAGGTGGATTTCGAGGGATCATTGAAACTTCTGGAGTGTGGGTAAAGGGCAAGGAAAGCAGTGTCACAGCATACTGAAGGAAGTGGACTGATGAGGATGGTTTTGGTATATCAGGAGTGTAGAAGAGAGGGGAGAGGACAGAGCCTTCAGACACTCCTGTAATGGCATGGAAAATATAGGAATTGGTATTGTTAATAGTGACAAAGGAGGGCCAAGCAAAATAAGATGTACGTAGGTAAATGGAAGGGTGTAGGTCTGCATTTGGAAATAAAACGAATGCCATACATGGTCATAGGCTTTTTATAGGTCGAGGGAGGCAAAAATAGCGATTTTATGGGAGTTGAGTTAGTTGCATAGGAGATGGGTGAGGTGCAGGAGCTGGTCATAACAGGAGAAACTGGGACAGAAGCCACAGTGGTTAACGTGAAGGATGTGGTGCTGTTCAGGTGTTGACGGATGCGTCAGGGGAGAAGGATTAGAAGATCTTGCTGATCTTTGAGATGAGGCAGCTGGGGAAATAGGAGGAAGTATCAATAGGAGGTTTGTGTGGTTTGAGGGAAAGCAGGATTTTGGTTTTTTTCCGTTGTTGAGTGGTAGGATAGTGGTGTAAAGGGTTGCAAGTGTGATTAGAAAGAAAAGGAGGCATTCTTAACGTTTGGGGGGGGGGGGGGGAAGTGTTGTGCTTTTTGTGGAGTACTTGTTGTATATTGTATGTTGTAATTGGTGTATTTCATTCTGTTTGTGATATGTTACCCAACTACTGGAAGCTGGGAACCAGGGGTGGGGCTGAGGTATTTTCATGTTTGTTAATGGTAGAGAAAAGTGAGTCATCAAAATGAGGGTCATCAGGTATGTAGATGTCAGAGAGATACGGTTCAAAATGGTTAGCTTTTGTTAGCTTTGCTCAGGTTATCAGGTAAGAGATGGTAGTGGAGAAGCGAGTAGTGAGGTATGGCGTTAGTGCCAGTGAGTCGATGTAATGCCTTCTAGTACTTGGAAAATTAATGGGGAGTGTAGTGTTGAGTCTAGTGCATGTCTGGCTCCAGTCCTGGTTTTTTTAGCGTTTACTAAATTCCTGATGTGTCTCTGTATTTGCAGGTGGCGTGTGAGTGTATTCCAACCTCGAGTCCACAAGACAGAGCAGTACAAGCGTGGATAAAGGCTGGCATTGTTCTAAATACTCGTATGGTGGAGGTATCCTTGCATTTGATTGCCCGCATGTGGCACGATTGATGAAGCAGAAGATCCACAGGAGGAAAGACCCCCGTCGCAATTGTGCGCGCCACCTGTTTTTCGTGTCTGCTTTACGCGAAGGTCCTCTTCGGTACGGGCTGAAATTTGTTGCCTCGCTGGAGTGCGCAATCGTTTTGTCGCAGGGGCTGACCTTGCTGCAGCCCGCCTGGCAGAGATGTGTTGCAGGGTGGCGTTGGCGCCTGATGACGTGCGCGACACACGCCACATGTAAGAGCAGAAAAGATTAGAAAAGGTTTGAAATTATGTCTAATGTTTCTTGGAATTGCTAAGTGCTTTCGCTCTCAAATACTGGATGAGTATAGTCTGGGTAATATGTACGTCGTGAGTTATGTTGCCTCAAGACGTATACACAGTTTCTGACTATATCACTCGTCTTATTATGTTAAACGTTTAGCATCAGATTATACCTCTTAATGAGTACATTATAAAATCATTTTAAATTTTTAAAATTGGCCAGAAATTATATGAAGTACTGAAAACAACATTTTAGTTGCCGTTAGATAGGCAACATGCAGCTGGGGAGTGCACTATGAACCGGATTAGCCGCTCAGTAGTATACGGGATGTTTCTGTCAGAGCATGCAAAAATGTAACAGGACATAGAGGACGCTCCGCTGAACAATTTGACGTAGGAAAACTGGAGTCGGAGAACCCAGATTAAGGAGGTAGTAGGAATTAAATCACATTACTGTGTACTTTTTTATTTACCTTAGTTACAGTTACTGTAAATACCGTCATTGACTCAATGAATGTACCATTTGTACTGTATCTTACAAAATGTACTGAAACTGACGGCCATCAACCTCAATGAAAGCATGACATCGTCGAACTAGAGTCTGACGCACGCTGACAAATATCGCTGGTGTGGCCTTATGTTGCCAGGTCCCCCGTCTCTTCTTTCCAATGAACCAGTCTCCCACATTCGTCGATCGAGAGAATTAAACGCTCGCGTCGTGACGGATGCTGCCTGTTAGGACATAGTTCCCTGTACACCCTTTCAGCAGCTAGAGCATTGCAAAGGACTTCCCCATATCAGTGAGTTCTGCGAAACTGTACCGGTACTGCGCCATCGTATTGTACTGTACGTCTCTGAATAACATTGAGTAATGAATGGGTCTGTCGTTGATTCATGGTACGTTCTGTCATGGGACAATATAAATAAGATACAACAGAGCCATCTTATGGACAAGTAAACAAAACCTGCATCATGACTTCCTAGTAATCAGGCTCGTCCTCCTTGTCTCCTTACAGGAAATAACGAGTGATCATGTAAATAAACATCACAGTACATGTAAACTTGTACGCATGTTAATTGTAAATAAGCTGAAAAACAGTAATGTTAGACAAAGCGGTAGAAAAATTTACTTCCATATCTTCTTAAGCTCGCTTCTCCGACCCCAGGTTCCCTATCTCAAATTGTTCAGTGGAGCATTCTTTATGCTCTGTTAGATTTTTGCACGCTCTTACCGAAACACCCTATAAAGATGGGACGGGCCAGGTGAATTACAATCAACAAAGGTCAGGTGAATTACAATCAACTCGAAGTAAAAGCTCTTAGAAAAATGCTGAAAGATGAATGAGAATTTATTGGCCTTGAGTATACGACAAAAATAGTAAATAATATGCAAGAACGTGTGAAAGCAATTACAAAGCAGGAAGGGATGTCCCACGAATGCTATACTGCACTGCTTGTGTTGCTGAGAAGAATGATGCTTCGTTCCTTCGGATACGCATTCATCTCCGAAGGAATAGCCACTGCTGCTTCTACAGCCGTTAGGAAATTCTCAGTTACGAATAGGAACAACCATCAGGTGTATGAGGGAATGACGACAGCGAAACTTCTTTCCAATACCGAGACTCGGGTTCAGATTTGCCGCTTTGCACGTGTGCTCTCCTCACGGCCAGACAAAGACTTCGATATGTCGTCGTTCCTGCGTCACAGCCTGTACTCGAACTATATCATGTAATTCCCGTACAGAGGAGGACACTTTAATTGAAAGTCGCTGTCTGGTATTGACTGGTAAATACAATATTGCAACGCCTGTGTTGTCAGGAAGAACGAGGCAATGCTTCTTCGGACTTGCATACATGCCAGAAGGAACAGGCACTGTGGTGACTACAGCCTTTATGAAATACGTAAAACGTGTTGGCAGTTGTGAATACGAACAACCGTCAGCTGCGTAACGGAATGGCGACAGTGAAAACTGGTGCCGGACCGGCACTCGAGCCATGATCTCGTGCTACAATCGAGCGGTTACCTTAACCACTTTGGCTATCCGTGCACGAATCACGGCCAGACCCTGTCACCACAGTGCCTCTTCTTCATTGAATCATTTTTCTTATTAACACAGGCTCTACACTATCATAAACTACTGGCCATCAAAATTGCTACACCAAGAAGAAATACAGATGATAAACGGGTATTCATTGGACAAATATATTATACTAGAACTGACATGTGATTACATTTTTACGCAATGTGGGTGCATAGAGCCTGAGTAATCAGTACCCAGAACAACCACCTCTGGCCGTAATAACGGTCTTGACAAGCCTGGGCATTGAGTCAAACAGAGCTTGGATGGCGCGTACAGGTACAGCTGCCCATGCAGCTTCAACACGATACCACATTTAATCGAGAGTAGTGACTGGCGTATTGTGACGAGCCAGTTGCTCGGCCACCATTGAGCAGACGTTTTCAATTGGTGAGAGATCTGGAGAATGTGCTGGCCAGGGCAACAGTCGAACATTTTCTGTATCCAGAAAGGCCCGTACGGGACCTGCAACATGCGGTCGTGCATTATCCTGCTGAAATGTAGAGTTTCGCAGGGATCGAATGAAGGGTAGAGCCACGGGTCGTAACACATCTGAAATGTAACGTCCACTGTTCAAAGTGCCGTCAGTGCGATCAAGAGGTGACCGAGACGTGTAACTAATGGCACCCCATACCATCACGCCGGGTGATACGCCAGTGTCACCGCGATGTCGCCAAACACGGATGCGACCATCATGATGCTGTAAACAGAACCTGGATTCATCCGAAAAAATGGCGGTTTGCATTCGTGCACTATAAAGTCTCCTTTGAAAAAAAAATTGTTTACTACTACTACTAGGCTAATTACTGTTTAGCTCTACAGGACCTTTATACTGAAATGTTTCCCACACAACCTTGTATTGTCTTTCTATGTGTGTGAGTAACTGTATGTTCACTGTTATGGGTAAATACATACAGCGTATACAGGGCGATGTGTGAAACTGATAGCGATTACACGCTTCCGCTGTTGTAGAAATCTGCTCCAGATGCTGCAGAAACCGTGCTGAGCTGAAAGTGGTAACCAAAGTACGGAGAAACATTCTTCGGGGCTCTGTTGCATAGCAATCAGATTGCTTTCAGTTCTGAGAAATGTCCAGGTACTGTTGTGGATTTGAATGATCCATGAAGTGACTTCTTTTCCGAAGAAAACATCGAACTATTTCATTAGAACTGAACACTCCCTTCGGAACTGTTCTCAAGCTGGTATTTATTACTAAATCACAATATAAGTATACGCTGGGTGTAGAATAACACGTACCTTCTTGAGATGAACAATATTTTATTGTTCTATTAACTGATTTCCTTCGATATACACATATATTTTACAATGTGAATAAAAAACTCTCAATGGCGTCGATTTTTACATCACAAGAATGGCTCTCTTCTAGTAAAAATTACTCTTAAGAAGAACAAAAGCTCAAAATCCTAAGAATAATTATGTGAGCGCTGACCGCCACAGAGTAATAAACAATATCTTTGTCTCTTTCTCTCTCTTGGACTGTCACAGCAAGTTACGCTGCCTGATACATCATAGAACCCAGGTTCGTCGTTGAGTACACCATCGCAGGCGCTCCTTTCTGTGATGCAGCGTGAAGGGTAACCGCAGCCATGGTCTCCGAGCTGATAGTCCATGCTGCTGCAAACGTCGTCGAACTGTTCGTGCAGATGGTTGTTGTCTTGAAAACGTCCACATCTGTTGACTCAGGACTCAAGACGTGGCTGCACGATCCGTTACAGCCATGCGGATAAGATGCCTGTCATCTTGGCTGCTAGTGATACGAGGCCGTTGGGATCCAGCACGGTGTTCCGTATTACCCTCCTGAACCCACCGATTCCATATTCTGCTGACAGTCATTGGATCTCGACCAGCGCGAGCAGCAATGTCGCAATACGATAAACCGCAACCGCGATAGGCTACAATCCGAAACGTGATGGTACGCATTTCTCCTCCTTACACGAGGCATCACAACAACGTTTCACCAGGCAACGCCGGTCAACTGCTGTTTGTGTATGAGAAATCGGTTGGAAACTTTCCTCATGTCAGCACGTTGTAGGTGTCGCCACCGGCACCAACCTTGTGTGAATGCTCTGAAAAGCTAATCATTTGCATATCACAGCATCTTCTTCCTGTCGGTTGAATTTCGAGTCTGTATCGCGTGATCTTCGTGGTGTAGGAATTTTAATGGCCAGTAGTGTATTTATTCACATACACTAGGCATCGACTTTCATTTAAAATGTCCTCCCTTGTACAGGACTTACATAATGTGTGTACAAGTACAGATTCTGAACCAGGAACGACGATGTATGGAAGTTTGGATCTAGCCGTGAGTCGTTCACGGTTGTTGTTGTTGTTGTGGTCTTCAGTCCTGAGACTGGTTTGATGCAGCTCTCCATGCTACTCTATCCTGTGCAAGCTTTTTCATCTCCCAGTACCTACTGCAACCTACATCCTTCTGAATCTGCTTAGTGTATTCATCTCTTGGTCTCCCTCTACGGTTTTTACCCTCCACGCTGCCCTCCAATACTAAATTGGTGATCCCTTGATGCCTCAGAACATGTCCTACCAACCGATCCCTTCTTCTGGTCAAGTTGTGCCACAAACATCTCTCCTCCCCAATCCTATTCAATACCTCCTCATTAGTTATGTGATCTACCCATCTAATCTTCAGCATTCTTCTGTAGCACCACATTTCGAAAGCTTCTATTCTCTTCTTGTCCAAACTATTTATCGTCCATGTTTCACTTCCATACATGGCTACACTCCATACGAATACTTTCAGAAATGACTTCCTGACACTTAAATCAATACTGGATGTTAATAAATTTCTCTTCTTCAGAAACGCTTTCCTTGCCATTGCCAGCCTACATTTTATATCCTCTCTACTTCGACCATCATCAGTTATTTTGCTCCCCAAATAGCAAAACTCCTTTACTACTTTAAGTGCCTCATTTCCTAATCTAATTCCCTCAGCATCACCCGACTTAATTAGACTACATTCCATTATCCTTGTTTTGCTTTTGTTGATGTTCATCTTATATCCTCCTTTCAAGACACTGTCCATTCCATTCAACTGCTCTTCCAAGTCCTTTGCTGTCTCTGACAGAATTACAATGTCATCGGCGAACCTCAAAGTTTTTATTTCTTCTCCATGAATTTTAATACCTACCCCGAATTTTTCTTTTGTGTCCTTTACTGCTTGCTCAATATACAGATTGAACAACATCGGGGAGAGGCTACAACCTTGTCTTACTCCCTTCCCAACCACTGCTTCCCTTTCATGTCCCTCGACTCTTATAACTGCCATCTGGTTTCTGTACAAATTGTAAATAGCCTTTCGCTCCCTGTATTTTACCCCTGCCACCTTTAGAATTTGAAAGAGAGTATTCCAGTCAACATTGTCAAAAGCTTTCTCTAAGTCTACAAATGCTAGAAACGTAGGTTTGCCTTTCCTTAATCTTTCTTCTAAGATAAGTCGTAAGGTCAGTATTGCCTCACGAGTTCCAGTGTTTCTACGGAATCCAAACTGATCTTTCCCGAGGTTGGCTTCTACTAGTTTTTCCATTCGTTCACGGTTAACCAAAGCGATTAAGGCGATCGATCGCGTAAAGCGGGAAATCCGGGTTCGAGTACCGGTCCGGCGCGAATTTTCGTTGTCAGTCCTTTACGCACCTCAAGGTTGTTCTTATTTGCAACTGCGAATATATTTCATGTATATCTTATGCCCCATGAAGCGTTGCATTGAAATATGTAATCAGGAACAAATGTGCTGGCAGCCACTGAATCTACTGAGATCATTTTACTTACGATCTGTCGTTAGTGAGGTACATAAAAGTGGTGATATTAATTTATCTGTATTAGTACTGGTTTAGCTCTGTGTCTGTGAATTGAATTACTTGAAGAAATACAACAACTAGCTGAGTGACTGGCTGTTGTACTCAATCACCTGAAAATGTTGATAGCTCCGTAAATATTGCTTTGCAAGAAAAATGACGCTTAAACATCGTTTCTTTTCGGCATTATCTGTACATCGTTTGATTCTCCATGCACTTCGAAAAGTCCCTCTGTATGTGTAGAAATAAGAATTAGTTACTCGTTCCATAGATGAAATTCACGATAAATGTTATTAGGTTGGAATGTGTCAACAGAACAAACGTAGAATACTTATATAGAACTAAAAACATTAAAAAACAATATTTACATGGATATATGCTACCCATTTACAGTTTTTTCTTTAAAATTATCTCTACTCAGGAATTCGTCTATAATATAGAAGGAGATGTTAAGGAGAAATATCTTTAATCTGTATTTGAAAACGCTTTTGCTATCTGTCAGATATTTTGTTTCCGTGGGTAATTTCTCAAGCATTTTTATAGCTGCGTATTTCATTCCTCTTGTGCTAGAGTTATATTCATTAACGGATAGCGCTGATCATTCTTCCTTCTGGTGTTGTAATTGTGAAAATCTCTGTTACTCTCGAAGTGAGATGGATTGTTCATAACAAATTTCGTAAGCGAAGTAATGTACAGTGGGGCTGTGCTTAATATCCCCAGCTTCTTAAAGAGATACTGTGAGATGTGCATCTGTGGACTCCACATATAATTCTAATTATTTTCTTTTGTTCAATGAATACTTTTTTCCTAAGTGAGAAGTTACCCCAGAATATTAATTAATGAAAATTTGCAAAATTTGTTAACTTAATGAATTATATATCCTGAAATTTGGCAGTTATTCTTATTGTAGAAGTAGCCAACTCTAAATGTTTTAGTAGCTCTACTACATAAGAAAAGCCGAGCACGACGAAATAGTTATGCAAGTGGGTAACAACTCGTATCGACGGAGAATGCAAAACTGTAAACTTCGGCAGCCAATGGATGAATGCGTGATGCTGCAGTGTAGTTTCGTTTCACCGGGCAGACGACAAGGATAGTAAACGAGGGTCATGTCGATACCAGGGCATAAAGTATTTGCAAATTTCATTCCGTGTACTCAGTTGGACGGGAACTAGGCTTCACAGACTGACGCGAGAACAATGTATGCAGATGACAAGATTAGAGAGGACATACAGTTGGGTTCAAAGAAGCCGATTGGAGTAATCAGTTAATAGCTCGACATCTGAATACGAGTGATGCCACTATTCCACTATGTTGGCGGGAATGGGTGAACCATGGCCGAAAACAGCGTCAAGAAGGAAATGACCGACTTAGAGAGACGACTGAACGTGAGGACCAAACAATCGTCATAGAGGCATTCAGAACCCCGGATTCATCATTATCGTCGGTCCGACGTGTAAATGGTACTTCCGTGACCACAGAGACCATTAATACGCGGTTCGCAAAAAGGGGGCGTCGAGCATTGGCCCCTGCACACCAGCAAGACCGTTTGCAGGGGTGACGAGTCCTGTTCCGAATTGAGCCCTGATGACTAGCGAAGACACGTCCGGAGGTGCCCTAGACAACCTGGAGTGATGGCCTAGGGTGCCATTTCATTTCGTAGTAGGACATCCTTGAATGCCATCCTCTGCACCCTTACAGCACAACGGTACATCGACGATATTCTACGCCGTCTTTTCTTCCCCTTCATGACAAGGCATCCTGGGCTTACATTTCAGAAAGATAAGGCCCGTCCGCACACGGCAGGAGTTTCTACTGCTTATCTTGGCCAGAAGGTCGCCATATTTCTCCCAACTGAGAACGTTTGGACCATTACGGGCAGGTCCCTCCAACCAGCTTGAACGAATTTGCATGAGGTAATTATTATAGCTCGACTGCTGGTAGCACTGTACAACTCATGAATGATTGCTTCCTTTCATTTCATGCGATTTTCTACAACCACCCCACGCAGTCCGCAATGCTCCTTTTCCATCAGTACATCAGGTCTTCCCGATCTTGGTTTAGCTGCGGTTGTTTCTTCGTATTTTTTCACCGTCGACTTACGCTGCTTTAGAAGGATTGAAATGTTTCTAATGGATTTGTTACTCACGTGACATTCAATGACATTAGTGATCATTGACCTCTCCAGACCAACCGATTCTGCTTTAGTGCTTGGCTAAAGACAACACAGGACTGAATGCATCCTTTTACATTGGGGTATCTGCTTCCTTGAGATCTGGTGCTTGATCGAACATTACTTAGGGGTATTCGGACACTTTTGATTAGATAATGTAGTTTTGTTTGTTATTTAGCTTAGAGAACGAAACCATACTCCAAAATACATCACAGAGTAAAATTAGTGCACCTGGAAAAACGACTTCGATTTTCATCTGATGACGGCTGATGACACCAGATGTAATGATAATGGTTTCGGTGTCATTGTTGGCTGATAGCAAAGTGGGATAGCTACCACATCGACATCTGTGTCTACCCTTTAATAGGGAACGCTCACATTCAGAAGACTTAGTGTGGTTCAGACGTATAAAGCAAGCAAGCAATCGTGCCACGGAGACGCACTCTTGCTTCCTGCAACCAACTGAGCGATTTTGAAAGGGGTCTAATTGTGGCATTCCGAGTTGCGGGATGGTCCTTCCGGAGAACGCCTCACAAGTTGGACGTGCTGCGTCAGTTGTGCAACGATTCAGGTATCAGTGGCCACATGAATATTCTCACACCTGTAGACGAGGTTTTGGACGTCCATGCAGCACAGATGCCCGCCAGGATTGTCGTATTGTAAGGGCAGCAGTGGCGGCAGATCGTACATCACCACAGCACAGGTAAGAGGGCTTGTGAGCCCAGACGTGTCAACATAAACCGTTACGAACCAATTATTAGCAAAGGGACTACGAGCATGCACATCTCATGGCCGTCTTCCACTCCCGCCACAGCATCGAGGTGCCCCGAGCGACTGGTGCTGTCAGAGCATCCCTTGGAAGATGGAATGGTGAGCCGTGGTCTTCCGCGATGAAAGCAGATTCCGCCTGCACGCAAGTGATAGTCGTTTACATGTACAACGTAGACCTGGTGTGCGCTGTCTCTTAGAGTGCATTCATCCAAGACACTCTGACCCCATCTCAGGCCCTATGGTCTGGGGTGCAACAAGCTACAACTCTACGTCACCGTTGATGTTTCTGGACCGGACGCTAACCAGCACTCGGTACATGCAGGATGTTGTTAGGCCTGTTATTTTGCCGTTCTTGCAACAAGAAAGTGAAGTGTTGTCCCTACAGGATAATGCTGGCCCACACATTACCCGCGAAACGTAACGTGCTCTGCAGGACGGGCACAAAATTCCCTGGCCATGACTTGTCTCTAGTCGAGCACGTGTAGGATACCATGGACGAGAAATTACTCGTGCGAGTCGTCAGCCAGCAGGTCTTACAGTACTACTGAACAGGTCGAGGAAGCTTTTTTATTTATTTTTTATTTACGCGCCAAGTTCCCTGGAACAAATTGAGGAGAAAATCTCCAAGGTCATGGAACGTGTGAGTACATGAAACTACAACATAAAAATAATAACAGATAGAAACAAAATATTTATGAACCCGAAAAAGTCAAGCCGTACGTTTAAGTAAACTCAGTCAACAATACAACAAGAATCAGTTTAATCTTTCAAGGAACTCCTCGACAGAATAGAAGGAGTGATCCATGAGGAAACTCTTCAGTTTCGATTTGAAAGCCTGTGGATTATTGCGAATATTCTTGAATTCTAGTGTTAGCTTGTATGCAGCAGTATACTGCACACCTTTCTGGACAAGAGTTAGGGAAGTCCGATCCAAATCCAGGTTTGATTTCTGCCGAGTATTAACTGAGTGAAAGCTGCTTATTCTTGGGAATAAGCTAATATTGTTAACAAGAAATGACAGTAAGGAACATTTATATTGAGAGGCTAATGTCAAAATACCCAGACTCGTGAACAGGGGTCAACAAGAGGTCCGTTAACTTACGCCACTTATTGCTCGAACCGCCCGTTTGTGAGCCAAAAATGGCCTTTTAGAATGGGAAGAGTTACCCCAAAATATAATACCATACGACATAAGCGAATAAAAATAAGCAAAGTAGACTAATTTTTGTGTCGAACAATCACTCAGTTCAGATACGGTTCGAATAGTAAAAATCTCAATATTAAGACTTTGAACAAGATCCTGAATGTGGGCTCTCCACGACAGATTACTATCTATATGAACACCTAGAAATTGGAACTGTTCAGTTGCACTAATCATATGGTCATTCTGTGAAATTAAAACGTCCGATTTTGTTGAATTGTGTGTTATAAACTGAGTCTTACTGTGATTTAGCATTAGTTTATTTTTTACAACCCAAGAACTTATGTCATGAACTACACTATTTGAAACCGAGCCAATGTTGCACACAATATCCTTTATTACCAAGCTCGTGTCATCAGCAAACAGAAATATTTTAGTTACCCGTAATACTAGAGGGCATAACATTTATACCAACAAGGAACAGGAGTGGCCCCAACGCTGATCCCTGGAGCACCCCCCTCCCCCCTACCCCACGTGACTGTACCCCACTCATACCCTCCATCACAGCCATTCTCAACACTGTAAATAATGAGCTTTTCCTGTCTGTTGCTAAAGTAAGAGGTGAACCAATTGTGAGCTACTCCCCGTATTCCGTAATGGTCCAACTTCTAGAGCAATACTTTGTGATCAACGCAATCAAGCGCATTAGTTGAATCAAAAAATATGTCTAGCGTTCAAAACCTTTTGTTTAACCCATCCCAGTACCTCACAGAGAAAAGAGATTATAGAATTTTCAGTTGTTTTAAACGACTTCTAAAGCCGAAATGTACATTTGATAGCAAATCGTGTGATATAAAATGATCAATTATCCTTACATATACAGCATTTTCAGTAACTGTAGCAAAAGCTGATAGCATAGAAACAGGTCTAAAATTGTCTACATTATTACTTTCTCCCTTTTTATAAAGCGGCTTTACTTCTGAGTACTTTAATCGTTCAGGAAACTGACCATTCATAAAGGAAAAATTACAAATATCGTTAAATACAGGGCTAACATTTGCAGCACAGTACTTTAATATTCTGCTAGGCACTCCATCATATCCATGAGAGTCTTCAGTTTCCAGTGACTCGATTATTGACATAATCTCCCCCTTGTCTTTATCACAGAGGAGTCTTTCAGACATCAATCTCAGAAAGGTATTTGTGAAGAGAGTTATATGATTCCCTGTAGAAACCGATTTTTTATTTAATTAACTAGCAATGCTCAGAAAATTATTGTTGAATTCTGTACATATGTCTGGTTTATCAGTAACAGAAATATTTTTACTACGAACTGACTTTATATCATCGACATTGTGCTGCTGACCAGACACTTCCTTCACAACAGACCATATGGTTTTAATTTTGTCCTGTGAATTAGCTATTCTATTTGCATACCACATACTCTTTGCGTTTCAAATAACATTTTAAGCACTTTACAGTACTGTTTGTAATGGGCTACTCTAGCTTGATTGTGACTACTTCTAACATTTTGATATAATTCCCGCTTTGTTCTACATGATACCCTTATCCCACTAGTCAGCCACCCTGGCTGCCTTTTACTGTTAGTACCCAGTTTAGAAGGTTCTAATGGAAAGCAGCTCTCAAAGAGCTTGAGAAATGTGTTAAGGAAAGCATTATATTTGTCATCTATGTTATCGACACTATAAAAATCCTGCCGCTCTTGTTCCTTGACGAGGTTTAAAAAACTCTTTATTGCTGTTGGATTAGTTTTCCCACATAGTTTGTAATTATATGTGACGTTTGTTTGAGTACGGAAGCCTTTTAGTGTTAAAATTTGTGTATCGTCATCTGAAAGGCCATTCGCACTTTTACTGATAGTTTAGTGGCACATTTGCATGCTGAGATTTTCTTAGCAGAAAACGTAATTATAAGTAATGAAATAAATAATTTAAGCCATAGATATAGTCCACGGCTGTATAAATATTTTCTGCAGCCACTGGAAACATTTGAAGATTTATCGTCATCTGATTAGACTAAGAATCGCCTTTTGTTTTGTAAGTATTGTCCAGATCGGACGTATGTGGCACACCGCCATTAATGCTACTTTATTTCATTATTTTATTCCCAAGTTGCAACCAAACGGCACTCGTAATTGCATAATTCAAGCCACAATGTAAGTGTACAAATTTCAAATTGTGTTTTTATTTCAGAATACATTGTAATTGCTAACCTATGTATGTTTCATTTTGTGTCTAGTCATTGTAAGATTGTTGGGTGACTTGGCATGGCAAAAGGTTTCACACTTTAAAGCAAAATGTAGTCCAGCTAGAACCACCGTCGCCTTCGGGTGCTGTTTGATAACTAAGTCCGATTACGAAAACAAAGAGAGAAGAAACACGCTTAAAAAATACATGAACGAATCTTTAACAGAAAAAGCCATGCTCAGGCGCCGAGAGTTTGTATGAAACATGTTTTACCAATCCGTAAACTTAATTGATTTCTATTTAATATTCATTACTATAATTCATTGTATTGTCTCCATCCAGTTACGAATGAGCCAAAAAAATTTATTAAATTGGCGATTCGTGTCTGGACGCATTGTTAAATGTACTGTACTGTCTTCCTTTTGTTACATGTTTGTTGCACACTACAACGGATACGAGACCGGAATACATTGAAGCAAGACTAATTACTGGATTCTATGTCAACACCTGAAACTGCGCTGCAATCGCGGACACAAGGTAAGGCACCGCATCTTTACATCAGCAATCTTGCCCAAGCGCTTTGCATTATCGTAGCTTGCTTGGTAGATCTATCACAATTTTCCGTTTCTGTAGCAGTGATTTTCAACTACATCGCGGTCTCCAAAATTATTTTCATTGTCCATGCAGTGCAGCAGTACTGTTTTATCGGGTCTCAATATCGCCGACTTTATTTCTGTGCGACGTAAAATGGCATGCAGCCATAAGTGTTCAAAATTCCATTACTTACGACAATTAATTTTCTTGTTCAGACATTGTCGCGCAACGATATTAATTTTTACATTTATTCTGATTACCCGTACGAGTTTGAATTTTTATTGTGTCATATATTACGTGTGGCACGGTACTGACCAGAAAACAATTAGCAAAGCCGGAGAACCAGAGACTGGAAACACAGACGCAATTCGAAAATGTGTGTGAAGTCTTAAGGGACCAAACTGCTGAGGTCACAGGTCCCTAAGCCTACACACGACTTAACCTAACTTAAACTGACTTACGCTAAGGACAACACACACACCCATAGGCCTACTCGAGGGAGGACTCGAACTTCTGACGGGGGCAGCCGCCCGTACCGTGGCAAGACGCCCAAGACCGCGCGGCTACCCCGCACAGCTACGCAAATCGACTTTGACGTGCCATTAAATAATGAAAGTGACCTTATGGTTGACTCGAATACTAACGGGCGACATATTATTGACTATTCTGGTGACGGAAATTTAGAAAATAGACAGTCTACCAGTAATATGCCGCCGGCCGCGGTGGTCTCGCGGTTCTAGGCGCGCAGTCCGGAACCGTGCGACTGCTACGGTCGCAGGTTCGAATCCTGCCTCGGGCATGGATGTGTGTGATGTCCTTAGGTTAGTTAGGTTTAAGTAGTTCTAAGTTCTAGGGGACTGATGACCACAGCAGTTGAGTCCCATAGTGCTCAGAGCCATTTTGAACCAGTAATATGCCTAAACGAAGTTTCTAACCCTTTTTGATGTCTGACGTCATGTCTAACGAAGTGGCGAGAGAGGAATAGTTGCACATCACTAGTATTGCCAGTATGTTCGATGCTATTATGAAACAAATGACACAACATAAACAGGACATTGGCGTATGTATTGACCAACAGATGACGTCTATACGCGCCACTTGAAAACAGCTCTTGATGAGATAAAAAAAACGACATTATGAAATTAAATCAGATTTAACTGCACTTAAAACGTCAAACGACACTTTGTGTAGCCGTGTTGAGGAGATAAATAATAGACTGACTGGACAAGTGTACGACCTCACCGCGAAATTTTCAGAGCTTCCATTACAATAAGAAAACACAAATAAACATGTGACAGATATCCAAGCACAAGTAAACAATCTCAGTAAAACAAGCGAGTCTGTAGTTACTCAGATTAAACCTTATCCGGAAGTGCATGATGATATAAAAACGCGTATTGTTGATGTCGAAAACAAGGTTAACACAATTGACAAACAGTTTTCTGATAAGACTACGCACTGACAGCCAATTTCCATGCACCAATAGAGACTTCCGCATTTGGATTGAGAAAAGAGACAATTTTGACGAGTGCTTACAAGAAAAATTGCCTGCTGTTGTCCACGACACTGTCGCGGAATAAGTAAATAACGATAAACACGTAATCAATCAAGCAATACAAGCTGCCGCCGTGCAATCGAAACAGTCTGACAATTACGTACAACCAGACGTGCAATGACGGTAATAGCACCCAAAATACACAGTTTGGCAATGAGTACAAGTACATTTATGACGCGTACACACCTCACACTACGTACTCACAGCAACAGTACGCACCTCGACATGATACACTGCATTGCAGTCGTGATAATTATCAACATCTTCCTTGTCATTCGCCAGTTGAACCTTGCAGTAATCATTCTGAAACGAAACATTACTATAACGCAAAGGAAGAGGAGAGCCTTATAAAACACAGCAGCCATTTATACCTGAAAAAAGAACCATACATCCTGACATCTTTCTTAAAGCCTTCGGAAGTGCATTTACTCGTACGTGGCGTGACCGTAAGACGATATCTTATGTTGTCGGTTATATGCAAGGCGACGCAGCGGTATGGGCGTATAATGAAGCCGACAGATGCGTCACGTACGAACAATTTGAGAGAGCCTTTTTATCTAAATTTTGGTCACAATCTGTTCAGGAAGGACGTCACAGGCAGATTGTCGATCCTGAACCATTCAATCATAGGAACGGCAATTTGCGCCGGTATTTTGAGAAATATTTAAATATGGGACATTTGCTTGACGAGCCTGTTCCAACGCGTGACATCCTCTGCACATTGAAGGCAGGACTGCCATTTAATATCAAAGAAAAACTTCTTCACATCCCAGATAACGACGAAGAGGATTTTCTCACAGTTCTCGATTCTGTTGATAAGCTTTACGAGGACCAGCGTTGCGTAAGGCAAAACAGTTGCTACAATGTTTAGACCAGCGCCATTTGCTACGCAGGGTAGCCAACCCAATTCCGGCGCGCCGGCCGCGGTCGGACACGCAAGCCAATAGAATCAATCACTTTAAATGGCAAATGTATATACACAACACAACCAACATGCTCAACACAGCACAAACAGCAATTTTAACGCTTCTTATTCTACTGGCGGTAATACAAATAAGAGACAGTGCAACTACAACAACAATTACAACGGTAATAATAATTATCAGAATGGTAACAAGAATTTTAAGAGAAATCACAGAGCGAAGAAACACGGTTAAAAATACATGAACGGACCTTTAACGAAAATGCTATGCTCAAGCGCCGAGTGTTTGTAAACCATAAATTTATGTAAATTCATTACTATATTTCATTATGTGGTCTCGATTCACTTACGAATGAGCCAAAAACATTAATTAAAACAGAATGCCCATCTAGTAATGAAGAATGAATAAAAATATTGTCTATGGCTGTGCTATTGTCCCCCTGACCCTAGTTGAACAAAATACAGTTTGCATCAGATCATATGAATTTAGGAGATCTACCAAAATCCTTTTTCTTGAACAAAAAATGGTTCAAATGGCTCTAAGCACTATGGGACTAAACTTCTGAGGTCACCAGTCCGCTAGAACTTAGAACTACTTAAACCTAACTAACCTTAGGACATCACACACATCCAGGCCCAAGGCAGGATTCGAACCTGCGACCGTAGCGGTCGCGTGGTTCCAGACTGTAGCGCCTAGAACCGCTTGGCCACCCCGGCCGGCGTTCTTGAACAATCATATAGAAATTTTTTATTGAAGTCAACACATATAACTAACTTCTGGTGCTTCCTATAAAGTGAATCAAGAACACTCTCTAGCTTGAACAGATATGCTCTGAAGTCAGAGTTAGGGAAGCTATAAACAATAACAATTAGAAGTTTAGTTTCACTAAATTCAACTGCCCCTGCACGACATTCAAATATCTGTTCAGCACAGTGGATTTAAATGGAATACTATTTTTTATGAGGGAGGCATAGCATATCTCAGGATAGTATTCGCCATCTGTGCGATCGACTGGATATCAGAGTCGGCGACTGCGTTGCCGCCCGTGAAGGCTACACCACGCGCTGATATGGGTTTTTCAGCATGGGTCGATACCTGGTACCTCAGAAGCACTTGTGCTATTGATCAGTAAATGTAATCATTTCCTGTACCCTATACGCACTTTTGCAACAATAAATCTTAGTGAATTGGACACCTCTAAAAGGGTGTACTAATTTTTCTCTGTTACTGTATAAAGCAAAAATGAACTACGTACTGCCTTACAAATATTGTTTATTGCATTTTGTATGTACACATTTTCTTGAGCAAGCAATTTTTTGAAATGTTTCGACAATATTTTTCCATTTTTTTCGGGTCTGCAAGGTGTGCGGAATTTACCACGCGATAATTATCGTACTATTCTAGGAACATTGCTTTTTTTACTGTTGCCGCTATATTCCGATTTCGTACAAGAACGATGGTTCCTCGTAACCTGACTTTCATAGCACACTATAGTCAGAATACACGCAATTTTGGCGCCTGCAAGCGGCGGGAGCACCTTGCAGTAGACAGCGCGAATACTAGCGCCTTGTAGCGGCTGGCGGAGGTACTCGGTGTGCAAACACTGGCTGTTCTCGGCAGCTTTCGCCATCTGGCTGCAGTCGTAAAACCCCGTAAAGAACAGGGCGTGAAGCACGATCGGCAGCGCTGCGACTAATACACCACCAGTGGAAGAATGTTCCTCTCGGAGCACAGAAAAAGCGAATACGCTCCTCTTTAGTAAAACTCTGACTGAAAAGTGTGGTATGAGCTGCCTCCTTCTACCTTCCTCAGCGCCTTTAAAAATGTTCCCAAAATTTGGGAAGCGAACATTTTTGCCCACTTTCTAACATGCATTTCACCCCACACTCCCACAACCTCCCCTAGCTGTAACTCGCTGACACCCACTAGTCCACTGCCATCTACTCCCAATTGTTCATTCTTACTCACTCATTTAGCCCAACTCTTTGTCATGATCTCTTTTTGGCTCTCCAACTGTCACTCTCTCCCGTCTCACAGCCACAGGCGCCTTCGTTCTGTCCAACTACTACGCATTTCTCTCGGTGTCACTTTCTCCCTCTTGCTCTCTCTTACTGCTACTATCTCATCCATTCCTTCCCACTGATGCCGTCTCTTCTGTCACTATCTCTCTCTTCCTCTTTGTCATTGTCATGGACACTGTCGCTCATAATCAGTGGCTCTCACACACTTCCACCTCCTCCTTCTAATTATTCCTCTTGCAGTGGCACTCTCTCCTTCACTCTTTTCCTTGCACTGTTCTGTCACTGTCAGCTATGTTCCACTGCCACTGTGTCCCTCTCTGTCTCTCACACTGCCGTTGTCTCCTTCTGCATCACAAACACTGTCTATTATCTTCCAGTATTTATTACTTTTCCGTCTGTTTTCCACTGCCGCTGTCTTCTTCTCGCTCAGCATAGAAAGCGCTAATACTTTCCCATGCCAAAATTTGTTGGGAAAAACTTTAAAAAGTGCTGATAGAATAAAACAGCTGGTACTCCACTTTTCAGTCTTTTAATAAACAGGAGCATATTCGCTTTTTCTGTGCTCCGATTGGAGCATTTTTCCTCTAGTTCCCTTCTTTTCCCTGCTACAGCAGAGCTTGTCACTCACATGAAAGGAACTCTGTGGGCCATTAAAATTTTGGTAGTTTCATTATGTGATTGAAATAACAATAAACTATACAATTTTACACCTCAGACCATACTTTAAGTACACAACACGGGCTTCCCAGAAATCTTCTGATGATAAGAGAGACACTTTACAGTATGTTTCCCTGTGCTACGTCACTTTATAAACTACGTTTTCGCCTCATACCGGATTTTACGTGCGTATTTTACGGTACCAGTGGGGTAGAAACGGCTAAAGATATCAAAAAAATTTTCAAGGTTAATCGAGATCACGATCCCACGAATATATTGTAAAAATTACAGCCATTTGCTGAGCATAACAGTCTTGGGAATCTTCGGCTTCGTTTTGGTACCCGAACACCGTGTTTTTCCGATTTTCTCAGCAACTGCCCATGAACTAAGTGGTGAATCGACAAGTCCCTTAAGGCGCACCATAGACCAAATCTATTTCAGAAAGAACCAACTGATTTGCTCCATTTTCCTGAGCTGGAGGAAGTGTGTAATATCCAAACTTTGACCCTGTACTGTAGCACAGTTATAGTAAGACGATCCTTTTGTTGGGTATACAAATGATCCCTATCCACAGGGCTATCCACAGCATTTCTATCAGCAACAACAGGGCTAGAGCTGTGAACCCCGGAAAAATCCTATTTTTATACGCATCATTTTGGAACGTATTAGGCAGCACATGCTGTCGCATGCAGACCGATTCACAGATTGTCAGCAATATTCGATCAGTCACAGTATTTAATAACTTTCAGGGTCAATTGAGTGATAAAGTACCATACGTACACAAAAATATACTGGATCAGCCGTAAGGTTGCTATTAGTGCTAAAGCGTCATCGAATCACTGTACAATATTAATAAACATTTTCTTAAATAATTAATTTCGATTGTTGGTAAAGGAATAAACCTTTAATACTAGGCCACATAAGAGCGTGACTTCAGTTTCGTTGCATAAGAGCGCGTTTGCTGTAGTATGATACAGTCTGTTCTCTCTTTGTCCCCTCGCTGTTATTGTTTCGTCCGGATGCATGGTGTACATTTTTACAAGGTCGTACTGGGATGCAAAGGAATTACACGACGTTCGAACAGCGGCAACTAATGCTTCACCACGTAAAGCGTCGCAGTCACAGAGATATTGCTAATTTACCGATTACGCTCAGAAGTACGGTTGAGGATACTGTAAGAGGGTTTGAGGAGGAGGATCGCACAGAATCAGTCCCTCAAAAAAGGCACTCATAAATGAAAAAAGAAAGGCGACTGATCGTGATAAAAACTAAACGTAATCCCCCATTAAGTAAGTGAATTAACGGTCCGCAGAGTTATCCGTGAAGAAGGATACAACAGAAGCCCACACGGGAACAGAGAGAACTGAAGCTCTAGTTCACAAGGGGCCACATTAAAAAAGCATCAGGGTTGTGGAATGACGTTATATTTCCTGATAGCAAATTCAACATTTTCCAAGAGATGGAAGAACTATGGTGTAGCGAAAACAACTGATGAGGTGTCAGCTAATTGTTTTCCTCCTATAGTACAACATGGCAGATGGACTGGTTTCATTATACTGGTTTCATTATCTGAGATCAGAAAGATTACATTCATTGACAGCCCAATAAAAAAGGAATGATGTCTCAACATCGTGATGCATAATTTGCATAAGAGTGCAGAAAAATTTGGAATTATTTCTAAATTCAAGTATTTTTGGAAAATACGGCCCGATCATATCTGGGTAAAGAATGGCTTCTTTAGCACTATACCTAAAATTATTCTAATAGAGAATTTACGAGACGAGCTCGTTAGAAGAATCGAGAAAACTACAATCAACTCGAAAGAAGATCTAAAAAAGAAGTTGAAGGAAGAATTTTTAACTAACTTGGACCGACTAAATCGCAAAAATCTTTGGTAACCCGTAAGAGAGTTTAAAGTGGTGATAAAGCAAATTACTAAGCTCCCATTTCATTCTTGTGCTAGTTGAAAACCCGGTGTTACCCTGATATTTGTTAATTCTAGTCTTCTGTTACTACATATCTTCCTCCCACCTTTCTCAGTCCATCTCTTTCTCCCCTCTCCCTGTTCATCTTCTCCTCTTTCCTTCTTCTCTCCATTTCATCCTCCCCCCTCTGTCTGTTTATGTCCTCCTGCCCCCCCCCCCTCTCTCTCCTATCTCTTCCTTTTCCTGTCTGAGTCCATCTGCACCTCTTTCCTTTCTCCATCTCCTCTTCTCCCCTCTTTCTGCCCATCCCCCCCCCCATCTGTCTGCTCATCTCTAGTTCCTCCCCTCTCTCGGTTCATTTCCTCATCCCCCTCCTCTTTCCACGTTATCACAAAATGTTCAAATGTGTGTAGATTCCTAAGGGACCAAACTGCTGAGGTCATCGGTCCCTAGACATACACACTACTTACACTAAAAATAATACACACACCCATGCCCGAGGGAGGACTCGAACATCCGGCGGGAGGGACGCGTAATCCGTGACAAGGCGCCTCTAACCGCGTGGCCACTTCGCGCGGCCACGTTATTACGCTCACCCCAATAGATGGCTGCTGGTTGTCGGCCCCACAGCATTTTTTTACAGATTGTAAATAGTGTGTGAATCAGATTTGGCTGAAATCGTTCCAGGGGTTCAGAACCTGGTTTCTACCCGTGGTTTTGCTCGAATACGAACATTTCAGATATATATCACAAATATCTACCATAGATCACCAGTATTTGTACACACATTTTACCTGTATGTCTACCGAATTTCGTCCTGCAGTTTCATTTTCACGCAGCTCAGTATCCATGACGTCGTATCTCCTGAACTACGCGCTGTACAATAATATAACGTTTCTGGTGTATTCAGCGATGTATATGAATACTGTTTGCAAAATGTGTCGCGAAGAAGCAATAAGTTAAAACGTCATTCCTGATGTGAGGGTTTTACCGCAAGAACAGCGAAAATGTAGTAAGCGATAAACTCTTTTCCTTTCATCTCTTTGTGCTGTTTGTCACTGAGAGAAGGACTCGTAAGGTATGAAATTATAATAAATGAAAAGCACTAGTTTACTTTCGTCTACAAAAAACCGACGGAAGACTCAATTAACATGTTTCAGTTTATGTTTCTAAGTTGGCTGCTAGTCACTAAGTGCTCCCATTCTCAAATACTGGATGAATGAAGTCCGGGCATTCAAGCGTCATGGGATACTTGTAACATTTCCGGAAATACGAGAATGGGGAAACAAAATTTTCTTTGACTAACGTTTGAATTTGTATTTACGATACGGGAGGACGGAAACTTTATAATTAGCAGTCCCGTTACGTAATATCAAAGTACCTAATTTGGCTTCATTTAGACACACAACTACTAAAGTTTGACATGATTCCTCAACTAATTATTTTCATTGAAAGTTATAATGAAAACTCTGTATAATTCGTATGCAGCTATTCCTGCCCGAGCGTAAAATACATCGTTAGCAGTAAGTCAATAATTGACCACGCGCGGGAGATTTTAAACTACCGCGCTGAAAGAGCATCGACTTAGAAAAGATCTGATTATAATCTGCTGCATAAAAAGTAAATTTACATTTAGAAAAAGATTTATACTTTAATAGGGCTCGATGTGTGGCAGTTGGCGTCTCATCGAATGTTCTAGTCAACGTAATGCTACCAAATTCTGATGACTTACAAAGAGTTTCTAATTATCATTTATCAATGGGATACAGTGTCGAACTCCTTGAAATAAAACAAGTTATTACCTGAATTAATTAGTATTCAACTAATGAAATTACACTAGTGGATTAAGGCATGCTTGACTCAAGATACTTAAGGGAAGGGAACAATAGTCGATAGTAGCTTTTTATCGTTCATCACGATATTATAGATTATAGAGTTCACTGATACTAGATCAATCATATCCCTCCTTTGATTTTCATACAATTACAATTCATGTTTGGGAAAAATGATGTTACTAACAATTTGTCACTGTCCAATACCGTCTTCATAAACCACGATTTTGTAAAGAAATTTCTAAGTCCACTTGGAGGCGATACATACACTGCTTTCAAACTCCCACCCCGACCCCTGTGAAAAGTAGGTGGTTCTTACTGCGACAGCGATAATTTCCAAACAGTAAGTGGTATGTGTACCAAGTTTGGTTGAAATTGGTTCTGTGGTTTAGAAGGAGATGTGAAACATACATACATACATATGGATTCAAGAACAATTACATCTCACCAAGTATTAAATACACTACTGTGCTAAGCTATGAAATATTATTTAATAAAACACGAAACTAATATTCCTGTCTTTCTGGAAGAAGAAAGCGACAATCGCATGGATTATAGAAACAAGGAAAGATTTAGAAAGAAATCAACATCAAAGAATCGGAAGTAACAGACAGAAATCTTTTCAAGAATAAAATATTAAATTTAGAAGGCTTACAATGCGGAACAATAATAACTCAAGAACAACATGGACAGAAAAAAAGAAAAGAAGGAAAAGACAACATGAGAAGAAGATGAAGGAGTACTGGAAAAACAGAAAACAACAAAGAAAGAAGAGGAATTGAAGTTGTCACGTGATCCTAGTTGGTCAATATGAAAATGAGTAAAAATATTTAATTACATTATTTAAGAAATTGTGTGCCGTAAATCATATTTGCTAAGAGAATACATTTTCCATTTACTGTTTGTTAAACGTATATATGAAAATAAAAATAAACTAATGAAAACACTGAACTGAACCAGCGTTAATGTGAGCTTCTGTACGTGAGAAGGACAGCGACAGCTTATGACGTCTTTATAACGACGCCGTTTTCAGGCAGCTCATGGAATAAACGCTATTTTTTTCAGTGTTTCTGGCCAATAATTTTTGATTATGACGATGAAGTCTTGTGTTGCAAGTGATTGTACCGGAACAGATGTCCAAGGGAGTAACATCTCATTACATGGGTTAAGTCGTTTTGAAAATACTCAGATTTTGCAAACACATTTTTTGAGACTAAGTGATTTAAACTAGTGACTGATATTACTATAGAGCTGATGGCTGTGGTCTTCTTGTGTACAAATCGTACCGATTCACAGACAAAGGTCATTTCATTTACCAGTCTCACAAGTGTACAGTGGTCTGTTAATAATTCTATTGTCTACCTTCTTTCAGTCCACATTACAAATTCCGTAATTCCTTTCCACAGAATAGTAAAAATGGCACCAGTGAACCCACTGATGAACGACCTTAAAAAGAAAATATAAACGTCGAAACAACTCTATGTAGTAAAGATTAATGCCTGGGCGTCTTATAAATGCGGCCTTTGGTATTGGATAAAAACTAGTCAGGTGATACATCACGCGTTTTTTATGTTCTTCAACATTTACAAACGGAAAAAACCAGAAATGTACGGTTTCGGAGAAATATGCATTAGACTGCGAAATGTAAAACGCATTTTCTCCATACTTTTTTCTATATGACTACACAGGAGATTGTCCTGGACAAGTTTCAATCAGCTTAATGTACTGTTTCATTCTATTTATAACTGCATTCAGCTAATGTTTGTTATAATTTGTATGAAATTTGCCAGAAGCACCGTATTGTCATCGCCTTAATAGTCGGCATAGTGAAAGGAAAATTTCACAGGCAGAATGTTGTATATACAATTGTCGAAATTAACAGCTAAATTTTGTTTCTTTCTATTCAGAAATGAAGAAAGGAGGATATAAGAAACAGACAAAGAGGAAGAGAGAGCGTTCCTCCTCAAAAAGAGCGTTCTATTTGGTGCTAAAGAATGACTTGGAAAATTAATTGGACTGGAAAGATAAGAAACAGGGATACCCTCCACAGGAACGGCGAGGAAAAACGATATGGATAACAGTAACTGACTGAAGGGCAAGATGATAGATCATGTGATAAGACAACAGAGGAGAGCTTTAGTGGTATTAGGTGCACCCATAAAGGGTAAATGTTATAGAGGGAGGCAGAGAATGGAACATATAGAACAAATAAATGAGGGTAAATGGTGTAAGTGTTACTTTGAGATGAAAACGTTGGCACAAGAGAAGAGATGGAATCATGATGGGCTACATCAAGCCAGTCAGAAAACTGATGACCCAAAACAATCTATGATCTAAGTTCATGACGATCCAGCTCATTTATGTTATTCACTGTGATTTTAGTGCTCCAAGTGGACAGCAAGCTATACGGTTATCTGTGGCATCTGGTGGCCCTGTATCGTATGGTCACGCAATGGGATAGTAGGGGAATGCGAGAGCAAAAAGTTTCTCTGTCCCACAGCCCAACATTGCTTCAGAGCAGGGCTGTGTCGGCACAAGCCAGATGCAAGGAGTAAACATTTCGACATGGTTAATCGGTCACCAAGAGTATAATGTCGACACTCCTTTATGAGAGTACGAGGAAGCTCAGTGGAAAAATTTAAGACAAGGGCACACCGAACTGCCTTCATTGCCCTTGTAACATTAAATAAGATGCTCTAGATAGGATGCAACGACTATCGGGGATTTGAGGAAGCAGTTAAAATGCTGAAACAAACCTGTCAGTTAAATGTAGCGGGACTAGAGACTGCTGAGCACTCGGAAAAGAGGACCAGTTCGGTATTATGAATGATGTCTCACAGCAAAGCTTTATCTCAGTTCAGTATAAATACTCTGACTAGGTAGATTAGCGGCAGTCGATCAGTAAGATCAATGGCATCCATATCATTCGCACTCAGTTCTCTGATTATTGAACTGCAAAATATTGCAGAAGATTATTCCAGTACTAACACACTGTAACAATCAAACTCTCACTGCCTGACATAACGAGCGCAGATCTGTAACCACAGACAACTGACATTCGAGTCCACTATATATGCTGTCTTTTGATGGGTAGTCCCTATGTCCATCAGCACTGTTCCAAACTGGGATCTGAACTGCTCTGATATTTCGGCATCGTATTGGCGGAGGGTCTACTGGACCAGTAACCAGGATCAGCGCACATCGCAACATCAGACTTCATGGCACCTGACACCGCAGTCCATCTGATGGCAGAGAGAGCAGTGACCAGAAAGTGACAGAGCACTCTCAGGGCAGTGCGCATATCAGTCACACATGTACCGTGGTCAAGCCTCCTTCACAGCGGATCTGCCCCATGGGAAGCGCCTGCAGATCAGAGTGCTGGCAACCCGCCAGATCAGAAGTCGCTGGCTTATGTTTTGGCTGGCACAGCGACCTCTGGTAGCCTTGAGCCTGCCACTAATGACAGCAAATTACGCTACAGCCTACGTAGCAACCGGCCATCGGTGACGCCACAGCTATGAGATGAACTGAACAATAAATGGACTAATAGCTAATCTTATTTTATTAGTGTCAAACGATGCACCACAGGTCGCAGTCACACATCCTCACAAACCAGTAGAAGTTTCCAATCCAGAAGTGGGCAACTCCTTCAACATCCTTCGCGTTGGTTTGCATAATGGAGTCTAACTGTTTGTAGACCTGTAGAAAAAAGAAGATGACATCAAATTGATCACTTTTACGTTTTATAACGACTCTGAGAGGTCACTACATTTGCAAAACGTTGACGCACAATAATTAATGGCCGAATGTAATTAATCACATGACAGTCAAACAACGTTAATACCAAAGCAAGTAAAACTGTTGTAGTTTGGTTACTCATTAAAGGAAACCTGTTCACCTCCTGTGTTGAAAACAAATTATTTAGTGACGTGTTTTAATACAGTCTGCTGTGACGTCTACAGCTAGTCATGTTTTCAATTGGTCCCACTTGACTTTTAAGAAAATAATCTTTTGCTCTGGCATTATTTATTGTAGATTTTTTATCTGTAAAATATGACACATTTGCACGGTACAATCATTTCATCCAGCACTTGGTCACTTCCTGGCACAACTACTTAATTAAGGTTTTAAGTCTCAGCGTAAGCATGTTTTTGTTTGTAAAGCCTAAGTTTTGTAGTTCTCAGCATATTAATATGTGTCAATATGTTTATTTTTAACTCCCTACTCACTGTCATCGTGATAGCTAGACTGCTTGTAGCACTTCTGCTGATTTCATGCGATATTTTACAGTCACCCTCTACGGACACCGCCTGTCAGTAGCGGAGAGCCGGAAAAGTGGTCAGGCCAAGGTATTCCTATTTTTAAAGCTGAGTAGCAGTAGATGAAAATGCATAGAAATGAGCGACTGTAATCTGCATCTGTTGAAGTATTATATACTATAGTTTAATCACCTTTGGATTAAATTAAGTATTTTAAACAATTAAATTTTCAAAAAGTGTCAAAATGATCACTTTGCCCAACATGAGCAGACAAAGTGACCACTTAGTTTTGAATAAAAAAACAGGGGAAAATAATGATTTGACAAAAAACTAAATATACATTGTCGCCATTGGGGTCCTGGGAGCTATAAGTTGCTGAGATCGCGTGGTAAACGCTTTAACGTATTCTTCCTGGAGGGTCCAGTCACTCCATGAAGTCTAAAGTGTTTTGGGTGTGTGGCTCTCTGAAGTTATAATATTTCTTTTGTGGATTTAGTCAGCCTGATCTAAGTGAAGTCATCAGTTCGTGTATTTATCAGGGAGAGCATTGTATTAAGTGCCAATTGTGTTTCCTTTGGACTAACAAACTCTGTACGTCATTTGAGGAACACAGATTGACTTTTATTTGTAAAAACTGTTAGTTCGAATAATGTTTCTCTATAAAATACAGGGTGTATAAAAACAACCAGCCGATTTGGCACGTCTATACTCCTGTACTAAGAAACATATACAATAAATTTTGTTTTTTGATGGACGGGAAACTCAGAAAGTTCTTTTTCTTACCTTTTCATACGTGTTAAATTTACCCCCTAAAGATGCACGGCATATGTTAATGCGGTATTCAAATTGTTCCTACACTGAGCGAGCATGCCACAGCTGTTGTTAATGCGATGTCTCAGTTCATTCATTGTCGTTGGTAACGAATGTACATAAACAAAGTCTTTTATAAAATCCCACAAGAAATAATCACATGTAGTCAGGTCCGTTGACTTTAGAGGTCAGTAATGTAAAGCTGAATCATATGGTCCAGCGTCAGACACTCGGGGATGGCCTGGCGATTTGCCTTTACACAAAAAACCAGTTTCTCGGAATTGTTCATGGAATCGTCTAATGCTCTATGCTGTGGGAGGATCCAGACCGTATCTAGTACGAAAGTCACTCTGAACAGTTATTGCTGACCCGCACTGCGTAAAACGTAGAACACAAACGCTTTTTGTTGTCCCGACACCATTTTTACTAGAACTGAAGTGGGCGCACACCGCTGCTACCTAGCGGAAACCACGTAAAACTCGAGAGTTTGCTCTTTCCAACAGTACGTTGTTCACGCACGTATCTCAATTGATATAATAGTTCTGATTTTTTAAAAATAGGATGATTCTCTTTGATACACCCTGTATTTTATTGCGAAACATGAATTGAATGACAGTTTTCACAAATAAAAGTCAAACTGTGTTCCTAAGAGTTTGTGATTCCAGAGGGAGCACAATTAGTACTTAATCCACTGCTCTCCCTGATAAATATACAAACTGCCAACTTAACCTGGATCAAAATAACTATATCCACAAACAAAATTGTAACTCCGGAGAGCCACACAGAAAAAGTTTAGACTTTATGGAGTGACTGGGTCATCCAAGGGGAATACATTAAAGCATTTACCACGCGATCCCAGTAGCTTATAGACCCCAGGACCCAAATAGCAACTTTGCCCGCCATAGCTTCTTTGCCTAGCTCTACCCTACATTACTTCTGCCTGATTTTAGCTGTGGTTGTATCTTTGCGTTCCCACTTCACAGTCACATCGCTAACAGACGACTTGGGCAGCTTTGGAAAGGCTGAAATGTCCCTATTGTATTTGTTAATACAGGTGGCATCCAATGACTAGTCCACGTTCTAAGTTACTGAACTCTCCTGATAGACCGATTCTGCTGTTGCTGCTAGTCTGCTGACAACACAACACTCCCCAGCTCCTTTTATACTGGTAGGTCTGTCTCTCGTGAACCTAGTGGTCACTTTGGAATTATTTAGGGGTGTCCGAATACTTTTGATTAGATACTGCTCGTTATTGGCTGCAGAATAGTTGTAGATCGTCTTCGATAAAGGTTCTCTAAATTTCCCCAGCAGGGTTTCGCGTCTCTGAATTCGTTCGATGGCTGTAATCATTGCCACTTGATAGCCGGACGGAGTGGCCGTGCGGTTCTAGACGCTGCAGTCTGGAGCCGGGCGACCGCTACGGTCGCAGGTTCGAATCCTGCCTCGGGCATGGATGTGTGTGATGTCCTTAGGTTAGTTAGGTTTAATTAGTTCTAAGTTCTAGGCGACTGATGACCTCACAAGTTAAGTCGCATAGTGCTCAGAGCCATCTTCCCACTTGATACGGTCACCAAACAGTACAATAATATTCAAGAATTGCACTTTATTTTAAATTTATGGAAACCGAAGCGAAATTTCCACATTTTGAATTAAATGATTCGGAGTGGCCGTAAAATATTTTCATTCGAAGTCACGACAGGTTTCGCGTCAACTGAAGACTCAACCAAAGGTGAAAGACATTCTGTTTGACATAAAGGCCGTATAGCCAGTTCCCATCATTCACTTGAATTTATAAACCCAAAGCATCTACATCTACATGGTCGCTCTGCAATTCAAACTTAAGTGCCTGGTAGAGGGTTCATCGAACCATTTTCATACAACTTCTCTACCATTCCACTATAGAATGGCGCGTGGGAAAAAGAAACACCTAAATCGTTCCGTTCGAGCTCTGATTTCCCTTATTTTATTATTATAATCATTTCTCCCTACGTAGCTCGGTGTCAACAAAATATTTTCGCATTCGGAAGAGAAAGTTGGTGATTGAAATGTCGTAAATAGATCGCACCGCAAAGAAAATCGCCTTTGTTTCAGTGACTGCCACCCCAACTCGCGTATCATAACAGTGACACTCTCATCCCACCCCTATTGCGCAATAACACGAAACGAGCTGCCCTTCTTTGCACTTTTTCGATGTCTTCCGTCAACCCCACCTGGTAAGGGTCCCACACCGCGTAGCAATATTCCAAATATTCCGGCAGAGGACGGACAAGTGTAACGTAGGCTGTCTCTTTCGTGGGTTTGTCGCGCTGAAAGTGATACGCCTTAGTTAAAATGAAGGTGACACCCCAGAACCGTGCCACAAGCAGGAAGGTGGTTGAGCGGTAGCAGGCATGCACAACTTCCCACGTGAATAACTAAGATGAAAGGAAATGGGATTTGAAAGAGAGAGGAAGGAAATGATGGCTTCCAACCGCCGAGGACACTGCGGCAATCCAACTGGTAGAGTAGAAAATTTGTGCCACATCGGGACTCGAACCTGGACTCTTCGCTTCTTTAGGATGGTTGCCTTAACCGCCTCTGTCATCTTTTTTTATTAAACTCATTTTGTTTGTTGCATTTCTTCAGGGCGGACGTCCCATGACACCCGTTCAAGTTTATAGTTGATCCAATCACTCAGTTTCTTTTATTACAGAGAGTAGCTAACCCTCTGACGGAACACGCTGAGCTACCGTGCCGGCGCCATACGGGCACGCTTCCCGTCAACCCCAAATTCCTAATTTTCCGCACCACTACTCGCAAATTTCTGATTCTCGTAGGGGTTCGGACGTTGGTTGTGTATCCACACTGAAACTTTTTCATGAAATAGTCGTCACACATGTAGAATTATAGACATGAGTGGTGCCTTTCCGCTGGGCATCTCCTACACGATGCCGTTCCTATCTATAGAACTGCCCGCGCTGCAATTGCGGGCATTCTGCCTTGCCTGCTGCCGCTGTAAGGAGGTTACATGTCGCTTATAGTTGTTACATAGAATCTCTGTCACCTGAGGATGAGTGTTCAGTTCACGCGGAACCGGTCGTGACTGTGAATAAAAGAATTTACAGCCACCCGATTCAGTTCATTCAAAATTCTAGAACTGATCGTACTAGTGTCTTGCATGCGATTTCCTTTACAGACAGACCGCATTTCTCCAGAATCCTTCCAACAACACTACGTCTTCCATTCTCCTTCCCTAAAAGTGATTCTTCGTGATCATTCCATTTCACATGACTTTTTAGTGTCACCATAAATACTTATATAATGTGATGTGTTCAAGATATTCACTATTACGTATACAGGGTGGTCCATTGATCGTGACCGGGCCAAATATCTCACGAAATAAGCGTCAAACGAAAAAACTACAAAGACGAAACTTGTCTAGCTTGAAGGGGGAAACCAGATGACGCTATGGTTGGCCCGCCAGATGGCACTGCCATGGGTCAAACGGATATCAACTGCGTTTTTTAAGTAGGAAGCCCCATTTTTTATTAAATATTCCTGTAGTACGTAAAGAAATACGAATGTTTTAGTTGGGCCACTTTTTTCGCTTTGTGATAAATGGCGCTGTAATAGTCACAAACATATGCCTCACAATTTTAGACGAACAGTTGGTAACAGGTAGGTTTTTAAATTAAAATACAGAACGTAGGTACGTTTGAACATTTTATTTCGGTTGTTGCAATGTGATACATGTATGTACCTTTGTGAACTTATCATTTCTGAGAAAGCACGCTGTTACATCGTGATTACCTGTAAATACCACATTAATGCAATAAATGCTCAAAATGATGTCCGTCAACCTCAATGCATTTGGCAATACGTGTAACGAGTAGTTCGCCTTTCGTAATGTTCGCACATGCATTGACAATGCGCTCACGCATGTTGTCACGCGTTGTCGGTGGGTCACGATAGCAAATATCCTTCAACTTTCGCCACAGAAAGAAATCCGGGGACGTCAAATCCGGTGAAAGTGCGGGCCATGGTATGGTGCTTCGACGACCAATCCACCTATCATGAAATACGCTATTCAATACCGCTTCAACCGCACGGGAGCTATGTGCTGGACACCCACCATGCTGGAAGTACATCTCCTTTCTGTCATGCAGTGAAACATCTTGTAGTAACATTGGTAGAACATTACGTAGGAAATCAGCATACATTGCACCATTTAGATTGTCATTGTTAAAATAGGGGCCAATTATCCTTCCTCCAATAATTCCGCACCATACATTAACCCGCCAAGTTCGCTGATGTTCCACTTGTCGCAGCCATCGTGGATTTTCCGTTGCCAAATAGTGCATATTATGCCGGTTTACGTTACCGCTGTTGGTGAATGACACTTCGTCGCTAAACAGAACGCGTGCAAAAAATCTGTCATCGTCCCTTAATTTCTCTTGTACCCAGTGGCAGCACTGTACACGACGTTCAAAGTCGTCGCCATGCGATTCCTGGTGCATAGAAATGTGGTACGGGTGCAATCAATGTTGATGTAGCATTCTCAACATCGACGTTTTTGAGATTCCAGATTCTCGCCCAATTTGTCTGCTACTGATGTGCGGATTATCCGCGACAGCAGCTAAAAACACCTACTTCGGCATCATCAGTTGTTGCAGGTCGTGGTTGACGTTTCACATGTGACTGAACACTTCCTGTTTCCTTAAATAACGTAACTATTCGGCGAACGGTCCGGACACTTGGATGGTGTCGTCCAGGATACCGAGCAGCTTACATAGCACACTCCCATTGGGAATTTTGATCACAATAGCCATACATCAACACGATATCGACCTTTTCCGCAAATGGTAAACGGTCCATTTTAACACGGGTAATGTATCACGAAGCAAATACCGTCCGCACTGGCGGTATGTTACGTGATACCACGTACTTATACGTTTGTGACTATAACAGCGCCATCTATCACAAAGCGAAAAAAAGTGGTCCAACTAAAATATACATATTTCTTTACGTAGTACACGAATATGTAATAAAAATGGGGGTTCCTATTTAAAAAAAAAAGCACAGTTGATATCCGTTTGACCTATGGCAGCGCCATCTAGCGGGCCAACGATAGCGCCATCTGGTTTCCCCTTCAAGCTAGACAAGTTTCCTTCTTTGTAGGTTTTTCGTTTGACGCTTATTTCGTGAGATATTTGGCCCGGTCACTATCAATGGACCACCCTCTATAATAAGATGCTACAGGCGTCTTGTTGTTTTTTATGTATTTTAAAATGGCTGCTATTCGTCACCCAAGTGGAAATTTTGTCCAAGTCTTTGTGCAATTCCTTGGGATCGTTCAACGAAGATATTTTCGTGTACACAACAGCAATCATCAGCGAACAACCTTACAGTGCTGCTGATCCTGTCTGACAAATCGTTTATGTATATTGGAAACATTAGAGCCGCTATTTCTCTTCCTTGGGGCACACCCAATGTTAATTTCTGTTCTGTATAACATTCGCCATACAGTGTAACGCGCTGTACTGGTATTCGCGTACACTCTAAGAAAAAGAGAAGCACTACGTAGGAATTATATGAATAGGGTGGAAATCGGTAGACGTTATGCACACGCACAGACAGCTTTACAAATTGAGAAAGTCAATAACACGTTGGTCGACCTCTGGCATTTATGTAAGCAGTTATTCGGCTTGGCATTGGTTCACAGAGTTGTTGGTTGCCCTCCTGAGGGATATCGTGTAAAATTCAATCCGACTGGCGCGTCAGATCGTAAGAATCCCGAGATGGTTGGAAGACCGTTCCCATAATGCTCCAAACGTTCTCAACTGAGGAGAGATCTGGCGATCTTGCTGATCAAATGGAGTTTGACAAGCACGATGACAAGCTGTAGAAACTCTCGCCGTGTGTTGGCTTACATTTCAGCAAGATAATGTCCAGGATGTCTTGACGTACCGCTGTGTTGTAAGGGTGCCTCAGATGAGAATCAAAGCAGTCAAGCTATGAAAAGAAACGCTGCCCCAGGCCATCAGTTCTGGTTGTTGTGCTATATGGCGGGCGACAGCTTGGTATCCCATGGCTGTCTGGGGGCTTTTGCTGGTCAGCAGGGCTCGCTTCGAAGTTGGACCCATAACTGAAAACAGTTCTACTCGTCATTGAGATTCCAGGCCGAAGACGTGTCTGGAGACGCCGTGGACTGCGATGGGATACCAACCTGACTGTCGCCCGCCATATGGCTTGAGAACCAGCAGTATTGATCTATGGTGCCATTTATTATCATAGAAGGATGCATTTGGTTGTCATCCGCGGCGCCCTTACAGCACAGCGGTACTTAGGCAATATTCTACGTTCTTTTTTGTTGTCCTTCATGGCGAGCTCTTCTGGGCTTAAATCTGAGCGAGATAATTGCTACTCTAACACGTACTTGTCTTCGTACTTGCCAAAGTTTATGTTGACCAACAGGTCGCCGGTTTCTCCCCAGTTAAGAAAGCTTGGAGCATTACTGGCAGTGCCGCTCAATCAGCTCGGAATTTTGACGAACTAACGCGCCAATTGAACACAATTTGTCACGATATACAGGGTGGCGTAGGAAATGTGTTACCAATTGTTTCTTTCACAATTTACGACGCAAATTAGATATCCCGCTGGGATCTCTACAGCAGTACCAGCAGAGCTTGGAAAAACAAATGAGTTACGAAATGACGTGTAATTCACGATACTGCCGCTAGGAGACTAGTAAGCAGCAATGGCTGACAATGGAAGACTGACGACACAGCAACGATCGGCAATTGTGTTACTTTTTCATGAAACGAAAAGCCTTGTTGTGACTCAGAGGCGTTTTCGACAACAGTTTAACAGACGATGGGTCCCTTGCAAGAAGACCATCCACAGGTTGACGATAAATTTGTACAGGAAGGAACAGTATTGGAAGCGAAGCGACCTCGGCCTAAGCCTGTTTGTTCGCCGGAGAATGTTGAAGCGGTACGAATTTCTGCACAGAGAAGTCCCGGGAAATCGTGTAGAAAGGCAGCCGTGCAACTGGGAATATCCAGACGCACCGTTCAACGCATTCTTAAAAGTGACCTCCATATCTACCCACACATGATGACCTGCGCACAGAAGCTTACTGAAGAACACAAGCAGCAGAGACTACTGTTTGCTCAGTGGGCGGAGGGTAGGGAATAAACTCTCAACAACGTATGGTTTACAGACGAGGCGCATTTTCATTTAGACGGTGTGGTTAACAAAAAAAATGTACGCTTTTGGGCCACTGAAAACCCACAAGTGCTTCATGAACGACAACATTACGCTCCGAGGATTACAGCGTGGGCAGCAATTTCCAGTCACGGATTTATTGGACCCTTTTTCTTTGAAGAAACTGCGAACAGCGAGCGTTATTTGAGCATGCTTCGCAGTAGCTTCATTCCACAGCTTCTTGCTACTGCCCTGCCCTTCAACACGCAGTGGTTCATGCAAGATGGAGCAAGGCCACATACTGCAAACACAGTGTTGGAGTTTTTACACGAGCATTTCGACATGCGGATCATTTCACTCAGGTTTCCAGGTCGCTTCAATGACGGACAAAATTGGTCCCCCAATAGTCCAGACCTCAATCCATGTGACTTTTTTCTTTGGGGGTACCTAAAGGAAAAAAATTTTCCCGAAACGTACACGTGATTTAATGGAGCTCAGAAGACTTACTCTTCAAGCTTGCAGTGAAATTAAGGAAGACATGTGCCGTAGGGTAATCACTAACTTCAGTGTTCGTTTGAAGGAAGTTAGGAAACGAAATGGTGGACATATTGAGCATGTGCTGAGTTAGAACAAATCTCCATGGACGGCTCTTCATTGTAGTATATGTTCCTTTCAGATTGTATTGACAATAAACTTTATATTCAAAACCAAAATGGTAACACATTTCATGCGCCACCCTGTACTTAAGGAGGACATCAAATAACTCCATTAATCAACGCCAACCCAATAACTGCTTGGATAAGAGCCAGAGGTGGACCAACGGGTTATTGACTTGCTCAATTTGTGAAGCTCTTTCTCTCGAAGAAATCAACCAATTTCTCTGAAATTGTGATCATTTGCTTGCCTGTGGTGTGTACATCACATCTACCGCTTTTCCACCCGATTCGAATAATTCTTTCGCGATGCGTCTTTGTCTTCTAATGTATTCATTCAGCCAATCACATATTCGCGAATTCACTTTATTCGCTCGTATTTTTGTTATTAGTCTACGATGTGGTACAAGGTCAAATGCTTTTCCAGTCGACTGCATCTAATTGTATTTTTTACAAACTGTTGTGTATAAATAAAGCAAACTGTGTTGTACACGAGTGGTTTCTTTCCCAGTCCGCGCAGATTCTTTGAGAAAAGAACTCGTAATATCTGTGCTTAGAATATGACCTAGCATACATCAACAGACAGACGCCACTGAAATTGTTCAACGGATCTACGTTTTTTTAAACAGGAGTGACCAATGCGCTTTTCCTGTAACATGTGACTAATCTCTGTGCAAGCGATTCTCGATTAGTGAACAGTGCAAATAAAATATTCGAACCGATTTACTTACAAGAAGAACTCAATTAATTGCAGTCGTATTGAACGAGAAACCTGTATTCAAATAAGGAGGTGGAGCGATTGCTACGGCCAAGAAGAAAGAATTCCAGCACTAATGAAGAACAACGGACGCTGAAGAGGGGAAGTTATTCCTTCCTTTAATTGAGAAGGTTACTGACCGCATCGGAAAAGTTTCGACCAAGCATCCCTTCAAATGACTTTCAAGTCCACGACGAAAATAAAGTTCGTCAGAACTGCAAAAGAGGTAGTTCATTAACGAGCGAAAACTGGTATGTATAGAATTCCGTGAAGTTGTAACCAAGTGTACTTCGAATCACAAAAAGAAGCGTTAACTCTTGTTTACACGAAGACAGAGGAACTGTTGCTTTGAACAAACCCGTACTTTGGTGTAACGGATGGAGGAGCATGCTTTAGTGTGCGGGTACCATCATCATCATCATCATTATCTTCTTCTTCTTTCTCTTCCTCTTCCTAAGTCTAAGCCTTGTAACCGTAAACATTCTTCTCTGTTCAGAGATGTACTATTCATTTATTGATAAGTTTACACTTTCTTACTTCAAACAAACATTCTACAATTTCCTTTGTTGCCCCCCCCCCCTTATCTTTCTTTCCCTGAAATTGTTCAACAAAGTATCCGTTAAGAACTTAGAGTATTCCAGTAACTGTTCATAAAGTTTCTTGTATAGTTGTTATGAGGTGTCGCTGTTCATTGATCTCTTAGAATACATTTTAATTGGGTTTTCCTTCTGTCCAGCTGGTTCTTGTTAGGGTTCTCTAGAGCAAATTTCATCACATCTGTGTGCTTCCTGCCTGTCTTGAACAGTGTCCAGCTTTCACTATCATATAGGAATACAGAGACCAGACGAATATGTTCATTCCGATAGAGATCAAGATGTAAAATTGATCGACACTGAAGTTTCAGCTGAGGCAACGCACTGTCATGTGCGTATCGTATATATCCACATCCACATTTACATACATACTCCATAAGCCACCGTACAGTGCTTGACGGAGGTTTCCACGTACAGCTAAGAGTCATATCGTTTCCTGTTCCACTCGCTTACAGAGTGACGGAAAAACGACTGCGGCAGTAGAATCGTTCTGTAGTTGGCTTCAAACGCCGGTTCTCTGAATTTCCAGAATAGTACCTCAGCCCCCTGCGGGTCCGGGGGTTATAAGAGGCCTGAGGTATTCCTACCTGTCGTACGAGGTGACTAAAAGGAGTCTCACACGTCTCGGTCTTTATGTGATGGTCTCATGTAGGGTTTGATCTCCATTTTTCAAATTTTTTCCAAAAAGCGAGCCAATTGGGAATGGCGCTTTGCATGGTGCATCGCGTCCATTGTGCGCTGAGACCTTTTGCATCTTTCGTCGACGTGGATCTGCACTTTCGCTCATTCTCCAGCTGTTGGACGAGGTCACCCTCTTGGCTGCGTTCTGTACCATCCACTGTGCTGTATCGTTTTCTACGCTGACGATGATAATTGACTTGTTTGCTCATTTGCACCTGATATCCAGCACGGTAGCCAGACCGTTGTGATGGGGCCGCCATGTACCCTGTTGGTTGCAGCCCCATGACTACACAGGGATTGCTCTGCTGATACCTGCGCCGTTAACTCCCCACGCATGTCAAGGAGTAGATGCCTGTCACCCTGAGGCATCGGGACTCCCAGCAATGGCCATCCTGCCAGGTGGCCTTTGCTGCGGCTGGGTGGCACCCGTAGGGAGGGCCCCTGGTCGGAGTGGGTGGCATCAGGGCAGATGACATGCCATGAGGTGTAGTAAATCATCTATAGCTGGTGGTCCACCACCAGCAGTCTCTAAGCGATCCAACATCAATGCAAAGAAATACAACCTCAAATTGTTCCCATCACTGGCCACACCATGGGAGGAACGCCAGGCTAGGGATGGCAGCAAAGCTTATTCGCCCCGGTACCTCGTATGTATGAGAGTTGATGGGGAATCTCTCATCTCAATGAAGCCTCAGTTTTTTGTGGAGCATTTAGAGGACAAGTTTGGGGAGGTGGAGGACTTGTCCAAAATGGGCTCTGGGTTAGTCTTGATAAAAACAGCATCCTCTGCCCAGTCACAGGCATTACTCACTTCTGACAAGTTGGGGGATGTTTCTGTTATCAACACGCCCCACAGCAGCTTGAATATGGTCCAGGGTATTATATTCCACAAGGACCTTCTTTTGCAGTCTGACGGCGAGCTGCGTGCAAATTTAGAGCGGCGAGGCGTTCATTTCGTCCGGCGCTTCCATTGGGGTCCAAGGATTAATCAGGTTGCCACTGGTGCCTTAATCTTGGCCTTCAAGAGTGACACATTACCTGAGAAGGTCAAGGTGATGGTCCACCGCTGTGATGTCAAGCCAAATATCCCTCCCCCGATGCGGTGCTTTATATGCTGGAAGTTCGGACATATGTATTCCCATTGTACTTCCAATGTCACATGTCGAGATTGTGGACGTCCATAACATCCCAATACTCCATGTGCCCCGCCTCCCATCTATATCAGCTGCAGAGAGCCTCATTCACCTTGCTCTCCAGACAGCAGGATTTTACGGAAAGAGAGGAAAATCATGGAATACAAGACCCTGGGCCGACTGACCTACATTGAGGCTAAGAGAAAATATGAGAGGCTACATCCTGTGCATATGACATCCACTTACATGTACCTTCTACTAACGCGAAAAAAAGGCTAAGCGAACTATGAAGCCTCCTATTGCTGCCTACTGGCACTTCCACGATTATCGAAGGTGTAATCTATTTTTTCTGTGCCCAGCCAGTATTCCCCACTTCGTCGAGATACGTGAAAGTGAGGCGACGCAGCGCTACCTGTCATCGCAGTCAATATTTGTTGATCAGTAAGTTTAAATTCAAATCATTCTTTTTTTATCAGCTAGCTGCGCTCTTTAGCGGTTGTCGCCAAAGATGCTCATTGGCAGTTACCAGGCGGCCAATTCGTGTTTCAAAATGAATTGATATCTTTGATTTTGTGTAGCACATGTACAACGAATTAATTCCTTCAAAAGTCACAAGGTTCATTTGACACATTTTATTTGATGTGATTTACTGTGAAGAATATTCATACTTAAGCCTGGTAATAAGTGTCTGTAATCGAAAGTCAAAGACATTTACTTGTAATTAGCCCGGCTTCGAGTGAGGGTAATTATTTCAGGCAGTGGTGCATGAACTCAAGAGTCGCGAATATTCAGAACTACAACGCTAAAAGCTCGGACACTAAAATCCGAACTGTCGTTTAATCCATAATATCTGCACTATCGTCACTATCGGTAGTTTGGTTTAACTATAGATAATCCTATCGTTTATAATGTAATTCTTTTTGAACTGGCGCCTGAAAAATTGTCGGTTCCTGTTACCTCATTGACGTTTGAGTGCAGAGGGAAAATAGATCATGTGGAGGTATTTAATCAACGACAAATTTGGTCGTGCCTTAGCCAGTCTAAGTTGTTTACAAATTATGTTGTTAATAATATGATAGCTGTGGGGGAGGGGTCGTGGAAGAGGGGAATTTCCTTGTCTATCTTCCAGTATTGACAACTCACTGTCGTGCGCATCTAGTACCGATCAGATGCTTATGGTAAAAACTACACACGTAAATATCATGGATTCGTGAATGTGCGTTATACTGATTTTCATCTTCAAACGTGTGAGCTTGTTACTTGTAGCAAGGAATACAAATGTAAATAAGGCTGTTGTAATACAATAAAATTAGTAGAGGAAAAATGACATTTTAAAGATTTGTTAAGTGTTTCTGATTGTACTATATAATGCATTTTAAAATAATACAATTATTGTCGTTTTTAATTAAACACACCTGCTACTGTGCTCTTCTGTTTCTGAGTCCTCGTTGTACTTACAAGTGTTTTCTGTTGTACATGTTAATCTGTAAAGTGATTCGAAAACACAAAACGTTGACGCAGTCCTAATGCCCCTGCGTCACTTCTGCTTTTGCAGAAGCACAAATATCACTCATATGTTTGTTTCCTATGTTGTGGTCGATTAGCGGAGGTTGTTCCTTGAAGGACAAACCAGCTCCCGCAAAACTGAATACAGTAAAAGCACGACCCGTCGAGCGTCAAGTTTTTTATTTTTTTTTATTTGTGTGGTGGCTGGACATAATCATTAATCATTACATGCTATCTGTTTTCACAGCATTGCAGTGCGTATTCATATGTAATTCGGGTGAAATGTGAATGTTTCAGTGGATGTGAGACAAAACTAATCTCTTCTTGCCAAGAGTTGACTATGAATGTCCAGGAATGTTTTTTTCAAAACTTCAAATCCTGTAGCTAGTTCTTAAGCTCTAGCCCGTTATTGCCGAAACCGCTTGTTTGAAACTTGTGAAGCGGGTGAATAAACTCACGATTATCATTTTATTTCATTTTTTCGAGTTTACATCATTCTGCAACCTGCGCAATAATTTTTCGAGTGCCACGAGGAAGAATCCTGCCTCTAAAGCTTCTAGCTCTACAGGGTATCGTAGGAGTTGACTATGAATGTCCAGGAATGTTTTTTTCAAAACTTCAAATCCTGTAGCTAGTTCTTAAGCTCTAGCCCGTTATTGCCGAAACCCCTTGTTTGAAACTTGTGCAGCGGGTGAATAAACTCACGATTATCATTTTATTTCATTTTTTCGAGTTTACATCATTCTGCAACCTGCGCAATAATTTTTCGAGTGCCACGAGGAAAAATCCTGCCTCTAAAGCTTCTAGCTCTACAGGGTATCGTAGGAGTTGACTATGAATGTCCAGGAATGTTTTTTTCAAAACTTCAAATCCTGTAGCTAGTTCTTAAGCTCTAGCCCGTTATTGCCGAAACCGCTTGTTTGAAACTTGTGAAGCGGGTGAATAAACTCACGATTATCATTTTATTTCATTTTTTCGAGTTTACATCATTCTGCAACCTGCGCAATAATTTTTCGAGTGCCACGAGGAAGAATCCTGCCTCTAAAGCTTCTAGCTCTACAGGGTATCGTAGGAGTTGACTATGAATGTCCAGGAATGTTTTTTTCAAAACTTCAAATCCTGTAGCTAGTTCTTAAGCTCTAGCCCGTTATTGCCGAAACCCCTTGTTTGAAACTTGTGCAGCGGGTGAATAAACTCACGATTATCATTTTATTTCATTTTTTCGAGTTTACATCATTCTGCAACCTGCGCAATAATTTTTCGAGTGCCACGAGGAAAAATCCTGCCTCTAAAGCTTCTAGCTCTACAGGGTATCGTAGGAGTTGACTATGAATGTCCAGGAATGTTTTTTTCAAAACTTCAAATCCTGTAGCTAGTTCTTAAGCTCTAGCCCGTTATTGCCGAAACCGCTTGTTTGAAACTTGTGAAGCGGGTGAATAAACTCACGATTATCATTTTATTTCATTTTTTCGAGTTTACATCATTCTGCAACCTGCGCAATAATTTTTCGAGTGCCACGAGGAAGAATCCTGCCTCTAAAGCTTCTAGCTCTACAGGGTATCGTAGGAGGTGACCTCAATGTGCCAACAATGGCTTCTTCGTCACTCATTTTGTTATTTAAACGCCACACAACAGCAGGATTATCCTTCATCACGCAACTTAGTGCCACGACTGTTGAACCGCAGTCGTTGGCAGCTCGAGACTAAGAGCACAGCAGCGAAGAAGTGTTCCGAGTGGTGCCGACATGAAACGATGTGTTTTTCGCGCGCCACCGATAGTCTCGTTTGGCTGGGGAAATTCCGCGCTTCCAAGATTATTTTGTTTATGTAAGAGGTGCATAAATAGCTTTTTGTTATTGTTTTGAAAATGGACCACAAAAACTAGTCATCTGTGTGGAATTTTTTCAAGAAATAGGGGATAAAAGTCAATTTGTAAAGTGTACCGTCTGCGTTAAAGATTATAAGCATGATCGGGGAATAGGACTAATTTAAGAGACCACTAAAAAGAAAGCATGGTCAAAACCTAGGGACCACGAATTAGTAATAGAATTGAAATGTTGTTCGCATCTTTATATGCAATCCCTTCGTGGTATAAGAAGAGGAAGCTGATTTGAGATTTCAGAACATGCACTCAAAAACAATTAACCCATTAGCTGCTGCAGATAGAAAATCATCTATACTGGAAGGTGAGGGGATGGTAAGTTCTGCATAGTTCTCCACATGTACTACACACATGAATCTGTGGCCTTCCAAAGCGCAGATCATAGTTGTCATTTAAGTCTTTTAAACAGAATTTAAAGTTCTCATTCTCTTTTGAATGTTTCCGTTTTTGAAAAGGTGATAAACAAGTTGAAGATCTAAAGTAGCATCCAAATATTTAATCTAAGAGTCAGAATAATGGGCCCATTTTTCTGGAAATGGTTCAGCGTGATTGTGTATGAACTGCTCCACAGTGATGTTTTGGTCTTTCCCTTCTAACCAGCAGATTGTTGATGCGGTATGTTCTCTTTTGTGACATTTCATGGAGATACAGAAATGCTCGTCTATACACGTTGACTTTCACATTTCCAAGAAGCACATTATATTTGAATGCCGCTTGTCTTTGATTTGCGCCCATACTGACGTCTACATCATGTGGTCAGCGATGTTTCAACTCGTTTCCTTCTATTAGACGCTGGAAATAAAGATCTTGTTCATTTTTAGTATGAAGGTCATAAAACGCTGTAAGAACCTTGGTTCGGCCACACTCACTGATAAGGAGGAAACGACCCTTTTGCCGCGTGTTAAAATACGCAAAAGAGAGAGAGAGTGATCCTTGAGTTTAACATTTCCTCCACACTTAATAATATTATTTCTATTATACAATGATGCTTTCCCTATCCATAACCTATCATATAATAAACTTTCATCGAAGCACTTACTTTCAATCTTCTCGAATTCTCTTGGCTGGTATGACTCTTCCTGTGACTGTGACATATTATGTACCTTTTACTCTAGCCTTATTAAGTTTATTTCTACGGTAATTACCGGCATACACACTTAGTGTCTTGCCTTTTTGCATTCCCTCCATTATTCAGTGGACAAACAAACAGGCATCTACAACACATTCATTTTGTTACGTCACTGCTTGTTTCCAACTTAATCTGTTTCAGTAGTAGATGGAATTAAGCCGAAGATTTATTCTTGTATAACACTGAATGTTTAAAAGAAGTTGCAGTTTTTGTTGCTTTCTTCGTTCTTTTTAATTTTAATGTCCATTTTAATTTTAGGCATTCGTTGATATAAAGGAAATAACGCCACCCTACAACATTAATTTCATGCAGTAAAAAAGGTTTATACTTATTTAGAACCAAAGCATTAGCCACTCGATATTACGATTAGCTGTACACTGTAATGGTGATAATATATAGATTGGTGCAATGGTTCGTAGTGCTTTTGTTTTGCATATTGGTATTCCGATAGTATGGGTTTATTTATCGATTGTCATTTTTTATCTGTAGTTCACTGTTGCTATTTGAGTTTACTCTTGTCATTTTGTTATTTGGAGATAGTGACTGGAGCTATGGACGCTGGAAAATGGAGTGCCAAGTAGAGAAATAGGAACGTTTCCGGTATATTTTTCTGTTTGAGTTCAGTAGAGGGGTGAAACAGTGGAGGCCACCCCAAAAATTTGCGCCGTGTATGGGGATAATGCCATTGGACAGGGCACGACAAGGAAGTGGTTGTCTCGGTTTAATGACTTTCTACGTCCAAGGAGACCTTCGGGTTGTGATGAAGATAGCTTAAACGCATTAATCCAAAATCGTACTCAAGAACTTGTAAATATGATGAACTGTGGTGATTCCACCATCATACAACATCTGCATGCAATGGTGATGGGTCAGAAATCGGGTGTATGGGTACCGATAGCTTTAAGCCAAGGTAACAGAATCAGCAGGTAGTCATATATGCATCTCTGCTTGCTCATCAATTGGCTTGTGAGCAACACCTACTGTACCTACCGTATATAGTCACTGGTGGCGAGAAATGGTGTGTTTATGGCTAAAATGGCTCTGAGCACTATGGGACTTAACAGCTGAGGTCATCAGTCCCCTAGAACTTAGAACTACTTAAACCTATCTAACCTAAGGACATCACACACATCCATGCCCGAGGCAGGATTCGAACCTGCGATCGTAGCAGTCGCGTGGTTCCGAGCTGAAGCACCTAGAACCGCTCGGCCACCACGGCCGGCGGTGTGTTTATGCTAATATAAGGAAAAGAAAGGAATGGTTGAGCCCAAACAAAACAGAAGCTCCTCGTATCCTCGTACAAAGGCCTGCGTGCGTTCATAGGGATAATGTTATGCATATGGTGGAACAGCGACTGTGTGGCGTACTGCGAATTCTTCCCATAGGTGTAGCCATTACTGCTGACATTTATTGTGGTCAAATTAGACATGTTGCAAATACAATTCGAGAACAACGATCAGAAAGACTGCGTGAAGTGATGCCACTCCATGACAACGCCCGGACGCATACTGCTAGACTGACTAAAACCAGTATACAGGAGTTGGGTTGGGAAGTCATTTCGCACTCACCTTCACCTGGTTTGGCGTCCTCAGATTTTTACATTTTTAACTCTCTACCGAACAACCTTCAAGGAACTTCCTTTTTGGATGAAAATGCGCTCCAAACATGGCTCGACGAGTTCTTCGCCTCAGCACTACGTGATTTCTACAACTGTGGAATCGAAAAGTTATCCCACCGTTGGTAGACTGTTGTAAACAGTGAAGGAGAATATATTATTGATTACTAAAGTGTCTGCCGGCCGCGGTGGTCTAGCGGTTCTAGGCGCTCAGTCCGGAACCGCGCGACTGCTACGGTCGCAGGTTCGAATCCTGCCTCGGGCATGGATGTTTGTGATGTCCTTAGGTTAGTTAGGTTTGAGTAGTTCTAAGTTCTAGGGGACTGATGAGCACAGATGTTAAGTCCCATAGTGCTCAGAGCCATTTTTTTATTAAAGTGTCTGTTACGTGTATCAGTTGTGTTTATTAAACTTATTGAAAAACGCTAAGAACTTACGCACCAACTACATATTATCTTTAGGCCACATTGTCTTAAAAATGAAGTACCTGAATTCTATATGTATGTCATTTTAGTTCAATTCAGTTTTCAGCAGATCCGTTTGAATTTTGTAAAATAAACAAAATCTGTCATGAATAAGAACATGTAGTCTCAGAATCTTTTTCTTCAACTGACTTATACTGTATGGTTTCCATTATATAGAACTGCTCCCACCAGCTTTGGTATAATGATCAAGCTGTGTCTTCTGACAGACAGGCGAGTTCAGTGTTGTCCATTATGCCCCGCTACAGACTTGGTTTAGAGTTAACAGATATTTTTATTTTATGTTTACAACATACAGCATACGATTCCTGAAGTAGAGGCTCCCATCTTCTCGGAAGTCAGTGACCACTAATTGCATTGTAAGTGGATGAAATGTAAAATCGCTGAATAAATGAATGAATAAATATCATTGCATTGCCTGCACTGCGATGTTCTGCATCAAATGAAGAAGCTTCGATGTCATCAAGCATTATGTAGTGATGCTGCACGTGACAGTAAAAGAGTCCATGCAGAATAACATGGCTGGTAGATGCACAAGCGGCGGGTCACAGGTGGGGAGGATGGTAGTGGTAGTGGTGGGGGTTACAGACAGGCGCTGTAGGGGAAGTGTCGACTGCTGGAGGGAAAATGCCCTTCTAGACTGAAGCCCACACTCATATTTTTTGTGAATATTAAGTGGAGCCTCACAATGCTGACTTGGATGGTGGGCATTCATAAGTATCTGACACCCCTACTTTGGTTAGTATGGAAAATGAATTCCGCTGAAAGTGTAACAAAATCAGCAATTTATTTTCGCCTGAGTTGCAGCATTCAGAGATGCGTCATGGGTGACGAATTTCGAGGAAAACTGACATGTTTCTGTCGTTGCCACGTTAAAATTTGCATCTTTTACCAAAACACAGCGGAGTTCAACCAGTGTCTCCTCACTAACTTATTGTGCAGACGCAATTGTTAGAGAATTCTGGAACAGTGGTTTATCATGTTTATTGAGTGAGAAAATAAGAAAAAGTAAGGGCAGTAACTAATGAAAAAGCTCATCCTCGGTACAAAAAAAAAAAAAAAAAAAAAAAAAAAAGAGTGTAAACCCATAGCATTTCTTATTACACCAGCAATCGATGGCTTTTAAAAATTATATTCTTTCATCGAAGAGTCTGTAGTTAGTGGAATAATACAGTAGATAATGATGTTTTACATAATAACCATGTGGCAAAATGCTTTTCTTTTCGCATGGTATAGTTTGCCAAAATACCATTTAGATATCTCAAACCGTTTATGAAATAGAGGAACGTTGTGGATATTTCAGTCTGGCTATATCGCTGGCGCATGTGATCGGGAATGAGTGTGCTACATCAGATCAATTTTCTCCAGATTGGTGGCAGATAGAGACCTGAACCCAAGTCTAAAAAAATTCAATATGTTAGCTAAATTCCATACATGGCAACACATTATGTAATACGCATAAATGCAAAATAATAGCCACTCCTATTTTTTACTGCAAACTTTTTCTAATTTCGCTCAATGTCTTACTTCCACGCAAACATGACAATAACTATGACCCTTAACTAAATGAAGGGCACGTCGTCATGAAGCTAACATGTGAAACCATAAGTAACGCGAAAAAAATTTTTTTTTGTTTTTGTTCTGATTAGTTCTGTAAAATCGTTTGGGAAAGATAGCAGTGTGTGCGCCTCGAACTATTGTCGCCGACCGGCCAAAAGAGGGCAAACAATGTCGGTCTCCCTTTCCTAACGAACAAATGAACTCGTCGAGCGGTTTGGACGAAAACTGTCACTGCGCATCGACCACCGTGTCCTGCACGGACTTTTAAAAACTGCACCGGTACTGAAGTGCGGCCATCTTGCTCAGGTGCGCAGTTAGTCCCTGTCCAGCGCTATTCATGGCGAGCCGTCCAGAGTAAGACTAATTCTCGTGGGCCGCCGGGATTAGTGCAGCTGTATGCGCGGAACGGTTCAGAACTGGGCCACCCTGCGACGTCGTGCGCTCTATAATTAGCCACACTACGGTTCCTCAAAGTCTCTGTTGTGAGGCATTAGTTATATGAGTAAGCGCAGAGAAAATATGGTGACTGCAGTTCGCTCTAATCTTTGGCTAGACGACGTAATAAAACTGTCTGACGATAAACTACGTAACTACCTCGGAAAAACCAACTGCAGCTACAGATTGTCAGATACTGCCATAATGAAGTCAGTAAGAAAGAGATCTATACTACCATACAAAGACAAGTTGTAATTTAACGTTGTTACCAAAAATCACGAAAAGTTTGTGACCCATTTACTGTTTTAAAAGAGATTCTAACAAATGTTAAGATAGACATAGATTACAATTTTTTAAAATATGTATCGTATATGAGCATATATACACTATATAAATGGGAAAGGTTGTTAACAACACTCTCGAAACATTCTTGACGATAGTGCTTCAAATTTTTACACGATATTCAAAAGTATAGGTAATTCTCCAAAAGTTCTTCAAATTTTAATACGATACTCAGGAAAGACAGACTTAGGCTACATATTAAGTATGTATCTAAATACATACTGCATAAAGGAGAGACGTAGTTTTAGCAAAAGATTGAAAAAGTCCCTGCCCGATTTTCTTCGGATTTTTAGATGATATTCTGTAAACGTTAGGGCGGACATAGACTACATATTTTAAAGTACATATGGTATATAGAACCTATATCTATGCTACCATATAAAAGTAAGTTGTTGTTAAACGTTGTTGCCAAAAATCTCGAGTAGTTTTTGACTAATTTACTTCAAAGTTTTGCACGACACTCTAATAAGCATTGGGATGGACATCGCGAAAATTTGGGTATTGAACTCCATATTGTTACAGGATATTCTACTTACTCGTACATTCTACTTACTCGTACTTTCAGACGGACACAAGAAATGTAGTTTTTTGAACAACAATTTAGAGACTTTCTGTTAAAAATGACTGCGAGAAATAAAATGCTGAGCTATGGAAATGTGCGATTCTCGTTTCTTCCTCTGTCAGTTATTAACTTATGGTAGATATGTCGTTGTTGTGCTCTTCCTTCAGGAGACTGGTTTGATGCCACCCTCCATTCTGTTCTATCTTGTGCGAGCCTCTTCGTCTCCGAATAACTACTACAACCTATATCTTTCTAAATATGCTTACTATATTCATCTCTTGGTCATCCTCTACGATTTTTACCTGCCACACTACCCTCTGATGCTAAATTGGTTATCCCTTCATATCTCAGAATGTGTCCTGTCAACCAATCCCTTCTTTTGGTTAAATTTTGCCACAAATTATTGTCTCCCCAATTCCATTCAGTATCTTCTCATTAGTTACGTGGTGACCCATCTAATCTTCAGCATTCTTCTGCAGCACCTCGTTTCGAAAGCTTCTATTCTCCTTTCATCTAGACTGTTTATCGTCCATGTTTCACTTCCATACATGGCTACAATCCAGACAAATACCTTCAGAAACGACTTCCTAGCACTTGAATCTATATTCAATGTTAAGAAATTTCTCTTTTTCAGAAATACTTTCCTTGCCATTAACAGTCTACATTTTATACCCTGTCGGCTTTGGACATCATCACTTATTTTGCTGCCCAAATAGTAAAACTCACCTACTATTTTAAGTGTTTCGTTTCCTAATCTAATTCCTTAGGAACATCTGATTTAATTCGATTACATTCCATTACCCTTGTTTTTTTATGTTCATCTTATATCCTTCTTTCAAGACACTGTCCATTCCGTTCAACTGCTCTTCCACGTCCTTTGCTGCCTGTGTCGGAATTATAATGTCACAGTCAAACCTCAAAGTTTTTAATTCCAACTCCAAATTTTTCTTCGGTTTCCATTACTGCTTTTTCAGTGTACATATTGAATAACATCGGGGATAGGTTATAACCCTGTCTCACTCCCTTCTCAAATACTGCTTCCTTTTCTTGCCCGTCGACCCTTATAACTGCCGTCTGGTTTCTGTTAAAGCTGTAAATAGCGTTTCGCTCCCAGTATTTTACTCCTGCTACCTTGAGAATTTCAAAGAGTGTATTCCAATCATCATTAACAAAAGGTTTCTCCAAGTCCACAAATGCTATTAAAGTAGGTTTGCCTTTCCTTAAACTATCTTCCAAGATATTAGTAGGGTCAGTATTGGATCGTACGTTCCTGCATTTCTCCGGAACCTAAACTGGTCTTCCCCGAGGTCTGCTTCTATCGGTTTTTCCATTCTTCTGCAAAGAATTCGTGTTAGCATTTTACAAGCGTGACTTGTTAAACAGATTGTTCAATAGCATTCACACCTGTCAGCAACTGGTTTCTTTGGAATTGTAATTACTATATTTTTCTTGAAATCTGAGGGTATTTCACCTGTCGTAGCTGGCTCTTCCAAGGCTATCAGTAATCCCGGCGGAATGTCGCCTACTCCCGGGCCTTGTTTTGACTTAGATCTTTCAGTGCTCTGTCAAATTTTTCACGTAGTATCGTATGTCTCATCTTATCTTCATCTACGTCCTCTCCTATTTTCATAATTTTGCCCTCAAGTACTTCTCACTTGTGTAGACCTTCCTAAATTCCTATCTTTCTGCTTTCCCTTCTTTACTTAGGACTGGTTTCCCATCTGACCTCTTGATATCCCAACAGCTGCCTCTCTTTTCCCCAAAGGCCTCTTCAATTTTCCTGTAGGTGGTAGCTATTTTTCTCATAGTGAAATACAGTTCTAAATCCTTACATTTGTCCTCTAGCCATTCTTGCTTTGCAATTTTATACTTTCTGCCAGTCTCATTTTTTAAACCTTTGTATTCTCTTTGGCCTGCTTCATTTCTTGCGTTATTCAATTTTCCCCTTCAATCAGTTAAATTCAATATCTCTTGTGTTATCCGAGGATTTCTACTAGGTCTTGTCTTTTTACGTATTTGATCCTCTGCTGCCTTCGCTATTTCACGTCTTAAAGCTACCCATTCGTCTTTTATTGCAATCAGTTCACCTGCTGTAGCCAACTGTTGTATAACGCTCCCTCTGAAGCTCTCAACAACCTCTTGTTCTTTCACCTTATGCAGATCCCATCTCCTTAATTTCCTACCTTTTTTCCAATTTCTTCAGCTTTAATCTACAGTTCATAACCAATAAATTGTGATTTGCATTTAAATCGTTAGACAAATTGTTTCTTCCACATATATTCTTTCTCCTTATACGTAATTCCAAACAAAATTTGTATATAGAATAGTGCGCTGTTTTGTTTTTCGCGTCGCAGTGATTTTAAGAGGGAAGAAGGGTGTTTTGTTTATGGCTTATCGACATACGATTTATTAGTACTATGGAATCTGACTCATCCAAAAATCTTCAGTGATGTCTGTTCACAGATTAAAACTATGAGAAATATTGTGATTGAAACTACTATCCTCAGAGATCAAGCGGCCGGAGAGGTCTTTCCTGTACTCCTTAGCATAATAGTCCCGAGCGATTTACCAGTTAATTTTAAATCACTGCATATCCCAGTCGAGGTCTCCTTTGCAGTAACAGCAAACAGGGCTCAAGTCAAAGAGACAAGGGAGCAGGAGATGTATGGTGGGAGGCGCGAGGAAGAGATTAGGACGCTAGTTATCTGTAACTTCGTCGCATTGGCAGTGTCAAAATTCTTAGCCGACTTTAATTTCTCACAAAGTTATGAAAAAGAACAGTTGAAGCTTCAGGTTATTGACTGGTTTATTTTTAGATGTTATCGTATCAGATCAAAGGATACACCAGCAATTAGGTGTAAAACAGGACACTTGGATACTAGTTTTCTTTAGTATTGCTGCTAACTACTTGATGTTGATGTTTTTTATGCACTTTTTGCACATATAAAATTTATAACTGCAGTCGTAACTGTATTAAGTTGCTATAAAGATATAATTTATGTGGTTACTGTATGAAAAATAAAATAAATGTATCAAAAAAGCATGAATGGATTACGTTCGAAAGTCATGCTATTTGTTTGTTGTTGTGGTCTTCAGTCCTGAGACTGGTTTGATGCAGCTCTCCATGCTACTCTATCCTGTGCAAGCTTTTTCATCTCCCAGTACCTACTGCAACCTACATCCTTCTGAATCTGCTTAGTGTATTCATCTATTGGTCTCCCTCTACGATTTTTACCCTCCACGCTGCCCTCCAATACTAAATTGGTGATCCCTTGATGCATCAGAACATGTCCTACCAACCGATCCCTTCTTCTGGTCAAGTTGTGCCACAAACTTCTCTTCTCCCCAATCCTATTCAATACTTCCTCATTAGTTATGTGATCTACCCATCTAATCTTCAGCATTCTTCTGTAGCACCACATTTCGAAAGCTTCTATTCTCTTCTTGTCCAAACTATTTATCGTCCATGTTTCACTTCCATACATGGCTACACTCCATACGAATACTTTCAGAAATGACTTCCTGACACTTAAATCAATACTGGATGTTAACAAATTTCTCTTCTTCAGAAACGCTTTCCTTGCCATTGCCAGCCTACATTTTATATCCTCTCTACTTCGACCATCATCAGTTATTTTGCTCCCCAAATAGCAAAACTCCTTTACTACTTTAAGTGCCTCATTTCCTAATCTAATTCCCTCAGCATCACCCGACTTAATTAGACTACATTCCATTATCCTTGTTTTGCTTTTGTTGATGTTCATCTTATATCCTCCTTTCAAGACACTGTCCATTCCATTCAACTGCTCTTCCAAGTCCTTTGCTGTCTCTGACAGAATTACAATGTCATCGGCGAACCTCAAAGTTTTTATTTCTTCTCCATGAATTTTAATACCTACTCCGAATATTTCTTTTGTTTCCTTTACTGCTTGCTCAGTATACAGATTGAACAACATCGGGGAGAGGCTACAACCCCGTCTTACTCCCTTCCCAACCACTGCTTCCCTTTCATGTCCCTCGACTCTTATAACTGCCATCTGGTTTCTGTACAAATTGTAAATAGCTTTTCGCTCCCTGTATTTTACCCCTGCCACCTTTAGAATTTGAAAGAGAGTATTCCAGTCAACATTGTCAAAAGCTTTCTCTAAGTCTACAAATGCTAGAAACGTAGGTTTGCCTTTCCTTAATCTTTCTTCTAAGATAAGTCGTAAGGTCAGTATTGCCTCACGTGTTCCAGTGTTTCTACGGAATCCAAACTGATCTTCCCCGAGGTTGGCTTCTACTAGTTTTTCCATTCGTCTGTAAAGAATTCGTGTTAGTATTTTGCAGCTGTGACTTATTAAGCTGATAGTTCGGTAATTTTCACATCTGTCAACACCTGCTTTCTTTGGGATTGGAATTATTATATTCTTCTTGAAGTCTGAGGGTATTTCGCCTGTTTCATACATCTTGCTCACCAGATGGTAGAGTTTTGTCAGGACTGGCTCTCCCACGGCCGTCAGTAGTTCCAATGGAATATTGTCTACTCCGGGGGCCTTGTTTCGACTCAGGTCTTTCAGTGCTCTGTCAAACTCTTCACGCAGTATCATATCTCCCATTTCATCTTCATCTACATCCTCTTCCATTTCCATAATATTGTCCTCAAGTACATCGCCCTTGTATAGACCCTCTATATACTCCTTCCACCTTTCTGCTTTCCCTTCTTTGCTTAGAACTAGGTTTCCATCTGAGCTCTTGATATTTATACAAGTCGTTCTCTTATCTCCAAAGGTCTCTTTAATTTTCCTGTAGGCGGTATCTATCTTACCCCTAGTGAGACAGGCCTCTACATCCTTACATTTGTCCTCTAGCCATCCCTGCTTAGCCATTTTGCACTTCCTGTCGATCTCATTTTTGAGACGTTTGTATTCCTTTTTGCCTGTTTCACTTACTGCATTTTTATATTTTCTCCTTTCATCAATTAAATTCAATATTTCTTCTGTTACCCAAGGATTTCTACTAGCCCTCGTCTCTTTACCTACTTGATCCTCTGCTGCCTTCACTACTTCATCCCTCAAAGCTACCCATTCTTCTTCTACTGTATTTATTTCCCCCATTCCTGTCAATTGCTCCCTTATGCTCTCCCTGAATCTCTGTACAACCTCTGGTTCTTTTAGTTTATCCAGGTCCCATCTCCTTAAATTCCCACCTTTTTGCAGTTTCTTCAGTTTTAATCTACAGGTCATAACCAATAGATTGTGGTCAGAGTCCACATCTGCCCCTGGAAATGTCTTACAATTTAAAACCTGGTTCCTAAATCTCTGTCTTACCATTATATAATCTATCTGATACCTTTTAGTATCTCCAGGGTTCTTCCATGTATACAACCTTCTTTCATGATTCTTAAACCAAGTGTTAGTTATGATTATGTTGTGCTCTGTGCAAAATTCGACCAGGCGGCTTCCTCTTTCATTTCTGTCCCCCAATCCATATTCACCTACTATGTTTCCTTCTCTCCCTTTTCCTACACTCGAATTCCAGTCACCCATGACTATTAAATTTTCGTCTCCCTTCACAATCTGAATAATTTCTTTTATTTCATCATACATTTCTTCAATTTCTTCGTCATCTGCAGAGCTAGTTGGCATATAAACTTGTACTACTGTAGTAGGCGTGGGCTTCGTATCTATCTTTGCCACAATAATGCGTTCACTATGCTGTTTGTAGTAACTTACCCGCATTCCTATTTTCCTATTCATTATTAAACCTACTCCTGCATTACCCCTATTTGATTTTGTGTTTATAACCCTGTAGTCACCTGACCAGAAGTCTTGTTCCTCCTGCCACCGAACTTCACTAATTACCATTACATCTAACCCACTATATCTAACTTCAACCTATCCATTTCCCTTTTTAAATTTTCTAACCTACCTGCCCGATTAAGGGATCTGACATTCCACGCTCCGATCCGTAGAACGCCAGTTTTCTTTCTCCTGATAACGACATCCTCTTGAGTAGTCCCCGCCCGGAGATCCGAATGGGGGACTATTTTACCTCCGGAATATTTTACCCAAGAGGACGCCATCATCATGTAATCATACAGTAAAGCTGTCATGCTATTACAGAGAGTAAATTAATAATAGTGGTTAAATTGTGTCTGTCACGTTTCAGTTTGGTATTCCAGCTGCTTAAGTTTTCTCCCCTGTATGGCTTAAGTATAAGACGACTTATATAAAGGATCATTTAATTGTTATGTTGCTGTCATCTTCAGTGCAAAGACTAATTTGTTGCAGCTTTCCGCCCGCCGGTGTGACCGAGTGGTTCTAGGCACTTCAGTCTGGAACCGCGTGACCGCTACGGTCGCAGGTTCGACTCCTGCTTCGGGCATGGATGTGTGTGCTGTCCTTAGATTAGTTAGGTTTAAGTAGTTCTCAATTCTAGGGAACTGATGACCTCAGATGTTATGTACCAAAGTGCTCAGAGCCATTTGAACCATTTTTTGCAGCTTTCTAGTCTATCCTGCGCAAAACAGTTCATAAATGGTGAGAGACCACAGCCTACGTTCGACATCAACGTGCAATAACCACTCACAGACGGCAGGTGGCAGCACTAGCAGTGGAGGGTATATAAAGCGTATCGGGGAACGCGGTATGCAGTGCAGTCATTTTCACGTTTTGGAAACAGAGCGATTTATCTGATATCCAAAAGGGCTTGATCGTTGGCATTCGCGCTGAGGGTGGAAGCATATCTGAAACTTTGTAAAATGTTCGAGTGCCTCCGTGATTAAAGTATACTGTGCATGGCAAAGTGGAGCATCCAAAACCGGGTCCTAGGCAACTGTGTTGCACCACTAGTTGCAAATGAGAGGGACGAACGACGGCTGCGGAGATGTGTACGGGAGAATAGAGGTGCATCTGTGGACTTACCGACCAGATGAACCAAGGGGATACCAATGGTGTTTCCTCAACCACCGTTCACAGAACGCTGCTGCATATGGGCCTCTGTAGCAGGCACCCGGTTCATGCGCCCACACTGACTGCTGATACGAAGGCTGGACTTTGCACGCCAATAACGAACTGTACGTCCTCTGAGAGGCAACGAATGGTCTCTTCAGATGAATCACGATTTAGGTCTCATCGGGCAGATGGCTGTTGGCGTGTACGGTGCGGAACATGTGAAAGCGAGCAACCCTGCAACAATCGTCGGAGGGGCTCTAGCCGGAGGAGGGAGCGTTATGGGCTCAGGAATGTTATGGTGTCGTCTGCTACGGGGTCTCCTCATTCTGGAAGGCACGTGAAATACAAGTATGCATCCTTTGGCGACCATGTCCACCCCTACATGCAGTTTGTTTTTCCTCGGCACGGTGTCACATACCAGCAGGAAATTTCGGAATTTTGTGGTAAGATACTAGGGGACCATACTGCTGAGGTCATCGGTCCCTAAGCTTACACACTACTTAATCTGACTTAAACTAACTTACGCTAAGGACAACACACACACCCATGCCCGAGGGAGGACTCGAACCTCTGCCGGGGGCAGCCGCGCGGCCCGTGACAAGGCACCTCAAACCGCGCGGGGCAGCGGGCAGCCACACATACCAGCAGGACAATGCAACGTGGCATACAGCTGACAGTGTACATGTGTGCTTTGAAGGGTTTACCGTACTCACCTCGCCACCAAACTCCCAGGATTCAAATCAAATCCAGAATCTGTGGGACCACCCCGACCGGGCAGTTCGCGCCAAGGATCCTCAACCGAGAAACCTAGCGCAGCTGGCCACGGCAATGTAGTCGGCGTGGCTCCACATCCTGTCCACATCCCTGTCGGTACCTGCCAGAACTTCACTGACTCTCTTCTCCCCACGTTTCGTAACGGTCTGCGCTGCGCTTCACGGGTAGTCACATTAATGTGACTGGTTGTGCTGTTGTGATCTTCAGTCCAAAGACTGATTTTTTTTACAGCTTCCCACCCTTATCTATTCTGCACAAATCTCTTCATATAATTATTTTAACCTACATGTTAAACCTTCCTCAACAGGTTTCGCTCCGCACTTTAACCTCCCTTCCCAAACTGACTGTCAGAGCAGGAAATGTGCCCATATAACTCTTTTATCCACAAATCGATGCAGTATCTCATCACTAATTATTCGATATCAACCCCCCTCCTCCCCCTAATACTCAGTGTTCCCCAGTAACACTGCACTCTAAAAGCCTCTGTTCTTATCTTGCCTGTACTGTTTTAATCGACATTTCACTTCCTCATAATGCTACAGTCAAGACAAGTGCCATCAGAAAAGACTTTCTAACACTTAAATTTGCGTTAGATGGTTACAAATTTCTGATTTTCACTAACGCATTCTTGCTGTTCCCGGTCTGCATTTTCTGTACTTTCCACTTCAGCCATTGTCACTCACACACATCAAAAGAAGTTTTGCATCACCTCGGTTCCGAGAGTTTCGGATCCTGTACAGAAAATTGGAATAGAAATCAACATAAACATCATTTCCGCCCTTTTTATTGCTCATGAAAACCACACATTGCATGTTGTACCACCATACCGCGAGACCTTCAGAGGTGGTGGTCCTGATTGCTGTACACATCGGTACCTCTAATACCCTGTAGCACGTCCTCTTGCATTGATGCATGCCTGCATTCGTTGTTGCATACTGTCCACAAGTTCATGAAGGCACTGTTGGTCCAGATTGCCCCACTCCTCAACGGCGATTCGGCGTAGATCCCTCAGCGTGGTTGGTTGGTCACGTCGTGCATAAACAGCCCTTTTCAACCTATCTACATCTATGTCCACATGGACACTCAGCAAATAACATTTAAGTACCTGGCACAGAGTTCATCGAACCACCTTCACAATTCTCTATTATTCCAAACTCGTATAGCGCGCGGAAAGTACGAATACCTATATGTTTCCGTACGAGCTCTGATTTCCCTCATCATGGATGTCGGGTGTGAAATTGCGCATCATGCAGCCTATTGCGCACAGCTTGAGTCTTAACACGAAGTCCTGTGACTGCACGAAAAGCATTATTCAGCATGGTGGCATTGCTGTCAGGATTCCTCCGAGCCATAATCCGTAGGAAGCGGACATGTTTTGCGGTAGTAGCGCTTGGACGCCTTGAGTGAGGCATGTCATCGACGGTTCCTGTCTCTCTGTATCTCCTTCATGTCCTAACAACATCGCTTTGGTTCACTCCGAGACGCCTGGATATTTCCCTTGTTGAGAGCTCTTCCTGGCACAAAATTACAATGGGGACGGGATCGAACCGCGGTATTCACCGTCTAGGCATGGTTGAACTACAGACAATAAGAGCCGTGTACCTCCTTCCTGACGGAATGATTGGAACTGGCCTTGCGGCATTAGCCGAGGGGTCTCAAGCGCTGCAGTCATGGACTGTGCGGCTGATCCCGGCGGGGGTTCGAGTCCTCCCTCAGGCATGGGTGTGTGTGTTTGTCCTTAGGATAATTTATGTTAAGTAGTGTGTAACATTAGGGACTGATGACCTTAGCAGTTAGGTCCCATAAGATTTCACACACATTTGAACATTTTTGATTGGAACTCATCGGCTGTCGGATCCCCTCCGTCTAACAGGCGCTGCTCATGGTTGTTTACATCTTTGGGCGGATTTAGTGACATCTCTGAACAGTCAAAGGGACTGTGTCTGTGATACAATATCCACAATCAACATCTATATTCTGGAGTTCAGGGAACAGGGGCGATGTAAAACTTTTTTTGAAGTGTGTATTTTGCTCCCAAAATAGCATAATTCATGTACTATTTTTAACATCTTATTTTAGTGTCACTTTATTTAATTCGACTGCCCTCCACAAACTTTGTTTTACTTAAATTATATTCATCTTACAACTTCTTTAAAGACGCTATCCATTCCGTTCAACCACTCCGCGTAATTTATTCCTGGGAAATTCACGTAGACATATTATGTCGACAGCATTACAGTTGCGCATTATCGGGAACCTTGTGTATTTCGTCCCTTTCTGTTGGGCCGCTCTGCCGCGCCATAACTACATTATCTGTGCAGTGCTCGAGAATTCGATGTCGGGACACTTGTTAATTAAATCCAGTGTATCAGTCGTATTAAAGAACAGAAACGTCACACCGCAAAGAAAAATCGCACTTACTTAGAAAACAGTGTCTTCATTTTATTTTTTTATTTTACACCTCTAGTTCCATAGGACTAAACCAAGCAATTCTCCATGGTCATGGAACATGTCAGTACATGTAATTGCAACAGAAAAGTACAAAGAGGTAAAGTAAAATGTTTGTAAGTCCTAAAAAGACGACAAGCTTTAGGTTTATATAAACGCAACCAGCGATGTAACATAGGAATTAGCTTAATTTTTCAAGGAACTCCTAAACAGAATAGAAGGACTGATCCAAGAGATAACCATTCAGTTTGGATTTTAAAGCACGTGGATTATTGTTAAGATTATTGAAGTCTTCTGGTAGCTTACTGCAATTGACCGCAGCAGAACACTGTACGCCGCAGCAGAACACTGTACGCATTTCTATACAAGAGTCAAGGTGCGATCCAAATACAGATTGGATTTCTGCCTAGTATGAACAGAGTGAAAGCTGCTAATTCTTGGGAATAAGCTGATTTTGTAAATAAGAAACGACATTGAAAGATACATGTCAGAATACCCAGGCTAATGAACGGGGGACGACAAGAGTTTGGCGAACTTACATCACTTATTGCCCGAACCTCCCGTTCTCGAGCCAAAAACAGCCTTTGAGAATGGGAAGAGTTACCCCAAAGTATAATACCACATGTCAAAAGCGAATGAAAATAAGCAAAATAGACTTATCGTGTCGCACTATCACTTACTTCAGATACTATTCTAGTAGTAAAAATGGCAGTATTAAGATCCCGAACATGGTCTTTCCACAAAATTTCACTATATAAGTGAATACCTAGAAACATGAACTAATCAGTTTCACTAATCATATACCCATTCTGTAAAATTAAAACGTTAAGTTTTGTTGAAATGTGTGTTACAAACTGTAAAAACTGAGTCTTACTGTTATTTAGCCTTAGTTTATTTTCTGCCCATCTGTTGAATTCCAATATTTGAAACGGTGACAGTGCCGCACACAATGTCCTTTACTACCAAGCTAGTATCATCAACAAATAGAAATATTTTAGAATCACCTACAATACCAGCAGGCACCTCATTTATACAAATAAGGAACAGGACTGGCACCAGCACTGATCCCTGGGGTACCTCCCTCCTCCCCATTTAATCCTGCCCCGCTTGGACCCCACATCACAGCTATTCTGAATACTGTGGAAAATGACCTTTTGCTGTCAGTTGCTAAAGTAAGAGGTGAACCAATTGAGAGCTACTCCCCATATTCCATAATGGTACAACTTCTGGAGCAACATGTTGTGATCAACACAATCAAACGCCTTAGTTAAATAAAAAAAAGATACCTAGCGTTCGAAACCTTTTGCTTAGTTCATCCAGTACCTCACAGTGAAAATTTTATTTTTGCCTTTTATAGGATCTAAATAAGGTAGAAAACGCTAATGATACGTAACATTTCGTTTTGAGCTAATTTTTCAGAAGCTCACATAAAGCATAGTCGTATCGAACATCTGATTAGTCCCCACTAGAAGTGTAACCAGAAGGCTCGGGGCACACTGCTTGCGTCATCCGGTGCCCTGGAAACGTGCAATGTGTGCCCTGCCCGCTAGACCCGCGTTCCATTCGGATGAAACTTGTAGCCTTTTGTCTGCCGCCCCATTCTTCCCTCCTGCAGCGCTTCGCATTGCTCTCCAATGTCCTGTCATGGATTTTAGCGTGTCCTGTTCATCGTATTTTTCCGTGCTACGAGGCTCCGCAAGGCTGGGAACGCTCAGCTGGAAGAGAAACGTTTGGGTGTACAACTGACATCTGCTTCCATTTGACAACCATTGCCTAACAACTACTTCTAATTTGTGCAGTTTCTCTACTGTCTGGTTAAATATAGTTCCTATAATCAGCATTAAAATTCTGAAGTTATTAGGGATGAAGTATAGGCAATGAAAGGGTATCCACGGTTGTTATAGAAACCTGTGTACGTATCTAAGAGTCGAAGGTCATGAATGGGCGGCGGTAACTGAGAAGGGAGTGAGACAAGTTTTAGTCAGCGTTCAATGAAAATCTCCTCAGATGTATTTTTCATATTTATTGCGTTGCGACCAGTTTCTTTTCTTTAATATCTTCAGATTGCCGAGTTATGCTGAAATAAAGAAATAGACGGTCTGGTTGTCGAATGTAATGTTAAAGACAGCCAAAAACACTGATCGTACACATTCTACCGACCGCATGGTGGAAGTATGGCGAGCCGATACGGCTTACTGCGTACAGTTTACAGTGGAATGCTTACGATCAATGTTCTTGGCTCTTTCTGTAACATTACATGAGACAACCAGACTATGTCTTGACTTAGCGCTAGTAGGAAACCTAAAGATGTTGAAGAAACGAAACCGGTCGTAACACAATAAACCGTAAAAATACAGGTGAGGTGGTTTTCATTAATCGCTGAAATTAATTTTTTGGCTGATTAGGGATGGTTGTCCGCAATTGTATAGTACTGAGGAAAATTTGATCAATTTTTATTTTGTACAAGAACGTCAAACTGTGAGCAACAAATACTATTATTGATAAGACAAACGATGTGCCTGCTGTTACTCCTAAACGACACAACAAAACTGGTTGGTGTAACAGTAGACACATGGGCTGTCTTATCAATAGAGTATGTGTTGCTCTCAGTTTGACGTTATTGTACAAAAGTTTCATGCTTAGTGGGTCTAAGCCTTAGTGGAAGTTTTAAATTAAGCCATTCCGCTAAAAGCGGAATTATTTCATTTAAAAATTCTTGTACAAAGCTATTCGTGCCTTTTGGCACCATGTTGTGCAACTAAGCAAACAAACACCACCCGAAGAGGCTTTGAATGCCTAACGGTACCGCCCGGCCACCGCGTCATCCTCGGCCCTTAGGCGTCACCGGATGAGCATAAGGAAGGGCATGTAGGCAGCGCAGCCCACTCCCGGCCGTTGTCAGTTGTCGCGATCGGATGTTCTATAAATACTTGCGGTTAATAATTTAGATGTGTGGTTTGAGAATGGACGAATCAATTCGAAACAGTTAACCACCGGAGCAATATGTTCTATATTCATGCAATTGAGACAGACAAAATAAAAAATTATCGAATTTTCCTCATTAACATTAATTTGGGCTCAACATGATCAAGATTGTAGGCTACATCACATTTTATACAGTCTCGGAACAGAGCATCCCGTTTCTCCCGATCATAACTTTTTGTCCAGAAGAAAAATACGAATGATGGATCAACCAAACGACCAGTGTGCAATTTCCTTGCGTTTTCACTTATTCACTGTCATTTGTAGCAAGTGGACGAGTTACGCTGCCCAGGTTTCTGCACTATGTGCTAGTTGAACCGTGATTTATTTTCAAAGAATATTCTTAAGAATTTATTTTATTTACTAGTGATTCATCAAGAACATTAACACATTTAATGACACTACGTAAGCATGGAAGTAGTTGCCAGGGAGTAACTGATGAAATCATAACCAAATTCCTTTTAATAAATGGGAATTTTATTCACTTTAATAGTGCCTAAAAGCATTTTTTAAAAGATCCAGATTTAAAATTATAATCAGAAAGCACCCACTAAATATCAAGCTACAATTTATTCAGAGGCAGAAAGAAACAAGTTTTGACTGTATGAGTTTTTGGGCAGAGAACCTTGCTGCTCCCCTTTGACACGGCCTTAGTTACGACCACTCACAACAGCCTCTGAAAGACTACACTGGTGCAAATCTTCTAATAAACTGAGATTTCTCGAGAAGGCCTGGCGTAGCACCCCCAAATCACTGTCCCGAACCGTCCGCTGCCAGCCGCTTCAACGGACGCAGGAAGGCACGCCGATCTCCCGTCTCACGACGTCACAGCTCGCACCTGCCAGACTGATGTCGTGGGTTGACTCCTGTTGCTCTCGTGTTGACCGCGAAGTCACTACCCCTCACTATACGCCGCAGCCCACTGGACTCACGTGGCCACCTCACATGCTCCGACGCTCAAGACGGACAAGTCATCTTGTGTCTCGGTGCGCGACCGACCAACTGATCGATCCAACTGCCAATGACCATTGCCTGAGCAAACTCGAGCAGACTGGCGGCCTAACCCCGACCGGGTGACCACTCGCTGAGCTCTCTTATTGGCGGAGTGGAAAGACTCTCATTTTGTTGGCTTTAAAGGTTGATCTGAACGACAGACATACTAGCACTCTGAACGACAGACAGACACTAACTGCCTAACCAATGCGGACGAGAGACAGACTAGCAAGCTGGGAACGATTGTCTGACCCAGACTGACCCACTGGCGATTTTTTTTCTTTATTGTGATTTCATTCCCCTGCCCATATGGGCAGGGGAGGGCTGTCAGTGGCACAATCCGCTGCTCTTCAGCCGAGGGACATAACAACTTAAGTTAAGAATAAAATGTTACATACATAAGGCGAGAAAGGGGAACTTAAAACAGAATAATGGGAGAAAATGGAGGTAAAAAATAGACTAACACAAGGCGTTCATGGAGGAAGTTAAAAGTCACCAGAAAGTTAAAAAACTCAGTTGGCGAGTCTTCAAAACTCAGAAGACACTGAATGGACATGCACATGTTAAAAGTCGGCCACAGTAGTAAAAACACTCCGGGCCAACACACTTAAAACCCACTTGGAACACACACACGACGAAGAATAAAACTGCCAGGCGGGATCTGCCGAGGGAAAGGGCAGAGAGGATGGAAAAGGAGGGGAGAGCATGGGGAGGCGGAGGGATGAAGAGAGGGGGGGCATCAGTGGGTTCACGAAGAGGCAAGAGACACGTGGGGTGGGAGAGGAAGAGGGAAGACAGGGCAGGAGGGAGTGTAGAGACACTGAATGGAGGCACAAGAGATGGAGGGGGAGTAGGAGGGGGAAGCCACTCAGGAGGAGCGAGGGGTAGGAGAGGGAGCCCTGAGGAGGAGGCAGGAAGATGGGGTTAGAGTTCGTAGGAAGGGTAGATGTCAGGGCAAAGCTCATCATCCGGGAGGGGTAGATGGTGGAAGTTGTGTTGGGAAAGGAGATGAAGGGTGTGGAGATGGAGAGAGGGTGGGACACAACGGTAAAGGTGTGGCAACTGGTTGGGGGTGGAGAGGAAGGGGGACACCAGGGGGAGAGGGGGATGAAGGCGGCGGACAATATGTAGTGTGCGGATGTGTTCAAGGAAAAGGAGAAGGTGGGGGAAGGGGACGAGGTCGTAGAGGATGCAAGTGGGGGACGGAAGGCGGATGTGGAAGGCGAGGCAGAGCGCATGGCGTTCGAAGATTTGGAGGGCTTTATAGAACTGGGGAGGGGCGGAAATCCAAGCGACGCTGGCATAACAGAGGATGGGGTGGATCAAGGATTTGCAGGTGTGAAGGATGGTGGAAGGATGCAGACCCCACGTCTGGCTAGACAGGAGTTTCAGGAGGCGGAGGTGGTTGTGAGCTTTTTTTTGGATGGTAAGGAGATGGGGAGTCCAGGTAAGGTGGCGGTCGAGTGTGAGGCCAAGGTATTTGAGGGTAGGTGTGAGTTGGATAGGACGGCCATAAATGGTGAGTTAGAAATCATGGAGGTGGAAGGAGTGGGTGGTGTGGCCTATGATGGTCGCCTAGGTCTTGGAGGGATTAACACGGAGGCCCACTGGCGAGCTCATAGCGGCCCTTAAATGCACGTGAACAGGCAACCTTTCCCCTTTCCCACCAGAGGGAGACACCAAAGCTGCGATTGGCATAGCGGCGCCACCACCAGAAATGGAGGGCGACTGCTTCACACTACGAGCTGCGGCACGCTCTTCAAAACAGCAATTTTTATCATGGCTCACTAGTATATGAGAGTATAAGTCAATTTTGTGTTACATTTTTAATAAAATCACGTTTACGTGAATGGTACGTTGTGATACGTTTTTGGACTGGCCTTGAGAAGAGGAAGTGGACTTACGAATACAAACTATTTGGCGCTCTTTAAAAAAGACATACTACTGCTTCTTTTTTCATAACCAACAAAGTTACAGGAAAGGCAGTCAGGCTTCTTAATGTCCCTTGGCATGCAAAGAACATTTGCTTGATGCATTTTTTATTTTCCTTCGGAACCAAAAGTTATTCTAGATGAAAAAAAAACTAAGATTAAATTTCTGAAAGGAATTAAAATGCAAGGAGAACAAAGAAAAAACTTGAAGGGTTGCAGATAAGACTGCAGTGCTACAAGAGGCAGCAAAGGACGTCAAAGATCGGTTGAACAGAATAGATACTGATGTATATACGCAGACTGAAGCCACGAATGAAAATTTGTACCTAGGCCAGGATTTCAGACCTGGATCTCTTGCTCACAAGGCATATGCCTCAACCACTACACCACACTGGCACCATGGCTTGTCACAACTACGTGGACTACTTTAGAATGCCTCACTCCTCACTTCAAATTCCCATTCATGCATCAATCCACTTGGTATCCCCCTACACTCAAACAGCATTGCAGACTCTCTCCAGCAGTATTGGAATAGCACCTCAGCATCAGTAATACTGTTGGATAGTCTCTGCAATGCCGTTCGAGTTTAGGGGGGAAACCAAGTGGGCCGAGGCATGGATGGGAGTTTGGACTGAGGAGGGAGGCGTGCTGGAGTAGTCCGTGCAGTAGTGCAGAGTGACAGTGCCAGGGTGGCGTAGTGGTTAGTGCCTCGGCCTCGTGGGCAGTGGACCCATGTTCGAATCCTGGCCTAAGTACAAATTTTCATTCGTGGCTTCAGTCTGTGTATATAAATCGTAGAGGTCTGAGACCTGGAAAGATCGCTAGAATCACGTACTTTCATCTGAGACTAGACAGAACCTTAAAAAAAGTTTTTGTCAGCAACTGGTGCTGTTGTTGTTGTGGTCTTCAGTCCTCAGACTGGTTTGATGCAGCTCTTATGCTACTCTATCCTGTGCAAGCTTCTTCATCTCCCAGTACCTACTGCAACCTACATCCTTCTGAATCTGTTTAGTGTATTCATCCCTTGGTCTCCCTCTACGATTTTTACCCTCCACACTGCCCTCCAATAGTAAATTTGTGATCCTTTGATGCCTCAGAACATGTCCTACCATCCGATCCCCTCTTCTAGTCAAGTTGTGCCACATACTTCTCTTCTCCCCAATCCTATTCAATGCCTCCTCATTAGTTATGTGATCTACCCATCTAATCTTCAGCATTCTTCTGTAGCACCACATTTCGAAAGCTACTATTCTCTTCTTGTCCAAACTATTTATCGTCCATGTTTCACTTCCATACATGGCTACACTCCATACAAGCACTTTCAGAAACGACTTCCTGAGACTTAAATCTATACTCGATGTTAACAAATTTCTCATCTTCAGAAACGCTTTCCTTGCCATTGCCAGTCTACATTTTATATCCTCTCTACTTTCACCATCATCAGTTATTTTGCTCCCCAAATAGCAAAAGTCCTTTACTACTTTAAGTGTCTCATTTCCTAATCTAATTCCCTGAGCATCACCCGACTTAATTCGACAGAAACTGGTAGAAAGTCATAATGAGAGATTATGATCACAACACCGCTACTTAATGTAATGTTCTATCTTGATAGTTTGTTTTGCTTTAGCAGACCTTACACTTAACACGTTTTGGCTTCAGGCTTTATCACATAAGAAGTTATCAAACGAGTAGTTTTATAAAAAGTATACAACTGTATCCACTCCATGACAAAAAGAGTGAAACTCTGAAAACGGGAGTATGAAACGAAATCAAACTTCTTGGATTTCTAGAGCATATGAAATTATTTTAATAGTTACTGTGGAGTCACCGCCAGACACCACACTTGCTAGGTGGTAGCCTTTAAATCGGCCGCGGTCCATTAGTATACGCCGGACCCGCGTGTCGCCACTGTCAGTGATAGCAGACCGAGCGCCACTACACGGCAGGTCTAGAGAGACGTACTAGCACTCGCCCAGTTGTACAGCCGACGTTCATAGCAATGGTTCACTGACAACTACGCTCTCATTTGCCGAGACGATAGTTAGCATAGCCTTCAGCTAAGTCATTGGCTACGACCTAGCAAGGCTCCATAGCTTTGATAATTAATATTGTGAAGCATGTATCATCAAGAGCGATGTTCTACAAATGTGGATTAAAGTTAAGTATTACAAGATTTTCGTACTTCATTGCAATTCTCAAGACATTGTCCTGTTTCAGACCTCACGCCAGCCTGCGTGAGTTTAAGCGCGTGCCTTTCGGCTTCCTCTCATTGTGTCTAGGCTGTCTTGTCTAGACACAACAGTTACAAAACCCAGAAAATGTACAAAGAGCTTTTCGCAGTATTAGTCCACTTATCAGTACAATGTTTCTCCATCACTAACCAGATGGCATGAACTGATTCAGATGGGAAGGGCGTCGTACACCGGTTGCATCCTTTCCTGAGGTAATCTGGCCCGCAACTGCTGTAGTCACGGCACCTCTGCAAACACAACGGTTAGTGTAGTGTTGTGCTGCTCATGGCAGCCTACAAACGGGACGGTAATTCCCTGGTTCGCCTGCTGCTAGTCTTTCACCAATGATGCGGGATGATGCAGAATGTGACAAGGAGTCCATTACTTGTTCTTGGATGGCAGGCACAGATGTGAAGCGTTTGTGTGTTGGTGCATAATACAATGCTCGTATCTTGTAATGGTCAGACATGGAACCTTGATGATGAGTATGCCTGATCTCTGGCCCCACGCTGCATTGCAGTCCATTATCAGGCCAACGTCCGAACGCCATACAGATCTGGATACTGGAAGATTGGGCCGCATGGCCATATGGAGACCCACAGTGAGACCTGTTCAAACTCTGTCAGGTGCCGATAATGCTGTCTCAAACGAGTACACACCATCTCCATATACTTCATAGTGATCACTCTAGATATAACGCTGTTCACGCCATTTATATGCCCTGTCAGTCCTAGTGGAAACGCTAACGCATTGTGGTGACCATCCTACCTGTCACGGAGAACTGCAGCTCTAATTTTTTATACTTCTGCTGATGATGTGTACGTGCACAAAGTTACATTTGCATCTGACCATGTCTTCCAGGTGCTTCTGTCAATTAATACATGGACTACTGGCCGTATTAGCATCCTTGTCTATGCATGTTTGAGCATTTCAGGGCAACGTCAGCTACATTCTGTAAAAGGAAAGATAATGTAGAGATTTTTCGCTCAGAAATCATATTTGAATGTTGCTTATTTATGAGAAGATCGTGTTGGGCCTTCTATAGGAAGGACCAAGGTCTAAGGATAGAGGGAGGATCATGCTTATGAAGATTGCAATTTACCATTCCACGACATTGCTGCTACTGTCAAGCGAATAACGAAACTTCTAGTTCAGGCGACCATATGCAAGGCAAGGTAGGATTTCAAAGGCTCTGGCGGCTAGTGACTGAGAGGACAGACATATTTTGGTGCGTCGTGCAAGATCGTTCGTACAACCATGTCATGTATCCCCGGTCGGGAAATTGATTTTTTCCATCAAGGCGTCTCGAGCTACGTGGACTGGCAGCATGATGACCATCGATGCCCTTACCCTTGAAGCGACAACAGAGGGAGCCGTGTATGCAGTAGCACGCCAAACTATGATGCACTACCCACTTACTTAGTTACCTAAATGAAGTTAAGTGTTCCCTTTAATATTGATCAGTCCTAAAATGTCGATGTCTGGAGCAGCATGACCTGTTAGCAGTGCGATCCTTGTTGTGGCTTCCATTGACTTGGCAACAGTGGCTTCCACTGACTTGGCAACAGAAGAGACTCGCTGGTAGTACCACACATACCTGAGACGTATCACCACTTTATTTACCTACTTAAATGAAGTCAACCACTGCCTTTAATAGCAGCCCGCTCAATATGACGACGTCTGGAACAACATAGGCTGTCAGCACGACGACCATTGTTGCGTCTACCCTTGATGTGGCAACAGAGGGAGGTGCGCCAGTAGTAGCACGCTAAACTATGACACACCACCCATTTACTTAGCTACCTAAATAAAGTTAAGCACTGCCTTTAATGTTGACCAAATGTATGGAGCAGCATGGTGCGTTAGCAATGCAACCATTGTTGTGGCTTCCATTGACGTGACAACAGAAAAGGCTCGCTGGTAGTAGCAGACCCACCTGTGACGTACCACCCCTTTATTTACCTACCTAAATGTAGTTATCCGCTGCCTTTAATAGCAGCTTACTCTACATGACGATGTATTGAGCAGCACAGATTGTTAGTTTTCGATCATTATTAAGGATTCCCTTGAGGTGACGACAGAGGGAGGTGCACCAATAGTAGCATGTCAAACTGTGATGCACTACCCCCTTATTTAGCCACCTAAATAATGTTACCTGCTGGCTTTAATGCCAACCATCCCGACATGACTACGTCTGAAGCAGCGTGGACTATCAACATGGCGGCTGATGTTGCGTCTTCACTTGACACAGCAACAGAGAGGCGTGCAGATAATAGTAGGCCCAACTGTGAAGCACTATTCCTTTACTTAGCTACATAAGTAAACTTAAGCTGCCTGTAATACCAACCATACCAACACGAACCTGGAGCAGCACGGATTGTCAGCACGTTGACTGTTGTGGCTTCTCTTGAGGCAGCAACAGAGAGATGTGCACCCGTATCAGTAGGGCAAATGTGACGCACCAACTCTCTACTTACCAGGGAAACTCCCCATCGCAGCCCCTTCAAATTCAGTGGTAAGAATACCCAGTTGATAGAAATCAAAAACTGAACACAGATCAAGCGTGAAAACAGGAAGCAGATGTACCGAAGTATGAAAAAAAGAAGCAAATATCGAAACTGTGAATGGTCCAAGCTCAAGATGTGAAACATCATGCGACTTTAAATAGCTGTGACATCATACTTATGTTGTCATGGTGTGGGTCTGCCAAGGGGGAGATCAGTGTTTAAATCTCCCTCGTGCCCCATTAATTATGAACTGTTCGTCCAGTCACTGACGCACCCGTTCGCTGTATTTAAATATGTGTTCGTGTTGTGGTGTAACGTCCGTTTGCAACAGCAAGGTATAAGGAAAGGACCTCCAGACATACGTACCTCCTATTTTTTCTACACAAGTACCAAATGTTATGACTCTTGCATTCTGTATTGAAAGTTTTGGTTCTTTAATTCCTTTCTTGTAACATAGTTCACAACCGTTTATTTGTTGTTTTCATTTCTGTGAGTGGTCTATGTGGCATCTCGCCTGTTCTCACTATTCATCACGTTTACTTGCGGCGATAATCTGTTCTTACCAAATGACTCGTATACTACACCCAGTGTATAGTATGATAATTGCCAAGACTACAGAAGGAGAATAGACACGTTGATGACGAGACTGAAAGTTCTTAATTTTGTGAGGAAAAAAAGGGGGCATAGGGAATATTTGAACATGGATTTCCCCCTGCGCTGTCCAATACTGTGACGACGCAACCATGAACGTGGACTGTTCACTGTTTCTATTTTGCTTCTTTTCCCACATTTCCGTACACTTTCTTTCTCTTTTCATCGTTAATCTGTATTCAGTTTTAGACGAACTGTACACTGGGCGATTTTACCAGTACATCTGAGGGGGATGCGATGAGGATTTTCCCTTGTTAGCTAGCAAAATAAAGGTAACCGATGGCTTTAACACCATCTGTCCCAACACGACGGCTTGTTGCACTATATATATGTGCTAATTATAATTGAAGTTAAACTTTCAAACAGCTGTAGAAATAACACCATTGGTCAGAATGACGTCAAATTGCTACGGAATATTATTAAAAAAAAGTGTTCAAATGTGTGTGAAATCTTATGGGACTTAACTGCTAAGGTCATCAGTCCCTAAACTTACACACTACTTAACCTAAATTATCCTAAGGACAAACACACACACACATGCCCGAGGGAGCACTCGAACCTCCACCGGTACCAGCTGTACAGTCCACGACTGCAGCGCCTCAGTCCGCTCGGCTAACCCCCGCGGTGGGATATTATCGGAGAAGGGGGAAAACGTATGGCAGAAGAAACATAAATAGTTACAAAATTTTGCAATAGATGGCGCTGTAAGCATCATAATTTAATAGTGGTCGACTACAAGTAACAAATGAATCACACAACAATGTCTCAGGTGAATGTTTGACGTTAAACTGTACTACTCAGTGTGCATCGGTGTACAGATAATTTAATAGTGGTCGACTACAAATGACAAATGAATCACACAACAATGCCTCAGGTATACGTTTGACGTTAAACAAACTGTACTATTCAGTGTATATGGGTGTACAGATGTGATACTGTTAGTTACGTAAGCCAGTCCTCCACGGCAACGTCATATCACACCGGATGGGAAAAATCGGATTTTAACACACCCACGCCAAAAACCCCATGAAAAGCATCAATCATAATCAAATCGGATTATTGATTTCCGTGCGACTGGCGCAAAAAATGTTCAGTATGCTGTCCACCGTTTTCTGCAGCGAGTTGAAATCGAGAAACAGCTTGCTCCACAACTGAGCGAAGTGTTTCCTTTGTCACGTTCAGAATGTGTGGCGCAATTCGTGCCTTCAATGCAGCTAAGTTTACAATCAGAACACTGAACACAATATCTTTCAGATAGCCCCACAGCTAGAAGTCGCACGGATTATGATCAGGTGACTGGGGACGGCTAGTCTGTAGGGAAATGGCGGCAGATAATTCTAGCATTTCGGAAATGGCGCTTCAGCAGCTGCGTAACTGGATTTGCAATGTGCGGAGGTTCGCCATCTAGCATAAAAATGATCCCATCCACACATCCATGCTGTTGGAGAGCTGGAATGACGTGGCTGCGCTGAAGACACTCGTAGCGCTTACCAATGGCGGTACAGGTAGCAGGACTGGAAGCACCTGTCTCTTCGAAAAAATATGGCCCTGTGATAAATGATGCCGTAAACCTGCGCCACACAGTGACCTTTTCAGGTTGAAGTGGTACTGGTTGATTTGCGTGTGGATTTTCCGTTGCCCATATTCGACAATTCTGTGTATTGACATATCTTGTCAAATGGAAGTTGCCTTCGGCTTTCCATAAAATCTTCCACGGCCTATCATTGTCCACTTCCAAGTGAGCACGAAATTTTAAAGCAAAGGTCTCCCTAGCGCGCAGGTCAACAGGAAGCGACTCGTGCACATGGGTAATTCTGAATGGATAACAAAGAAAGGTGTTTCGTAGTATACCGTGCCTCTTCTTTATTATTTTTCTTCTTCTTGTTTATCCAGACTTCTTGAGATCTTTTGTGAAGAGACTCGATACAACAAGTTCCGAAGTTCAAAAATGGTTCAAATGGCTCTGAGCACTATGGGACTTAACAGCTGTGGTCATCAGTTCCCTAGAACTTAGAACTACTTAAACCTAACTAACCTAAGGACATCACACACATCCATGCCCGAGGCAGGATTCGAACCTGCGACCGCAGCAGTCACACGGTTCCGGACTGCGCGCCTAGAACCGCTTGGCCGCGGCCGGCTAAGTTCCGAAGTTCCGTAGTGGTGTAGGACAATCAATGAAGTTACACAGCAGTTAATAATTCAACTTTTGAAACTGCCGGTTTATTGGCATTTATGGGAGAAAAACACTCCCATACTCTCATGCGGCCAGCAAACTTCGTGTAACATTTTGTGGGCTTTACTGCGTTGCAAATCGTTCTAACGAATTAATGAAGCTGCTTTATTTTCCCTAATGGGCTAAATGACTCTTTTGTAATAACGTGATGTGTCTATCTCAAGTAATGTATATATGAAACTGGATTTACTCTCCATTTGGGTCAAGGCCACAAAATAAAATTCATCACATAGGTCAGCGAACTGTACACCCGCACTTTTAGCATTCTAAGTGATAGCTCGTCTCAGAGTAAAAACCGCACATAAATTCACACTTTTTTATGCATACAGAATTCAAAACACCTCCATATTAAACAAATAAATCATAGCTTGTAATTACTAATTAAACATTTCCGATTCTGAATAAACTTAAAGAACTTGTATTTGATAATCAATACAATTTTATCGCCTGGGAGAAATTATTAGTTTGCTAAAACGAATTCAGATTACACTCATCTCGTGTCTGGACGATGACTTCACGAATCGACACTTGCTTGGAATGAACGAAATACCTGTACTGAAAAATACTGTCCGTTGAGTAATTTACTGACTTTTATAACAAATTTGGTGCTTCTTGCATCGCTACACTGCCCCCCAATCTGTAATGTCGCGATAAGATCTAAGACGTTACAGAATTCAATGGAACGTGCTAGGATTGTGTACTGTGCTGTTAAACATTAGTTCAGCCAGCCAAGATTCATACCACAAGTTGTAACATACACTTTACATCAAATTTTACATGAATAATTGTAAATGGGGGCCTAACAGAAATTTTCCGTTTTAATGAATCTCCAAAAGTCAATGAATTTGTTCGAATTTCACTTTCTGATACGATGCACTTCACACTCACTACACAACATACACACAACACTCCACTATTTGGTGACAAGCCCTTTCAACTGGCTGCACAAGGCAGGGATTGCAGCCAGTTCCGACAGAAAATGGATAGAACTGCGACCTCTACCGATCCGTATACGCAGCTATAGTCGGGTCGGTCATCTTCTTCTTTCTTGCTTTTCAAACTAGCCGCATACAGTGTCGGTTCGAATGACATATCAGCCGATAACATCATCTCTGCTTCTCCACCGTGTGTCTTGCGATTCTTTCTGGAGAAAGTGTTGTGTCTTCGCCTCGAATGTGTTTCATAATTTGTATAATAAAAATTATTTCCTTGAAATCAATTACAGCATTTGTTATCTGTTTCACAGCTTGCAAGTTGGGGTGTGTGTATCGTGATATACTGCTGTGTTTAAAAGGTTTCACTCGTTAACCATCAAGTGATGGTTTATTGTTATAAAAGCGTGCTACAGACTTGCTTATGCGTTTTTCCTTCATTGTGCAGATTTGCGTCTTCATCATAGTCGTCAGTTTGTATTAGTCAACAGTCCTTCCATCTTCCTATCATCGTACCTTCATGAAATTTGTATTCATGTTCCTTATCATAATGGTTATCGGTTCATCATGAAATTCAGATAATTATTTCCTTATGTTTTGTATCACGCTTTCATTGTCTTCAATACCTGGTTCTCTTCTTTTATGTTTACCAGATTATAACGTCGATTAGACAGTTACATCAGCTTCTTTATCATTCCTTTCTGATATTTCCTTTAGCTTTGATCGTTCCCATTATTCATACATGAAATATACTTTTTACCATTAACACACATAAAATTCCTTCAACAATTCATAAACATAAAATACTTATGCCTCTAGGGCAGCATTCTTTTAAATTTAACTAATCATCCTGAAGTCAGTTACTCTTGCATTCTTTTGTTCTTCAATCTGTTAACTGCTTCTTTCTCTTTTCAGAAATTATCATTTATGCGAACTTTTTCATTTTAATCTTCTTAAATTATATTATTGTGGTATGTTTGCCATAACACACACATTATATTCAATAATAATTGAACAAAATAATCCTTGTAACTATACAAAAATAATGAACAAAATAATACATCTCTTTAAAGCCAGTACCGCCATGAGACTATTGTGTATTTACAAAAAAAATGGTTCAAATGGCTCTGAGCACTATGGGACTTAACATCTGAGGTCATCAGTCCCCTAGAACTTAGAACTACTTAAACCTAACTAACCTAAGGACATCACACATCCATGCCAGAGGCAGGATTCGAACCTGCGACCGTAGTAGTCACGCGGTTCCAGACTGAAGCGCCTAGAACCGCTTGGCCACCGCGGCCGGCTGTGTATTTACAGTGTTACATTTACATTTACACTATCATGATTTCGGCTTCAAAGTGCCATTATCAAGTTTTTAAGTGTTATAAATTGCCTAAGATGGCATACTGTCGTATTAAAATTTATAACGCTATTTTGTCTAAAACTGACATGGTGAGACCGTGACAATTAATGTAGGCTGATTCTTACAAAGAAGAAGACAGCAACCAGCCACTATTATACTACTATTTATTTAAGTAAACCGGTTTCGAACCGACAAGTTCATCATCTGACGGCTGTTCACAAGATTTGCAAGATACACTTTACTTAATCGTCAGTTTTCGATTTTTATTCTTTCATTGTGGCGAAATATTCTTGGTGTGTTGGTGCCCTACTGTAGAAAACAGTGTTAGAAGCGCCCTATGTGAACATAAATAACCCCCAAACGATGAAATACAGAGTACACAATCATGCGAGGTTAAGTGGTTATGGTATTGGTATTGAAATATACAATCCTGCAACTTCGCAACAAAATCGCGAGGAATTTTCGATGTAAGTACATATTAGAATATTTGAAAAATACAATCCTGCAACTTTGCAACAAAATCGCGCAAAATTTTCGATGTAATTTTCTTTAGAATGTCACGAGCCAAGCGTTCCAAGTTCGGATGGTAGCAATATTGGGCTTAGTTGGCTTTGAATTTTAAAGATCCAAAGTGTACCCACTTCAAATGTGTATACCACAGTAAAGATTCCAGGTGTACCTTTGGAATGGATAATTTCCATGGTTCGTCATGAGTTTTCCTTCGAAATAATATATTAAATTGTGAAGTATATAGACAACCAGAATAATTCGTAGCTCCTTGGCTGATTCAAATAAGGATCTTGTTCTTGCAACTGCGACATAATGTGACACAATTTTGAAATTTGTTTCTCACAAAATGCAATAGACAGATTCATTACTTTGAAATCTAAAGTCTGTTCATCAAATTCTTCAGTATCCCGTCTTCTAGGCAAACGAGATAGAGCGTCTGCTATAACGTTGTCCTTCCCTTTTATATATTGCACTGAAATGTTATGTTCATGAAGTAACAAGGCCCATCTGATTAACCTTGAGTGAAACAATCTTCCCATTAAAATATAAGACAAAGCTTTATGGTCACAAAATATGGTTATTCTTTTTCCATAGACAAAATATCTAAACTTTTTAAGTGCTCATACCACAGCTAGTACCTCTAACTCGGTGGTTCGGTATGCCCTTTCACATTTAGAGAGCGTTCTATTTGCGAATCCTATAATCTTAATGGTATTCATATCTTGTGGATCATCCATTTGGAGAAGCGTAGCGCCTAGGCCTGTCACAGAAGCATCAGTGGCAATGCAAAAATCTTGTTTAAGTTTCGGATGACGTTAACGGGGCGTTAACAAAAGTGTCTCGGATTTTGTCAAACGCTTGACTACACGCAGGGATCCATTTCCACATGTTGTTCTTTCGCAATAACTGTAATAAACATTGTTGTATGATTAATTGATTAGGCAAAAATCGGCGGAAAAATGAGGCTAATCCCATGAAAGATTTTAATTCCTTTTTATTTTAAGAAAAGGGACGCTCTTTGATAGCACTCATTTTCTTATGATTCGGCATAATACAGTGCGGCGTAATTATATGTCCTAGGAACTTCAATTGACTTCTGGTGAATCTAGATTTCATTAAATTTACTGTTACTCCATGCTCTAAGAATTTCGCAAATACTTTTTCAAGCAGATCGAGATGCTCCTCCCATGTTTCGGTAGCGATCAATAAGTCGTCCACATACAAAGTAACTCTATCGAGCAAATCTCGTCCAAGTACAGTGTCTAGCACCGATATAAATACACCTCCACTAACATTTAGTCCAAATGGCACAACAGTGAATTGGTAACTTCTGCTCATAAAAATAAAAACTGTATACTTTCGAGATTCGATAGAGATTTTCGTTTGCCAGTATGAACTTCCCATGTCAGGGGATGTCATGAAGCGGGCATCACAGAATTTCTGAATTAACTCATCGAAATTCTCAGGTCTTGTCTGTGCCGGTATCATGATCTTCTTTATCTCTCTGGCGTCTAGAACTTCTCTGACGTCACCATTCGCTTTGAGGACCGCCAAAAGAGGGCTACAATATTCAGAATGAGAGAGCTCTATAATTCCCCACTGTAACATTTTGTTAATTTCTTTCTTGACTGCCTCTGTCTTTGACCAAGGAACAGAATAGGAGGTGCGACAAAAAGATTCGTGTGGATACGTCCTAATGTCGTATTCAAAAACTCTGATTATTCCGGAACGTTTGCTAAATACGAGCAGATAATTACTTAGCAAGCAACACAAATCTTCTCGTTGACTTGCAGATAGGTATTCGGATTCGGAGATTTTCTCCTGAAGTGTAACTTGACATATTTATTCTTCAGTATATTCAATATAGACAATATCATCAACTAAATTACAGTCAATACCAATATAGCTAACCATTAACTTTATGCAATACTGATCTGGGACTATTTTGCCCTTTATCATAGAGACTGTCAAAACGTCGCTTTCGGAGTCCAAGGTATATGTTCCTTCTTTTAAATTGATGACTCCTTCAGCATTACACAAAAAATCTAGACCCCAAACACATGGTACGGTCATCAATCAAGAAGGTACTTTCTATTGAAGCCCCCCGCATTATAATGTTGACTCGTGCCTATTTTGAGACCTTTTGCGCTTTCGCACTAAATGCTCCAGATACAGTACATCCAGCAACAGGAAATGTAACAACTTTTGCTCCTCGACTAATTTGTTTAAAACAACCTTGCGTCGTTACGGTTATAGTTGCTCCAGTATCAATCAAAGTTTCAACATCAATACCATTTATTACTGTTTAAACAACTGCCTGTAAAATTTGTCACACTTATTCGAAATGTAAGGTGTTTCTTCAATCAGTTCCTCCCTTAGATCCAAACCATCATTATATCTCAGTACATTCACTTTTAAATGATGCCTGCCCTCCTCATCCTCTCCAGTCATCCCAGGAAGGCTTTTGGTGACCGGCTCTAGTTTAACCTTTCGGTAGATGTCATATTCGGTGGTTCATGTACTTCAACAATACGCATAGTATGGTCGGAATGTGGTAGTTGTTCCCTTCGCGACTTTATTGCTCCGTTACCAAGTGGTATCGGTCCTTGTGGTTGTTGTGATTGCTGAGCTACATTTGCATCTACCCATCGAACATCGGGTGTCGAAGGGTCTTTCCAAGGTTGTATACTATCACATCGTCTTCTGGGTATATATCACATCTGCGTGAATTATCATACTGATTATTCGAATCATTCTGACTGCGTTTGCGATTTGGTTTTCCGTACTAATCTGATTCACCTGATTATTACTATTTCCATAGGTTTCTTTAGTATAATAAGTGTTACGTTTATCTTGACTGTTATAATTGGCTTTACTATAGTCATAAGATGTCGCTTGTTCTCCTTCGTGTAGTACAGGTTTAGTATTTCTAACTCGGTTGTTGTTATTGTTAGTACTATTATTATTATTACGTTGTGAGGTAGACATTTAATTATTATTCCATACTCGGGCATCTTCTAGTACCATATCGATCAAATTGACCACAGACAGGAACTGTTCAACGTCGTAATCAGGGACATTTCTCACGTATATGAATAGGTAATCTTCATTTCAAAATACGTATCACTTCTCTCTAGGAAATAGGATCACTCCAGTACCTCGTTCTATTAATGTATTTCTCGAAATACTGTCTTAATGAACCTCGTTTACTATTATAAAATTCCGGTTGATACACCTCCTTTCGTAGCCTCTCTTGTTTGCTACACGACCAGTATTTCGCTAAGAAAAGTTGTTCAAACTCCGCGCACGTATTACAATTCCCACTCGCTTCTGCAGCCCACAGTACTGCTTCACCTGTGATCTTGGACACATTAAACTGAAATCTATCATGTTCAGCCCAACTGCGAGGAAAAATAGGCTTAAAATTGTTGATGAAAAATTTTGAATGGATGTCATATTTTTCAGTCGAAAAGGTAGGAAACTGTCTGCTTTTGGATATGCTTGTCTCAAACTTTAAAGACGACAAGTACCTCCTTTGGACAAAAGCGTAATTTTCATTTCCATAACAGTCACAACATTTATCGGGTGTATTCCCACAACAATTCATTTTACTTCCCCACAGAATTTATTATTCCGAAGCCTGTGTTCGGAATAGTTGTCTTTAGTCAATACATTTCGTGAAGATTTCTGTTCTGACAATTTACAATTTGTTTCACTTTGCCACTTTGGTAATTCTTCAGTTACTTTATCTTTAATAGCCTGAAACTCACTAGTAAATAACTTGATAAGTTCTACATTTGCCATCTGTTTTCCCTTAACTACCTCGGCTTGTTTCAACTCGAGAGTGGTATGGATTTTCTCTTCGATTTCCTTATTTTTAACTTCTATCCACTCAGAAAGATCATCATCTAATATTTTAGCTTGGTCCTTTAAATATTTAGCTGTGCCTTAGACAGATCCTCAATTTGCACATTAGCCTTCAAGTAACTACTTTCACAATCACAGATTTTATCAGACAAATCACTATGCCCCTCTGAAATAGTTTCACATTTTTTTCTCCATCTCATTACCCATAAATGTAGAGTGTAGGTCAGTCGTATCCATGGAAACTTTTATTTCTAAATCACTAAATTTAGTATTTAATCGTTCTTCCCACTCTATTTTTAAGTTATCAAATTTCTCATTTAACTGTCTATTATCATCTTTAAGTGACTCGAACTTGTTATCAAATTTTTCATTGAGTAAACACATTTGTGTGTCGAATTTTTCAATTTGGGAATCAAATTTAGTATCAAACTTCGCATTTAAACGTCGCGTATTCTCAGTTAACTGACTTTGCATAATCGCCATGAATTTAATAATATTATCATCTTTAAGCTCTGTAACATTTGATGTAGGATTCACACATTCATGTGTAACTTTGGTATTTATAGACTCCTGTATATTTTCGAGTCTGCATCTACTGTCACCTCTACAGCAATGATATTACTATCACTTAAATTATGCGTTTGCTGTCCTACATTTTTTACATTTGGGACTCTTTCATCAAGATTTTCCTCGCTCAAATTATGCGATTGCTGGTCCATAATTGGTTCCCTAGTTATCTCCTTATGAGGATTTTATCCACTTTTGCTCCCCTCACCTGTCACTTCAAAATTCTAGGTTGCATTATCTCTCGCTCTTCTTGTTCGAATGTACATTTTACCTAATATCTTCATACACAGTTATTATATCAACTCAGAATATACCTTCACTAACTGTAGACTGTTCCTTTATACTATGTCTATCCTACTCATAACTGCGAGTATCTCACGTTAGCTGTGAGTACTTATCCTTTCCAATGGGTCGAAGTTCATGTCTTGGGCCTGAAGTTGTTAGTACATCCTTTTCAGGCCCCAAGTTGCGGCGCCAAATATACCGATGCCTCTTCTTTATTCTTTTTCTTCTTCTTGTTTATCCCGGCTTCCTGAGATATCTTGTGAAGAGACACGATACAACAAGTTCCGTTGTGGTGTAGGACAATCAATGAAGTTACACAACAGTTAATAATTTAACTTTTGAAATTACCGGTTTATTGGCATTTGTGGAAAGAAAAGTGTGTGTGAAATCTTATGGGACTTAACTGTTAAGGTCATCAGTCCCTAAGCGTACACACTATTTAACCTAAATCATCCTAAGGACAAACACACACGCCCATGCCCGAGGGAGGACTCGAACCTCCGCCGGGATCAGCCGCTCAGTCCAGGACTGCAGCGCCTGAGACCGCTCGGCTAATCGCGCTCTGGAAAGAAAAACACTCCCATACTATCATGCGATCAGCAAACTTCATGTAACATTTTGAGTGTGTAATGGGCCTTACTGCGTTGCAAATTGTTTTAATGAATTAATTAAGCTGCTTTACAGTGTTACTAGGCAATTTAATCAACAAGGTGACACGTGTCTCAATTAAAATTGGACCTCGATATTTTGAATAATCTTACGATTCATTTTTTGTCAAAATCAGCACTTGTCTGAAAATTAATTTCCAGTCTCGTGCATTAGGTCCAAACACATTTGCAACTATTACACGCAATTTACTGGACAGCTCGATCATGCACTGGCGTGTAACGTATTTAAAATCGAGCGCGCAGGTTTAATGGGCTAAACGACTCTTTTGTAATAACGTGATGTGTCTATCTCACGTAATGTTGAAATGAAACTGGATTTACTCTCCAATCGGGTCAAGATCACAAAATAAAATTCACCACATAGGTCAGCCAACTGTACAGGTACACCCGCACTTTTAGCACTCTAAGTGATAACTCGTCTCAGAGTAAAAGCCGCACATAAATTCACACTTTATTTATGTATACAAACTTCAAAACACCTTTATATTAAACAAATAAATTATTTCACGTAATTACTAATTAAACGTTTCTGATTCTGAATAAATGTCAATAACTTGTATTTCATAGTCAATAAAATTTTATCGCCTGAGAGAAATTATTAGTTTGCTAAAACGGATTCAGATTACAGTTAACTCGTGTATGGACGATGACGTCACGAATCGACACTTGCTTGGAATGAATGAAATACCTATACTGAAAAATACTGTCCGTTGAGTAATTTACTTACTTTTACAACAAATTTGGTGCCCTTTGCATCGCTACAGTAGGATTCTACGCACCGTTCTCACGGGTATGTCCTATGTTCGGGCAATTCCCCGTGCATTACACGTATGCACACCACCACTCGTCTCCTCCTGCATTGCTGTGGTCACTGCTTACACTGACGTCAAATCAATTCGTTTCGTCCCTCTACCAGGTTGCACACCAAAAGAACTCGTCTTTTTGAATTTCCGAGTCATTTTCTACAGACCCACGGCAGACATCGGACCAATGCCTTTTTTCAGACCCTCCAGTGTTCGGAACTTCTGCAGAGCGACGTGTGCACAGTCATCATTCTAGCAGGGAGAACGTCATGGAGAACGTCGCAGACGCGAAAGGGGGAAAAGCCGTGTACCCTGCGTGTTTATATCAACTTCAATGGGTCGTACGCATGACAGATGTTTTCATGTACGTATACTGACACATACATCGCCATCTATTGATCAATTTTCACTCTGTTTTTTTTTTCTTCTGGCATACGTTTTCCCCCTTCTCCGATAATATTCCGTTTCAATTTGACGTCATTCTGACCAGTGGTGTTATTTCTACAGCGTTTTGGAAGTTTAACTTTAGTCATAATCACCCTATATATCATCAATGAATTAAGTTTGCAAAAGACAATTACGACGTTGAAAAAATGTTCCTTGCGTTCGATAGTAGAAGTTGACCAGAAGAAAAGCAGCAGGTGTGTTTTTAAAAGCAGTAGGTTGCCTTAACAGCCTTATCGCCTTCTGCACGTTTGCTTAAAATTTATGCTGAAATGTTCTCCACTCGCTTCTGAACGCTAGTTAAGAATGTGTCTGATTCAAGAAGCTCACTAAATGGATGCTGCTGTAGCTTTAAATAAGTCCCTCTTTAGCACTGTCTGTGAGACTAATTAACACCCCGCACACAATAAAACTAATTAGTGCTCGTAGCGGAACGGAATTCCGGTAAGTAGAGATTTCCTGCTGGTTCAGTCGCAGACTCCGAGATTTTCCGATTTAACAGAAACTGCGGAATCTTCCAATAACTGGGTGGAGATGAACTGCCAGACGTTATTGATACATTTCCAAACAGAAAAAGTTTTGTACCTACCTGTGATTCAGAGGGATCAGAAATACAGAAGAGAGTCCAAAAATTGCTGCTATCCTTTGAAAAGAATTTCCAAATTTGTAGCAGTAAATTCTGTGTGAAACTTTTTTGGTACTTGTTAAGAACAGAAGAGTATTTCGTTGTCTAACAACATGCAACTGCTAGGAGCACGCCAAAATGCATATTGGCTATAGCTGGATGTAACAGTAATGTTAGTTATGGCGTGCAGAGAACATCTGCATCTACATCTACAAACATACACCACAAGCCAGAGTTCATTGCATGGCGGAGGCTATTCTGTACTACTGCTAGTCATTCCATTTCTGATCAACTCGCAAATGAACCAGGGACAAAACGACTGTCTTTATGCTTCCTTATGAACCATCATTTCTTCCAGACATAATTCCAGATTCATTCTTTTTCATAACACTTAACTATCTGAAACTTTGAGCAATCCATGCATCATATATCTGTAATAAGATAAGGGGCGATCAAAATGTTTTCGTTTGCGGGCGTTACTACAGCGTACGAGTATATGCAACGTAGCGCAACTCCGATGCGGGTATATAAATAACAACATGTAGGTAAAGGATTGGTGTGGCATTCGTGCCTTTCCGACATGCGTGCGCCGGCCGCGGTGGCCGAGCAGCTCTAGGCGCTTCAGGCCGGAACCGCGCGACTGCTACGGTCGCAGGTTCAAATCCTGCCTCGAGCATGGATGTGTGTGATGTCATTAGGTTAGTTAGGTTTAAGTAGTTCTAAGTTCTAGGGGACGGATGACCTCAGATGTTAAGTCCCATAGTTCTCAGAGCCATTTGAACCAACATACGTGCGGCAAATACGGAAACATGAGTTACGGCGTCGTTATTACCAAATGCGTCCAAACACGACAAACGTGCTGTAATTCTATTCTTGGCTGCCGACGCACAAACACCAGTAGACATCCATCGGAGATTTTGACTTATTGGCATACCGATTCTGGACTGTAAGGCCTTCAAGGTGAAACTTTTTGATCGCCCCCTTAGGACGTTACATGTAGAAAAAGAAAAACTCTTTTAATGAGGACAACAGCTAGTCTGTCATATGTTATTCCAGAAAGAGCCTCTATACAGTCTTCCTAATATTTCAATATTAAACTTTCACACTTACACGACGTAAAAATTCAAAGATCATTACATATCGTTGTCTCACGTGAAAATTTGTACACAAATGAAGTATTCATATGTTTGCTTGCTGGGAAATTTACCTTTAGATTCCTCTTCTGTATAATTAAAATATGTGACTGAGAAGTTGTCTGTATCAGTGTTCTGTAACCTTTTATACTCAAGGTACATCCGGACGGGTCCAGACTCACACAGCACACCAAAATGTCTGTTCCCTCAGAATAGTATGACACTTAATTTTATTACGAATGTTACGAATTTTTACGTCGTTATTAATCTACCGAATGAGCGGTGTGCTGACCACATGGCCCTCCAATTCCGCATCCAGTGACGCCTGTGGTCTGAGGATGAAACGGCGGCCAGTCGGTACCTTTGGGCCTTCATGGCCTGTGCGGGAGGAGAGAGTTATGGATAATAGGATCATATCTGACGAGCCATTGCCATTGAACATTTATAAAGACCAAACAAAAAGATGAACCATTGAAACTGATAATGAAACATGGAATCTGCAATGCATACTTGGATCCAAGGTAAGACATTACATATTTACATTAGGATGCTAGTCCAAGCGCTTTCAGTAATTGCAGCTTATTTCCCAAATTTGTGAAAGTTTTCCGTAACCGTAGAAGTCATTTTTGCGCAAGATAGCGTATTCCAAATTATTTTTATCTCACAGTTTCTTACAACAACAGTCATACCATTCCACAAAATGGCCGAATTGTGTCACGTGGAACGCAAAATGGCAAGGATCCATGAATGTTAATTTTTTCGTTAATGGTAATTCTTGTTCAGTTAAGCCAACATTGTTGCTATACGAAATTAATTTCTTGAATTCATTCTCAAATGTGTTTAAGGATTTTTCTTGCGATATACATTACGTGTATCATGGCGGTAACGTGTAAACAATTAGCAAAAATGGAACACAACAGACAACACACGCAAACCGAATCCTACTTGGACATTAGACAAAACATTGACAATAACTCCAGAGTTGACTACAATGTTAACGATCAATCAGGAGTTAACATGCGTAGTGACGGAAATTTCGTAAATAGATCGACCACTAGTCAAATAGCTAAATCCATCTCAGAGCCCATTCTTGTCCGTGACGTCATGTCAAACGACGTGGCGGGGGCAGAGCAATTTCAATTGACAAATATTGCCACCATGTTTGACACTATTATCAAGCAAATGACTGAAAACGAAAATCACATGACATCAATACATAATCAAATCACTGAAAACAAGAAAGACACCGACGCACATATGTTATCAATACATAATCAGATAACTGAAAGCAAAAAAGACATTAACGAACACATGACAGTTTTAAAAATGCGACATGAAGAGATTAAGGCTGAAATAAGAGCACTAAAAACTTGTAACGAGGCTTGGTGTGAATGAGTAGACGAGATTAACACGAGACTGAGCGGCCAAGTGTCCGAACCTCACTCAAAATTTTCCGAATTGAACTTACACCAGGAAAAAGTAAAAGATATTCAAACTGAGGTCAATCATTTAAACGCTACATGCGAAGCTGTTGCCACTCAAGTGAAAGCTTATCCGTTGGTTCATGCCTCAATAAAAATACGCATTACTTTAATTGAAGGCAAAGTTAAAACTACGGATAAGAAACTTACAGACAAACTGCAGTTACACACTGACAGGCTGGCGGTTGTGGCCGAGCGGTTCTAGGCGCTTCAGTCTGGAACCGCGAGACCGCTACGGTCGCAGGTTCGAATCCTGCCTCGGGCATGGATGTGTGTGATGTCCGTAGGTTAGTTAGGTTTAAGTAGTTCTAAGTTCTAGGGGACTGATGACCTCAGATGTTAAGTCCCATAGTGCTCAGAGCCATTTGAACTATTTGAACACACTGAGCCGCGCGGAATTAGCCGAGTCATGGACTGTGCGGCTGGTCCCGGCGGAGGTTCGAGTCCTCCCTCGGGCATGAGTGTGTGTGTTTGTCCTTAGGATAATTTACCTTAACTAGTGTGTAAGCTTAGGGACTGGTGACCTTAGCAATTAAGTCCCATAAGATTTCACACACATTTGAACATTTTTTTTTTGAACACACTGACAATAATTTTGCCAAGATAAATAAGGAATTTCATGGCTGGGTTGATAAGAAAAATAAATATTACGACCATTGATAGAGGAAAAATTACGACGCTTGCGCACGACACCGTAGCCGAATTTGTTAAAAATAACAAACATGTCATAGCTGAAGCTGCTTAGTCCAAGGCAGCACGACAAAAACAACTAAACGATGGCATACGACCGGAGTGTAGCAATACTAATAATCAGAGTGCTCGCTTTGGTAATGAAAACAAATATAGGTATGACACATATTCTCTGTACACAACACACACCTCACAGCAAGTGTACACTCCTGTATACAAGACATCTAATTAAAATAGCAACATTTATGTGCAGTACATTCCTTTCCATTCACCAGAGGACCACTACAATAATTACAGTGAAAGGAACGACATTACAGTGTCAAAGAAGAAGAAAGTTTGATTAAACATCGGCAATTTCAAACTTTCATCCCAGAAAAACGTACTGTACATCCTGTAATTTTTCTGAAAGCGTTTAGAAAAGCGTTCCCAAGAGCATGGAGTGACCGAAAGAGAATTTCTTACGTTGTAGGTTACATCCAAGGTGAAGCAGCTGTCTGGGCATATAATGAAGCCGACAGATGCGTGACATATGAGCAATTTGAAAGAGCTTTCTTGGCCAAATTTTGGTCACAGTCGGTACAAGAACGTCTAAGGAAACAAAACAGAATGTAGAACCAGAGCCTTTCGATGCTAAACATGGCAGTTTGCGCAGGCATTTTGAGAAATATTTGAATATCGGCTACTTTCTTGATGAACCTGTAGCTGCGCGCTATATGCTCCGCTCACTAAAAGCCAGATTTCTTTTTAACATTAAAGAGAAGTTACTGCACATTCCAGACAATGATGCAGAATATTTTCTGTCTGTGCTTGATTCTGTTGGTATGTTATATGAGCATCAACGTTCCGCAAGGCAATACAGCTGCCACAATGTGTACGTCAGTGGCATGCAAAACGCGCAGGCTCACCAACTTAATCCTGGGGCGCCGGCCGCTGTCGGTTACCTAACGCAGCAGAATCAACACCTTCCCTCCGCATACCAATGCAAGTACCAGCATCAGCAGACACACCCCATTATGAACAATAATCGTAACTTATCATACACAACGAGCGACAACCCACACAAAGAGGTGCCGCAACAATTTTAATGGAAATGACAGAAACGTAAACAACAAAAACAGAAACAATTATCAGCCTGTACCAAAGCAACAGCAAAACTGGAACAGCAACTACGGTAATGCTTGCCAAGGTGCTGGTCCACCACCTCATTACAACATCAACACAGGTCCGTGGCAAATACCGCCACAGCCGGTACGAAATCAAAATTGGGCTTTTCCCACCAATCAGCCGCAAAAGTCACAACAGATTGGAGAGTGGAATACACAATACCCTAATGTAAACATAATAGGAGTGTGAAGTGAAACTCCATCTCCGCCCTATCATCACCTGCACCAGTTACGAAGACGTCAAACTAAAGACGATCACTACTGTGCCCCAAGTCGTGGCTGAAGAAGGTTTGGGGGGGGGGGGGGGGGCGACTTCAACATCAAATCATTGTTTGGTACACCCACTGATGAACAACAATGATTATGTACCAAATAATTTTAAGCAGAAACCACTGTTATTTATACGCTACAATCACGATGAGAGCTTAGCTGATGGACAGCCGTGTAGGAAAATACACAATGTCGTCCATGTAGCAATGAAATAGTTTTAGCTACAACAAATGGGATAGTAGGAGGAATTCCAACCAGTATTGTTTTGGACACAGGAGCGGTTGTGAGTGTTTTGTCGTGTAATTTCTATAAGAAAATGATTGAATTTGTACCTGTACCAGAGTTCGCTGTTCAAAAATGTAAGATTTTAACTGCCGTAGGTAATAAGTGTAGTAGAGTTAAGAAACAGGTTTTTGTGACCATTAGGATACGTAATGGAACAGTAAGATGGCCATTCCTCGCTGTCCAGAATCTTGTTACTAATTGTATTATAGGTTTAGATATGTTACATGAGGAGGACAGTATTATTGACTTCTCGAAACGTAAATGTTTCCTTAGACACAAGGGCAGTGAAATTACGATTGACTTGGATAGCAGGACTCTCAAACAGGAGAAGTATTGTACAGGGCACAAAATTCAATGTATGCGAGAGAGCGACGAAACAAAACACCTGACAGAGAATATGATGACCTGAAAACATTAATTAGCCATAAGTTAATTGAAACCATTGCTATTACTGGTGATGAACGCAATGAGCTTTATCAAGTACTACGTAAGTATATACATATCTTTACCAAACGACCAGGTGTCATTAAGACACCTAATTCTCTATCACAAAACCTATAATGTACCACTATCTCAACGACTTGCGGTGTGGTTAAGTGTGGTATCAACGTTCGATACCACACTTGTTATTGGTTGCAGTTATCGACCGCGGTCAGTATTAGTATAGTTGGAACCGCGAGTCGCGACCAGCGCCGCTCGGCGGCTTGTATCAGGTTTCTAGCGAGCTCTCGTCCACTCTTGCTCGGGACGTCAAGTAGTAAAGTAGCATAGCCTTCAGCTGATAGGAAGCAACCTCTAACAAGGCGCCTCGTAACGTATGGCCTAAGTGAGGCCTCAATAGCTATCTGTTTATAATTATATTTATGCAGTCAAGAAGAATGCTGTACAACCAATTAAGTAAAATATAAACTATTTTTTACCAACGACTTCTAATTATTTTAGTCGTTGCAGATCCAGACCATGCAGCCAGCACCTTATCGACGTTACTGACAAATCTGCTGTGATTTATATCACACCAGGTTTCTATTTAGCATTGACCATCCATCAGTCAACATTGGCGACGACTCGTTCGTCGTCGTCATAACAGCAAGAACTTAAACATATGTAAGAGTGGAAAATCATAACCTTCCACATCTCCCTACTGTAGTCCATTACTTGTCAAAAAATCTAACGGAAGTATTAGAGTGGTGTTGGACGCACGTGCCATAAATAAAATTATACTACTTGTACGCACTAAATTGGAAAATTTAGAGGAACAATTACAAAAAAATTTAGATGCTAAGGACTTTTCCACGATCGGCATAACAAATTCGTTTTGGCAAGTCGCAGTCACGCTTGATTCCAGTAAATACGCTGATTTCATATTCAGGGGACGAACATATCAACTCTGCGTTCTTCCTTTCGGATTGAGCATCAGTTCAGGCGTATTTATTACTGCTTTGGATACTGCGCTTGGTGACGATTTAGTTGAGACTGTTACACATTATGTCGATGATCTTTTGATAGCTGCTAAGACTTGGAATAAATATATTGACACCCTTAAAAAGATTCTGGATAAATTTGCACAAGCTGGTGTAACAGCTAACCTAAAGATGTCAAACTCTGCTTGTGGTGAGGTTAGGTAGCTTGGACACATAATTAATGTACAAGGTATAAGCCCTGATCTAGGTAAGTTGGACGTTATTAGGAAATTTCCTTGTCCTCGCACTAAAAAACAACTGAAGTCATTTCTAGGACTCTGTTCTTTCTTTCGACGTTTCCTACCACAACAACTATTGTACAGTAAGCATGTCCTAGATTTACTTAAGAAGAATCAGGTATGGATCTGGTCTGAGCAGTGCCAGCAAGATTTTAATAACATTAAGCACGCATTGGTGAATGCAAACATTTTAGACCATCCAGACTTTAGTTTAGATTTTTGTATGACGTGTGACGCGGCATCTAGTGGCTTGGGTTGTTGCCTATTTCAAGTAGATAAGAATGGAGAAGAGGAGCAGGTAAAATACCTGCATTTGTAAGCCGTACTTTAAGTGAATGTGAGCGTACTTATTCAACCACTGAACCTGAAACTCTTTCTACTGTCTGAGCGTTCAAAAAGTTCAACTATTATTTGTACGGTAAAAACACGAAAATTTATACAGATCACCAAGCTCTGACATATTTGTTAACATGTGAGTTAGTTCATCCTAAATTATCACACTGGGCTTTATCTCTGCAGAGTTATTCATTAGAGATTGTATACAACAAAGGTAAAGACAACATCATTGCTGATGATTTGTCCCGTCTTCCAGAAGGTATGGATGAATGTAAAACTGATCTTTATAATGTCAACGACTAAAGAATACTCCTCATGCAGGATAAACAGTATTACCAATATTACATTGATTTGTGTAGAAATATGGCAGCTTTACAAAAGTCTGATCTACATTGGAACCAGATAAGGACTTTAGTCATAGATCAACCTGACCATCCACTATCTAGCCCTTACCTATCGTTGTCATCCTGATGGCTCTAACTGGTGTGTATGTATCCCCAAGGACTCTGAACACAATCTGGCACACTTGGTTTGGGGACATTATGGAACGATGAAGTGCTTTACAAAACTTAGCACGTATTTTTATTCCACTAATATGAGACGAAAAATTCAGAATGTACCTAAAACATGCATATCTTGTCATAAATCTAAACCTCAGAACCCATCTTCAAAGACAGATCTACATTCCATACTACCCAGCAAACCTCTGGAAACTGTAAGTACGCACATAAGTGGTCCACATCCAGCAAGTAGTGGTGGTGTGAAGTATATATTAGCACTTTATGACATATTTTATAAACATATTAAGCTGTGCGCCATAAAATCTTCAACTGCTAACCGCAATCATCAGACGAATCTCACGTGACCACATTCCTCTCGTGCGAAAACCCAAGGCAATTTTATCTGACAACGCCACATACTATACTGGGTACAAATGGCGAAAATTCTTAAAGGACAATAGCATTAAGAGCATCTTTATCTCGAAGTGTAGCCCACAATCTAATCCTAGTGAACGATTTTTCAGATTCATGAGGACATATATACCTACATAGCATTCTAATTGGTACGTTATTTGTCACTATTTGAAGAAGTTCACAACAACCTGAATATATATGACACAACCTATATGCCTAACGAGCTTATGTTCGACCGCAAAGAATCAAATGAGTGGAGCGATCCGCTGCCGAAGCTATCACATCAGCAGCAGTCGCACGATGAAGAGATAATAGAAGTACTAAATACGCTGACGGAGGATGCTAATCCAAGAAACAGATATTACTCTAGTATTATTAAGCGAAAGCAGGAATTCAAAGTAGGGATGCAAGTGTTATTGCGTACCCACCATAAATCTTCTGCACTAAAACGGCGGAACGCGAAGTGGCGTATGCTGTACGACGGTCCATATGTAACTGTCAACATACCGCATCCTGGTGCATACCTGCTGCAGAACATAAAAACAAACAGAACCATTGGGCTTTACACTCATCGAGACTTAAGAGTATTTCATTCTAAGCAGTAAACGTATATCTGTTAGTAATGATTAAGTAAACACACATACCTCTCAGTACTACTGTGAAGAAATAAGGTGGCAAAGAAATTTTATTTCAGCTGATCCAGGCAGCAGCAGAAGAAGAAAGAAGAGAGTTCGACTTCACTGAACTTAAATAAACAATATCAGCCTAAATTTTAAAGCAAATGTTATGTTGACATTTACGCAGGTGCGATGAAAATATTTTTGAGACAACATAATTTACTAACTGTAGCGTCGGTCAAGGACTATTTATGACTGATTGACGTATACAAAAAACCACACGACAACCAAACACTTAACACCTAGGAACGGATTAGATACACTTCATACTGCATAACACTTGTTTATGTGAAGCCAAGGCCATATACACACTCTACACACACTCTTAATGCGAGAATTCTGTTGGCTTGATTCTAGTGTGTTGCTTTAGACGTTTACGTAAAAATAGCGCAGAATAACGTCAAAATGTGTCCTAGCGTGGCACCCCGTCCATAACGTGTTACCCTTCCTGCTTTCAACATACACAAACATTCGCACAGCTATGTAGAGACTCCTGTGTACTGGCACAAAGGATGTCTTGTGAATGAATGGAGCATTATGATTGGCTCTTATTGAATTTACCCATCGAATTACTGATGTCACCGATGTGGGAGCAGCGGTCACTCTTTTTCTTCTACTTGCAGATGAGACTTTCAGTGACAAAAAAGAACTATTCTGTACATATTACGATATCACACCGACAATTAATCGTTGCAAAGTGGCCTACAGATTAGCAAATATGGAAAGACTCTTACTCAGTTGCTCCGCTCTGCCACTGAGGGCTGGAGATTGAAGATTAGAGCGTGAAACCGATCTCCAACCTGGCAATAATCACTGCAAACCGTGTTAATGTAGTGAACATAAAATTCGTATCCTGCGCCATACAAAAATCGCTCCTCTTACATCATTTGCATAGCTATCGACCGCCAGACACTCGTACATATACCGTGAAGACATACAGCACAAGCACATGCACCGTAGGCATGTTCGTCGCTGCACTAGATGTTTCCCCGCAAGTATGAGTGTTCATCCACTCCTGACGCATGACCAGAGGGCCCTTAGTGGACCGAAGTCACTCTCAGAACTGTTGTGCAAAGACGGGCTCATTGCCCCTTGGTACAAACGTGTTAATGTTTCTGGTCCGGACTTGCCTGCTTGCCTGTTTTCTACACACATCTACAGACCCAGGGATTACAAGATCATATGTAATATCAAATGGTTTGTCGGAATATCATACGATTTTCGTGGTATTTCTCGATATCAAGCACATAGTAATATCGCTTGCATAGTAGTATCACTTGCACAATGTAATTCTGAAGATATAGACTGGGAATTATTTCTCTAGAAAGCCCGAAACTTTGATGAGGTGGAGTGTGCTGTTAACTACTGAGTAAGTAGAAACTTATCCCATCTGCAAAGAGCTTTACGTGAAAACTCGAAAAAAAATACAGGAAACTGATATTTCTACTCGTGAATACTGATGTCAGTGATATAACAGATCCAAATCATCCCTATGATTTACAATATCAACTAAGGTGTTTCTCATGCCTAGAGAACCAGCAATGTGTTTTTCGCCTGTCTTTCACCAACTAGATGCACACACCAAATCTGATGTCCTCTCAACAAAATAAAGGCGCGAAATGTGAAGAAGCAGTAACCAGACAATTTACATGGGAGGGAGTAGTGGTCCGTCGCGAACACACGTCCATATTAAATCTTCTCTAGTTTCCATGCGATCATGAAAGCTGTCCAACACATACTAAGTATCAGTTCACTATTCAGCCATCTAGAGGACGTCACAGTTAAGTCAGATACATTCCTATAATCCCACAGGCCTTTCCAATCGGACTGCTCCTTCCGTTAATGGGAAATGTGTATCATTCCCGCCCCAGGCCACTGGCGCTGCATGCCAAGCACCCATAGACAGAATCATCATTCTGGGAAAACCAGTCACATGTACATTTGGTAGCTAAACTTACAATTAAATGTTACGATTGCAGTCTCAGTTGAACAACATTTGACAATGAGCGAAGTATCGGAAATAGATCCTACTGATGGCTCTGGCTCTGCAAATGGAAACATCTGTACCATTCTTATAACTTGACATACTCTTCCCTTTGCTATCACAGTACACCACGTCAAATCCATACCTTTCTTACAACTGGATGTGGTCATTTCCTTTGCACATGTCAGAACACAAACACATATCGTATAAGCCTGATTCTCAACGTGAATCTATCACTCACCTCCTACAACTAAGTATAACACTTCGTTAGTAACTGATTGCTGGCGATACAAAATAACACTGACCGAAAATCAACGATGGATGGACATGTCTCATTAGTTTTTCTTGCCAGTGCTACCACCACGTCTTAGAAAGACAAGCATAATCGTCTTACAAACCACTATATGTTAAAAGCAAACAACCATATTATCATCACTAGCGGTCTTGGTTCTCCAGGTGCACACAAGAATCCATGTTAAAAGTTACACCGGCTTTATAATTCCATGTATGGAATTACTTATGAATGATGTGATTTTTTCCGACAAATACCGTGACACTGAATATAGACGGTGATCGCCAGAGTGTATATTATCAGAGCAGCAGTGCAGTTACATGTCGCCCTCATAATAGAACTACCGAATTTTGAAAGTGATTCGGCTAAGTAGCATGGTATGAAACCAGTATTTGTAGCTCCCTCACGCCGCTGCCAACAGATATTCCTCCAGTATTTGTAATTGTAATTTCACATGCCAGACACCGCTGCTATACATTTATTGTTTCCTTGTAAGAGGTATTCTCCGTTACTAATGATCATTTTATATCGGACTGATGTGGGTATAAGATAATTTCTGAACCATAATCAGATGTGAGCAGTGGACGCTATACATCTCTGGAAAGCTACATTGTGCATGTATCACTCACTGTTTTAAGGAAGTAGTTTTCTCCTTTTACAGTTTGATATCATAGTTTTTCATAGAGAAACCTGCAAGAAGGATGTATGTCACGTGCTGGAAATATATTTCTTACATTGGAATGTTAACAGCGCTGCACATGAGAAACACCTTAGTTGATTTTTTAAATTATAGCGATGATTTGGAATCTGTCATATCAATGACATCGGTATTCACGAGTGGAAATATAAAATTCCTTTTTTTTCTGAGTTTTCACCTAAAGTTTTTCACAAATGGGATAAGTTTCTAGTTACTCAGTGGCTTACAGCACACTCCACCTTGCTAAAGTTTTGGGTTTCTAAAGAAATAATTTCCAATCCATATCTTTGGAATTATGTTGCATGAGCAATACTGCTATGCAAGCTGTGATATTATTGGATTTCAGACATTTTGCATATGAGAAAAGGATAGCTACCGAGCTGTAGTTTGTAATGATACTAAGCATGACAACGCGAGAGTAAAGAAATGAAATCTGTTTATAACGTGCGCCTATACCAAGACGCGCGGCCAGCGTTTAAAAGGTACACTATGACTCGCTGGGCGCAGATATTTAAAATCATTGCCGCAGCGCTTGATAGCAAGAAGCTGCGAAACAGAAGAAAGAACAATTTATCATTTGTTAGGAAAGTTCTAGGGTCTTTATCGTTAGTTGTATTTCTGGTCGCCGATATGTTAACATGTACTTCATTACCTTTGATGTTTGGACGCCGACTTGTTAAGACGTGTTGTGTAGCACCGCTACAAGTTATATTTCATTTAGTGTGAAAAACCACGTTATCACCAAGAAAACAAAAACGCTTTTGTAAACATTGTGACGATAAAAAAAATACTTACGCGCACGACAGGACATTTAATTTTTACAAAATATCACACATACAAAAGCAGCGATTGTTGGACTGTTCACGTATGAGAAAAACATAAAAGTGTAAGTTTTGTGTTCATTGTAAATTTGTTAATGTTTATAGTTTAACGCCTTTGTTCTTTGAGAATATATTGATGCTTCACTGTACAGAAAATCTATGCTTGTTCTTTTCTTTAAATTAACCACAAATAATGTTTATGTTTAAATGAACTTTGTTACAGGTTCGCTCTTTATCGCGGTGTCTCGATTGTATTTGGGAGACCATTAATGTGTTCAGTTTCCGATCTGACAACTTTTTTTACAAAATTTCACTGTTTTGCATGTTTTTTTATTATTCAAATAGGTCCCTTAGGTAATTTCATTGAAGAGTCTGATTGCGTGAAAGCAATCCGGGTTAAGAGGTCATTTGAGAAACTATTTTCACGCAATCAATCCGTACGTCTCCCAAACACAATCGAGAACCGACGCATCGTCGATAATTCATTAATTTTTCTCTCTTTCCAAGTCGTACCAAGAAACGGCCAAGGAGAACTGCCGTGAGTACGCAATCTAGTGTTAAAAGGTTGCATTCTTTATCTTGTCGGCAAACATTGCCATGAATTATCATCATCAATGTTATATTTGGTTAAATACGAAAAGCCAAAAAACCTTTTAACGCTAGATGTGGCGCCCAACGTGGGGCTCGACTAAAAAACTAATTTGTTCTTTTTATTTTCATGCTACCATCTGGAGAAAATTGGAACCCAAAACCAGTGATAAAAAAGAAGGACGCATATGCAGAAAATCGCAGTAAGAATCCACAACAGCAATAAATAGCAGCGCGCAAGACAACTAATGTGAGTACGATTTTTCATTACGTTTGAAGCTTTGCGTACCGAGCATTCAGTCGGCTCGTGACATTCACTCTCTACGCTTTTTTCCTTTTCCTCAAGCAATTTAATTTCCAAATTTCTGTTTCCTTTTGCTATTAGATCCGCCTCTATCACATCATTTCGCTTATAATAGTTATAAATAGTTAGCAAGAATTTCCATTGTTGTGTATTTTAGTGAATCACAATGGCCGCTATCTGTGCCAGTTTCAGTGCTCTATAAGTGTTTTTCATTTATTTTTATCTCTCTCGTTGCCATATTGGCATTTTCGTGTGTCAGAGTTTCAATTGTTTATAACGCGCCTGCAAAATCCGAGAAATCAGGACGCTAAATCCTTGGCGCACCTGACAAGTGAAAATCATAACTTAAAAAAAAAATATCTTTTCTAGCTCGTGCAGTGTAACTACTTTAAATTTACGATGGCTGATGAGCAACCAAGGCAACTTAGACCGCGCGCGGGTGTAAACAAACCTGAATCTCGTAGTGAGGGAACAACAGAGGACGAAGCGACACGTGAGCTGTCGGCGCCACAGACCGCGTCGCAGTCACGTGAATGCTCGCTGTCAGATATGCTAAAATTGTTTGCTGATATGAAAACCAGTTTTGAAGCAAACATGGGTAATCTTGGAACGCAAATCAGTCAGTTAACAAACCAAAGTGACAATCTTGGAACGCAAATCAGTCAGTTAACAAATCAAAGTGACAATATTGAAACGCAAATCAGTCAGTTAACAAACCAAAGTGACAATATTGAAACGCAAATCAGTCAGTTAACAAACCAAAGTGACGATATTGAAACGCAAATCAGTCAGTTAGCAAATCAAAGTGACAGCAGGTTCAACAGTTTAGAATCAAGGATAGAGGACACTCAAGTGCGAATGAACAACATAAATTATGTTATTACCGACATCCAAGCACAAATCAAAAATTCGAATGACACCACGGAGGAAAAAATTAAAACCATTACCACTGCTTACGCAATCGAGCTAAACGCAAGCGTACACGCAAAAATTGATAGTGTTCTTTCGATGGTGGAATCTGCCGAGACCAATATTGGTAGCAAGTTCATAGATATGCAGGCGCAAATAGATGTGTGTAAATCAACTGCGAATGACTCTTTGAAACATTCCAGTGATGTTTCAAAGAGAGTAAGCCAATTGACAGAAAGTGTCAACCACGTTGGCGAGCGAGTTGAAGACCTTGCTCAGCAAATATCCGATGTCAATATTGACAAGAAGATCGCAGATGTCAACACCGGTATAAGCAATACACTTGATAGGGAATTTGAAGAGTGGATGCAATCCAAAGAACAGTACATTGTCAGCAAGGTACACGCTGAACTAAAGGGTACGGTTAAATCTGCTACAGCAGAAATCTTAACCGCTCCCGGTACTTCTGGTGACACTTTAACCAGTGAATTAGGTGAAATCAGACGAGCATTTAGCCACGATCTTCCGGAATGGAAACGTCAGCTAAGCAATGATATAGATCAACTGAAACGACAAGTTACGGAATTGCAAGGTGACAATCAAAGTGAGTATTCGCTACCGCCAGAACACAATAATCGTCAATATCCCGAGTGTCAGGTACAATTCTCACCAACAGTAAATAATATGCGTGGCGAAACTTCTACGTCACGTAGTCATGCCGATCAACTAACACTCGTTGAACTAATGCGAGACGAGAGTGTGCTAAAACACAGAGTTTTTCAGCCTTTTATACCTGAAAAACGAAATATACATCCAATGGTATTTCTAAAATCATTCACAGGCGCTTTTCCAGAATCGTGGAACGACAGGCAGCGGATACAGTTCATCTTAGGCTATGTACACGGTGAAGGATCAATTTGGGGTACAGAAACAATAAACAAATGTCACACCTATGCAGATTTTGAAAAGCATTTTTTGAATAAATTCTGGAGTTCAGGTATACAACAAAGACTCCGAAAAGAGGTTTACAATGCCGAACCTTTCAACACCAAAGGAGGAGGTTTGAGACGTTATCTTGAAAAATACACTCCTGGAAATTGAAATAAGAACACCGTGAATTCATTGTCCCAGGAAGGGGAAACTTTATTGACACATTCCTGGGGTCAGATACATCACATGATCACACTGACAGAACCACAGGCACATAGACACAGGCAACAGAGCATGCACAATGTCGGCACTAGTACAGTGTATATCCACCTTTCGCAGCAATGCAGGCTGCTATTCTCCCATGGAGACGATCGTAGAGATGCTGGATGTAGTCCTGTGGAACGGCTTGCCATGCCATTTCCACCTGGCGCCTCAGTTGGACCAGCGTTCGTGCTGGACGTGCAGACCGCGTGAGACGACGCTTCATCCAGTCCCAAACATGCTCAATGGGGGACAGATCCGGAGATCTTGCTGGCCAGGGTAGTTGACTTACACCTTCTAGAGCACGTTGGGTGGCACGGGATACATGCGGACGTGCATTGTCCTGTTGGAACAGCAAGTTCCCTTGCCGGTCTAGGAATGGTGGAACGATGGGTTCGATGACGGTTTGGATGTACCGTGCACTATTCAGTGTCCCCTCGACGATCACCAGTGGTGTACGGCCAGTGTAGGAGATCGCTCCCCACACCATGATGCCGGGTGTTGGCCCTGTGTGCCTCGGTCGTATGCAGTCCTGATTGTGGCGCTCGCCTGCACGGCGCCAAACACGCATACGACCATCATTGGCACCAAGGCAGAAGCGACTCTCATCGCTGAAGACGACACGTCTCCATTCGTCCCTCCATTCACGCCTGTCGCGACACCACTGGAGGCGGGCTGCACGATGTTGGGGCGTGAGCGGAAGACGGCCTAACGGTGTGCGGGACCGTAGCCCAGCTTCATGGAGACGGTTGCGAATGGTCCTCGCAGATACCCCAGGAGCAACAGTGTCCCTAATTTGCAGGGAAGTGGCGGTGCGGTCCCCTACGGCACTGCGTAGGATCCTACGGTCTTGGCGTGCATCCGTGCGTCGCTGCGGTCCGGTCCCAGGTCGACGGGCACGTGCACCTTCCGCCGACCACTGGCGACAACATCGATGTACTGTGGAGACCTCACGCCCCACGTGTTGAGCAATTCGGCGGTACGTCCACCCGGCCTCCCGCATGCCCACTATACGCCCTCGCTCAAAGTCCGTCAACTGCACATACGGTTCACGTCCACGCTGTCGCGGCATGCTACCAGTGTTAAAGACTGCGATGGAGCTCCGTATGCCACGGCAAACTGGCTGACACTGACGGCGGCGGTGCACAAATGCTGCGCAGCTAGCGCCATTCGACGGCCAACACCGCGGTTCCTGGTGTGTCCGCTGTGCCGTGCGTGTGATCATTGCTTGTACAGCCCTCTCGCAGTGTCCGGAGCAAGTAGGGTGGGTCTGACACACCGGTGTCAATGTGTTCTTTTTTCCATTTCCAGGAGTGTATCTACGTAAAATTCAGTATTGGGACACGCCCATTTCAACCAAAGATGTAATCATGATCTTAAAGTCAAAACTTCCTGTGTCAATAAGAGAAAAACTAGTTAATGTGAGTGAAGAAGACCTAGAAGCCTTTCTTTTGTTCTTGATAATTTGGATATGATCTATGAGGATGTGCGTGCGAGCGCGCGGAATAATTATAATAATGGACCGCCCGCTCCGCAGCAGCACATAACAAATTGCGTCAATGGAATGTCGTACCAACATAACACGGGACAACCAAACGCTCAGCCTTACGGCAATCATAACAGTTTCAACCGCCGTAATGGAAAACAATATAACAAACATCCACACCAGAATAGATACAATCCGATTTATCAAAACACATAGCAGCGATACGGTAATTCACCGATAAATCACCAGTACCAGAACAACAAGACGAATAATGGAAATCGTCACAAGGGAAAGAAATGGAACAATTATAACAGACCACAACAGTACAGTCAGCCGAGTCACTTCACTCCCTCTCAGCAAATAAATTTTTCACAGCCGAAAAATGCGACATTTTCTCACCAACCCAACAAACAGTTCAGGAACAATAGTCAGGACAATTCGTCGGATGCTTTTCCTGACACCGCCGGTTATAATAGCCAAGGAAATCCGACTATTTTTTACACACAGGCGAGCCAAGCACCAAACGCGATGTCAAATAACACGCAATCAAGTGATGCACAAGTCGTATGGGATACGAACGCGAATTTTCGACCTGGCAGGTCGCAAAATACTAGTCAAGTAAAAATAACTGACATTTCAGCTCCACCCCAGTCGGAAAACCATTAGCAGCTTCTTTAGGCCTCCACGGGGAAGCTGCGGAACCAATGGGGGGCAACTTCTTTAAAAGACATATCAACGTAATTAGATACGAAGACGACAGAGACTTACGGGACGAACTATTAGACGAAAAGAACACCTACGAAAACAACGACTTTTGGGAAAACCAAGTACAAGCGTCAACTCTGATTCACATTTATGATATACCAATCATTGCCATCATCGACACAGGTGCAAATATTAATGCTATGTGTATGTGTGTATATAAAAAGGTATGCTCTGTAACAAAAATTCCTTCACTTCCTGTACAAGGATGTACTGTATCCTGAGCAGTAGGCTCCCTAGTACAGAAGGTTAGCTTGCAAGTACAAGCAACAATACAATTTAAATCCAACTGTATACCGTGCACATTTTTAGTAGTAAAGAACCTGTCAGTGCCATGCTTGTTAGGAATGGACTTTCTACGAAGAAATCGTGCCATCATTGATTTAGCTGAAGGTAAGTGCACGTTAAGACTAGATGATAGGACACTGGTCATTCATCTAATGAGAACCAAAGTCAGGATAACCAACCTGGAACGTAAAGTGAAAATACGTAGACTTTCTGACAGGCAACATTACCACCGTGCGGTTGACGAGTTCAGTGACGTCAACAATGACCCTGACTTACTACCAACTGCCGACGAGTTACGCATAAAAATTGTGGAAACAGACGGTTTCGACGACAGACAGAAGTATGAACTACACGACCTATTAGCAACATTTGTGAACATTTTTTCCAGAAAACCAGGTATCATAGCAGACTATGAATTTAAAATGAGAGTGAAACCCCATGATACTTTTTGCAAAACAACCTATTCAGTTCCGCAGTCCCGTAAAGAAGCCGTCAAACAAGAAATACGTAAAATGCTTAATTGGAAAATCATAGAACCGTCCGACTCTCCCTACAGTAGCCTGTTGTTACCTGTTTTCAAAAACGATGGAAGCGTCAGACTTGTCTTGGACGCAAGGAATATTAACAAAATCATCATTCCAGTATGCACAAGACCAGAACCACTGGAGGAACAACTACAAAAATTCCATAGTGTGAGGTTCTTATCCTCAATAGACCTCCGAAGTAGCTATTGGCAGGTGAAACTATCATCATCATCATCGAGGAAGTACACAGCCTTTATCTTTGCCGGCAGATCCTATCATTTTCGTGTAGTACCTTTCGGTCTCAACATTAGTTCTGGTGTTTTTATTGCAGCACTTGATTATGTGCTAGGACCAGAGTTACTTGACCAAGTCACCGTCTATGTTGATGATTTACTGATCGCAACGACTTCCTGGGAAGAACATTTAACTCTCCTACAAAAGATCTTTCAAAGATTCTCTGATTTTGGTGTTACCGCAAATTTACAAAAATCCAAATTTGCCAAGAAAGAAGTCAAGTTTTTAGGACATATAATTTCTTCGGAAGGAATTTCACCTGATCCCAGCAAGTTAACAGCAATAGAAAATTTCCCTGTGCCTTGCACTAAAAGGCAACTAAAAGGTTTCATTGGATTAGCTTCATTCTTCCGTCGCTTTATTCCGAATCAATCAATGAGCAATCCCGCATTGTTAAATTTGCTCAAGAAAAACGTCCACTGGATGTGGACTTCTGAATGCCAAAAAGCCTTTGACAAGATCAAAGAAGCTCTTCTAAAGAGTAACATTTTAAGTCATCCAAACATGAGTTTAGATTTCTGCATTTCTTGCGATGCATCGTTTCAAGGATTAGGTGCATGTTTATTTCAAATAGACAAAACTGATGGGCAGGAGGAAGTCAAAATAATCAGCTTTGCCAGTCGGATCTTAACCGAATGTGAGAGATCATATTCGGTAACCGAATTAGAGGGATTAGCCGTTGTGTGGGCTTTTCGCCGCTTTAATTACTATATTTATGGTCATAAAATCAGAGTATACTCAGATCATCAAACACTGAGCTTCTTACTCTCTTGCAAACTGTATCATCCTCGGCTTACTCGATGGTGTTTATTTCTACAAGAGTATGATTTTGAAATTATTTACGTAAAGGGCAAGAATAACATCATTGCTGATGCATTGTCACGTATGCCGGAAGGTTTGCCGGAGCCTACTGAATTAATAGAACAGATTTCTAATCACAAAATTCTTCTTATGAAAGATCCTCTACATCGGAGTTACTTTCTGCGTCTTTGCCGTCAAATGAATACTCTTCAAGACACAGATCGCAATTGGCTAGAAATTAAACAGCTTCTTCAAAACAACCCTGATCACTCGTTGTCAATATTTTATAAAGTACACAATGGAGTTTTGTTTCACCGAACTTCTCTGTTGACAGGAAGGTGGTATGTCTGTATTCCTAAAGATTATGTTGAACATCTCATTTGGTACACTCATCTCTCCTGGGGTCACTATGGCCCAGAAAAATGCAAACGCAAGATTTCAACATACTGATATGTACCTAATCTTCACAAGAAGGTGCACCAATTATTAAGAAATTGTTCCATTTGCCAAAAGGTGAAACCTTTCAACTTGTCAAATGCCCTACCTTTAAACCCGATACGTACAGAAAGACCAAACCAAATCGTCAGTTTGGATTATGCAGGTCCACTTCCTCAGGGAAGAGGAGGTGTGAAGTATCTGGTCGTATTGTTAGATCTTTTTACCAAACACATGAGACTCTATGCAATGAAGTCATCTAATAAAGTTCCACTAATTAGACGTATTGAGAAAGACTGTTTTCCTCGCTTTGACAAGCCTGAAGCCATGTTATCTGATAACGCATCAACTTTCGTGGGGAAACGATGGAGAAATTTCCTTGCAACCAACGACATCAGTCAAATTTTGATATCCCGGTATCGACCGCAAAGTAATCCCACAGAAAGAGTATTCAAAGAGTTCAATCGTTTCATACGAACGTATATTCCAAACCAGCAGACACGGTGGATTGATTTCGTCACACCCTTTGAAGAGATTGTTAATAACTTACCTCACACATCAACTGGTTTCACACCATCAGAACTAGTCTCTAAACGACTAGAAAGAAATGAATGGGTAAGACCCTATCCCAAAATTACAACAGCCTGAAGTAACATTAGACGACAAGTTAAGACAAGCTCTCATATCTTTAACCACTCATGCCAACCTTAGAAAAAAGGCGCATGACAAATACACTCCTGGAAATTGAAATAAGAACACCGTGAATTCATTGTCCCAGGAAGGGGAAACTTTATTGACACATTCCTGGGGTCAGATACATCACATGATCACACTGACAGACCCACAGGCACATAGACACAGGCAACAGAGCATGCACAATGTCGGCACTAGTACAGTGTATATCCACCTTTCGCAGCAATGCAGGCTGCTATTCTCCCATGGAGACGATCGTAGAGATGCTGGATGTAGTCCTGTGGAACGGCTTGCCATGCCATTTCCACCTGGCGCCTCAGTTGGACCAGCGTTCGTGCTGGACGTGCAGACCGCGTGAGACGACGCTTCATCCAGTCCCAAACATGCTCAATGGGGGACAGATCCGGAGATCTTGCTGGCCAGGGTAGTTGACTTACACCTTCTAGAGCACGTTGGGTGGCACGGGATACATGCGGACGTGCATTGTCCTGTTGGAACAGCAAGTTCCCTTGCCGGTCTAGGAATGGTGGAACGATGGGTTCGATGACGGTTTGGATGTACCGTGCACTATTCAGTGTCCCCTCGACGATCACCAGTGGTGTACGGCCAGTGTAGGAGATCGCTCCCCACACCATGATGCCGGGTGTTGGCCCTGTGTGCCTCGGTCGTATGCAGTCCTGATTGTGGCGCTCACCTGCACGGCGCCAAACACGCATACGACCATCATTGGCACCAAGGCAGAAGCGACTCTCATCGCTGAAGACGACACGTCTCCATTCGTCCCTCCATTCACGCCTGTCGCGACACCACTGGAGGCGGGCTGCACGATGTTGGGGCGTGAGCGGAAGACGGCCTAACGGTGTGCGCGACCGTAGCCCAGCTTCATGGAGACGGTTGCGAATGGTCCTCGCCGATAGCCCAGGAGCAACAGTGTCCCTAATTTGCTGGGAAGTGGCGCTGCGGTCCCCTACGGCACTGCGTAGGATCCTACGGTCTTGGCGTGCATCCGTGCGTCGCTGCGGTCCGGTCCCAGGTCGACGGGCACGTGCACCTTCCGCCGACCACTGGCGACAACATCGATGTACTGTGGAGACCTCACGCCCCACGTGTTGAGCAATTCGGCGGTACGTCCACCTGGCCTCCCGCATGCCCACTATACGCCCTCGCTCAAAGTCCGTCAACTGCACATACGGTTCACGTCCACGCTGTCGCGGCATGCTACCAGTGTTAAAGACTGCGATGGAGCTCCGTATGCCACGGCAAACTGGCTGACACTGACGGCGGCGGTGCACAAATGCTGCGCAGCTAGCGCCATTCGACGACCAAAACCGCGGTTCCTGGTGTGTCCGCTGTGCCGTGCGTGTGATCATTGCTTGTACAGCCCTCTCGCAGTGTCCGGAGCAAGTATGGTGGGTCTGACACACCGGTGTCAATGTGTTCTTTTTTCCATTTCCAGGAGTGTACATTAGCAAAGTCTTATCGTATCGTATAAATGAACGAGTGCTATTAAAGACCCACTTCAAACCATCTTTGATTCATCATAAGAATCGCAAGTGGCAGCACTTGTATGAAGGACCATATATTATATTAAGAAAGCCGCACATTGGTTGCTATCTATTAGCTGACCCTGTATCTGAACGAATAAAAGGGTTGTTTCATCAGGCAGACTTGAAAAAATACAGAGTCAACCACTGAAAATATCTGTTAAGTTAAGCTGCTAAAATAAAATATACACACACTATAAGTTGTCATACTACGTGTGAAGTACCAACTTATGTAAGAGTAATGCACAGGACTAACACCCTGTTGACCTGCCACAACAAGATAAGTAATTTATATGAGCACCTGAAGTAAAACACATTTATTGTAGGAGAGCAAGATTTGCCTTAGATGTAAGTTAGTTTTAAGTTAATTGAGCCATGGACGGCCACAGCCGAAAGAGCTGACAAATATTATAGTAGGGACGTGCTAAGTGCCACCTGCTATCACTAGTTTTAAGTATAGCAAAGCTCTCTCCTCTTGAATGAAATAAATTAAAATGATCATTCAGACCAGAATGATTGCTCGTAGGAAAAAAAAATTTGATTAAGGTCGCTTACTCTAATGAGGTAAATGTTATGTTATGCATAAGGAATGTGTGACAACAAATTTTATGAGACCACCTATGAAACGCAGCAGGCAAAAAGCAGCAGCTTAGTATATAAGAATCAAGTAAGTCAATAACGATCCAGGTAGCAGGAAAGAAGTGCGCAACTCAATTATTTTATTATAATACGGAGAAAACCGTATACGCTCATAACAATTTTACGGCACAGTGCAGCTGAAATACTTACAAAGATCATTTATAAATAAACTACTTTAGTACTAGAAATATCTATTACAGGTCCTAGAGATACGACGATTTTTTTTAGGAAACCAATTTTACGATACATGGAACAGAAGGTAGTTAACAGACACAGTTCACTGCTAATGCATGGTTTAAGTAATTTTAGATATGTATAGAAAATTGTTTAGAGAGCTGGATCAGACGACACTGAAACTACTGTATCGATTTAATTATACCATTTGTCATGAAAAACAGAGGTGATAATAATTTATGTTAAGCTCATCATATCATACGTCATTAACACTGTGTCTTCAAATCTCTTCACTCCATAAAAGTCTTTTGTGTTCTCCTCTAACCAGTATCCTTACCATCGTACCTTATCCAGTAGAGAAGTGAATTTTACGGGCTGGTTGCATGATTGATACATACAGGCTATACGAATGGATAGTCGTGACACATTGGTTGTCGACGGGCTATGCTTATTCTCCGCAAATTGCGAGTTTAATTAAGATTTGTTATGTGCAATTGCACGACAGGGAACACCAAGCTTCCTAATTTCCCTAATGGTAGTTTGAACACGAACTGTTCATCACGTAAACGAAGCCACATTGGCTATGTCTTCAAACTAACGACGTAACAGAGAGAAAATAAAAGAGCTGAACTTGCGAAAAGACTAACTATTGTAAAAAGAAAAGAATAACAAGATTTCGAACAAAGTGTAAACCTAAAGTGCCTTGGAAGCATAAACTACGAACAAGAGACACGCTTTTCGTCAGGCCTTGTAGTCACAGAGACTAAATATTTCTTTGTAAATAATTTTTAGACGTGATATGTATACTAAATGTTAACTGTACTTTGTAGTAATAATGCAGTCAGTAATAAATGGACACGTATATGCTGCTGCGTGTGAACCGACTATAGACAAGTAATTAATGGACACGTATAAAAGTGGTGCGTGTGAACCTTAACATGACGACCAAATAAATGTGAACACGAATTAATAATAACGTGTGAACTGAAAAGGTGATAACTCCAATGACACGTGTGAAATACTGCGTGTGAAGAAATGTTATAAGTACTTGTACCACGAAGTAGAAAGCCGAAGAGTGAAATTGAATAAGTGTTGCACTTACCACAAACGGTACTGTACGCCTTTCCACGGACACATTCTTCGAAACAGCTGCGGGAGCCGCCGCATCTGGCTGCTTCCGTAATCCAGAGTCGATGAAAAACCGTGTAAAAACTCACACCACGGCCAGTAGACACCAAACGCTCTGCTTCTCGCAGAATACTGCTGCTAGCGTTGTGGAACTGTCAAGTTATTATCACGTGATTGTGACCAACGGACGTAACACTGTGTACGCTGAGCGCTCAACAATCAATTTTTCTTTGCACAACGAGCGCGGATGCCAAATGTGTTTGAAATCCATTCAAAATAAAATATGATGAAGCAATGAATTAAGCACTCATGTACCTTGTGAAATTATAAAGACACTAATCGGAAGAGTCTTAAGCTCGATTTTGAGAATTGCTACCGAATTTTCTGACCAGGCCGAGTAATGACGAAAACGTGTCGAACCAAATAAAACCAGAAAAATAGATAATTATGAGAACTAAGCATTCCTAAGAGAATGAGACCTTATTTACATAAACAATTGTTATCCTTACCTAATCCAGTTTTCTTTTAGACTAAGTTATTAGTAAGTAAACACATTCTAATGCAGATTTTGTTTCTCAATTTTTCATGTACGAAAACATAAATGGAAGCACGGACATGTGTCTAGTGAAATAGAGACCGCCACCATACGGCTCAACTTGTTGCAGAACCAATCTTCCAGTTCCTGACCCGCGACGTATTTCCAACGCAACATCACACCCCGACAACTACTCCCAACTTCCACAGTGAAAGTGATGCCCTACTTTTCCTCCACTGTGAAAGTGTTATCAATTTCCCCACTCAAATGCAGTGCTATCATTTATACCCGAAGTTCTACCACTACCAGTACAATTCATACCTACCCAAGTGTAGTGAAACATTTTTTTTGCAAGTCATGAAAGCCACAAATAAGTAAAGTGCTATGTATTTACTGCAAGAAATCTGCGACGAAACAACGACAAAAATATTCCTGTAATATGTCATTGTAAAACATGAATGTCAATTTTTTTGTAACATTTTTTCCATGGGTGCACACAGCAGCCAGACTTCCTGCGAAGTCGAGTAATTTATTTCTTTGTTATTTTTTAATATTTATTATGTCATGTATAATGTATCTATGTATGTGTATTTTTACAAAATATCACACATACAAAAGCAGCGATTGTTGGACTGTTCCACGTATGAGAAAAACATAAAAGTGTAAGTTTTGTGTTCATTTTAAATTTGTTAATGTTTATAGTTTAACGCCTTTGTTCTTTGAGAATATATTGATGCTTCACTGTACAGAAAATCTATGCTTGTTCTTTTCTTTAAATTAACCACAAATAATGTTTATGTTTAAATGAACTTTGTTACAGGTTCGCTCTTTATCGCGGTGTCTCGATTGTATTTGGGAGACCATTAATGTGTTCAGTTTCCGATCTGACAACTTTTTTTACAAAATTTCACTGTTTTGCATGTTTTTTTATTATTCAAATAGGTCCCTTAGGTAATTTCATTGAAGAGTCTGATTGCGTGAAAGCAATCCGGGTTAAGAGGTCATTTGAGAAACTATTTTCACGCAATCAATCCGTACGTCTCCTAAACACAATCGAGAACCGACGCATCGTCGATCATTCATTAATTTTTCTCTCTTTCCAAGTCGTACCAAGAAACGGCCAAGGAGAACTGCCGTGAGTACGCAATCTAGTGTTAAAAGGTTGCATTCTTTATCTTGTCGGCAAACATTGCCATGAATTATCATCATCAATGTTATATTTGGTTAAATACGAAAAGCCAAAAAACCTTTTAACGCTAGATGTGGCGCCCAACGTGGGGCTCGACTAAAAAACTAATTTGTTCTTTTTATTTTCATGCTACCATCTGGAGAAAATTGGAACCCAAAACCAGTGATAAAAAAGAAGGACGCATATGCAGAAAATCGCAGTAAGAATCCACAACAGCAATAAATAGCAGCGCGCAAGACAACTAATGTGAGTACGATTTTTCATTACGTTTGAAGCTTTGCGTACCGAGCATTCAGTCGGCTCGTGACATTCACTCTCTACGCTTTTTTCCTTTTCCTCAAGCAATTTAATTTCCAAATTTCTGTTTCCTTTTGCTATTAGATCCGCCTCTATCACATCATTTCGCTTATAATAGTTATAAATAGTTAGCAAGAATTTCCATTGTTGTGTATTTTAGTGAATCACAATGGCCGCTATCTGTGCCAGTTTCAGTGCTCTATAAGTGTTTTTCATTTATTTTTATCTCTCTCGTTGCCATATTGGCATTTTCGTGTGTCAGAGTTTCAATTGTTTATAACGCGCCTGCAAAATCCGAGAAATCAGGACGCTAAATCCTTGGCGCACCTGACAAGTGAAAATCATAACTTAAAAAAAAAAATATCTTTTCTAGCTCGTGCAGTGTAACTACTTTAAATTTACGATGGCTGATGAGCAACCAAGGCAACTTAGACCGCGCGCGGGTGTAAACAAACCTGAATCTCGTAGTGAGGGAACAACAGAGGACGAAGCGACACGTGAGCTGTCGGCGCCACAGACCGCGTCGCAGTCACGTGAATGCTCGCTGTCAGATATGCTAAAATTGTTTGCTGATATGAAAACCAGTTTTGAAGCAAACATGGGTAATCTTGGAACGCAAATCAGTCAGTTAACAAACCAAAGTGACAATCTTGGAACGCAAATCAGTCAGTTAACAAATCAAAGTGACAATATTGAAACGCAAATCAGTCAGTTAACAAACCAAAGTGACAATATTGAAACGCAAATCAGTCAGTTAACAAACCAAAGTGACGATATTGAAACGCAAATCAGTCAGTTAGCAAATCAAAGTGACAGCAGGTTCAACAGTTTAGAATCAAGGATAGAGGACACTCAAGTGCGAATGAACAACATAAATTCTGTTATTACCGACATCCAAGCACAAATCAAAAATTCGAATGACACCATGGAGGAAAAAATTAAAACCATTACCACTGCTTACGCAAGCGAGCTAAACGCAAGCGTACACGCAAAAATTGATAGTGTTCTTTCGATGGTGGAATCTGCCGAGACCAATATTGGTAGCAAGTTCATAGATATGCAGGCCCAAATAGATGTGTGTAAATCAACTGCGAGTGACTCTTTGAAACATTCCAGTGATGTTTCAAAGAGAGTAAGCCAATTGACAGAAAGTGTCAACCACGTTGGCGAGCGAGTTGAAGACCTTGCTCAGCAAATATCCGATGTCAATATTGACAAGAAGATCGCAGATGTCAACACCGGTATAAGCAATACACTTGATAGGGAATTTGAAGAGTGGATGCAATCCAAAGAACAGTACATTGTCAGCAAGGTACACGCTGAACTAAAGGGTACGGTTAAATCTGCTACAGCAGAAATCTTAACCGCTCCCGGTACTTCTGGTGACACTTTAACCAGTGAATTAGGTGAAATCAGACGAGCATTTAGCCACGATCTTCCGGAATGGAAACGTCAGCTAAGCAATGATATAGATCAACTGAAACGACAAGTTACGGAATTGCAAGGTGACAATCAAAGTGAGTATTCGCTACCGCCAGAACACAATAATCGTCAATATCCCGAGTGTCAGGTACAATTCTCACCAACAGTAAATAATATGCGTGGCGAAACTTCTACGTCACGTAGTCATGCCGATCAACTAACACTCGTTGGACTAATGCGAGACGAGAGTGTGCTAAAACACAGAGTTTTTCAGCCTTTTATACCTGAAAAACGAAATATACATCCAATGGTATTTCTAAAATCATTCACAGGCGCTTTTCCAGAATCGTGGAACGACAGGCAGCGGATACAGTTCATCTTAGGCTATGTACACGGTGAAGGATCAATTTGGGGTACAGAAACAATAAACAAATGTCACACCTATGCAGATTTTGAAAAGCATTTTTTGAATAAATTCTGGAGTTCAGGTATACAACAAAGACTCCGAAAAGAGGTTTACAATGCCGAACCTTTCAACACCAAAGGAGGAGGTTTGAGACGTTATCTTGAAAAATACACTCCTGGAAATTGAAATAAGAACACCGTGAATTCATTGTCCCAGGAAGGGGAAACTTTATTGACACATTCCTGGGGTCAGATACATCACATGATCACACTGACAGAACCACAGGCACATAGACACAGGCAACAGAGCATGCACAATGTCGGCACTAGTACAGTGTATATCCACCTTTCGCAGCAATGCAGGCTGCTATTCTCCCATGGAGACGATCGTAGAGATGCTGGATGTAGTCCTGTGGAACGGCTTGCCATGCCATTTCCACCTGGCGCCTCAGTTGGACCAGCGTTCGTGCTGGACGTGCAGACCGCGTGAGACGACGCTTCATCCAGTCCCAAACATGCTCAATGGGGGACAGATCCGGAGATCTTGCTGGCCAGGGTAGTTGACTTACACCTTCTAGAGCACGTTGGGTGGCACGGGATACATGCGGACGTGCATTGTCCTGTTGGAACAGCAAGTTCCCTTGCCGGTCTAGGAATGGTGGAACGATGGGTTCGATGACGGTTTGGATGTACCGTGCACTATTCAGTGTCCCCTCGACGATCACCAGTGGTGTACGGCCAGTGTAGGAGATCGCTCCCCACACCATGATGCCGGGTGTTGGCCCTGTGTGCCTCGGTCGTATGCAGTCCTGATTGTGGCGCTCACCTGCACGGCGCCAAACACGCATACGACCATCATTGGCACCAAGGCAGAAGCGACTCTCATCGCTGAAGACGACACGTCTCCATTCGTCCCTCCATTCACGCCTGTCGCGACACCACTGGAGGCGGGCTGCACGATGTTGGGGCGTGAGCGGAAGACGGCCTAACGGTGTGCGGGACCGTAGCCCAGCTTCATGGAGACGGTTGCGAATGGTCCTCGCAGATACCCCAGGAGCAACAGTGTCCCTAATTTGCTGGGAAGTGGCGGTGCGGTCCCCTACGGCACTGCGTAGGATCCTACGGTCTTGGCGTGCATCCGTGCGTCGCTGCGGTCCGGTCCCAGGTCGACGGGCACGTGCACCTTCCGCCGACCACTGGCGACAACATCGATGTACTGTGGAGACCTCACGCCCCACGTGTTGAGCAATTCGGCGGTACGTCCACCCGGCCTCCCGCATGCCCACTATACGCCCTCGCTCAAAGTCCGTCAACTGCACATACGGTTCACGTCCACGCTGTCGCGGCATGCTACCAGTGTTAAAGACTGCGATGGAGCTCCGTATGCCACGGCAAACTGGCTGACACTGACGGCGGCGGTGCACAAATGCTGCGCAGCTAGCGCCATTCGACGGCCAACACCGCGGTTCCTGGTGTGTCCGCTGTGCCGTGCGTGTGATCATTGCTTGTACAGCCCTCTCGCAGTGTCCGGAGCAAGTAGGGTGGGTCTGACACACCGGTGTCAATGGGTTCTTTTTTCCATTTCCAGGAGTGTATCTACGTAAAATTCAGTATTGGGACACGCCCATTTCAACCAAAGATGTAATCATGATCTTAAAGTCAAAACTTCCTGTGTCAATAAGAGAAAAACTAGTTAATGTGAGTGAAGAAGACCTAGAAGCCTTTCTTTTGTTCTTGATAATTTGGATATGATCTATGAGGATGTGCGTGCGAGCGCGCGGAATAATTATAATAATGGACCGCCCGCTCCGCAGCAGCACATAACAAATTGCGTCAATGGAATGTCGTACCAACATAACACGGGACAACCAAACGCTCAGCCTTACGGCAATCATAACAGTTTCAACCGCCGTAATGGAAAACAATATAACAAACATCCACACCAGAATAGATACAATCCGATTTATCAAAACACACAGCAACGATACGGTAATTCACCGATAAATCACCAGTACCAGAACAACAAGACGAATAATGGAAATCGTCACAAGGGAAAGAAATGGAACAATTATAACAGACCACAACAGTACAGTCAGCCGAGTCACTTCACTCCCTCTCAGCAAATAAATTTTTCACAGCCGAAAAATGCGACATTTTCTCACCAACCCAACAAACAGTTCAGGAACAATAGTCAGGACAATTCGTCGGATGCTTTTCCTGACACCGCCGGTTATAATAGCCAAGGAAATCCGACTATTTTTTACACACAGGCGAGCCAAGCACCAAACGCGATGTCAAATAACACGCAATCAAGTGATGCACAAGTCGTATGGGATACGAACGCGAATTTTCGACCTGGCAGGTCGCAAAATACTAGTCAAGTAAAAATAACTGACATTTCAGCTCCACCCCAGTCGGAAAACCATTAGCAGCTTCTTTAGGCCTCCACGGGGAAGCTGCGGAACCAATGGGGGGCAACTTCTTTAAAAGACATATCAACGTAATTAGATACGAAGACGACAGAGACTTACGGGACGAACTATTAGACGAAAAGAACACCTACGAAAACAACGACTTTTGGGAAAACCAAGTACAAGCGTCAACTCTGATTCACATTTATGATATACCAATCATTGCCATCATCGACACAGGTGCAAATATTAATGCTATGTGTATGTGTGTATATAAAAAGGTATGCTCTGTAACAAAAATTCCTTCACTTCCTGTACAAGGATGTACTGTATCCTGAGCAGTAGGCTCCCTAGTACAGAAGGTTAGCTTGCAAGTACAAGCAACAATACAATTTAAATCCAACTGTATACCGTGCACATTTTTAGTAGTAAAGAACCTGTCAGTGCCATGCTTGTTAGGAATGGACTTTCTACGAAGAAATCGTGCCATCATTGATTTAGCTGAAGGTAAGTGCACGTTAAGACTAGATGATAGGACACTGGTCATTCATCTAATGAGAACCAAAGTCAGGATAACCAACCTGGAACGTAAAGTGAAAATACGTAGACTTTCTGACAGGCAACATTACCACCGTGCGGTTGACGAGTTCAGTGACGTCAACAATGACCCTGACTTACTACCAACTGCCGACGAGTTACGCATAAAAATTGTGGAAACAGACGGACTCGACGACAGACAGAAGTATGAACTACACGACCTATTAGCAACATTTGTGAACATTTTTTCCAGAAAACCAGGTATCATAGCAGACTATGAATTTAAAATGAGAGTGAAACCCCATGATACTTTTTGCAAAACAACCTATTCAGTTCCGCAGTCCCGTAAAGAAGCCGTCAAACAAGAAATACGTAAAATGCTTAATTGGAAAATCATAGAACCGTCCGACTCTCCCTACAGTAGCCTGTTGTTACCTGTTTTCAAAAACGATGGAAGCGTCAGACTTGTCTTGGACGCAAGGAATATTAATAAAATCATCATTCCAGTATGCACAAGACCAGAACCACTGGAGGAACAACTACAAAAATTCCATAGTGTGAGGTTCTTATCCTCAATAGACCTCCGAAGTAGCTATTGGCAGGTGAAACTATCATCATCATCATCGAGGAAGTACACAGCCTTTATCTTTGCCGGCAGATCCTATCATTTTCGTGTAGTACCTTTCGGTCTCAACATTAGTTCTGGTGTTTTTATTGCAGCACTTGATTATGTGCTAGGACCAGAGTTACTTGACCAAGTCACCGTCTATGTTGATGATTTACTGATCACAACGACTTCCTGGGAAGAACATTTAACTCTCCTACAAAAGATCTTTCAAAGATTCTCTGATTTTGGTGTTACCGCAAATTTACAAAAATCCAAATTTGTCAAGAAAGAAGTCAAGTTTTTAGGACATATAATTTCTTCGGAAGGAATTTCACCTGATCCCAGCAAGTTAACAGCAATAGAAAATTTCCCTGTGCCTTGCACTAAAAGGCAACTAAAAGGTTTCATTGGATTAGCTTCATTCTTCCGTCGCTTTATTCCGAATCAATCAATGAGCAATCCCGCATTGTTAAATTTGCTCAAGAAAAACGTCCACTGGATGTGGACTTCTGAATGCCAAAAAGCCTTTGACAAGATCAAAGAAGCTCTTCTAAAGAGTAACATTTTAAGTCATCCAAACATGAGTTTAGATTTCTGCATTTCTTGCGATGCATCGTTTCAAGGATTAGGTGCATGTTTATTTCAAATAGACAAAACTGATGGGCAGGAGGAAGTCAAAATAATCAGCTTTGCCAGTCGGATCTTAACCGAATGTGAGAGATCATATTCGGTAACCGAATTAGAGGGATTAGCCGTTGTGTGGGCTTTTCGCCGCTTTAATTACTATATTTATGGTCATAAAATCAGAGTATACTCAGATCATCAAACACTGAGCTTCTTACTCTCTTGCAAACTGTATCATCCTCGGCTTACTCGATGGTGTTTATTTCTACAAGAGTATGATTTTGAAATTATTTACGTAAAGGGCAAGAATAACATCATTGCTGATGCATTGTCACGTATGCCGGAAGGTTTGCCGGAGCCTACTGAATTAATAGAACAGATTTCTAATCACAAAATTCTTCTTATGAAAGATCCTCTACATCGGAGTTACTTTCTGCGTCTTTGCCGTCAAATGAATACTCTTCAAGACACAGATCGCAATTGGCTAGAAATTAAACAGCTTCTTCAAAACAACCCTGATCACTCGTTGTCAATATTTTATAAAGTACACAATGGAGTTTTGTTTCACCGAACTTCTCTGTTGACAGGAAGGTGGTATGTCTGTATTCCTAAAGATTATGTTGAACATCTCATTTGGTACACTCATCTCTCCTGGGGTCACTATGGCCCAGAAAAATGCAAACGCAAGATTTCAACATACTGATATGTACCTAATCTTCACAAGAAGGTGCACCAATTATTAAGAAATTGTTCCATTTGCCAAAAGGTGAAACCTTTCAACTTGTCAAATGCCCTACCTTTAAACCCGATACGTACAGAAAGACCAAACCAAATCGTCAGTTTGGATTATGCAGGTCCACTTCCTCAGGGAAGAGGAGGTGTGAAGTATCTGGTCGTATTGTTAGATCTTTTTACCAAACACATGAGACTCTATGCAATGAAGTCATCTAATAAAGTTCCACTAATTAGACGTATTGAGAAAGACTGTTTTCCTCGCTTTGGCAAGCCTGAAGCCATGTTATCTGATAACGCATCAACTTTCGTGGGGAAACGATGGAGAAATTTCCTTGCAACCAACGACATCAGTCAAATTTTGATATCCCGGTATCGACCGCAAAGTAATCCCACAGAAAGAGTATTCAAAGAGTTCAATCGTTTCATACGAACGTATATTCCAAACCAGCAGACACGGTGGATTGATTTCGTCACACCCTTTGAAGAGATTGTTAATAACTTACCTCACACATCAACTGGTTTCACACCATCAGAACTAGTCTCTAAACGACTAGAAAGAAATGAATGGGTAAGACCCTATCCCAAAATTACAACAGCCTGAAGTAACATTAGACGACAAGTTAAGACAAGCTCTCATATCTTTAACCACTCATGCCAACCTTAGAAAAAAGGCGCATGACAAATACACTCCTGGAAATTGAAATAAGAACACCGTGAATTCATTGTCCCAGGAAGGGGAAACTTTATTGACACATTCCTGGGGTCAGATACATCACATGATCACACTGACAGACCCACAGGCACATAGACACAGGCAACAGAGCATGCACAATGTCGGCACTAGTACAGTGTATATCCACCTTTCGCAGCAATGCAGGCTGCTATTCTCCCATGGAGACGATCGTAGAGATGCTGGATGTAGTCCTGTGGAACGGCTTGCCATGCCATTTCCACCTGGCGCCTCAGTTGGACCAGCGTTCGTGCTGGACGTGCAGACCGCGTGAGACGACGCTTCATCCAGTCCCAAACATGCTCAATGGGGGACAGATCCGGAGATCTTGCTGGCCAGGGTAGTTGACTTACACCTTCTAGAGCACGTTGGGTGGCACGGGATACATGCGGACGTGCATTGTCCTGTTGGAACAGCAAGTTCCCTTGCCGGTCTAGGAATGGTGGAACGATGGGTTCGATGACGGTTTGGATGTACCGTGCACTATTCAGTGTCCCCTCGACGATCACCAGTGGTGTACGGCCAGTGTAGGAGATCGCTCCCCACACCATGATGCCGGGTGTTGGCCCTGTGTGCCTCGGTCGTATGCAGTCCTGATTGTGGCGCTCACCTGCACGGCGCCAAACACGCATACGACCATCATTGGCACCAAGGCAGAAGCGACTCTCATCGCTGAAGACGACACGTCTCCATTCGTCCCTCCATTCACGCCTGTCGCGACACCACTGGAGGCGGGCTGCACGATGTTGGGGCGTGAGCGGAAGACGGCCTAACGGTGTGCGCGACCGTAGCCCAGCTTCATGGAGACGGTTGCGAATGGTCCTCGCCGATAGCCCAGGAGCAACAGTGTCCCTAATTTGCTGGGAAGTGGCGGTGTGGTCCCCTACGGCACTGCGTAGGATCCTACGGTCTTGGCGTGCATCCGTGCGTCGCTGCGGTCCGGTCCCAGGTCGATGGGCACGTGCACCTTCCGCCGACCACTGGCGACAACATCGATGTACTGTGGAGACCTCACGCCCCACGTGTTGAGCAATTCGGCGGTACGTCCACCTGGCCTCCCGCATGCCCACTATACGCCCTCGCTCAAAGTCCGTCAACTGCACATACGGTTCACGTCCACGCTGTCGCGGCATGCTACCAGTGTTAAAGACTGCGATGGAGCTCCGTATGCCACGGCAAACTGGCTGACACTGACGGCGGCGGTGCACAAATGCTGCGCAGCTAGCGCCATTCGACGACCAAAACCGCGGTTCCTGGTGTGTCCGCTGTGCCGTGCGTGTGATCATTGCTTGTACAGCACTCTCGCAGTGTCCGGAGCAAGTAGGGTGGGTCTGACACACCGGTGTCAATGTGTTCTTTTTTCCATTTCCAGGAGTGTATCTACGTAAAATTCAGTATTGGGACACGCCCATTTCAACCAAAGATGTAATCATGATCTTAAAGTCAAAACTTCCTGTGTCAATAAGAGAAAAACTAGTTAATGTGAGTGAAGAAGACCTAGAAGCCTTTCTTTTGTTCTTGATAATTTGGATATGATCTATGAGGATGTGCGTGCGAGCGCGTGGAATAATTATAATAATGGACCGCCCGCTCCGCAGCAGCACATAACAAATTGCGTCAATGGAATGTCGTACCAACATAACACGGGACAACCAAACGCTCAGCCTTACGGCAATCATAACAGTTTCAACCGCCGTAATGGAAAACAATATAACAAACATCCACACCAGAATAGATACAATCCGATTTATCAAAACACACAGCAACGATACGGTAATTCACCGATAAATCACCAGTACCAGAACAACAAGACGAATAATGGAAATCGTCACAAGGGAAAGAAATGGAACAATTATAACAGACCACAACAGTACAGTCAGCCGAGTCACTTCACTCCCTCTCAGCAAATAAATTTTTCACAGCCGAAAAATGCGACATTTTCTCACCAACCCAACAAACAGTTCAGGAACAATAGTCAGGACAATTCGTCGGATGCTTTTCCTGACACCGCCGGTTATAATAGCCAAGGAAATCCGACTATTTTTTACACACAGGCGAGCCAAGCACCAAACGCGATGTCAAATAACACGCAATCAAGTGATGCACAAGTCGTATGGGATACGAACGCGGATTTTCGACCTGGCAGGTCGCAAAATACTAGTCAAGTAAAAATAACTGACATTTCAGCTCCACCCCAGTCGGAAAACCATTAGCAGCTTCTTTAGGCCTCCACGGGGAAGCTGCGGAACCAATGGGGGGCAACTTCATTAAAAGACATATCAACGTAATTAGATACGAAGACGACAGAGACTTACGGGACGAACTATTAGACGAAAAGAACACCTACGAAAACAACGACTTTTGGGAAAACCAAGTACAAGCGTCAACTCTGATTCACACTTATGATATACCAATCATTGCCATCATCGACACAGGTGCAAATATTAATGCTATGTGTATGTGTGTATATAAAAAGGTATGCTCTGTAACAAAAATTCCTTCACTTCCTGTACAAGGATGTACTGTATCCTGAGCAGTAGGCTCCCTAGTACAGAAGGTTAGCTTGCAAGTACAAGCAACAATACAATTTAAATCCAACTGTATACCGTGCACATTTTTAGTAGTAAAGAACCTGTCAGTGCCATGCTTGTTAGGAATGGACTTTCTACGAAGAAATCGTGCCATCATTGATTTAGCTGAAGGTAAGTGCACGTTAAGACTAGATGATAGGACACTGGTCATTCATCTAATGAGAACCAAAGTCAGGATAACCAACCTGGAACGTAAAGTGAAAATACGTAGACTTTCTGACAGGCAACATTACCACCGTGCGGTTGACGAGTTCAGTGACGTCAACAATGACCCTGACTTACTACCAACTGCCGACGAGTTACGCATAAAAATTGTGGAAACAGACGGACTCGACGACAGACAGAAGTATGAACTACACGACCTATTAGCAACATTTGTGAACATTTTTTCCAGAAAACCAGGTATCATAGCAGACTATGAATTTAAAATGAGAGTGAAACCCCATGATACTTTTTGCAAAACAACCTATTCAGTTCCGCAGTCCCGTAAAGAAGCCGTCAAACAAGAAATACGTAAAATGCTTAATTGGAAAATCATAGAACCGTCCGACTCTCCCTACAGTAGCCTGTTGTTACCTGTTTTCAAAAACGATGGAAGCGTCAGACTTGTCTTGGACGCAAGGAATATTAATAAAATCATCATTCCAGTATGCACAAGACCAGAACCACTGGAGGAACAACTACAAAAATTCCATAGTGTGAGGTTCTTATTCTCAATAGACCTCCGAAGTAGCTATTGGCAGGTGAAACTATCATCATCATCATCGAGGAAGTACACAGCCTTTATCTTTGCCGGCAGATCCTATCATTTTCGTGTAGTACCTTTCGGTCTCAACATTAGTTCTGGTGTTTTTATTGCAGCACTTGATTATGTGCTAGGACCAGAGTTACTTGACCAAGTCACCGTCTATGTTGATGATTTACCGATCGCAACGACTTCCTGGGAAGAACATTTAACTCTCCTACAAAAGATCTTTCAAAGATTCTCTGATTTTGGTGTTACCGCAAATTTACAAAAATCCAAATTTGCCAAGAAAGAAGTCAAGTTTTTAGGACATATAATTTCTTCGGAAGGAATTTCACCTGATCCCAGCAAGTTAACAGCAATAGAAAATTTCCCTGTGCCTTGCACTAAAAGGCAACTAAAAGGTTTCATTGGATTAGCTTCATTCTTCCGTCGCTTTATTCCGAATCAATCAATGAGCAATCCCGCATTGTTAAATTTGCTCAAGAAAAACGTCCACTGGATGTGGACTTCTGAATGCCAAAAAGCCTTTGACAAGATCAAAGAAGCTCTTCTAAAGAGTAACATTTTAAGTCATCCAAACATGAGTTTAGATTTCTGCATTTCTTGCGATGCATCGTTTCAAGGATTAGGTGCATGTTTATTTCAAATAGACAAAACTGATGGGCAGGAGGAAGTCAAAATAATCAGCTTTGCCAGTCGGATCTTAACCGAATGTGAGAGATCATATTCGGTAACCGAATTAGAGGGATTAGCCGTTGTGTGGGCTTTTCGCCGCTTTAATTACTATATTTATGGTCATAAAATCAGAGTATACTCAGATCATCAAACACTGAGCTTCTTACTCTCTTGCAAACTGTATCATCCTCGGCTTACTCGATGGTGTTTATTTCTACAAGAGTATGATTTTGAAATTATTTACGTAAAGGGCAAGAATAACATCATTGCTGATGCATTGTCACGTATGCCGGAAGGTTTGCCGGAGCCTACTGAATTAATAGAACAGATTTCTAATCACAAAATTCTTCTTATGAAAGATCCTCTACATCGGAGTTACTTTCTGCGTCTTTGCCGTCAAATGAATACTCTTCAAGACACAGATCGCAATTGGCTAGAAATTAAACAGCTTCTTCAAAACAACCCTGATCACTCGTTGTCAATATTTTATAAAGTACACAATGGAGTTTTGTTTCACCGAACTTCTCTGTTGACAGGAAGGTGGTATGTCTGTATTCCTAAAGATTATGTTGAACATCTCATTTGGTACACTCATCTCTCCTGGGGTCACTATGGCCCAGAAAAATGCAAACGCAAGATTTCAACATACTGATATGTACCTAATCTTCACAAGAAGGTGCACCAATTATTAAGAAATTGTTCCATTTGCCAAAAGGTGAAACCTTTCAACTTGTCAAATGCCCTACCTTTAAACCCGATACGTACAGAAAGACCAAACCAAATCGTCAGTTTGGATTATGCAGGTCCACTTCCTCAGGGAAGAGGAGGTGTGAAGTATCTGGTCGTATTGTTAGATCTTTTTACCAAACACATGAGACTCTATGCAATGAAGTCATCTAATAAAGTTCCACTAATTAGACGTATTGAGAAAGACTGTTTTCCTCGCTTTGGCAAGCCTGAAGCCATGTTATCTGATAACGCATCAACTTTCGTGGGGAAACGATGGAGAAATTTCCTTGCAACCAACGACATCAGTCAAATTTTGATATCCCGGTATCGACCGCAAAGTAATCCCACAGAAAGAGTATTCAAAGAGTTCAATCGTTTCATACGAACGTATATTCCAAACCAGCAGACACGGTGGATTGATTTCGTCACACCCTTTGAAGAGATTGTTAATAACTTACCTCACACATCAACTGGTTTCACACCATCAGAACTAGTCTCTAAACGACTAGAAAGAAATGAATGGGTAAGACCCTATCCCAAAATTACAACAGCCTGAAGTAACATTAGACGACAAGTTAAGACAAGCTCTCATATCTTTAACCACTCATGCCAACCTTAGAAAAAAGGCGCATGACAAATACACTCCTGGAAATTGAAATAAGAACACCGTGAATTCATTGTCCCAGGAAGGGGAAACTTTATTGACACATTCCTGGGGTCAGATACATCACATGATCACACTGACAGACCCACAGGCACATAGACACAGGCAACAGAGCATGCACAATGTCGGCACTAGTACAGTGTATATCCACCTTTCGCAGCAATGCAGGCTGCTATTCTCCCATGGAGACGATCGTAGAGATGCTGGATGTAGTCCTGTGGAACGGCTTGCCATGCCATTTCCACCTGGCGCCTCAGTTGGACCAGCGTTCGTGCTGGACGTGCAGACCGCGTGAGACGACGCTTCATCCAGTCCCAAACATGCTCAATGGGGGACAGATCCGGAGATCTTGCTGGCCAGGGTAGTTGACTTACACCTTCTAGAGCACGTTGGGTGGCACGGGATACATGCGGACGTGCATTGTCCTGTTGGAACAGCAAGTTCCCTTGCCGGTCTAGGAATGGTGGAACGATGGGTTCGATGACGGTTTGGATGTACCGTGCACTATTCAGTGTCCCCTCGACGATCACCAGTGGTGTACGGCCAGTGTAGGAGATCGCTCCCCACACCATGATGCCGGGTGTTGGCCCTGTGTGCCTCGGTCGTATGCAGTCCTGATTGTGGCGCTCACCTGCACGGCGCCAAACACGCATACGACCATCATTGGCACCAAGGCAGAAGCGACTCTCATCGCTGAAGACGACACGTCTCCATTCGTCCCTCCATTCACGCCTGTCGCGACACCACTGGAGGCGGGCTGCACGATGTTGGGGCGTGAGCGGAAGACGGCCTAACGGTGTGCGCGACCGTAGCCCAGCTTCATGGAGACGGTTGCGAATGGTCCTCGCCGATAGCCCAGGAGCAACAGTGTCCCTAATTTGCTGGGAAGTGGCGGTGTGGTCCCCTACGGCACTGCGTAGGATCCTACGGTCTTGGCGTGCATCCGTGCGTCGCTGCGGTCCGGTCCCAGGTCGATGGGCACGTGCACCTTCCGCCGACCACTGGCGACAACATCGATGTACTGTGGAGACCTCACGCCCCACGTGTTGAGCAATTCGGCGGTACGTCCACCTGGCCTCCCGCATGCCCACTATACGCCCTCGCTCAAAGTCCGTCAACTGCACATACGGTTCACGTCCACGCTGTCGCGGCATGCTACCAGTGTTAAAGACTGCGATGGAGCTCCGTATGCCACGGCAAACTGGCTGACACTGACGGCGGCGGTGCACAAATGCTGCGCAGCTAGCGCCATTCGACGACCAAAACCGCGGTTCCTGGTGTGTCCGCTGTGCCGTGCGTGTGATCATTGCTTGTACAGCACTCTCGCAGTGTCCGGAGCAAGTAGGGTGGGTCTGACACACCGGTGTCAATGTGTTCTTTTTTCCATTTCCAGGAGTGTATCTACGTAAAATTCAGTATTGGGACACGCCCATTTCAACCAAAGATGTAATCATGATCTTAAAGTCAAAACTTCCTGTGTCAATAAGAGAAAAACTAGTTAATGTGAGTGAAGAAGACCTAGAAGCCTTTCTTTTGTTCTTGATAATTTGGATATGATCTATGAGGATGTGCGTGCGAGCGCGCGGAATAATTATAATAATGGACCGCCCGCTCCGCAGCAGCACATAACAAATTGCGTCAATGGAATGTCGTACCAACATAACACGGGACAACCAAACGCTCAGCCTTACGGCAATCATAACAGTTTCAACCGCCGTAATGGAAAACAATATAACAAACATCCACACCAGAATAGATACAATCCGATTTATCAAAACACACAGCAACGATACGGTAATTCACCGATAAATCACCAGTACCAGAACAACAAGACGAATAATGGAAATCGTCACAAGGGAAAGAAATGGAACAATTATAACAGACCACAACAGTACAGTCAGCCGAGTCACTTCACTCCCTCTCAGCAAATAAATTTTTCACAGCCGAAAAATGCGACATTTTCTCACCAACCCAACAAACAGTTCAGGAACAATAGTCAGGACAATTCGTCGGATGCTTTTCCTGACACCGCCGGTTATAATAGCCAAGGAAATCCGACTATTTTTTACACACAGGCGAGCCAAGCACCAAACGCGATGTCAAATAACACGCAATCAAGTGATGCACAAGTCGTATGGGATACGAACGCGGATTTTCGACCTGGCAGGTCGCAAAATACTAGTCAAGTAAAAATAACTGACATTTCAGCTCCACCCCAGTCGGAAAACCATTAGCAGCTTCTTTAGGCCTCCACGGGGAAGCTGCGGAACCAATGGGGGGCAACTTCATTAAAAGACATATCAACGTAATTAGATACGAAGACGACAGAGACTTACGGGACGAACTATTAGACGAAAAGAACACCTACGAAAACAACGACTTTTGGGAAAACCAAGTACAAGCGTCAACTCTGATTCACACTTATGATATACCAATCATTGCCATCATCGACACAGGTGCAAATATTAATGCTATGTGTATGTGTGTATATAAAAAGGTATGCTCTGTAACAAAAATTCCTTCACTTCCTGTACAAGGATGTACTGTATCCTGAGCAGTAGGCTCCCTAGTACAGAAGGTTAGCTTGCAAGTACAAGCAACAATACAATTTAAATCCAACTGTATACCGTGCACATTTTTAGTAGTAAAGAACCTGTCAGTGCCATGCTTGTTAGGAATGGACTTTCTACGAAGAAATCGTGCCATCATTGATTTAGCTGAAGGTAAGTGCACGTTAAGACTAGATGATAGGACACTGGTCATTCATCTAATGAGAACCAAAGTCAGGATAACCAACCTGGAACGTAAAGTGAAAATACGTAGACTTTCTGACAGGCAACATTACCACCGTGCGGTTGACGAGTTCAGTGACGTCAACAATGACCCTGACTTACTACCAACTGCCGACGAGTTACGCATAAAAATTGTGGAAACAGACGGACTCGACGACAGACAGAAGTATGAACTACACGACCTATTAGCAACATTTGTGAACATTTTTTCCAGAAAACCAGGTATCATAGCAGACTATGAATTTAAAATGAGAGTGAAACCCCATGATACTTTTTGCAAAACAACCTATTCAGTTCCGCAGTCCCGTAAAGAAGCCGTCAAACAAGAAATACGTAAAATGCTTAATTGGAAAATCATAGAACCGTCCGACTCTCCCTACAGTAGCCTGTTGTTACCTGTTTTCAAAAACGATGGAAGCGTCAGACTTGTCTTGGACGCAAGGAATATTAATAAAATCATCATTCCAGTATGCACAAGACCAGAACCACTGGAGGAACAACTACAAAAATTCCATAGTGTGAGGTTCTTATTCTCAATAGACCTCCGAAGTAGCTATTGGCAGGTGAAACTATCATCATCATCATCGAGGAAGTACACAGCCTTTATCTTTGCCGGCAGATCCTATCATTTTCGTGTAGTACCTTTCGGTCTCAACATTAGTTCTGGTGTTTTTATTGCAGCACTTGATTATGTGCTAGGACCAGAGTTACTTGACCAAGTCACCGTCTATGTTGATGATTTACCGATCGCAACGACTTCCTGGGAAGAACATTTAACTCTCCTACAAAAGATCTTTCAAAGATTCTCTGATTTTGGTGTTACCGCAAATTTACAAAAATCCAAATTTGCCAAGAAAGAAGTCAAGTTTTTAGGACATATAATTTCTTCGGAAGGAATTTCACCTGATCCCAGCAAGTTAACAGCAATAGAAAATTTCCCTGTGCCTTGCACTAAAAGGCAACTAAAAGGTTTCATTGGATTAGCTTCATTCTTCCGTCGCTTTATTCCGAATCAATCAATGAGCAATCCCGCATTGTTAAATTTGCTCAAGAAAAACGTCCACTGGATGTGGACTTCTGAATGCCAAAAAGCCTTTGACAAGATCAAAGAAGCTCTTCTAAAGAGTAACATTTTAAGTCATCCAAACATGAGTTTAGATTTCTGCATTTCTTGCGATGCATCGTTTCAAGGATTAGGTGCATGTTTATTTCAAATAGACAAAACTGATGGGCAGGAGGAAGTCAAAATAATCAGCTTTGCCAGTCGGATCTTAACCGAATGTGAGAGATCATATTCGGTAACCGAATTAGAGGGATTAGCCGTTGTGTGGGCTTTTCGCCGCTTTAATTACTATATTTATGGTCATAAAATCAGAGTATACTCAGATCATCAAACACTGAGCTTCTTACTCTCTTGCAAACTGTATCATCCTCGGCTTACTCGATGGTGTTTATTTCTACAAGAGTATGATTTTGAAATTATTTACGTAAAGGGCAAGAATAACATCATTGCTGATGCATTGTCACGTATGCCGGAAGGTTTGCCGGAGCCTACTGAATTAATAGAACAGATTTCTAATCACAAAATTCTTCTTATGAAAGATCCTCTACATCGGAGTTACTTTCTGCGTCTTTGCCGTCAAATGAATACTCTTCAAGACACAGATCGCAATTGGCTAGAAATTAAACAGCTTCTTCAAAACAACCCTGATCACTCGTTGTCAATATTTTATAAAGTACACAATGGAGTTTTGTTTCACCGAACTTCTCTGTTGACAGGAAGGTGGTATGTCTGTATTCCTAAAGATTATGTTGAACATCTCATTTGGTACACTCATCTCTCCTGGGGTCACTATGGCCCAGAAAAATGCAAACGCAAGATTTCAACATACTGATATGTACCTAATCTTCACAAGAAGGTGCACCAATTATTAAGAAATTGTTCCATTTGCCAAAAGGTGAAACCTTTCAACTTGTCAAATGCCCTACCTTTAAACCCGATACGTACAGAAAGACCAAACCAAATCGTCAGTTTGGATTATGCAGGTCCACTTCCTCAGGGAAGAGGAGGTGTGAAGTATCTGGTCGTATTGTTAGATCTTTTTACCAAACACATGAGACTCTATGCAATGAAGTCATCTAATAAAGTTCCACTAATTAGACGTATTGAGAAAGACTGTTTTCCTCGCTTTGGCAAGCCTGAAGCCATGTTATCTGATAACGCATCAACTTTCGTGGGGAAACGATGGAGAAATTTCCTTGCAACCAACGACATCAGTCAAATTTTGATATCCCGGTATCGACCGCAAAGTAATCCCACAGAAAGAGTATTCAAAGAGTTCAATCGTTTCATACGAACGTATATTCCAAACCAGCAGACACGGTGGATTGATTTCGTCACACCCTTTGAAGAGATTGTTAATAACTTACCTCACACATCAACTGGTTTCACACCATCAGAACTAGTCTCTAAACGACTAGAAAGAAATGAATGGGTAAGACCCTATCCCAAAATTACAACAGCCTGAAGTAACATTAGACGACAAGTTAAGACAAGCTCTCATATCTTTAACCACTCATGCCAACCTTAGAAAAAAGGCGCATGACAAATACACTCCTGGAAATTGAAATAAGAACACCGTGAATTCATTGTCCCAGGAAGGGGAAACTTTATTGACACATTCCTGGGGTCAGATACATCACATGATCACACTGACAGACCCACAGGCACATAGACACAGGCAACAGAGCATGCACAATGTCGGCACTAGTACAGTGTATATCCACCTTTCGCAGCAATGCAGGCTGCTATTCTCCCATGGAGACGATCGTAGAGATGCTGGATGTAGTCCTGTGGAACGGCTTGCCATGCCATTTCCACCTGGCGCCTCAGTTGGACCAGCGTTCGTGCTGGACGTGCAGACCGCGTGAGACGACGCTTCATCCAGTCCCAAACATGCTCAATGGGGGACAGATCCGGAGATCTTGCTGGCCAGGGTAGTTGACTTACACCTTCTAGAGCACGTTGGGTGGCACGGGATACATGCGGACGTGCATTGTCCTGTTGGAACAGCAAGTTCCCTTGCCGGTCTAGGAATGGTGGAACGATGGGTTCGATGACGGTTTGGATGTACCGTGCACTATTCAGTGTCCCCTCGACGATCACCAGTGGTGTACGGCCAGTGTAGGAGATCGCTCCCCACACCATGATGCCGGGTGTTGGCCCTGTGTGCCTCGGTCGTATGCAGTCCTGATTGTGGCGCTCACCTGCACGGCGCCAAACACGCATACGACCATCATTGGCACCAAGGCAGAAGCGACTCTCATCGCTGAAGACGACACGTCTCCATTCGTCCCTCCATTCACGCCTGTCGCGACACCACTGGAGGCGGGCTGCACGATGTTGGGGCGTGAGCGGAAGACGGCCTAACGGTGTGCGCGACCGTAGCCCAGCTTCATGGAGACGGTTGCGAATGGTCCTCGCCGATAGCCCAGGAGCAACAGTGTCCCTAATTTGCTGGGAAGTGGCGGTGTGGTCCCCTACGGCACTGCGTAGGATCCTACGGTCTTGGCGTGCATCCGTGCGTCGCTGCGGTCCGGTCCCAGGTCGATGGGCACGTGCACCTTCCGCCGACCACTGGCGACAACATCGATGTACTGTGGAGACCTCACGCCCCACGTGTTGAGCAATTCGGCGGTACGTCCACCTGGCCTCCCGCATGCCCACTATACGCCCTCGCTCAAAGTCCGTCAACTGCACATACGGTTCACGTCCACGCTGTCGCGGCATGCTACCAGTGTTAAAGACTGCGATGGAGCTCCGTATGCCACGGCAAACTGGCTGACACTGACGGCGGCGGTGCACAAATGCTGCGCAGCTAGCGCCATTCGACGACCAAAACCGCGGTTCCTGGTGTGTCCGCTGTGCCGTGCGTGTGATCATTGCTTGTACAGCACTCTCGCAGTGTCCGGAGCAAGTAGGGTGGGTCTGACACACCGGTGTCAATGTGTTCTTTTTTCCATTTCCAGGAGTGTATCTACGTAAAATTCAGTATTGGGACACGCCCATTTCAACCAAAGATGTAATCATGATCTTAAAGTCAAAACTTCCTGTGTCAATAAGAGAAAAACTAGTTAATGTGAGTGAAGAAGACCTAGAAGCCTTTCTTTTGTTCTTGATAATTTGGATATGATCTATGAGGATGTGCGTGCGAGCGCGCGGAATAATTATAATAATGGACCGCCCGCTCCGCAGCAGCACATAACAAATTGCGTCAATGGAATGTCGTACCAACATAACACGGGACAACCAAACGCTCAGCCTTACGGCAATCATAACAGTTTCAACCGCCGTAATGGAAAACAATATAACAAACATCCACACCAGAATAGATACAATCCGATTTATCAAAACACACAGCAACGATACGGTAATTCACCGATAAATCACCAGTACCAGAACAACAAGACGAATAATGGAAATCGTCACAAGGGAAAGAAATGGAACAATTATAACAGACCACAACAGTACAGTCAGCCGAGTCACTTCACTCCCTCTCAGCAAATAAATTTTTCACAGCCGAAAAATGCGACATTTTCTCACCAACCCAACAAACAGTTCAGGAACAATAGTCAGGACAATTCGTCGGATGCTTTTCCTGACACCGCCGGTTATAATAGCCAAGGAAATCCGACTATTTTTTACACACAGGCGAGCCAAGCACCAAACGCGATGTCAAATAACACGCAATCAAGTGATGCACAAGTCGTATGGGATACGAACGCGGATTTTCGACCTGGCAGGTCGCAAAATACTAGTCAAGTAAAAATAACTGACATTTCAGCTCCACCCCAGTCGGAAAACCATTAGCAGCTTCTTTAGGCCTCCACGGGGAAGCTGCGGAACCAATGGGGGGCAACTTCATTAAAAGACATATCAACGTAATTAGATACGAAGACGACAGAGACTTACGGGACGAACTATTAGACGAAAAGAACACCTACGAAAACAACGACTTTTGGGAAAACCAAGTACAAGCGTCAACTCTGATTCACACTTATGATATACCAATCATTGCCATCATCGACACAGGTGCAAATATTAATGCTATGTGTATGTGTGTATATAAAAAGGTATGCTCTGTAACAAAAATTCCTTCACTTCCTGTACAAGGATGTACTGTATCCTGAGCAGTAGGCTCCCTAGTACAGAAGGTTAGCTTGCAAGTACAAGCAACAATACAATTTAAATCCAACTGTATACCGTGCACATTTTTAGTAGTAAAGAACCTGTCAGTGCCATGCTTGTTAGGAATGGACTTTCTACGAAGAAATCGTGCCATCATTGATTTAGCTGAAGGTAAGTGCACGTTAAGACTAGATGATAGGACACTGGTCATTCATCTAATGAGAACCAAAGTCAGGATAACCAACCTGGAACGTAAAGTGAAAATACGTAGACTTTCTGACAGGCAACATTACCACCGTGCGGTTGACGAGTTCAGTGACGTCAACAATGACCCTGACTTACTACCAACTGCCGACGAGTTACGCATAAAAATTGTGGAAACAGACGGACTCGACGACAGACAGAAGTATGAACTACACGACCTATTAGCAACATTTGTGAACATTTTTTCCAGAAAACCAGGTATCATAGCAGACTATGAATTTAAAATGAGAGTGAAACCCCATGATACTTTTTGCAAAACAACCTATTCAGTTCCGCAGTCCCGTAAAGAAGCCGTCAAACAAGAAATACGTAAAATGCTTAATTGGAAAATCATAGAACCGTCCGACTCTCCCTACAGTAGCCTGTTGTTACCTGTTTTCAAAAACGATGGAAGCGTCAGACTTGTCTTGGACGCAAGGAATATTAATAAAATCATCATTCCAGTATGCACAAGACCAGAACCACTGGAGGAACAACTACAAAAATTCCATAGTGTGAGGTTCTTATTCTCAATAGACCTCCGAAGTAGCTATTGGCAGGTGAAACTATCATCATCATCATCGAGGAAGTACACAGCCTTTATCTTTGCCGGCAGATCCTATCATTTTCGTGTAGTACCTTTCGGTCTCAACATTAGTTCTGGTGTTTTTATTGCAGCACTTGATTATGTGCTAGGACCAGAGTTACTTGACCAAGTCACCGTCTATGTTGATGATTTACCGATCGCAACGACTTCCTGGGAAGAACATTTAACTCTCCTACAAAAGATCTTTCAAAGATTCTCTGATTTTGGTGTTACCGCAAATTTACAAAAATCCAAATTTGCCAAGAAAGAAGTCAAGTTTTTAGGACATATAATTTCTTCGGAAGGAATTTCACCTGATCCCAGCAAGTTAACAGCAATAGAAAATTTCCCTGTGCCTTGCACTAAAAGGCAACTAAAAGGTTTCATTGGATTAGCTTCATTCTTCCGTCGCTTTATTCCGAATCAATCAATGAGCAATCCCGCATTGTTAAATTTGCTCAAGAAAAACGTCCACTGGATGTGGACTTCTGAATGCCAAAAAGCCTTTGACAAGATCAAAGAAGCTCTTCTAAAGAGTAACATTTTAAGTCATCCAAACATGAGTTTAGATTTCTGCATTTCTTGCGATGCATCGTTTCAAGGATTAGGTGCATGTTTATTTCAAATAGACAAAACTGATGGGCAGGAGGAAGTCAAAATAATCAGCTTTGCCAGTCGGATCTTAACCGAATGTGAGAGATCATATTCGGTAACCGAATTAGAGGGATTAGCCGTTGTGTGGGCTTTTCGCCGCTTTAATTACTATATTTATGGTCATAAAATCAGAGTATACTCAGATCATCAAACACTGAGCTTCTTACTCTCTTGCAAACTGTATCATCCTCGGCTTACTCGATGGTGTTTATTTCTACAAGAGTATGATTTTGAAATTATTTACGTAAAGGGCAAGAATAACATCATTGCTGATGCATTGTCACGTATGCCGGAAGGTTTGCCGGAGCCTACTGAATTAATAGAACAGATTTCTAATCACAAAATTCTTCTTATGAAAGATCCTCTACATCGGAGTTACTTTCTGCGTCTTTGCCGTCAAATGAATACTCTTCAAGACACAGATCGCAATTGGCTAGAAATTAAACAGCTTCTTCAAAACAACCCTGATCACTCGTTGTCAATATTTTATAAAGTACACAATGGAGTTTTGTTTCACCGAACTTCTCTGTTGACAGGAAGGTGGTATGTCTGTATTCCTAAAGATTATGTTGAACATCTCATTTGGTACACTCATCTCTCCTGGGGTCACTATGGCCCAGAAAAATGCAAACGCAAGATTTCAACATACTGATATGTACCTAATCTTCACAAGAAGGTGCACCAATTATTAAGAAATTGTTCCATTTGCCAAAAGGTGAAACCTTTCAACTTGTCAAATGCCCTACCTTTAAACCCGATACATACAGAAAGACCAAACCAAATCGTCAGTTTGGATTATGCAGGTCCACTTCCTCAGGGAAGAGGAGGTGTGAAGTATCTGGTCGTATTGTTAGATCTTTTTACCAAACACATGAGACTCTATGCAATGAAGTCATCTAATAAAGTTCCACTAATTAGACGTATTGAGAAAGACTGTTTTCCTCGCTTTGGCAAGCCTGAAGCCATGTTATCTGATAACGCATCAACTTTCGTGGGGAAACGATGGAGAAATTTCCTTGCAACCAACGACATCAGTCAAATTTTGATATCCCGGTATCGACCGCAAAGTAATCCCACAGAAAGAGTATTCAAAGAGTTCAATCGTTTCATACGAACGTATATTCCAAACCAGCAGACACGGTGGATTGATTTCGTCACACCCTTTGAAGAGATTGTTAATAACTTACCTCACACATCAACTGGTTTCACACCATCAGAACTAGTCTCTAAACGACTAGAAAGAAATGAATGGGTAAGACCCTATCCCAAAATTACAACAGCCTGAAGTAACATTAGACGACAAGTTAAGACAAGCTCTCATATCTTTAACCACTCATGCCAACCTTAGAAAAAAGGCGCATGACAAATACACTCCTGGAAATTGAAATAAGAACACCGTGAATTCATTGTCCCAGGAAGGGGAAACTTTATTGACACATTCCTGGGGTCAGATACATCACATGATCACACTGACAGACCCACAGGCACATAGACACAGGCAACAGAGCATGCACAATGTCGGCACTAGTACAGTGTATATCCACCTTTCGCAGCAATGCAGGCTGCTATTCTCCCATGGAGACGATCGTAGAGATGCTGGATGTAGTCCTGTGGAACGGCTTGCCATGCCATTTCCACCTGGCGCCTCAGTTGGACCAGCGTTCGTGCTGGACGTGCAGACCGCGTGAGACGACGCTTCATCCAGTCCCAAACATGCTCAATGGGGGACAGATCCGGAGATCTTGCTGGCCAGGGTAGTTGACTTACACCTTCTAGAGCACGTTGGGTGGCACGGGATACATGCGGACGTGCATTGTCCTGTTGGAACAGCAAGTTCCCTTGCCGGTCTAGGAATGGTGGAACGATGGGTTCGATGACGGTTTGGATGTACCGTGCACTATTCAGTGTCCCCTCGACGATCACCAGTGGTGTACGGCCAGTGTAGGAGATCGCTCCCCACACCATGATGCCGGGTGTTGGCCCTGTGTGCCTCGGTCGTATGCAGTCCTGATTGTGGCGCTCACCTGCACGGCGCCAAACACGCATACGACCATCATTGGCACCAAGGCAGAAGCGACTCTCATCGCTGAAGACGACACGTCTCCATTCGTCCCTCCATTCACGCCTGTCGCGACACCACTGGAGGCGGGCTGCACGATGTTGGGGCGTGAGCGGAAGACGGCCTAACGGTGTGCGCGACCGTAGCCCAGCTTCATGGAGACGGTTGCGAATGGTCCTCGCCGATAGCCCAGGAGCAACAGTGTCCCTAATTTGCTGGGAAGTGGCGGTGTGGTCCCCTACGGCACTGCGTAGGATCCTACGGTCTTGGCGTGCATCCGTGCGTCGCTGCGGTCCGGTCCCAGGTCGATGGGCACGTGCACCTTCCGCCGACCACTGGCGACAACATCGATGTACTGTGGAGACCTCACGCCCCACGTGTTGAGCAATTCGGCGGTACGTCCACCTGGCCTCCCGCATGCCCACTATACGCCCTCGCTCAAAGTCCGTCAACTGCACATACGGTTCACGTCCACGCTGTCGCGGCATGCTACCAGTGTTAAAGACTGCGATGGAGCTCCGTATGCCACGGCAAACTGGCTGACACTGACGGCGGCGGTGCACAAATGCTGCGCAGCTAGCGCCATTCGACGACCAAAACCGCGGTTCCTGGTGTGTCCGCTGTGCCGTGCGTGTGATCATTGCTTGTACAGCCCTCTCGCAGTGTCCGGAGCAAGTATGGTGGGTCTGACACACCGGTGTCAATGTGTTCTTTTTTCCATTTCCAGGAGTGTACATTAGCAAAGTCTTATCGTATCGTATAAATGAACGAGTGCTATTAAAGACCCACTTCAAACCATCTTTGATTCATCATAAGAATCGCAAGTGGCAGCACTTGTATGAAGGACCATATATTATATTAAGAAAGCCGCACATTGGTTGCTATCTATTAGCTGACCCTGTATCTGAACGAATAAAAGGGTTGTTTCATCAGGCAGACTTGAAAAAATACAGAGTCAACCACTGAAAATATCTGTTAAGTTAAGCTGCTAAAATAAAATATACACACACTATAAGTTGTCATACTACGTGTGAAGTACCAACTTATGTAAGAGTAATGCACAGGACTAACACCCTGTTGACCTGCCACAACAAGATAAGTAATTTATATGAGCACCTGAAGTAAAACACATTTATTGTAGGAGAGCAAGATTTGCCTTAGATGTAAGTTAGTTTTAAGTTAATTGAGCCATGGACGGCCACAGCCGAAAGAGCTGACAAATATTATAGTAGGGACGTGCTAAGTGCCACCTGCTATCACTAGTTTTAAGTATAGCAAAGCTCTCTCCTCTTGAATGAAATAAATTAAAATGATCATTCAGACCAGAATGATTGCTCGTAGGAAAAAAAAATTTGATTAAGGTCGCTTACTCTAATGAGGTAAATGTTATGTTATGCATAAGGAATGTGTGACAACAAATTTTATGAGACCACCTATGAAACGCAGCAGGCAAAAAGCAGCAGCTTAGTATATAAGAATCAAGTAAGTCAATAACGATCCAGGTAGCAGGAAAGAAGTGCGCAACTCAATTATTTTATTATAATACGGAGAAAACCGTATACGCTCATAACAATTTTACGGCACAGTGCAGCTGAAATACTTACAAAGATCATTTATAAATAAACTACTTTAGTACTAGAAATATCTATTACAGGTCCTAGAGATACGACGATTTTTTTTAGGAAACCAATTTTACGATACATGGAACAGAAGGTAGTTAACAGACACAGTTCACTGCTAATGCATGGTTTAAGTAATTTTAGATATGTATAGAAAATTGTTTAGAGAGCTGGATCAGACGACACTGAAACTACTGTATCGATTTAATTATACCATTTGTCATGAAAAACAGAGGTGATAATAATTTATGTTAAGCTCATCATATCATACGTCATTAACACTGTGTCTTCAAATCTCTTCACTCCATAAAAGTCTTTTGTGTTCTCCTCTAACCAGTATCCTTACCATCGTACCTTATCCAGTAGAGAAGTGAATTTTACGGGCTGGTTGCATGATTGATACATACAGGCTATACGAATGGATAGTCGTGACACATTGGTTGTCGACGGGCTATGCTTATTCTCCGCAAATTGCGAGTTTAATTAAGATTTGTTATGTGCAATTGCACGACAGGGAACACCAAGCTTCCTAATTTCCCTAATGGTAGTTTGAACACGAACTGTTCATCACGTAAACGAAGCCACATTGGCTATGTCTTCAAACTAACGACGTAACAGAGAGAAAATAAAAGAGCTGAACTTGCGAAAAGACTAACTATTGTAAAAAGAAAAGAATAACAAGATTTCGAACAAAGTGTAAACCTAAAGTGCCTTGGAAGCATAAACTACGAACAAGAGACACGCTTTTCGTCAGGCCTTGTAGTCACAGAGACTAAATATTTCTTTGTAAATAATTTTTAGACGTGATATGTATACTAAATGTTAACTGTACTTTGTAGTAATAATGCAGTCAGTAATAAATGGACACGTATATGCTGCTGCGTGTGAACCGACTATAGACAAGTAATTAATGGACACGTATAAAAGTGGTGCGTGTGAACCTTAACATGACGACCAAATAAATGTGAACACGAATTAATAATAACGTGTGAACTGAAAAGGTGATAACTCCAATGACACGTGTGAAATACTGCGTGTGAAGAAATGTTATAAGTACTTGTACCACGAAGTAGAAAGCCGAAGAGTGAAATTGAATAAGTGTTGCACTTACCACAAACGGTACTGTACGCCTTTCCACGGACACATTCTTCGAAACAGCTGCGGGAGCCGCCGCATCTGGCTGCTTCCGTAATCCAGAGTCGATGAAAAACCGTGTAAAAACTCACACCACGGCCAGTAGACACCAAACGCTCTGCTTCTCGCAGAATACTGCTGCTAGCGTTGTGGAACTGTCAAGTTATTATCACGTGATTGTGACCAACGGACGTAACACTGTGTACGCTGAGCGCTCAACAATCAATTTTTCTTTGCACAACGAGCGCGGATGCCAAATGTGTTTGAAATCCATTCAAAATAAAATATGATGAAGCAATGAATTAAGCACTCATGTACCTTGTGAAATTATAAAGACACTAATCGGAAGAGTCTTAAGCTCGATTTTGAGAATTGCTACCGAATTTTCTGACCAGGCCGAGTAATGACGAAAACGTGTCGAACCAAATAAAACCAGAAAAATAGATAATTATGAGAACTAAGCATTCCTAAGAGAATGAGACCTTATTTACATAAACAATTGTTATCCTTACCTAATCCAGTTTTCTTTTAGACTAAGTTATTAGTAAGTAAACACATTCTAATGCAGATTTTGTTTCTCAATTTTTCATGTACGAAAACATAAATGGAAGCACGGACATGTGTCTAGTGAAATAGAGACCGCCACCATACGGCTCAACTTGTTGCAGAACCAATCTTCCAGTTCCTGACCCGCGACGTATTTCCAACGCAACATCACACCCCGACAACTACTCCCAACTTCCACAGTGAAAGTGATGCCCTACTTTTCCTCCACTGTGAAAGTGTTATCAATTTCCCCACTCAAATGCAGTGCTATCATTTATACCCGAAGTTCTACCACTACCAGTACAATTCATACCTACCCAAGTGTAGTGAAACATTTTTTTTGCAAGTCATGAAAGCCACAAATAAGTAAAGTGCTATGTATTTACTGCAAGAAATCTGCGACGAAACAACGACAAAAATATTCCTGTAATATGTCATTGTAAAACATGAATGTCAATTTTTTTGTAACATTTTTTCCATGGGTGCACACAGCAGCCAGACTTCCTGCGAAGTCGAGTAATTTATTTCTTTGTTATTTTTTAATATTTATTATGTCATGTATAATGTATCTATGTATGTGTATTTTTACAAAATATCACACATACAAAAGCAGCGATTGTTGGACTGTTCCACGTATGAGAAAAACATAAAAGTGTAAGTTTTGTGTTCATTTTAAATTTGTTAATGTTTATAGTTTAACGCCTTTGTTCTTTGAGAATATATTGATGCTTCACTGTACAGAAAATCTATGCTTGTTCTTTTCTTTAAATTAACCACAAATAATGTTTATGTTTAAATGAACTTTGTTACAGGTTCGCTCTTTATCGCGGTGTCTCGATTGTATTTGGGAGACCATTAATGTGTTCAGTTTCCGATCTGACAACTTTTTTTACAAAATTTCACTGTTTTGCATGTTTTTTTATTATTCAAATAGGTCCCTTAGGTAATTTCATTGAAGAGTCTGATTGCGTGAAAGCAATCCGGGTTAAGAGGTCATTTGAGAAACTATTTTCACGCAATCAATCCGTACGTCTCCTAAACACAATCGAGAACCGACGCATCGTCGATCATTCATTAATTTTTCTCTCTTTCCAAGTCGTACCAAGAAACGGCCAAGGAGAACTGCCGTGAGTACGCAATCTAGTGTTAAAAGGTTGCATTCTTTATCTTGTCGGCAAACATTGCCATGAATTATCATCATCAATGTTATATTTGGTTAAATACGAAAAGCCAAAAAACCTTTTAACGCTAGATGTGGCGCCCAACGTGGGGCTCGACTAAAAAACTAATTTGTTCTTTTTATTTTCATGCTACCATCTGGAGAAAATTGGAACCCAAAACCAGTGATAAAAAAGAAGGACGCATATGCAGAAAATCGCAGTAAGAATCCACAACAGCAATAAATAGCAGCGCGCAAGACAACTAATGTGAGTACGATTTTTCATTACGTTTGAAGCTTTGCGTACCGAGCATTCAGTCGGCTCGTGACATTCACTCTCTACGCTTTTTTCCTTTTCCTCAAGCAATTTAATTTCCAAATTTCTGTTTCCTTTTGCTATTAGATCCGCCTCTATCACATCATTTCGCTTATAATAGTTATAAATAGTTAGCAAGAATTTCCATTGTTGTGTATTTTAGTGAATCACAATGGCCGCTATCTGTGCCAGTTTCAGTGCTCTATAAGTGTTTTTCATTTATTTTTATCTCTCTCGTTGCCATATTGGCATTTTCGTGTGTCAGAGTTTCAATTGTTTATAACGCGCCTGCAAAATCCGAGAAATCAGGACGCTAAATCCTTGGCGCACCTGACAAGTGAAAATCATAACTTAAAAAAAAAAATATCTTTTCTAGCTCGTGCAGTGTAACTACTTTAAATTTACGATGGCTGATGAGCAACCAAGGCAACTTAGACCGCGCGCGGGTGTAAACAAACCTGAATCTCGTAGTGAGGGAACAACAGAGGACGAAGCGACACGTGAGCTGTCGGCGCCACAGACCGCGTCGCAGTCACGTGAATGCTCGCTGTCAGATATGCTAAAATTGTTTGCTGATATGAAAACCAGTTTTGAAGCAAACATGGGTAATCTTGGAACGCAAATCAGTCAGTTAACAAACCAAAGTGACAATCTTGGAACGCAAATCAGTCAGTTAACAAATCAAAGTGACAATATTGAAACGCAAATCAGTCAGTTAACAAACCAAAGTGACAATATTGAAACGCAAATCAGTCAGTTAACAAACCAAAGTGACGATATTGAAACGCAAATCAGTCAGTTAGCAAATCAAAGTGACAGCAGGTTCAACAGTTTAGAATCAAGGATAGAGGACACTCAAGTGCGAATGAACAACATAAATTCTGTTATTACCGACATCCAAGCACAAATCAAAAATTCGAATGACACCATGGAGGAAAAAATTAAAACCATTACCACTGCTTACGCAAGCGAGCTAAACGCAAGCGTACACGCAAAAATTGATAGTGTTCTTTCGATGGTGGAATCTGCCGAGACCAATATTGGTAGCAAGTTCATAGATATGCAGGCCCAAATAGATGTGTGTAAATCAACTGCGAGTGACTCTTTGAAACATTCCAGTGATGTTTCAAAGAGAGTAAGCCAATTGACAGAAAGTGTCAACCACGTTGGCGAGCGAGTTGAAGACCTTGCTCAGCAAATATCCGATGTCAATATTGACAAGAAGATCGCAGATGTCAACACCGGTATAAGCAATACACTTGATAGGGAATTTGAAGAGTGGATGCAATCCAAAGAACAGTACATTGTCAGCAAGGTACACGCTGAACTAAAGGGTACGGTTAAATCTGCTACAGCAGAAATCTTAACCGCTCCCGGTACTTCTGGTGACACTTTAACCAGTGAATTAGGTGAAATCAGACGAGCATTTAGCCACGATCTTCCGGAATGGAAACGTCAGCTAAGCAATGATATAGATCAACTGAAACGACAAGTTACGGAATTGCAAGGTGACAATCAAAGTGAGTATTCGCTACCGCCAGAACACAATAATCGTCAATATCCCGAGTGTCAGGTACAATTCTCACCAACAGTAAATAATATGCGTGGCGAAACTTCTACGTCACGTAGTCATGCCGATCAACTAACACTCGTTGGACTAATGCGAGACGAGAGTGTGCTAAAACACAGAGTTTTTCAGCCTTTTATACCTGAAAAACGAAATATACATCCAATGGTATTTCTAAAATCATTCACAGGCGCTTTTCCAGAATCGTGGAACGACAGGCAGCGGATACAGTTCATCTTAGGCTATGTACACGGTGAAGGATCAATTTGGGGTACAGAAACAATAAACAAATGTCACACCTATGCAGATTTTGAAAAGCATTTTTTGAATAAATTCTGGAGTTCAGGTATACAACAAAGACTCCGAAAAGAGGTTTACAATGCCGAACCTTTCAACACCAAAGGAGGAGGTTTGAGACGTTATCTTGAAAAATACACTCCTGGAAATTGAAATAAGAACACCGTGAATTCATTGTCCCAGGAAGGGGAAACTTTATTGACACATTCCTGGGGTCAGATACATCACATGATCACACTGACAGAACCACAGGCACATAGACACAGGCAACAGAGCATGCACAATGTCGGCACTAGTACAGTGTATATCCACCTTTCGCAGCAATGCAGGCTGCTATTCTCCCATGGAGACGATCGTAGAGATGCTGGATGTAGTCCTGTGGAACGGCTTGCCATGCCATTTCCACCTGGCGCCTCAGTTGGACCAGCGTTCGTGCTGGACGTGCAGACCGCGTGAGACGACGCTTCATCCAGTCCCAAACATGCTCAATGGGGGACAGATCCGGAGATCTTGCTGGCCAGGGTAGTTGACTTACACCTTCTAGAGCACGTTGGGTGGCACGGGATACATGCGGACGTGCATTGTCCTGTTGGAACAGCAAGTTCCCTTGCCGGTCTAGGAATGGTGGAACGATGGGTTCGATGACGGTTTGGATGTACCGTGCACTATTCAGTGTCCCCTCGACGATCACCAGTGGTGTACGGCCAGTGTAGGAGATCGCTCCCCACACCATGATGCCGGGTGTTGGCCCTGTGTGCCTCGGTCGTATGCAGTCCTGATTGTGGCGCTCACCTGCACGGCGCCAAACACGCATACGACCATCATTGGCACCAAGGCAGAAGCGACTCTCATCGCTGAAGACGACACGTCTCCATTCGTCCCTCCATTCACGCCTGTCGCGACACCACTGGAGGCGGGCTGCACGATGTTGGGGCGTGAGCGGAAGACGGCCTAACGGTGTGCGGGACCGTAGCCCAGCTTCATGGAGACGGTTGCGAATGGTCCTCGCAGATACCCCAGGAGCAACAGTGTCCCTAATTTGCTGGGAAGTGGCGGTGCGGTCCCCTACGGCACTGCGTAGGATCCTACGGTCTTGGCGTGCATCCGTGCGTCGCTGCGGTCCGGTCCCAGGTCGACGGGCACGTGCACCTTCCGCCGACCACTGGCGACAACATCGATGTACTGTGGAGACCTCACGCCCCACGTGTTGAGCAATTCGGCGGTACGTCCACCCGGCCTCCCGCATGCCCACTATACGCCCTCGCTCAAAGTCCGTCAACTGCACATACGGTTCACGTCCACGCTGTCGCGGCATGCTACCAGTGTTAAAGACTGCGATGGAGCTCCGTATGCCACGGCAAACTGGCTGACACTGACGGCGGCGGTGCACAAATGCTGCGCAGCTAGCGCCATTCGACGGCCAACACCGCGGTTCCTGGTGTGTCCGCTGTGCCGTGCGTGTGATCATTGCTTGTACAGCCCTCTCGCAGTGTCCGGAGCAAGTAGGGTGGGTCTGACACACCGGTGTCAATGGGTTCTTTTTTCCATTTCCAGGAGTGTATCTACGTAAAATTCAGTATTGGGACACGCCCATTTCAACCAAAGATGTAATCATGATCTTAAAGTCAAAACTTCCTGTGTCAATAAGAGAAAAACTAGTTAATGTGAGTGAAGAAGACCTAGAAGCCTTTCTTTTGTTCTTGATAATTTGGATATGATCTATGAGGATGTGCGTGCGAGCGCGCGGAATAATTATAATAATGGACCGCCCGCTCCGCAGCAGCACATAACAAATTGCGTCAATGGAATGTCGTACCAACATAACACGGGACAACCAAACGCTCAGCCTTACGGCAATCATAACAGTTTCAACCGCCGTAATGGAAAACAATATAACAAACATCCACACCAGAATAGATACAATCCGATTTATCAAAACACACAGCAACGATACGGTAATTCACCGATAAATCACCAGTACCAGAACAACAAGACGAATAATGGAAATCGTCACAAGGGAAAGAAATGGAACAATTATAACAGACCACAACAGTACAGTCAGCCGAGTCACTTCACTCCCTCTCAGCAAATAAATTTTTCACAGCCGAAAAATGCGACATTTTCTCACCAACCCAACAAACAGTTCAGGAACAATAGTCAGGACAATTCGTCGGATGCTTTTCCTGACACCGCCGGTTATAATAGCCAAGGAAATCCGACTATTTTTTACACACAGGCGAGCCAAGCACCAAACGCGATGTCAAATAACACGCAATCAAGTGATGCACAAGTCGTATGGGATACGAACGCGAATTTTCGACCTGGCAGGTCGCAAAATACTAGTCAAGTAAAAATAACTGACATTTCAGCTCCACCCCAGTCGGAAAACCATTAGCAGCTTCTTTAGGCCTCCACGGGGAAGCTGCGGAACCAATGGGGGGCAACTTCTTTAAAAGACATATCAACGTAATTAGATACGAAGACGACAGAGACTTACGGGACGAACTATTAGACGAAAAGAACACCTACGAAAACAACGACTTTTGGGAAAACCAAGTACAAGCGTCAACTCTGATTCACATTTATGATATACCAATCATTGCCATCATCGACACAGGTGCAAATATTAATGCTATGTGTATGTGTGTATATAAAAAGGTATGCTCTGTAACAAAAATTCCTTCACTTCCTGTACAAGGATGTACTGTATCCTGAGCAGTAGGCTCCCTAGTACAGAAGGTTAGCTTGCAAGTACAAGCAACAATACAATTTAAATCCAACTGTATACCGTGCACATTTTTAGTAGTAAAGAACCTGTCAGTGCCATGCTTGTTAGGAATGGACTTTCTACGAAGAAATCGTGCCATCATTGATTTAGCTGAAGGTAAGTGCACGTTAAGACTAGATGATAGGACACTGGTCATTCATCTAATGAGAACCAAAGTCAGGATAACCAACCTGGAACGTAAAGTGAAAATACGTAGACTTTCTGACAGGCAACATTACCACCGTGCGGTTGACGAGTTCAGTGACGTCAACAATGACCCTGACTTACTACCAACTGCCGACGAGTTACGCATAAAAATTGTGGAAACAGACGGACTCGACGACAGACAGAAGTATGAACTACACGACCTATTAGCAACATTTGTGAACATTTTTTCCAGAAAACCAGGTATCATAGCAGACTATGAATTTAAAATGAGAGTGAAACCCCATGATACTTTTTGCAAAACAACCTATTCAGTTCCGCAGTCCCGTAAAGAAGCCGTCAAACAAGAAATACGTAAAATGCTTAATTGGAAAATCATAGAACCGTCCGACTCTCCCTACAGTAGCCTGTTGTTACCTGTTTTCAAAAACGATGGAAGCGTCAGACTTGTCTTGGACGCAAGGAATATTAATAAAATCATCATTCCAGTATGCACAAGACCAGAACCACTGGAGGAACAACTACAAAAATTCCATAGTGTGAGGTTCTTATCCTCAATAGACCTCCGAAGTAGCTATTGGCAGGTGAAACTATCATCATCATCATCGAGGAAGTACACAGCCTTTATCTTTGCCGGCAGATCCTATCATTTTCGTGTAGTACCTTTCGGTCTCAACATTAGTTCTGGTGTTTTTATTGCAGCACTTGATTATGTGCTAGGACCAGAGTTACTTGACCAAGTCACCGTCTATGTTGATGATTTACTGATCACAACGACTTCCTGGGAAGAACATTTAACTCTCCTACAAAAGATCTTTCAAAGATTCTCTGATTTTGGTGTTACCGCAAATTTACAAAAATCCAAATTTGTCAAGAAAGAAGTCAAGTTTTTAGGACATATAATTTCTTCGGAAGGAATTTCACCTGATCCCAGCAAGTTAACAGCAATAGAAAATTTCCCTGTGCCTTGCACTAAAAGGCAACTAAAAGGTTTCATTGGATTAGCTTCATTCTTCCGTCGCTTTATTCCGAATCAATCAATGAGCAATCCCGCATTGTTAAATTTGCTCAAGAAAAACGTCCACTGGATGTGGACTTCTGAATGCCAAAAAGCCTTTGACAAGATCAAAGAAGCTCTTCTAAAGAGTAACATTTTAAGTCATCCAAACATGAGTTTAGATTTCTGCATTTCTTGCGATGCATCGTTTCAAGGATTAGGTGCATGTTTATTTCAAATAGACAAAACTGATGGGCAGGAGGAAGTCAAAATAATCAGCTTTGCCAGTCGGATCTTAACCGAATGTGAGAGATCATATTCGGTAACCGAATTAGAGGGATTAGCCGTTGTGTGGGCTTTTCGCCGCTTTAATTACTATATTTATGGTCATAAAATCAGAGTATACTCAGATCATCAAACACTGAGCTTCTTACTCTCTTGCAAACTGTATCATCCTCGGCTTACTCGATGGTGTTTATTTCTACAAGAGTATGATTTTGAAATTATTTACGTAAAGGGCAAGAATAACATCATTGCTGATGCATTGTCACGTATGCCGGAAGGTTTGCCGGAGCCTACTGAATTAATAGAACAGATTTCTAATCACAAAATTCTTCTTATGAAAGATCCTCTACATCGGAGTTACTTTCTGCGTCTTTGCCGTCAAATGAATACTCTTCAAGACACAGATCGCAATTGGCTAGAAATTAAACAGCTTCTTCAAAACAACCCTGATCACTCGTTGTCAATATTTTATAAAGTACACAATGGAGTTTTGTTTCACCGAACTTCTCTGTTGACAGGAAGGTGGTATGTCTGTATTCCTAAAGATTATGTTGAACATCTCATTTGGTACACTCATCTCTCCTGGGGTCACTATGGCCCAGAAAAATGCAAACGCAAGATTTCAACATACTGATATGTACCTAATCTTCACAAGAAGGTGCACCAATTATTAAGAAATTGTTCCATTTGCCAAAAGGTGAAACCTTTCAACTTGTCAAATGCCCTACCTTTAAACCCGATACGTACAGAAAGACCAAACCAAATCGTCAGTTTGGATTATGCAGGTCCACTTCCTCAGGGAAGAGGAGGTGTGAAGTATCTGGTCGTATTGTTAGATCTTTTTACCAAACACATGAGACTCTATGCAATGAAGTCATCTAATAAAGTTCCACTAATTAGACGTATTGAGAAAGACTGTTTTCCTCGCTTTGGCAAGCCTGAAGCCATGTTATCTGATAACGCATCAACTTTCGTGGGGAAACGATGGAGAAATTTCCTTGCAACCAACGACATCAGTCAAATTTTGATATCCCGGTATCGACCGCAAAGTAATCCCACAGAAAGAGTATTCAAAGAGTTCAATCGTTTCATACGAACGTATATTCCAAACCAGCAGACACGGTGGATTGATTTCGTCACACCCTTTGAAGAGATTGTTAATAACTTACCTCACACATCAACTGGTTTCACACCATCAGAACTAGTCTCTAAACGACTAGAAAGAAATGAATGGGTAAGACCCTATCCCAAAATTACAACAGCCTGAAGTAACATTAGACGACAAGTTAAGACAAGCTCTCATATCTTTAACCACTCATGCCAACCTTAGAAAAAAGGCGCATGACAAATACACTCCTGGAAATTGAAATAAGAACACCGTGAATTCATTGTCCCAGGAAGGGGAAACTTTATTGACACATTCCTGGGGTCAGATACATCACATGATCACACTGACAGACCCACAGGCACATAGACACAGGCAACAGAGCATGCACAATGTCGGCACTAGTACAGTGTATATCCACCTTTCGCAGCAATGCAGGCTGCTATTCTCCCATGGAGACGATCGTAGAGATGCTGGATGTAGTCCTGTGGAACGGCTTGCCATGCCATTTCCACCTGGCGCCTCAGTTGGACCAGCGTTCGTGCTGGACGTGCAGACCGCGTGAGACGACGCTTCATCCAGTCCCAAACATGCTCAATGGGGGACAGATCCGGAGATCTTGCTGGCCAGGGTAGTTGACTTACACCTTCTAGAGCACGTTGGGTGGCACGGGATACATGCGGACGTGCATTGTCCTGTTGGAACAGCAAGTTCCCTTGCCGGTCTAGGAATGGTGGAACGATGGGTTCGATGACGGTTTGGATGTACCGTGCACTATTCAGTGTCCCCTCGACGATCACCAGTGGTGTACGGCCAGTGTAGGAGATCGCTCCCCACACCATGATGCCGGGTGTTGGCCCTGTGTGCCTCGGTCGTATGCAGTCCTGATTGTGGCGCTCACCTGCACGGCGCCAAACACGCATACGACCATCATTGGCACCAAGGCAGAAGCGACTCTCATCGCTGAAGACGACACGTCTCCATTCGTCCCTCCATTCACGCCTGTCGCGACACCACTGGAGGCGGGCTGCACGATGTTGGGGCGTGAGCGGAAGACGGCCTAACGGTGTGCGCGACCGTAGCCCAGCTTCATGGAGACGGTTGCGAATGGTCCTCGCCGATAGCCCAGGAGCAACAGTGTCCCTAATTTGCTGGGAAGTGGCGGTGTGGTCCCCTACGGCACTGCGTAGGATCCTACGGTCTTGGCGTGCATCCGTGCGTCGCTGCGGTCCGGTCCCAGGTCGATGGGCACGTGCACCTTCCGCCGACCACTGGCGACAACATCGATGTACTGTGGAGACCTCACGCCCCACGTGTTGAGCAATTCGGCGGTACGTCCACCTGGCCTCCCGCATGCCCACTATACGCCCTCGCTCAAAGTCCGTCAACTGCACATACGGTTCACGTCCACGCTGTCGCGGCATGCTACCAGTGTTAAAGACTGCGATGGAGCTCCGTATGCCACGGCAAACTGGCTGACACTGACGGCGGCGGTGCACAAATGCTGCGCAGCTAGCGCCATTCGACGACCAAAACCGCGGTTCCTGGTGTGTCCGCTGTGCCGTGCGTGTGATCATTGCTTGTACAGCACTCTCGCAGTGTCCGGAGCAAGTAGGGTGGGTCTGACACACCGGTGTCAATGTGTTCTTTTTTCCATTTCCAGGAGTGTATCTACGTAAAATTCAGTATTGGGACACGCCCATTTCAACCAAAGATGTAATCATGATCTTAAAGTCAAAACTTCCTGTGTCAATAAGAGAAAAACTAGTTAATGTGAGTGAAGAAGACCTAGAAGCCTTTCTTTTGTTCTTGATAATTTGGATATGATCTATGAGGATGTGCGTGCGAGCGCGCGGAATAATTATAATAATGGACCGCCCGCTCCGCAGCAGCACATAACAAATTGCGTCAATGGAATGTCGTACCAACATAACACGGGACAACCAAACGCTCAGCCTTACGGCAATCATAACAGTTTCAACCGCCGTAATGGAAAACAATATAACAAACATCCACACCAGAATAGATACAATCCGATTTATCAAAACACACAGCAACGATACGGTAATTCACCGATAAATCACCAGTACCAGAACAACAAGACGAATAATGGAAATCGTCACAAGGGAAAGAAATGGAACAATTATAACAGACCACAACAGTACAGTCAGCCGAGTCACTTCACTCCCTCTCAGCAAATAAATTTTTCACAGCCGAAAAATGCGACATTTTCTCACCAACCCAACAAACAGTTCAGGAACAATAGTCAGGACAATTCGTCGGATGCTTTTCCTGACACCGCCGGTTATAATAGCCAAGGAAATCCGACTATTTTTTACACACAGGCGAGCCAAGCACCAAACGCGATGTCAAATAACACGCAATCAAGTGATGCACAAGTCGTATGGGATACGAACGCGGATTTTCGACCTGGCAGGTCGCAAAATACTAGTCAAGTAAAAATAACTGACATTTCAGCTCCACCCCAGTCGGAAAACCATTAGCAGCTTCTTTAGGCCTCCACGGGGAAGCTGCGGAACCAATGGGGGGCAACTTCATTAAAAGACATATCAACGTAATTAGATACGAAGACGACAGAGACTTACGGGACGAACTATTAGACGAAAAGAACACCTACGAAAACAACGACTTTTGGGAAAACCAAGTACAAGCGTCAACTCTGATTCACACTTATGATATACCAATCATTGCCATCATCGACACAGGTGCAAATATTAATGCTATGTGTATGTGTGTATATAAAAAGGTATGCTCTGTAACAAAAATTCCTTCACTTCCTGTACAAGGATGTACTGTATCCTGAGCAGTAGGCTCCCTAGTACAGAAGGTTAGCTTGCAAGTACAAGCAACAATACAATTTAAATCCAACTGTATACCGTGCACATTTTTAGTAGTAAAGAACCTGTCAGTGCCATGCTTGTTAGGAATGGACTTTCTACGAAGAAATCGTGCCATCATTGATTTAGCTGAAGGTAAGTGCACGTTAAGACTAGATGATAGGACACTGGTCATTCATCTAATGAGAACCAAAGTCAGGATAACCAACCTGGAACGTAAAGTGAAAATACGTAGACTTTCTGACAGGCAACATTACCACCGTGCGGTTGACGAGTTCAGTGACGTCAACAATGACCCTGACTTACTACCAACTGCCGACGAGTTACGCATAAAAATTGTGGAAACAGACGGACTCGACGACAGACAGAAGTATGAACTACACGACCTATTAGCAACATTTGTGAACATTTTTTCCAGAAAACCAGGTATCATAGCAGACTATGAATTTAAAATGAGAGTGAAACCCCATGATACTTTTTGCAAAACAACCTATTCAGTTCCGCAGTCCCGTAAAGAAGCCGTCAAACAAGAAATACGTAAAATGCTTAATTGGAAAATCATAGAACCGTCCGACTCTCCCTACAGTAGCCTGTTGTTACCTGTTTTCAAAAACGATGGAAGCGTCAGACTTGTCTTGGACGCAAGGAATATTAATAAAATCATCATTCCAGTATGCACAAGACCAGAACCACTGGAGGAACAACTACAAAAATTCCATAGTGTGAGGTTCTTATTCTCAATAGACCTCCGAAGTAGCTATTGGCAGGTGAAACTATCATCATCATCATCGAGGAAGTACACAGCCTTTATCTTTGCCGGCAGATCCTATCATTTTCGTGTAGTACCTTTCGGTCTCAACATTAGTTCTGGTGTTTTTATTGCAGCACTTGATTATGTGCTAGGACCAGAGTTACTTGACCAAGTCACCGTCTATGTTGATGATTTACCGATCGCAACGACTTCCTGGGAAGAATATTTAACTCTCCTACAAAAGATCTTTCAAAGATTCTCTGATTTTGGTGTTACCGCAAATTTACAAAAATCCAAATTTGCCAAGAAAGAAGTCAAGTTTTTAGGACATATAATTTCTTCGGAAGGAATTTCACCTGATCCCAGCAAGTTAACAGCAATAGAAAATTTCCCTGTGCCTTGCACTAAAAGGCAACTAAAAGGTTTCATTGGATTAGCTTCATTCTTCCGTCGCTTTATTCCGAATCAATCAATGAGCAATCCCGCATTGTTAAATTTGCTCAAGAAAAACGTCCACTGGATGTGGACTTCTGAATGCCAAAAAGCCTTTGACAAGATCAAAGAAGCTCTTCTAAAGAGTAACATTTTAAGTCATCCAAACATGAGTTTAGATTTCTGCATTTCTTGCGATGCATCGTTTCAAGGATTAGGTGCATGTTTATTTCAAATAGACAAAACTGATGGGCAGGAGGAAGTCAAAATAATCAGCTTTGCCAGTCGGATCTTAACCGAATGTGAGAGATCATATTCGGTAACCGAATTAGAGGGATTAGCCGTTGTGTGGGCTTTTCGCCGCTTTAATTACTATATTTATGGTCATAAAATCAGAGTATACTCAGATCATCAAACACTGAGCTTCTTACTCTCTTGCAAACTGTATCATCCTCGGCTTACTCGATGGTGTTTATTTCTACAAGAGTATGATTTTGAAATTATTTACGTAAAGGGCAAGAATAACATCATTGCTGATGCATTGTCACGTATGCCGGAAGGTTTGCCGGAGCCTACTGAATTAATAGAACAGATTTCTAATCACAAAATTCTTCTTATGAAAGATCCTCTACATCGGAGTTACTTTCTGCGTCTTTGCCGTCAAATGAATACTCTTCAAGACACAGATCGCAATTGGCTAGAAATTAAACAGCTTCTTCAAAACAACCCTGATCACTCGTTGTCAATATTTTATAAAGTACACAATGGAGTTTTGTTTCACCGAACTTCTCTGTTGACAGGAAGGTGGTATGTCTGTATTCCTAAAGATTATGTTGAACATCTCATTTGGTACACTCATCTCTCCTGGGGTCACTATGGCCCAGAAAAATGCAAACGCAAGATTTCAACATACTGATATGTACCTAATCTTCACAAGAAGGTGCACCAATTATTAAGAAATTGTTCCATTTGCCAAAAGGTGAAACCTTTCAACTTGTCAAATGCCCTACCTTTAAACCCGATACATACAGAAAGACCAAACCAAATCGTCAGTTTGGATTATGCAGGTCCACTTCCTCAGGGAAGAGGAGGTGTGAAGTATCTGGTCGTATTGTTAGATCTTTTTACCAAACACATGAGACTCTATGCAATGAAGTCATCTAATAAAGTTCCACTAATTAGACGTATTGAGAAAGACTGTTTTCCTCGCTTTGGCAAGCCTGAAGCCATGTTATCTGATAACGCATCAACTTTCGTGGGGAAACGATGGAGAAATTTCCTTGCAACCAACGACATCAGTCAAATTTTGATATCCCGGTATCGACCGCAAAGTAATCCCACAGAAAGAGTATTCAAAGAGTTCAATCGTTTCATACGAACGTATATTCCAAACCAGCAGACACGGTGGATTGATTTCGTCACACCCTTTGAAGAGATTGTTAATAACTTACCTCACACATCAACTGGTTTCACACCATCAGAACTAGTCTCTAAACGACTAGAAAGAAATGAATGGGTAAGACCCTATCCCAAAATTACAACAGCCTGAAGTAACATTAGACGACAAGTTAAGACAAGCTCTCATATCTTTAACCACTCATGCCAACCTTAGAAAAAAGGCGCATGACAAATACACTCCTGGAAATTGAAATAAGAACACCGTGAATTCATTGTCCCAGGAAGGGGAAACTTTATTGACACATTCCTGGGGTCAGATACATCACATGATCACACTGACAGACCCACAGGCACATAGACACAGGCAACAGAGCATGCACAATGTCGGCACTAGTACAGTGTATATCCACCTTTCGCAGCAATGCAGGCTGCTATTCTCCCATGGAGACGATCGTAGAGATGCTGGATGTAGTCCTGTGGAACGGCTTGCCATGCCATTTCCACCTGGCGCCTCAGTTGGACCAGCGTTCGTGCTGGACGTGCAGACCGCGTGAGACGACGCTTCATCCAGTCCCAAACATGCTCAATGGGGGACAGATCCGGAGATCTTGCTGGCCAGGGTAGTTGACTTACACCTTCTAGAGCACGTTGGGTGGCACGGGATACATGCGGACGTGCATTGTCCTGTTGGAACAGCAAGTTCCCTTGCCGGTCTAGGAATGGTGGAACGATGGGTTCGATGACGGTTTGGATGTACCGTGCACTATTCAGTGTCCCCTCGACGATCACCAGTGGTGTACGGCCAGTGTAGGAGATCGCTCCCCACACCATGATGCCGGGTGTTGGCCCTGTGTGCCTCGGTCGTATGCAGTCCTGATTGTGGCGCTCACCTGCACGGCGCCAAACACGCATACGACCATCATTGGCACCAAGGCAGAAGCGACTCTCATCGCTGAAGACGACACGTCTCCATTCGTCCCTCCATTCACGCCTGTCGCGACACCACTGGAGGCGGGCTGCACGATGTTGGGGCGTGAGCGGAAGACGGCCTAACGGTGTGCGCGACCGTAGCCCAGCTTCATGGAGACGGTTGCGAATGGTCCTCGCCGATAGCCCAGGAGCAACAGTGTCCCTAATTTGCTGGGAAGTGGCGGTGTGGTCCCCTACGGCACTGCGTAGGATCCTACGGTCTTGGCGTGCATCCGTGCGTCGCTGCGGTCCGGTCCCAGGTCGATGGGCACGTGCACCTTCCGCCGACCACTGGCGACAACATCGATGTACTGTGGAGACCTCACGCCCCACGTGTTGAGCAATTCGGCGGTACGTCCACCTGGCCTCCCGCATGCCCACTATACGCCCTCGCTCAAAGTCCGTCAACTGCACATACGGTTCACGTCCACGCTGTCGCGGCATGCTACCAGTGTTAAAGACTGCGATGGAGCTCCGTATGCCACGGCAAACTGGCTGACACTGACGGCGGCGGTGCACAAATGCTGCGCAGCTAGCGCCATTCGACGACCAAAACCGCGGTTCCTGGTGTGTCCGCTGTGCCGTGCGTGTGATCATTGCTTGTACAGCACTCTCGCAGTGTCCGGAGCAAGTAGGGTGGGTCTGACACACCGGTGTCAATGTGTTCTTTTTTCCATTTCCAGGAGTGTATCTACGTAAAATTCAGTATTGGGACACGCCCATTTCAACCAAAGATGTAATCATGATCTTAAAGTCAAAACTTCCTGTGTCAATAAGAGAAAAACTAGTTAATGTGAGTGAAGAAGACCTAGAAGCCTTTCTTTTGTTCTTGATAATTTGGATATGATCTATGAGGATGTGCGTGCGAGCGCGCGGAATAATTATAATAATGGACCGCCCGCTCCGCAGCAGCACATAACAAATTGCGTCAATGGAATGTCGTACCAACATAACACGGGACAACCAAACGCTCAGCCTTACGGCAATCATAACAGTTTCAACCGCCGTAATGGAAAACAATATAACAAACATCCACACCAGAATAGATACAATCCGATTTATCAAAACACACAGCAACGATACGGTAATTCACCGATAAATCACCAGTACCAGAACAACAAGACGAATAATGGAAATCGTCACAAGGGAAAGAAATGGAACAATTATAACAGACCACAACAGTACAGTCAGCCGAGTCACTTCACTCCCTCTCAGCAAATAAATTTTTCACAGCCGAAAAATGCGACATTTTCTCACCAACCCAACAAACAGTTCAGGAACAATAGTCAGGACAATTCGTCGGATGCTTTTCCTGACACCGCCGGTTATAATAGCCAAGGAAATCCGACTATTTTTTACACACAGGCGAGCCAAGCACCAAACGCGATGTCAAATAACACGCAATCAAGTGATGCACAAGTCGTATGGGATACGAACGCGGATTTTCGACCTGGCAGGTCGCAAAATACTAGTCAAGTAAAAATAACTGACATTTCAGCTCCACCCCAGTCGGAAAACCATTAGCAGCTTCTTTAGGCCTCCACGGGGAAGCTGCGGAACCAATGGGGGGCAACTTCATTAAAAGACATATCAACGTAATTAGATACGAAGACGACAGAGACTTACGGGACGAACTATTAGACGAAAAGAACACCTACGAAAACAACGACTTTTGGGAAAACCAAGTACAAGCGTCAACTCTGATTCACACTTATGATATACCAATCATTGCCATCATCGACACAGGTGCAAATATTAATGCTATGTGTATGTGTGTATATAAAAAGGTATGCTCTGTAACAAAAATTCCTTCACTTCCTGTACAAGGATGTACTGTATCCTGAGCAGTAGGCTCCCTAGTACAGAAGGTTAGCTTGCAAGTACAAGCAACAATACAATTTAAATCCAACTGTATACCGTGCACATTTTTAGTAGTAAAGAACCTGTCAGTGCCATGCTTGTTAGGAATGGACTTTCTACGAAGAAATCGTGCCATCATTGATTTAGCTGAAGGTAAGTGCACGTTAAGACTAGATGATAGGACACTGGTCATTCATCTAATGAGAACCAAAGTCAGGATAACCAACCTGGAACGTAAAGTGAAAATACGTAGACTTTCTGACAGGCAACATTACCACCGTGCGGTTGACGAGTTCAGTGACGTCAACAATGACCCTGACTTACTACCAACTGCCGACGAGTTACGCATAAAAATTGTGGAAACAGACGGACTCGACGACAGACAGAAGTATGAACTACACGACCTATTAGCAACATTTGTGAACATTTTTTCCAGAAAACCAGGTATCATAGCAGACTATGAATTTAAAATGAGAGTGAAACCCCATGATACTTTTTGCAAAACAACCTATTCAGTTCCGCAGTCCCGTAAAGAAGCCGTCAAACAAGAAATACGTAAAATGCTTAATTGGAAAATCATAGAACCGTCCGACTCTCCCTACAGTAGCCTGTTGTTACCTGTTTTCAAAAACGATGGAAGCGTCAGACTTGTCTTGGACGCAAGGAATATTAATAAAATCATCATTCCAGTATGCACAAGACCAGAACCACTGGAGGAACAACTACAAAAATTCCATAGTGTGAGGTTCTTATTCTCAATAGACCTCCGAAGTAGCTATTGGCAGGTGAAACTATCATCATCATCATCGAGGAAGTACACAGCCTTTATCTTTGCCGGCAGATCCTATCATTTTCGTGTAGTACCTTTCGGTCTCAACATTAGTTCTGGTGTTTTTATTGCAGCACTTGATTATGTGCTAGGACCAGAGTTACTTGACCAAGTCACCGTCTATGTTGATGATTTACCGATCGCAACGACTTCCTGGGAAGAACATTTAACTCTCCTACAAAAGATCTTTCAAAGATTCTCTGATTTTGGTGTTACCGCAAATTTACAAAAATCCAAATTTGCCAAGAAAGAAGTCAAGTTTTTAGGACATATAATTTCTTCGGAAGGAATTTCACCTGATCCCAGCAAGTTAACAGCAATAGAAAATTTCCCTGTGCCTTGCACTAAAAGGCAACTAAAAGGTTTCATTGGATTAGCTTCATTCTTCCGTCGCTTTATTCCGAATCAATCAATGAGCAATCCCGCATTGTTAAATTTGCTCAAGAAAAACGTCCACTGGATGTGGACTTCTGAATGCCAAAAAGCCTTTGACAAGATCAAAGAAGCTCTTCTAAAGAGTAACATTTTAAGTCATCCAAACATGAGTTTAGATTTCTGCATTTCTTGCGATGCATCGTTTCAAGGATTAGGTGCATGTTTATTTCAAATAGACAAAACTGATGGGCAGGAGGAAGTCAAAATAATCAGCTTTGCCAGTCGGATCTTAACCGAATGTGAGAGATCATATTCGGTAACCGAATTAGAGGGATTAGCCGTTGTGTGGGCTTTTCGCCGCTTTAATTACTATATTTATGGTCATAAAATCAGAGTATACTCAGATCATCAAACACTGAGCTTCTTACTCTCTTGCAAACTGTATCATCCTCGGCTTACTCGATGGTGTTTATTTCTACAAGAGTATGATTTTGAAATTATTTACGTAAAGGGCAAGAATAACATCATTGCTGATGCATTGTCACGTATGCCGGAAGGTTTGCCGGAGCCTACTGAATTAATAGAACAGATTTCTAATCACAAAATTCTTCTTATGAAAGATCCTCTACATCGGAGTTACTTTCTGCGTCTTTGCCGTCAAATGAATACTCTTCAAGACACAGATCGCAATTGGCTAGAAATTAAACAGCTTCTTCAAAACAACCCTGATCACTCGTTGTCAATATTTTATAAAGTACACAATGGAGTTTTGTTTCACCGAACTTCTCTGTTGACAGGAAGGTGGTATGTCTGTATTCCTAAAGATTATGTTGAACATCTCATTTGGTACACTCATCTCTCCTGGGGTCACTATGGCCCAGAAAAATGCAAACGCAAGATTTCAACATACTGATATGTACCTAATCTTCACAAGAAGGTGCACCAATTATTAAGAAATTGTTCCATTTGCCAAAAGGTGAAACCTTTCAACTTGTCAAATGCCCTACCTTTAAACCCGATACATACAGAAAGACCAAACCAAATCGTCAGTTTGGATTATGCAGGTCCACTTCCTCAGGGAAGAGGAGGTGTGAAGTATCTGGTCGTATTGTTAGATCTTTTTACCAAACACATGAGACTCTATGCAATGAAGTCATCTAATAAAGTTCCACTAATTAGACGTATTGAGAAAGACTGTTTTCCTCGCTTTGGCAAGCCTGAAGCCATGTTATCTGATAACGCATCAACTTTCGTGGGGAAACGATGGAGAAATTTCCTTGCAACCAACGACATCAGTCAAATTTTGATATCCCGGTATCGACCGCAAAGTAATCCCACAGAAAGAGTATTCAAAGAGTTCAATCGTTTCATACGAACGTATATTCCAAACCAGCAGACACGGTGGATTGATTTCGTCACACCCTTTGAAGAGATTGTTAATAACTTACCTCACACATCAACTGGTTTCACACCATCAGAACTAGTCTCTAAACGACTAGAAAGAAATGAATGGGTAAGACCCTATCCCAAAATTACAACAGCCTGAAGTAACATTAGACGACAAGTTAAGACAAGCTCTCATATCTTTAACCACTCATGCCAACCTTAGAAAAAAGGCGCATGACAAATACACTCCTGGAAATTGAAATAAGAACACCGTGAATTCATTGTCCCAGGAAGGGGAAACTTTATTGACACATTCCTGGGGTCAGATACATCACATGATCACACTGACAGACCCACAGGCACATAGACACAGGCAACAGAGCATGCACAATGTCGGCACTAGTACAGTGTATATCCACCTTTCGCAGCAATGCAGGCTGCTATTCTCCCATGGAGACGATCGTAGAGATGCTGGATGTAGTCCTGTGGAACGGCTTGCCATGCCATTTCCACCTGGCGCCTCAGTTGGACCAGCGTTCGTGCTGGACGTGCAGACCGCGTGAGACGACGCTTCATCCAGTCCCAAACATGCTCAATGGGGGACAGATCCGGAGATCTTGCTGGCCAGGGTAGTTGACTTACACCTTCTAGAGCACGTTGGGTGGCACGGGATACATGCGGACGTGCATTGTCCTGTTGGAACAGCAAGTTCCCTTGCCGGTCTAGGAATGGTGGAACGATGGGTTCGATGACGGTTTGGATGTACCGTGCACTATTCAGTGTCCCCTCGACGATCACCAGTGGTGTACGGCCAGTGTAGGAGATCGCTCCCCACACCATGATGCCGGGTGTTGGCCCTGTGTGCCTCGGTCGTATGCAGTCCTGATTGTGGCGCTCACCTGCACGGCGCCAAACACGCATACGACCATCATTGGCACCAAGGCAGAAGCGACTCTCATCGCTGAAGACGACACGTCTCCATTCGTCCCTCCATTCACGCCTGTCGCGACACCACTGGAGGCGGGCTGCACGATGTTGGGGCGTGAGCGGAAGACGGCCTAACGGTGTGCGCGACCGTAGCCCAGCTTCATGGAGACGGTTGCGAATGGTCCTCGCCGATAGCCCAGGAGCAACAGTGTCCCTAATTTGCTGGGAAGTGGCGGTGTGGTCCCCTACGGCACTGCGTAGGATCCTACGGTCTTGGCGTGCATCCGTGCGTCGCTGCGGTCCGGTCCCAGGTCGATGGGCACGTGCACCTTCCGCCGACCACTGGCGACAACATCGATGTACTGTGGAGACCTCACGCCCCACGTGTTGAGCAATTCGGCGGTACGTCCACCTGGCCTCCCGCATGCCCACTATACGCCCTCGCTCAAAGTCCGTCAACTGCACATACGGTTCACGTCCACGCTGTCGCGGCATGCTACCAGTGTTAAAGACTGCGATGGAGCTCCGTATGCCACGGCAAACTGGCTGACACTGACGGCGGCGGTGCACAAATGCTGCGCAGCTAGCGCCATTCGACGACCAAAACCGCGGTTCCTGGTGTGTCCGCTGTGCCGTGCGTGTGATCATTGCTTGTACAGCCCTCTCGCAGTGTCCGGAGCAAGTATGGTGGGTCTGACACACCGGTGTCAATGTGTTCTTTTTTCCATTTCCAGGAGTGTACATTAGCAAAGTCTTATCGTATCGTATAAATGAACGAGTGCTATTAAAGACCCACTTCAAACCATCTTTGATTCATCATAAGAATCGCAAGTGGCAGCACTTGTATGAAGGACCATATATTATATTAAGAAAGCCGCACATTGGTTGCTATCTATTAGCTGACCCTGTATCTGAACGAATAAAAGGGTTGTTTCATCAGGCAGACTTGAAAAAATACAGAGTCAACCACTGAAAATATCTGTTAAGTTAAGCTGCTAAAATAAAATATACACACACTATAAGTTGTCATACTACGTGTGAAGTACCAACTTATGTAAGAGTAATGCACAGGACTAACACCCTGTTGACCTGCCACAACAAGATAAGTAATTTATATGAGCACCTGAAGTAAAACACATTTATTGTAGGAGAGCAAGATTTGCCTTAGATGTAAGTTAGTTTTAAGTTAATTGAGCCATGGACGGCCACAGCCGAAAGAGCTGACAAATATTATAGTAGGGACGTGCTAAGTGCCACCTGCTATCACTAGTTTTAAGTATAGCAAAGCTCTCTCCTCTTGAATGAAATAAATTAAAATGATCATTCAGACCAGAATGATTGCTCGTAGGAAAAAAAAATTTGATTAAGGTCGCTTACTCTAATGAGGTAAATGTTATGTTATGCATAAGGAATGTGTGACAACAAATTTTATGAGACCACCTATGAAACGCAGCAGGCAAAAAGCAGCAGCTTAGTATATAAGAATCAAGTAAGTCAATAACGATCCAGGTAGCAGGAAAGAAGTGCGCAACTCAATTATTTTATTATAATACGGAGAAAACCGTATACGCTCATAACAATTTTACGGCACAGTGCAGCTGAAATACTTACAAAGATCATTTATAAATAAACTACTTTAGTACTAGAAATATCTATTACAGGTCCTAGAGATACGACGATTTTTTTTAGGAAACCAATTTTACGATACATGGAACAGAAGGTAGTTAACAGACACAGTTCACTGCTAATGCATGGTTTAAGTAATTTTAGATATGTATAGAAAATTGTTTAGAGAGCTGGATCAGACGACACTGAAACTACTGTATCGATTTAATTATACCATTTGTCATGAAAAACAGAGGTGATAATAATTTATGTTAAGCTCATCATATCATACGTCATTAACACTGTGTCTTCAAATCTCTTCACTCCATAAAAGTCTTTTGTGTTCTCCTCTAACCAGTATCCTTACCATCGTACCTTATCCAGTAGAGAAGTGAATTTTACGGGCTGGTTGCATGATTGATACATACAGGCTATACGAATGGATAGTCGTGACACATTGGTTGTCGACGGGCTATGCTTATTCTCCGCAAATTGCGAGTTTAATTAAGATTTGTTATGTGCAATTGCACGACAGGGAACACCAAGCTTCCTAATTTCCCTAATGGTAGTTTGAACACGAACTGTTCATCACGTAAACGAAGCCACATTGGCTATGTCTTCAAACTAACGACGTAACAGAGAGAAAATAAAAGAGCTGAACTTGCGAAAAGACTAACTATTGTAAAAAGAAAAGAATAACAAGATTTCGAACAAAGTGTAAACCTAAAGTGCCTTGGAAGCATAAACTACGAACAAGAGACACGCTTTTCGTCAGGCCTTGTAGTCACAGAGACTAAATATTTCTTTGTAAATAATTTTTAGACGTGATATGTATACTAAATGTTAACTGTACTTTGTAGTAATAATGCAGTCAGTAATAAATGGACACGTATATGCTGCTGCGTGTGAACCGACTATAGACAAGTAATTAATGGACACGTATAAAAGTGGTGCGTGTGAACCTTAACATGACGACCAAATAAATGTGAACACGAATTAATAATAACGTGTGAACTGAAAAGGTGATAACTCCAATGACACGTGTGAAATACTGCGTGTGAAGAAATGTTATAAGTACTTGTACCACGAAGTAGAAAGCCGAAGAGTGAAATTGAATAAGTGTTGCACTTACCACAAACGGTACTGTACGCCTTTCCACGGACACATTCTTCGAAACAGCTGCGGGAGCCGCCGCATCTGGCTGCTTCCGTAATCCAGAGTCGATGAAAAACCGTGTAAAAACTCACACCACGGCCAGTAGACACCAAACGCTCTGCTTCTCGCAGAATACTGCTGCTAGCGTTGTGGAACTGTCAAGTTATTATCACGTGATTGTGACCAACGGACGTAACACTGTGTACGCTGAGCGCTCAACAATCAATTTTTCTTTGCACAACGAGCGCGGATGCCAAATGTGTTTGAAATCCATTCAAAATAAAATATGATGAAGCAATGAATTAAGCACTCATGTACCTTGTGAAATTATAAAGACACTAATCGGAAGAGTCTTAAGCTCGATTTTGAGAATTGCTACCGAATTTTCTGACCAGGCCGAGTAATGACGAAAACGTGTCGAACCAAATAAAACCAGAAAAATAGATAATTATGAGAACTAAGCATTCCTAAGAGAATGAGACCTTATTTACATAAACAATTGTTATCCTTACCTAATCCAGTTTTCTTTTAGACTAAGTTATTAGTAAGTAAACACATTCTAATGCAGATTTTGTTTCTCAATTTTTCATGTACGAAAACATAAATGGAAGCACGGACATGTGTCTAGTGAAATAGAGACCGCCACCATACGGCTCAACTTGTTGCAGAACCAATCTTCCAGTTCCTGACCCGCGACGTATTTCCAACGCAACATCACACCCCGACAACTACTCCCAACTTCCACAGTGAAAGTGATGCCCTACTTTTCCTCCACTGTGAAAGTGTTATCAATTTCCCCACTCAAATGCAGTGCTATCATTTATACCCGAAGTTCTACCACTACCAGTACAATTCATACCTACCCAAGTGTAGTGAAACATTTTTTTTGCAAGTCATGAAAGCCACAAATAAGTAAAGTGCTATGTATTTACTGCAAGAAATCTGCGACGAAACAACGACAAAAATATTCCTGTAATATGTCATTGTAAAACATGAATGTCAATTTTTTTGTAACATTTTTTCCACGAGTGCACACAGCAGCCAGACTTCCTGCGAAGTCGAGTAATTTATTTCTTTGTTATTTTTTAATATTTATTATGTCATGTATAATGTATCTATGTATGTGTATTTTTACAAAATATCACACATACAAAAGCAGCGATTGTTGGACTGTTCCACGTGTGAGAAAAACATAAAAGTGTAAGTTTTGTGTTCATTGTAAATTTGTTAATGTTTATAGTTTAACGCCTTTGTTCTTTGAGAATATATTGATGCTTCACTGTACAGAAAATCTATGCTTGTTCTTTTCTTTAAATTAACCACAAATAATGTTTATGTTTAAATGAACTTTGTTACAGGTTCGCTCTTTATCGCGGTGTCTCGATTGTATTTGGGAGACCATTAATGTGTTCAGTTTCCGATCTGACAACTTTTTTTTACAAAATTTCACTGTTTTGCATGTTTTTTTATTATTCAAATAGGTCCCTTAGGTAATTTCATTGAAGAGTCTGATTGCGTGAAAGCAATCCGGGTTAAGAGGTCATTTGAGAAACTATTTTCACGCAATCAATCCATACGTCTCCTAAACCAATCGAGAACCGACGCATCGTCGATCATTCATTAATTTTTCTCTCTTTCCAAGTCGTACCAAGAAACAGCCAAGGAGAACTGACGTGAGTACACAATCTAGTGTTAAAAGGTTGCATTCTTTATCTTGTCGGCAAACATTGCCATGAATTATCATCATCAATGCTATATTTGGTTAAATACGAAAAGCCAAAAAACCTTTTAAAGCTAGAAAGCGATATTGCTATGTGCTTGATATCGAGAAGTACCACGCACATGGTATGATATTCTGGCAAACCATGTGAAATTACAAATGGTCTTGTAATCTCAGAGTCTAGAGATGTGTGTAGAAAACAGGCAAACAAAAAAGCCCGGACCAGAAACAGTGAGATCTTTGTGCCAGGGGGAAACGAGCCCATCTTTGCACAACAGTTCTGAGAGTGACTTTGGTCCACTGAGAACGTTCTGGTCACGTGTCAGGAGTGGATGGCCTCCTGACCTTGTGGGGAAATGTCTAGTGCAGGTAGGACTATAAAAAAATAGTTCAAATGGCTCTGAGCATTATGGGACTTAACATCTGGGGTGATCAGTCCCGTAGAACTTCGAACTACTTAAACCTAACTAACGTAAGGACTTCACACACATTCATGCCCATGGCAGGATTCGAACCTGCGACTGTAGCAGTCACACGGTTCCAGATTGAAGCGCCTAGAACCGCTCGGCCACAGCGGCTGACTAACGAGGAGTATACCTAGGGTGCAAGTGCTTATGCTGTCGGTCTTTGCGTTATATGTACGACTGTCTGACAGCCGATAGCTATATGAATGATGAAATTGGGGCGATATCTGTAATGTGCAGGATACGAATCGTATGTTTACTCTGTCGACACAGTACGCAGTGATATTTTGCCAGGGGTGAAGATCAGTTTCACACTCTAATATTCAAGCTCCAGCCCTCAGTGACAGAGCAGAGTAATTTAGTATGAGTCTTTCTGTTTCTGACGATCTGTAGGCCACTTTACAGGATTTAACTGTTGGTGCAATATGGAGATCTGTACAAAATAGTTTTTTTGCCACTGAAAGTCTCGTCTGCAGAAGGACAAAGAAAGGCAGACATTGCTTTCACACCAGCAGCAACAGTAATTTCGCATGTAAATTCAATAAGAGCCAATCCTAATGAACCATTCATTCACAAGACATCCTTTGTAAAGGGACATACGAGTCTCTACATAGCATTGTGAACATTTGCGTATGTTGAAATCAGGAAGGGTAACATGTGACAGATGGGGTGCCACATTAGACGCTTGAGGAAGCATGCATTCGGCGTTATTCTGTGCTCTTTGTTCGTAAAGAGGTTCTGTTAGGGCAAGAATTTCCATGCAGACAAGCTGAGACATCACGAAAGCTCTTACAAAAGCGACCGTTAATTATCTCTGGGGACACTAAACAATTTCCGAAAGGTCAACTTGGCTCTTATTTTACATAGCCATGTGACATGAGCATAACATTGAGAAACTTTTAGATGGTGAGTCGCCATGCATGCGTTTCGCAGCGATGCATCAGCCACACTGAGCAGGTAGGCACTCATGCATGGCTGATGCAGTTCGCATGTCCCGTTAGGATCGCTAGTGAGAAGGCAGCCTGTGCTATTCCGAGAAGCAGTGGAACGGATTTCTGCAGCATCTGTGAGGGTGAGTTGCTTGGAAATTAGGTTTTCGCTGGACAATAGGTAGAGAGAGGAATCACGCCACCAGCAATGAACATGTGCGCGCAGTCCAGAGGGTGACTTGGCGCTTATTTACATAGAGATGTGACGTCAGTATATACCTCGAAGAACTGTAGATGTGACTTTCACATGCTCTCAGCAGCGGCGCGAGAGCAAATGGCTAGTGCCCAAGTGGTGGCTTGCTTCCGGCTGGCCCTGCGTGTGTGCATTGGATCCTCTGGTAGTTGCGGGTGATGATAGTTCAAAAAGCGTTTTTTACGTGCACTGAGTGTTTGTGCACTGGATTATTTTTGCCTGTTTAAGCATTGTGAGTGTTGCACATGCCTTATCTTTTGACAATTAATGAACTGTTTTGGTGTCTGGTGCATTATTTTGCGAACAGGTGTGCAGTGCATGATTTCGATAGTTGACGATAGGCGAGTGTGTTTGCAGAGTCTTTTAGATGCATTACTTTGTCAATTTACGAGTTGTTGACCTCTCTGCACATCAATGTACTGCATTATTTCGGAGATTTACGAGTAGTTTGCATGTCTGTAGGCTGCGCAATGCATTATTTCGACAGTGTTTAATTAGTGAGCGTGTCTGGAGAGCGTTTTACAAGTATTATTTCGGTGATCTAGGAGTAGTTTGCAGGTCTGTAAGGTGAGCTATACATTATTACGACAGTTCACAATTAGTGAGTGTGTCTGCAGATCATTGTACATGGATTATTTTGGTGATCTACGAGTAGTTTGCAGCCCTATAGGGTATGCAACGCATTATTTCGGTAATTTACGAGTTGTTTGCGTGTCTGTACATCAGTGTACTGCATTATTTCGGTGATTCACAAGTAGTTTGAAGCTCTGTGTGCTGTGTACTGTGACCCCAAACATGTCAGAAAGTGTTTTGTATCAGTGTAATAAATATACTATGTCAAATCCATCCTTAAATATATTGTTCCCAAATAAATAAAGTACACTTCTTCCTCTCTCCAGCAGCCCAACAAGGGCTGTGTCTTTTTCCCGCCATTTTCCTCCAGACCGCCATCTTGGATTATGTCATGGAAGGGATGACAGCGCCCTCTGGTAGCAGTACCATGTACTAAGTCAGTTGGACTCTGGGCCGTGGTGGACACAGTGGATGGAGCTACTGCCTCAGATTGTTTAAATAAATACTGCTTGCAGACTAGAGGCCTACATCTATCCTATCCAGCAGCCCAGCACAGGCTGAGTCCTTTTCCTGCCATCCCCCCTCCAGACCGCCATCTTGGATTATGTCACAGAAGAAATGACAGCACCCTCTGGTGGCGGTACTGTGTACTAGGTCAGTTGGACTCCAGACCTCATGATGAAGACTCTTGATAGCGGTACTGCCTCATATTGTTTAAATAAACACTGAATGCAAAAGAAAGACTTATGTCCATCCTATCCAGCACAGGCTGAGTCCTTTCCCAGCCAGTTCCTAGGAAGAGGTGGCGGTCGGTTGACTTAGGTAAGTGGAGGTAGCCCAAATAACCTTTCTTTCTTGTCAGTTTCTTGGGTTAGTGGATTTAACCAGGGTGTGTTGCATTGTCCTGATGAAATTTGATCTTCCCACCCATCCTTATGTTTGAGAGGAGGGGAGGGGGAAGGGGAGGGAGTTAAGTTAGTGGAGGTAGCCCAACTGACCTATTTTCCCTCCAAAATTTGAACTTCCAGCCATGATGTCATTGCGATGTGGCCATATCTATTGCCTCCGTCTTAGATCCGCCATCTTGAATAAATTTGGTAACAATGTTGAGAGGGGCCGCATCCCTGTTGTTTTTCCACTTATAATTGTATGGAGCTGTCTTACCGTCTTTTTTAAAAACGGGATGCTTTTCTCCTGCCGTTAAGTACCTTTCGTTGCTCAAGCGATCTACGAAAAATTACTGCTATAAGGGGAGCAAGTACTTTCACATAATCTTTATAGACTCTTATAGGTATCTCGTCTGGTCCTGAAGCCTTGCTAGCACTAAGCGATTGTCGCTGATTTTCAGTATCTGCCATTTCGATGGTTGTGCGACGATTGAAAGGAGTGACAGTGTTATGATTTTCCGCGGTGAAACAACTTCGGAAGACCGAATTCATTATTTCGGCATTCTCTCTGTTATCTCCTGTTTCAGTGCCGGTGTGGTCGATGAGAGAATGGATAGATGATTTGGACCCACTTGCTGATTACTTTCACTGCACGATGACAACGTTGAAGCCACTGATGACAGTGCCACTAAAGCAGTGTTTTCCAAAACTCTTTCACCAAAGAAGACGAAGTAAATATTCCTGAATTCCAATCAAGAACAACTGCCAAGATGAGAAACATAGATGTAGATATCATCGGAGTAACGAAGCAGCTTAAATCACTTAATAATGGCAAGGCCTCCGGTCCAGATTGTATACCAGTCAGGTTCCTCTCAGAGTATGCTGATAAAATAGCTCCATATTTAGCAATTATATACTACCACTCGCTCACAGAAAGATTCGTACCTAAAGACTGGAAAATTGCTCAAGTCACACCAATATCAGAAAAGGGAAGTAGGAGTAATCCGCTGAATTACAGGCCTATATCACTAATGTCGTTTTGCAGTAGGGTTTTGGAACATATACTATATTCGAACATTATGAAGTACCTCGAAGAAAACGATTTATTAGCACAGTCGGCACGGTTTCAGAAAATATAGTTCTTGTGAATCACTATATACTCATGAAGTAATAATTGCTATCGACAGGGGATGTAAAATTGATTCCATATTTTTAGATTTCCATATGGCTTTCGATACCGTTCCTCACAAGCGTCTTCTAACCAAATTGCGTGCCTACAGAGTATCGCCTCAGTTGTGCGATTGGATTCGTGATTTCCTGTCAGAAAGATCACAGTTCGTAGTAATAGATGGAATGTAATCGAGTAAAACAGAAGTAATATCCGGCGTTCCCCAAGGAAGTGTTATAGGCCCTCTATTGACTCTGATCTATAGTAACGACATAGGAGACAATCTGAGTAGCCGTCTTAGATTGTCTGCAGATGATGCTGTCATTTACCGTGTTGTAAAGTCATCAGATGATGAAAACGACTTGCAAAATGATTTAGATAAGATATCTGTATGATGCGAAAAGTGGAAATTGAACCTGAATAAGGAAAAGTGTGGAGTTATTCACATAAGTACTAAAAGAAATCAGCTAAATTTCGATTACACTATAAGTCACACAAATCTGAAAGCTGTATTTTTACTAAATTCTTAGGGATTACAATTACAAATAACCTAAATGGGAACGATCACATAGATATAATTGTGGGTAGAGCAAACCATTGGCAGAACACCTAGAAGATGCAACAGGTCTACTAAAGAGACTGCTTACACCTTGTTTGTCCGCCCTATTCTGGAGTATTGCTGTGTGGTGTGGGATCCGCAGAAGGGCAGCTCGTTTTGTATTATCGCGAAATACGGGAGATAGTGTCACAGACTTGATACACGAATGTTACGTCTGCCACAGACGGCCCTTGCCAGGCAGATTACACTCAAGACATCCCTGTGTACCATATAACATACACAAGCACTTGCAGTCGCAACCAAGAGGAAAATAATTCTTTCAAACAAACAGAACTTGTTAGCGACTAATGCGAACCTTTTTCTGCAGAGGTCGCCTCGCAGATACAGGGAAAGTTGGAGTACTCCGCCGGCCTCCGCCGGCTTTATAAGGCCAGCGCAGCAGCAGTACAGCCAGTGCCTTGCCGAGCTAGGACCAGCTCCGTCTGACCTCACCGACGCTCTTGATGAATGATCGTCTACAAGTTATTTGATTTTGTGTGTGTATAGTGATTGTTCGAGAAGTGTAGTTCAGTTTCAATAAACGGATTATACTGAGTGTGCTACAATACTGACAATTCTCCAGTGAATTGGAGTGGCAATCATTAAACATAGGCGTTTTCGTTGCGACAGGATCTTTTCCTCTGATTGCGAAAACATTCTGTTGGCACTTACCTACATAGGGAGAAATGATCATCATGATAAAATAAGAGAAATCAGGGCTCGCACAGAAAAATTTAAGTGCTCGTTGTTCCCGCGTGCCGTTCGAGAGTGGAACAGTAGAGAGACAGCTTGAAGGTAGTTCATTGAATCCTTTGCCAGGCACTTTATTGTGAACAGCAGAGTAATCACGCAGATGTAGATTTTACAGCCGACCCCTGTGGCCGAGCAGTTCTAGGCGTTTCAGTCCGGAACCGCGCTGCTGCTACAGTCGCAGGTTCGAATTCTGCCTCGGGCAGGGATGTTTGTGGTGTCCTTAGGTTAGTTAGGTTTAAGTAGTTCTAAGTCTAGAGGGCTGACGACCTCAGATGTTAAGTCCCATAGTGCTTAGAGCGTTTGAACTGATTTTACATACAACCAAAATCTCTTAGGGTTTTTACTCATGTCGGTTGACAACGTGCTATTTTCAAAATCATTGAACGCTTCTCTCATTGCTCTCCTTACGCTCATTTTCGCTTCGTTCAGCTTTTGTCAGCTATGTTTCTACTTCTCTTGAATCTGAGATGAAGTGCTCTTTGTTTATGTAGAGTTTTAACACAGCTATTAAATGGTGATGGATCTTTCCCATCGATTAAAACCTTAAAACCTTACTCTGAACGTACTTCTCTAGGGCATATTGAAAGATGCCTTTGAATTTTTTTCTATTTGTTCTTCACATCTTCGTCCTCATCACCGATTATTTGATGCTGTCTGCTGAGATATTCTGAAATTTATATCCTGTCGCTCTTGCTGAGCAACATTCCTTGTAGGACCCGTCGTCATACAAATTGTCACTGCCTTATGATCACTGATACCTTCCTCTACGTTAACTGATGCGATGAGTTCAGGTCTGTTTGTTGCCAGGAGGTCTAAGGCATTGCCCTGACGAGTTGGTTCTGTAACTATCTGCTCAAGGTAATATTCCGAAAAGACATCTACAACAATGCCACCAGGTTTGATGGCATAAATGGATGCAGAAGTATACTGCACACCTTTCTGCACAAGAGTCATGGAAGTGCGATCCAAATGCAGATTTGATTTCTGCCCAGTATTAACTGAATGGAAGATGCTAATTCTTTGGAATAAACTGATATTGTTAACAAGAAACAACAATAAAGAATATTTATACCGAGGCCAATGTCAGTATACCCAGACTAATGAACGGGATTCTACAAGAGGTTCGTGAACTTACACCACTTATTGCCCGAATCGCATCTTTCTCAGCAAAAAATATCCTTAGAGAACGGAAAGACTTACCGCAAGATATAATACCACACCTGGTAAGCGAATGAAAATAAGCAAAGTAGACCACTTTTCGTGTCGAACTATCACTTCCTTCAGATACCGTTAGAATAGTAAAAATGGCAACATTAAGTCTTTGAACAAGATCCTGAACGTTGGCTTTCCACGTCAGTTTACTATGTATCTGAACTTCTAGAAATTTGAACTGTTTAGTTTCACTAATCATATGTCCATGCTGTGAAATTAAAATGTCGGGTTTTGTCGAGTTGTGCGTTAGAAACTGTAAAAACTGAGTCTTACTGTAAGTTAATGTTACTCTATTTTTTACAAGCTATCAACTTATGTTAGGTACTGTACTATGTGAAATATAGCCAATGTTGCACACAACACTCATTACTACCAAGCTATTGTCATCAACAATATCTTAGAATTACGGTAATATTAGAGGGTATATCATTTATATAAATAAGCAACAGGAGTGGCCCCAGTAGTGATCCCTGGGGCGCCCCCCATCTCACCATGCTCCACTCAGATCCCATATGACAGCCATTCTAAACACTGTGAATAATCACATTTTGCTGTCTGTTACTAAAGTATGAAGTGAACCAATTGTGAGCTACTCCCCATATTCCATAATGGTCCAACTTCTGGAGTAACATTTTGTGTTGAACACAATCAAACGGCTTAGTTAAATAAAAAAGATTCCTACCGTTCGAAAACTTTTGTCTGATTCATACAGTACCTCACAGAGAAAAGAGAATATAGCATTTTCAGTTGTTAAACCACATCTAAAACCGAACTACACATTTGACAGCAAATTATGTGAAATAAAATAATCAAATATCCTTACATACATACCCTTTTCAGTAACTTTAGCGCCACTCGGAGTGGCCGCGTGGCTTGAGGCACCATGTCACGGATTGCATCGCCCTCCCGCCGGAGGTTCGAGTCCTCTCTCGGGTATGTGTGTGTGTTGTTCTTAGCTTACGTCAGTTTAAGGAGTATGTCAGTCTAGGGACCGATCACCTCAGCAATTTTGTCCCTTAGGAATTCACACACATCCGAACATTTTTAAAAATAACTTTAGCAAGTACTGATGGCATGGAAATAGGTCTAAGATTGTCTGCATTATCCCTTTCTACAAAACGACTTTACTATTGAGTACTTTAATCGTTCAGGAAACTGACCATCTTAAAGGAAAAATTACAAATATGGCTAAGTACAGGGCTAATATGTGCAGCACAGTATTTAATATTCTTCTAGGCACGCCATCATATCCATGAGAGGCCTTAGTCTTCACTGATTAAATTATTAACTCAGTCTCCCGCTTGTCATTATCACAGAGGAGTATTTCAGACTTCAATCTCGGAAAGGCATTTTCCAAGAGAGGTATTGATACCCTGTAGAAACAAAGTTTTTATTTAATTCAGTAGCAATGCTCAGAAGATAATTGCTAAATGCTATACATATACCTGACTTATGAATAACTCTTGTTCATTAACGAAGTTTAAAAAACTCTCTTTTGGCGTTGGATTAGATTTTCTACATAGTTTTTAATTACATATAAATGTGTTTAAATACAAAAACCTTTTAGTGTTAAAATTTGTGCATCATGGTCTGAAAGGCCATTCACCCTTTTACATCAGATTGCCTATCTAGCAATGATGAATGAATAAAAATATTTTTTATGGCTGTGCTACTGTTCCCCTGCACCCTGGTTGGATAAAACAGTCTGCATCAGATATGAATTTAGGAGACCTTGCAACATCGTTTTCTTGCACAATCACATACAAAATTAATACTGAAATCACCACATATAACTAATTTTTGGTACTTCCTGTAAAGGGAACCAAGAACCCCCTCTAGCTTGAGGATAAATGACCTGAAGTCACAATTAGAGGTTTACTTTCACTGAATTCCACTGCCCCTGTTCAACATTCAAATATCTGTTCAGTGCAGTGCCGTGATACGTCTACAGACTCAAATGGAATACTGTTTTTTACGTACACGGTTACTCGCCCACTCCGTAAAGAAGTCCTTGAAAAACAGCCATATAATCTGTATCCTCGTAAAGAAAGCGTCTGAAGTGTCAAATTGTTTAAGTGGTTCTCCGATATACCGATAACATCAGAGTCAACATCTATAAGCAGTTCACTAACTTTAGCTCTAATACCTGTTATGTTTTGATGAATTATGCTAGTTCCTTCTCTACTTGGGAACCTGACCTCCTCTGAAGGTGATTTCTTTGTTAGAGAACTTCCTTTAAGCAAGGATACCTACTGTATCAACTGACTTCAATCTAAAAATGGTGCAGCAGTAACACCACCTACTACAGGAATTTTTCCATGAGTGAACCCACCACCACCCACTACACTGTCACCTATAAGCTTTGTCAACCTCCCTTTTCCATACCTATTGAAATGCAGGCCGTGCCTAGTGAAACCTGATCTATTGATAGACTCACCTGGCACTACTGCAATGTGAGCCGTACCCTCCGCCATCAGTTCATTCTCCAGCGCCATGTTAAAACGCGTAACAGAAGCGTTAAGATGAGGCCTATCATGACGCTGAAACTGTTGCACGAGGAGCACGTTAGTGCCTCCAGTTTAAGTAGCTATCTTTACCAAGTCATCACCTACATCATACATGTGGATTCAAACAGTCAGTTGCGAGAGGGGAGTGCTAAGCAGTAGTCGTGCGATCGCAGTGTGTCATCATTGTTGTATCACAAATCACAGTGTTGCAACGCCTCTGAATCATGCATTGCAGACATAGTTCAGAATGTTTTGAAGAACTGAATGGTGTGCGTATAGTTGGTCCCGCACAGCTAGACTCCCAAACAAAAGTGGGCCAGGTGCGAGTAGAACTCGCATTCTGAGGATTCTGTACAAACTTAATCATGTACATAAACAGTTCATCCATCGAGGTGTTTGCCTGTTATCGACAATGATACTGGCAAGATATCGGTCTCGGGAATTACAGGACTTTCGAGGATGTTTTAAATTGGATGTCGGACAACAATTGACAAAAGAAATATTTTTTGTGTGATTAACAGTAATCTGCTTTTTCCCATTACTTGTACTGTGAAATCCCGGCTCCTACAGAATTTTATGATTCTAGGACAAGGGGAAGCAAGGAACATTAGATCTTAAAATGGCTCTAAGCACTATGTGACTTAACATCTAAGGAAATCAGTCCCCTAGACTTAGAACTACTTAAACCTAACTAACCTAAGGACATCACACACATCCATGCTCGAGGCAGGATTCGAACCTGCGACCGTAGCAGCAGCGCGGTTCCGGACTGAAGCGCCTAGAACCGTTTGGCCACAGCTGCCGGCTAATTATATCTTAGTATGACATAAATTTGACTTTGATGCGTGCACCCGTTTCTGAGCAAATGGGAGAGACAGATGGACAACAAAGTGGTCCCATATGGGTTCCATTTTTTATCGATTGAGGTACAGAACCCTAAAAACGACGCATGAATACCTGCAGCGACATTATTTAAATGCAAAACACGGACAACTCTTTTCTGGAAAACATCGTCACGGGCGATGAGACTTGATGTAATCGATACGACACAACCACATAACGACAAAGTGCAGAAGTTCACATGATTTGTCAACTCTCTGACGACATAACGGAAATTAAAGCCAATGTGAAGCGCGAGTTGAACAATATCCCAAAGAAGGATTTTTTCGACAGTTTCACGTGGTTCTCGAGTGTTCTGTGTATTGTAATCAATGGGGGAGGGGCGGTGGGATGGGAGATATTTAGAACATCCGAAGCATTAAAATCACCATATTAATTTTTCTCTATTTATTTATTAATCAAGTCTCGAAACGTTTTGGACTGACGGAATAGGTCACCTGTTACGACTGCCAGAACGACACATGCTGTGATGCTCTGTATTTCATGTTTGCCACCCCTTTCAGTTACTTTCAGATTTTAAACAAAGTTGTAAGATTTTATATGTACACCAAAAGGTTTTATAGTTCCGTGTAAACTCTTAATTTATCGACATTCTTCTTAGGATCCACGAGTCCAAAATAAGTGAAATACATCTGATATATCTTTTGCTTATTTCATAAGTCAACATGTGAACCAATCTTCTGAATTTTCATTTTACCTTCTAACAATAAATTATCGAGTATTCTGTGAAGCTGCCGAAATTTATTGCTTTGTTTTCGATGAAATTTCTTTCGAATGTAACATATTTTTGGCTGGATTTATCTATAGTGCAGTGCGTCCTAAAATACCTTTGTTAAAGCCTGTATCTCCAGTATCTATGATACGAATTGGGAAACAGAAAAAGCTTCAAGCTCTGTGTTGTGTGAGCTTGATACGTATTAACTTGTATTTTACACAGAAGTGAAAACAATGATCAGTATGTTAACTAGCTGTGCATATACTTCGAAAAACAACTTAGTTTTGTCGATTGTAAACATGATGCGTTATGTTCCCACAACAGATTCCGATATTTTCCCTTAATTTGTGGACAACAGCCATTATTTCTCTCAGATATAGTAAAAAATTGGGTGTCAATGTGATAGTCTAGCGCCCTTCACTCCCTTCGTCCCCGCCCCCCCCCCCCTCCCGTTCCCCTTCCTTCCCCCAAGCGCCTCTATCCTTGCCCCCCCCCCCCACCCCCACCTACCTCATCACAAACACAGGATACCACACACGCCGCCAACACATCCAATGCCTATGTAAACTCCCACAGACCCTGAAAGTGGAAATAAATACCCGATGCTCGTTGTGCTAATCCTGAAAGAACGTATGCATAGTAACATTTTATTATTTAAATTATTGTTGACACTGCTGAAGGTTTAAAGACAAGCATCGTGTTATGATGGATGTAATCACAGTTATGCCTATTGCTTTGTGGAACATTTTAAGCAACAGGCGTTAGGTAGTGCACCTCTGAAGCCTTGCCGTTAGCTCCGCTATGTGGTTGCGAAGAGGAGATTCATGGGTTCACAATTTCTTAAATGGAATTTACCCCTAAATCAGCTGCACTCTGGATGCTGAGAGTGAGGTCGGTCTTCTGTTCCTATATGTGATGGTATATAGAATTTCTGACAGGACTCTAGAACACAAATTGCATAGAAAGCCTACTAACACAAATAGGCACTTAGACGCCAATACGTACCACCACCCAGCCCAGAAGCAAGCAGTGCTCAACGCTATGTCTTCACGTGCTTTCCTTATCAGCGGTGACAAGAATTTGGAAAGATGCAGTTTTTGAAGAAGACAATGAAGGCCAATGACTATGAGACTATGATAGTTCATCCATAGAGAGGGCTTTTGAGCTATTTGGCATAAATGGAGTTCTAACGAGAAATGGTTTCACGCCACTTCATGCTGTCCAAAAAAAAAAAAAAAAAAAAAAAAAAAAAAAAAAAAAAAAAAAAAAAAAAAAAAAAAATTCCCGATGGAAAACAGATGCACCTGATTGTCTTCACACTGCAGGGTCTATGAAATGACGTATGTCAGTGGCCGAAGAGTAGTATACAGCCGAAACGTATTTAGGAACACGTACGCCACACACGACTAAAGCGAAGTATGGAATCGGCGGTAACGAAACATCACGAGAAGTGTAACCTTGACATCTATTTCAATAAAGTACGTGTTCTGACTAAGGAAACCAATATTTATAGAAGAAAAATCCGGGAAGCAATTGAAATTTCTGAAAACGCATGTAACTTCAGTAGAGGGCGGCTATAGGATTCCGGCATCGTGGCTCCCTCCTATCAAGGAAGTGAATACTCGGCCGCGGCGTGCGACAAATACAAATAACGCCCTGGAAGCCACCTCTGCGGACAATAATTCTCCCTATCTTGCTCTGGCCGTTTCGCTTCTACATCTCGCGTACGGGGCAGATCTTCCAATTCCATCTCGTCGTCCGACGACTCCCATTGCTGCCTGGTGATAGATCTCTCATCCACCGACAGCCATGACATATCAGAAACAAAACGGTGATGCAATCACCAGACCTGGATGCACCTTCGAATGCTGTTTCGTCTACACCATCTCGGCTTCTGGGGACTGCGCCCCTTTCGGTCCTCCCTGAGGCTAAGCGCCCGTCGCAGCGACAGTGGTACGGATTCTGATGGCTCCCTACCAGTGAAAGCCGAGTCATGGACCAGCAAATGAGTCCCTCTCCCGGTCCTATTTCTCTGAATACACCATAAGCCCCACCAAAGAAGGAGAAGTTACCTCTTATCGTGGTTTACAATCCCACGAATGATATTAAACTGAACACTGAACTGCAACGCCTCATTAAAGGTCAGTTACAGGCAGTTTACCAGAAGGACCATGTTAAGTACATGCTTGGCACGAAGGAAGACTGCCTCATACTCCTCGACTTTGTGAAGTCGGGGGCCATGAATCACTACACACATGAGGCTCCTGGCGACAAAGAAACAAAATCAAAGACCTTCCACCTAAAGCTAAGGAAGTGGGCATTAGGGATGAATTGCTCTTTCTCAACTTATTGGGCCCTTTGCTCCATCAATACAACAAGAGGGAACCTAAGACGCGAACGCTAATCCCTTTGCCAGTCCATGTTGTCTCCCTTAATAGGAGAGAAGTTGTCGAATGTATCTATCAAACCAGGTAGTTACTGCTCACCAAGGTGCATACCGAATTTTATGAAGGACACGACACACAATCCACCTGCTGCAAGTGCCAACGTCAAGACACTCTGGTGATTACTGCTGTCACTGTGGTGTGTCAACTGTGCTGGTCCACATGAATCAGAGGACTGCCAACTCCTGGCCTTGGAAAAATCCAACTGCGCCAGTTGCCTGGGCGCTCCTCATGACCCACAGCACCTGGAAGGGTTGCCCTATATACCAGAAGGCGATGAAGTCTTCTCTCCCTCTGAAAAACAAACAGAGGACGAATCGGCCACCCACACCACGACGGGACCACATCCATTTTTCCTTCTTGTGAGACCAACCCAACGACCATCAGACTGAAGATACTCGGGCACCTGACATATCTCAGGTACAGGAACCCCTCCAGCTCAGTCCCCTACGACCACCTTTGTTGCTGCAGCTTGGTTACCTCCTGCTCATCCATCTCCTGTGACGAATACCAAAACTCATCAAACAGAAAGGCCATCTGCAACCTGTTGATGTGCCCCAACCCTCCATTGCAACACCTTCAAAACATCCATCCCTACTCCCCAAAGGGTCAAGCAGTCCACCTGAGATATTCCCCCAGTGCTGGAGACAGGATCTTCATTTCGAAATGACATGCGAGAGATCCTCAAGAGCATCGGCCTGTTCACACAGCCCAGCATCAGGGCAGTCATTCGTGAAACAACTCAGAAGATTCGTCAGTCAGAGGATGGGCTTACGAAGGTCATCACCCTGGTCAAAGGGTCCCTTTGGGATCTGGTAGTCTGTATTTTTAATGCCAATGGCATTCAACAGATGAAGACTGAGCTATATATTTTCCTCTACAATCACTATGTGGGTATTTACTTGTTATGGAAACACATCTCAAACTGACGGACAATTTTCATCTGTGCAAAATGGTCTGCTATCACATGGACAGCCTCCAGCGAAAAGGTGGGGTCATGACAGAGTTCTTATGTAAGGCACTCCTCCGCAGTAAAGTGGCCATCCACCAATGGAACATATAGAGGTCGCAACAGCCACTGTCTCTATCTGCCTTAAAGTCATTACTTGTGCTGCAGCGAATCAACTCTAACCAGGCACTTCTCAAAGTGGGCCTCCGCAAATTGACATCGTTTGACAGATTCATCCTTGGGACAGATCTCAGTGCGAAGCATTCAGCTGGCGTTCTCGCGTCGTTAACCCAAAAGGTAGAATCCTCCACGAATTGGAAGATACTCGGGCACTGTCCATCTATGGCCCTCACACTCCTATACATAGTCTGTTCCAATGTTCTGGATGTGGCTGTTTTCAAGAACATCATGGTGCATTTTTCGTTGGAAAAGCTTCACGAACTGGCGTCAGATCACAAACTGGTGCTCCTGTACCTTACCAATGTAGCACTGTCCTTCAACGTCAATTCTGTTTTGATCATCATGGACTGGGACAAATTTGCCAGAGTCGTGAACACACCATCTAGCAAGCATCTGCCAATCTTGGTAGTGCTGTCGATTACCTAACTATGAAAAGCTGTAAGGCAATGAAGACCTCCACTTTCATTGTACCTTGGGCTTTAACCAAACTGGATGACTTGCCTCTCCTATTGCACTACCTGAAAATCCAGAAGAACCGCTATCACCGGCGGTGGAAGCAGCTTCATGACTCTCAGGACAAGCATCACATGAGGCGTCTCGAACGTGAATTCTGCCACTGCCTCACCGACTGGAAAACGTACTAATGGGAGGACAGATGTACACCTTTCTCCTCCAACATAAGACAGAATGGGCTGTTTTTGACGCCCACAGGTGCTCCACACTGAGAACCAACCGTCCCAACCCCAGCATGGCGGATGGCCGAACTTATGATGCCCAATGTGCTGTGGAAACTCTTTCCAATGCATTTGAAGCCCAGAATCAATGGCTAGTCCAGGACATCACGCATGATGAACTCTAGGATGAATACAATATTCTGATGGCCGTTGCCGCTATCAGAAACATACCGTCTCTTACTACCTTTCATTTTATGTCTCCAGTAGAAGTCCAACGGATCCACTGTTGGAAATGTGGGCAGTCGGCTCCCGGATTGGATGACATCTTAAATGGATACCTCCTTTGGCTTTCACGCAAGCCTCTGGTCTTATTCACAAACGACTCTCAACAGCTGTCTCCCGATTTCTCATTCCCCTGCTCAGTAGAATCAGGCCAAACTCACAGCAGTCCTCAATCCGACAAAGGATTTCATGGTCGCTACCAACAATAGGTCCATCAGCCTCTTGAATACCAAGACGAATGTCCTACAATATTTGAGCCTCTACAGCATTTTTCAGTCTCTGGCGGCGGCTGGGACAGTACAGCCAGAACATTTCAGGCTCCCTTCACATCTGTCGGCCGAACTACAACTTCTCAGAATCACGGAACACGTCAGCAAGTGCTTTAACTCCGCCATGTCGATGGCAGTTGTTTTCCTGGACCTGCAGAATGCTTATGGCAGGATTTGGCAAGACAATCTCGTATACAAAATACTGTTGCAGACGACCATCCTGGACGTCTGTATTAAGATCGTGGATGATTTCCTCCACAACAGCACCTTTCTACGACACATGTTGAAATGTACTCCTCAAGGCTCAGTGATGTCACCCATCCTCCTTAACAATTACGTTAATGATATGCTAGTCATCCTACACTGCCACCTGTCTCAATACATTGACGATACGGCGCTCTATTCGACCTGCCGCAACACTGAGCAGCTCACTGCTCGTCTCCAGAGGGAGGTGGACGCAACGCTCACCTGGTGTCGTACCAACAACATTGGCCTCAATGTCGCCAAAACCAAGGCACTCTACTTCACCAAACGGCGCCCTATCCTCCGCCACATCACTATTGGAGGTGTCTGGGTCTCATGGCCTCTGAATATCAAACGTGTTGGAGTCAGGATAGATAACGATCTGCTCTTCCACCGATACACGGAGTAAGTCACCCAAAAGGTGCTGAAGCTGACAGAGACGTTGTACCCTTTCTTCATCAGAAGGGACCTGAACTTAGAAGCCAAGCTCTAAATGTACCATACAGTTGTCCATCCCTCTCTCACCTATGGCTTCACTACGTGGAACAAGATCAGTGCCTCCAGCGCCTGTATAATGAGGTACTTCAGTAGAGCCTGGATGCCTGTCGCCTCACGCTGGTGTTACGTTGCATGGGGAGACAAAATTATCTCTCTAAGGACGACCATTCGAGGCAAAATGAGGCGACTGTAAGATAAAGTGAACGACTACTGCGACACGGTCGATGGCTTGCAACGGATTGGCACCACGACTTGCCGGCATTGGCACCGCCACCCTGTTCCTCTTACAATACTCAAGGACTCGGATTCGGACCACGGCTATCGGTAGCTCTGGTACAGCCACTCATAATGTGACAGTTTTAGTTCGACCATTCATGATATCGCAACTATAACTACCAATCTGGTGGCTTAACTTCTTACCGACAGAAATGAACTCCCACCGTTAGAGAGTGGTATTGGACTTCAAGCCCCATCGCCATACCTTTGACGGCAATACAATTATGTCATTGTAACGTAGGATAGTTTTACTACTACGCCAAGACAGTTAGATCACTGCTAAACCGGTGACGCTGTATCGCAACCTTCCATTATGCATTAAAAAAAGGTTTCTATAGAGGACATACAGGGTCCTGAAGAAGATCGTTTGAAGAAATATGACGCGAGCTAACCACTCAGAAGATTTTAACTTAATTTGTCAATTTGTTGAATCTCAATGTAGACAAGTGTAATGTGCTGCGAGTACATAGAAAGAAAGATCCTTTATCATTTAGCTACAATATAGCCGGTCAGCAACTGGAAGCAGTTAATTCCATAAATTATCTGGGAGTAGGCATTAGGAGTGATTTAAAATGGAATGATCATATAGAGTTGATCATCGGTAAAGCAGATGCCAGGCTGAGATTCGTTGGAAGAATCCTAAGGAAATGCAATCCGAAAACAAAGGAAGTAAGTTACAGTACACTTGTTCGCCCATTGCTTGAATATTGCTCACCAGTGTGGGATCTGTACCAGATAGGGTTGATAGAAGAGATAGAGAAGATCCAACGGAGAGCAGCGCGCTTCGTTACAAGATCATTTAATAACTGCGAAAGCGTTACGGAGATGATAGATAAACTCCAATGGAAGACTCTGCAGGAGAGAAGCTCAGTAGCTCGGTACGGGCTTTTGTTGAAGTTTCGAGAATATACCTTCACCGAGGAGTCAATCAGTATATTGCTCCCTCCTACATATATCTCGCGAAGAGACCATGAGGATAAAATCAGAGAGATTAGAGCCCACACAGAGGCATACCGACAATCCTTCTTTCCACGAACAATACGAGACTGGAATAGAAGGGAGAACCGATAGAGGTACTAAGGGTACCCTCCGCCACATACCGTCAGGTGGCTTGCGGAGTATGGATGTAGATGTAGATGTAGAATCAAAGGTGATTCGACACAGCCGAATACTGGAGATACATTAACATCCCGCAGACGTAGCGCTAATAGAAAGCACAGAAGCTGAAATCGTTATAGGTACAGAAAGCTGGCTAAAGCCTGAAATAAGTTCTGCAGAAATTTTTACGAAGTCTCAGACGGTGTTCAGGAAAGATAGATTAGGCAGAATTGGTGGTGGAGTGTTTGTGTCTGTCAGTAGTAGTGAAGTCGAAGTAGATACTCCGTGCGAATTGGTATGGGTGGAGGTTATACTTAACAGCCGAACTAAGGTAATAATTGGCTCCTTCTACCGACCCCCAGACTCCGATGATATAGTTGTTCAACAGTTCAGAGAAAATTTGAGTCTCCTAACAAATAAATACCCCACTCATACGGTTATAGTTGGTGGGGATTTCAACCTTCCCTCGATATGTTGGCAAAAATACTTGTTCAAAACCGGTGGTAGGCAGAAAACATCTTCCGAGATTGTCCTAAATGCTTTCTCCGAAAATTATTTCGAGCAGGTAGTCCACGAACCCACGCGAATTGTAAATTGTTGCGAAAACACACTTGACCTCTTAACCACAAACAATCCAGAGCTAATAGAGAGCACCATGACTGATACGGGGATTAGTGATCACAAGGTCGTTGTAGCTAGGCTCAATACCGTTTCTTCCAAATCCATCAGAAACAAAAGCAAAATAATTTTATTTAAAAAAGGGGATAAAGTGTCACTAGAAGCCTTCGTAACAGACAATCTTCATTCCTTCCGAACTGACTATGCAAATGTAGACGAGATGTGGCTCAAATTCAAAGATATAGTAGCAACAGCAGTTAAGAGATTCCTCATAAATTGGTAAGAGATGGAACTGATCCCCCATGGTACACAAAACAGGTCCGAACGCTGTTGCAGGGGCAACGGAAAAAGCATGCGAAGTTCAGAAAAACGCGAAATCCCGAAGATTGGCTAAAATTTACAGTCGCGCGAAATTTGGCACGGACTTGAATGCAAGATGCCTTTAATAGGTTCCACAACGAAACATTGTCTCGAAATTTGGTAGAAAATCCGAAGAAATTCTGGTCGTAAGTAAAGTACAAAAGCGGCAAGACGCAGTCAGTACCTTCGCTGCGCAGTGCCGATGGTACTGTTACCGACGACTGTGCCGCTAAAGCGGAGTTATTGAACGCAGTTTTCCGAAATTCCTTCACCAGGGAAGACGAATGGAATATTCCAGAATTTTAAACACGAACAGCTGCTAGCATGAGTTCCTTAGAAGTAGATACCTTAGGGGTTGCGAAGCAACTCAAATCGCTTGATACGGGCAAGTCTTCAGGTCCAGATTGTATACCGATTAGGTTCCTTTCAGATTACGCTGATACAATAGGTCCCTACTTAGCAATAATACACAACCGCTCGCTCACCAATAGATCTGTACCTGCAGATTGGAAAAATTGCGCAGGTCGCACCAGTGTTTAAGAAGGGTAGTAGGAGTAATCCATCGAACTACAGACCTATATCATTGACGTCGGTTTGCAGTAGGGTTCTGGAGCATATACTGTACTCAAACATTACGAATCACCTCGAAGGGAACGATCTATTGATACGTAATCAGCATGGTTTCAGAAAACATCGTTCTTGTGCAACGCAGCTAGCTCTTTATTCGCACGAAGTAGTGGCCGCTATCGACAGGGGATCTCAAGTTGATTCCGTATTTCTAGATTCCCGGAAAGTTTTTAACACCGTTCCTCACAAGCGACTTCTAATCAAGCTGCGGGCCTATGGGGTATCGTCTCAGTTGTGTGACTGGATTCGCGATTTCCTGTCAGGAAGGTCGCAGTTCGCAGTAATAGACGGCAAATCATCGAGAAAAACTGAAGTGATATCAGGTGTTCCCCAGGGAAGCGTCCTGGGACCTCTGCTGTTCCCGATCTATATAAATGACCTGGGTGACAATCTGAGCAGTTTTCTTAGGTTGTTCGCAGATGATGCTGTAATTTACCGTCTAGTAAGGTCATCCGAAGACCAGTATCAGTTACAAAGCGATTTAGAAATGATTGCTGTATGGTGTGGCAGGTGGCAGTTGACGCTAAATAACGAAAAGTGTGAGGTGATCCACATGATTTCCAAAAGAAATCCGTTGGAATTTGATTACTCGATAAATAGTACAGTTCTCAAGGCTGTCAATTCAACTAAGTACCTGGGTGTAAAAATTACGAACCACTTCAGTTGGAAAGACCACATAGACAATATCATGGGAAAGGCGAGCCTAAGGTTGCGTTTCATTGGCAGGACACTTAGAAGATGCAACAAGTCCACTAAAGAGACAGCTTACACTACACTCGTTCGTCCACTGTTGGAATATAGCTGCGCGGTGTGGGATCCTTACCAGGTGGGATTGACAAAGGACATCGAAAGGGTGCAAAAAAGGGCAGCTCGTTTTGTATTATCACGTAATAGGGGAGAGAGTGTCGCAGATATGATACGCGAGTTGGGATGGAAATCATTAAAGCAAAGGCGTTTTTCGTCGCGGCGAGATCTATTTACGAAATTTCAGTCACCAACTTTCTCTTCCGAATGTGAAAATATTTTGTTGAGCCCAACCTACATAGGTTGGAATGATCATCAAAATAAAATAAGAGAAATCAGAGCTCGAACAGAAAGGTTTAGGTGTTCGTTTTTCCGGCGCGCTGTTCGGGAGTAGAATGGTAGGGAGATAGTATGATTGTGGTTCGATGAACCCTCTACCAAGCACTTAAATGTGAATTGCAGAGTAATCATGTAGACGTAGAAGTAGTAAAGCAGCAGAAAATTAATGTGAAATATATACGGTAAACGCGTATGTGGCAGAGGCCACTGGTAGAAAGCTAGTACCATTATAAAAATGTTTTGCATATCCGACTTCCTGCTGCACCGCTGTCGCTCGCATCCTTCTCAGCGGGTGACAGCGCTCTTACTTTCCTAATAAGCCCCGCAGCTGTCGCTGCAGCGCAACTAGCGGGCGTGCCCCACGTGGTAGCCAAAAATACTCGCCCCACTAGCGGCCGTAGCTGCGGCGGCGGCCGGCAGATGGCAGCGGCAGCGCCGGCGCCGCCCCCGCGGGCCATCGATCGCGGCGGCGACGGCGGCGGCGGCGGCGCCGGCGCAGGGCGGCGCGGGGACGGCCGTCTGTGGCGGCAGTGCGCGCTGCGCAGCCCGCGACGCCACACCGCGCCGTCGCCGGCCACCGCTGACGCGACCGACGCGACGCCTCCCGCCGCCCGCCGCTCGCCGGCTACTTGTTGCGCGCCGCGATTGACAGCGGGTCTCGCCCGCCGCGCTTCCCCTCGCTCTTACTGTTCGCCGTACACACTACGCGAGTGCCACTCCAGGTACCCGGCGACGACACCCGCTTCCTCCGACGTCACCAGCCGAGTAAGTCGCACCGCCCTTCCGGGCGCCAGCCGGACGCTCGTCCGCCGCGGCCGGCGACGTCTGGCGTCAATAATAAGTAGGTCGGGCCTCCGCACCGTACGACCACTGTACGGCGCGTCTTCGCTGTCGCCGCGAGTACTCCTGACGTCACTGATACGAGGAGTGACGGAAATCGCGTCGGCGCACGGTACGCCTTCTGCGCGTACCGACTTGTGGTGCTAGCGAATGCAGTGAATCTGCTCCTACACGATTCAGGGCATTTTTCGTACACGGCGTTCCAGAACTAATGCAACATTACGGGAGAAGACCAAGTTGCGAAAGTCGTTGAAAGAGACATCCTTTGTGTGATTCGTGCAACTCAGCACGCTTCGTGTGTTCTTGAACGTAATGTAAAGAAGCTGTAGAAATGCGAAATTGTGCGCTTCAAGAAAAAATACAAACGTAGTTTCCTATACGAAATCAATAGGCATCATTCAAGTAACACCGTTGTCAATTCATGGGGAAATGAAGTGAAATTGTAATGATTAGTCCTCAGCTTTTCTTTACACTCATTTATTTAATTTTGCACGATTGGCCAATTTCGACCTTAGAGGCGATTCTCAAGTGCTGTAGGTGATAACATGTCGTAATATATCCGATTATTTCCAGCGCGGGTGTAATTGATACTTGGTTTTTAACGATGAAAGTAAGCCCTGGCTTTGTCTAAGAACGTGGCAATAGATTCTATGATAACTATCACTCTATTCACTTAACATTCTATTTTAAATCTGACACTCGGACGTATATGCGCTCGTTTTCAGAACTGCCATGTCCGTTGCTAATTAGTAAGATACATTACGACATTCGTGAGAAACTAAATAAAATACACTCCTGGAAATTGAAATAAGAACACCGTGAATTCATTGTCCCAGGAAGGGGAAACTTTATTGACACATTCCTGGGGTCAGATACATCACATGATCACACTGACAGAACCACAGGCACATAGACACAGGCAACAGAGCATGCACAATGTCGGCACTAGTACAGTGTATATCCACCTTTCGCAGCAATGCAGGCTGCTATTCTCCCATGGAGACGATCGTAGAGATGCTGGATGTAGTCCTGTGGAACGGCTTGCCATGCCATTTCCACCTGGCGCCTCAGTTGGACCAGCGTTCGTGCTGGACGTGCAGACCGCGTGAGACGACGCTTGATCCAGTCCCAAACATGCTCAATGGGGGACAGATCCGGAGATCTTGCTAGCCAGGGTAGTTGACTTACACCTTCTAGAGCACGTTGGGTGGCACGGGATACATGCGGACGTGCATTGTCCTGTTGGAACAGCAAGTTCCCTTGCCGGTCTAGGAATGGTAGAACGATGGGTTCGATGACGGTTTGCATGTACCGTGCACTATTCAGTGTCCCCTCGACGATCACCAGTGGTGTACGGCCAGTGTAGGAGATCGCTCCCCACACCATGATGCCGGGTGTTGACCCTGTGTGCCTCGGTCGTATGCAGTCCTGATTGTGGCGCTCACCTGCACGGCGCCAAACACGCATACGACCATCATTGGCACCAAGGCAGAAGCTACTCTCATCGCTGAAGACGACACGTCTCCATTCGTCCCTCCATTCACGCCTGTCGCGACACCACTGGAGGCGGGCTGCACGATGTTGGGGCGTGAGCGGAAGACGGCCTAACGGTGTGCGGGACCGTAGCCCAGCTTCATGGAGACGGTTGTGAATGGTCCTCGCCGATACCCCAGGAGCAACAGTGTCCCTAATTTGCTGGGAAGTGGCGGTGCGGTCCCCTACGGCACTGCGTAGGATCCTACAGTCTTGGCGTGCATCCGTGCGTCGCTGCGGTCCGGTCCCAGGTCGACGGGCACGTGCACCTTCCGCCGACCACTGGCGACAACATCGATGTACTGTGGAGACCTCACGCCCCACGTGTTGAGCAATTCGGCGGTACGTCCACCCGGCCTCCCGCATGCCCACTATACGCCCTCGCTCAAAGTCCGTCAACTGCACATACGGTTCACGTCCACGCTGTCGCGGCATGCTATCAGTGTTAAAGACTGCGATGGAGCTCCGTATGCCACGGCAAACTGGCTGACACTGGCGGCGGCGGTGCACAAATGCTGCGCAGCTAGCGCCATTCGATGGCCAACACCGCGGTTCCTGGTGTGTCCGCTGTGCCGTGCGTGTGATCATTGCTTGTACAGCCCTCTCGCAGTGTCCGGAGCAAGTATGGTGGGTCTGACACACCGGTGTCAATGTGTTCTTTTTTCCATTTCCAGGAGTGTAATTACGTGTAAATAACAGTCCAGGTGGAACTACGGGGTGTTCAAAAAGTCTCTCCGCAGTGCCGTACGATTGTTAGCTGCGCGTGCCGTATGCCATAGTGAATATACCGAAATGAAACTCAGTGAAATACCAGTTATTAATTTATTGAATATTCATTTTTACTGACGCTGGCTGAGATAAACGAAACAGTGGAATGTTGGGAGAGTCCCCATGGGGGGAAGTAACCCAGACAGGCGAACAATCATACGGCACACGCGGCTAACAATCATACGGCACTGCGAGAGACGTTTTGAACACCCCATATCACAGTGTCCGTCAACAAATAAACGACTGTGGTGCCTCGCTTGAAGAAAATGACGAAGTGGAATCCTCACATAGGCTCATCCGTAGATAAAGCAGATGGTTCAAGGGTAAGATATTGGAAAAATGCAATCAGTCGAAACAGGAAACCGTTTACAAAACACTTACGCGACGCATCGTACGATACTACACAAGTGCGCGAGTCCCATAAGAAAGAGGACATTACACTAGACATTGAAGATACAAAAATGAGGACACAATTGTCATACGTTTGATGGGCAGTTCCAATTTACACTCTGGCTGTTGTAATATCGTTGTTATTTGCAACACGATCAGCTGATGATTGCTGGTAGGCATATTCAAGTGCGTACTCCTAATTCCTTAATTTACATCGTTATGCTTTGTGTGTGTGATTTTATAACAGCCAGAATGTAAAATGAAACTGCCCCTCAATAAATTTGTAGTTGTGGCATCCGAAATGAGAAAACTTACGTGGCATGTTTGTTTGACTCAAAAGAGCGTTACGGAAATGCTGAAAAATCTGACAATTGTCTGAAGATCGTCGTCTATCGCGACAAGGCTGCTTACCAAGTTCCAGCAACCACAATTAAGGGAGGAAACCTGGCATACACTTCAGAATTAGACAAATTACAGCGAGAACAGAAACGTTGAAACAGTTATTTTTCTCCATCTCTACAGGTGACCCGAAGGGGAAGAAATTCTAATACACGGTACTGCGGGAAGTACCCTTCACCATGCACACAACTGTGGTTTTCAGAACATGGATGTAAATATAAAAAATACATTGTGCAACGTTCGTAGAGTAACTGCAGCAGCTCATCGTCCAATTTTGTCTTTAATTAGGACCTGAGTTTAGTAAGCAGCGTCTTTCAAGTGGTCCCATAAGAAAAAAATCTAGTTGGGGATAAATTAGGAGACTGAGCAGGCGACGACGCCTTCAGGATGACTTTTCCGTGAAAAACACTGTCCTAAGAAAAAAAAAAACCTTGACACTGCGGTCACGTAGCCTGAAGAATTTTATGCTGTGTGCTGTATTTGCTCATCAGGTAAAGTGTTTAAAAACTGTTGCACCATCTGTATCCAGCGTTCGCTGTTCATTGCGTCATGAAAGAGTGTGATGGAGATTCTCCTGCCAGATACTGTACACCAAATTCTCATGTTTTGTGCAAGTAGAGGAGACACGTGCAGATAATATTGATCGCACGTAGCCCAAAGGCGTGAACTCTGTGCATTCATGGTGGAAACACTCCTTGTCAGACCACACCATTTATTAAGTTCTTTCCGTTCTGGCAAGAAATACGACATGAATCACTGACGTAAAGTTATACGCATCCTAATGTCGTCAGGCAACAGTATGAACTGTTGCTGCGTGACGATTTGTCCGCACAACCAACGGTGAGTTCAGGCGCTACAAGACCACCTGAGATTGAAAGAAGACGCGTAATGCACACCGATCCACTTTCCTTTCGGGTCGACTGTTTTCGGTTTAATCTGCCACATTTACAGTCTTCAGAAACTCGTCGTACAGCCACTTGTAGTGGACTTGTTTGGTGCATCCGTATCTAATACACTGGGTGACGATGAATTGTATTCTCAATAATGTGTAAGCCATTTCTTCCTCAATAACACAAGAAACATATCTACATAATAATAATCATTATACTATAAGGCTGCGTCACTTTCGGAACCCCAAGAAGGAATACAATGTATTTAAGCACAATACTTCATTACCCTGCTTAATTCCAACGCCTTTTGGAGCTGCCACTACACTTCAGTGACTACTTTGACGTTTTAGGGCGTTACATCTTCTTCAGTTTTTCGTCTAGCAGAAAATGAATGGCAAATTTGCAGTACGAACTCACCCTCATTACAGCAAATATAACTTGCCAGACTTCAGTATAGATCTCAAAATGTGCCTTTGAGAATTCTCAGGCGGAGATAATAATTTTTTTTTTAAATTTAAAAGATCAGTCAAATCTTTTGTGAAATGATTTCTCTAAAACGTTAGAAATTTAATAGATTAGAGAAATTTTCAAGCGCATTTGAATGATAGTCGAAATAGTGTACAGCTAATGAGGCATGTCAAATATTTCTCTAATCTATTTTATTTCTTACTTTTAGACAAAGCATATTTCAAAACGTTTTGCCGTTTCGCTCAACTGTTTTAGAGTTTCAAGTTTTGTTCAGAAAGCATGAAATATATTTAAATATGGATCGGTATTATATTATTATTAAGAGGGAGCTGAAAAGTTTCAATTTATGTTGTTTTATTTTGTCAACATGAAAGAAATAATGCCACAATTTCTACACCAAGTAACTTATGCGCAAAGTAGTTAGGCCTTGACGAGACGAACTTTGACACTTTTGACACTTTATTTACATGGATAGCAGCTAATTTACAAATATTTTTTATGCAGATCTAGATCTTAAGCTAGACAATTAGACACTACATTTGTCTATTTCCTTCTCTTCAAAACTTGGGCAAAAAAAATCGAGTATATAATTTCTAGGAGTTAGTTTTCGCCCCACTCAAACATTTGACCAAATAGGACGCAACATATTTTCCAACCTGTTGACATGCTGAATGACCAGCCAGTGCATACAAGAATTAATTTTTATTTTCAGCAATGTATGTGTCTGTACACAATAGGACAAAAGAATTAAAGCACATGTTTCCATCCTCTTTTTTCCCAGAGCTTCTACTCTCTCTCTCTGTCTGTTCTGTCTGTCTGTCTGTCTGTCTCTCTCTCTCTCTCTCTCTCTCTCTCTCTCTCTCTCTTTGTGTGTCCTTCCCTCCTTCACCCGCCTTCCCCCTAAACCTCACAATACTCGCTCTCACTTCTTCGCAATAGGTTACATCGTTTCACTTCGCATGTTCATAGACTGAAATATTATGATAATATTACTACATTAGCTGATCAAATGTACAATTTACATACTTATCAATGCAAGTAGAATAGAACTTTATTCGTTCGTTAATATCGACTGAGACGCCCTCATGAAGTTAGCAACTGTGTCGTTAACTTACCGCGAGATGACAAAATGAAGCGGATATGTGAAGAGCGTTAACTTCGACCTTGGAAATGTAGTCGTAGATTCGAGACACGTTGGACATGAACAGAAAAATAAAATATTGCGAGTGAAGACGGACTATTACTTGATAAACTGCATACGACGTGGAAGATACTGCCACGTAAAGCTCACGATGAAATTGTTAGCGATGACGCTGTTGTCCTAATATCTTTCATGTGTAGGGCTTTTATAAATGCCTCGACCGGTCATCATGCGTGGACCTCGTCCTCCTGAGCGACGCGGCGGCTTCCTGTTTTGGCGTTCCTGCCTGTTTTCGGCAGCACTTGTTACTCCCAACCCTGTGGGGTGGCTCAGCGGCTCCCCCCGTCAGAGGTTAGAGTCCTCCCTCGGGTATGGGTGTGTGTGTGTGTGTGTGTGTGTGTTGTCCATAGCGTACGTTAGTTTAAGTTGGATTAAATAGTGTGTAAGCTTAGGTACCGATGACCTAACCGGTTTGGTCTCATAAGATCTCACCAAAAATTGACAAAAATTTTAGATGGCGCAGTGACTGAGGCGACTGAACTCAAGCTGGTATTGCAATTCAAATCTAGTCAAGGAACAATGATTTTGATTTCAAAGTGTCTACGTTTTTCGTTTGCAGCTCATTTAATTTTGTCGTAAACCCTTCACACGGTATTTCGACAGCTTCTCTAATTGTCTTAGCCGGGTGGCGAGCGCAGAGTTCGTTGTTCGCTGTTTCGACAGCAATAGAACTGAACGGGTCACGATGCACGCCGCCCCAGCCATTCATTCCCGGTTCCGTAAAACAATAAAACAAACAGGCATAATGCTATGCCAAAACAAAAGTTATAAGTAAAGAAAATGTGTCCTGCCGCTTCCGCCGTACCAGTTCACTTAACACATCATACTTATCCTATTTTTGCAGTGTGGATAGATATTTTGAGACCAAATAAGGAAATAGACTCATTCTGCTCTTGAATAGCAGATGGCATCACGGAAAGTCGTATAACCCTCCGTGGACATCTAGAGACAATGAAAGAAGGTATATTAACAAAGAAGATCTTCAAATTCTTGGAAAACGAGAAACAGACTAAGAAAAAGGAAAGACAAAAATGGAAAAGAAGGACTTAGAGGAAATGCAGGTTGAGCAAGAGACTTTACTCGTTAGTAACAAATTCAGACGAGAAGTCAAGAAATCCAAAGCTTTTCAGGACGATAAAACAAACAGAAAACAACTCGAGTCAAATGGTTGCATGAAAGAGTCCATTCTGAGAGAAAGAGTTTTGGAGAAGGATGAAGGAAACTGTAATTATCTTGGCGTGCTTCCTAGTTGGCCTGAAACGAAATTAAAAAGTAATAATAAAACGTCACAAGAGGACCTTTCTCCAAGAAACAGCTTAGGAGCCACTTATCTATGAGCAGAGAGAGAGAGAGAGAGAGAGAGAGAGAGAGAGAGAGAGAGAGAGAACATTGATATGTTGACGTCGTGTCTCACACTTTACTAAAGCTTCTGTTCCCTGTTAACTAAATTATCCGTCACCCTACTGTACGTACAGGGTAGTCAGAAACAGACTGGAAAGCTTATAATGGCGTTGCAGCCGAGTTTGCGCTGGGAAGTAATCGTTAAGAAACAAACCTATACGTAGATCCCTTTTCGACTTGTTTGCCAGTGAAATTACGTATTTGTAGTTTACCAGGTCGCCACGCGCGCGAATTCAAGCAAACTGTCATCAAACGTGTTATTTGTTTGGTTTCTTCAAGCCGACCAAACATAGCTTTCACTCACATACTTCAAATTTATCACTTCCGAAAGAGGCACATTATAGTTGGTAATGAGCATTTGAACACGGGCCCACAGACGTCTGTGCATTGTCGCATTTTAGCGCGTGCAAGTGCTTGAATCTGCGCACCTGACGACCTGACTCGCCAACTTCAACGCAACGCAACTCGGAAACGGCACATCATATTGAATTGTTTTCTTAACAATTATTTCTCGACACAACCCCCACCTGCAACACTCTTACAAGCTTTTCGGACCGTTTCTGACCACCATCTACATTTTTGCAACTAAACTTCAAGGTCTACTACTTGTGAAAGATAATCTAAGGACCAAAAAACGTTTATATGCCGCTTATCGTGTGGATAGAGCACACCATTTGTATGCTGGTCAGAGTATAAGAATTGTTAAGCATTGCTTTATAGAACAAACGCTTCAAGCAGCGTCTAAATCAGATGTCGCCGAGCACTGCCTCACCTGTGAGCATGTAACGAAATACTAAGATATCAGCATTATGGTGCAGACGACGAACTTCTGGGACGGTATGCTGAACTACATAATTGAGATAAGACTTACGTATACTTAGTGCAGTTAATAGGGACAGGGGCTGCAGTTCAAATAAGGCGAGGGATCAGATATTCATTTTGCGTGTATAACGTGGGAAAAATGTAAAGGTTCTCTCTATTCATAGATGACATTATCTTACATTTTCTGACAAGTTTTTATGCTTTCTGATTTTATCTATGATGGATGCAAAGTCGTGGTTGTGCTAAATTTGAGAGCTAAAAAAATGTAGGCTCCAGATTCGCAGTGAAAAAGCACCAATTTTAACCGTTTGCCTTTATCATTGTCTTTACACAAAATTCCACATTGCATCGAAACCGTTGTAAAAAGATCATCCCCGTAAAAACCCCACAGGAGTGTGGTCATTGTATAAAGAAGACATATGCGCCAAAGAACAGCATAAATTTTGCGACACAAAACAATCATTTGCCATTACTTTTAGATACTATCGTACCGTCTTTTGCTCTACTAAATTCATACACTTCAGCAGCCACTGTAAAAACCTTAGAAGTCATAAACTTAAACCTGTTGCACTATAAAATATCAACATAACCTACACGTACGAATTATTCGATCTACTGCAGTTAGCGCTACATTTTATTTGGTGAGAATGTAATGAAAAATATATAAACCAGACGATGGACCGGCCATGGATTGCTGCTTCGCCGGTACCCTTGCCGGAATTTCACTGAACGATGACGAGACAGAGTTTTGCTCTAAAAATGTACACATAAAATACATTACAAATGCTTTGTGGAAGACATTGTCTCCTACAGGGTCACACACGGGAGACGGGCGGTTTTTAATGAAATAATACTCAGCTAACTTTAAAATTAATGCATGTTTATTTACACAAAATCAAAACTCATTATTTGCCATTTTAGTTAACAAAGTTATTTGTGATTAATAATGTCGTCAAGGTGATGTCCATTATTTCGAATGGAGGACTCAAGTCTCTTCCCAAATCCTCCATCACACGGACTAAAATCTCTGCAGGGATGGCAGCAATTTCTTGAATGATTGCAGTCTTCAACTCGTCCAAATATCGTGGTTTGTGGTTATAGGCAAAGTTCTTAAGGTACCCCCACAGAAAAAAGTCACATACTGACAAGTCGGGAGACTTGAGAGGCCAAGGAACATTGCCAAAACCTGAGATAATCCGGCCAGGAAACATGGGTCCAAGAACTGTCAGAAGTGTTTGCAGCGTGTGATCCTGCTGGAACCAAACGCGTTTTAAAAGGGATTCGTCGGCTTCTTAGTTCTGCTTTCAAGATTGTTTCAAGCATACAAATGTAACGAACCGAATTGACAGTAACTGTGGCCCCGTTCTCTTCAAAAAAATAAGGTCCAATAGTGCCAACAGAGCCAAGAGCACACCAGACTGTTACTTTTTTGGAGTGTAGAGGACGCTGGTGGATAAGGTGTGGATGCTCTGGAGCCCAGTAACGTAGGTTTTCAGAATGAGATTTTCACTCTGCAACGTAGGGTTTGCTTGTTCACAGTCCCATTTAAATGAAAATGAACTTCATCGCTCATCAATAAAATTTCATTTTCATTCGATCCCAAAATAACTTGTATTCTGTAAGCGAACTCTTCTCATACAGCAAAATCAGTTTCCTTAAGTTGTTGGACAATGAGCATTTTGTAGGGATGGAATATTAATTCCTTATGCAAAATTCGTCCAACCGATTCACGATTGATTCGTAACTCACTAGCATGACGTCCAGCTGACCGTCCTGGGCTTCTGACTGCCGCTTGCCTTACCCTTTCAACATTTTCTGTTGTCGTTACTCTGCATTTCGGGTCAGGATGCTTCTTATCCAGCATGTTTCCAATTGATCTGAAGTTTTACACCCATCTGAGGATTGTGTTACCGCTCGGAACAGCTCCATGTCGACCGACATTAAACCGCGCACGAAACAATCGCTGCGTAGCAATAATAGATTCACCACTTTTCACGAAACTGTCATAGACAAACACTCGACGTTGCAAGTCCCACTGCTCCATAGTGACTGAGTAAATGAAATGGCGTCTTGTGTTGATCAGAACTATCCCCATCACGACCATCTCCCACCACCGCGCCCTCAGTACTACGCAGTTCAAAGCCATCCGTCTTCCGTGTGTCACCCTGTATAAAGGAGAAATCTGAGGCTGAGCATATGATCAATAGCACGAGCAGATTCCATTCGAAAATATGCTGCAAAATCGAATGTAAGACAGAAAACATTATACTTTTTGTGAATGGAAGCGTTACGAAACGTGGTGGGTAAACACAAGAGTGGCAATTTCCTCAAGATACCCACTACAGATAAGACGGCTGCTAACACGTCGCGACATCCAGCACAACACAAAGTCACCTGTGTCACTTCAGTCCAGCACCGCTACGTCAGACTAATGACTTTTATTTAGAGAAGCAGGCTAATAAATTTTGCTAGATGAATGAGAGGGTGTTGATAACAATATTATCCATTTCTACGTATGTGAACGGTGCTTATATTCGATCCTTGTAGCATAGTATCATACAGTATACTATAGAGCAACCTTAGCATGACACAACAATGCATTTCAAAATTAAAGGCTTTTCTCTTACGGCTGTTAAAATCTTAGGAAAATTACAAATTTTATTTGGGGAAAAGGAACAGAAATAATTTTGATGTTCTGAATAACTTAGAACTGCTTTTCATGAAGGTAAATATGAAAATTTTCTGAATATGCAAACGGAACTTAGCAATTGTTGTAGCTTCACTTCGTCGACAACATTTGTGTTGACAACGAACTCCGAAGTGCCATTGATGTCAGTGTAAAAAGGGACGCTAGTCTCAAACAAACATTAGGCAGCAGACTTACAAGCACAGCTACTGAAATTATTACAGTTCGATTTCCAATACATACAATTATTCAGAGACTCACAACATACACCTTCAAGAGTTCGTTGTGCTCTGTTCTTAGCCTGTGACGGTCCTGCTCTGAGGCTGAGTTCAGTAGGTGCACACCAGTCTTCTATCTATGCGGCGCCGTGCAGCTGTGATGAACTAGAGCGGCAGTGGTGACGGCAACTGGAACTAGAACTGGCTCTCACTGGAACATACTCTGGAACACAGTCTTCCTGTTAAGGTAGCAGATTACAGGTCACAGAAGAATGACGAGCTTTCCTGCAGGTGAAGCGCCAGTGCGCTATTCCCTCGTTGTGATAATGTAAAGTGAACCACTACTTATTTTGCGAATAGAATACTCCAATACTCCGTCCGTCTCGTCTGGTGTAGGCAGCAATTTCTGACGGGTCTTTATATTCAATAATAAAAATAACCGAGGGCTATCAGACTAAGTTTTAAACAAACTAAGTGTGCGTTCGGAGTATGTGACTAATGATTAATCCAAATGTAAGAGTTCATTCCTAAAGAGTTCGTACCATACAAGTTCATAAGCAGTAGCTTCTTTAATAACTATTTTCCACAGAGAAGTACTTGTTTATTTCAATCGTCAAGCGAAGGGTTGATATTTTCCACATATAGTTGATTAATTATTATCAAATCTAAGGAGGTTTCTATTGTCTACTCGAATGAAAGCTGTAAATATACAACAAGGCGTTTATTACAACTTAAAGCGAACATTACATTGCGTCTTTCATAATCAATAGCAGAACAAGAGGGCGTCATTTCAGATCAGTCGTGATATGTCTCGTAAAATTCCGGCGATGACAAAGAGTTAACATAAAGATCAGAATTATACGTTCCATGAGTACTTCACGTGCACGGCAAAGATTGCCATGACAGCACACAGCTCATTACGCTTGTATAAATACAGTATTAACTTTTCCGTAATAGGACAAAATGCATTACAGAAGGGGCCCTTCCCTGTTGAATTGGTCTCTATTGAAGATGGTGACTGTGGTATCATCTGGCTGCTGCGAAGAATGTTTACTCCCACAACCAGTATGTGACCAGGTCCTGTATGAGCCGGTTTGCCTGTGAAGGTGCAGAGAGTGACTTATATTCTGGTGCCCAAAGATACAAGTTCCGCACTATGTGTCCCGCTTGATGCGTCACGTGAAACATAGTTCCGATCTGATAGCTACCTCTTGAGGAGGACACTACTAGAATCTGCTGGCGACCTCGCAGCGCCTGCCGGGCCGGCCATTCTGCGTAGCTCGCAATGTTTGAGGGAAATTTTGTTTGCTGGAGTTCCGACTCAGGGTCACAACAGCAATGATGGATTTTTAAAATGGCTTTATAGACCTTTTTCAACGCCAGTACCCGCCAGGGTAGCCGAGAGCGCTAACGCGCTGCTTCCTGGACTCGGGTAGGCGCACCAGCCCCGGATCGAATCCGTCCGGCGGATTAACGACGAGGGCTGATGTGCCGGCCAGCCTGGATGTGGTTTTTAGGCGGTTTTCCACATCCCAATAGGTGAATACCGGGATGGTCCCCCTGTTCCGCCTCAGTTACACGGCTCGCAGACATCTGAACACGTTCGCACTATTCTATGGATTACACTCAATGCAGACAGCTGGGTTACAATAATTCCATCCTAGGGGTTACAGAGTGGTGGCAAGAAGGGCATCTGGCCACCCCTTCAACATTAACATGCCAAATCCGATTAACGATGGCTGATCCTGCGTAACTGCGGGACAAGGCTCAAGCGATAGAATAGAATATATAGAATAGATAGACCTTTTTCAACGCTAATATAAAATGTAGCATGAAAGTGCCCTTAAGTACTTCACATATGTGTAAGCACACCAGATAAAAAAAAATTTGTCACTCGAAGCAGACATCACGTTTATCCCGTTTTAACCGCCTCTGGCGTTGATAATGGCCTGAGTTCGAAAAGGGAGAGAGTCTAACTGTTTCTTCAGGTAAGTGATACCCAGGTGAATCCAGTCATTGATGGTAAGACACCGTAAGGCTACCAGACTGCGCGTTTGTTGATAGCTACGTCTCACCCATTGTTACTAACAGTTTCAGAGATTTTCTGTGGTATTGAGATCTGTTGATTCAGCTGGTCATTCGAGGTGTGACATGGTGGGCAAGTGTTCGTTAAACCAGGACTACTTCCAAGAAACCCTGTGCACACAGTTCTCGGAGGAAGGGACTGCCCACAGCGTACTCGTGATGGAGATGCAGAGGGATGGAGAACGATTGCTGACGCAGGACCTCGAATTCAACATCCCGGTTCACGTTCACGGTAACCTGAATGACTGGCCCAAGTCATGGTACGACAAATACCTCCAAAACACAACAGAACCACTTCCCACCTGAACTACAAAGGGTGGAAAAAAATATGAAAACATCAAAAACCAGGTCTAAAACTGTGTAGGAAACTCGTTAGCATTCACCACAACTTCCAGTCGTCTCGGAATGGATAAATATAGGTTCTGTACAGTTTTGAGGGAAATTTTACACCATTCTTCCTGCAAAATAGTGGCAAGCTGAGATAAACATAATGGGGGTGGATAGCGATCATGCACCCTTCTCTCCAAAGTAGATCACATAGGCTCAATAATTTTGAGGTCTAATGACTGTGGTGGCCAAGAGAGATTTGAAAATTCATCCTCGTGCTTTCAAAACCAGTCCAGAACTGTGAGAGCTGTGTGAACAGGTACCCTGACGTCTTGGAACACGGCATCACACTTGAGGAACAAGGTTTGTGCCATAGGATGGACGTAATCAATCAAAATGGTCACTTAATCCGTGGCAGTAATGCGACCTTTCAGAGTAACCATGGGGGTCATAAAATACCGTGATACGGCCACCCAAATCATCACAGAATACCCACCACGTTTCACTCTTGTGACGTAAACTCACCCAGAAGTTGGAAACGGTGTACAACAATACTCATCCGACAAAATTACTTTCTTCCATTGCTCCATAGCCCAGGTTTAATGGCTTCGGCGCCAGGTTTGCCTGTTACGGGCATTTTGGAATTCCAGCTCATTACAAAATTCCCAGCTAACGGAGGTCCCTTCGTGGTGTTTTGGGGAGGACAGAGTTCGAATGTACGACACTCAATTCTGTAGTAACTTTTGTAGCTGTCGTCGTCTTGCTTTTCTTCACAATCCTCTTCATTGACCGTCTGTCTTGATCACTCAACACACAGTTTCGTCAGCGTTGTGTCTTAGTGGATAATGTTTATCTTTTTTCCCTGTATCTGGTTTAAATCTTTGGTACGGTACAAACCAACGATGTGGGTTTGCTCTGTGGTGACCCATCAGTACTACCAAAACTCTTCAAGACTTCGATTGATGCTACAGTAGGTCTGCTCTGTGGTGACCCACCAGTTCTACCAATATTCTTCAAGACTTCGACTGATACTTCTGTGGATCTGCCCTACTGCGGCTCATTACCAATCTTACGATACTAACTGAAATCTTCATGTCAAGAGTCAGCACTTTGTTTCCGTGGGGAGGAAACCACTACATCTTGAAGACTGCATGGTTGTCCACTACTTACTTGTGCACTTTCATATACTGCTCAATCTTTGTGCGTAAAACTAGCGCAGACTTCTCTTCTGATGAATTATTAGGACTGTCTTTAGGGACTTGAGAAGAATTTTTACTTTATTGACCAACGGCATGTTACTTGACCTTTGTGTGCATCTTCTCTATTTGATATTATTAATATAAAAATTTTACCAACTTAGTCTTGGCCACTGCCCAAAAGACTTTGTAAAACTTTTTGAGTGGAGCAGGGGAGTTATGTAAGTAGCCTGTTTGCAAGTTGGCAGCGCTATAGACTGTGTTAATATCGCTGACAGGGCTCTGCGCCCTCGGCATGAGATTCTGTGGTTGGACGGACTAGCAGTTCGCGAGAGGATGGAGAAGTATTTGGACATGTTTTTCTTAGTGGAGACTCTGTGTTGGTAGGACACGCAATGTAAAGTGAGATGAAATTTCTTATTAGAAAAGATGCAAGGAAAGGTATGATAATGGATGTATGGTTTATAATGTTTCGGTAGTAGAGTTATTGACAACTATATAATTTTTGGAACTGGATGTCATATGAATAAGATAAAATTTTCTAAATACATTGTTTGCTTTTCAACAAAATCTTTCTTTTGCTAACCATATGTCCCCTAGCAGTTAGAGTCTATAGTAGTTAGAATCCTTTTAATTAGTTAGCTGTTGTTGCTACTTGCTGTAATTGCTGTAGTTCGTGTTATGAACATTTTCTGTGAGATAAGTGACTTATGAAAAAGAATGGGGTTTCCACTATCGGAGTTCGTGATTGAAATGAGTTTAGCCAAGTAACAGAGTTTGAGGTAGTTTCATATTTCTTTAATTTCATATTTTTTTGGATATGTATTATTGTTAGGATTTCTTGCAACCCAGGGCTATTCTTTTGTATTAATTATTGAAAGTAATGTTGTCAATGTTTGGGTTTGTATATTGTGTGTAATAAATGAATAGGTTAAGTCTTAGTTGCCTTTGTCAGGGAAAATTCTGTTGGTCAGTGCTCAAATAAAAAAATAATTAAATATTTAGTTTCAGATGAAAGCGATGATGTTTTCAAAAGTTTGTTTACATCGTTTAAAATCGTTGTGAGGCACAACAGTTAAATCCACATTGTCTCACATCTTGTTTTGGTTGTAGACACCACAACCCCACGGAATTTTCATCATTTGGAAGACCAAAAAGTAAAAGCTAATGTAAAATGCACCTAAACGTGAATAAGCCGTCTGATGATGAACCTGTCGATCCGAAACCGTAAACGGGTCTATTTAAATAAATAAGTAGCATTATAAAAAGTGACTGCTTGCTGTTATCTTCTGTGTAAGAGTCAGCCTGTAATTTGTACACAGCCACGGGCTCAGAATATCAGTTTCAGACAAAATAGAATTATGTAGAGATTGTATGAAATCAGGAACAACTATTTCCAATAAAGCTGTATTGAGGGAAAAATAGGAAACGGAACAAGTGTTCCGATCATAACGTTAGCATATCCATTTTTCAAAAAGATTAATTGATTTTAGAGGACAATATCATATACTGAAGGGCGTCAAACTTAGAGCGAATTTTAACTTATGCACTGAAACTAGAAGTTAACCATGACTAACTTATGAGTTCTTAGTTTATGTCGTTGCCGGTAGGCGTCTCCCTGGTGCAGCTAGACCTCTCCCCAGCCCCCCACTCTTCCTCCGCCCTTGCATAATATTTGGCACTAGTGCACCCGGCAGTGTTTTGCAATTGCTAAATATGTATGAGAACTGGATGTACGTCCTAATATCCGTCTCCCCATGTCTCTGTCCATCTCCTCCCTCCTCTCTCTGTGCTCATTTCCTCATCCCTATCGACCAACCTCCTCTTCTCCCCCCCCCCCCCCCCCAGCCGCCTCTCTGTTTATTGATGTTGCAAAGGAAACCTTGACAGGAAACTAAAGGCGTTTAAAATGAATGGGTGAATCGGTTGTGATCATTGGTACATGGGGAATGAGAGAGACCTTTCCAGTTACTGGATATGTGAGGACAGGAACTTCAACGACAGTATTTCGCATGGTTTTAATATGCGAACGGGTAGCATTACAAAGTTTCGGACGAGTCAGATTCCATGGTAGTATTCTAATCATAGGCCGTAAATAGAGCTTTGCGGTTTTCTGTTAAAACCGACTGCGAGGAATAAAATGAAACTGCACATTGTTGCGAGTACAGTTTTTGTATAATGAGAACTAATAAATATAGGAGAAACAATTTGTCTAATGACTTAAATGCCCAGATATCATAGTGAAATTTGACTACGAGAAACAAAACTAAAACACACATTTTCATTGCACAGCATTTTTTTTCTCGCGGTCGGTTTCAACAGGAAGCCTGCACAATGTTGTATAAAAAACTCTATAGTCTGTGTCCGTATGAGTGTCTATTGTTGCACAAAAGTTTGAATAAAAATCGATCAAGAAATTATCGAGATTTTTTCCAACAACGTTTGCCTATTATATCTTATGTAGATTTAAAGCTCCGTATATTTGAAAATATATAATCCGTGGCCTTCCAGCTTTCATTAGAGTGTGGTGTGTAAATTTGAAGTAAATAGAAGACTAGTCGATATTTTTGCTAACATTTATTCCTTGTATATTACTTATATATTTAAATACAGTATATATTTCAAATTTGCAGCCTCTGTTCATCCGATCGTTTAGTTAAGTCTCATGTAAAAATAAATCAGTCAGAAACTTTTAGAGATTTTTGGTAACAACGTTAAATGTCGCCATTTCTTTATATAATGGTATAGACACATCTACATATTTAAAGAGTATGTGGCCAATGTTCGTCCTAACGTTTATTAGAGTACTGTGTGAAAATTTGAAGTAAATCGATAAAGGTGACTTTTGCTAACTATGTTTCCTCTTTACGTAATGTATAGATAGTCATATACCGTGTGCGGTTATAAACATGAAGGCTACGCCCGATCGAATTTTTATTAGAGTACTGTGTAAAAATTTGAAACAAATTGGTCAAGAACATTTCGAGATTCTTTGGTAACAACTTTTCCCCTTTATATAGTCTATAGATATTTATATACCACATATATTAAGAATACGCTGCCTAGAACCGTCTGAACGTTTTCGAAAGTATTCTGTAAAAATTAAAAAAAAATGTGCCGAGAACTTTTCGAGATTTTTTTAAAACAACTTTTCTCTTTTGTACAGTATATATTTATGTAATACATATATTAAAAAGATGTAAAATATTCGTCTGAAAGTTTATTAGAGTATTGAAGTAAATCGGTGTAGAACTTTTCGAGTTTTTTTCTAACTACCTTTTTCCACTTACAGTGTATCTATATACTTATATACCATACATATTTAAAAATTGTGTAGCCCATATCTCTCGAAACGTTTATCAGAGCATCGTGTAAAAATTTAGAGAAATCGGTCAAGAGGTTTCCAAGATCTCTGGTGACAACATTCTACGTCTGCATCCGCATACATACCCTGCAACCCATCGTATGGTGCGTGGCTTAGGGTTCCCTGTACCTCTACTAGTCATTTCATTTCCTGTTCCACTCGCAAATAGAGCGAGGGATAATGACGTTCTGTATGCGTCCGTACGAGCCCTAATCTTCTAATCGTTTCTTCGTAGTCGTAACAAATGTAGGAACTCGCCTCTGAATTGCTTCGAAGTCTCCTTTACTCGGTCCTGGCGCGGATCCCAAACACTCGAACAGTATTCAACAACGACTCGCACTAGTGTCCTACATGCAGTCTCCTTTACACTTATCAAACTTTCCTAAAATTCTCCCAATAAAGCGAAGTCGACCATTCGCATTCCCTGCTACAATCCTGACATGCTCATTTCATATTATATAGCTTTGCAACGGTACGCCTAGAGATTTAGTCTGCGAGACTGTGTCAAGCACCACACTACTAATGCTGTACTCGAACATTATGGGTTTGTTTTTCCTGTTGATCTCCACTGACTCATATTTTCTACATTTAGAACATGGTGCCATTCATCACACCACCTACAAATTTAGTCTACATCTACATCTACATCTACACAGATACTATGCAAATCACATTTAAGTGCCTGGCAGAGGGTTCATCGAACCACCTTCACAGTTCTCTATTATTCCAATCTCGTATAGCGCGCAGAAAGAATGAACACGTATATCTTCCCGTACGAGCTCTGATTTCCCTTATTTTATTGTGGTGAACGTTCCTCGCTATGTAGGTCGGTGTCAACAAAATGTTTTCGCATTCGGAGGTGAAAGTTGGTGATTGGAATTTCGTGAGAAATTCCGTCGCAACGAAAAACGCCTTTCTTTTAATGATATCCAGCCCAAATTTTATATCATTTCTGTGAGACTCTCTTCCATATTTCGCGATAATTCAAAACGTGCTGCCTTTCTTTCAACTTTTTCGATGTACTCCGTCAATCCTGTCTGGTAAGGATCCCACACCGCGCAGCAGTATTCTAAAAGAGGACGGACAAGCGTAGTGTAGGCAGTCTCCTTAGTACGTCTGTTACATTTTCTAAGTGTCCTGCCAATAAAACACAGCCTTTGGTTAACCTCCCCCACAAAATTTTCTATGTTTTCCTTCCACTTTAAGTTGTTCGTAATCGTAAACCCAGGTATTTAGTTGAATTTACGACTTTCAGATTAGACTGATTTATCGCGTAACCGAAGTTTAACGAGTTCCTTTTAGCACTCGTGTGGATGACCTCACACTTTTCGCACCATTCAGATATTTTTTTCTAAAACGTTCTGCAGTTTGTTTTGATCTTCTGATGACTTTATTAGTCGATAAACGACAGCGTTATCTGCAAACAACCGAAGACGGCTGCTCAGATTGTCTCCCAAATCGTTTATATAGCACTACATTGGGGAACGCCAGAAATCATTTCTATTTTACTCGATAACTTTCCGTCAATTACTACGAACTGTGACCTCTCTGACAGGAAATCAGAAATCCAGTCACATAACTGAGACGATATTCCATAAGCACGTAATTTCACTACGACCCGCTTGTGTGGTACGGTGCAAAAGCCTTCCCGAAATCCAGAAATATGGAATCGATCTGAAATCCCTTCGATGTTTTCTAAACCCATGTTGACTGTGTGTCAATAGACAGTTTTCTTCGAGGTAATTCATAATTGTCGAACACAATATATGTTCTAAAATCCTACTGCATATCGACGTTCACGATATGGGTCTGTAATTTAGTCGATTACTCATACTACCTTTCTTGAATATTGGTGTGACCCGTGCAACTTTACAGTCATTTTCCACCCTGCTACATTCACTCAACGTCGACACGCTCCCATAAACCACAGCATCATCAGAAAACAGCCGCAGACTCTTATCCTGTCCACAAGATCATTTATCTACATAGAAAATAATAGCGGTCCTGTTACACTTTCCTGGAGCACTTCGGAGGGTACGCTTATCTCTGATGAACACTCACTGTAGAAGACAACGTACTGAGTTCTGTTACTTTAGAAGTCGTCGAGCCACTCACATATCTGCGAGCGTATTCCATATACTTGTATCTTTTTTAACAGTCGACAGTGTGGCACTGTGTCAAATACTTTACGGAAATATAGGAATATTTAATCTGTTGCTCTACATGAAGAGGTCACAGAATATACTGTGAGAAAAAGGCAAGCTGACTTTCGCACGAGAGATACTTTCTAAAACCGTACTTGTTTGTGAACAGAAGCTGTTCCCTCTCAAGGAACATTAAACTATGACCTGTCTTCATGTAGAAGTATGGATATGTAAAAAAAATATATAGCGTATGTGTATCCGAACGTTTATTACAGTATCGTGTAAAAATCTGAAGTAAATTGGTAAAGAACTTCCGAGATTTTTGCTAAAAAGTCTCCCTTTTATGTTTATTTATCGTGTCAAAAGTACAGAAATATAAAAAAATTATTTGAGTGTTGACATAATTTTACACAAAAGAAGACCAAAAATTGGGCACTTCAAGTGCACTTGGTGTAGCTCTCATAAGGTCTTGCATGGTGCAGGTGGTTGGTGATGAGGAACACTGAAGGAAATGGCTGTTAGTCTGCTCAACGCCACGCTGGCAAAGAACTGAGTCCACAGAGAAACCCCAAGTCCGCAGATTGGTCTTGCATCTCGGTGTGTTTGATCGTAATCTATTGAAAGACCTCCATATTGACCACTTCTCCGAATGTCCAGGGGGAAGTTCTTCCTTTGGAGCCATCCATTCTTCCAAATACCGGCATTTCTCCCGCCATCGCGAGATCCTTGCCGTATGTGGATTCTCGATGAGAGCCTCAGTAGTTGTTAAGAAGCTCTTTCTTGATTTCAGCCTAGGATGTGCGGGCTGACGACCATATAGTAGATGGGCTTACTTCGTTGTGGCCTTACTTTTCTCATATCACGCAGCTACCGCACGTCTGATTTCAGGAGGAGATATGCCAGCGAGGCAATGGAGTTTGTGCACAGGAGTAGGTCTCAAGCAACCCGTGATAATCCGGCAAGTCTCATTTAGAGCCACATCTACGTTTCTGGCATGACTGGACTTGTACCGTACCGAACATGCATTTCAGCAGAGGAATAACATAGAGAAAGTGCGCTTGAGCGCACAGCGCATGGATTATCACCCCGTGATGTACCTGTCAATTTTCGCACTATGTTATTTCTGGCTGCCACTTTCTGTTTGGTGTTTAGGCAATGCTTTTTGTATGTTAGCGCACGATGCAGAGTTACTCCAAGATATCTGGGAGTAGGATTATGTTCGAGCACGATGCCTCCAAAGAATATTTATTTAAGAATCTATTTGCCTGTTTATTCTTCAGGTGGAAAGCGCAGGTCTGAGTATGATAGGATTAGGTTTCAAGTAATTCTCATGATAGTGAACAGTGAATTCTTCCAAAGATTTTGATAGCCTTCGAGTTCCTTCAAGGATAGGTTGATCGTTGGTATAGATTTTGAATAATAGTGGCGCACGCACGCTGCCTTGTGGTAGCCCATTTTTCCGAGTTCTACATCTACTTTTCTTACCCTGAAATTCCACAAAAATTCTGGGGCTCTGGAGAAGGTTTCTAATATTGCACATGAGTGTGAAGCCTTCAGTTATATCATAAACTTTATTCAGAAGGAGCCGATGGTTGATCGTATCGTAAGCAGCGGATAGATCGATAAAGCCTGTATATACAGGGTTATTACAAATGATTGAAGCGATTTCACAGCTCTACAATAACTTTATTATTTGAGATATTTTCACAATGCTTTGCACACACATACAAAAACTCAAAAAGTTTTTTTAGGCATCCACAAATGTTCGATATGTGCCCCTTTAGTGATTCGGCAGACATCAAGCCGATAATCAAGTTCCTCCCACACTCGGCGCAGCATGTCCCCATCAATGAGTTCGAAAGCATCGTTGATGCGAGCTCGCAGTTCTGGCACATTTCTTGGTAGAGGAGGTTTAAACACTGAATCTTTCACATAACCCCACAGAAAGAAATCGCATGGGGTTAAGTCGGGAGAGCGTGGAGGCCATGACATGAATTGCTGATCATGATCTCCACCACGACCGATCCATCAGTTTTCCAATCTCCTATTTAAGAAATGCTGAACATCATGATGGAAGTGCGGTGGAGCACCATCCTGTTGAAAGAGGAAGTCGGCGCTGTCAGTCTCCAGTTGTGGCATGAGCCAATTTTCCAGCATGTCCAGATACACGTGTCCTGTAACGTTTTTTTCGCAGAGGAAAAGGGGGCCGTAAACTTTAAACCGTGAGATTGCACAAAACACGATAACTTTTGGTGAATTGCGAATTTGCTGCACGAATGCGTGAGGATTCTCTACCGCCCAAATTCGCACATTGTGTCTGTTCCCTTCACCATTAAGAAAAAATGTTGCTTCATCACTGAAAACAAGTTTCGCACTGAACGCATCCTCTTCCATGAGCTGTTGCAACCGCGCCGAAAATTCAAAGCGTTTGACTTTGTCATCGGGTGTCAGGGCTTGTAGCAATTGTAAACGGTAAGGCTTCTGCTTTAGCCTTTTCCGTAAGATTTTCCAAACCGTCTGCTGTGGTACGTTTAGCTCCCTGCTTGCTTTATTCGTCGACTTCCGCGGGCTACGCGTGAAACTTGCCCGCACGCGTTCAATCGTTTCTTCGCTCACTGCAGGCCGACCCGTTGATTTCCCCTTACAGAGGAATCCAGAAGCTTTAAACTGCGCATACCATCGCCGAATGGAGTTATCAGTTGGTGGATCTTTGTTGAACTTCGTCCTGAAGTGTCGTTGCACTGTTATGACTGACTGATGTGAGTGCATTTCAAGCACGACATACGCTTTCTCGGCTGCTGTCGCCATTTTGTCTCACTGCGCTCTCGAGCGCTCTGGCGGCAGAAACCTGAAGTGCGGCTTCAGCCGAACAAAACTTTATGAGTTTTTCTACGTATCTGTAGTGTTTCGTGACCATATGTCAATGAATGGAGCTACAGTGAATTTATGAAATCGCTTCAATCATTTGTAATAGCCCTGTATTTATGTACCATATATGTTTGTATAGAGTAGCATGGAGAGCTGCATCAAACCAGTCTCAGGACTGAAGACCACAACAACATATGTTTGTAATATGTATAGCCTGCGGGAATTACAGTGTTTATTAGAGTAACACATAAAAATCTGAAGTAAATCGATCAATAACGTGTCGAAATTTTTGTTGACAACATTAAACTACGATTTGTCTTTGTATATTAGTATAGACATGGAAAAATATACTGCTCTGCAAAACTTAAGGACGAGGCACATAAAATAACGTAATATATTAACAACTCGATGGAATGAATGAAACTGCAGGAGCTTGTTGCCAGACGTTTCCCAGTCGTCAACAGAAAGAAGGAAGTCACATGGCGTTAGAGCAGCGTCGTTATAGCACGAAATTTGGTCCACCTCGAAATAGAGATAATTGAAGGAACGGGAAAAGCCCATATGCCAATTAGCAAGCAAATGCAGTGTACTGTGATGGTTTTCTTCGTTACAATATGGCCCGAGACAACATTTGGATTACTTCACACCGGAAAGAATCATCGGGGAACAGGAAAAGGACGAAGTGTGAAGAGTGAAGCCAAGGAGTTTGGTATTGCTCACAGAATAACTGCTATCGACAGGGAATGTCAAATTGATTCCATATTTTTAGATTTCCAGAAGGCTTTCGACACTGTTCCTCACAAGCGTCTTCTGACCAAACTGCGTGCCTACGGAGTATCGCCTCAGTTGTGCGACTGGATTCGTGATTTCCTGTCAGAAAGGTCCCAGTTCGTAGTAATAGACGGAAAGTCATCCAAAAAACAGAAGTAATATCCGGCGTTCCCCAAGGAGGTGTTATAGGCCCTCTATTGTTCCTGATCTATATTAATGACATAGAAGACAATCTGAGTAGCCGTCTTAGATTGTTTGCAGATGATGCTGTCATTTACGGTCTTGTAAAGTCATCAGATGATCAAAAGGACTTGCAAAATGATTTAGATAAGATATCTGTATGGTGTGAAAAGTGGCAATTGACCCTGAATAAAGAAAAGTGTGAAGTTATTCGCATGAGTACTAAAAGAAATCAGCTAAATTTCAATTACGCGATAAGTCACACAAATCTGACGGCTGTAAATTCAACTAAATACTTAGGGATTACAATTACAAATAACCTAAATTGGAACGATCACATAGATAATATTGTAGGTAGAGCAAACCAGAGAGTGCGATTCATTGGCAGAACACTTAGAAGGTGCAACAGGTCTATCAAAAAGACTGCTTACACTACACTTGTCCGCACTATCCCGGAATACTGCTGTGCGGTGTGGGATCCGCGTCAGGTGTGACTGACGGAAGAGATCGAAAAGTACAAAGAATGGCAGCCCGTTTTGTATTATAGCGAAATACGGGAGATAGTGTCACAGACATGATACGTGAATTGAAGTGGCAATCATTTAAACAAAGGCGTTTTTCTTTGCGACGGGATCTTCTCATGAAATTTCAATCATCAGTTTTCTCCTCCGACTGCGAAAACATTCTGTTGGCACCCACCTACATAAGGAAAAATGATCATCAGGATAAAATAAGAGAAATCAGGGCTGGCACAGAAAAATTTAAGTGCTCGATTTTCCCGTGTGCTGTTCTAGAGTGGAACGGTAGAGAGACAGCATGAAGGTGGTTCATTGAACCCTCTGCCAGGCACTTTATTGTGAATAGCAGAGTAATCACGCAGATGTAGACGAATTATTTCACGTGGAAGGGGAACGTTCTGTCCAAAGGGGAGAAGGTGGTCGACCACGCTCAACTACAGCGAAAGTTGACCGTTACGTTGCGTTACAGGAAAGAAGGGTTCCATGTCAAACAGCGAGTGCTCTGTTTGCCCGATAGCCAGTACGTTGCGTTCCAAACACGCTCCAGGACTGTGATTTGTGCGAAGGACGCGCGGACTGGATCAACGAAGAGTGGGCTCTTCTCGGAGTAAGAGCAGATTCAGTCTAAGCAGTAATTCTGGATGTTTCGTCATATTGCTGGAGGTTGGAACACGTAACTCACCCAGAGACATAGTCTACCACGATTTTTTTTGGTGGTTCAGGTTTGAAAGCGGCACACTCACCGGTCAACGTTATTGTGAGATTGCATTCTTTCCCCACTCGCTCCTTACTAGGAGTGCGTTAGGCCCTGACTTCAGTTTTATGGATGACAATGCGCGACTGCATCGAACGCCCCCAGTGGAGGAACTCTTGGAACGAGAGTGTATTAGACGAATGGACTGGTCTGCCCTTTCCCCCGACTTAAATTCCAGTGAGCACACCCACATGCACCAACAACCATCCGAAGTTGTCGACCACGCTGTTGGAAGAAGGGCTGCCTACCAACTTTGTGGCCAACATGGGAGGACGTTGCAGAGCGTGCTTTACCGTCCGTGGTGATTACACACCCTACTAAAAACCATCTGCCTCCTTTTTCAAGGTCCAAGACACCATAATAAATTACGATGACTTCAGTGTAACCCTTGTTTTTGGACAAAAGTGTCAATACATTTCGTCTCATTGCATATTTCTTTCAGTTACACTATATCAGCTCTTTCTGTATGTTATTCAATTTTCATCGAGCTACACTATGCAATCAAAAGTATCAGGACAACCCACCAAAACATACGTTTTTCATATTAGGTGCATTGTGCTGCCACCTACTGCCAGGTACTCTATATCAGCGACCTCAGTAGTCATTAGACATAGGAAGAGAGCAGAACGGGGTGCTCCACGGAAATCGCTAACTTCGAATGTGGTCAGTTGATTGGGTGTCACTTGTGTCATACGTTTGTACGCAACATTTTCACACTCCTAAAGATCCCTATGTCCACTGTTTCCGATGTGATAGTGAAGCGGAAACGTGAAGGGACACGTACGGCACAAAATCGTACAGGCCGACCTCGTTTGTTGACTGACAGAGACCGCCGACAGTTGAAGAGGGTCGTAATGTGTAATAGACAGACATGCATCCAGACCATCACACAGGAATTCCAAACTGCACCAGGAACCACTGCAAATACTATGACAGTTAGGCGGGAGGTGAGAAAACTTGGATTGCATGGTCAAGAGGCTGTTCATAAGCCACACATAGGGCTGGTAAATGCTAAACGACGCCTCACTTGGTGTAAGGAGCAAAAACATTGAGCGATTGAACAGTGGAAAAACGTTGTGTGGAGTGACGAATCACGGTACAAAATGTGGCGATCCGATGGTAGGGTGAGGATATGGTGAGTGCCCGGTGAACAACATTTGTCAGCATGTGTAATGTCAACAGTAAAATTCGGAGGCGGTGGTGTCATGGTGCGGTCGTGTTTGTCATGGAGGGGCCTGAACTCCTTGTTTTTTTTGCGTGGCACTATCAGAGAACAGGCCTACATTGATGTTTTAACCACCTTCTTGCTTTCCACTGTTGAAGAACATTTCGGGGATGGTGATTGCATCTGTCAACAAGATCGAGCACCTGTTCATAATGCACGGCCTGTGGCGGAGTGGTTACACGACAATAACATCCCTGTAATGGACTGGCGTGCACAGAGGCCTTCAATCCTATGCAACACGTATGGAATGTTTTGGAACGCCGACTTCGTGCCAGGCCTCACCGACCGACATCGATACCTCTCCTGAATGCAGGATTCCCCGAAGAATGGGCTGACATTCTCGAAGAAACCTTCCAGCATTTGATTGAACGCCTGCCTGCGAGTGTGGGAGCTGTCATCAAGGCTAAAGGTGGGCCAACACCATACTGAGTTCCGACATTACCGGTGGAGAACGCCACGAAGTTGTAAGTGATTTTCAACCAGGTGTCCGGATACTTTTGATCACGTAGTGTATGTTGCTTATCAGTGACATATCCTGCGAAAGTTACTTTCTTCCTTAAATTTTCCACACCAGTGTAAGACCGCACCTGCTAAAACTCGTGGGGGATAGGGGTGTGGGGAGTGTTATGATCCGCGCCCAAGTTATCGTTTGAAAATGACCCATACAGGGCAAAATCATTTTTGGGCCCTACTGGACAACGCGACGTACATCAAGGGACATTTTCAGGGTTTTGTTTTAGCTTTCCTTTTGTCCTTATTTGTTTGATTCTCTCAGATTCAGCTCTTTTGCCCTCGTTTTACCAAGTTGTTCCGGTCTTCATCGTTTTTTCTATCAGGTCAATTTTGCACTAATGTGTTTTATGACAAAAAAATTTCTTTCAGATACAAAAAGTAGTGTTATTTCTACTTCTTTCGAGACTTCTTTTGCTACATCGATCCATTTTATTGCTTCAGTTATTGCTGTACTGCGGGTTTCACAGAATCCCACAACTTGTCCAGTTAATCGGGTTGGTTTCATTCTTTTAATATGAACATAGAATTGCAGCTTGAGTTTTTTTCCCAATCGGAATAAATATTGATATATTTTTCGACCTTTATATTTCCTCTTCAGTATAATTTGAATATGATTACTTTTCATTGCCCGTTTTATATTCCTTCAACATTCTTTGTGTGTTTAAAATCAACTGTTACGCCTCCGGAAATACACTCTGGTTTGATGATTGTGTTGTAGTGTCTCAGTTTTTTGTATTTTGAAGTGTTTTTTTTGTTATGGATGTCTTTTGTATACCTGAAAGCAGTCACCATTCTGTAAGAACGAATTTGGTAATTACTTAAACTGAAAAACTCTCTCGTTTCCCGTATTTAGTTTTAGAGTTTTGGGTGCCTGGTTATTGGTAGAAATGTCCTTTTTTCGAATGATATTTGTGAACGTCATCTCTCTGTTGTTTGGTTAAGAAATTATGTTTGTTCTTGCACTGTTTGAATCTGCTATAATATAATCAACAGGCCTTGTGCAAAAGCGAAGCAATCTATTCTAATAATGTTTGGTCATGGATTTATATTCTACGACACAGATGAAAAGTAATAGCGAGAGAGTCCACCGACTTTTCTCATTCCTGTTTCAACTTCTTAATTTCCGAAATTTCCCCCCTGAATTCTGCTTTAGATTTTGTATTACCTAATGTTTCACTGATAATTATTTCAGAATTTGGAAAAGGGACTTAGGGTCACTGTGTCATAAGGTTTTTTTTTTTAAATCTACATAGGTGCAAAGTATTTTCTTATTGCAAATTTCTTGATATATGAGAATTAATTTCAGAACTAAAATTTGTTCAAGGCAAGACCTGTTTGGCCTGAAACCTGCTTCATATCCACCAATTTTGCGTTCAAATTGTTGTGCTCGACGCAGGAGACACTGACATAGAATTTTTTACGTGACGGGAAAAAGGGAAATTCCTCATAGTTATTAACATCAGTTCTGTCTCTCGTCTTATTTGGTATCAACGCAGTTTTCCATTCAACCGGAATTTTCCTAGTTCGCCAAACGTTTTGCACGATCAGTGTGAGTTACTTTAAGGTTTTTGGGCAAGTGGATTTCAAGAGTTCCGCTACAATTCCGTGTTCAGTAGATGCTTTGTTCTTTTTTAGCTTTTTAATTTGTTTAGCAATTGGCTCTTCACGTGGTGCTTGTGAATCTGGATTTGGTTTTAGGAGACTTTGTGGTGGGAATCTTTCTGTTGGTTCAGAGAAATTGAGAATTTTGTAAAACATTAGTTCTATGCAGATTTCTTGGTTGTTAAGTTTCAGTTATCCGTTTTCCTTCTTGAAGGAAAGATTTTGGTACCGCAATTCATTTAGCTTCGTTCTAAATGGTTAATGATTCTTCTCATATTGTTCCTTCGTTTGTTTAATTAATTTTCAAGTTTATTTCTAGTTGCCAGAAACATGTCTTGTGTATTTTTTATGTGTTACTATGTTTAGTATCCCTAGCGTCAAGACATAACTGCCTTTTCACAATCTTCATTCCACCAAGGGGGGTGTTCCGCGTTTGTACATAGAACTGGTTTTTGGTCAGTTTTGATAAAGTTTTGTCGAGTTCGTTTGCTAATAATAGTGGTTGGGTTTTACTAGTTTCAAATTCAGGATTTACTGGTGCCTTTTTGCTGAATTTGTGGGATTTTAAATATAATTTCACTCGGATTGGATAGTGGCTTGTGTCAGTATTTACTCCTTTGCGTATTTGAACGTTTCAAGACTTGTGATACGATATTGCAATATGATCAATGTGCAATTGACCTTTTACGCTCCCTATCTTGCTTTACAACCGATTATCTTCAAAAAGTAAATCCGAATTATGCTCTGAACTGGAATGCCTTCTCAAATACAAAATTAAAATTCTTGAATTTATAATGTAACACAATCCAATCACAATGTTTAGACAATATGACCTAGAACAGGAAAGAGTTACTTCGTGCAACGGAATATAATGGGCAAAGCAGATACTTGGGTCTGAAAAACTTAGACACTGGTGTTTGTAGCACCACTAGATGCAATGAGGATGATATGCCCAAACTGTTAGCATAATTCATAAATATATTAAATAAAATAGTAACACTTGATAGGATGAAAAACATCAATTCTTCCAGCTCCGTCAACCTGCGTCACTTACCTTACGTTCTGAAGAAACATGGGTAGAATAAAGATGTGTAATATTCACCGTGACTGGTGGTACACTTGAGATTAAACAAAAAGTATTTTTCAAAGAATATTGTCTTTGCTGATGGCAAAGTAGTGCTCCCTGTATAGAGCGTTATTGTGCTAACTGCAAAATGCAGTTCGGCTCGAATTCATATACGTAGGAAAATGCTGGCAAGGAAGTCCAATTGATTAAAGAATTGTTTGAGTAGAAAAAGCATGTAATTATCTCCAAAATGTAATTAAGCCGCGGTACATATGACATCAGTGCTCAAAATACATGGCACAAAAAACTTCACACGTGAGAACTTTAAACAAAAGAAAATCTATGAATGAGGGAAACACTGAATAGCACCCATTGGCAGGGAGTGTGGCGAATGTGAATACTCTGCCATTCGGATGAATTAATAGCATACCGTTTCTGTACCACGCGTCGAAGTCTACGCTCTTCACAAAAATACAAGAACAGCATCACCATGCGAGAGACAGGCTTTAAAGTCAAACAAGATTCGTTACAGTTTTCCACTGCCAAACTCGCAACGCAAATCAAGAAAATATTCACGCGTAAACCACATGATACCTGTAAATGGTTAAGAGTCCCTTATTCCTTAGCGCTCATTCACTACGCAACCAGGCAGCATCTTTCCCACCTGCAGAGTTCCATGCCGTTAACCGCACCAGCACACCGTCCAGATCAGACGCCTCTAAACGACTTCTCACGCTACTGCGTTTCAATCATGCTGCCCGCCGTTCGTTATAAGGCGCACATGAATCTCACTGGCTCGTGCAGTCGGAACTCAGAGAATGTCCACGTTGTAACTTTGCAAAATTTAAGCGCCCGAAGTCCCATTCGCGCAGGAATGTTCACGGGCGGATAATTCTGTTGGAGGATAATGTCGGCCCACATGCTTCCAATGTTGTTTCGACTATGCTGCAGAAGTTTCGCTGGGAATCTCTTACGCACCATCCATACAGTTCCGATCTCCCTCCATTCGATTTCCATACTTCTGGTGCCCTGAAGAAAGACATTCGTGGCAGTCTTTAGTTCGAACGCACGCCTGGATACATACATGCTTGTGTAAGCAACGGCAAACATTTTTCCTTGAAGGCATTGACCGCGTTGCCGCACAGTCTCATAAATGTATTAACAGTTACGGCGACTATTTTTTAAAAGAATAAACAGTTTACTTACTTTTTTCTATCTACCCCTTTTTTATTTGAGTGTCTCTTATAAAGGTTTCTTCAGAAACGCTTTCTTTGCCATTGCCAGTCTACATTTTATAACCTCTCTACTTCGACCATCATTAGTTATTTTGCTCCCCAAATAGCAAAACTCATTTACTACTTTAAGTGTCTCATTTCCTAATGTAATTCCCTCAGCATTACCCGATTTAATTCAACTTCATTCCATTATCCTCGTTTTGCTTTTGTTGATGTTCATCTTATATCCTCCTTTTAGGACACTGTCCATTCCATTCAACCGCTCTTCCAAGTGCTTTGCTGTCTCTGACAGAATTACAATGTCATCAGCGAACCTTAAAGTTTTCATTTCTTCTCCATGGATTTTAATACCGACTCCGAATTTTTCTTTTGTTTCCTTTACTGCTTGCTCAATATACAGATTGAATAACTTCGGGGAGAGGCTACAACCCTGTCTCACTCCCTTACCAACCACTGCTTCCTTTTCATGTCCCTCGACTCTTATAACTGCCATCTGGTTTCTGTACAAATTGTAAATAGCCTTTCGCTTCCTGTATTTTACCCCTGCCACCTTCAGAATTTGAAGGAGAGTATTCCAATCAACTTTGTCAAAAGCTTTTTCTAAGTCAACAGATGCTAGAAACGTAGGTTTGCCTTTCCTTAATCTATTTTCTAAGGTAAGTCGTAGGGTCAGTATTGCCTCAATATTCCTACGGAATCCAAACTGATCTTCCCCGAGGTCGGCTTATACCAGTTTTTCCATTCGTCTGTAAAGAATTCGTGTTAGTATTTTGCAGCCGTGACTTATTAAACTGATAGTTCGGTAATTTTCACATCTATCAACACCTGCTTTCTTTGGGAAACAGTATTCTCCGTAAAATACATCGGAATAACCATCAGGTGAAACGTAAAGCGGAGTGACAACATAAAACTTGTTCTAGCAAACGCAGGTGCCACGGTGGCTGGGACTCTTTTGCACAATCGTAAGGAAATATATTTTGTCCACGAAAGAAATGGTTTACAAAACATTTTCTCTACCGACTGGACCATTACTTGTTTGGGCTGCAGAAGAGAGAGACGATCAAAGAATAGCGAGCGTTTCGCCACAGGATCGCTTAGTCGGCGTGAGAGTATTAAGCAGATGCTCTACAAACTCCAAGAGCAGACTTTACAAGAGTGGTGTTATGGGTCATGGAGAGGTTTACGATTAAAAATTCCGAGAGTGTGCGTTCTGGGAAGAGTTGAGAAACATCAGTACCTCCTTCATACGTTTCGCGAAAAGACCACAACGAAAGAAGTCGATAAATTAAAGCTAATACGGAGCTTTATCGACAGTCTTATTCCGACAAGCCATTCACGAATGGAACATGGAAGGGAGATAAGATAGTGATGCCCGAAGTACGCTCCACCACATAAAGTAAGGTGGCTTTCGGAGTTGAGATGTAGATATAGATATACTACCTCCTGTAGTATTTTCCATTATTATATTTATATTCTAATTTATTTATCAGTGTGCTAGAAATATTATGCTGCCATTGTACACTACCCAACCTATTAAATGAGATAGACTATAAGATAAAAGCGTGTGAACAATTGGAGCAATAGAAGAGCTGAGACGGTGCTGCTGGCAACAAGTGATTAGGCAGGGATTCAGTGTCAGCCGCTGCTTGTGCATCAGCCTGTGGTGAGTGAGGTCAGTATTCCTTTCCCGTTATTCAGATTAACGCCTCGTCGCTGTGCGGCTGTTGTGGCATTGTCTAAGATTCTATGCAGCTGCGCCGCAGTGCTGATTACGCGATGCCCGCCAAGTGCCGCGGGGCGCAGCTTTTGTGCCTCAGGTGGCTGCCGGCACTCCGAGCAGTCTTCCAGTCCTCCAGCCCGGTGGGTGGGGGTGGGATGCGGGGGCGCGGGTGGGGGCGCGTCATTCGCTCCATTGTCCCACCGCAGCGGCGGTTGTCGATAGTGACGCCTTTTCACGGCGGTCTGGACGCCACCGCCTCGAAAACAAACGTCGCCAACCCCCTTCCTCCAACTTCGCCCACTTATCTAAGTGGAGTTGAGGTTTCCCACATCTACATCTACGTATATTTTCAGGAGGCCACTGCACAGTACGTGCATGCTGTGGCGTTCTTTTTCTCCGGTATTTCTGTCCTGCTTCATTCACGTATTGAGCGAGTTGAAAATGACTGACTACCTATATGTTCTTCTGCACACGCCTTGATCTCTCTTACCTTATTCACACGAATCGTATGCGACATACACTGCGGGGTAGTAGAACTGTTGCGCAATCTTTATCGAATATCGGTTCCGTAAAGTCATCCAAAGCAGCTCCGTGAGACCAAAATCGCCTTTCGTTCAAAGATTCCCATTTATGTACCCCAAACATTGCTGTTACACTTTCGTGTTGGCACCGATCTGTTATGATTCCAGCATCATGTCTCCGAATTCGTGTTATGTCCGTTGTCCTGCCTGTTTGATAAGGAGTACAAATGATAGATCAATACTTCACTGTCCGCCCCCGGTAGCTGAGTGGTTGCCGGCACGGTAGCTCAGCGTGTTCGGTCAGAAAGCTGGTTGGCCTCTGTAATAAAAAATTGAGTGGAAGGATCAACAAACGAATTTGAACGGAGGTCATGTTACGTCCTCAACGACCAAACACAACGATAAAAAAAATTAATTAAAAAAAGTGGTCAGCGCGACAGTATGTCAATTCTAAGGGCCCGTGTTCCATTCCCGGCTGGGTCGGAGATTTTCTCCGCTCAGGGACTGGGCGTTGTGTTGTCCTAATCATCACCATTTGATCCCCATCGACGCGCAAGTCGCCGAAGGGGCGTCAAATCGAAAGACTTGCACCCGGCGAACGGTCTACCCGACGGGAAGCCCTAGTCACACGACATTTACTTTTTAATACTTCACTCATCGTATTAGAACCCTGCAAGGGTTTTCCTTTACAGATTTTTCTCTGAATCCTTACGGATATTCAAGCCATCCATTCGTTTTCTCTACGACTGGTTATACGTGTCTGTCCATATTACATCACTTCTTTATTTCATTTATCGTAATTGATGGCTTTTAGAAAACCTGCAACTGTATAATTCATGATTTAAATAACAAAACACTGTACAGTTATCGTGCGCATAGCATGATACGTTCCGAGCATTTTTTCTCATTATCAAGTGCAAATTTTTACGTTGGCATTTTATGTGCCGAGAACAAAGTCTTCTGCGACGCTATTGTTGTATAAAACATTCTTGGACCTCTTACCGCCTCACTTCAGACCCAGTTCGAATGCGAGGCTCGTTTGCCCAGTCGTAGTATGTAGACAGAGAAAAGTACTGTTTTCAAAAATAAGAATCTAAAAAATTACAAAATTCATATTTTTCGATTTCCTATCTGCAGTAAAGTCGCAAAAAGGCGACTCCAGAGCAAGAGAGGCAGAGCAACACATGCACGCAAATATCATATAAAATGTATAAAACATTCTCGGACTTTTTGCCGTGTCAGTTCAGGATAAAATCTCGAGCTTTCAACGATTACCTCCATCATCTTATATAGCCCAAAGATGGCTTCTGACTCGTCGGTAATTACGTCATGCTGTCGCAGATGGGGTCAACGTTTGTCCCAGGCTCCCACACTCTGGGAACCTGTAATTAAGAAGCTGTAGGAATAAGAATGTGTGAGAAAATCTTCAACTGGCGTACAATCTTAGCGGTGCATGGAAGCGAGCTCTCGACATAGCGAAGAGTCAGAGATATTCGTCACAATATTTACGCTACTGCGACCAGCGCAGAGTTGACACCATCTGCGAAAGCATGGCGTAATTACCGAGCAATCAGAAGAAGTATTTAGGCTATATAAGGCCACTATATAAAGCCAAGCTGGCCGCGGTCGCCGAGTGGTTCTAGGCTCTTCAGTTCGGAACCACGCGACTGCTACGGTCGCAGGTTCGAATCCTGCCTCGGGCATGGATGTGTGTGACTGACTACCTATATGTATAGTTAGGTTTAAGTAGTTTTAAGTTCTAGGGGACTGATGACCTCCGAAGTTAAGTCCCCTAGTGCTCAGAGCCATTTGGACCATATAAGGCCATCACACCAGCGGTTTTGAAAGTTAGTTGCGACTGACGAAGACGATGAAGGTTATCGTCGAAAGCTCGAGGTTTTACCCTGAACTGACGGGGCAAGAAGTCCGAGAATGTTTTATACATTTTATATGAAATTTGCCTACGTGTGTTTCCCTGCCTCTCTTGCTCTGCAGTCCCCTTTTTTTGGCTTTACTGCAGTTGGGAAATCGGAAGATATAAATATTGTGATTTTTTACGTTCTAATGATAGAAAACAGTACTTTTTCCCTGACAACTTACTACGACTGGGCAAACGATACTCGCATTCGAACAGATTCGAGGTTTTCCAATATGCTGCAGCGTTCGATACAGAATCCAGCTTGTTCGAACCATCATGTGACATTTGACTCGCACGGCGCGATTGAAAGGGATGCACAAGAAACTAAAAACTAACCACAACAATAAATCGAGCGGACCTTGGCCGGCCGCGGTGGTCTCGCGGTTCTAGGCGCTCAGTCCGGAGCCGCGCGACTGCTACGGTCGCAGGTTCGAATCCTGCCTCGGTCATGGATATGTGTGACGTCCTTAAAATATGCATGAAAAATTATTAAAATGAATGAAAAGTGTCGAAATATGCAAGATCAAATAATAAAAAAAACGTGGTAGTTACTGTGTGCATTTTATCTCAAAGTCGAACCTGTGCATATCAGTTACGAGGAAGAACGCCAGCCACGCGAAAAATCGGTACATTTAGAACGCTGATATCATTTTCTGAATACTTTCTGGTAGAAATTAAGAAAGGGGCCTTTCTGGGATTATTTTCTAAAATTTTTTAAAATGGAGATGCATACTGTGTTTCAAGAATTTTTCCGTCTTGGCTACTGTTATCGGTAACAAGAGGATTCGATGCGAGTGAGTCGCAGCGAAATAATCGATACACTAAGTAATCAAAAGTATCCTGACACCCCCAAAAACATACGTTTTTCATACTAGGATCATTGTGCTGCCACCTACTGACAGGTACTCCGTATCAGCGACCTCAGTAGTCATTAGACATTGTGAGAGAGGAGAATGGGGCGCTCCGCGGAACTCACGGACTTCGAACGTAGTCAGGTGATTGGGTGTCACTTGTGTTATACGTCTGTACGCGAGATTACCAAACTCCTAAACATCCCTAGGTACACTGTTTCCTAGTCAGGTGATTGGGTGTCACTTGTGTTATACGTCTGTACGCGAGATTACCAAACTCCTAAACATCCCTAGGTACACTGTTTCCGATGTGATAATGAAGTGGAAACGTGAAGGGACACGTACAGCACGAAAGCGTACAGGCCGACCTCATCTGTTGACTGACAGAGACCGCTGACAGTTGAAGGGAGTCTTAATGTGTAATAGGCAGACAGCTATCCCGACCATCACACAGGAATCCCAAACTGCTTCAGAATCCACCGCAAGTACTATGACAGTTAGGCGGATGGTGAGAATACTTGGATTTCATGGTCGAGCGGCTGGTCATATACCACACATCACGCCGGTAAATGCCAAACGACGCCTCGCTTGGTGTTAGGAGCGTAGACATTGGACAAGTGAACAGTGAAAAAACGTTGTGTGGAGTGACGAGTCACGGTACACAATGTGGCTCAAAATGGTTCAAATGGCTCTGAGCACTATGCGACTTAACTTCTGAGGTCATCAGTCGCCTAGAACTTAGAACTAATTAAACATAACTAACCTAAGGACATCACACACATCCATGCCCGAGGCAGGATTCGAACCTGCGACCGTAGTGGTCGCTCGGTTCCAGACTGTAGCGCCTAGAACCGCACGGCCACTCCTGCCGGCTCACAATGTGGCGATCCGATGGCAGGGCGAGGATATGGCGAATGCCCGGTGAACATCATTTGTCAGCGTATGTAATGCCAACAGTAAAATTCGGAGGTGGTGGTGTTATGGCGTGGTCGTGTTTGTCATGGATGGGGTTTGAACCCCTTGTTATTTTGCGTGGCACTATCACAGCACAGGCCTACACTGATGTTTTAAGCACCTTCTTGCTTTCCACTGTTGAAGAGCAATTTGAGGATGGTAATTGCATCTTTCAAAGTGATAGAGCACCTGCTCATAATGCACGGCCTGTGGTGGAGTGGTTACACGACAATAACACCTCTGTAATGAACTGAATCATGTAGAACACCTTTGTGATGTTTTGGAACGCCGACTTCGTGCTAGGCCTCACTGACAGACATCGATACGTCTCCTCAGGGCAGCACTCCGTGAAGAATGGGCTGCCATTCCCCAATAATCCTTCCAGCGCCTGATTGAACGTAAGCCTGCGAGAGTGGAAGCTGTCATCAAGGATAAGGGTGGGCCAACACCATACTGAATTCCAACATTACTAATGGAGTGCGCCACGAATTTGTAAGTCATTTTCAGCCACGTGTCCTGATACTTTTGATCACATAGTGTATGTACAGGACCAACTTCGAGATATATCGCACTCAGAGAAGCACACTAAAAAACTCGGTAATATTTTATTTAAAAAAAGAATATAAAATCATGAATATGTTTGAACAGCATTATCTTTTAATTAATGCTATTGAACTGAAGCATCATTTACGATTTATTTTACATTTGTCTACTATTGTAAACGTAAACGACCAAGTACTGTTCCAAATGTTCGGTAGTAAGGTTTTGTCTTCGATCACCAAACAACTTTTATAAGCAGAAAAGGACGGTTCTACATCAACTGAGGTAACTGGGCAACATTTGAATTTGGGTGCTATGTTGGCACTTATTGTTTCTGGTATGAGTTCACCTGTCCCATTAATAAAACTATCAATTTGGCGTACGGATTCAAAGCCTGGGTTATTGTTTAAATGTTTTCAAATTTTTCTTTAAGTTTTTTTGGGGATACCTCCGGCAATGGGGAGTTCACTGGAATAATTTAATTCGTTAAGTGAACAGATTCATTCAACGCCTAACCTTGAGATTCAAGCTTTTTAACACTTGCAGGTATATGGGAAAAATGAGTGTTAATCACAGCAATGTCTTTCTTAATACCGGAATCATTAAAAGCTTCCTTGCACTGGCAAACTGCCAAAGCCTCTGCACTATCTAAGTCGTTTACTACCCCTCTAATGGCCTCGAAATGTTCATTGTAAAACAACACAGCTCCACCCGACCTACCCCAACGAGTTACCACTGGTTAGTGAGGTAAAGGCACATTTGGTAGTTTTTCTTTGTAGGTCTTGATGTGAGCAGAAGCCTTTAGAAACACTTTCTTTGTGGATGGATTCAGCTTATTTATATTCACAAACGTGGAACGTACTTCTTCAGCAAGGCGATGTGCTCCACGAGCAAAGCACGTCACATGAATCAAATTGGGATAAAATACTCGGGAGGGCTTTTCCTGCTTTGATCATATAGGGAGCAGAATCTGAAATAAACACAAACACCCTTCATCTGCAGAAGATTCTGGAAATATTTTTCTAATGCCTTCATTCACAAATCTGGCGATCGTAGAATGATTTACTTTTTCAAGTCCTTTTCAGGCCGTTAAATAGGAAGAAGACAGCTCTTCTTTTAAAGCACCTACAGAACACAGCAGTCCACCCACCCCACCGCCGCCCCCCACCGAACGCAGCGTTATTGTACAGTTCGGCCTACAGTGGACCACCCGCCCCCCTCCCAACCCGGGAACGTCTCATATCAGACGAGTGTAACCCAAAATTTTTGCATGGTAGAGTAATTATGGTGTATGTGTACGCGGAGACAATATCTGGGCACCAATCGCTGACATAGTGTACCTGAGGCGGAATAAGGGGAACCAGCCATTCGCCGAGGCACATGGAAAACCGCCTTAAAAACCATCCACAAGCTGGCCGGCACACCAGACCTCGACACTAAATGGTTCAAATGGCTCTGAGCACTATGGGACTCAACATCTGAGGTCATCAGTCCCCTGGACTTAGAACTACTTAAACCTAATTAACCTAAGGACATCACACACATCCATACCCGAGGCAGGATTCGTACCTGCGACCGTAGCGGTCGTGCGGTTACAGACTGAAGCGCCTAGAACTGCTCGGCCACAGCGGCCGGCCCCTCGACACTAATCCGCCGAGCGGATCCGTGCCGGGACCGCGCGGCTAGCCGGGCGGGCTCATGCAACTGTACTAAGCACATCGTGCTTTACTTTGAATGACTGTGTTCCGCTAAGTGCAATGTAGCGACACAAGATTACAAAACATTTTTTTTTCGTGAGGAGACTATGGAAGTAACTGAACTTACTGAATGATATAGAAGAGAATAGCACGGAAGACTGTATTGTGAAACTCTGATGCCTTAACAATTACAACATTCTTTACAAAATTAATTTCTTATAAAAATACAATTTTGCCATTTAATTAGTTACTGAAATGGTAAAAGAGTGGTGAATCTATGACTCAGAGTGAAAACATTGTGAGCAGATAATTTTGCTTAATTTTGTCTCGGCAGTCAAACTGACTGACCCAAACCAGTAAATAAAAATCACGATAAAAGATTGTTTCTTGCAAACTCATCAGAAATTACAGGCGAGCAAGCAATGCAGCGACAACGTTACCTGAACATCTTCAGACTTTTCAAATTTGTCTTTACAAAATCACATTTCCAAAATGCAACATCCTCTGCGTTTACATCTCTGTGTTCTGCTTGTTACATCCAGACTGCGCAGCCGAGTGACCAACAGCCTACTCCCTCATTTACTTCGCACAGAATGCTCCACTGGCAACGACAGTGCTACTAACGAGCAAAGATCACACTGCATGTACTCAGAACCTCCGTGGCGTAACATATCGACATTTTGATGGTTCTGTTTGGAAAAGATCTAGTTTACACTTTCGAAGTATTACACTCCGAATAAAAAGAGAGGTCACACTACTTTCATTGAATACCAAAAATAAGCTAGAAACCTTCCAAGTCGAGCTGCAGAGAAGGTGCAACGTTAGATATCATAAGACTGGACATAGGTTAGTAGCGATTTCTGTTATTACTTTTATCACGAAGGCGTACTGGTTGCATTATGTGCTGTAGCGAGGGACGACTGCAAGGTTTGGAAAATATTATGGAATGGTAAATGCAGTAATATGAATACGATTTTTATTTGTGGTGGCCCTCTCTATGTGTTTATAAAGGTGGGCAGTTGCAAACGTTCATTGAACAGTGTCCCTGTTCAGTGTCTGCTTCACTAGCAAATCAGACCAAGTCGCTGTCGTCATAAAGTAACTACAGTTGTGCTGTATGATTTCTGCCTGAATGCTTTGGTATCCTTACCTGCAGCGGGTATCGATAACGACTGCGAGATGCTGCACCTCACTGCTGCGACAGCCGCCGCCAGCAGCCTCAAGGTTCGGAACTGTCGTGTCACGTGAGCCACGCCACTCGGACGGATTTAGTCCCGCCAGGCGGCCGTTAACTTCCGGTTTCAGGAAATCTTCCTACAGCGTCATACTGCTATGCGCACAACGACCCTGCTGATAGGGTAGGGCCGGCCGATGTGGCCGAGCGGTTCTAGGCGCTACAGTCCGGAACCGCGCGACCGCTACGGTCGCAGGTTCGAATCCTGCCGCGGGCATGGATGTACGTGATGTCCTTAGGTTAGTTAGGTTTAAGTAGTTCTAAGTTATAGGCGACTGATGACCTCAGATGTTAAGTCCCATAGTGTTCAGAGCCATTTGAACCAACTTTAAAGGGTAGATTAAAATTTAGAAGAAATTATCGTGAGAGGCCTTTAAAGATGAATTTAAGAAAAACTTTTCAAAAGATTCAGCAAATATACACAATTGTGAAGGTACAGTGAAGCTTCCTTTCACGGGAACTGTATCATTCAAGCTTTAAACAAATGTTCACAATTTCACAACAAGGCTACACTGTTCCGCCTTTCAAGGGAAGCTAAAACTTTTCAAACTTTAAACAAAGTTCGCAATACTAAGGCTACACTGAGCCAGCCTCAAAGGCCCCACACTGCCCGTACAACAGTTGCAACAATCACAGACCTGCATTTTGAGTGTCTTCCCCATCTACCATACTCACCAGACCTTGCCCCAAGTGATTTACATATGTTTGGACCACTCAAAGACGCAATGGAACACACACAATCTTCCAAATCGCCTTCTGTTCAGGGACAGAAATTCCAGAATTACTATTTCCAACTATACCGACGAGGAAAATCGCAGCACCAAAGAATAATTAATGTGGAGTAATGAAATTTCGGTAATGCATTTGTCTAGATAACACATGTAAGTGATTAAAATTGCAAGACCACAGCTTAATGTAAGCGCGAGATAAGCCATTGTAATTGTGAAACGCTGGTACATTAATGACCGGTGTAACCGCCAGAATGTTGAATGCAAGCATGCAAACGTCCATGCATTGTGTTGTACAGGTGCAGTGGGATGTCTGTTACACCTGGTCAGTCAATGCAGGGACAGTTAATGCTGGTTGTGGATAAAGCTAGGGTTGTCGTCCTATGATGTCCCATATGTGCTCTATTGGAGACAGACAGGGTGATGAAGCACGCCAAGGCAACATGTCGACACTCTTAGTGCAAGTTGGGTTACGACAGCAGTAGGCGGGGCATTATAGTGTTGTGAAACACCCACTTGCATGCTGTTCATGAATGGCAGGGGCGTGCGATAACCACTGTGAGCTAGCATCCCAAAGATGTTCTGGCTCACATACGGTTCCTCTTATTGGAAATGTCTTGGCTCGAACTCGTATAGAGGGTGGAACCGCACGTGTCGCATTACACGTCCTAAATTAGACACTTGTGACCTTTTGGTTAAATTATCTGGCTGATGGCAAGTTTGCGAAATTGTACGAGGGTGAGTCAAATGAAAACCTGAAATTTGTAATAACAAATCGAAATTTCGCACCATTATCCTGTAAGTTGGCAATCGTGCTACAAACAGTGTGCAGAATGGCCTGTAGGTGGCAGCATAGTGCAGATGCACACATACCGTCGCAGTATCAGTATAAAGATGGCCGCCCCAGTTTCGGCTTGCACCAGGGAAGAACAGCGTTCTGTTATTCGGTTTTTGTGCAGTGAAGGTGTGAAACCAACTGAAATTCATCGACGAATGAAGGTTCAGTACGGTGACGCATGTTTGTCACAGCAGCAAGTCTACGAATTGAGTAGGAAGTTCGCAAATGGTGTGACTTCAGTGGAAGACGCTCCTCGTCCAGGCCAGGCACAACGAGTTGTGACTCCGTGGAACATTGCAGCAGTTGAAGCCATAGTGAAGGAAAACCGCCGAGTGACACTGAATGACGTTGCAGCATGTTTACAGACTAGTCATGGGTCAGCACACCACATTGTGCATGATGTGCTCCAGTTTCACAAAGTGTCTGCAAGATGGGTACCACGGCAGCTGACTCCTGCAATGAGAGAACGACGTGTTGATGCTTGTGAACTTCGGTGCTTTGAACGAGAAGGTGATGCCTTCCTTGCAAGAATCCTTACTGGGGACGAAACTTGGGTTGACTTCCACCAACCGGAGACGAAGAGAGCGAGCAAGGAATGACGCCATTCCTCATCACCAAAACCAAAGAAGTTTCGAACAAAAACATCAGCAGGAAAGGTTATGCTGACTCTCTTTTGGGACGAAATAGGCGTTATTTTAGGGCATTACATGCCTAGAGGGACCACTGTCACCAGTGCATCATACACAGATCTCCTAAAAAACCATCTGCGGCCTGCAATCAAATCAAAGTGACGTGGATTGCTTTCAGCAGGTGTCCTTTTGCAACATGACAATGCAAGGCCCCATACTGCCCGTACAACAGTTGCAACAATCACAGACCTGCATTTTGAGTGTCTTCCTCATCCACCATACTCACCAGACCTTTCCCCAAGTGATTTACATATGTTTGGACCACTCAAAGACGCAATGGGAGGAAATAAGTTGCGTTCTGATGAAAAGGTACGCCACGCGGTGCATGAGTGGTTGCGCGGACTACCAAAAGAAGTTTTTTCTAAACGAATTTATGCACTTTGTAAGAACTGGAGGACTTGCATTGAGTGTGGGGGTGATTATGTTGAAAAGTGATACAGCTTTGTACCACTTCTGTACAATAAATAATATTTTAAAAAGATATTTAAGGTTTTCATTTGTCTCACCCTTGTGTAAACATACAGCTTTAATATAACATATAACAACAGTAATAGTAATATCGGGAGCTAAATTAACGACCCATAAATGATGTAGGCCACATAGTAGCGATTTGGTCAGAATTATGTTTATCCAGAAAGCAAACTAATAGTGAAAGTGGTCGCATTTAGAATTACTATTACACTCGAGCGCATATCCACTTCACACAGTTTGATCATTCACAATCTCATCGAGAGTTAAAAGTCCAATACTTCACCTTGTTAACTACGCAAAAAGTTAGAGTGTGAAATCTAACGCGCGGCTGCTCACCGCGATACCACACAACGCGAAAATTTCTAAGTCGTTTCACTTCCTTGCTGCCTAAAGACCGACCGTCCGCTTTCGCGTCTCTGCCAGCACTGTTCCCCTGCCCGTCCCCGGCCGCGTTTCCGGCGCGCCGTACACCCTCGCTGAAGCCGTCCGTCTGATTGGCTACAGCTTATTCTACATTATTTTACATTTTAGCATATTTAAATAATCAAAGCTTGACCACATGCACATTCTAAATAAAGTAACATTAATATCCATTACATTATAAACTTTTAATTCTTTTACATTAAACCAATACAATTACCTTCTTAGCTTTGAATGCCACGGCCATTAGCCCTGCATGAATGTGCTTTCTGATAAATAAATAAAGAACAAAAGTAACTGTTATGCATTAAACTTTATAACAAATATTCTATTAACTAATGATTCAATAAGATGTTATACTGTATCGTTCAATGTCTTTTGTGTGGAGGAAATGATTATCTGATGCTTAACTGAAAATACCGATAATTTAAATTTTCTATATCTTTTAACCAAATAAAGTTACAGAGTTGATATTTACAAGATTTGTTATTTTAATCATACGCTTCTATATGAAATGTCGATCGTTAATATCGACCAAAGCGTTCAGATTTTAGCATTCAGGTCTTTGTTACAAAACTTGTTAATTTCACTTTAACAGAAAATACTAAACAATTATAGATGTGATCAACATTCAAGTTTTATTTGGATCACCATGAACATTTATGAAGGATGATAGATTAAAATTACTGTGGCTTCAATCCCTGCATTACTACAGAATTAAATAGTTATAATTTTTTTTTATGCCCGATCTTAGGTCCTCCACATTTAAGATTGCTACACCTCCTTGGTCACAAACAGCTTCTACGGGGTTTCCCTATGACGTAGGTTCGCGCCTGTCTCCCACGCACACTACAGCGCCTAGGCCTCATTCAACACAATAGACGTCTGTGAATTTCCCCAACTCGTGGCGAAACTGCGCTCTTTGTGGCACACAGTCCTGGACGACAGGGTTCGTTTCACAATTCCTGAGGGCTGACTCTTTCGGCCATATACACTACTGGAAATGGAAAAAAGAACACATTGACACCGGTGTGTCAGACCCACCATACTTGCTCCGGACACTGCGAGAGGGCTGTACAAGCAATGATCACACGCACGGCACAGCGGACACACCAGGAACCGCGGTGTTGGTCGTCGAATGGCGCTAGCTGCGCAGCATTTGTGCACCGCCGCCGTCAGTGTCAGCCAGTTTGCCGTGGCATACGGAGCTCCATCGCAGTCTTTAACACTGGTAGCATGCCGCGACAGCGTGGACGTGAACCGTACGTGCAGTTGACGGACTTTGAGCGAGGGCGTATAGTGGGCATGCGGGAGGCCGGGTGGACGTACCGCCGAATTGCTCAACACGTGGGGCGTGAGGTCTCCACAGTACATCGATGTTGTCGCCAGTGGTCGGCGGAAGTCGCACGTGCCCGTCGACCTGGGACCGGACCGCAGCGACGCACGGATGCACGCCAAGACCGTAGGATCCTACGCAGTGCCGTAGGGGACCGCACCGCCACTTCCCAGCAAATTAGGGACACTGTTGCTCCTGGGGTATCGGCGAGGACCATTCGCAACCGTCTCCATGAAGCTGGGCTACGGTCCCACACACCGTTAGGCCGTCTTCCGCTCACGCCCCAACATCGTGCAGCCCGCCTCCAGTGGTGTCGCGACAGGCTTGAATGGAGGGACGAATGGAGACGTGTCGTCTTCAGCGATGAGAGTCGCTTCTGCCTTGGTGCCAATGATGGTCGTATGCGTGTTTGGCGCCGTGCAGGTGAGCGCCACAATCAGGACTGCATACGACCGAGGCACACAGGGCCAACATCCGGCATCATGGTGTGGGGAGCGATCTCCTACACTGGCCGTACACCACTGGTGATCGTCGAGGGGACACTGAATAGTGCACGGTACATCCAAACCGTCATCGAACCCATCGTTCTACCATTCCTAGACCGGCAAGGGAACTTGCTGTTCCAACAGGACAATGCACGTCCGCATGTATCCCGTGCCACCCAACGTGCTCTAGAAGGTGTAAGTCAACTACCCTGGCCAGCAAGATCTCCGGATCTGTCCCCCATTGAGCATGTTTGGGACTGGATGAAGCGTCGTCTCACGCGGTCTGCACGTCCAGCACGAACGCTAGTCCAACTGAGGCGCCAGGTGGAAATGGCATGGCAAGCCGTTCCACAGGACTACATCCAGCATCTCTACGATCGTCTCCATGGGAGAATAGCAGCCTGCATTGCTGCGAAAGGTGGATATACACTGTACTAGTGCCGACATTGTGCATGCTCTGTTGCCTGTGTCTATGTGCCTGTGGTTCTGTCAGTGTGATCATGTGATGTATCTGACCCCAGGAATGTGTCAATAAAGTTTCCCCTTCCTGGGACAATGAATTCACGGTGTTCTTATTTCAATTTCCAGGTGTGTACTTAAATGAGAGCGAAATGCCCGTTAACTCGCACCACAAGAGCGTCCCTGCTGCCATACCATAGCCCCAGGTGTAGGTGTAGTGTGTCTAGCACACAGACAGGTTGGTCGCAGGCCCTCAACTGGTCTCCCCCTACACGGCCACCACTGGCACCGAGGCAGAGCCAGCTTTTATCAGAAAACACAACAGACTTCTACCCGGCCCTCCAGTGAGCTCTCGCTTGACACCACGTAAGTCGCAAATGACAGTGTTTAACGTCAAAGGAAAGCACGTTACAGGGCGCCTAGCTCGGAGATGCCCTTTAAGTGACCGATTTGTAGCGGTTCGTTGTGTCACTGTGGTTCCAAAAACTGCTCAAACTGCTGTTGCAGATGCAGTACAACGCGCCAGATCTATATGCCAAACACGGCGGTCTTCCCTTTCGGTGATATCCTGTGGTCGTCCGGAGCCCGACCTTCTTGCGACAGAACGTTCTCAAGACCAAGGCTGCCTGCAGTCACGAACAGTGCCTATATTCTAACTTTCTTTTATGGCACACTACTCCTTCTTGGTGTTGTGATCTGCAATATTGCAGAAGGAACATTCAGACTGTCGCGGGCCTATAACCCGACCTCGTTCAAACTCTGTTAGGTGTTGATAATGGATTCTTTTTCTCCTTTCTTGACTAACACCAATTCAGCACATCTAATCTCAAAAGAAACTAACACACTCACGCCCATCACAGCAAGTATTTAAAACAAACCTGATTTGCATCCTCATAGTGGCGAAACTATTGCCACTCATTTGCGATTGACGCGAAATTTGAATAGACATTATCTTTCAGATGTGGAAACACGCCTACCAACATTTGTTTAAATCGCACAACTCCTTCTTGGTGTTGTGATTTTTTTCCTCAAGTGCATTAATTAGCAAGCAAGAAGTTCCGTAGAAAGTGACGCGCTGGACGGAACTAAGAATGCGGTGACATCCATGCCATATCAAATAACAACTATGCCGACATGGTGTAGGTGAACACAGTATACTGCGAGTACGAGAGCTTTAATGGTAACCACTACTGGTGAGAACCGAAGAACAATTCCAGACTAGTAACGTTCAGATAAAGCAGCTCACCGATGAGGCCAATATCCCTCAGACCAGCTCACACGGACTCAAAATTGCAAGCTATACCGTGAGACGCCGCAAATCGGTCCGACGAAACCCAATTCCGCCATACGACCCGCTGCTCCTGCATATCGTTCCGACAGAAACTGGCCGTTGCATGGCCACCACTGCAGCCCAGACGCATTCCATGCCCGCGACGCAGCGCCGAGCCCAGCCGCTGCTTGAAACACGCGACCGTACCGCCGGCAGCCAGCCCTACCCTCTGTATGTCGCTCGCGTGCACCGCTCCATCTCCAGGCTCATCTCGCAACTCGCGATGGCTTCCAATTCAGACCCCGCCAAACCAAAGCGCCCAGTGACAGACGTGTATGTGCGAGGTGAAGCCTCTTGGCAACGTCACATGCGTTACGACCCCGGAACGCAAGTATCACCTGCTTTGTTTCTGGACTGTCTAGCTTTTACTATCTGTACTATCCAATCACGATATTATTCTGCTTGGCCTCCTGTGGCCGTTATCGGAAACGCACGAAAAAATATAGTAAACAGAAACCACCTCAACTTTTACGACTGTTGTATACGCTATGGGAGTCCGTATAGATCCAGGAACAAGTTGTTTATTTAATAAAATGGAACACCTACAGCCTTCCTTATGGGGTTATTTATTATATAGCTAGCAGTTTCGGTGCTTCAGTACACCATCTTCAGGCCTTAACTGACACTGAGGGATTTAATTAAAATCGTATACACGTCTGTGAACAGGTTTTCGCAGACTACCTGTAACAAAGATAATGTGTTTCTAACCATCCACTACGAACTCTTGATAGTTATCAGAGGCCATCATCTGTGGACTGGTTCTCGTAGACTACCTGTAACAACGATATTGCTTCTCCAACCATCAAGACCCAACTCTTGGTGTTTATGGCTGTTGTTGTTGTTGTTGTTGTGGTCTTCAGTCCTGAGACTGGTTTGATGCAGCTCTCCATGATATTTTATCCTGTGCAAGCTTTCTCGTCTCCAAGTACCTACTGCAACCTACATACTTCTGAATCTGCTTAGTGTATTCATCTCTTGGTCTCCCTCTATGATTTTTACCCTCCACACTGCCCTCCAATGCTAAATTTGTGATCCCTTGATGCCTCAGAACATGTCCTACCAACCGGTCCCTTCTTCTTGTCAAGTTGTGCCACAAACTCCTCTTCTCCCCAATTCTATTCAATACCTCCTCATTAGTTATGTGATCTACCCATCTAATCTTCAGCATCCTTCTGTAGCACCACATTTCGAAAGCTTCTATTCTCTTCTTGTCCAAACTATTTATCGTTCATATTTCGCTTCCATACATGGCTACACTCCATACAAATACTTTCAGAAACGACTTCCTGACACTTAAATCTATACTCGATGTTAACAAATCTCTCTTCTTCAGAAACGCTTTTCTTGGCATTGCCAGTCTACATTTTATATCCTCTCTACTTCGACCATCATCAGTTATTTTGCTCCCCAAATAGCAAAAATCATTTACTGCTTCAAGAGTCTCATTTCCTAATCTGATTCCCATTGCATCACCTGATTTAATTCGACTACATTCCATTATCCTCGTTTTTCTTTTTGTTCATGTTCATCTTATATACTCATTTCAAGACACTGTCCATTCCGTTGAACTGCTCTTCCAGGTCCCTTGCTCTCTTTGACAGAATTACAATGTCATCCGTACCCCTCAAAGTTTTTATTTCTTCTTCATATATGTTAATTCCTACTCCAAATTTTTCTTTTGTTTCCTTTACAGCTTGCTCAATATACAGATTGAATAACATCTGGAATAGGCTACAACCCTGTCTCACTCTCTTCGCAACCATTCCTTCCCTTTCATACCCCTCGACTCTTATCAATGCCATCTGTTTTCTGTGCAAATTGTAAATAGCCTTTCGCTCCCTGTATTTTACTCCTGCCACCTTCAGAATTAGAAAGAGACTGTTCCAATCAACATTGTCAAAAGCTTTGTCTAAGCCCACAAATGATAGAAACGTAGGTTTGCCTTTCCTTGATCTATCTTCTAAGATAAGTTGTAGGGTCAGTATTGCCTCACGTGTTCCAACATTTCTACAGAATCCAAACTTATCTTTCCCAAAGTCGGCTTCTATCAGTTTTTCCATTCGTCTATACAGAATTCGTGTTAGTATTTTGCAGCTGTGACTTATTAAACAGATAGTTCGGTATTTTTCACACCTGTCAGCACCTGCTTTCTTTGGGATTGGAATAATTATATTCTTCTTGAAGTTTATGGCTGGAGTCACAATATCGTTGTTACAGGTAGTCTACGAAACCCAGTTCATAGATGCTGGCCACTGATGCAATCGTGTATACGATTTGAGTTAACCCCCTCAGCGTCAGTTAAGGACTGAAGATAGTGTACTGAAGCACCGAAACTGGTAGCCATATAATAAATAACCTCGTAAGGTTAATAAGTGAACGGTCGAAGTTCCGCAAACCTCCAACCAGAAGGATGGACATACAAAAATAAGTTGCTTGGCCGTTAAAACAGCCGAGCACATTAGGATGACCTTCAAGCGCACAGGTAAACACAGGAGCCAACGCAAGTGCCCGCACTCCCAGGTGCAATAATATTTTGGCCGACTAGTATTCACAGCATGGATTGCGACGACTTTCGTAATGGAGTCGCACACAAACTTAATTCCTCCAATGTCAGGTAGCATATCGGGCAACAAGTTTCCTCCAGTGAACGCGATCGTCTGCCGTGATTTCAGCTTCCTCCCACTTCATGCCTATGCATTGATGACCCTTTGCAAAAGTTCGTCCTATTGTTGTATCCATCCGCTGGTTTCCATAAAAATGCTGATTTGTTGATTATTCCGTCTTCCATGCTAAGAGCATGCGATGCAAGCTTCAGTCTTCTTTCAGCAACAATTATGTGCAGGCTGCGTAGTCCACTTCCTCTCTGTGCTTCATCATTTGAAACGCGGTCACAACAGCTTATCTTCAAAATTCGCCTCAAGCATCGTTGGCGAAATCATTGAGCTTGGGTGTCGATTTTTCTGACATTTTACAGGTATCACATGCATATATGGCCAAAGGTAGGATGATAGAGGAGTACAGTCGAAGCTTTGCGGACGTACTTATAAAGTTATTGATTGGCGACTCCATGGAGTGTTCTGGGCACCAAGTCTAATCATCATAAGGACCGCATTCGTTGGAATACTGCAGGAACGTTCCCAGTTCTGCTGGTAATGTCTGCACCAACGCCGCGGTTATTACACATAAGATTGCCGAGATATGGAGTTCGGTCAACATCTTGTAGAATCATCTGTTACCGTATACTCGGAGGAGATACATTTCCACACTTTATTACGTTGTTTTTCTTTTATCGCTGTGCATTTTTAGCCTTTCAGAACTAACCATTCCATCCAGCTAGATAGTCAGTTATGAACATTTTGGGATTTCTGCCAGAAGAACAATGTCATCAAAGAAATCCATAGAAGCCTAGTGTGTTCATTCAAACATATGCCCATACTGGTGTTGTCCATAGTTTTTCTCTTTATGAAATCTATGACTAATATGAAAAGGATTGTTGAGTTAGTTAATTAGTCACACATTCCATAGATCATTTGAACGATTTTTTTATCGAAACGATGTGGAATGAATCAGTTTACGGGATATTTTTACATGATTACTCTTAAAATTAGTGAACATTGAACATATTATTTTTAGTCCCACATAGGCAACGACACTTGATTTACTGGCTACCAGTCTTTAAGTAGAAATTTAACAGTGGAATAGAAGGAGTTGTTCAGGCGAAATGGTTTTAAATTAGATTTAAAACTTGTTTCGCTACCTGCCGCACATTTTACGTTACTGGGCAAATGATAAAAATTTTTTTTGCCTCTTATTGAGCCCATTATGATCAACTGACAGCATCAACAATTCATAATAAAGATCATTTTTCTTTCTAGTGTTATAGATAAGGGCACTGGTACTCTTCGCAAATGTGATGGATTATTTATGGCGAATTTCATTAGCGAATATATGTATTGTTATGGCGCAATTAAAATGCCTAGCTCCTTGAAGCGGCACCTACATGACATCAGTGGGTGAACACCACATGTCATTCTTACTGCTCGCTTTTGTGCAATTGGTACTTACTTTCTAAGTGACGAGTTGCCGTAGAAAGTTATTCCGTAAGACATTTATTGAGAGGAAATACGCAAAATACGTCAGAAATTTGATACGCTTGTATCAACTGAACTTAACTGTTTGAGAAGCTCAGTAATATTCTTCTCCCAGTTGATGTTTTCATCAATATGTACACCCAAAAATTTCGAGCATTCTACAATATTTACTGACACCTGCTCATGTGCTATGTCCATTGACAAAATGCATCCCTGTCTGATGCCTGTCAGAATACAGAAGGAAGGGGAGTTCCCATCTTCTGTTCTTGTACAGCAACTCACATCTAGGTACAGGTTTCTGAGAACGCCAGTGAGATGGTCGGGAATTCCATACAGGCTTAAAAAATTCCACAATGATTCTCGGTGTACAGTGTCAAACGCTTTTTTAAAATCAACAAACGTTAGGCGGAGTAGACAGTTGATTTGTATGCATTGTTCCATAGCATTTCGCAGGACAAATATTTGTTAAGAGCAGGATTTCTCCACTTCAGAACTACTAGCTCCGTCTCGTCAAAACGAGAAAGGTATTTGTGCAGTTGCTGAAGCGGAATGAACATTGACCAGCGAGTCAGTTCCACAACTATGTACAAAGTGCAGCCTCCCTTCACAAAAGATGATGAGCCATGGTCTGTAAGCCACGTTCGCGAATATAACGTGCTCTGGCCTGAAAGCCAAGTACAAACGAGCATGGGCCAGAGTCTGCAAGCCCTGTTCACGTCGAGCATATGCGTCTGTTTACATCGACATCTACACCCATACTCCGCAAGCCACCTTGTGGCGTGTGCACTGAGTCGCCTATGAAACTATGCAACGGTGTGTAAGCACTCCGTCTTAAGGCCACGAGTGGCCTGCCGGGACCATCCGACCGCCGTGTCATCCTCGGTGGAGGATGCGGATAGGAGGGGCGTGGGGTCAGCACTCCGCTCTCCCGGTCGTAAGATGGTATTCTTGACCGAAGCCGCTACTATTCGGTTGAGTAGCTCCTCAATTGGCATCACGAGGCTGAGTGCACCCCGAACGGCGTGTAAGCCAGATTAATTAAGTGCATGGACCATCTGTACGCCGAGTTCACAAAGTTTGTGCCCCGTGGGCCGTTAACAGGTTCATGATGGCTATTTATCGTCGTCGGTAATCTGTCTTCATGATGAGCTTGTGTCGTAGTTTGTAAGCTGAGTCCACGACAGGCATAGTGCACATGCCTTGAGCAATAGCTCCAGTTTGAGTCTGGATTTACTGCGACTAATCAAGAGTCTACTATACCTTATAATAAAATCAGGGTCATAACCTGTTAGAATTTAACGTTCTTTTGCTGTAACTCAGAAATTGCCTCAAAATTATCGTATACTACCTATCTTCTGGCACGGGAAGCACCCTGCCTGTTTTACCACTCATCAAGGTCCATTATCTGTAAAAAAAACTGCATTTGTGTTTAGTCGATATTTGAAGATTAATTAATCTAGCATAAGCCTCTGAGCAAGCAAAGCTGCGTAAGGATCTTGACCAACAGATATACAAGAATCATGACAAAGGCGCTATTATTACGTAAAAATATAAAAATTTACTTCGAGCAATATGTACTGACACATGCAGTACATAATGAGTCACGTATTCAAAAATAAAAGGCGCTGTGGTGTCGTACGTTCTTACATTATTTATCACAGAAGTGATTAAAACTCAACTTAGTGATTAAAATAATGTTGAATAGGCAAAGGAAAGAAATGCACAGAAAACAGTAACTAGACGATGCGACAGGTTTTATACCTACATCTACATGACTACTCTGCGATTCTCAATTAAGTGCGTGGCAAAGGATTCATCGAAGTGTCTTCAGACTATTTGTCTACCCTTCCACTCTCGAGCATCGCTTAGGAAAAATGAGCAGTTTCATCTTTGCGTACTGCTCTGACTTCTCTAATTTCATTATGACAATCATTTCTTTCTATGCTGATTGGCACCAATAAAATATTTTCACATTCAGAGGAGGAAGCTGGTGATTGAAACTTTGTGAAAAGATTTCGCTGCAACGAAAAACACCTCTGTTTTAATGTTTGCCACCCCACTTCGCGTATCATATCCGTGACCCTCTCTCAGCTATTTGCCAATAATAAAAAATGAGCTGCCCTTCTATGGACTTTTTCTATGTCCTCCGTCAATCCTTTCTGGTAAGGATCCCATACCGCTCAGCAATACTCTAGCAGAGTATGGACAAGCGTAGTGCAGGCAGTCTCTTTACTAGACCTGTTGCATTTCCTACGTATTCTGCCAATAAATCGCTGCCTTAGGTTTACCTTTCTCACAACTTGACCTATGTGATTGTTCCAGTTTAAGTTGTTCGTAATTCTAGGTCATTGGTATTTAGTTAAATTGACAGCCTTTAGATTTGTGTGATTTGTTATGTAACCGAAATTTAATGGATTCCTTTTAGTACACTTTTTATTGTTTAGAATCAATTGTCACTCTTCGCGCCATATAGATACCTTCTCTAAATCAATTTGCAGTTCGTTTTGATTTCCTGATGACTTTGTACTATACTTATCTGCAAACAATTTAAGAGGGTTGCTCAGAGTTTCCCGTCAGTCACTTATGTTGGAGGGCTACTCGGAAAGTTAGGACCGATAGGTAGCAAAATGGAAACCCAGTGAAAATCAAAACTGTTTTATTTGCAAGAGTTACAACAACTTACAGCTACTTATCTCCATAGCCGTCGATCCGACTTAGACGTTTGTCATAGCGTTGTACCAACTTTCCATTAGCCTCGTTATACAGGGTGTTACAAAAAGGTACGGCCAAACTTTCAGGAAACATTCCTCACACACAAAGAAAGAAAATATGTTATGTGGACATGTGTCCGGAAACGCTTACTTTCCATGTTAGAGCTCATTTTATTACTTCTCTTCAAATCACATTAATCATGGAATCGAAACACACAGCAACAGAACGTATCAGCGTGGCTTCAAACACTTTGTTACAGGAAATGTTCAAAATGTCCTCCGTTAGCGAGAATACATGCATCCACCCTCCGTCGCATGGAATCCCTGATGCGCTGATGCAGCCCTGGAGAATGGCGTATTGTATCACAGCCGTCCACAATTCGAGCACGAAGAATCTCTACAATTGGTACCGGGGTTGCGTAGACAAGAGCTTTCAAATGCCCTCATAATGAAAGTCAAGAGGGTTGAGGTCAGGAGAGAGTGGAGGCCATGGAATTGGTACATACTGACGAAACTAAAATGAGCTCTAAGATGGAAATTAAGCATTTCCGGACAAATGTCCACATAACATATTTTCTTTATTTGTGTGTGAGGAATGTTTCCTGAAAGTTTGGCCGTACCTTTTTGTAACACCCTATAGAAGGCAGCCGCCAGTGCTTTCCTCCAAATCTCTATGCTGGCCTACAGCTCGTTGTCTCTGCCAAAATGTTGTCTTCATAGCCAGCGGTTCATGTGAGCAGAGACGAAACTCAGAGGGAGACAATCACGGGCTATATTGTGGGTAATCAAACATTTCCAATTGAAAACGATGCAGGAGCATCTTCATTGCCCGTGCAGAATGCGGCTGAGAATTGTCTTGAAGAAGGAAACGCACGACAGTTATGTGATGTTGGCTGCATAGCTTTAGGCGAAATTTCTTACCAGGCTCTCGTACTTGGCGGGAGACACTATTGTTCTAGGTATCTTTATGTGCTCCCTACGAGCTCAGAACTGAAAAGAACGACGTAATGCGCGATCGACAGGCATACTCGAGACACTGCCCAACACACCTGTGCAAAACTTCATCAGATTTTCAATGTGGTTTCCATTTCGCGACCGATCGTTCCTTAATTTCCGAATAACTCTCGTAGATTAGAAATAGCAGAGAGCCTGTCACAATTCCTTGGTGAATGTCAAATATCACTTTTGTTTTACTCTATGACTTTCCGTCGATCACTACGAACTCTGACCTTTCTGACAGGAAATCGCTAACCCCACCACAGAACTGAGACAATACTCCATAGCCAAGCAATTTGAAAAGCAGTTTCTTGTCAGGAACGATGTCAGAAGCCTTCTGGAAATCTAGTTTTAGATCCCCTACTGATAACGCTCATTACTTCGCCTGAATAAAGAGCTAGCTGTGATTTACAAGAACGATATTTTCTGAACAATATATGTTCCAAAATCATATTGCAAATCGATGTCAGTGATATGGGTCTAGAATTCATAGGATTACTCCTTTTTCTTTTCTTGGGTACTGGTGTGAACTGTGCAACTTTCCAGTCTTTAGGCACGGATCTTTCGTCGAATGAGCGGTTGTGTGTGATATCTAATTATGGAACTATTTTGTCAGCGTAATCTGAAAGAAAACTAACTGATGTACACTCTGAAACGGAAAACTTGCCTTTACTGATTAAGCTGTTTACCTACACCGGCGGATATCTACCTCTAGATTACACATCTTTGTAGCAGTTCTTGATTATAATTGTGGACTATTTACTTCATCTTCTTTGATGAAGAAATGCCGGAAAACTGCGATCAGTAACTCCGCTTTAGTGGCACTGTCATTGGTGATATTACCACTGGTACCACACAGTGAACGTATTTATTGTGTATTGCCGTTGGTATACTTTACATCTGACCACAACCTCTTTGGATTTTCTGCCTGATTTCGAATCACTTTCGTTGTGGATGCCATTAAAGGTATCTCGCACTGAAGTCCGTCATAAGTTTCGAGCTTCAGATTTCGAGCCTTCGACTTCTGTCCAGCTACCCTGCTCTGCGTGGTTTCCCTAAAATATTAACGCGACTACATACGAATTCTTCCCCAATTTTTTTTATGTTGAACTGATGTTTTATGTTTAATAATCTAGCCGTCGACAAGGCATTTAAAGCTCATCTCCCTTCTCGGACTTCTTACACTGTTTTTTAGTTTTTCAGATCATTGATCGAAGCTGCTGACCACAGAATGTGTTCCAGCCTGGGGTGAAAACAGAGAGTAAACAATTTCATTTGCTCCCCCCTGTCAGTCATGATACTGCGGGCGAGTAACTCGGCAGTTTATATGTCTGCGGTTTTGCCTGTGCATTTACCGTTTTAATTATCGACTTTGCAGGTAGCCTACGACGCTGTATAATTAACTGAATTTCAGAGTTCGCCCGCTGGGTCGTTCGGTTCGCTAAAAAAAATACCAGAGTGGTACAAAATGTAGTTCTGAACATTGTATAACAATTCAGTAGTGCGTACTACCAAGCTAATTATTTTTCTCATTCCTAACTGGTGTAACTGAAAATTTGCTTCAGTCATTTAAAGCAATATGTAAGATCGTATGTATCTATAAAACATTCATATCTCTTTCTAAATACTAATTCAATTTTATCTTTGAAGTATCCTCAATGGCCCCCAATGTACATATTGCTTCATGCTATGCATGGTGTAACGTCCACTTAGAAAAATTATCAAGGACAGTGCTGGAAAACCTCCTACGTTATTTGATACAGACAGCTGAGTAAAACTGAACATACTCAGACATTTCTCTCTTTACTCATTCTGATCATCACTAAACTGACACACAATATTTTTAGCGCAACGCAGTCTGACTTTCAATAATCCCTACAAAACAGTGGCCCTGACTATCAATAACCTATACCTTTCATGAATCACTTACCTCACAAAAAGCTTCGTTACTCGAACTACTGCAATACAGTGAGCGCCAATACTGCCAGCTAAATAAAAGATTCTAACTACTGAAGGCACTAACTGCTGATAGGCATAGTTAGCAAATGAAAGATTTTGATAGAGAACAAACAATTTACTTACCCTCATAATGATTAAAAGTCATCACATATATCTATCACTTCATGACAACCATCTCTACAAATTTCCTTTTTCTAGTGGACACACGTCCAGACCGTCCGCTTATAGTAACCTCTCAAAACTGTGGCATCTCTCTCTCCACATCCACCACTGCTGGCGGCTCACCTCCCAACTGCCTATCGCTACGCGCTGTTCACATCCAACTGCCCAACACTACACGAGCGAATAATCCAACAATGAGTCCAACCAACCACCGACTGTTTACAGCACAGTCAGTGATTTTCATACAGTGCGCAACGTGGCGTTACCAACATAAAAACCTAAACAGCCTACTTACAATGGACAATAAAATACGCCATAAAATAGTTTAATACATCTTTCTATACTACATCTTATGAAGTTAGTTTCCTATTCACAGGTTAAAAAGAACTTTTTGGGGAATAGTGACTCAAATATAAAACAATTTTGGTTACACTTTTTGGACCTCTGCATTCACATTTCGTCGCATATACTTCAGGTTTTCACTTGTGTATTTTTAGAAGAAGATGATGCCAGACTCTTGGAGAATGATGGAGGTAATAAGACTTCGTAAAAAAGGAACTACAAGTACTTGTGAGAATGACAGATGAATAAATCTGTTGATCACTGACTATAAATTATATGCACGAATAATTAATAATAGTCTGAAAAGAATAGCTGACGTCCTTTTACTGAAGCTTTCTCGTCTCCAAGTACCTATTGCAACCCACATCCTTTTGAATCTGCTTAGTGTATTCATCTCTTGATCTCCCTCTACGACTTTTACCCTCCACGCTGCCCTCCAGTATTAAATTGGTGATGCATTGACGCCTCATAACCTTTCCTACCAACCGATCCCTTCTTCTAGTCAAGTTGTGCCACAAATTCATTTTCTCCCAATTCTATTCAGTACATCATCATTAGTTATGTGATCTACCCATCTAATCATCAGCATTCTTCTATAGAACCACATTTCGAAAGCTTCTATTCTCTTCTTGTCTACACTATTTATCGTCCACGTTTCACTTCAATACAGGGCTACACTCCATACAAATAATTTCATAAATGATTACGTGACACTTAAATCTATACCCGATGTTAACAAATTTCTCTTCTTCAGAAACGCATTCCTTCCCATTGCCAGTGTACATTTTACATCCACTCTGCTTCGACCATCATCAGTTATTTTGCTCACCAAATAGCAAAACTCCTTTACTACTTTAAGTGTCTCATTCCTAATCTGATTCCCATTGCATCACCTGATTTAATTCGATTACATTCCATTATCCTCGTTTTTGTTTTTGTTGATGTTCATATTATATACTCATTTCAAGACACTGTCCATTCCGTTAAACTGCTCTTCCAGGTCCCTTGCTGTCTTTGACAGAATTACAATGTCATCCGTACTCCTCAAATTTTTATTTCTTCTCCATATATGTTCATTCCTACTCCAAATTTTTCTTTTGTTTCCTTTACAGCTTGCTCAATATACAGATTGAATAACATCTGGAATGGGCTACAACCCTCTCTCACTCCCTTCCCAACCGCTGCTTTCCTTTCATGCCCCTCGACTCTTATAACTGCCATCTGGCTTCTGTGCAAATTGTAAATAGCCTTTCACTCCCTGTATTTTACCCCTGCCACCTTCAGAATTAGAAAGAGACTACTTCAATAAACACTGTCAAAAGCTTTCTCTAAGTCTACAAATGTTAGAAACGTAGGTTTGCCTTTCCTTGATCTATCTTCTAAGATAAGTAGTAGGGTCAGTATTGCCTCATGTGTCCCAACATTTCTACAGAATCCAAACGTATCTTCCCCAAGGTCGGCTTCTATCAGTTTTTCCATTCGTCTATACAGAATTCGTGTTAGTATTTTGCAGCTGTGACTTATTAAACTGATAGTTCGGTAATTTTCACACCTGTCAGCACCTGCTTTCATTGGGACTGGAATTATTATATTTTTCTTGAAGTCTGAGGGTATTTCGCCTGTCTCATACATCTTGCTCACCGGATGGAAGAGTTGTTTCATGGCTGGCTCCCCCAAGGCTATCAGCAGCCGTAATGGAATGTTGTGTACTCCCGAGGCTTTGTTTCGACTTCGGTCTTTCAGTGCTCTGTCAAACTCTTCATGCAGTATTATATCTACCATTTCATCTTCATCTAACCCCTCTTCCATTTCCATAATGTTTCCTCATCATGCAGTGACGATATTACAACAATGCGGAAGACTGTTAAAAACAGAGGAGAACGTAATCTTGAGACTCTTACTGCCTTTGTAGATTATGAAAAAGCCTTCCATAGAGTGAATGGATATATGCTGTGGAACGTAATGGAGAGACGAGGTTACCCCAAACATGCTTGTGTTTAAATAATGAAATTTTAATTAATTCAGACAAAATTTCTAGACAATGAAAACAAGAAGTTAACCCAGGAATAAAATTAATTCATAGAAACAAAGATTGAAGTACTGTACCCTTTGCAGATGACCAAATAATTTTACAAAAGATGGAGGATCAATTACAATTTGCTCTACATCGATTTGAACGCAATAACTAAACTCTATAACTGGAAAATATCACAAAATAAAATCAAAGTTATGACTTTTATAGGGCGCTGACATAATGCTAAACGGAATGTCCACTGAACAGGTTTCTCACTTTCACCTATTTTGATGTTATGTAAATTATGTATATGATTGTATTTCAAATGCTATGTGGCACTATACATAGAACATTAGCCAATAAAACTTGGAACGATGCGAAGAAAGAATTTACAAAGTAATGGCAACAACTATGCTCATATACGGAAGTGAGACTTGGACAGTAACTAAGAGAGACCAAAGAACGATACAGTGAACTAAACGAATTTTTTAAGGGAAGTATAAGGATTTACGCTGAGAGATCAAATAAAGAATCCTGAAATTGGAAAGAATTCAGTATGCTTCGCATGAATGAAACAGTAGAAAACGGGATAACAAAATGGAAGAAGAACATTGAAAAATGGGAACAGTAAGAATAATCAGACAAGTAATAGACAATGGACCTGTAAGAAAGAGTGATACAGGAAGACCAAGGAAGAGAAGAGGGAACAGGCCATGAGACTACTCGTTAAAGTAAAGAAAAAGAGCAATAATTACTTTTAAAGTCGTGTGTTTAATGGATACGTTTACTATTTATACAAAGTGAATGCAAGTTTTAGAAAAAGAAGCTCACTTCAAGAACGTCCTGAGCTGCGTAGAACATGGAAATCATACATTATCACCAGTGTTCAGATGTTGTTGTTACTGTTATGGTCTTCAGTCCTGAGACTGGTTTGATGCAGCTCTCCATGCTACTCTATTCTGTGCAAGCTTCTTCATCACCCAGTACTCACTGCAATCTACATCCTTCTGAATCTGCTTAGTGTATTCATCTCTTGGTCTTCCTCTACAATTTTTGCCCTCCACGCTGCCCTCCAGTGCTAAATTTGTGATCCCTTGATGCCTCAGAACATGTCCTAACAACCGGTCCCTTCTTCTTGTGCCACAAACCCTTCTTCTCCCAAATTCTTTTCCATACCTCCTCATTAGTTATGTGATCAACCCATCTAATCTTCAGCATTCTTCTGTAGCACCACATTTTGAAAGCTTCTATTATCTTCTTGTCCAAACTATTTATCGTCCATGTTTCACTTCCATACATGGCTACACTCCATACAAATACTTTCAGAAACGACTTCCTGACACTTAAATCTATACTCGATGTTAACAAATTTCTCTTCTTCAGAATCGCTTTCCTTGACATTGCCAGTCTACATTTTATATCCTCTCTACTTCGACCATCATCAGTTATTTTGCTCCCCAAATAGCAAAACTCCTTTACTACTTTAAGTGTCTCATTTCCTAATCTAATTCCCTCAGCATCTGCCGACTTAATTCGACTACATTCCATTATCCTCGTTTTGATTTTGTTGATGTTCATCTTATATCCTCCTCTTAATACACTGTCCATTCCGTTCAACTGCTCTTCCAAGTCCTTTGCTGTCTCTGACAGAATTACAATGTCATCGGCGAACCTCAAAGTTTTTATTTCTTCTCCATGGATTTTAATACCTACTCCGAATTTTTCTTTTGTTTCCTTTACTGCTTGCTCAATATACAGATTGAATAACATCGGGTAGAGGTTACAACCCTGTCTCACTCCCTTCCAAACCACTGCTTCCCTTTCATGTCCCTCGACTCTTAGAACTGCCATCTGGTTTCTGTTCAAATTGTAAATAGCCTTTCGCTCCCTGTATTTTACCCCTACCACCTTCAGAATTTGAAAGAGAGTATTCCAGACAACATTGTCAAAAGCTTTCTCTAAGTCTATAAATGCTAGAAACGTAGGTTTGCCTTTCCTTAATTTATTTTTTAAGATGAGTCGTAGGGTCAGTATTGCATCACGTGTTCCAACATTTCTACGGAATCCAAACTGATCTTCCCCGAGGTCGGCTTCTACCAGTTTTCCCATTCGTCTGTAAAGAATTCGCGTTAGTATTTTGCAGCTGTGACTTATTAAACTGATAGTTCGGTAATTTTCTTATCTGTTAACATCTGCTTTCTTTTGGACTGGGATTATTATATTCTTCTTGAAGTCTGAGGGTATTTCGCCTGTCTCATACATCTTGCTCACTGGAGTTTTGTTAGGCCTGGCTGTCCCAAGGCTGTCAGTAGTTCTAATGGAATGTTCTCTACTCCCGAGTCCTTGTTTCGACTCAGGTCTTTCAGTGCTCTGTCAAACTCTTCATGCAGTATCGTATCTCCCATTTCATCTTCATCTACATCCTCTTCCATTTCCGTAATATTGCCCTGACGAACATTGGCCTTGTATAGACTCTGTGTATACTCCTTCCACCTTTCTGCTTTCCCTTCTTTGCTTAGAACTGGGTTTCTATCTGAGCTCTTGATATTCATACAAGTGGTTCTCTTTTCTCCAAAGATCTCTTTATTTTTCCTGTAGGCAGTATCTATCTTACCTCTAGTGACATGCGCCTCTACATCCTTACATTTGTCCTCTAGCCATGCCTGCTTAGCCATTTTGCGCTACCTGTCGATCTCATTTTTGAGACGTTTGTATTCCTTTTCGCCTGCTTCATTTACTGCATTTTTGTATTTTCTCCTTTCATCAATTAAATTCAATATTTCGTTTGTTATCCAATGATTTCTACTAGCCCTCGTCTTTTTACCTACTTGATCCTCTGCTGCCTTCACTACTTCATCCCTCAGAGCTAACCATTCTTCTTCTACTGTATTTCTTTCCCCCATTCCTGTCAATTTTTCCCTTATGCTCTCCCTGAAGCTCTGTACAACCTCTGGTTTAGTCAGTTTATCCAGATCCCATCTCCTTAAATTCCCACCTTTTTGCAGTTTCTTCAGTTTTAATCTACAGTTCATAACGAATAGACTGTGGTCAGAGTCCACATCTGCCCCTGGAAATGTCTTACAATTTAAAACCTGGTTCCTAAATCTCTGTCTTACCATTATATAATCTATCTGATACCTTCTAGTATCTCCAGGATTCTTCCATGTATACAACCTTCTTTTATGATTCTTGAACCAAGTGTTAGCTATGATAAAGTTATGCTCTGTGCAAAATTATACCAGACGGCTTCCTCTTTCATTTCTGTCCCCCAATCCATATTCACCCACTATGTTTCCTTCTCTCCCTTTTCCTACTCTCGAATTCCAGTCACCCATAACTATTAAATTTTCGTCTCCTTTCATTACTTGAATAATTTCTTTTATCTCATCATTTATTTCATCAATTTCTTCGTCATCTGCAGAGCTAGTTGGCATATAAACTTGTACTACTGTAGTAGGCATGGGCTTCGTGTCTATCTTGCCACAATAATGCGTTCACTATGCTGTTGGTAGTAGCTTACTCGCACTCCTATTTTTTTTGTTCATTATTAAACCTACTCCTGCATTACCCCTATTTGATTTTGTATTTATAACCCTGTATTCACCTGACCAAAAGTCTTGTTCCTCGTGCCACCGAACTTCACTAATTCCCACTATATCTAACTTCAACCTATCCATTTCCCTTTTTAAATTTTCTAACCTACCTGCTCGATTAAGGGACCTGACATTCCACGCTCCGATCCGTAGAACGCCAATTTCTTTTTCCTGATAACGACATCCTCTTGAATAGTCCCCGCCCGGAGATCCGAATGGGGGACTATTTTAGCTCCGGAATATTTTACCCAAGAGGACGCCATCATCAATTAACCATACAGTAAAGCTGCATGCCCTCGGGAAACATTACGGCTGTAGTTTCCCCTTGCTTTCAGCCGTTTGCAGTACCAGCACAGCAGGGCCGTTTTGGTTAGTGTTACAAGGCCAGATCAGTCAATCATCCAGACTGTTGCCCCTGCAACTACTGAAAAGGCTGCTGCCCCTCTTCAGGAACCACACGTTTGTCTGGCCTCTCAACAGATACCCCTCCGTTGTGGTTGCACTTACGGTACGGTCATCTGTATCGCTGAGGCACGCAAGCCTCCCCACCAACGGCAAGGTCTATAGTTGATTGGGGGGGGGGGGGGGGAAGAGTGTTCAGATGGGGATCATAAAAATAGTGACAAAAATTGTTATAAAAATCAGGGAAAGGATTGTCTCATAGGGAGATCTTCCTTGTATGACTCACGATTGTTGCGGCTATAGTCAGCAAAGGGCTCAAGTGCATACACGACATTTGAACACTCGATTACAGACTGATGTGATACGAACACGGCGGCACGTCGCGAGTTAATTGACTTTGAACATGGAGTGAAAATCGCTGTGAGACGCATGGGTTAGAAGGACATCTGAGATTCCACAATAATTCCCATTTCTGCTGTTAAAAGTGACTGGGTGGACTTTTATTATTGCAGTAACATCTCTCAGCCAGTAAAACTTCTATTTTGGAAGCTATTTTCACCGTTCACGCGCTGCTGTTTACAAGGCCATTGATTATACTGAAATCTGTTCTGGGGCCAAGGAGAAAAATGAAGTGAAGTTGAAAGGAATTTAGTAGGTGGTATTTTGAATTTTTCCCTTATTGGTGGTCTTGAAAGTTTTAATAAGCGTTACGTCAATACTTAACGAACTATTAATGTTAGTGAAGTTTTTAATAAGGGTATTGGTACGTCTTAGTTTTATTGTGCGATGCCTTTTGTATTGAGGACTCGTAAGGTGTTTCAAGATGAAGCTATTTATGTGTGGTGTAAAGTATCTGGTGTTTGTGAAGCTGTAAAACTTGTCGGTGATTTGACTGCGTATTTTCCTTACTAATACTACAAGTGCGAAAGTAACTCCGTCTGTTAGGCTCTCAAGACTAAACCGCCGAACCGATTTTGATGAAATTTGCTATGGAGATAGCTTGAACGCTGAGAAAGAACGTAGGTTACTTTAGAAAGTGTGTAGTACAACATATTTATTGCTGTGAAGAATATAATGCGAAATATGAAACAATAATTACTCTTTGAATAATCTATTTACTCTTTGACTTTTGAACTTTATCATACATGTGAAAAATTCTTTTATTACTTGATTTATTTTACATAATACGATTCCGGAGAAATGTAGGAACACGCGAGGCAGCACTAATTCTGTAACCTCCCTCTTACTAATCGGCCTATCCTGTTTGCGATATAAAATATGACCGTGGATCGCGTGTATGCCTAATGGATTTTTTCTAATTGTATATGACTATCTTTCCCGAAGAAGTGATACCGATAAGTAGGAGGAAAGTGTACAACCGACCCTTCTGATGGAAAGCCTACTAAAATAAAAGTAATTAAAACGAACAGGGCTATAATTTGGAAAATGAAAGTTATTTTGCGCATTGACTCACGAAGAACACTGGACAGAAAGGGGTACCACTGATCATGTATCCAAAAGTTACACTAATGAACGAAAAGGAAGTAATTAACGGTCGCCAGCCCACTAGGGCAATTTACATCCAAAATCCTGTACAAGATGATGGGAAAGAAAAACGTATTATTAAACACTGACGTGGCAACTAAAGTTTGAACTTTTTTTTACACTAATTTTAAGTGAGTATGTAATGATAAAGAAAACTGAGAAGTCACTCTTACGTTATGTTTGACATTAAATTTTGAAAAAGGCAATCGAGTAATGATTTGAAAATATGCAATTAAACTGTATGTTAGCACTGAACTTCGTTACGTGAACAATGACTTTCAGTGACCTCAGCATAACGTCATCAATTAAAATTTAGAAAAAAAGCAAGCACTTTTTACTTTGCCATTACTTATTTTGCAAATTAGATTTCATACTATTGTCTGAACAACTGAGCCCCTTTTAGTGATTTGAACAGAACTGAATACTAGAATACGTACCAAACCAAACAGCCGTGTGCTCCAAGCTATACATAAAATAAATAAAACTTCCGCACTCTTTATTTGTGCATTTCTTTACATTTGAATTTTTTCCAGTGATTGATTCTCAAACTTGAAAAATAAAATTGCTTTACTTCAGTCATATAATGAAGCCTCTGTTGTACAACAGTTAGTTGAAAGTAGACTGAGGCTAAAATTCTGAAAAGTGAAATTATTCATTAATAATCAGGCTGTAACTATTCAATTTGTTTCTTGTGACACACAGCATATTAGGGAAAAAAGGAACAAGGATCCTGCTTGGTAACAACGTCTGCGGGCAATGAGGACACAATCGCCCTGAGTTTAACTGATTATTATTTAAATAAATCTTACCAATCAAATCACATTCAGTTGTGCTGCTGGGTTAGCCGTTAATACTTTCTACCAACAACAACAACTCTGCACAACAACTCCCTACCCAAAGATTTTACAACGCATAAGGACTGCTATTATCGTTGCTAGTCGATGCAAATAATTCCTTTGGCTTTTTTCCCAGAGCTTATAAGTTTTACAGTAAATCACAGATACATACAATGAAACGTCAACAGACTTCTAACTAAATGTACACATAAAGTGAAGCAATGTCCTTACTTATTAAAAGAAAGCATTTAAATTACACATATTTACATAAAATTAAAAAAAAATTATATATCTGTAGCAGGTGCCATGCTTCCTGTATTTTCGTTGTTACAACCGTACAACTTATCTTAGAAGATACTGTAGATTAAGAAAAGGCAAACCTACATTTATAGCTTTTGTAGACTTAGAGACCATTTTTGACGATGTTTGTTGGAATACTCTCTTTGAAATTTTGAAGGTAATAGGGGTAAAATACAGGGAACGAAAGGCTGTTTAGAACTTGTACAGAAACTGGATGGCACTTGTAAGAATCGATGGGCGTGAAAGAGAGGTAATTGATGACACTTCATTAGTATTCAGCCTACTACTTGCCAAACTGGATCATTAAAACTGCACTCACTTGATGACACTCTCCAGCCTTAAGCTCAATATGAATATCTCTTGCCCCTGTGAATAGCTCAAAGATAATCTTCCAGCAGAATGGATTTCATTTATCAACGATTTTCCACGACCACATACGATAGCACCGATAGTAACTTCACTTTACACTGATCGGCCCAGAGAGCGACTGAGTGACAGAGAGAGGGAGAGGGAGAGAGAGAGAGAGAGAGAGAGAGAGAGAGAGAGAGAGAGAGAGAGAGATTACTATTTTGCTATCTTATAGTGGTAAATGAAAGGTATGGAATGGACTCACTTCAACAGCTATGGCTTGGTGTGAAGCCTCAGTAGCAGTGCTTTTCAGCGTGTTGTTAACGATATTTCTTGTATATGTATATCTACATGCATACTCCACAAGCCGCTATATGGCGCACGGCGGATGGTATGGTACCCTTTGCTGTAGCGAGGGATAAACAACTGTCTGTACTCTTCCGAGAGAACTTGTTTTCTAGTGCGTCTTCGCGGCCCTTAAACCAGATGTGTATTGGCGACAGTAGGCTCGTTCTACAGTCAGTGGCAGATATAAACTTTCTCAGTAGCCCTTCGTTAAAAGAACTTTTTATGCCTTCCAGAGACTTCCATCTGATTTTGCGGAGTATTTCCGTAATACTCGTGTCTCGGCCGAACCTACCGATAACAAATCTAGGAACATACCTCAGCCATGCTTCGATGTCTTCCTTTAATCCACCTGGTGGAGATCTGAAACACTCGAGCAGAACTCAAGAATGGGTTACACAAGTGTTCTTTATATGGTCTCCTTTGCAGATGAACCACTCTTTTACCCACAGCTTTGCCCACGTACATGTACGACTTATATATACATTGTTTAAATCTTCTCTCCCCGTCACTCTATCGATGTTCTCCTCCTTTTCTCTTTTGTCTCATATTCCCCACATCTGTCTGTCCATCTCCCACTCCCCCTATATTTTCTTCGTCACCTCTCTGTCAAACTTCTGCTTCTTCCTCTCTCCAGACCCTCCTCCCCTGCCACTCTGTTCATCTCTTTATATGGTCTCCTTTGCTGATGAACCACTCTTTTACCCACAGCTTTGCCCATGTACATGTACGACTTATATGTACATTGTTCAAATCTTCTCTCCCCGTCACTCTATCGATGTTCTCCTCCTTTTCTCTTTTGTCTCATATTCCCCACATCTGTCTGTCCATCTCCCACTCCCCCTATATTTTCTTCACCACCTCTCTGTCAAACTTCTGCTTCTTCCTCTCTCCAGACCCTCCTCCTCTGCCTCTCTGTTCATCTCTTCCTCACCCTCTCTTTATCCGTCTCCTCCTTACCCTCATTGTTCATCTCCTTCCCCTTCCTCTCTTTGTCCTTCTCTTCCTCTCCCGTCTGTATCTCCTCCCCCTATCTCTGACTATTTCCTCCTCCTCCTCTCCATCTCTGCCCATCTCCTCCTCGCCCACTCTCTGAACACCACTCTTACTCTCCATATCCTACCACCCTTCTCTCTACACATCTCCTCCTTCCCCTTCCCCCCTCTCTCTCTCTCTCCATAATTCCCTTCCCTTTCTCTCTGTCCACTTCTTCCTCCTTCCTCTCCCTTTTCCAACTTCCCACTACATCTCTCCATTGTGAACCGCCTCCTGCACTCCCTCTCCTTCTCCTCTCTCTGTCAATCTCCTCCTCACCCTCTCTCTGACCATCTCCTTCTCACCCCTCTCTTTCTGTCCATCTCCTCGTCACCTCTGTCTGTCCACATCATTTAACCCATTCTCATTATCCAACTTCTCTCCGTCTCTCTGCTCAGCTGGGCCCATCTGCATGGATAACCACTGGAATGCATTCAAATGCAATCTGCAAACATGCTTGATGTGCAGGCAGCCTGTATGTTAGGGATTACCAACTCTTTTCACCTCCAATCCTACCCCTGTGGGAGCTAGGTGATTCTTCACCCAAAAGCGCTTCTTCCCAGACAATAAGTAGAATGTGTACCAGACTTGGTTGAATATATACATACATTTTTATGTATGCATATGACTGCATTTTCCTAGAATTCTCCAAATAAATGAGCTGACAATTCGACTTACCTGTAACTGACTTCATATCATCATTCCATACCATGTGGCTTTACATCGTTACAACTAGATATTTCACAGGTCCAATTGTGTAATGCGTCACATCACACACACGCTGTATTCGAACAATTCTTTATTGTTTTTCCTACGTCTCTTCATTTTTCTACATTCAGAGCACAAAAACACTCATCACACCAAATAGAAATTGTGTCCAAATCATCCTACAGTTATTCAAAGACGACAGTGTCCCGTACTTTACAAAGTCATTACTAAATAGTCGAGATTGTTGCTCATACTACCCATCAGATCGATTATGTACATGGAAGACAATAGCGGACCTATTACAATTCCCTGGGGCACTCCTGTTGGTACCTTTGGATCCTGTGAACACTTGTTGTCTAGGAAAACGTTCTAGTTTCTTTTACTTAAAAATTCTTCGAGCCACTCTTGTACCTGAGAACCTATTTCGTATACTTGGACCACCGTTAAGATCCTGTAGTGTGGCACTGTGTCTAACGCTTTTCGGAAATCTAGGAATATGGAATCTTTCTGTTGCCCTGCATCCATGTTTCTCTCGATGCCTCTCAAGATACGAAGTTGAGTTTCACAGGAGAGATGCTTCTATATCCGTATTGATTTGCGGATGTTAGCTTTTCTCTCTCAAGGGAATTTATTATATTCCGCCTTAGAATACGCTCAAGGACTCCGCAGAAAAACGACGCTAAAGATATTAGACTGTAACTTTGCGGGTTCGTTCTTATACCCTTGTTATATACAGGAGTCACCTATACTTTTTGCCAGTCACTTGGGACAGTCTTGTGGGCATAAGATTCGCTATAAATACAAAATAATATGAGGTCACTTCTGAGGAGTATTCTCCGTAAAACCGATATTATTCCATGTGTACCTGGCCCCTTACTTCAACTCTTTCAGCAGCTTCTCAGCGTCAGGGATGTCTGTTTTTATGTTCACCGTACGGAAGTTTGTGCGACGGTTACACGACGGTATGCTCGTACGATCCTACTCCGTGAATGAATTTTTAAAAGCGAGATTTATAGCTTAAGTTTTCTTTTTGCTGTCTTCTGTTGCCACAGCAAACTCGTCTACGAGTGACTGAATTGAGCTCTCCGACCCGCTTACTGATTTTACGTAGGGCCAGAATTTTTTTTAAGAATATTGACAATATCTTTCTTCAAGATAAAACTGCGGAAATTATACGCTTCGCCCATCAATTTTTTTTAAAGACGCATGAATGTCTACTACGTTTTACCTGTTGACATTTCGGTGTTCTTTTTTTGGATCGAGAATGTAAACATCTCTGTTTTTTCAGCATTTTCCGAATTCTATTATTAAACCAAAATGGAATTTTTTTTCGTTAATCTACTTGTTCGGCACATTTCTTTACAGAGCGCGATTTACAATCGGTTCCAACTTGGCTCATAATTCCTCTGCGTCCCTTACATTGGAACTAAATGATGCCCATTCATTCTCTAAGTGGTCTGATGGATTTATTAACTGTAGTACCCACTGTAAATATGATGACTTCGTTACCGCTCATCTCTGTCTCTGTATTGATTGTCGACTTGTAGCAACGAGCTCTAAAATAATTCCATTGCGAACGGAATATCGCATTAATTGCTCAAGACACTTTTTGGTGAAAGCGTTCAGAATGACTTTGCCCAGTTTATACCCGATAGGTTCGTCTCCCTAATATTGCGTGACCAGGGTACTTTCGTTTCTTCAATAAGAGGGAAAGTGTTCACACTAAAGTTCTTAACCTCCAAATTGAAAAGCCGTTCTAGAGTAATTTACGTGTTGAATAAGATGTCACGATAGATATTAGATCTGGGAAATCGAATTCACACGAAAGAACACGACTTTGACGCGTAACAACCCTGGTGCAGTAGAATGATCTGACGGCTACATTAAGGCAAAATGATGAGCGAAATTTGATCTAAACACACTTCTAAGTTTTCTGGGACGATTGATACAGTTCATTAAATGTTTATGACCTGTGATTATCTAGGAAAGGCTCTCTGATGAATGTGCACCTACCGACTATTGTTCGTCAGGTACAATGTCAATCGTAACAGCTGAATCGATAATTTAATCCACGAACGATGGTCCGTGAAAGGCTGCATGCTACCTGACTCGGTGCCAAAACCTGACTTCATTAAAATTTCATATTTTAATACGTGCGCAGTCCATGTATGTCTTCGAGTCGCTAAAACGTTCCTAGTTGTTTTTACTGACCATATTTCACTGTCATCCTAAATAATTTATTAGATACTCTTTGTGTGATTTCACTCACGAGGGAAGGCATTAGAACAGTAACAATTTATAACAACGTATATTAATAAATCTACATCTACATTTATACTCCGCAGGCCACCCAACGGTGTGTGGCGGAGGGCACTTTACGTGCCACTGTCATTACCTCCCTTTCCTGTTGCAGTGGCGTATGGTTCGCGGGAAGAACGACTGTCTGAAAGCCTCCGTGCGCGCTCTAATCTCTCTAATTTTACATTCGTGATCTCCTCGGGAGGTATAAGTAGGGGGAAGCAATATACTCGATAACTCATCCAGAAACGCACCCTCTCGAAACCTGGCGAGCAAGCTACACCGCGATGCAGAGCGCCTCTCTTGCAGAGTCTGCCACTTGAGTTTGTTAAACATCTCCGTAACGCTATCACGGTTACCAAATAACCCTGTGACGAAACGCGCCGCTCTTCTTTGGATCTTCTCTATCTCCTCCGTCAACCCGATCTGGAACGGATCCCACACTGATGAGCAATACTCAAGTATAGGTCGAACGAGTGTTTTGTAAGCCACCTCCTTCGTTGATGGACTACATTTTCTAAGGACTCTCCGAATGAATCTCAACCTGGTACCCGCCTTACCAACAATTAATTTTATATGATCATTCCACTTCAAATCGTTCCGCACGCATACTCCTAGATATTTTACAGAAGTAACTTCCACCAGTGTTTGTTTCGCTATCATATAATCATACAATAAAGGATCCTTCTTTCTATGTATTCGCAATACATTACATTTGTCTATGTTAAGGGTCAGTTGCCACTCCCTGCACCAAGTGCCTATCCGCTGCAGATCTTCCTGCATTTCGCTACAATTTTCTAATGCTGCAACTTCTCTGTATACTACAGCATCATCCGCGAAAAGCCGCATGGAACTTCCGACACTATCTACTAGGTCATTTATATATATTGTGAAAAGCAATGGTCCCATAACACTCCCCTGTGGCACGCCAGAGATTACTTTAACGTCTGTAGACGTCTCTCCATTGATAACAACATGTTGTGTTCTGTAATCTGAGGCACTTTGGGCTAAAACCTAATTCAGGAACTTCAGTAATTAATAACTGTGCAAATTTACGTAACAGCTTTATTTGAAAGGCGAGGGAGCCCAAGAGATCATAAATAACTAGCGAAGATACATTAGGTAACTGGCGTCCTACGGTTCGAAGCGTGGAATGTTAGATCCCTTAATTGGGCTGGTAAGTTAGTAAATTTATAAAAAGGACATCACACACACTGATACCCGAGGCAGGATTCGAACCTGCTACCGTAGCAGCAGCACGGTTCCGGACTGAAGCGCCTATAACCGCTCGGCCATAGCGACCGGCATCACTAGGAGTAAGATAGATATTGCCTACAGGAAAATTAGAGAGACCTTTGGAGAAAAGAGAACCACCTGTATGAATATCAAGAGCTCAGATGGAAAACCAGTCCTAAGCAAAGAAAGGAAAGCAGAAAGATGGAAGGAGAATATAGAGAGTCTATACAAGGGAGATGCACTTGAGGGCGATATTATGGAAATGTAAGAGGACGTAGAGTAAGAAGAGAAGAGAGATATGATATGATACGAAGAATTTGACAGAGCACTGAAAGACCTAAGTCGAAAGAAGGCCCCAGGAGTAAATACCATTCCATCAGAATTACTGATACGTTGTGAGAGCCAGCCATGAAAGAACTCTACAACTGTACCATCTGGTGAGCAAGAAGTGTGAGACAGGCGAAATACCCTCAGACTTCAAGCAGAATATAATAAAGCCAATTCTAAGGAAGCAGGTGTTGATAGATACGAATATTATCGAACTACCAGTTTAATAAGTCATGATTGCAAAATACTAACGCGAATTCTTTAGAAACGAATGGTAAAACTGGTAGAAGCCGACCTCGGGGAATAATTATGAGCGTATGGCATTGGTGGCCGGGAGACCTCTCGCGGGGCGGTTCGGCCGCCACTCCACAAGTTCTTTAACGCCACTAAGGCGACTTGCGAGTGAATGAGGATGAAATGATGATGAAAGACACACAACACCCAGTCATCTCGAGGCAGAAAAAATCCTTGACCCCGCCGGGAATCTAACCCGGGACCCCGTGCGCGGGAAGCGAGAACGCTACCGCAAGACCACGAGCCGCGGACTGCCTCGGGGGAAGATCAGTTTGGATTCCGGAGAAATGTAGGAACACACAAGGCAATACTGACCCTACGACTTCTCATAGAAGATATGTTAAGGAAAGGCAAACCTACGTTTATAGCATTTGTAGACTTAGAGAAAGCTTTTGCCAATGTTGACTGGAATACTCTCTTTCAAATTCTGAAGGTGGCAGGGGTCAAACACAGGGAGAGAAAGGCTACTTACAATTTGTACAGAAACCAGATGGCAGTTATAAGAGTCGCGGGGCACGAAGGGAAGCAGCGGTTGAGACGGGAGTGTGACAGGGTTGTAACCTATTCCAAATGTTATTCAATCTGCACCCTGAACGAACAGTATAAGAAATCAAAGAAAAATTTGGAGTAGGAATTATAGTCCACTAGGAGAAATAAAAAAATTGAAGTTTGTCGATGATATTGTAATTGTCTCAGAGACAACAAAGGACTTGGAAGAGCAGCTGAATGGGATTGATCGTGCCTTGAGGATATAAGATGAACATCACCGAAAACAAAACAAGTATAATGGAACGTATTCGAATTAAATCGAGTAATGCTGAGAGAGTTTGATTAAGAAATAAATTAAAGTAGCAGATACGTTTTGTTATTTGGGAAGCGAAATAATGAGGACCTGAACAGAGAGGATATAAAGTGTAGACTGGAAATGGAAGAAAAGCTTTTCTAAAGAAGAGAAGTTTCTTAACATCGAATGTAGATTTAAGTGTCAGGAAGTCTTTTTTTGAGGGTATTTGTATGGAGTGTAGCTATCTATGGAAGTGAAAATGGTTCAAATGGCTCTGAGCACTATGGGACTTCACATCTATGGTCATCAGTCCCCTGGAACTTAGAACTACTTAAACCTAACTAACCTAAGGACATCACACAACACCCAGTCATCACGAGGCAGAGAAAATCCATGGAAGTGAAACATGGACGATAAACGGTTTGGACAAGAATTGAAGCTTTTGAAATGTGGTGTTGCAGAAGAATACTGAAGATTAGATGGGTATATCACGTAACTAATGAGCAGGTACTAAATAGAACTTGGGAGGAAAGAAATTTGTGGCACAACCTCACTAGATGAACGGATCGGTTGACAGGACTCATTCTGAGGCCTCAAGAGAGCACCAATTTAGTACTGGAGGGAATTGTGTGGGGTGAAAATCATAGAGGTAGACCAAGGGATGAATACAGTAGCAGATTCAAAAGGATGTAAGTTACAGTAGTTATTCGGAGATGAAGAGGTTTGCACAGGGTAGAGTAGCACGGAAAGCTGCATTAAATCAGTTTTCGGACTGATGACGGCAACAACAAACAACATATGAACATGAAAGCTTTCGTGAGCAGGAATACATCTACAAGGTAACTTTGTGCATCAAAATTCACCAACGAGGATATGATCATTTATTTTTGATCACCCAAGCGCGTAAAGCACAGAAGTTACGCCAGGCTATACCTGCCTCGAATAATGTTCACTGTATTTTGCGATAGGCGTAAGATATCGGCACCACGTTTCTAAGTACAGAATTGGTAACATCCTACGAGCAACGAAACGTCATCTGCTACATATAGAGATGTTGGACACAGATCTGGCCACACGGCGAGTAATGCGTGCTGCAACACGAATCGAGGTACCAGCCAAGCCTGCAAGTTGCGCTGTTGCATTCGACAACGAAGGGCTTCTGTGCAATGTCCTCAATGCGTCGCAAGTGTCAGCCGTGGTCAGAACAGTGGTCTGTGTAGCAGTTGGTGCATTAAGATGGAGGTAACTGTGTTCAAACGTTGGAAAATTGTTGATGCTCGTATAATGGGTGCTTTCGTAAGCAAGGTAGCCGAACTGTTTGGTGTTTTAAGAAGCACCGTATCCAATATTTATACCTCATACAAAGAAAGGGAAAATAAGTCACAACGCACACGAACGTGTGTGTTCAGTGATCATGACAGACGGTCGTTGAAGATGATTGTGACTAAATGTAAGAAGACGACAGCTGCAAAAATCACTGTACAACTGAGTGTCGCACCCGCAAACCCTGTCAGGATCAAAACAACACGAAGGAAGCTCCAGAAGAACAGATTGACAGGACGAGTTAGAAATCCAAAACCACACAACGGTAATGCAAATGACCGTTACGTGAAAACATGGTGCAGAAGCCATAAAACCTGGACTAAGGAGCATTGGAAGAATGTTATTTGGTCGGATGAGTTTTCAGCTTCTGGCCAAGTTTACGTCGCATGAGCGAAATATGGTGGGAGTTGATGACGATTTGAGCAGCCATATCGCGGTATTCCATGGACCCCATGGTTACTCTGCAAGGTCGAATTTCTGCCAAAAATTATGTGTCCGTCTTGGCTGATCAGGTCGATCACATGGTACAATATTTGTTCCCCAATCGTGTCGCTGTGTCCACCAAAATCACCACATCTAAGTATTATTGAGCCTTAGTGGTCTGCTTTGAAGAGAAGTATATTTTTAGGGTACCAGCCTCCATAATTTGTATCTGAAATTGTCACTATTTTGCAGGAATAATGGTATAAGATTCCCTTGAAATCCATATTGGACCTGTATTTGTCAATTCCAAGACCACTGGAAGCTGTTTTGAATTAGCTTTTGAGAAAGTGGAATGGTCGAAGCTATGGACTAACCTCATCGAGATGGGTACGCCGAGACATCTATAGTTCAATTCTTTTATCTTGGCGGCTCGCGCATGCCCGCCCAGACGCGGGAGATTGCTGCGTTGCCAGTTGCACACTACGCACGCGTCAAGAGAAGCAGCGCCATAGTATAGCATAGTTCGCAAGCTTACGTTTAGGGGGGAGCGCGCAGTTCATGAAGTAAAGCCACCACGGCCGCTTTAAAATAATAAAGCCAAACGCGCCCGGTGTAAATAAAACTTTTTTACAGTCGCGAAAGACGGAATATTTCTCAATATTACATACGACACCTATGTGGTACTTAAATTAAATGAGATATTGTTATGCAGTAAATTTTATACGAAATTTAGGTATCTTGTCCACATTTCGTTCTCAACATTGTGGCAACTAAAATCGACCATACGGAAAGTATACGCTATGGACTTTTACCTCTGCAAACTCTTCAAAATTTCGTGCAGTGGTTTACTACATTTAATGCTGCACAATAACTGGGTCGAACATCGAAACAAAATTAAGTCATTTATGGGGGGAAGGTATCAGTCAAGAAGATGTGTAAAAATCTAATTTTTGGGGCAAATAGTTTTTGTGAAATCGAATGATAAGTGTATCAAAGCAGTGGGAACACCATGTGTCTGCACAGGCGAGCAGTGCAGTGATGACAAAATCGCGCACAGTGCGGAATGCGGGGAGCACGTGTCTGCAGCAGTGAAAGGGTTAATGAAGAGACAAAGCACTAGAAATTTCAAAAAACTGCATTCAAACGAATAAAATTCGTGAAGTAAGACACTTCGATGTTGTTTTTAAATAAAGGAAAAAATTATGCACCGCCCAAGGTTTGAAGTCATAACTTTACACTTCGTAGCCCGACATCTCAGCCATTACGCTAATGCAACTCGTCGGTCTGCAAATTACTGACAAACACTGTTGGTACGATTATGAATTACTCATGCTTTGTCGAAGTACAACAGGAAATAAACAATTACCGCTGTTCTTTATTGCGAAAAAGCGGTCGTGAGATTGATACAAACACCTTTCCTTGCTATCGCCTGAATTAGGAGTCTTATTGCTTGTTTGGTTTAATTAATTAATAGAATATGAAGCAATTGGTATAAAGAATGCTTTTTCCAAACTTTCTATAAAAGAAAGTCCGCTATCAAGACATTGCTTTTGTTTTACTACTTTATTTATCACTGAACGTTTCTAAAACTGGAGACACTCGTCCGTGCTCTGCACTGCAGTCGAGATCTGGCAACGTCGTTCTCTGTTCATTGGCTGACTGTGTTTTGTGACGTCAGGTGCGCAGATCGAACCTAAACTCGGCCACCAACATAAATGACGCGCACTTTAGTATACCACATTTAGAAACTGTACTTTTCGAACGCAGTAACAATTAGAACGAATAACAGCTTCTCAGCCATCTTTTCTTCTAATGCCGTCGTGAGACAAGGTTAATGCTCTCTCCATTATCGTTCAATGCAAATAGTGAGCACAACGTGAGGGTGGTCCTTAAAGACTGGTCCAGCAGCATCGTTGTAGGCGGTAGAAAAGTTAATACTCTCAGATATGCAGATGACACTGGTAATTACAAAAGACGAAAATCAACAGGAAACCATCGTGTGAGGGCTGGCCGAATAAAGCAGAAAATATGGTCTTGAAATCAGCAGTGCAGAGACCAAAGTGATGATCACAGATCGCCCTGAGGCAGCGGACCTGATTTCACAAGCACTGCCGTCTAACAGGTCGTCAGTTGGATTTGTTGTCACCGATACTGGAGATTGCGAGTCAGAGATACGTAGACGCGCGGAACTCCACAGCAAAACTTGCTCACATATCGAAAGACACCTCCATCACTGCAAATTCAAAGCTCATTCTCGTTCAAACTCTAACCTTCCATGCAGTAATGGACAAGAAAGACGTCGGATCGTCACAGGATTGATGCTCTGCAAATGTGGTGTAATAGAAGATTACTTCGAATGCCATGGATAGCATAGCGAACTGATGAATAGATCCTGAGGTAGCTCGGTATCGGTACAATACTGTCGACTCTTGTCAACCAAAATCAATTGAAATATTTTGATCAGGTTGCCAGAAGGCAAGAGGTAATGGAAAGAAAAACTGTAGAGGGAAAAGTCAATGGCCGAAGACCAAGAGGACGCGGACCATTGCCGTGGATAGACAAAATTAACAGCCTGACCAGGATGAGATTGCAACAAGGCAAGTGACCATGCCCAAAAAAGATCTTCCTGGAGGCAGGTCATCAAGGGGCTTACCAAGTGATGCCACTATCCCTTACTTAGGGTTAGACCAAAGAGAAGAATTAGGCATAGCAATGTGTTGTCTTTGTGGTGTTTTCATATTTTTTTCAATCCCTGTATGTACGAAGAGTTACAGAAATACGCTGTGAAAGGTAGGGATATGAGCAGGAACGTCTCAGTTTTGCAATTCACGCAGGGGCAGCTTACACTGATGAGTCAAAACATTATGACCACCTGCTTCATAGTTTGTTTGTCTGTCTTTCTAACGCAATATATCATTGATTCTGAGAATTAGGCATCAGACAGTTTCTTGCTAGTTTTGTGGCGGTATTTGGCATTAGAAATCTAGGTACAGGAATGTAATTCGAGTAAATAACGGGCCGCTGATTTGCCTACGGGGTGATGGCGCCCTATAGCGGCCAGATTGGGTCCACAGGATTTACATCAGGCGAATTTTCTTGCCGAGACATCAACGGCAGTTCACTATAATGCTCATTAAACCACTGTAGCACGCTTCTATCTCCGAGACGCGGACAATTATACACATGAAAGATGATATCGCCGTCGAGGAAGACATCAATTATAAAGAGATGCATGTGGTTCACAGCTGTCAGTGTGTCTTCGATTACTACAAGTCCCACGCCAGTGCAGGACAATGTCTCCCAGAGCATGATACTGCTTCTACCAGCCTGCGTCCTGGCTTGCTGCACTTTCGAGCTGCACTTCACCTCGCTAACGGCGCTTGTAGAGGCGGCCATTGACGTAGTTTAGCGAAAATGTGGATCACCCGACGAGTCGACTCGTTTCCATTGATCTACGTTCGAATCTCGATGGACCCCTGCCCACTGCAGTCGTAACTGGTGATGTCGTTTGGTCAACATGAAAACACGTAGAGGTGGTCTGCTGCGGAGCTTCATGCTCAACTATATACGATGAACCGAGTGCTTCAAAACACTTGTGCGTGCACTAGCATTGTGATCTTTCGCCAGAGATGCCACAGATGATCGCTATCTATCCTACTTTACAGAGCAGACAAGCCACCGAACCCCATGTTCTGTGGTAGTTTCGCTATCCTTCTACCCCTTTCCGTAGATGCTCACTACATTGGCATGTGACTATTTGACCATCTCCGCAATTTTAGAGATACTCGTTCACAGGCTCTGTGCAATAATAATCTCACCTTTGTCAAAGACACTTATCTCAATGGATTTCCCCATTTGCTGTCTATGCCTTCGCTAGGTTGATACCAGTCCGTGTCCGCTCCGCTTACATATTTTTGTTACCGCTTCACGTGTCCGCAACGCCACCAAGTGGCATCCAAGGTTGCGGTGGTCAGTGAGTGGTCATAACGTTTTGGTTGATTAGTGTACACATGTCCGTACCCGGTAGCTGCGTGCTTAGCGCAACAGAATGTCAATCCTAAGGGCCTGGGTTCGATTACCGACTGGGTCGGAGATGTTCTCCGCTCAGGGACTGTGTGTTGTGTTGTCCTAATCATCATCATTTCATCCCAATTGATGTGCAAGTCGCCGAAGTGGCGTCATATCGAAAGACTTGCTCCCGGCGTACGGTCTACCCGACGGGAAGCCCTAGTCACACGACATTTACATTTAGTACACACACGTGTAGCGGGCTGCCTGCGAAGTGATACCTAAGGGACTTTCCCCGAGAACACTGCACGGTGACGTTGTTACCTGAGGCACCGGCCAGCGCGACGCTAAACAGGCCATTGGTTTGGTACCTTTCCTGTAAACACATTCTTGTCGGCTTCATTAACGACGCACGCACCTTGAGAAGACAGATAGAACAATAGTAACACAATGCAAAATAAATTTGTTGAAAAGGAGCAGGGTACTGACTTCTGCGTTAGCGGTTGGCGCAAGAGCAGATGTAGGCTGCTGCAAATAGAATTTTATTAGGATGTCCGGAAATAAATTAAGAGCGATGACGTCAGGAGTGCATGACAGCTTGATGTACACCATCGCTGTGTTACACGTGGCAGAAGCACACCAGTTCTCGAAAGAGGCAGAAAGAACTCTCAACAGGATGAGAATCTCAAAGTTGCAAATTTCTTTGGCGCTTGCGTGCTGTTGGTACCTCTTTCCACACAGGTATTTTATAGTTTTGAGTAAGTTACAGATGTGGAGGTGTTGTATAGACGATGGATTCCTCTTGGTGGTGCGGCGTTAAAACCTCTGGTTCATCCATGGTTTGGGGTTAGTGTCTTTGACTAGTAATCAAAACATCATGGGTCCCGAGTTTGAACCTCACCGCTGCTTAAATTTTTAATAAAAACATCGGCAGCGGCGGCCGAAGACTTCCTGCTTAAGAAATCACCCTCGTTCTGCCAACAGCCTTGTGAAAGAGGGCGGAAGAGCGGACAGAGGTTCAGGGCATTCCCTTGCCCTTGGGGTGGGAAACTGCCCTTAAAATGCGAAAGCATCAGCAATGATCATCCGCATGTGGATGTAGAAGGCAATGGAAACACTGCATTAAAGACACATAATGTGTATCCACTGAACGTAAGAGTCATTATGATCTCCTCATTTGCAAAAGATTCCGGATTAGTCCCCCATTCATATCTTCGGGAGGGGACTGCCAATGGGGAGACGGTCATGAGAAAAAGATTGAATAACCAACGAAAGGGTAACTTCCTGCATGTCTGGACGTGGAATGTCACAAGTTTGAACGAGGCCGGGAAGCTGACAATGTGAAAAGGGAATGCTAGTACTTAATCTAGATATTGAGCTTGTAAGTGAAGTGAAATGGAAAGAAGACAAGGATTTCTGGTCAAATGAGTATAGAGTAATAGTAACCAGAAAATTACACTACTGGCCATTAAAATTGCTACACCACGAAGATGACATGCTACAGACGCGAAATTTAACAGACAGGAAGAAGATGCTGTGATATGCAAATGATTAGCTTTTCAGAGCATTCACACAAGGTTGGCGCCGGTGGTGACACCTACGACGTGCTGACATGAGGAAAGTTTCCGACCAATTTCTCATACACAAACAGCAGTTGACCGGCGTTGCCTGGTGAATCGTTGTTGTAATGCCTCGTGTAAGGAGGAGAAATACGTACCATCACGTTTCCGACTTTGATAAAGGTCGGATTGTAGCCTATCGCGATTGCTGTTTATCGTATCGCGACATTGCTGCTCGCGTTGGTCGAGATCCAATGACTGTTAGCAGAATACGGAATCGGTGGGTTCAGGAGGGTAATACAGAACGCCGTGCTGGATCCCAACGGCCTCGTAACACTAGTTGTCGAGAAGACAGGCATCTTATCCGCATGACTGTAACGGATCGTGCAGCCACATCTCGATCCCTGAGTCAACAGATGTGGACGTTTGCAAGACAACAACCATCTGCACGAACAGTTCGACAATGTTTGCAGCAGCATGGACTATCAGCTCGGAGACCATGGCTGCGGTTACCTTTGACGCTGCATCAGACACAGGAGCGAATGCGGTGGTGTACTCAACGACGAACCTGGGGGTACGAATGGCAAAACGTCATTTTTTCGGATGAATCCAGGTTCTGTTTACAGCATCATGATGGTCACATCCGTATTTGGCGACATCGCGGTGAACGCACAATGGAAGCGTGTATTCGTCATCGCCATACTGGCGTATCACCCGGCGTGATGGTATGGGATGTCATATTTTACACGTCTCGGTCACCTCTTGTTCGAATTGACGGCACTTTGAACAGTGGACGTTACATTTCAGATGTGTTACAATCCGTGGTTCTACCCTTCATTCGATCCCTGTGAAACCCTACATTTCAGCAGGATAATGCACGACCACATGTTGTAGGTCCTGTACGGGCCTTTCTGGATACAGAAAATGTTCGACTGCTACCCTGGCCGGCACATTCTCCAGATCTCTCACCAATTGAAAAGGTCTGGTCAATGGTGGCCGAGCAACTGGTTCGTCACAATACGCCAGTCAGTACTCTTGATGAACTGTGGTATCGTGTTGAAGCTGCATGGGTAGCTGTACCTGTACACGCCATCCAAGATCTGTTTGACTATATGCTCAGGCGTATCAAGGCCGTTATTACGGCCAGAGGTGGTTGTTCTGGGTACTGATTTCTCAGGATCTATGCACCCAAATTGCGTGAAAATGTAATCACATGTTAGTTCTAGTATAATATATTGGTCCAATGAATACCCGTTTATCATCTGCATTTCTTCTTGTTGTAGCAATTTTAATGCCCAGTAATGTAGTTGGTTGTCCAAAACTTGTATTTCAGTTCATGTTGTACAACACGCATAGCTCATTGTGGGGTTACAAGAATACTGATTAAATGTAATTGCTAAAGACTCTGACTTGAGGGAGCTTGTGAATAGTACATCAGATGCCATTTCCGTTCACTTGTACAAAGAATAATTCTGCAGGCGTCGTCGAATTCTGCAGAACAGGATTACAGCACGCGACATACAATATATAACGGGATTCGTTATGAATAGGAAGGTAGGATGGAAAGTGAATTCATGTGAACAGTTTAGCGATAGAGTTGTTCTTATCAGCATCGACAACAAACCAACGCTGACAACAATAGTTCGGGTATACGTGCCTAAGATAATTCAGTACGTAAGGGAATGAGGAGATGATGGGGTTGTGGGGGAATATGGGCTTGGTAGTAGGAATGAAAGAGGAGAAAGATTAATTGACTTCTGCAATTAATTTCAGGCAGTAACAGCGAATGCTCTGTTCAAGAAACACAGGAGGGGGGCCATACTTTGGAAAAGCTGGATAATACGGGAAGATTAGATTCCGTCATAGTCAGGCAGAGGTTCCGAAATCATATACTAGATTGTAAGGCTTAGCCGGGAGCAGATGTAGACTCAAATCAGAATTTACTAATGATAACGTGTAGGCTGAAGCTTAAGAGACTAGTCAAGAAGAATAAATGCGCAAAGAAGTGGGATATGAAAGTACTAAGGAATGAAGAGATAGGCTTGAAGTTCTCTGAGGCTATAGATAATGCTATAATTAATAATTTAGTAGGCGGTTCAGATGAAGAGGAATGGACATCTCTACAGAGGGCACTCATAGAAGCTGGAAAGAAAAACATAGACACAAGGAAGGTAACTGCGAAGAAACCATGAATAACAGAAGAAATACTTTTGCTGATTGACGAAGAAGGAAGTACCCAAATGTTCGGGGAAATTCAGGAATAAAAAAATTAAAGTAGTGACTCTCCAACAGAAAGAGGTTCCTACTCAATGGTCTGAAGATGACCACAGTAACGGTCGAAACCGGTCACCTTGATAAATAGATCGTGATCAAGACTGTTTTCAATAGTAAATATTTGTAAGACATTGATCACTGCCTTTCCCATACTGTATTCAAAACGAAAACGAAATGATTGTCGGAGGGATTGAATCAGCATATAGAAAAGTCAAAACCACTTTCGGTAGAGTTAAAGCAAGGGAATCCTACATCTCTACATATACAATTCCACTGATAAATGCAGAAGAGAGAGAGAGAGCGGATGGATGAAAATAGTACATTGGGGTTGTACATCAAGACTGGCGATAAATCAAAGGCTTTCTGAAAAATATCATATACACAATTCTGAAGATTGCAAGATCCGGCAAGTGCGAGAACTATCGCAAAATTATCTTAACAGCCTATGCATCCAAGCTGCTGACAAGAATAATGTACTGAAGAGTGAAGAAGAAAATTGAGGATGTGTTAGATGACGATCAGTTTCGCTTTAGGAAAGGTAAAGGCACCGTAGAGACAGTTCTGACGCTGGAGTTGTTGGTGGAAGCAAGACACGTTCACAGGACTTGTAGGCCTGGGAAAAGCGTTCGTCGATACCTGATGGTGCAAGATGTTCGAAATTCTGAGGAAAGTAGCGCTAAGCGGTAGGGGAAGACGAGTAATGTACAATATGTACAGCGGCCATGAGGGAACAACAAGAGTGGAAGCAAAGGAGGAAACGCCCAGGTTAAAAAAGGGTGTAAGGCAGGGCTATAGGCTTTCACTGCTATTGTTCAGTCTATAGATCGAAGAAGGAATTGAAGGAAATAAATGAAAGGTTCAAGAGTAGAATTGTAAGTCAAGTTTATAGGACATCAGTTATAAGATTAGCTGACAATATTGCTATCCTGTATGAAATTGAAAAGAATTGCAGGATCTGCTGAATGGAATGAACAGTTTGATGAGTTCAGAATATGGTTTGAGCAAATAGAAGAAAGACTAAAGTAATGAGAAATAGCAGAAATGAGAACAACGAGAAACTTAACAACAGAATTGGTGATCTCGAGGTAAACGGAGTTGAGGAATTATGCAACCTAGGCTGCAAGAAACCTATGATGGACGGGGTAACAAGGAGATAAAAAACATACTAGTACTGACAGAAAGGGCTTTCCTGGCCAAGAGAGGTCTAATAGTATCGAACATAGGCCTCAATTTGAGGAAGAAATTTGCGAGATTGTACGTATGGAGCATAGCGGTGTATGGTAGTGAAATGTGGACTGAGGGAAAACCGGAACAGCAGAATATCGAAACATTTCAGATGTGATTCTACAGAAGAATGTTGAAAATTAGATGGTCTGATAGGGTAACGAATAATGAGGTCCTCCTCAGATTCGGCAAGGAATGGAATATATGGAAAAAACTGAGAAGAAGAAGGGACAGGATGAAAGGACATCTGTTAAGGCATCAGAGAATAATTTCCATGGTACTAGAGGAAGCTGTAGAAGTTAAAAACTGTGGAGGAGGACAGAGACTGGAATACATCCAGCAAATAATTGAGGACTTAAATTTCAAGTGCTACTCTGAGATGAAAAGGATGGAACAAGAGAGAAATTGTGGTGGTTGCCATCAAAAGTCAGAAGAACAAAAAAGGAAAAGAATCGTAACAGAAGCTCAATTTTCAGTTAACCAATCTTACACTACCTAAATGTTTGAGTGAATCTTTCATGGCCGTGTTCGGATTTCTGTTATCCAAGGTGTAACCCTCAACAAAATTTTTAATGTTTTCTGATAAGCAATTTGCAAATTCGAACGTCGAAAGACTGTCTTGAGCGAAAGCTCTTTCAACTGTTCTGGTAAAAGTGTTAACTTCACTGACAATAGTCAATTATAAAGCTTATCTCTGAATCGGGCAACACCATAAATAATGTCTGGATGTGTGTGGCACTGGTAGGCTTATTTCTGGCGGCAGCGACGAAGATGCCGCCGTCGGCGCACTGCGGCAGTCTTCCACACGACATGAAAGAAACCGAAACCAGCATTCATGTACAAAAATTATCAGAAAAACGTTTTTAAATAAGGAAACAAAGTCGGGATCCAATAACTCAATAGCTATAGTAGCATTATCCTCATCCGCTCAGCTGCACGCACTGAGGTGGTAATACTGCTCACATAGTATGAATAGAAAATTGGCTGAAACCGAAATCTGGAATACACATTGGAATACACGAGGTGACTTCATGCAGGCACTTCCTCATTATTATGGCAGGCCAGATAACTTTTACTGAATTTTACACTGCACGTGAGTGTGGCATAGGTACACGACACTGTATTCAAATGACTCTAAGCACTGTGGGACTTAACATCTGAGGTCATCAGTCCCCTGGAATTAGAACTACTTAAACCTGACTAACCTAAGGACACCACACACATCCATGTCCGAGGCAGGATTCGAATCTGCGACCATAGCAGCAGCGCGGTTCCGGACTGAAACGCCTAGAACCGCTCGGCCACAGCGGCCGACACACTCTATTCACCATGGCTACCAACTCTCTGTAAACGACGGTGGCAGCGTTCTACCAATCGTTCAGTTCCTCGGCGATACACTTGCCGGAAAGGAATTCCAACACCAAGAAGAAGTTGACTGAGATAAGCGAAAAGTGGTAGGCGTGTTTCTACATCTGAAAGAAAAAACCTATTTAAATTTCGCGCCAGCCGCATAAGACTGGCACTAATACCACCACTAAGAGAATGCAGATCAGATTTGCTTCAAATACGCGAAGTAACGGTAGTGAGCGTTAGTTACCTTTGAGACTGGATGCAGTGACTTGACGTCAGTCGAGAATGTCCTTAAGGCGACGAAAACTGTCAACAGGTCACCGAGTTTGAAAAAAAATTTGGAGATATGTGCTCTTATGGGACCAAACTGTTGAGGTCATCGGTTTCTAAGCTTACACAGTACTTAATCTAACTTAAACTAACTTACGCTAAGGACAACATACACACCTATGCCCGAGGGAGAACTTAGAACCTCCGATGGGGGGAGCCGCGCGAAAGGTGACAAGGCGCCTGAGACCGCTCGGCTACCCTGGGTGGCACCGAGTTTGATCGAGGTCGTGGCTAGATATTCTTTTCGCGATATTACAGAAAGGATTGGCAGGAATGTAGCCACTATAGATGAATGCTAGCAGCAATGGTCTAGGGGAGATACTGTCGCAAGAAGACTGAGTTTCCGACGGCCACATGACACAACTAAGAGGGAAGACCGTCTTGTTCGGCATATGGCTGTTGGCGCATCGTACGGCGACTGAAACAGCTATTCGAGAAGCAGTTGACACGACAATGACACAACGAAATACTACAAACCGGTTACTTCAAAGACAGTTTCGAGCCAGATGCCATGCAGCGTGAATTCCACTGACCCAAAACCATCGTCATTTGTTAGTTTAGTGGTGTGAAGCGAGAGCTCTTTGTAGGGCTTAGTGGATGTCTGTTCTGCTTTCTGATGAGAGCCGGATCTGCCTCGGTGCCAGTGATGGCCGTGGTTGGTTAGAAGGGGACCAGGTGAGTGTCTGCAGCCAAATTGTCTGCGGCCTGTACACACTGCACCTACACCTGGAGTTATGGTTGGAGTGCGATTTCGTTTGACAGCAGAAGCAGTCTCGTGGTTATCCCAAGCATCCTGACTGCAAATTTGTCTGCAAATGAGTCTGGTAATTCGATCCATTGTTCTTCCATTAATGAACAAGATTTCGGTGGGTGTTCCCTAACTGGATAACACTCATCCACATAGCGCTATTGTAACCCTAAAGACTCTACAGAGTGTCGATATTGAGCTGTGCTCCGGCTCATCTTGGTGCCATTGACAGGTTGGCGTAGTGTATTGGGATTGCGACCTCTCGTTTTCTTAGTCTGTTCACTGGCACCACTAAATTTGCTCGCTTTGTCTGTCCGTCAGTGGCAGCAGCAGCGCTTATCGATAGCAAGTACTGTGATGCTATCTTTGGAGCGACTTCTAGTGTTTCCGGGTCGCCGTGTGTCAGATAGTTCGCTTAGGACGGAGGAGCAGTGAGGTCCGCACAGCGCCAGTACTCGCCGGGACACCTGCCCGATGGAAGGATGTGGTCGCGAGAGCGCACGACCACGTCGAGGTCTGGATTCAGCGAGTTTAAGTTGAATAGATCGTTATACTCGAGTAGTGCAACCTTCACTTGTGTGTGTGTGCGTGTGTGATTACCTCGGATCATTCTTGCATTTGAACATGTTCTCTTGTATAATGTTTCACGTTTTACGATGTCAACAGTGTAGTCCACCCGTTTGCCTGGCATGGGTTATACTACCGTGCATTGGGCATCGGACGTTAGGTAGATTTTGCGAGATTGTTGGTCTTGCGTTTAACTGTGACTGGTTTGAGTTGCCATCCTGTTAAGTGAGGATAGCACTGGGCTGCCTGTCTCACCTTACTTACGTTTGAGGGACTTTCCCAGGTCGATCCTTGGAGCACTGTCTGTGGATCACTCCCTTCTTTATTTGGTCTGATTGTGTCAATTGTTTAAAAAATAATATTTTGTTTAAATTATTCCTATTGCTTGTGGTCTTCAGCCGACAAATAATTTGAATTCTTCTTAATAAGGCCTTCGGCCGTCAGTGTAGCTCGTGTTACACTCAAATTTTTTATTTGATTGTTTTAAAAATGATTTTGGTATTTTTAACGTGTAATTGTCTTCCTCATTTGTAATTCAGGCCTTCAGGTGTTAATTGTTCTGAAGTATTGCTTGTGGCCTTCATCCGACAAATAATTTAATTCTTTCTTAATAAGGCCTTCAGCCGTCAGTGTAGCTTGTATTACAGTCAATTTTTTAATGATTTTTTAAAAATTATTTTGGTATTCTCAACGTGTAGTTGTCTTCCTTACTTGTAATTCAGGCCTTCAGCCGCTAATTGTTCTGAAGTATTGCTTGTTGCCTTCATCCTACAAATAATTTTGAATTATTTCTTAATAAGGCCTTCAGCCGTCAGTGTAGCTTCTGTTACAGTCAATTTTTTTTAAAATGATTGTTTTAAAAAAAATTATTTTCTTAAATAAAGTGTACGTGTTTACTGAGCAACCAACGGTAACTGAGTAAGGCCCCGTCCACACCTTTTCCAGCCTTCCCTAAGCCCCACGTCTCAGATATGTTGTCATGGCCTGCACCATCACCAGATTTGTCTCCAATCCAGGACGTATGGAACATCATCGGACGACAACTCCAGCGTCATGCACGACCACCATTAACCGTGTCTGTAATTGACCGTCCAAGTGCAACAGGCATGGAATTCCGTTCCACAAAGTGACATCCGGCACCTGTACGACACAGTGCATGCAAGTTTGCATGATTACATTCAGTGTTCTGATGGTTACACCGGTTGTTAACGTATCTGCATTTCACACTTGCAATGACTTTTCTCGCGTTTACGGTTACCTGTGAAATTGCAATGTTAATAACATAAGTATGTTACATAGACAAATGTATTCGCGAGATTTCATTACTCTACATTAATTATCTCATGGAGTCGGGATTTCCTTCTGCCAGTGTACAAATTCGCTCTTCGGTCAGCGAGCCATTAGAGAACCGGTTTTTGGACGTCCTCGTCGTCGGAATATCTGCGACTGCTACGACTAAGTGTCTTGATTGCCTGGACATTGTCGTCTGGGGTCGATGTCGTTATCAACTAACTACCTTGCGTCTCGATGAGCATCACCGACATCTGCGCGGCCTTGGCCGAATTATTGGCGGTAACTCGCTACTGCTGGACGCGACATTGCGTGCGGTCCGTATAGCGCCAGAATTTCACGGTGAATCTGTGTGAAATTTAGACGTTTTGCCCGGAAGAACAGTAATGTACAGCGTACTTCAACTTTGGAGTAAATTTTTTTAGTTATCGCGTCGTTTCACTCACATACTGTGATGTAACTGATATCCGCACCAAAGGAGAACTGTGTCTGCAGGAGACACAGAACATGTACTCTCTTCTGACAATGCGAGGCACTCTTGTTGCAGAACGTTCTTAGCGTGGGACGATATGGGTAACTTACTTTCTCTGGTCCCGTTGTATACATCAAAGCCAGGTTAGGCGCCTAGTACCTCCCTCTTCCTGTCACTTTTTCTCTTTTAGCGCATAAGTTTATGCGTATTAGCGCAAGAAATCTGTATGAATCAAAGACTCATTACGACTGCTAGAGAGAGAGAGAGAGAGAGAGAGAGAGAGAGAGAAAGAGAGAGAGAATCTCTGATTGGTATTGGTGATATAAAAAAATCTGTGGATATAATGTGGAATATTACGTGTGATAGACTATTTGCCGATGATGCCGTAGTCTGCAATAGAGTAGTATCAAATGAAAGTTGTGAACAAATCAATGAGGTTTTGAAGAAAATAAATGCGTGGTGTAATGACTGGCAATTATCTCTCAATATTAGTGAGTGTAACCTACTGCGTATAACAAATCGAAAATCCCCACTAATGTACGAGTTCAAAATAAATGCCCACTCTTTGGAAGCGGTAAAATCGGGCAAGCATCTGGGTGTGACTATTCGAAATGATCTCAAATGGAACGGTCGGATTACACAAGAAACGGGTAAGGCGAACTCTAGATTGAGGTTTATTGGTAAAATCGTGAAGCGATGAAGTCCCTCAACAAAAGCAATTGCTTACAATACTTTAGTTCGTCCAGTCATATTGTTCGTCTGTATGGAACCCTTACCAGTTGCGTCTGATTCAAGAGATTGAGAAGATCTAAAGAAGAGCGGCAAGACTCGTGACTGATACATTTATCCATCGTGAGAGCGTTACAAATCTCATAGAAAGTTTGAAGTGGGACACAATTGCAGATAGACGACCTGCCTTAACGGAATGGGCTGCTCACAAATTCCAAAATCCGACCTTCGCCGAGGATGTAGAGTATATATTACTACCACCAACTTTCAAATCACGCAATGATCACCATTCAAAGTTAAGGAAAATTAGAGCTCGTACTGAGACATTCAGACAGTCGTTTTTCCCTCGCGCGATCCGCGAGTGGAACAGACGGCGGGAAATATGACTTTGGCGCGAATTGTGCCCTCCGCCACACACCGCTTGGTGGCTAGCGGAGTGTATATGCAGATGTAGATATGTAGATGCACTATGTACTTACTTACTTATGACTTAGCAATTGCGGAGAAGAATCGGATGGTATGGTCGCAGCTGAACTGTAATTAGCGTCATTGTTGGAAGTTACCATTTTGAATATAGAATGTGATTTCATTAATTGTGACAACATTTCGTCTCATATAAGGAGATGATTTATCCATAAATGTAGCTATGAAAACTATTTATGGAATAATACGATTTCATGAATGGGAAAGGTACAGGTTATTTTAACTTCTCCCTTGTCTGTGGCTAGGAACATTATTTGGTGTGCCATAACTCGTAGGGAACTTTGTATCCTGGGATATCTGTAAAGCCCGCATCACGGTCGTTTCTGCTCTATTTTGAGAGATTAATTTATACACTTTTATCGAAATTAATACACAACTTGGACACTGATTCCCATGCTGCAGAGCGAGTACGCCATAGCAACCAAGATGGTTTCCGCACGGTGTACGATTGCGCCTCTATTTTAGAAATTTTCAAAATCGACGGTCGCCAGAGTTCTGCAGATCCACTGAAATTTTATTCCAGGTGCTGACTTCGACGTCGACAGGCAGACGAGTGTGATTGCGGACTGTAGCTGCTATTTTCATGCCATTTAACATTTTGCTTTTTAGACTTGAGGATTTAAATAGGAATTAAATTAATACCTGTGAGTGTGGGAGACATTCGTGTTAAAAATATTGAGGAATCAACTTCTCTCGCGCAAACGTTTCCATTCAGGTAACCAGATATTATTCAGACATAATAATTTAAATTACTGGGGAGAGAAGTTAAAGACGCTAATAAATGGCGGCGTATTTATTGCAGTAAAGCAACCAATAATATTATGGATTCCCAATGTGAACAATCTTGGTGAAGATAAGCATCAAAATTGGCTATACAGGATAATAGGACGTTTCTGAGTAGCTAAATAACTAACATTTTACTGACCAGCTGCCTATGGTGCTGTAGTGGCAGAGCGCTTACGAGAGAACTTGCTAAATGTTGCGAGAAGGTTTCCTGTTCATACGGTTGCGATAGGGATAGACTTCAGTTTGACAGCCACAGAATGAGAGAGTTATGTTACCAAAAGTGGTCCAGAGACAGGAAATTGTGTGACATTATTCTGAAGGTGTAGTCCGAAGAGAGAAAGTAAGAGAATCAACTCGTGTGGGTAACATCTTATATTTCCTAACAACAAAAGGCACTGAACTTATCGAATCAGTTACCGCAGAGGAGGGTGCAAAAGCATCAATCACCATGGGTGTTACAACAAATGTTAAGAAAGGTAGGAAAATATTTTTGCCTAGCAAGAGTGACAGAATACAAATTGATGGGTACCTGAGTAACTAACGTCAAATATTCCATTATGAGGACGCCCCAAGCAAGATTTTGAAGGATGGAAAAGACGCACCATGTTTCAATAGTCCTGTCGGAAGCAACGGAAGCAAAGAGAACTCATTAAAGATCTGAGCGGAGGCAAAATTTAAGAGACAAATGAAATGTGAACGAAACGATACTAAGGAGAGCAGTGAGAGAGTGTTCAATGAACTTAACCGTAAAATTTTGTCAACTGATCTGACTAAGAAGCCTAATAAGTTTTTCCCTTATGTAAAATCTACTGATCTAAATCATCTTATTCAGTGACCATACTGGTAACGAAACGGAAGATGACAGAGAGAAGGCCGAAATACCAAATTCCATCTTCCTAAACCTCCTTTCAGTCATCACAGGACGGCAATATGGCAGATATTGAAACAACTGATCACAGAATAGAATAGCAACTACAATAGCTTAATAGTGGGAAGACAACAAGACGAAATGAATTACCTTTAAGATTCTATAGAGACTATGCGAAAGAACGTTGCCCTTTCTAGCATTGGTTTATCCTAGCTCGCTGGAGCAGCCCAGGGTACCTAACGGCTGCAAAAATGCGAAGGCCATTCTCATTTTCAAGAGCGGATGCAATAATTGACCTATATAGCTGTATAAAACTCAATAGCATTGTTCTATAAGCCTCAGACGAGCCTGTTTTAGAATTATGGAATACGTTGTGAGGCTTTTGGAGAACAAAAGTCTCCTCTATAAAAATCAACATGGATTCCGGAAACATACATCCTGCAAAACGCACAACGGAACTGTCCAATCTGACAACCTGCCCTGAAATTTTTGTTCAGGAAGAATACGCCGAACGAAACAATGTCAAAAGTTTAGCTACTAAGGAGGAGGAGGATATTAGTGTTTAACGTCCCGTCGACAACGAGGTCATTAGAGACGGAGCGCAAGCTCGGGTGAGGGAAGGATGGGGAAGGAAATCGGCCGTGCCCTTTCAAAGGAACCAACCCGGCATTTGCCTGAAGCGATTTAGGGAAATCACGGAAAACCTAAATCAGGATGGCCGGAGACGGGATTGAACCGTCGTCCTCCCGAATTTAGCTACTAAGAAACACTGCAAGTATTTTCCAAAACAAAACAAAAAGTTAAAACTTGCCAAATTCGTAGGTTCCCAGGAGGTTAGAGAATTGTACACCCCTGCCGTAGCTGTAGCAGGCAGCGCATGTGCAACACGGCCGGCACATGTCCTTGATTGACGGCATATCGGGAAAAACATATCGTGCCAGAACGCGATGGTAATTTGTGAAGCGAATTTCAGTCTTTATTCATAGTTTGCCTGACAATTATTCACAGTTATTGTTTGCTCGAAATGGCAACTCATTAACATACATAATAATAAGCAGCCTTTCTTCGTGATACCGCCGAGGGCTAACAATGGAGATAAAAATGAATACTTTTCTTTGTGATTTCTTGGTATATGCTTGCAAACAGCCTCTATCTTTGTGTAGGTTGCGGAGTTTGACAGTAATATAGAATCCAATTTTCAAGCTTGTAAAAGTAAGCTACACTGAGAATGTTATGGGACAGCGAATGCACATATGCAGTGACGGCAGCGTCGCGTACATCAGTTATAAATCGGCAGTGCGTTAGCAGAGGTGTCATTTGTGCTCAGGTGATTCATGTGAAAAGGTTTCCGACGTGATTATGGCCATAAGACGGGAATTACTAGACTTTGAACGCGAAATGGTAATTGGAGCTAAACGCCTGGGAAATTCCATTTCTAGAACCGTTAGTGAATTCAATTTTCCGAGACCACAGTGTCAACAGTGTGCCGAGAGTACCAAATTTCAGGCATTACCTCTCACCACGGACAACGCAAAGGCCGATGGTCTTCATTTAACGACCACGAGCAGCGGCGCTTGAGTATAGTTCTCAGTGCTAACAGACAAGCGACAATGCGTGAAATAACGGCAGATATCAATGTGCGACATACAACGAATGTATCCGTTACGACAGTGCTGCGAAATCTGGCATCAATGGGATATGGTAACAGACGATCGACGCGAACATCATTGCTAACAGCACGAAATCGCCTGCAGCGCCTCTCCTGGGGTCGTGACAGTATCGGTTGGGTCCTAGACGATTGGAAAACCGTGGTATGGTCAGATGAGCCTCGATTTCGGTTGGAAAGAGATGATGGTAAGGTTCGAGTGCGGTGCAGTCCCCACGAAGCCATGGAAACACGCTGTCGACAGGGCAGTGTCCAACCTGGTTATGGCTCCGTAATAGTGTGGGCTGTGTTCACGTGTTCACATATAATGGACTTCCTCTGGTCTAACTGAACGTGTCATTGGCTGAAAATGGTAATGTAGCCGTTCGTGGACTTCATGCACCCCCCCCCCCCTCCCCCAAAAAAAAAAAAAATTATGGATGACAGTGTGCCATGTCACCAGACCATATTGGTTCACCATTGGTTTGATGAACATTCTGGACAATTCATGCAAATGATTTGGCCACCCACCAAGATCGCCCGACATGAATCCAACAGAACATTTATCGAACACAATCGAGGGATCAGTTTGAGGCAAAAATACTGCACCGGACCGGCCGTGGTGGCCGAGCGGTTCTAGGCGCTTCAGTCTAGAACCGCGAGACTGCTACGGTCGCAGGTTCGAATCCTGCCTCGGGCATGGATGTGTATGATGTCCTTAGATTAGTTAGGTTTAAGTAGTTCTAAGTTCTAGGGAACTGATGACCTAAGAAGTTAAGTCACATAGTGCTCAGATACATTTGAACCATTTCTTTTACTGCACCGGCAACACTTCCGCAATTATGGACGGTTATAGGGGCAGCACCGCTCAATATTTCTGCAGGGGACTTGCAACTACTTATTGAGTCTACACCACGTCGAGCTGCTACAGTACGCTGGACAAAAGGAGATCCGACACGATATTAGGAGGTGTCCCATGATCTTTGTCGCCTCAGTGTATAAGGGACGTGGTATGTAGTCGAAATCACCTACATATGAGTTATTTATTAGTCAATTTTCTGAACATTCATTCCAGTGATGGCATTTCATTAGGGATTGCTGAAACATTAGAAGAAACAGGAAATAACTTGGACAATTCCGTGAATTGTGGTTCGAACAATAATTGTTGTCCTAACTTAAGTCCAGAACAAAAATAGAGTACCTTCCAAGCCCAGAGAAAACATGCACAGTAATAGCTTTCAGTGACCAAGAAAAGGTTGTAAATTTGTTAGTTCAACGAAGGAGGAAAAAAGCAGTTAAACTTCAGCCAGTATGCAAACCCGGTTTCGTTTCGTAGAATCTGAATATGATTTGAATACAGCAGAAAGAATTGCACCAAATACGAAATGTGGACCAAACTGCAACACGCATAAGTGTGGAAGTGAAACTATTGGAAAGATCTGTCAGTGCAATGATACTGAGGGAGATCTACGAGACCGGACGTTCGGAATTACAAGTGAGATGAACATTACTAATTTCCAGGCTTCTTCTATCTGGATAAACAGATTCAGTAAATTATATATAACAGCAAGTCGCAAAATTACGAAGTTTGCCCTAAGGAAATGTGTAGAGGAGAAATCATTAGTCGCTAATACCACAGAGGAATTAGCTGACGTGAAGACGAAGTTTCTCGTTATCCCCTAAAAGCTGGGTATAAAGCCCTTCAGTTAGGTTTTGTGCAAACCGCACTTCTTCATTTCGAGCGAAAAAAAGAAAAAAAAAGAAAGACAGAGTCGCTTATGCAGTCGATGAATGCTGTGGAATATTAGTATACAACAATGACATTGTTTCCGGAACTTTATCTCTGTCCTCAGAAACATCAAGGCAAATTAGGACACTAAATTGACGAAAAAGAGACTGTTTATTAGCAAACCTCCTGTAATCGACGCAGCAAAATCTGGAGAAATGGGAGAGAATAATTTTCAGTGTTATATCCGATAAGTTTTCTAACTATTTGCAGAGAATGATTCATTGCTTTTGATGGACACTTGGCCTGATCATAATGACATCTCTATCTTTAGGAGTACGACGAAAAGTCTGTTAATATAATTCTGATTCCATCTGAAATTAATAATATGATTCAGTCTCCCGATTTCAAAAAAAATCAGTAATGTAAAGCATTTTTCAGATAATTGTCTGACAGTATAATTTCCGGTCGCTCCTTGTCATTTCAGGTTTACTAGCGGAGCAGTATCGTTAAACTTCAGTCATTGCTGCACTGTTTGTTTCCATGACTACATTTTACTAATTTGGTCAAGTACTACTGGTACGCTGCACACTATGCAGAACAATGTCCACGGCCATTTCCTACTCCATTCCAGTTCTGTCTAAATAAAACCAGTAATGACTATGCATTAATTTTTCATTTCTGAGATATGCCTGATATAAGGAAAACGTATGTTTTCGTCATTAAACAGACACTACACATTTTTGTGCCGCCCATAGGGAATAAACAAGGAACTTTTCCATTATTGTATATTATTAAAAAATTATCTTAAGAACTGTGCCACAAGAATAGTTACAAAACGTTTGAAGTCAATTATTTAAAGTTCCAATTGATGAAAGTCGTCTGTAATGTAACATCTCACGCGCCCTTGATTTTCTTTCCTCTGCTAGTCATACGTGTAACAATTACATCTGGAACAGTTTAGCTATCGATATGAACTGCAAGTTATTAAAAAAAATTAATGATGTGAAGCATTGTCGGTACGGTTTAAGTGCTTAAAAGTTCACGTGTGTGCACTCCGGACTTCAAGCTACGTGGCGTTACGTTCACTTGTCATGTCTGTGTACTGCCTCCTCGCCAATTCGAGCGCTAGGCAGGGAGCGCTGTACAAACTGCTGTTAAAGCGATTCTTCGCGCGGCAAAAATAAGTAACTTATACCTTTCTTTAAAAATACTTGCAATGCGCCTTAGCAGTTAAAATTACTACAGTGAATTTCTTTAAATGTATTTTACCTTCCTGGAAAATTTCAGGGTAAGTTTCGGCATGTCAAACTGGACCATTCCCTTGTCAGTTCGTTCTGTTCGCCCATGAAACTACAGATCGTTGTAGAGATCGGCACATTAGTTCATGGCGCATTCTTCGACTTCAGCCAGGCCTTTAATGTAATTTAGAACTGTTACTTAGTGAAAAAAGTACGAGCTTACCGAGTTTTGGGCCAAATTTGTAAACGTATTCAGGATTTCCTTGCAAACGGAACTCAACACGTCGCTCTTAACGGGACAAAATCGACAAATATAGATGTAATTTCAGGAGTACTCCAAGGAAGTGTGGTAGGGCCGTTACTGATTACATATACAGGGAAAATCACCTAAGACATGTACCTCAAATCTTGCTGTAACGGGAAGTGCAACTTATGTGCGGTTTTCAAAGACTGGATTGGTATTTAGGGGCTCGTATTGTTCACAATAAACAGATTGTAATAATAATTAGAGAGCTAAAAAAAATGGTTCAAATGGCTCTGAGCACTATGGGACTCAACTGCTGTGGTCATCAGTCCCCTAGAACTTAGAACTACTTAAACCTAACTAACCTAAGGACATCACACACACCCATGCCCGAAGCAGGAATCGAACCTGCGACCGTAGCAGCAGCGCGGCTCCGGACTGGAGCGCCTAGAACCGCACATCCATCGCGGCCAGCAACAACCTAAAAGTAGAGTAAATTAGAATGTCAATACTGTTTGTTGCAGGATTCTAGGGGGGTCGTTTACGAGATATCGTATTTTGTAAAGTTTAAACACAGACACTTGTATGTGCTATTCAACCTGCGTAGTTGCTAGGTACGATGTTGTTATGTTTGCTTACTGGGTGCTTTTGTGTTCCTTCAGTGCATTGCGACTTACTAGTCAGTTGCTAGGTGGCAGTCAGAACAGAAGGTCGTGAGAGGACGACGGGATTTACCAATACAGAAAAAGCCGGCACGCTCACGGCGTATGGAGACTGTAGGAAGAGTGCAGTTCGTTCTTGTACAGTGTATGTGGTAAGATATCCCAATAAAGGTCAACCATCTCACCAGTTGTTTATCAAATTCTTTAACCTGTTACGTAAAAGTGGTAGTGTAACACCTAGACAACGTAACAGAAGGTACACGACAGAAGAGTGGGAAACTAATGTTCTTGCTTCTGTTGCAGTTGATCCTCAAGTTAGCTCCCGTACAATCGCTCGTGTAAGTGGTATGAGTCAGGAAAGTTCACTACGCATTCTCCCATCCCTAACAAATATCTCTCCATCAAGATGTGCACGGAAATGACTGTGAGAGACGTGTTAACTTCTGTACTTGAATATTAACACGATACTGCAGTTGTAGAATGTATCTTTTTGAGTGATGAAGCCACGTTTACCAATCATGGCCTAGTAAACCGCCGAAACATGCAATATTGGTCAGTTGAAAATCCCCGTTGGCTTCATCAGGTGGAACGACAGCGTCCATGGAGTGCAAACGTTTGTTGTGAGATAGTGAACCATCAGCTCATAGTCCCGTTTTTCATAGACGGAACACTGAAAGCGCACTAATACCGCAGCCCACTAATAGACCATGTTCCACCGATGTTAGAAAACGGTTCTCTGCAGACCAGGAGGAATTCTTGTACCAACATGATGGCTGCCCAGCCCATAGTGCAGGAAGTACTACAGCACGTCTTCAGAAAATGTTTCCAAATCGTTGGATTGGACATAGAGGACATGTGCATTGACCTGTCCGAATTTGATGCCCGGTGACATTTTTCTATGGGTAAAATTGAAAGACACCGTCTACAATGAAATACCAACTACATCCGATGATATGGAACCAAAGGACTGGCCCTCCAAAGGCGATACAGCGAGACTGCTTCACCTGTGCTCAAAGCAGTCAATTTCATTATTGCGCCAACACGTAATAAAGGCATCGTGGGCCGCACGGGTGCTGGTAAGTCGTCGCTGATCGCGGCACTGTTCCATTTGACGTCAATGGAGGGCGCCTTGGTGATTGATGACATCGATTCGTTGACCATCGTGCTGCGTTACCAGTGCCGCAGCATCTCCATCATCCCACAGGAACTCGTGCTCTTCTTCGCTTCCATGAGGTTAAACCTCGATCCCTTCCAGGAGTTCGATGACGCCAAGCTGTGGGATGCACTCGAGGAGGTGGAGCTGAAATAGGCGGTGAGCAATCTGGATGCTCAGGTGACGGAGGGAGACGGCAACCTGAGGGTGTGGCAGCGCCAGCTGGTGTGTCTGGCGAGGGCCATCCTCAGGAACAACAAGGTGCTCCTGCTGGATGAGGCAACGGCCAATGTCGATAGCGAGACGGACACGCTGATGCAGCAGACGATCCGTCACAAGTTCAAGTAGGGCACAATGCTGACGATCGCCCACCGCCTCAACACCATAACGGATTCCGTCCGTGTGCTCGTCATTGACGCTGGATAGGTCGCAGAATGTGGGGCGCCTCACGGGTTGCTGCGGTGGTCAGACGGCATTCTGACGGGGATGGTGCGCCGGACGGGGCCCGAAATGGAGCAGCAGCTGCGGGCAGCGCCCAAGGGACGTACCTGAAATCTCAACCGGAAGAAGAATCCTTGCACTTGTGAAACCAAAGAAACTGAATGTGATGAGCCGAGGGTATTGGTTCTGCTTTGTGCCACGTGAGCTGCACTTTCAAGCTCAAGTCAGAAACTGTGTAAAAAAAAAAAAAAAAAAAAAAATTAAAGACTACTCGGAGATCTCCGATGGGTGCAGCAGTCGTTTCATACCAGACTGTAAGCATGTATTGACGTTACCGGTGGTCATTTTCGAAACAACCTGTGATGATGGGCAGTTGTCTCGTTGCTAGTCAGAGTCCCCGTAACTGCTGCATGAACTTGTGTTGTTCTTGAGTGTGCGCTATCACAAGTATTGTACAAGTGTCGGTGTGGGGACTTTTCAAAATACGATATCTCAAAACGACTCGCACTAGAATCCTGCAACAAACACCACTGACGTTCTGATTTGCCCTACTTTTGGTTTGTTAATGCCAACAGGGTTTGTTACATTTCAAAAGTGTATGTCTGCACAAAAAATACATTTTATACATATTATTACTGTCCGTTTATTGGATACCAATACGAGCCCCTACCTACCAGTCCATTCTGAGAAAACGGCGCATCAATGGCCCTTTCCCTTTTCGCTATATTTTTGGTGCAAGTTTTAGGTGCTTCACGCTGTAAATAAATGATCTAGTTGAAACACCATAAGGCTGTTTACGGATAATACTCGTACATTTGTCGATAAGAAGGTAGAAAAGCAAGAATACCGAGCTGTGGAATGACCTGAAAAGGACTGGTGAATTGTGCAGGGATTGGCAGTTGTCCCTGAACGTAGATTACTGTAACGAATTGCACATAAATAGGCAAAGAAATTCGCTGCTGTATAATAACGATAACTCTGACAAATCACTGGAAGCAGTAGCTACCGTAAAATACCTAGGAATAGCTAAACGGAGCTATCGAAAGTAGAATGGGCACATAAAAAAAACGATAGGAAAATCAGATGTCAGACTGCCATTCATTGGAGGACTCTTAAGAAAATGTAATTCATCCACGAAAGAAGTTGCTTACAAAACACTTGTTCGACCCATAACTAGGTATTTATCATTAATCTGAGACTCTTGCCACGTTTAGATTAATAAGAAAGACGAGAAAATCAAATGAATAGCTCCGCGTTCCGTCACGGGATCATTTAGTCGGCGCAAATGGCTCTGAGCACTATGGGACTTAACATCTATGGTCATCAGTCCTAGTCGGCGCAAGAGCCTTACGGAGGAGCTGAACTAACCCCAGTACCAGACGCTACAAAAGATACGTTGTGTATCACGGAGATGTTTACTGTTGAAATCCCAAGAGAGTGCATTCCGGGAAGAGTCGGACAGCATATTACTTCCATCCACATACCTCTCGCGAAGCGGCCACAGCGAGAAAATTCGAGAATTAGAGGTGATACGTGTATTTCCCACAATCATTGTCCTCTCGCGCCATTAGCAACTAGACCAGGGGAGGAGGACCAGATAGTGGTATCAGAAGCACCCTCCGCCACACACCATAAGGTGACTTGTGGAGTACAGGTGTAAACATAGATGGGTGCAGCTGTTGTCGACTTATTTTTTATTTTTTATTACATTATTTACTGAACCGGTTGCCTTGTTTGCATTCTACACAATGTGTTTAAAAATTATATGATACAAGTAGTTAATTGTTTCTGGCAATTTATAGCTACAAGTGCTCATAAATGGAAAAAGAAAGAATGATAAATAACGCTCTTACACTAACAAACAATTGAACATAATCAGAAAGAAAAAAATAAAAATCAAGTTTAATAACACAACCCTATGGATATTTACGCAAACGTTCATGTGCCATTCACTACAATGCACGCGGTATTTCGCTTCGACAACGGTGGTAGGAAATGGTCATGGGGTTGTGGTTGGTGCAGTCGCTTGTGACGGTCCACGCCGCTTCGATGAGTCTGCTGCATATTAACATGTCACTAATTCCTTTGCCGCTCGCATCATTCACGGTTCCATTTTCACTTCCACTGACACTCATACTTTTTGTATGTCGCGTGCTGTAATCCTGTTCTGCAGAATTCGACGACGCCTGCAGAATTATTCTTTGTACAAGTGAACGGAAATGGCATCTGATGTACTATTCACAAGCTCCCTCAAGTCAGAGTCTTTAGCAATTACATTTAATCAGTATTCTTGTAACCCCACAATGAGCTATGCGTGTTGTACAACATGAACTGAAATACAAGTTTTGGACAACCAACTACATTACTGGGCATTAAAATTGCTACAACAAGAAGAAATGCAGATGATAAACGGGTATTCATTGGACCAATATATTATACTAGAACTAACATGTGATTACATTTTCACGCAATTTGGGTGCATAGATCCTGAGAAATCAGTACCCAGAACAACCACCTCTGGCCGTAATAACGGCCTTGATACGCCTGAGCATATAGTCAAACAGAGCTTGGATGGCGTGTACAGGTACAGCTTTCCATGCAGCTTCAACACGATACCACAGTTCATCAAGAGTACTGACTGGCGTATGGTGACGAGCCAGTTGCTCGGCCACCATTGACCAGACGTTTTCAGTTGATGAGAGATCTGGAGAATGTGTCGGCCAGGGCAGCAGTCGAACATTTTCTGTAGCCAGAAAGGCCCGTACAGGACCTGCAACATGCGGTCGTGCATTATCCTGCTGAAATGTAGGGTTTCGCAGGGATCGAATGAAGGGTAGAGCCACGGGTCGTAACACAGCTGAAATGTAACGTCCAATGTTCAAAGTTCCGTCAATGCGAACAAGAGGCGACCGAGACGTGTAAACAATGGCACCCCATACCATCACGCCGGGTGATACACCAATATGGCGATGACGAATACACGCTTCCAATGTGCGTTCACCGCGATGTCGCCAAACACGGATGCGACCATCACGATGCTGTAAAGAGAACCTGGATTCATCCGAAAAAATGACGTTTTGCCATTCTGCACCAGAGTTCGTCGTTGAGTACATAATCACAGGCGCTCTTGTCTGAGATGCAGCGTCAAGGGTAGCCGCAGCCATGGTCTCCGAGCCGATAGTCCATGCTGATGCAAACGTCATCGAACTGTTCGTGTAGATGGCTGTTATCATGTCAGCACGTTGTAGGTGTCGCCACCGGCGCCAACGTTGTGTGAATGCTCTGAAAAGCTAATCATTTGCATATCACAGCATCTTCTTCCTGTCGTTTAAATTTTGCAACTGTAGCACGTCATCTTCGTGGTGTAGCAATTTTAATGGCCAGTGTATTTTGCAGTCACACTCACCGATCTGTCGACGTTAGATTCTAAATCTACATCTACATCTATATAGATACTCCGCAAGCCACCGTACGGTGTACCACTACATTTCGTTTCCACTCCTATTCCACTCGCAAATAGATCGTGGGGAAAACGACTGTGTCTCCGTATGAGCCCTAATTTCTCTTATCTTATCTTCACGGTCCTTGACGCTATGTATGTAGGTGGTAGTAGAATCGTTTGGCAGTCAACTTCATATAGCGCTTCTCTAAATTCTCTCAATAGTGTTTCTCGAAAAGAACGTCGCATTCCCTCCAGGGATACCTAACGGAGTTACGGAAGAATCTCTGTAACATTTACGTGTTGTTCGCACCTACCAGTAACAAGTCTAGCAGCCCATCTCTGAATTGCTTCGATGTCTTCCTTCAATCCGACATGGTATGGACCCCAAACACTCGAGCCCCACTCAAGAATAGATCACCACGTCATATATGCGGTCTCTTTACAGGTGAACTACTCTTTCCTAGCATTCTCCCAATTAACCGAAACCGACCACTTGCTTCCCCACCACAGTTCTCACATGCTCGTTCCACCTCATATCGCTGTGCAACGTAACGCCCAGATATTTAAACGACTTAATGTGTCAAGCAGGACACTAGTAATACTGTATCCGAACATCTGCCTACTCATCCGCATTAACTTGTTTTTCTACACGAGGGCTAGCTGCCATTCATCACACCAACTGGAAATTTTGTCTAAGTCGTCTTGTACCTTCCTGCTGTCATTCAACTTCGGCGTCTTACCGTACACCACGGTATCATCAGCAAACGACCGAAGATTGCTGCCCACCCTGCTACCAAATCATTTATGTATGAGTATAGATAACAACTGCGGTCCTATCACATTTCCCTGGGGCACTCCTGACGATACCCTTGTCTCTGATGAACACTCGCCGTCAAGGAGGACATACTGGGTTCTATTATTTAAGAGGTCTTCGAGCCACCCACGTATCTGCGAACTTATTCCATATGCCCGTAGCTTCGTTAACATCCTGCAATGCTTTCCGGAAAGCTAGAAGTATGGAATCTTCCCGTTGCCCTTCATCCATAGTTCTCAGTATATCACGTGAGAAAAGGGCAAGCTGAGTTTCGCATGAGCGATGTAGGAATATTGGTCTGTAATTTTGCGGGTCCGTTCTTTTACCTTTTATGTATACTGGAGTCACCTTCTCTTTTTTCCAGTGACTTGGAACTTTCTGCTGGGCGACAGATTCACTTTAAATGCAAACTAGGTAAGGGGCCAGTGCCATGGAGTACTGTCTGTAAAATCGAACTTGGATTCTATCTGTGTCAAAGAACTGTGTCGAAGTTAAGCAAATCCTTCATTCATTTGTGTAATCTCCCATAGCAATCAAAGAACCAACAGTTTCGGCCGGACAAACGTAGTTTCATTTGGTCACAATAGATTTTGCACATCCAACGACCCGGTTTGTAACATACTAGTCGAAAACGATTAAAGAGGGACATTTCAGCATAATGACAGCCTTTGATATAAACGCAGTATGTAAATTTCCGCCTCAGCTGCGAGCTTTTCTTTGTACGATAGCCAGTTTCAGAGAAACAAATTCATTATAAAGATCTGTTAAAAACTATGCGAGGCAAATGTAGCAGAAGTAATGTCATTTCGATCTCCACGTTTCGCGAAACATCAGCAATACCGACATAATTGGTTAAAAATAAAACGCAGCTTACTTAATGTCCAGACCTAAAGTCAGTCACCTGTAAGAAATGTATGGAACAGAGCTTTCATGAAAAAATAAATACCAAAAGTTTGGTATTTAAGTCGGCAAACAGCGTACCATATTTCATGATGATACACTCAAGGTGCCCGATGAAACCTAAAAACGCCGGCCGCGGTGGTCTAGCGGTTCAGGCGCTCCGTCCGGAACCGCGGGACTGCTACGGTCGCAGGTTCGAATCCTGCCTCGGGCATGGATGTGTGTGATGTCCTTAGGTTAATTAGGTTTAAGTAGTTTTAAGTTCTAGGGGACTGATGGCCACAGATGTTAAGTCCCATGGTGCTCAGAGCCATTTGAACCATTTTGAAACCTAAAAACATTTTATGGAAGACAAACCCGCTAATCAAGTACATCAACGTCAAAACTGTTGGTAATTTATTCGAAAGATAAAATTATTCCAAAAATACACTTGTAAGCAATAGTTCTTGTGAATGTACAGTTAGCATTCAAACGAACTGTACTTCCAACACTAATTTTAACTAGCAGGGTAGTGGGATCACACACACAATGCACACGCCTTCAGATTGTTGACTGACGCGGCTGCTTTATTCTTTATTTATTCTTATTTCAGTTCTCCGCAAAATGGTAGGCTGGCAGCGGAACAAACCGCTCTTCAGCGATAGGTTATACAAATTTAAAAGATGTTTTAATATACGTAATTATAGATAATAATAATAGCAATGCAGAGACTGCGTAGAGAAGAGGTGACTGTGATAAGGTATGGAGAACATCAAGGAGAAGCTACTATTAAGCAGGGTGTGCGAGAGGGCTGCTCAATCTCTCCCGCCTTCTTCAGTGGATACGTTCAGAGGGCAATATATGAAGCTATTATTATTATTATTATTATTATTATTTTATAATAGGAGGAGTTACAATTCATGGTAAGAAAATAGACATGCAAAGATTAACTGACGATATCATAGTGTTAAGTGAAGATGCAGAACAATCAGATGCGATGGAGGAGGAGGAGGAGATTAGTGTTTAAAGTCCCGTCGACAACGAGGTCATTAGAGACGGAGCGCAAGCTCGGGTGAGGGAAGGATGGGGAAGGAAATCGGCCGTGCCCTTTCAAAGGAACCATCCCGGCATTTGCCTGAAGCGATTTAGGGAAATCACGGAAAACCTAAATCAGGATGGCCGGAGACGAGATTGAAACGTCTTCCTCCCGAATGCGAGTCCAGTGTGCTAACCACTGCGCCACCTAGATGCGATGTTGACCCAGATAGTAACCACCCTCAGCTCTTCCTAAAATATGGAAATTAATAAAGGTAAAACAAAACTAATAGTGATGAACAGGCAAAACACAGTTGCTTAATGCTCGATTAACAATGAACGACTGAACACCGTCGAATCCATTGCCTATCTAGGGAGTAAAATTACATTAGACTGAAGGTCAAGGGAGGATACTGCAAGCCGAATCCAACAGGCAAAAGCTGCTTTTAACAAGAGAAGAAATCTATCCACATCCAGCAACTTAGACAAGCATCTCAGAAGAAACCTCATCAAGACGTTTCTTCTGAGTGTGCTGCTGTACGGAAGTGAAACGTGGACATTCGGAGAAGCAGAAAAACATAAAATAACAGCCTTCGAGATGTGGACTACCACAGAATGCTTGAGATTTCCTGGGTAGACAGGATATCAAACGAAGAAGTGCTCTACAGAGCGGAGGATGAGAAGCCTTATCTCATGAAGGTAACAGAGAAGGGACACATGGATCGGCCGTCTACTGAGACACGATGGTACTATGTACCATTAAAAGTATCTCTGAAGGGGCAGTAGAAGGCAAAAGTACAAGAGGAAGACAGAGACTGGGAGACATCAACCAGGTCATGGAGGGTACCAGCTGCACCACCTATACCGCTCTCACGAGGAAGGCCGAGGACAGAAATACATCGCAAACTGCTGCTAACCAACTAGATGGTTGAAGATTTTTAAAAAGACTTTGATAGACAATATTTGTGATTTAAGCATAAAATAGTTGACAATGATAATATTTTTCTTAAATAAATGCTTCGGTGGACGATATTTATGATTTTTAAAACTCTTTAGACGGTTTTATATTACAATTAAAATACAGTATAATCACTGATGGCAATATGAATGAAGCTTTGGTGTAATGGTGATGCTGGTGGAGCATGAAAATGATCATGGTCGTGAGGGAGGTGGAATGATATAAGTCCCTGTGCAGCCGTAGAAAGCAACTAAAGGAGGTGGTGAAAGGGGGAGGGAGGAAAATAGAAGGACGGTGTGAGGTGGAACGTTGTGACTAGGGTTGGAAAGAAGGGTCAGTATCTAGAGTGTCAGTTGCTTGACGTTCTGCCAGAAGAGGATAGATAAGGCATGGAGATGCATGGAAGGTGGAATATGGATGCAGTGACGCAACAGGTTAACTGGATTGGTGATTAGTGAGTGAGATACTGGGCACTGGGACAGGGTTTTGCGATTAATGTATCGAATCCGAAGGTGCTCTAGGAAGAGAAGAAGGTGTGGGAAGTGGATGAGTTGACATAAGATGCTAGATGGAGAAGATATGCCTTTGCGGAAGGCGAGGCGGAGTGCATGTCTTTCAAGGATTTCAAGGAAGTAACAGGATTTATGGGAGACTGAGATCCAGACAACCTCGACATAAGTGAGGATGGGGCGTATGGGACAGTTTAGAGGAGGATAATGGTAGAAGACTGTAAAGGGTAATGGTAGATGAATGTAGAACCCAGATGCGGCCTGTTAGTAGTAATTTTGATCGGTTTCAGGCCTTGTTTTGGATGGTAAGGATGTGTGTATTTCATGTTAGTTTTCTGTCGCGCGTTATTCTTAAATACTTCACTCTGTTAGCCAGAGGAATGGATTGTTTGCCAATGGAGGTGTGGAAATGTACAGGGTGTCTCAACCCTTTTGGGTCAAACTGAAACACATGATAATGGGTCCACAACCGATTATATTGAGACAGGAAACCAATAGTCGGAAATGCATATTTATTGTGTTGCAGGCATACGCAGCATACACCACATAAGAACGCTAGTCTCAGTGCATGCATGGCAATGGTGCATGAAGTTCTACCACACTCTCTGAAAGATCCCTGATGTTTGTCGTACCAGGAGATAGGCAGCTTGGACCCTAGAAGCAGGTCTTCGGCCGTTTCTATGGGTGCTTCGTACACCAATGTCTTAATGTAACCCCACAGGAAAAAGTGAAGAGGTGTGGCATCCAGCGATCGCACTGGTCATGGTACAGGACCTCCCATCCCATCCAGGTTCATTGGTACATGTTGTTCAGGTGCTCGTGGACATTAACATCGAAGTGGCCTGGTGCACCGTCGTCTTGAAATCACATCCTTTCGCGGAAAACAGGGGGTACACTCTCCAAGAACCGTTGCAACAGATCTCACGGGAATACGGGGCAAAGAGACCAGTCAAATGGGCAGGAAGTAAATAAGATTCTGTTGCCTGATGTTGGACGATTCCCTCCCATATGTTGACAGAGAATCGTTGCTGGTGACCACCGATGTTCGTGGCGTGGGGATTATCCTCACTCCAGATATGACTGTTGCGACCATCGCAAGTGAATGCGGCCTCATCCATGAACAATAGAAAATGTACTCAGCACTGTGATGGACAACCTATTGACGAAAGTGAGCGCGTGGGTCAAAATCAGTTGGTACCAGTGCTTTCACAAGTTCTTTGTTTTGTTCCATCACTGCTCTCCACACAGTATCTATCGAAACGTGCGTTTGACAGGCATGTTGGTGGGTGCTTATTGCTGGATGGTCAGTTACACGATTCAACACCATCTCCTCAGAGTCAGATGTTCGCAAATGTCTTTGGCGGGACCTTGGCCGCTTTCTGTGGCGTGAACGACCCTGTCTGTCGTATGCTGATAACCACGGAGGTAAACTACTTCCAGTTAGGATGGCGCCTGTTGAGGAGACGTTCTCTGTACATTTGTGCTGCTTTACGGCCACTACATCCTGCTGCATCATATATTAAATGCAAGTCTGCCAACTCTTGTGGGGGTAACGTTCCATCTTTGACTATAAATCATGCACTGTACACAGTGACACACCTCACCATGGACATAACACAAGCTGTCTGATGCAGTGGACGACTGCACGGGATAACTATGTGTGTGCAGCACGGGTTAATGAGCTGGTGCAATGCACGCGGTCGTCACATGACAAACGTGCTATGAAGTAAGTTGCATGTTTCAGCGTACAGCAGACACCTGGAATCTTTGCGAGAATGCGGCAGAACTGCCTGCGCCATTGCAATGCATGTGCTAAGAGTGGCGGTCGTCGCTCTGAACAGTTACTGTGAGTTACATTGTTGTTATGCATTGTACGCTACGTATGTCCATAACACAACATCAAATGTCAAATGTGTGTGAATTCCTATGGGGCCAAACTGCTGAGGTCATCGATCCCTAGTCTTACACACTACTTAAACTAACTTGTGCTAAGAACAACACATACACCCATTCCCGAGGGAGGACTCGAAACTCCGGCGGGAGGGGTGGCGCAGTCCGTGACATGGCGCCTTAAACTGCTCGGCCACTCCGCGCGCCCATAACACAATAAATAAGCTTTTCCGACCATTGGTTTCCTCCCTTAGTATAATAGGTTGGTTTCCTGGCTCAATATAATCGGTTGTGGACCCATTATCATTTGATCCAAAATGTCTGAGACACCCTGTAACGACGGAAACGCCGTGGTGCGAACAAAGATGGTGGCTTGGTTTTTCTGTGGATTTACTTGAAGTTTCCATTTGTTAAACACTCCACCAAGAACTTAAAGTGACATTGGAAGGAGGCATGGGAAAGATGAAGTGTGTGGTTAGTAGCTAGGTAGGATGTAAAGGAGAGGAGATAAGGCAGAGACTTAGGGCACACATGCAGTAGGCTGAAATATGCCGAAGCAGATAAGGTTGATTGTGACATATGTAGGACGGTGGTGAAGAAAGTACGCTGTAACGCGAACATAATTAAGTGGGAGTGCATAGTCTTGTAGCCTGAAGAGCAGTCCAAAATCTCGTATGCAATCAACGACTTTTTGGATGTCAAGGGAGACAAATATAGTGGATTTACGTTTATTTACTTGATGGACGATAAGGTGGATAAGGTAAGAAAGTTTGTCGTCGATGGAATAGTTGGGATGAGAGCCGTATTTGGTGTTGGGGATGGATAGGTGTGTTGCTGTGACTGCTTCTGTGGCGGCCATAGAAGCTTCTGATTGGTCAGAATACGTCATTACGACATGCTGCAAATATTGTGTCAGTGTTTGCGCTGGTGGTGCAGTCAGAACACAAACAATTAGTGGAATTACTTTGTGTCCTCCTTTATTGGACACCTTACTTCCATGCACCACTCCGATTATACATTGTATGTTGTCCCGATTAAAGTTGTTCTCATACATTGTAATTTCTACAACCTCTTTAATAACAGAAACATGGGACAATATTTTAGTTTTATCAAACATTTTGTGTTTATTTACTATATTGGGCTCAGTAATTGCTGATCTCTCAAATTCTCGACTCTTAATGGGCCTTTGCTGCTCGGCACAGTAGTCGGAAACGGTACGGATGGTCTGACAGATGTAGTTGCTACCACACTCACGAAGTGTCTTATAAATCCCAAAGATCTTGAGACAAAAACTGTCGCTAGCAGGGTGCAGAATCTCCTTTATCTTCTTAGTCTTTCGTTAAACAGGTCTTATGTTCGAAGACCCACATATTTTGTTACATTCAGCACCACAACAAAGAAGAAGTATAAAAGGTGGATCGTTACGTGGTTGTTCAACATTTTCGCGTTTTTTTTTCCTGGATAGCGCGAACTACACATATTCCGACTCGTAACCATAGTTTCAAAACACGTACTTCATATGGTCAGTCAAGGAGTCCAAGCGTTCCTTGTCATAAACAGTTGTAGCTCTGTATATCAATATATTTAAAACAGCTCAGGATGGTGAAAACTCTGGGTTCTGGGATATGAACTATGTGAACATGGGAATCAGGATATCTACTAACCGAAATCAGTATGGTTTGTGTCCATCTTTCGCCGAGAGATTGAACACCACTGGGACAGTTTCAATGACATGTCTCAATGGCTGTGGAAAAATGGCAGCACATTCTTCACAGAGATAAAACCATATAGGGTTGCGATGTTGGACGCGAGGATCTGGAACAAAATCGACGTTCTAATTCATGGCAAAGATTTTCTATTTGGTTCAGATCGACACTCTGGACAGCCCAATCCATTTTAGTAATGTTATTGTTCGCAAACTATTGTCTCAAAGATTCCGCTTTATGACAGGGTGAATTGTAATCGTTTCTGAACTGTTCCTCTATTGTACTGAGTATACAGTGCTGTAAAGTGCGTTCAGATCCTTCAGTAAGTAGCGCAATAAGGGGACCATACCTTAACCATGAAAACCACCACCATACCGTAACCCTAGCTCCTCCTACTTCACTACTGGCACTACACATTTCGGCAGGTAACATTCTCCAGGTGTTCGCCAAATCCAACTCTTTTCGTTGGATCGCGCGGGGTATTGCGTGACTCATCACTACAAATCAGTCGTTTCCAATCATCCTATGTCCAGCTGCGTCGGTGCTTACACCACCGCAAGTATTGCTTAGCATTGACCACAGAAACGCGTGGTTTATGAGGAGCTGCTCGATCGTTGCAACCAGTTCTTTTTAACTCTCTAACCACAGGTTTGTGCTGTAACTGGACGGTAGGTTGTCTGATTAACTTTGCCCGTTGTTTGAATATAGGTTTAGGCCCATCTAAAATTTAGGAAACAATCCCTTAACAGATTGAGTTTGAAAAGGTCACAACGGATAACGCAATGATTTACTATGGGGCAGTCAGAGAACACTACGTCCCGTTAGCTACACTTGTCCCAAGAATTACGTATTTTAGTAGCATGATTATCAATGAAACAAAAGTGACACTATTTTTTGCCGTATAGGAAACAATAAATTAAACGAACACGGAAATAGCTTCAAATGATGAAATGTTTATTTTGGCTAAGTTTTCGCATGTTAACAGTAGTCTTTTGTATTTAATAGATAGACAAAACATGGTTTATACATTTTTATGAACGAGCCTATGGCCTCACGTTCACCTTAGGCTGGGGAGTCCTGTGGGGTGGGGATATCTGGGAAGCACGTGGTCACTGCTCAGTTCCGAAATGCACACATTCACATGCACTAAATACACATGCCAAACAAAATGTTGATAGCATTTTTGTAAGAAGTATTGTATGTACCTTGTGGTTGGCATCGAGCAGGATTTTGGGTGGCTGCATAGCCTTGCGTGAAGCGCTTCGAATTAAATCGTCTCATTCTTTGCCAAATGTACGCTCGATACAATTTTACTGATAATTTAAAAGTCCATTACAAATAAAATAATACCGCAAGCTGAAATTGTTAAGGCTTGGGCTACGATTTGAGTCTATAGACCGCGTGGTCGCGCCTAACGGAAATCATCTTATAATCCCACTGATTAACTGAACTAAAAATTGTAACCAGAACCTAAATGGTAATACAAAAACGACTAGGAAAAGAAATTGATGAGATTAGAAATTATTAACACATTCAAATACCTATTTGTCCTTCGTTCGACACAGACGTTCTGAAGGAAAGTCTGGTCGCTTACCTGTCTTCCAAACAACTCTCTGTAACCGTCGCGCGGAGCTTTGTCTGAACCGCCCGAGGTGGTGGGGGAGGCCCATGACCAACCTCTGCTACGTAAACGTTTTAGCTTTGCTCATCTTTGGCCAAGCCCTCCTGTTCCTGCTCTCTGCTTTCCACCGACACCGTTTAGGTTGGTAGAAGATTAAGAAACCCACCACTTCTCTGGTTCGTCTGCTACTTCATTCAATTCATTCACGCTTGACCAAACACTTTCAGGAAGGGTGAGAAATGGAAATCAGGACACAGGACGTGCGCATAAGACTGAAAAGAAATGTATCGACCCATATTGTTTTTACAGGGATGCAGTTGTTGGAGCAGAGATTAATTAGTTGCATGAAGATTGATTTAATTTTACAATTTGGTATGTCAGGTAGTATGGAGATTTGTTTTGGCACTCATTTAGTCATGTAACAACACCCATTGTGGTGTTACAGTGCTAGCTGGACTGTAGGAAGCATTTTGGAACTCACGACTCATGCCTTTCACTGATTTTGTTGCGATTTTTTACAACCGCCCTCCGCAATGCCCGACGGTTCCTATCCGCCACTACAGGAGGACAGCGTCATGTTAGTCAAGTTGTGGTTGTTCGTTCGGGTTTTCGCTTCACAGTCACATCCCTAACAATTGGCTTGGACAGCATTAGAAGGGTTGAGATGTCCCTGATTTATTTCTTGGGTGGAATACAATGACTAACCCACGATCCAGGTCACTGAGTTCTCCTGAGCAACCCGTTCTGCTGTTACTACTTCTGTACTGACAACACAACACTTCACGTCTCCTTTTGTACTGACCGGACCGCCCTCGTGACGTCTAGTAGTCAGTGCCACATTTAAGAGGGGTGTCCGGATACTTTTGATCAGATAGTGCAGTCATCATCATCATCATCATCTTGACCAGGTTCCAGCCCCATGCTGGGTCTGTTTGAAACATAAGCCTCTCCATGTAGTCCTGTTGTCCCACCATCTTCCTGTGTTCGCTCTGGTCCAATCATAGCTTCTTGCTTTAACACACTCCTCCACACCTTTCAGCTACCTGTCCCTTGGGATTTCTCTTGGTAGTTTCCTTCGCATCTCTATTTCGCGTATCTTCTTGGGAATCGTCATGTTTTACCTTCTCCAAAAGTGCCTATACCATCTCAGTCTTGATGTTTCTGTCCTACTCTGCAAGTGTTCTTCTTTCAGTATTTCCGTTACCCTTAAATTCCTCACCATGTCTCTCCTTGTCACTCCTGCTCTACTTCTGAGGAACTTCACTTCTCATCCCTGTAATCTGTTTACATCTCTTTTCTCGACTACCCACGTGTCAGATGCATAGGTCAAAGTTGGGCTGTCGTAACTTCTATATATAACTTCTTTGTTTTTTTTTTTCTGTGGGACGTCTTTGTTCCGCACTAGGCTCCCAACACTTCACAGGAATGCTACTGCCTCTCTGTCACATTCATTGATCTCTTTCTCATTTCTTCCATTTTCCTCTGCCACACTTCCCAAGTACTTCACACTTTTCAACTCCTTCAGTTCTTCACCTCCAATCCTTATTTCGCAAGTTAGTCTACCTTTCTCTCTAGTTGTAACCAGGATCTTACATTTTTTTACATTAAACTTCATCCTATACTCTTCCACAGTTTCATCCCAAGCATTCAGCTGTTCCTGAATCTCCTCGTCCCTCTTTCCACGGAAAATTACGGCTGACGGGGCTCTGGTGAAGCTGTGATAGACCTAACTAACCAACAGTGGACCATTAACTAGCTTTCAACAAGGTAGCAGACAGTGTAAGTTAGTGTGAATTGGCTTGCATAATACAAAGTGGTCTAGCCGACTGTCTGAGTTTAGGTTTACCAAAACATCTAAAAACAGCAACATTCCTTTTCTCTTTGTATCAGCAGTGAGTTCGGGTGAGTGCTGTACATGTGATCAGGAACGTCTGGAGCAGTCACTGGTTTTCTGCTGCATTTACAAACGTTACAACGTGCACTTCACGCAAGGCGGTGGGGTGCGACACGACGTAATTTACGTCCGAACATAATCCTTGGGAGAGGCGTAAGGAGATGGCAGCACGGGCAGTAACTTCCGCGCGAGCTGCCTTTGGACGTCAGCGCCGCCGCCACGGCTGCACACGCAGCACACAGCACAAGGCCGCAGAGAGCAGCTACCCATCGCTGGGGCTGCAGCCCTGGGTCAGGACTGCGTTGCGCATGCGCCTGGTGAGCGTGACGTCACTGGCAGGCGCGTATTTGGGTCAGGCGGTCAGGGCTGCGGTGGAAGGTGAGTCCTGCAGGACTAAGCGCTCTCGTGACGGGGCGCTGCGACACCTCTACAATATGCGATAAATGCCGTTTGTCATCACACACATCTTGCTGTGCGTGGTTCTCAACAACTGTAACATTACGGTATATTGATAATTTTTACTTTATGGACCGTCTGACAGCAACTGAATGAAACAGAATTTTAGTGCCATACGCGTTTCGCCTTTATTTTCTACAAGGTATCTTCAGTGGCCTGGAATATACCAAACACATTTACATATCCCAGACGGTCCATAAAGTAAAAATTATCAGTGTACTGTAATATTACACGCAACTGAGGAAGACAGGACTACAAAAGTTGAAGATGTCAGCTGTAACGTTATTTTAAACTGCGGACAGCCGCACACAAATTTCCGCATTTTGAATAAAATGATTCTCAATTGCTGCAAAATAGTTTTCATTAGAAGTCACGACCTGTTTCGCATCAATTGAAGCATCCTCGGGTAATCTGTGCAAAAATTAGTCAGGAAAACGCTTTTTTTTTCTTTACAAAGAATTATTAACAACAGTCTGAAGACTAACGAGATACTGAATAGTAGTATTTTCTAGCAATACTTGAAGAGTACTCATAGAGATTTATTATAACAAGACATAGCTTAAAGGTAGTTGCATTAGAGCCATTCCCCCAGTTCACGTCAGTTGTAAATAAATAGCGCACTGAAGGCGATTATGGTTGAAATGAAGGGGATAGCAGGACCTATAGAAATAAAATGAGGATAAAAACCAAATGGGTCAAACAAAGTTGTAGACTAATAACGCACCAAGACAGTTACGAGCCAAAACATTATGATCACCTTCTTAATAGCTTGTTTGTCAGTCTCTGGAAAGAAAGAAATCACTGATCCTGCGTATCAGGGATTCGACAATTTGCTGGTACGTTTTTGGAGGAATGTGGCATTAGACGTCTACGCACAGGTATGTAATTCCTGTAAATAAGGGGCTGCTAATTTTCGTACACGGTCATGGTGCCCGACAGCAACTCAGATGAGTTCCTAGAATTTATATCCGGCGATGTTGGTCGGCGAGACAACAGCTCCTCAAACCACTGTGACACGGTTCTAGCTCCGAGACACAGACAGTTATACTGCTGAAAGACGACATTGCCATAGGGGAAGACATCAAGCATGAAGGGATGCAGGTGGTTGGAAGCTGTCAGCGTGTCTTCGATTATAACCACAGGCCCGATGCAAGCGCAGGAGAATGTCTCTCATAGCATAATACTGCTCCGCCCGTGGCGTGCTGCACGTTTCTAGCGACCGTTCGCCTCGACGACGGCGTTTGTGGAGACAAACATCGACCTGTTGTAGCAAGAAACATCATTCATCTCAAGAGCCGACACGTTTACAATGATTCACGGTCGAATCCCGATGGTCCCGTGCTCACTGTATCATCATTGTCGAAGTCGTTGGGTCAACATGTGAACACATAGGGGTGGTATGCTGCGGAGCTCCATGTTCGACAATTTACGGTAACGGTGTGCCGCGAAACGCTTATTAGTGTATCAGCATACTGCTCCTTCGGCAGAGATGCCACAGTTCTTCATCTGTTTTATTTTACAGATCATACAATCCTCCGAACCCCACGTTCTATGAAGAATCGCCGACTTCCAACGATTTCGCGACTCGTGGTAGTTTCACTATCCATCTACACTATGTGATCAAAAGTATCCGGACACCTGGCTGAACTGTCCATCTACACTATGTGATCGAAAGTGTCCGAACACCTGTGGCGCTCTAAATCGGTAATGCTGGAATCCAATATGGTGTTGACTCATCCTTAGCCTTGACGATAGCTTCCACTCTCGCAGGCATACGTTCGATCAGGTGCATTCGCCATCCCCGAAATGCTCTTCAACAGTGGGAAGCAAGAAGGTGCTTAAAACATCAATGTGCTTTGATAGTGCCACGCAAAACAACAAGGGGTGCAATCCCCCTCTTTGAAAAACACGACCACAACATAACACAGCCGCCTCCGAATGTTACTGTTGGCGCTGCACACACTGGCAGATGACGTTCACCGAGCATTCGCCATACCCACACCTTGCTATCGGATCGCCACATTGTGTACCGTGATTCGTCACTCCACTCAACGTTTTTCCACCGTTCAATCGTCCAATGTTTACACTCCTTACACCAAGCGAGGCGTCATTTGGCATTTACCGGAGTGATATGAGGCTTATGAGCAGCTGCCTAACTGTCATAGTACTTGGAGTGGATCCTGATGCAGTTTGGAATTCCTGTGTGATGGTCTGGATTGATGTCTGCATATTACACATTACGACCCTCTTCAACTGTCGGCGGTCTCTGTCAGCCAACAGACGAGGTCGGCCTGTGCGTTTTTGTGCCGTACGTGTCCCTTCACGTTTCCATTTCACTATCACACAGTAAACAGTGGACCTAGGGATGTTTAGGAGTGTAGAAATCTCGTGTACAGACGTATGACACAAGTGATACCCAATCACCTGACCACTTTCAAAGTCTATGAGTTCCGCGGAGCGCCCCATTCTGCTCTCCCACGACGTCTAATGACTACTGAGGTCGCTGCTGATATGGAGTACCTAGCAATAGGTGGCAGCACAATGCACCTAATATGAAAAACGTATGTTTTTTTTTGGGGGGGGGGAGTGGAGGTGGGTGTCCGGATACTTTTGATCACATAGTGTACCTCTTTCCGTAGTTGCTCACGAGAGTAGCATGTGAACATTAGACAAGCTACGCCGTTTTCGAAATATCGTTCAAAGGCTGTGCGTAATCGTAATCTGCCCTTTGTCAAAGTCGCTTATCTCAGTGGATTTCCTGATTTGGAGCCCATTTCTTCGCTAGGGTGAACCCCTGTTCGTGTCTGCCCCACTTACATACTATTGTTGCCGCGTCACGTGCATCAATCATCGCGGTGGATAGTGGTCACATAGTTTTGGTGTAGCAGTTCATGAACCCAATAAACGGGAACAGCCTTACCGTGCCACATCCAGGAAGGTGTCTGAGCGACATCAGACAAGGTAGTACTGACCATTCTACAATGCGGAAAATGTTTACAGGTCGTGGCAGATGTGACAGAAACCTGGACGTCGCTTTAGAAAGCGTATAGGGGGGAGGGGGGGGGGGTTTGTACATGTAATAAACTACTTAAAAATATGCAACATAGTACAGAAAAAATGAGTCCCATGCATAAAAATACTGAAAGCGGACAATTAAAATGTAAAATATTAATAAAGTCTCTGAGTGGTAATGGAAATTCTCTCTTTTTGCCTTCTGTAGCGACGCTTGGATTTCCATCACATCTGACGGCACCTGTAAACATCTTCCGCATTGCAGAAAGGTCAATACTTCAAAATAGTTCAAATGGCTCTAAGCATTGTGAGACTTAACATCCGAGGTTATCAGTCCAGTAGACTTAGAACTACTTAAACCTAACTAACCTAAGGACATCACACACATCCATGCCCGAGGCAGGATTCGAACCTGCGACCGTAGCAGCCGAGTTCTTCCAGACTGAAGTGCCTAGAACCACTCGGCCACTGCGGCCGGCAGGTCAATACTGCCTTGGCTGCCGTCGCTCAAGCACCTTCCTGCTCGTGGTACCGGGAGGCTCGTCTGGTTTATGGGGTTCATACATTGAAATAGTCTTGGCGCGTTATTAGTCTACAGCTTTGTTTGGTCCGTTGGGTTTTTATCTACGTTTTATTTCTACAAGTTCTGAGATTCCTTCATGTTAACTATGGACCACTTCCTTCAGCTTGGTATTTGTTTACAACTTGACGTGAATGGTGGAAAAATGTTCAAATGGGACTTAACTGCTACGGTCATCAGTCCCTAGGCTTAAACACTACTTAACCTAAATTATCCTAAGACAAACAGACACACCCATGCCCGAGGGAGGACTCGAACCTCCGCCGGGATCAGCTGAATGGTGGAGAGTGGCTCGAAGGCAGTTACCTTCACGCTATGACTTGGTAAAATGACTCTCCGTCAATACTCTTCAAGTATTGCCATATAATACTGCTTTTCAATATTCCCTTATTCTTCAAACTGTTATTAATCATTCTAGGTAAAAAAAATCTTACTAATTTTTGTTCGGATTATCTGAGCATGCGTATTCAATTGATACGAAGCCGGTCGTGAATTTTAATAACAAGTGTTTTAGAGACAGTGTGGATCATTTTATTCAAAACATTATAATCGATATCTTCTACATAACCTAAATATTTTACTTTTACAGGAAATTTGTATCTGTCCAGGAAATCAATCATAAACTTGAAACTTCTAAGTTAATTATCACTCAAAGAATAACGCATCTAAAGAACAGATCATGCTCTCTCAAATTTTACGGACGACCGTTCAAACCCGCGTTCGCCATACAGATGTAGGTGTTCCGTGATTTCCCTAAATCTCTCTAGACAACTACGGGGATGGTTCCTTTGAAAGAACACGGCCGATTTCCTTTCCCATCCTTGACACAATCCGCGCTTGCGCTCCGTCACTGGTTACCTCGATGTCGACAGGACGTTAAACCCAATCTTCCTTCCTTCTTTAAAATTTTATGAAAATCACCCCGTCCGATTTACTGATTAGTGAAATGGCAGAATGACCTGCAGGGAGGAATGACCGGCGCAGAGGCTTCCCCGAATATAAATAAATGTCACGTATTGTCGGAGAGGTCCATTAGTCTTCGACTGCACTACTGCCGGACAGTCTTTGGAAACAGTGACAATGATAAAATAGGATAGAAGAATCTCGCGAAAACATTTTCCGTTTACTTGTCGCGTGATGTAAATGAAGTGAATAAAGTAAATGCTGACGCGGAACTGGTCACTTGCTCCAGATTGCTGCAATAGTCGCTCGTCCATCTCCGTATTGTAAACTGAGGCTTACAGCGATCCTTTGTCCATATTGTGAAAAATGGTGGATCTGTAGGTCGGTAGAACAATCTACTGAGTATCTTCTTAGATGCCAAGTTGTGTAGAGTACATGACGTGTGCCCCTTGTGTAACGCTTGGCTAACCATAGTAGAATACCACGTCTGACGTGGTACGATAGTACTCTGTTACACTGTTTACGTTGTTCACACTTCTCACAATCACTACTGCCGCCGTGGTGCCAGTACAACATCGGAACGACGCATTCTGAACAGCTTATGTAAAAGACTGTAGCAAGTGCTTTGGGTGACAACAGCATTACAGTCAGAAGACTGAATACAGAGGCAAAATACTGATATACAAAAATGAATACATGTTAGTTTTGTTTGTTCGTGTTCTAGGCGTTCCAGTACCATTCAAACGATTTGCAATGAATGGTGATACCTTTGCGCATGTCCACGATGGTTTCTACTGGGTTAAGAACCATCTACAACTCACAGGAATGGAGCTGAAAAGAGGGTGACATAGAAGCTTAATAAGGAACGACTAGAACAGTTTCAGCCAAGTTTGGTATATATATGACTCATGTTACTCTTCAACCGTTTCTGACTTAATGCATGACGAAACAGCTCACTGCTGAACGGACAAATATCATTGTCCAATGGGCACAATGTTTCAGGAAATTACCACGTTGTCATAATTTATATATCATGTTTTTCAGTTTATTGGCATTCCTACGTGCCGATGTAGCCATCGCAGCGGTGGAATGTTGTTTCTGACGATACGAGCAGAAACACAGCACAACACCCAGTCCCTGAGCGGAGAAAATCTCAGACTCGGTCGGGAAACGAACCCGGGCCCCTTCGTTTACTAATCCACCGTGCTGACTGTACAGCTACAGAGGTGGATAAGTTGCAATGATTAAGTGCTCTGACGAACTGAGTGCCTAAAAGCCAGTGTGGGGCTTATATCTCCTTCCCCCTCCGTGTAGCTTGCCACTCCGTGCGAGATCTGCAGCCTCATCTCTTCTTCGCCTCCCCATCCCATCCCACCGACTCGACTGTCGGAGGTTCGGAGCCAGGGACGTATGATGGTGACGTGTCAGCTGTTGCTCCGCCTGTCCCCGACGTCAGTTCTTTGTGGGATATATCTCCTTCCTCTTCTTAATCAAACTCAGTTCGGGTTTCCTGGACTTACCAAGGGTGTACCGACTATCATGATGTATCATCTATTCCCTTACTCGAATCTCCATCAGTCCTTTAATAACAAAGTCTCAAAAGTTAGACTTCTGTGTAAAAACATGTGAAGATGCTGCATTCCGGGTTGCCGTTGCAGTTCACAGCAGCGATCATCGACAGGACACACCGTCTGGCCTGTGTACGTCATGCCACATTGGCAGGGAATCTGATAGACCCTGGACGTCTGTAATCCGAGGTCGTCCTTGACACTGTGAAGCAGTGCCCGTGTCTTAGATGGCTGGCGGAATATGGTCTTCACTTGATATTTCTGGAGAGTTAGTCTTATCTTTCCGGATAATCCGCCACAAAGTGGGATAAACGCAGTAGTGCATACTCTTAAGCTTCGTATTTTGTTTCTGCTGGTTGTACAGTTACTGTAGGACATAGGGCTCTTCGAATTTGCTGTTTAGCAACATAGTCCTCAGAGTTTAAGTTCTTGATAGAGACTCACATTGTTGGATAACGTGTGAGTCGTATGTATGAATGTTTTGTGCAACTCGTTCCATTGCGCCGGGCGGTGGTAAATGTCCTCATCTTCATGTGCTACTCGCTGTGGCCAGGTGTGCTGTCAGTTATTTTTTACTAGCGCATCTAGAAAACACCCGTGGGCAAGGTATAGGTTCTCTGACTAGTATTCAAAACGTTCTCAGTACCGGGTTCAACCGTTTCACTTCTTAAGTTTTGAGTAGAAATGATCTGAATGGCGGCTGAAGACTTCCGGCATAAGAAGCCACCCTCATCCTGCTAACGGCCTTGTCAAAGGTGGCGGAGGAGCGTACAGAAGTTGGGAAGGGAAACTGCCCCTAAAGACAGAAGAATCGGTAATTATATATGGCATGAGGAAGCAGAAGACAATAAAAACGACTGCATAATGTGTATCCACAGGACATGAGCCCTATAATTGTAAAAGTGTCTTGATGAGCTCTCCGTTGGCAAAAGATTTCGGACTAGTCAGCATTTGGATCTCCGGAGAGGGACTGCCAAGGGGGAGGTGACAATGAGAGAAAAACTGAATAGACACGAGTCGGGTCGTGGAACGTCAGGCGTTCGAAAGTGGTAGAGAAGCTAGAAAATCTGAAAATGGATGTGCTATTCCCACTAGGTAATATCAACAGCAGAAAATGGAATAAAGGGAATGCGAATCGTTATGAATAGAAAGGTAGAGCAGGGAATTAGTTACTGTAATCAGTTCAGTGGTGGGGTTGTTCTCATCAGAACAAGCAGCAAACCAACACCGACATTAACAGTTCAAGTACATGCCGACGTTGCAAGCAGAAGAGGAGAAAATAGAGAAGGTATATACTGATGAGGCAAAACATTATGACCACTGCCCACCATCAGGCTCTATGCTGCCACGTGGCGGTGATGGCACGTGACATGGTAAGGGTAGTATATGAGCGGAGCAGAGACGAACGGGGAATCATCCTAGCGACGATAAGTGGCGCAAATGCGGAAATCCGCCGACTTAAGTGACTTTGACAAAAGCCAGATTGTTGTGGCCCAGCGCCTGGGAGCGAGCATCTCGCAAACGGTGAAGCTGGTCGGCTGTCCGCGGGTTACATCTACGGAAAGTGGTTGGAGAATGTTGAAGCCACGTGTAGGCGACAAGAATTTCGACGTGCATACCCTGTCACAGAACACAGGGATTGGAGGCTTGCCCGCTCACTAAAGCAGGATAGGCGGCGATCTGTGGTAGGTTTGACGACAGCGTACAGCACAACTGTTTTGGAGCACACTGTTCAGAGCACAGTGGTGAACATGGTGTTCCGCAGCAGAGGACCCTACGTGTTTCCATGTTGATCGCCAGTTATGATTACAGTGGGCACGGGATCATCGGGGTTGCGCCGCCAATCAGTGGCATCGTGTCGCCTGGTCGGATGGGTCCCGTTTATTGTTAAACCAGGTCTACGGTCTTTCCAGATACGCCGTCGGCCAGCGAACGGCTGCTCGAAACATGCAGCTCACCATGGCGACAGGTCGGTGGGACAGTGTTACATTATTATTACATTATGGGGGACATTCACCTGGTCTTCCATGGGACCTGCGGTAGCAATTGAAGGCAACGTGACAGCTGTGGACTACGTGAACGTTATTAGGAACCACGTGTAGCCCCTTACGCTTGATGTCTTCCTCAACAGCGATGGTATATTTCAGCAGGATAACTGTCCGTGCCGCAAGACCAGAACCTTGCTGCCATGTTTTGAGGAACACTCACGTTCATGTCTTGGCTGTCAAATTCGGCTTATCTGAATCCGATGAAACCCAAGTGGGACGCTATTGGGTGCCTGGTCCGCGACCACAAACCAACTGCCAGTAAATTACGGGAACCGTGTGGCACGTGCATAGACATCTGGTGCCACAAACCTCTGGAAACCTATCTAGTACTTGTCAAATCCATGGCAAGCAGAATCGTTGCTGAAGTGCGTTCCAGGAGTGGTTCAACACCCTTTTAAGTAGGTGGTGTCATAACGTTTTGGCTCATCAGTTTATGAGGATATTGAACTTGTGGTTCAGTCCATAAACGGAGGTGAAAATCTGATAGTTATGGGGGGCTGAAATGCGTTGTAGGGGAAGGAGTAGAAGAAAGGGTGCGGGAGAATATGGGCTTGGTAGTACGAATGAGAGAGGAGAATGACTAATTGAGCTCTGCAATAAATTTCAGATTGGTAATAGCGAAAACTCTGTTGAAGAGTCACAGGAGAAAGAGTTATACTTGAGAAAGACCGGGAGATACAGGAAGATTTCAGTGGTCAGACAGAGATTCAGAAACCAGATACTGGATTATAAGGCGTACCTAGGAGCAGATGTAGACTTAGATCACAATGTAGTAGTGCTGAAGAGTAGGCTGAAGTTTAAGAGATTACTCAGCAAGAGCCAGTGCGCAAAGAAGTGGGATACGGAAGTACTAAGGAACGAGGAGATAACGCTTGTAGTTCTCAAAGGCTACAGATACTGCAATAAGCAATAGCTTAGTAGGCAGTACAGCTGAAGAGAGATGGACATCGCTAAAAAGGGCAAGCAAAGAAGTTGGAAGGAAAAACGGATACAAAGAAGGTTACTGGGAAGAACCGATGGGAAACAGAAGAAATACTGCAGTTGATCGACGAAAGAAGGAAGTGCAAAAATGTTCAAGTTAATTCAGAATCCAGAAATAAAAGTCACTTAGGCATGAAATAAATAGAAAGTGCAAGGAAACTAATTCCACATCTACATCTACATACATACTCCGCAATACACCATACGGTGCGTGGCGGAGGGTACCTCGTACCACAACTAGCTTCTTCTTTCCCTGTTCCACTCCCAAACAGAACGAGGGAAAAATGACTGCCTATATGCCTCTGTACGAGCCCTAATCTCTCTTATCTTATCTTTCTGGTCTTTCTGCGGAATGTAAGTTGGCAGTAAAATTGTATTGCAGTCAGCCTCAAATGCTGGTTCTCTAAATTTCCTCAGTAGCGATTCACGAAAAGAACGCCTCCTTTCCTCTAGAGACTCCCACCCGAGTTCCTGAAGCATTTACGTAACACTCGCGTAATGATCAAACCTACCAGTAACAAATCTAGCAGCCCGCCTCTGAATTGCTTCTATATCCTCCCTCAATCCGACCTGATAGGGATCCCAAACGCTCGAGCAATACTCAAGAATAGGTCGTATTAGTATTTTAGAAATGGCTGCTTCAAAAATGTGAAGAAATCTAAAAAGGAATGATTGTCGGTAGGACTGTCTCAGCATGCAGAAGAGTCAAAGCAAATTTCGGTGAAATTATAAGCAAGGGCGTTACCATTAAAGAGTGCAATGGGAGGGCCACTTTTAAATGCAGCGGAGGAGCGGGTTGGTGGGAAGATTACATTGAAGGCCTTTATGAGGGGGGGAAGATTTGTCTGATGACGCGATAGGAGAAGAAACAGGAAGAAGTAGGGGATCCAGTATTAGAATCAGTATTTAGAAGAGTTTTGGAAGACTTAAAATTAAATAACGCAGGAGGAATAGATAACATTCCACTGGAATTTCTAAACTCTTTGTGGTAAGTGTCAACAAAACGACTATTCACGTTGCTGTTTAGAATGTATGAGATTGGTGATACACCATCAGACTTCCGGAAAAATATCATCCACACAATTCCGAAGACAGAAAGAGCAGATAAGCGTGAAAATTACTGCACAATCGGCTTAACAGCTAATGCATCCAAGTTGCTGACAGGAATAATGTACAGACGAACGGAAAAGAAAATTGAAGATCTATTAGATGAAGATCAGTTTGGCTTTAGGAAAGTAAAGGCACCAAAGAGGCAGTTCTGACGTTGCGGTTGATAATGAAAGTAAGACTAAAGAAAAATCGAGACCCGTTCATTGTGTCTGTCGACCTGGATAATGAGTCCAACAACGTCAACTGGTGCAACATGTTTGAAATTCTGAGATAAATAAGGGTGAAGTACAGCGAGAGACGGGTAATTACAATGTGTATACCAAGAGGGAACAATAAAATTGGATGACCAAGAACAAAGTGCACGGATTAAAAAGTGTGTAAGATCAGAATGTAGTCTTCCGCCTCTACTGTTCAGTCTATACATCGACGAAGCAATGACAGAAATAAAGATTCAAGAGTGGGATTAAAATTCAAAATGAGAGGATATCAATGATAAAATTCGCCAATGGTACTGCAGTGTTCAGTGAAAGTGAAGAACAATTACTGGATGTGTTGAATAGCCAAGAGAAGTCAACTGGTAGCCAACATAGGCCTTTCACTGAGGAAGAAATTTCTACGAATGAACATTTGTAGCAGAGCATTACATGATGGTGAGACATGGGCTGTGAGAAAACCAGAACAAGAGAATCGAAGTATCTGAGGTTTGGGCTACATAAAAATGTTGAAAACTTAATGGACAGACAAAGGTAAGGAAATAGGAGGTTCTCCGCAAAATCGTCGAGGAAAGGAATGTATGGAAAACTCCGACAAGACGAAGAGACAGGATGATAGGAGATCTGTTGAGACATCAAGAATAGCTCCGTTTGTACCAGAGGAAGTTCTAGAAGGTAAAAACTCCCTAGAAGAAGACAGAGATTGGAATACAGTACATAAAAAATGGGTCAAATGGCTCTGAGCACTAAGGGACTTAACATATGAGGTCAGCAGTCTCCTACACTTAGAACTACTTAAACCTAACTAACCTAAGGACACCACACAAATCCATGGCCGAGGCAGGATTCGAACCTGCGACCGTAGCAGCAGCGCCATTCCGGACTGAAGCGCCTAGAACCGCTCGGCCACAGCGGCTGGCGTATGTAAAAAAGGCACTTTGGTGGAAAGACAGACAATATCGAAGCTCACAAGGCTGTCGGAACCCTTACCGGTAAACATAAAGTTGTTAAGGCGTCCAACAAAATATATTACCGATACAAAGATTAAGCATATCCTTCACATATTTAGCAAGTGAATATGTCGGGATACCAATGTTACCAACAACGGGGCGTTAAGGTGCCCTATCTTTGTGAACCTTTGGAAGCCTATAAAATCTCGGTGGAATCGGTTATCTCGTTGTAGCTTGTAGCTTAACAATTTAGGCCGGGTGATACGGGAAGAATTCAGTTAGATTACATCACTGTTAGACAGAGAATCCTAAATCAGATACTGGGTTGTAAGACGTACCCAGGAGCAGATATAGACTCAGATCACAATATAGTAGTGATGAAGAGTAGGCTGAATTTTGAAAGAAAAACATAGGTAACTGCAAAGAAACTATGGGTAACAGAAAAAATACTTCAGTTGATCGATGAAAGGAGAAAGTACACAAATGTTCCTGGATACTCAGGAATTCAGAAATACAAGTCGCTGGGGAATGAAATGAATGGGAGGTGCAGGGAAGCTAAAACGAAATGGCTCCATGAAAAATGCAAAGAAATTGGAAAGAAATGATTGTCGAAGGGCAGACTCAGCATACAGGAAAGTGCTAAGGGAATTCCACTGTTAAATGCAGAGGAGTGAGAGGATAGGTGGAAAGAAAACATTGAAAGCCTCTATGAGGAGGAAGATTTGTATGATGTGGTAGAAGAAGAAACAAGAGTCGACTGAGAAGAGATAAGGGATCCTTAGAATTACAATGTAAAATGGCTTCGGAGGACTTAAGATCAAATAAGGCAGAAGCGATTAATAAAATTCCATCAGAATTTCGAAAATCATTGGGAGAAGTGGCAACAAAACGAGTATTCACGTTGGTGGGTAGAATGAGTGAGCCCGGCGACATACCATCTGACTTTCGGAAAAAAATCAGGCACAAAACTCCGAAGACTGCGAGACCTGACGAATGTGAGAATTATCGCACAATCAGCTTAACAGCTCATGCATCTAATGGAAAAGAAAATTGAGGATGTGTTAGATGGCTTTAGGAAAGGTAAAGGCATGAGAGAGGCAATTCTGACGTTCCGATTGATAATGAAAGCAACACTGAAGAAAAATGAAGACACGTTCATAGTATTTGTCGACCTAGAAAAAGCGTTCGACAATTTAAAATGGTACCAGATGTTCGTAGTTCTGAGAAAAACAGTGGCAAGCTATAGGGTGTGACGGGTAATATACAGTATGTACAAAAGCCAAGAGGGAATAACAGCGAAGTGCTTGGATTAAAAAGGGTGTAAAACAGGAATGTAGTCGTTCGCCCCTACTGTTCAATCTGTACACTGAAGAAGCAATGATGGAAATAAAAGAAAGGTTCAGGAGTGGAATTAAAATTCAAGGCGGAATGATATCAATGATTCGCTGATGACATTGCTATTCTGAGTGAAAGTGAAGAAGAATTACAGGATCTGCTGAATGGAATGAAAAGTCTAATGAGTACAGAATGTGAATTGAGAGCAAATCGAAGAAAGGCGGAAGTAATGAGAAGTAGCACAAATGAGAACAGCGAGAAACTTAACATCAGGATTGATGGTCACGAAATAGATGAAGATAAGGAATTCTGCTACGAAGGCAGCAAAATAACCAATGACGGACGAAGCAAAGACGTCAAAAGCAGACTAGCACTGGCATTTGTGGTCAAGAGAAGTCTACCAGTATCAAACATAGGTCTTAATTTGAGGAAGAAATGTCTGAGAACGTACGCCTGGATCACAAAATTGTATGGTAGTGAAACATGAAGTGTGGGAAAACTGGAACAGAAGAGAATCGAACATTTGAGATGTGATGCTACAGACGAATGTTGAAAATTAGGTGGACTGATAAGTTACATAATGACGAGGTTCTGCACAGAATCGTCGAGCAAAAGAATATGTGGAAAACACTGACAAAGGGAAGGGGCAGGATGATAGGACATATGTTAAGACATGAGGGAATGACTTCCGTGGTACTAGAGGAGAGCTGTGGAGGGCAAACCCTGTAGAGGAAGACAGAGCTGGGATACATCCAGCAAATAATAGAGGACGTACGTTGCAAGTCCTACTCTGAGATGATGAAGTTGGCACAGGAGAGGAATTCGTGGCAGGCCGCATCAAACAAAGTCACAAGACTGATGAAAAAAAAAAAAAAAAGAAACGGCGGGGAGAGGAGAAAGAATCGAGGCTTGGGACACTCCTCCAGTAGGATGGAAGGTACGGGAATTGGTATTGGTATTGTTAACAGATGGAAACCCAGTTCTAAGCAAAGAAGGGAAAGCAGAAAGGTGGAAGGAGTATATAGAGGATCTATACAAGGGCGATGTACTTGAGGACAATATTATGGAAATGGAAGAGGATGTAGATGAAGATGAAATGGAAGATATGATACTGCGTGAAGAGTCTGACAGAACACTGAAAGACCTGAGTCGAAACAAGGCCCCGGGAGAAGACAACATTCCATTAGAACTACTGACGGCCTTGGGAGAGCCAGTCCTGGCTAAACTCTACCATCTGGTGAGCAAGATGTATGAGACAGGCGAAATAACCTCAGACTTCAAGAAGAATATAATAATTCCAATTCCAAAGAAAGCAGGTGTTGACAGATGTGACAATTACCAAACTATCAATTTAATAAGTCACAGCTGCAAAATACTAACACGAATTCTTTACAGACGAATGGAAAAACTGGAGAAGCCGACCTCGGGGAAGATCAGTTTGGATTCCGTAGTAATATTGGAACACGTGAGGCAATACTGACCTTACGACTTATCTTAGAAGAAAGATTAAGGAAAGGCAAACCTACGTTTCTAGCATTTTTAGACTTAGAGAAAGCTTTTGATAATGTTGACTGGAATACTCTCTTTCAAATTCTGAAGGTGGCAGGGGTAATATACAGGGAGCGAAAGGCTATTTACAATTTGTACAGAAACCAGATGGCAGTTATAAGAGTCGAGGGACACGAAAGGGAAGCAGTGGTTGGGAAATGAGTGAGACAGGGTTGTAGCCTCTCCCTAATGTTATTCAATCTGTATATTGAGCAAGCAGTAAAGGAAACAAAAGAAAAATTCGGAGTGGGTATTAAAATCCATGGAGAAGAAATAAAAACTTTGAGGTTCGCCGATGACATTGTAATTCCGTCAGAGACAGCAAAGGACTTGGAAGAGCAGTTGAACGGAATGGACAGTGTCTTGAAAGGAGGATATAAGATGAACAAAAGCAAAACGAGGATAATGGAATGTAGTTGAATTAAGACGGGGGATGCTGAGGGAATTAGATTAGGAAATGAGACACTTAAAGTAGTAAAGGAGTTTTGCTATTTGGGGAGCAAAATAACTGATGATGGTCGAAGTAGAGGGGATATAAAATGTAGACTGGCAATGGCAAGGAAAGCGTTTCCGAAGAAGAGAAATTTGTTAACATCGAGTATAGATTTAAGTGTCAGGAAGTCGTTTCTGAAAGTATTTGTATGAAGTGTAACCATGTATGGAAGTGAAACATGGACGATAAATAGTTTGGACAAGAAGAGAATAGAAGCTTTCGAAATGTGGTGCTACAGAAGAATGCTGAAGATTAGATGGGTAGATCGCATAACTAATGAGGAGGTATTGAATAGACTTGGGGAGAAGAGGAGTTAGTGGCACAACTTGACAAGAAGAAGGGACCGGTTGGTAGGACATGTTCTGAGGCATCAAGGGATCACAAATTTAGCATTGGAGGGCAGCGTGGAGGGTAAAAATCGTACAGGGAGACCAAGAGATGAATACACTAAGCAGATTCAAAAGGATATAGGTTTCAGTAAGTACTGGGAGATGAATAAGCTTGCACAGGATAGAGTAGCATGGAGAGCTGCATCAAATCAGTCTCAGGACTGAAGACCACAACAACAACAATTGTTAACAGTGACAGAGGGTAATGGATTAGATGGAAAAGACGCAATAAAGCGGAAGTTGTTAACTGAAAGATGAAATGGAAGATATGATACTGCGTGAAGAGTCTGACAGAGCACTGAAAGATCTGAGTAGACAACATTCCATAAGAACTACTGACGGCCTTGGGAGAGCCAGTCCTGACTAAACTCTACCATCTGGAGAGCAAGATTAAGAGACAGGCGAAATAACTTCAGACTTCAAGAAGAATATAATAATTCCAATCCCAAAGAAAGCAGGTGTTGACGGATGTGAAAATTACCAAACTATCAGTTTAATAAGTCACAGCTGCAAATGCTAATTCATAGTCACAACCAGAAGTTCTCAACATTATGTGATAACGTCCAGGCCGCCCTGTATTACTGGTAACATAGATTGTAGGGATTCGTGACAGTTAATCAAGACCGCATTATGTTTAAAATGAGCTATACTTATTTGCCATATATATATATATATATATATATGGTGGTCCACTGATAGTGACTGGGCCAAATATCTCAGGAAATAAGCATCAAACGAAACAACTACAAAGAACGAAACTCGTCTAGTTACGTCGGCCCGCTAGATAGCGCTGCCATAGGTTAAACGGATATCAACTGCGCTTTCTTCAATAGGAACCCCCACTTTTTATTACCTATTCGTGTAGTATGTAAGGAAATATGAATGTTTTAGTTGGACCACTTTTTTCGCTTTGTGATAGATGGCGCTGTAATAGTAACAAACATATGGCTCACAGTTTTAGCCGAACAGTTGGTACAGGTAGGTTTTTTAAATTAAAATACAGAACGTAGGTACATTTGAACATTTCATTTCGATTACTCCAATGTGATACATTTACCTTTGTAAACTTATCATTTCTGAGAACGCATGCTGTTACAGCGTGATTACCTGTAAATACCACATTAATGCAATAAATGCTCAAAATGATGTCCGTCAACCTCAATGCATTTGGCAGTACGTGTAACGACATTCCTCTCAACAGCGAGTAGTTCGCCTTCCGTAATGTTCGCACATGCATTGACAATGCGCTACCGTATGTTGTCAGGCGTTGTCGGTGGATCACGATAGCAAATATCCCTCAACTTTCCCCACAGAAAGAAATCCGGGGACGTCAGATCCGGTGCGGGCCACGGTATGGTGCTTCGACGACCAGTCCACCTGTCATGAAATTTGCTATTCTATACCGTTTCAACCGCACGCGAGATACGTGCCGGACATCCATGTTGGAAGTACATCGCCATTCTGTCATGCAGTGAGACATCTTGTAGTAACATCGGTAGAACATTACGTAAGAAATCAGCATACATTGCACCATTTAGATTGCCATCGATAAAATGGGGGCCAATTATCCTTCCTCGCCGGCCGGGGGGCCGAACGGTTCTAGGCGCTACAGTCTGGAACCGCGCGACCGCTACGGTCGCAGGTTCGAATCCTGCCTCGGGAATGGATGTGTGTGATGTCCATAGGTTAGTTAGGTTTAAGTAGTTCTAAGTTCTAGGGGACTGATGGCCTCAGAAGTTAAGTCCCATAGTGCTCAGAGCCATTTGAACCATTTTTATCCTTCCTCTGATAATGCCGCACCATACTTTAACCCTCCAAGGTCGCTGATGTTCCACTTGTCGCAGCCATCGTGGATTTTCCTTTGCGCAATAGTGCATATTATGCCGGTTTACGTTAGCGCTGTTTGTGAATGACGCTTCGTCGCTAAACAGAACGCGTGCAAAAAATCTGTTATCCTCCCGTAATTTCTCTTGTGCCCAGTGGCAGAACTGTACACGGCGTTCAGAGTCGTCGCCATGCAATTCCTGGTGCATGGAAATATGGTATGGTTGCAATCGATGTTGATGTAGCATTCTCAACACTGACGTTTTTGAGATTCCCGTTTCTCGCGCTATTTGTCTGCTACTGATGTGCGGATTAGCCGCGACAGCAGCTAAAACACCTACTTGGGCATCATCATTTGTTGCAGGTCGTGGTTAACATTTCACATGTGGCTGAACAATTCCTGTTTCCTTAAATAACGTAACTATCTTGTGAACGGTCCGGACACTTGTACGATGTCGTCCAGGATACCGAGCAGCATTCATAGCACACGCCCGTTGGGCATTTTGACCACAATAGTCATACATCAACACGATACAGACATTTTCCGCAGTTGGTAAACGGTCCATTTTAACACAGGCAATGTATCACGAAGCAAATACCGTCCGCACTGGCGGAATGTTACGTGATACCACGTACTTATACGTTTGTGACTATTACAGCGTCATCTATGACAAAGCGAAAAAAGTGGTCCAACTAAAACATTCATATTTTTTACGTGCTACACGAATATATAATAAAAATGGGTGTTCCTATTTAAAAAAACGTAGTTGATATCCGTTTGACCTATGGCAGCGCCATCTAGCGGGCCAACCATAGCGCCATCTGGTTTCCCCCTTCAAGCTAGACGAGTTTCGTTGTTTGTAGTTTTTTCGTTTGATGCTTATTTCGTGAGACATTGGCCCGGTCTCTATCAATGGACCAACCTGCATATATATATTTTTCTTAGCTGCAATAATAGTCCGATTATCTTTCTATTATGTGAAGAGTATGATGGGGACCCAAAACTAGTATCACTAGTTAAGCTCTGTGATTATTTCAGTAGAAAAGACTAATTAAGACAAAGTTAATCCTTAACTTCACTTGGCATAATTTATATTTCACTTTCCAAGGCAAAGTAATTCAACACTGAGCTCAATTAACTTAAAAAGAGGAACCATTCATGACAGTTATCAAGACCGCATTGTGTTTAAAATGAGCTATACTTATTTGCCTTTTTATCACCTGTGAAGCAGATATTTTAGACAATAACATTTAGACAATCTGGCACTGTATTCTTGCAAAACTATATTTCGCAATAAACTGAGAGTACTTTAGCCAAATCGTATCTAACTTCAGTTTTGTGGTTTTAACTTTAACTTTTGCTACTCCTTTCACATTTGACAAACCAAAAAGAAACCACTTTAGAACACTTGAAAGCAATAATAGCTCTTTTAAAACAGGATACTCGGTTTCATTAACACTTAGGAGAGGACCCTGGATAGATTCGTGATCAGGATAGAAGATATGGTTCAGAACAGAGATTTATAGTATTTGAAATATTATTCAAATCATTCATACAAATTAAACGGTCCATGGCAATACACAGACTGGATGTATGAAGTTAGTGAAGCAGTGGCGACATTTTGGTGGCAAGCGACATGGCGGCTACCTGTACTCACGGCTCTTGCGGTTCGATTGCTCTATAAAATCTCTTCTTGGCGCCGGATTTTCACCATATTAGAGCCATTCATTTTTGCCGAGAATACCGAACAATAGCCAGATCCACATCTGAGGCAAAAATCCCTTGCAAAGCAGTTTCCAATTGCCTCTCATGGCACCGTCGAAGTGTACTGTGCTACAGCTGGCCACTTCCTCCGTACCGTTCCCACCGAGGAACCGCCCAGTTCGATCGCCAAAACAACCTTTAACATCGCGCCGTGCTACTCCCATTGCGGAGGGACTTCACTACGTCTTTTACATATTACAATAGAAATGCCCTAACCATGAACCAGCTTCCAATAAACATTGTCTTTCTTATAAACATACACACATTATAAAAATTCATTATTTTAGCAAATCATTTTGCTCTTTTCATATATATATTACAAAACTCTAAATTCCCTGTCACAAATCACTGTCCTTAACTAACACAGAATACGCACTCCATAATTGAAGGTACACAGTTGCACAATATAAACCTACTTCTAATCGATATAAGTGTCGCAGTCAGTTACTGACGCCGGTGTGAAAGAAGTTAGCAAAATGATTCTGGAAAATCACGCTATCACCACCAGGGAGGCTGCTAATGATGTCGGAATATCGACTGGCTCATGCCATGCACCTTTTTGGGATGTTTTGAGCATGGAATTTTTAGCAGAAAAATTTATTCCGATGCGGATGAATTTCGACCAAACACTACCTCGCATAGACATCGCTGAGGAAATGCTGAATGAAGTCGACAGAGATCCAGAACGTCTCAAGAAGGTTATAAACGGTGCCGAGACATGGATATACGGTTATGATATGAAACCAAGACCCAGTCGTCCCAATGGAAACTGCCTCAAGAGCCAAGACCGAAAATTTCGATAATTTCTATCAGATGCGTAGGTTCTTCTCACTGTTTTTTTCGAGAACAATGTGATAGAACTCAATGAGCTCCTATATTACGGGTGTGCTGTCTATAAGGAATACTACCTGGAAGTTCTGTACCGTTTGCGACGAACAGTCCGAAGAAAACGACCGTAATTATGGCAAAACCACTCGCGGAAACTGGATCACGATAATGGTCCCAGTCACGCCTCAATGCTTGTTCGTGGTTTTTTGGAACAAAACAATACCATTTTGTTGCCTCAGTCACCGTACTCTTCGCAGCGATTTCTTTTTATTCCCTAGGCTGAAGAGAACCATGAAAAGACGTCATTTTGTCACCATTGATAAGATAAAAACAAAATTGCTGAAGGAGTTGAACACCATAACGAAAAGTGAGTCCAAGAAGTGCTTCCAAGATCGGAAAAGCGCTGACCACTGGGACGATTGGGCCTTGGTTTCCAAGTCATACCTGTGTATCCGTGTTTCGTATTCTACTATAATCTGCCTTAGAAGTACTGGATCGTTGTCGACTTTATTCAGCAATTCCTGTGCGATGCAACGCGATTACTTTGAAAGGACAAAGTTGATGCCGATGAATAAATAATGATTCTTTAAGAAAAACAAAAATTCCCTTTTTTTATCACAGCTCGTTAGTGTCAAAGTACCATGGAATTTCAACATCCAACTGAGATGTCATCATCAAGTGATCTGATATACTGAGGTGCTGTCATACTTTCTACGTCTTATTTACATCTGTTCACACAACCCAGGATTCGTTGGTGGGGTGACTGTCGCTGTCGATCCCCGCTGACACGTCAGAGACGGCGTTACTAATTTACTTGTCTAGTTGCGTTCTACTAGTATTAGCACCCTTGCTTAGCAGACGTCCGGAGAGGTCTTAACCGACCTACTCTTCGTGCTGATGTACGCAGAAAATCAAAAGTGGTAAGTCTCGTGTCTTGCGAATCCATGACTGAGTAGATACACTACTGGCCATTAAAACTGCTACACCACTAAGACGACGTGCTACAGACGCGAAATTTAACCGACACGAAGAAGATGCTGTGATATACAAATGATTAGCTTTTCAAGGCATTCACACTAGGTTGGCGCCGGTGGCGACACCTACAATGTGCTGACATGAGGAAAGTTTCCAACCGATTTCTCATACACAAACAGCAGTTGCCCGGCGTTGCCTGGTGAAACGTTGTTGTGATGCCTCGTGTAAGGAGAAGAAATGCGGACCATCACGTTGCCGACTTCGATAAAGGTCGGATTGTAGCCTATCGCGATTGCGGTTTATCGTATCACGACATTGCTGCTCGCGTTGGTCGAGATCCAATGACTGTTAGCAGAATATGGAATCGGTGGGTTCAGGAGGGTAATACGGAACGCCGTGCTGGATCCCAACGGCCTCGTATCACTAGCAGTCGAGATGACAGCCATCTTTATCCGCATGGCTGTAACGCAGGGCCGACCAAACGCTGCACAGTGTGCAGACGTGCAGAAGTGCTGCACATGTGCGCACGTGTGTGACAGCGAGCGACAGCGACATCTGTTACTAGACATGTGTCCTAAATGAACGGCAGCGGCTCCACTTCCCTGTTTATGTGGTACAAGCGAGAGCGTAACATACCCAGTCTCGTTTACCCCTGGTGACCGTAACCCTAACAGACAAGTACTGAGAAATGGCAGGTACTGTGAAAAAGCAAAGGATAAATGGTTGAAATGGCTCTGAGCACTATGGCACTTAACTGCTGAGGTCATCAGTCCCCTAAAACTTAGAACTACTTAAATCTAACTAACCTAAGGACATCTCACACATTCATGACCGAGGCAGGATTCGAACCTGCGACCGTAGCGGTCGCGCGGTTCCAGACTGTAGCGCCTAGAATCGCTCGGCTACTCCGGGTGGAGATCTATGTTCTCAGTTGTTTAAAAATGACTGGAAACTACAATTCTTTTTTGTAGCCATTGGCGAAAACTCATAGTGTTTACTGTGCCGCAGAATAAATGGCGGCCAGCGTAAGTTTTCAATTGAAAGACACTACAATACATATCACAAAGACGAATGTCGTGTACTCAACAGTGAAGAACGGCAAGCAAACTTAAATGTTCTTAAGAAAATGGATGAGACACATCAACTCGATTTTACTGTACGTCAAAGTAACTGATACTTCTTGAACTCTTGGTTTCTTGTTTTACATTTATGTATATTTACTATACGCTGTACTATGTACTGTTTTCAATTATCCAGAATGACAACCACACTAAATCTTCACTGCGAGCAAGTTTTAAAATCGCATTAAGAATTGCACAATCTGGGAAACCCTTTTTCGAAGGGGAGTTTGTGAGAGGGTGTCTGATTGATGCTGCAGAAGTTGTGTGTCACACGAACGTTAGTAGGTTTCAAGAAATCAGTCTATCCGAACGAACAGCGACAAGACGTATCAGTGCTATGGCCGGCGATGTGCACAGGCAGCTAATAAATAAGGCTAAAGACTTTGTTGCTTTCTCTGTTGCGCTCGATGAAGTAACAGATCTTACAGATACAGCCCAGGTTGTGATACACATACGAGGTGTCGATAACGTACTTTGTGTAACGGAGGACGTTTTGGTCTTAGTGCCTTTGAAAGGGACTACTACAGGTGCGGACTTACTCCAAGCTGTGGAGCAAGCGATTGATGGTGTCGGTATGGACTGGAATCGGTTAGTTTCAGTGACCACAGATGGAGCACCATCAATGCAAGGCCATCAGTGAGGACTCATAGCACGGAAGCGCAAAAAGCTAGGGCGCACAGACGAGACGTTGTATGGAATTCACTGCATTCTGCATCGAGAAGCGCTTTGTGCAAAATCAGTAACGTTAGCAAACGTCATGAAAATTGTTGTGCGTACTGTAAACTATCTGAAGACACATGAATTAAGAGCGGAGTACGGCGACATACCTTACTATACCGAAGTACGCTGGCTCAGTCGAGGTAAAATGCTGAAAATATTTCTTTATTGACGTTTGGTCATAGTAACATTCTTACATGAGAAGGGAAAAAGTGAACTTATGTTGGAAGACCCTTGATGGATATCAGACCTTGCATTTCTCGTGGACGTTACGTCTCACATAAACAGCCTGAACGTCAGTTTTCAAGGTGAAAATAATTTAATTTCTGACATGTTGGGAAAAGTAAATGCCTTTGAAAGGAAGCTTGCGCTTTGGGGGAGCCAGCTATTGACAGAAAACACTGCACATTCCCCGACTCTTGGACTGGTCCACGAAAGTGCTAGATTTCAAGAATACATGTCAATAATTGTAAAAATTGAGGAACAATTTCGAGCACGATTTGCAGATGTTACGAGTTTGTCTCCTCTCATTCGCCTCTTTGCTCGACCGTTCTCGTCTTCAGTTGAAGATGCTCCGAATGATCTACAGATGGAACTGATCGACCTAGAGTGCAATACAAGAATGAAGGACAAGTTATTTGCAGTGCGAAATACAAAAGAATTCTACGAAAATTTTTCACAACAAGAATTTCCACGCCTGCACCGAGAAGCCGCGAGAGTTATGTCCATGTTCGGGTCGACATATGTTTGTGAAAGAGTTTTCTCGGTGATGAAAATGAATAAATCATGGTTTCGATCAAGCATAAGTGATGAAAATCTTCGCAGCTGCTTGCGTTTGTTAATTAGCCGTGCTTTTGTGCCCTATATTAGCTATATCATTTCTCATGACCAGTGATAAACGTGTTTTGATTTATTCCTTTCATAATTAAAAATTATTGTTTACTAACGGTGCATTATTGCCTCATTCTGGTCCATGTTACATTATTATCAGGAAAATTGGTCATTAAACCGATTTTTGTATACTTATATTTAGGGTTTTTTTAATGTGTGAAGGACCATGCTCAGCTGATGTCGATAAAACATAAATTCATCTAATTGTCGGTTATTATGTAGATTTCAAACGGAACTGATGAAAAATGTTACAATAATGGTATTGAAATAACAGGTGATCATCGAGAGGTCTGCGGTTATCATTCTGTTCAGAGGTCAGTGAGACAGAAATTATGTGGGTGTAACTGAGGGCATCGAGAATTAGTTATAGGAAACCTTGCATTAGTTTAATGTTATTTGAAATCATGAATAAGGTTCGTTGGAAGTCGCTATTTTTTTTTCTTTATTGTGATTTTAAAACCTGTACAACAGGCAGGCTGGCAGCAGCATTCTACGCTGCTCTTCAGCCGTAGAATAGACAACGAGAAAAAACATAAGGAATACACATAATTTACATAATGGCGGGTAATAAAACAGTAACACATAAATACAAAAACATGGAGCCGTTCACACTCGACGATAATCCACACTACAAACTGTTGACACAACGCACAAACACTGAAGATGTCGATGGCACATGTGAACGATGGAGTGTGACGGTTAACACTAAACACAAAGCACACTGGACTCGCATTCGGGAGGACGACGGTTCAATCCCGTCTCCAGCCATCCTGATTTAGGTTTTCCGTGTTTTCCCTAAATCGTTTCAGGCAAATGCCGGGATAGTTCCTTTGAAAGGGCACGGCCGATTTCCTTCCCCATCCTTCCCTAATCCGAGCTTGCACTCCATCTCTAATGACCTCGTTGTCGACGGGACGTTAAAACAACACTAACCTAACCTAACTAAACACAAAACACGACGGCACACACGAGAAACGGATGGCGATGATCTCCGGCGCGTTAATGTTCACGTAACGTGTGCGAGTCCGGGGACCTGCCAAGAGGGGGAGAAGGGTGAGGGGGAGGGAGATGGGAGTGCAAAGATGCCAATGGCAGAGGAGATGGGAGGAGTAGTAGAGGGACGGGGGTAGGGGAAGCCCGGGGGAGGAGTGGGAAGAAGGGGAGTTGGAAGTCGCTAAGTGTCCTCTTTATTAAATACTAGATCAAAAACATTACGCGTATTTGCTTGCCGTCAGTCAAGTTGCCATAATAAAACCCACGGTTATTAACTATATTACTTGTCTTACTGGGTTAAACAGTTAACATAAAAGTAGACGTCTCAGTGAGTAGACTGTGACAGTATTTTAAATGTTTAATACGCGAAAAACCTTCCTATGGTTGACGTGCAAGCTGTGGAAAGAGCACTATAATGGGCCGGTACACAGTATTCCAGCAAGTGGATAAAGCGACATCTGTGCGTAGAAACATGCACTACATGAACGCTGATGGCTGCGGCGTGCACGCTGTGACCCGGAAGTTGCACATGTGCAGGAGCACCGCACGCGTGCAGAATTTATGGCCGGCCCTGCTGTAACGGATCGTGCAGCCACGTCTCGATCCCTGAGTCAACAGATGGGGACGTTTGCAAGACAACAACCATCTGCACGAACAGTTCGACTACGTTTGCAGCAGCGTGGACTATCAGCTCGGAGACCATGGCTGCGATTACCCTTGACGCTGCATCGCAGACAGGAGCGCCTGCAATGGTGTACTCAACAACGAACCTGGGTGCACGAATGTCAAAACGACATTTTTTCGGATGAATCCAGGTTCTGTTTACAGAATCATGATGGTCGCGTCCGTGTTTGGTGACATCGCGGTGAACGCACATTGGAAGCGTGTATTCGTCATCGCCATACTGGCGTATCACCCGGCGTGATGGTATAGGGTGCCATTGGTTACTCGTCTCGGTCACCTCTTGTTCGCATTGACGGCACTTTGAACAGTGTTACGACCCGTGGCTCTACCCTTAATTCGATCCCTGCGAAACCCTACATTTCAGCAGGATAATGCACGACCGCATGTTGCAGGTCCTGTACGGGCCTTTCTGGGTACAGAAAATGTTCGACTGCTGCCCTGGCCAGCACATTCTCCAGATCTCTCACCAACTGAAAACGTCTGGGCAATGGTGGCCGAGCAACTGGCTCGTCAAAATACGCCAGTGACTACTCTTGATGAACTGTGGTATCGTGTTGAAGCTCTATGGGCAGCTGTACCTGCACACGCCATCCAAGCTGTGTTTGACTCAATGTCCAGGTGTATCAAGGCCGTTATTACGGCCAGAGGTGGTTGTTCTGGGCACTGATTTCTCAGGATCTATGCACCTAAATTGCGTGAAAATGTAATCACATGTCAGTTTTAGTATAACATATTTGTCCAATGAATACTGGTTTATCATCTGCATTTCTTCTTGGTGTAGCAATTTTAATGGCCAGTAGTGTATACAAGTGGTGGACAAAAATATGGAAACACCAAAAAGACAACGAACTAACGTGCCTAATACGACGTAGGAAAACCTTCGGCATTCAAAACAGTTTCCAGTCATCTCGAGATGGATAAATGATTGCCCTGTAGGTTTTTCAAGGGTATCGTATAGCACAGTGCACACAAAATAGTGGAGAGTTAAAACGACGATGGAGGTGGATAGCGAATACGCGTCCTTCTCTCCCAAGTAGACCACAAAGGCTCAATAATATTCACATCTGGTGGCTGAGGTGGCCAGGCGGACGCGACAGTTCATCTTCATTCTCACAAAACCAGTCCTGGGCTCGGCGAGCTGTGTGATCAGGGGTCGTGTCCTCTTGGAACACAGTCTCACCATTGGGGAAGAGATACTGTACCATGGGATGGGCCTGATGAGCCAAAAAGGTCACATGATCCTTGACAGTAGAGCGCCCTTGCAGAGTAACCATGGGCCCATGGGATCCCATGATGTGGCTGACCAAATCGTCGCCGAAACCCCTCCAGGTTTCACTCTTCGGAGGTAAACTGACCCGAAATTTAGAAACAGAGCAGAAGAAGACGCATCCGACCAAATGACTTTCTTCCATTTGTTCCATACCCAGGTTTTTTGGCTTCAGCACCACGTTTTCCTGTTACGAGCTTTTGCATCACTCATGAGTGGCCTTGGACGTCCAACTCGCCCTGCAGTTCCCTGCTCCTGGTGTTCTGGTGCTGACAAGGTTCTGCAGTGACTTTTGCAGCTGTCGTCCTCTTAGCCGCGCGGAGTGGCCGCGTGGTTTTAGGCGCCACGTCACGGACTGCGCGGCCCCTCCCGCCGGAGGTTTGAGTCCTCCCTCGGGCACGGGTGTGTGTGTTGTCCTTAGCGTAAGTTAGTTTAAGTAGTGTGTAAGTCTAGGGACCAATGACCTCAGCAGTTTGGTCCCTTAGGAATTCACACAAACACATTTTTTCGTCCACTTACTATTCGTCACAGTCGTATTCAGTCACTGTCTGTCACAATCGCCCAACACTAACTTCTTTCTGCGTCGTGATTTAGTTACTACAGGTTTTCCGCTTTACCAGTGACCTGTATAAATCTTCGATGCGGTGCCTCTGGAAACATCAAATACTTCGGACACCTTGGTTATGGAAGCAGCCACTCTACAGACACCAACACTTCTCCCATTCTCGAATTCACTTAGCTGTGATATAACGCACTCAAAACTGCACAGAACGAATTTCTGACCACAACTGGTAATTGTAAAGTATTGAGGATATTACACAGGTGCCATTAGTTGTGAAATACAACAATGGAACCTACAGGCGTGGCTAGCATACGCATTTATTTTCTAGCATGCATTTCTTGCAGTGTTTAAACATTTTTGTCCAACCACTGCATCTAGTAGTCATCATTTACAGACGATCCACGGTAATCGCTCGGTTGTATACTGACGTCACCACAGCGACATTATTGCCTTATTGCAGCATAAGGTGCTTTCAGTTTACCTTTCCTACACTGTCACTCAGTCCATACGCTGCGGATTCGCAGTCTTTTATCGCTGCGGTTGACGTTTCCCCAGCCGATTCATTGCACGAACAAGGCTGTAAGGTGCGAACGAGTGGTAATAACCAGATCAAACAATTTCACTACAACCACAGCCATATTAAATGACATCCTGCTAATCGACTCAAAACAACATTTCATTTGTATAGACAAACATCTTGCGTCTCATAAAGTTTAAAATTCTCAGCACTGTTTAATTGTGCTCGGACAATGATGTGGAAATGCATTTGTTAATTACTTGATCTGAGATCAAATACCCTATTCATGTAGCAATTTGCACATTAAAAATGGTTGTTTTCATGTGCGTAACACGTGGCGCCCATTCTAAACCAATGATTTATCAGGCAAAGAATCACAAGGGGTGCAAAGCAAGAAAATGCAAATACTGTAGCTCATAAAAATGAAAGGGTGGTCAATGTAATCAAAATCTTGCAGAGTAAAGATGGAGATTCTATAGTGTATAGCCCCAAACTACCAAGCAATTGTACTTAACAACGCGCAGGCCCGAACATACGAGAATTTGGAGCGCAGGTCTTCAGCAAGAAAAAAAAAAAGAAGAAAAACGTGATGTGTCACTGCCAAATAGCATAGCTCGATGAAATTTGGACTATAAACAGAAAGAACTGTTACAGTACAGTGAAGAAGGTAACTGAAAGAAATACACAGTGAAACTAACAGAGATCATACTTTCATTCAAAGTCACCGCGATTTATGATGTTCCCCTGGACACAAATGAGCGAGTCATGGTTCTCAACAGGGAGTGTGATCACCACTTACGGCAACTGACGCTCTGTAGAGTGCTCCCACGCTAGCCATAAGATTGGTAAGGAGTCCTTGTGGTAAGACGTTCCATTCCTTCAACAGCGCTGTTGACGACCGTTTGACAGTTGTTGGCGCATCTGGACGTGCTGCAGGACGTCTCTCCAAAGCATCGCACACGTGCTCGAAGGAGGGAATGGACATTCGCTGAATATCCTCTCGTTCCACGAGCTCCTCCGCCTGAGCTGTTAGATGATGTCGCGCATTGTGATCCATAGAAATTAAGTCAGGACGGAATACACCACTTACGCATATGGATAAGGACTGTAATGTCACAGTAGTGTTGACCAAGACTGCACCCGTGTTCAAAGAACTGGATGTCACAACGTTGATGTAACATCATGCCTGCCCACACCGTAACACCTGGACTACTAAAACGATCACATTCAACAATGTTCCCAAGTACATTAAATTTTCCCATCTCTCTATGTATGAGGGTGTATCCAGAGTTACTATTCAGACTGAACCTGTTCTCATCCGAGAAGAGCACGCTAGCACACTCCTCATTGGTCAGTCCCTACACTCTCGGTACCATCGCAAAGATGCCACCGATGTACAGGTGCCAACAGAATTCAACCCACTAGTCGTCGGGCTGAGACCACCCCCATGCAGTCTTCCTGCCACTGTGGAGCGTAAGACTGTGTGCCTTGCAGACCTAGTAAATGTGGCTGCAAATGCGGTTTGGAGTGGATACCTCCTTGACTGTTGTGCTATGTAGCAGTCATCTGCTGCTGTAGTTGAGCGTGGTCGACCACTTCCTCATCTTTGCCGGCCGTTGTTGCCGATCGGTTCTAGGCTTCTCAGTCCGGAACCGCGCGACCGCTACGGTCGCAGGTTCGAATCCTGCCTGGGGCTTGGATGTGTGTGATGTCCTTAGGTTAGTTTGGTTTAAGTAGTTCTAAGTTCTAGGGGACTGATGACCTCAGATGTTAAGTCCCATTTGAACCATTTGAACTTCCTCACCTTTCGCAATAGTACATGTGGTTCGGAACGCTCCCCATGCACGTGAAACAATGGTGTGAGCAATATCAAACTCCTGGGCTACACTCGTGAAGTTGCGTCCTTTCAGTTTCCCATGATTCTACCCCGTATGATATCGTCCTAATTATGTGTCTGAGGCGTGTGGTAACGAATAATTCCACCACAGTGCACTGTAACTGCACGCTGTCTTTTCCCATTCCTTCAAGTTCCTCGTGTTGCGAGTCCAACCTCATTTGGCGCTATAGCTACGCTGAGCTCACGCCGTGTGACGTCCACTTTCCTGTGCATAACTGGGAGACCGTGGCAACATGGTCCCGTCCTTTCACTCATTTCCACCCAGCAGGTGATATGTTGCTTTTATCTATCACGCCCTTAAGTTTTGCACAGTAATGTAATACTTGACCATCGTATTTACCAACCACTCGCTCTTATGAAATTTCCTGGCAGATTAAAACTGTGTGCCGGACCGAGACTCGAACTCGGGAGCTTTGCCTTTCGCGGGCAAGTGCTCTACCAACTGAGCTACCCAAGCACAACTCCCGAGTCTCGGTCCGGCACACAGTTTTAATCTGCAGGAAGTTTTATATCAGCGCACACTCCGCTACAGAGTGAAAATCTCATTCTGGCACTCGCTCTTAGGTTGTGAAATTATTTTAGAACGAGTGCTTCCATATGGTGTAGCATGCATCAAACATTAACACTTAGCGACGATCCCTGGATCTACTCTACAAGAACAATCGCTTCCGTTTCTGCTGTTGAGCCATTGTGTTCCGGTACTAGACATACACTGACGGGAAAAAATCGCAGCAACAAGGAGTAGTTGTGTGGCATGGTGTGGGTGTTTCTACATCTGAAAAAATGGTTCAAATGACTCTAAGCACTATGGGACTTAACATCTTAGGTCATCAGTCCCCTAGAACTTAGAACTACTTAAACCTAACTAACCTAAAGACATCACACACATCCATGCCCGAAGCGGGATTCGAACCTGCGACCACAGCAGCAGCGCGGTTCCAAACTGTAGCTCCTAGAACCACTCGGCCACAGCGGCCGGGTCTACATCTGAAAAATGATGTCTATTCACATTTCGAGCCAGTCTCATAAGTGTGTGCTTGTAGCGTCACTAAGAAGTTGGAAATCAGTTTTGCTTTAAATAAACGCTGTAACGGTCGTGAGCGTTAGCTGTCTTTGAGATTGAACATAGTGAGCTGATGTTAGTCAAGATTGCCTTTAAGGCGACAAAGACGCTGTTATCAGCACCTCCCTGAGTTTAAATGGGGTCGTGTAATCGGTCTACGGGAAGCTGGACATTCCTTCAGTGATACTACAGAAAGACTTGTCAAGAATGTAGTCACTGTAAATGACTGCTGGCAGCTGTGGTCACGTCAATGTACGGTTGCAAGAAGACTGGGTTCTGGACGGCCACATCGCGTGTGGCCTAGGCGTATCGTACTGCATCTGCAACAGCAATTTCAGCACCAGTTGGTACAATAGTGTCCCAACGAACTGTTACAAACCAGTTACATGAAGGACAGCTACGAGGCAGACGCCCTTGCATTCCATTGACCCAAAACCATCGCCATCTGCGAGTTCAGTGATGTCAAGCGAGAGCTTGTTAGAGGGCAGGGTGGAGGTCTGTTGTGTTTACTGATAAAAGCTGGTTTTGCCTCGTTGCCAGTGATGGCCGTGCGTTGGATAGAAGGAGACCACTTGAGGGCCTGCAATCAACGTTTTAGCGAACTAGAGATACTGGATCTACTCCTAGAGTCAGAGTCACGGTCTGGGGTGCGATTACAAGTGACAGCAGGAGCACTCTCTAGGTTATTCCACGCACCCCGAGTGCAAATTTGTTTGTAGTCTGGTGATTCGACCTGTTGTGTACAGAATTCCAGTGGTTGTTTCCAAGAAGCTAACGCTCGCCCACATACTGCTGTTGTCACCCAACATACTCTACAGAGTGTCGACATGTTGCTTTGGTGTGCTCGATCACCAGATCTGCCTCCAATCGAATACAATGGGACGTCATCGGACGAGAACTCCAGCATCATTCACAATCAGCATTAACCGTTCCTGTACTGACAGACGAAGTGCAACAGGCGTGGAACTCCCTTCCACAAACTGATAGCTGATTCCCATACAACACAATGCATGCATCTTTGTATACTTGCATTCATCATGCTGGTGATTACACCAATTATTAATATACCACAATTGTAATGGCTTATGTCACACTTACATTAGCCTGTGAGCTTGCAATGTTAATTATTTAAATATTTTTCTGGACATACGTAGCCCTGCAATTTCATTACTGTACATGAATTATTTTTTCGTATTGCGATTTTTTTCTGTCAGTGTGTCTGTAAAGTAATTTTTAGCTCATTATCTCTTGTACTGACGGTGATACTCCTATTCCAGGCCACAGGAGGCTGCCATGACAGTTCGCCAGCCACGCTGTGAGTGGGCATCACTGGACTGCTGAGGATTATGTGAGTACCCTAAGGAAGTTTGTGGCTGAATGCTAAGGATGGTGTGGAGCATTATGTGAGTACCCTAAGGAACTTTGCGGCTGAATGCTACGGATGGTGTGAGTACCAGGAACAAATAGCATCTGCAATATTATGGATGAAGTGGGTACTCCGAACAACTTGCGGCTGTAGTACAAAGGATTTTGTGCGTACTCAGATGAACCATAAGGTTAAGTTCAAAGCAAGGTGGGTATCCATAAGCAACTTGTTGCTGCAGTACTCTGAACGTCCTGGAGTTGTAGCGATAAAGATTATGCTGGTACTCCAAAGACAGCAGCGCAAAAGATGATATGGACACTCCAAATTCCAGAACCGATAACAGTGCGAGTGTATTTGCTATTTACTTTTTCGTAAGTTACAGCACCGATTTCGTGATTTGCTTCAGGACTACTCTGTAGATTTCTCATTAAATATTCTTGCTCCAATTCCTGGTTACTGTATCCAGCCATTCCTACCAAGTTCCCATCTTGTCCATTTGTATTTGTTTTAGTTACTACTTCATATGAAAGGATGTGTTTGAATAGTGCTGTACTTCAGTACGAACAGTTCGAGCAGTTGACGTGACAGCTCGAAGAATGTTGGGCGTTGCTTGAGCAATTGATCGCTGCACTATCTAAAGACTTCTGTTGGTATCACCTCCATGACGTGTCATAGCTTTAGCAATGTGTTAAGGATTTTAATCACAATAATAACTGCAAAACTTTTGCTGCAGTCTCTTACAGAGGTGGAGCATATGGAAACATAGTCACTACTAAATAAGTATGTGATTTCAATTACGATTTAATCTAAGCCTCGAGCTTTAGCTCGTTCTGCGTCTTAGTGACGTGTGTTGGTATGGTGTCTACAAAGGGTCTTGCTACTGTTATATATTCTTGCGATCGCAATTACAGCCAGTTTAACATGATTTATTTCGTTTATTAAGAATTCAGCTCCCTATTAATTTTCTTTCTTGTTTCATCTCAATATTATCTTAGTCTTAAAGCTGCTTACCTTTTTCACGGGTTGTTCTAATACGTGAACAGGGAATGAATTACTTATTTGCAACTCACTTGGTTAATTGTTATAACCTTTAATAACCGAATAAAGCATTGTATTGGGATCAGAGTCAAGTAATAGTTTTGGAGGACAATATTTCCGCCTTTGACTGTTATATTTACATGAAAGAATCACTGTAATTATTTATACATGATTTTCATAAATATTACGATTATGATTTACTATGAATTAGTTTACGTACAACAGAAATTTGTACGGTGATAGGATTTGTTATCATTTCCACCTGTGTTTCGCGAAACTTCAGACTTCAAGCAGAGCTGTAGCTTGTGCTTGTGGCAATTTTTTAGTTTTTAATAGAGTCAAATGTCACGTGATTGTTCCGACAGCATTTGATACTGTATCGAGGTCTGCGCATACAGTGAAATCTTGAGCTTGTTCGAACGCGAGTATCGTTTGCCCAGTCCAGTGTACGACCATATCCTAGTACCTGCCCTTAATTCAACCCATACGGGTTATAAAAATGCATGTATGTATACATGTATGTTCCAAATCTCATTCTACACTACTGGGACAATTTCAACTAGACTTGGTACACGTATCACATGTTGAATGGAAAGAATCGGTTGAAGGTAAGAACCTGGTACCTATCAAAAGGGGGGAGGGGGGTGAAAAAGCAATGTAGCTACGAGGCGCGAATACCCATACTCAAAGTCATTCAGTATTTGAGAATGAGAGCACTTAGTGACTTGCAACGAACGTCAAACATAATTTCAAACCTTTAAGAAATTTTTTCTCGCTTACAGTCCACATAAAATGATGAAAGGAAAAAAGCTTATCACTTACTACATATTCTCTGTTCGTGTATTAAAACTGCCGCATCAGTATGACATTTTCATTTATTACTTCTTTACTACTAACTATGTTCGTGACACATTTTGCAAACAGTATGCATATATACCACTGAATATATCTGCAAAATTATATCAATTTACTATACATGGACTAGGACATATGACGTCACAAACACTGAGATGTGTGAAAAATGCCACGTTTAAATTTATTACTTCTTTGCTACTGACTCTATTCGCTAAAAATTTCCCAGACAATATCCACATATGCTGCTGAACTTACCTACAAAATTATATCGTTGCACGACACGTGCTTGAGAAGACAGATGTCATAAACACTGAGATGAGTGAAAAATTGCCACATCATGCATGACCTTTAAATTTATTATCTGTTTGCTACTACCTCTATTCGCAAGATATTTCGCAGATAGTTTCCAAATATACGACTGAATGTACCCGCAAAATCACATAATTGTACGATGCATTTTTCAGGAGATATGACGTCATGAACAATGAACTGCGTGAAAACGAAACTGTAAGGTGAAAACTCCTACTTATACAGGTAACATACACTACCGGTCATTAAAATTGCTACACCACGAAGATGACGTGCTACAGACGCGAAATTTAACCGACAGGAAGAAGATGCTGTGATATGCAAATGATTAGCTTTTCAGAGCATTCACACAAGGTTGGCGCCGGTGGCGACACCTACAACGTGATGACATGAGGAAAGTTTCCAACCGATTTCTCATACACAAACAGCAGTTGCCCGGCGTTGCCTGGTGAAACGTTGTTGTGACGCCTCTTGTAAGGAGGAGAAATGCGTACCATCAGGTTTACGACTTTGATAAAGGTCGGATTGTAGCCTATCGCGATTGCGGTTTATCGTATCGCGACATTGCTGCTCGCGTTGGTCGAGATCCAATGACTGTTAGCAGAATATGGAATCGGTGAGTTCAGGAGAGTAATACGGAACGCCGTGCTGGATCCCAACGGCCTCGTATCACTAGCAGTCGAGATGACAGGCATCTTACCTGCGTGGCTGTAACGAATCGTGCAGCCACCTCTCGATCTCTGAGTCAACAGATGGGGTCGTTTGCAAGACAATAACCATCTGCACGAACAGTTCGACGACGTTTGCAGCAGCATGGACTATCAGCTCGGAGACCGTGGCTGCGATTACCCTTGACGCTGCATCACAGACAGGAGCGCCTGCGACGGTGTACTTAACGACGAACCTGGGTACACGAATGGCAAAACGTCATTTTTTCTTATGAATCCAGGTTCTGTTTACAGCATTATGATATACGCATCCTTGTTTGGCGACATCGCGGTTAACGCACATTGGAAGCGTGTATTCGTCATCGCCATACCGGCATATCATCCGGCGTGACGGTATGGAATGCCATTGGTTACACGTCTCGGTCTCCTCTTGTTTGGACTGACGGCACTTTGAACAGTGGACGTTACATTACAGATGTGTTACGACCCGTAGCTCTACCATTCATTCGACCCCTGCGAAACCCTACATTTCAGCAGGATAATACACGACCGCATGTTGCAGGTCCTATACGGGCCTTTCTGGTTCAAGTGGTTGAAATAGCTCTGAGCACTATGGGACTTAACATCTGTGGTCATCAGTCCTCTAGAACATAGAACTACTTAAAACGAACTAACCTAAGGACATCACACACATCCATGCCCGAGGCAGGATTCAAACCTGCGACCGTAGCAGCCACGCGGTTCCGGACTGCGCGCCTAGAACCGCTAGACCACCGCGGCCGGCGCCTTTCTGGATACAGAAAATGTTCGACTGCTGCCCTGGCCAGCACATTCTCCAGATCTCTCACCAATTGAAGACGTCTGGTCAATGGTGGCCGAGCAACTGGCTCGTCACAATACGTCAGTCACTACTCTTGATGAACCGTGGTATCGTGTTGAAGCTGCATGGGCAGCTGTACCTGTACACGCTATCCAAGCTCTGTCTGAGTCAATGCCCAGGCGTATCAAGGCCGTTAGTCCGGCCAGTGGTGGTTGTTCTGGGTACTGATTTCTCAGGATCTATGTACCCAAATTGGGTGAAAATGTAATCACATGTCAGTTCTAGTATAATGTGTTTGTCCAATGAATACCTGTTTATCATCTGCATTTCTTCTTGGTGAAGCACTTTTAATGGCCAGTAGCGTATTTGTAAAATGTGTTAAACACATGTGTGTGATATATGCGTACTCTGGTAAAGCCACAGGTAAAAGACTCCTCTTATTCTCCTGGGTCGATTTCAGCCAAACCTCATACACATATTACTATCTCATGGAATGATGTGCTTTGGAGGTATGAACCTCCAGCCTGCTATTGGGGTAGGCGTCGTAACTTGGCGATTGAGACAGGTGGGGACGAGGAGATGGATAGGGAAGGGGGAGGAGGAGACATACGCAGATAGTTGGGAGGAGGAAATGGACAGAGACAGGGGGCAGGCGTCATCAGTCGGATCAGTTATGCACCTCTACGTGTGCTTCCTGGGCTGACAATGTGAAACTTTTGCTCATACATGGCGCACCGGATAAGGTGCTATAGAGAGCCCCCATAAAACTAGCAACTGATTTGAAAATCAAAATGTTGCACATAAAGGAACGCCCGTTGCCCTACTATATGTATGCTTTGCCGTAATCACTGGTTTATGGTTCAAATGGCTCTGAGCACTATGGGACTTAACATCTTAGGTCATCAGTCCCCTAGAACTTAGAACTACTTAAACCTAACTAACCTAAGGACATCACACACATCCATGCCCGAGGCAGGATTCGAACTTGCGACCGTAGCGGTCCCGCAGTTCCGGACTGCAGCGTCTAGAACCGCACGGCCACCGCGACCGGTGACTGGTTTATGGAGGAATGGTCTGTTAGAATCAGTATCAAAGGTTGCTTTTCTTAGTATCAACTGAAATTCATGGATCCAGTTAAATTCACAATTTAATAATTAAAAATAATACGTCGAAAGTGAAATGAAACTATTAGAATTAAACAATAAAATGAAACAGAGTCGCCACAACTGAAAGTCGCTGGAAAATGAAAGTCGGAACTTCGGTAGATGAAGAAATGTAGCTACATTAATCATCAATAACTTGTCAATGAACATTGACTTGAATAGCTGAGAACGGATCTACAATGTAAATAGTTTGGAACAGGAAAACTCCTTCACTTTGCATCATTAAAATTCTCAGCTATCTTCGACATCAAATAATAGCGTGAGTGATCACTTGAAACAACCGTCCAAAAGAAAGGAAAGTAGAGTAATAGAGTGTATAGTGTATCCGAAACTCACACACTGTATGAATACTTAAAGTCCCGTTAATTTAGGCCTTTTTAAGAAATAGAGCTCCTCTTTACTACTTGCATCTGTTGCATCGCGTTGCAATCTTTCCATTGCCAGGCCAACGTTCGCAGCAGCAAGCGGGGCTAAGCCGCACCCTCAGCTTAGTCGCGAGTGGCATTTGCAGAACATCAGCAAATCCACCGATGAAGCGAGCAGGCAGCCCCGAAAACTGACACTTGCAGGGTGATCTGGAATTCTAAGACGCAAATGCCTGTAACAGGAAAACGTTGTACTGAAGACATAAAATCAGGACTATGGACCAATAGAAGACAGTCATTAGGTCGGATGCGTCTTCTTCCACACTGTTTCCTGCTTCTGGCCGAGTTCGCAGCACTAGAGGCAAACATGACGGGGGTTCGGCGACGGTTTGGTCTTCCATATCGTGGTATTCCATGGGCTCCATGGTTACTCTGCAACGATGCATTACTGTCAAGGACCAAGTTACCATTTCGGCGGGTCAGGTCCATATGATGGCGCAATATCTGTTCCCCAATATGCCAATGGGGATACTGTGTTTCAAGACGACTGAACCCCTATTGTCACAGCTCGCATCATGCAGGAATTTTCGTGAGCAGCAGGATGAAAAGTCATATCTCTCCTGGCTGCCACCACCAAATCTTAATGTTATTCTGCCTTTGTGGTCTACTTTGGTGAGACGGGTGCCTGAGCACTGTCCATCTCATCATCGTTCCCTGAAGTTGCCCCTGTTTTGAGGGAAGATTGCTATAAGATACCATAACAAGCCATACCTAACCTGCACTTATCCTCCCCCAGACGACTGGAATCTGTTTTAAGTCACAACGGATTTCCTACTGTGTATTAGGCACGGCAACGTGTTCTGTTTTCGGTGTTTAGTATTTTTGTCCATCCCCTGTACTACGGGGTCACAAAAGTAAGTTACACGTTATCATGGCAAGCCAAATAACTTTCATTGAATGCTGTGCTACACTCCATATTTTTCAACATATGAGGGTTGCCCAGAAAGTAGTGCAAAGCATTTTTTTCTCAACAATACTTTATTGAATGTAATGGGAATTACATACATGAAAGAATGGTGTTTTGTCAACACACCCTATTTTTCCACGTAATCTTCGTCCTTTTCTACGGCTTTCCTCCAGCGCGAACAAGGGTGTGTATGCAATGTCGGTACCAATCCTTGCCCTGTGAACTTGCTTTGCTGATTGACAGATGCAGCGCCAAGTGCCGAGTCGTAATGCGTCTGTTCTCGCGAATGACATCAGCTCGCTACACGTCAGGTGTGACAGCCGTGGATGACCTCTCCGACCGCTGCAAATCATGGAGCTCCGCCCAACCGCCTTCTGATGACCTCACCCTCCATGCCCACCGACTGACTGTACTTCTGTCGACAGCAGATGCTCCGTAGACTTTGCACAAGCGTTTGTGAATATTCCCACAGTTTCTTTCTCTGTAGTGACAAATTCAATGACGGCACGTTGCTTGAAACGTACATCACTTACAGACGCCGTTTGGAAACTGTCCTGCAACTGCACTATCGCTCGGAAGTGACGGAAACTTGGCGCACTTACTCAGGAGACTTCAAATAATACATATGTAATGTTTCGCATTAGTAGGATTGTTATCGCCTGAGAAAAAAATGCGATGCGTTACCTTCTGTGCAACCCTCGTTGTCAGCAAGTCTCTGAAAACAATTGTCGGAACGTTCTAGCAGTCATTCAATTTCTAGACGACAGAAATACCCTTTTAGTATGAAACCTTTGAGAACTACTGTGTGAAGGTCCTTATCGTTATCCAACAGAGGTTCTTCCACAGTTGCCTGGAAATGTTCTCTAAAATGGCTGTCCATGGCCTGTCTTTCCAATCAGTATCACCCACGTATGTGCTTCCTTGGTCAAATTATTGGCACCATTTCACTACGGCTCAATGCACATTGTTTTGGTCCATATACTACCAGTGAGAGAGAGAGAGAGAGAGAGAGAGAGAGAGAGAGAGAAAGGGGGGGGGGAGAGACAAAAATGTAGATGTAGATATTACTCCAGTGACTAAACCATTTTCGTGAAGTGACTTTATACGAGTTGAAGTGCCAAACTCACTACAGTTTTAAGGTGATGGGTTGTGGACTAAAAGAAAGCGAGCTCATTACACTGTCTATTAGTGAAATTTATGTAGAAAGAAGTATGAAAATAGATTCTTGATTTCCTGTGAGAAAGGTCATAGTTTGTAGTAGCTGACGGAAAGTCATCGAGTAAAACAGAAGTAATATCTGGCGTTCCCTGTGCTATTCCTGTTCTACATAAACGATTTAGGAGACAAATCTGAGCAGCCGCCTTAATATATTTGCAGACGACGCTGTCATTTACCGTCTTCTTAAGTCATCAGGTGATCAAAACCAATTGAAAATTATTTAGATAAGATATCTGATGGTGCGAAAGTGGCAGTTGAGTCTAATTAATTTGAAGTGTGCTTTCAAATATGGGAACTCCATTCAGATTAATAATATATGTATAGGGTGGAGAAAAATTGTGTTACGAAATTCTAACCCGGGCTAGCTGATGTCAGTAGATACCAAAATTACTAATGTTGAGTAGGTCGACAACTACGGAAACTTGGCACCACGCGCTTCGATTGGCTGTGGGATTGCCCTGTTGCCGTTCGTCGGTTGACGGGCAGTGTTATGGTTGTCGGCTCACACAAACAAACGTCCCTCGCTCCGTCACTCCCCAACGTGACACGCACAGGTGTCGAATAGGTGGACTGGGCAACCGCGCCGCCAACCGGAGCGCGTGGCGTCAGGTTCCTGTAGTTTAAAAATGGTGCGTTGTCGACCTACACAACATTAGTAATTTTGGTTCCTTATGGCATCAGCTCTCCAGAGTTAAAATTTCGTGACACAATTTTTGTCCACCCTATATATACACATATCAAAAAAAGTTTTGCATCACCTAGGTTCCTAGAGTTCCTGTCAGGGTTCCTACGAGCCATGAACCTTAGGCAGCGGTTATCCACTGCAGTGGTAGTCCTTGGGCGGCCTGAGCGAGCCATGTCATCGACACCTGAACGTGTGGTGTGGACTGTTGGAGTTATAGGTCCATTCTTCTTTACGCAGCCTACAATTAATTCAACAACGCCACTCGGAATGGCCAGGCGGTTAGAGGCGCCATGTTACGAATTGCACGGCCCCTCCCACCGGATGTTCGAGTCCTCCCTCTAGCATGGGTGTGTGTTGTTCTTAGCATAAGTTACTTTAAGTTAGTTTAGGTAATGTGTAAGTCTAGGGACCGATGACTTCAGCAGTTTGGTCCCTTAGGAATTCACACACACATTTAATGCAACGACACATTTAGACATGTTGGAGCTGTATGCTGTGCCACAACTTCCTCATGATACGATCTTTCAACAAGATGGCGCACAATGCCATTTTGAGAGTACTGTGAGGGATTTCGTGGATCATTAGTTCCCAGATTGAGAGAGGTGGTCAGACGTGGTCCCTCTATTGCTTGGTCCCCCAGAAGCCCAGACACTACGCCACTTGATTTTTTCTGTTGGAGTTTATATAGAACCAAGTGTACCAGGTACCAATTCGTGATACATCAGATCTGTGTCATCGCATTCGCGCAGCTATCGCAAATCTTACATCTGCAATGCTGCAAAACACTTGGAGAGACGTGGAATCCAGATTAGATGTCTGTCGTGTCATCAATGTTACGCATATCGAGGTGTATTAGGTGTGAAAAAACAAAAAAAAGACTTTTGAGTTACCATAACTATAGAAACATAGCGCCAGTAAATATCTCAATTACTACTCAAGTTATTACGTTTTAAATTATTTTATGTTTAACACGGATACCCTGCAAGTCACCCTCAGTAGACATTATGCCAATAGTGTGTAACATCTCCTCTACCTTTTCTAGTAATTTAAACTCGGAAAGGAAGAGTGTCCACAAATATTAACGTTTAGATCGTGCCCCTACCAAATTGCGGGAATGTTGATCGCTACGTTTCACTCGTCTGTTCGAAACATTTTCTATGAGCTTTAGATCGAGTGAGTTGTCACGTCAGTTGACGTGCGACTGGGTACCTAAGTGTTTATCACACCAGGAACGTCTGTAGGCAGTCTGTGACGACACAATAAATCCTAGGCGACAATACATATTTAAAATATGTACACATTTTATGCAGTAGTATAAGGGACGATCAAAAAGCTTCTGGTCGAAGGCCGTAAGTCCAGAATCGGCATACCAATAAGGCAAAATCCCCGTGAGTATTGTCGAACTCATGCCATGAACACTCTATCTCGAAGATACCCGTTTGGCAAATCACCATGTCCTGCTGCGTGAAGAAGTCCCTAACTTCCTGCTGCATATCATCGTCCACAGGAACCGTCGATCATTCAAGACCATTTTTAAGGAACCGAAAGCGTAATAATCCTATTTCTTTCGACAACCAAGAAAAGAGCAACAGCACATTAGTCCTGTTTGGATGAATTTGTTATAACGTCGCCTTAGTTCACGTTTAGACGTTTACCGCACGCACGTTGGAAAGATACGACTGCCACGCTAATCCAGTCCCTAGATGTCGGTGCCTATATACCCGCATCGGAGTCACGCCCGTTGCTTCTACGCTGCAACCTTCAACATTTTGCTTGCCTCTCATACATAACATATTTTTCTTCTTCTCATCCACGAAATTTTGCATAAGTTATCTGAAGTATTTCAATGTACAACCTACGTGGTGTAAACTAAGAGAGAGTACCACCTGTTAGTTACGCAGGAAACTGTTTGGATAATTTTTTTCATTTTGTTTCCGAGCAAAGCTGCACGAGGACGTGAAGAAATGAAATGCCTCCAAATTTTTTTTAATGTGAAACCTCCTAAAGCTTTTCAAGTATAACAAACTTTATTAACATTCAAAATCTTTGTTCTTCATGCCTACCATTTAGTTTTCAACACATGTGTCCCAACGAGAGACCAGTCTGTGAATACCGTCACCGTAGAATGTTCTCTACATCTACATCTACATGATTACTCAGCAATTCCCATTTAAGGGCCTAGCAGAGTATTCATCGAACCACGCTCAAGCCATTTCCCGACCATTGTACTCTCGAACAACGCGCGGGAACAACGAGCACTTAAATCTTTCCGTGCGAGTACTAACTTCTTTTACTTGCTTGCTTTCCCTGCAGCATTATCTATGCGATCGTTCCGATTTAAGTTACTCATGATTGCATCCCTAAGTACTTAGTTGAATTTACAGCCTTTACAATTTGTGTGACTATCGCGTAACCAAAATTTAGCAGATACCTTTTATTACCCACACGGATGACTTCACACTTTAATTTATTATTATTATTCACGTATGGGCCCAATAGGACCACGCGAGGTACAATTCCTCAATGTCGCTTTTGATCGTTAGCCTTCCTTTCTGTCCAAATTTGTTTCATCCTTTCAGAATGAATATTTCTTTCATCAGAACACAGTGTTCCACACCGTTTTCTAATTTCCCTCTGACCTGCTTTCCAATCAAATATCATTTGTCTGGATGTTTTTTTATGTGTAACGTCTGTCTGAGTTATACCGGCTACTTGAAGATCCTCCTTAATTGCTGTTATCCATTTAAGTGGCTCAGTTTTGGCCTTACTTCTATTTTCGTAGAATTCTACTACTTGTTTTGTCAACCTAGTGAGTGCCATTCCTTTAGTGTGTCTATAAAATGTAAGTCTTCGTTTTATCATGTCACCACGTGTGTCTGTGTGTTCTTCTATTTCCTTATTATTTCCAGCCTATAAGTTTCTCCATCATCAATTTTGGAGTCTAATATTTTCCTAATAATCTTTCTTTCTTTCTTTTGAATTTCTTCAATACACCTCTTTCTATTCAAAATTAAAGTTTCTTCTCCATAAAGACATTTTGGTTTGATTACAGTGCTGTAATGCCTAAGTTTACTGAATTTAGAAAGTGATTTTTTTATTATAAATATTTTGTATTAATCTGAATAAAGTTCCCATTTTTTGAAAGCACACATTAAATTAATTAGAGTCAACTGCCACTTTCGCACTATCACATATCTTATCTAAATCATTTTAAACTGGTTTTGATCATACGATGACTTAACAAGACGCTAAATGACAGCGTCGTCTGCAAACATACTAAGACGGCTGCTCAGATTTGTCACCTAAATCATTTATGTAGAGCAGGAATAGCAGAGGGAACACCAGATATTACTTCTGTTTAACTCCATGACTTTCCGTCGGTTACTACAAACTATGACCTTTCTCAGAGGAAAACAAAAATCTATTTCCATACTTCTTTCTGCATAAATTTCATTAACAGACAGTGTAATGAGCTCGCTTTCTTTTAGTCTACAACCTACCACCTTAAAGCGTTAGTGAGTTTGTCATTTCAAATTGTATAGAGTCACTTCACGAAAATTTTTTAGTCATTGTAGTAATATATACATTTACATTTTTGTCTCTCTCTCTCTCTCTCAGTAGTGTGTAATGTAGCCTCGTCCGAGAAACAGACGAAATCGAGGAATGCCTCGTTTTCATCCATTTTTACCAGAGGCTTTGTTGTGGTTGGCAAGAGAGCCAACACAGTTTTACCGAAGGAGGCCGAAATGCACGCGTTTGAGCTCACGCAGGCTCGCGTGAGGTCTGGACAATGACAAGGAAATTAGAATTTAGAAAAACGGACGTAGCTGGTGGAATACTTAACTTTAATCCATTAATGACGAACGTCGCTCTTGACGGTACATGATTCACAATATCAATAGTAAATGAATATGGCGCCTTGCTGAATCATAGCAAATGACGTAGCTGAAGGCTATGCTAAACTATCGTCTCGGCAAATGAGAGCGTATTTTGTCAGTGAACCATCGCTAGCAAAGTCGGTTGTACAACTGGGGCGAGTGCTAGGACGACTCTCTAGACCTGCCGTGTGGCGGCGCTCGGTCTGCAATCGCTGATAGTGGCGACACGCGGGTCCGACGTATACTAACGGACCGCGGCCGATTTAAAGGCTACCACCTAGCAAGTGTGGTGTCTGGCGGTGACACCACATTCCTCCCCCGCAAATCGGCGTACGGTTGTGGCATAAGGCTTCCGCCCGCCGTGGGGAGGACCCCATGTTGACGTATGCGACGAGGTGGGGAGCCTAACAACAGGTGAGGCTGTGCCACCCGCACCCTGCCATTCGGACCGCGGGGAGCTAGGAAACGGCTGAAAACCGGCTCCAGGGTGCACGCCAACATGCGGTGTATGCGCCCGCAGAGAGACAGGAGGGGCCGAAGGGTCGACCTCCATCGGGCCGGGGCACCCGACGGGCGAAGACGACGTATGGTCCGGAGCGGGCAAGAGTTCCATGTCGGAGGACAACTGGTCACGGGAAGCGATCGGCGGCGCCTGACCCAGGGAGGCGCCCGGCGGTTGCAGCGACGCGTCCACTGCGGGCGTCGCCGACGGGAGAACAGGCGGCGGCGGCGGTGGCGGCGGCGCGTCGCCATGGGGCAAAATGGAAGGCAGCGTCGGTAACACCTTGGGCTGAGAGGAGCCAGTAGATGGGTCCCCAGGGCGCTGACCGGACGGCACCGTCACTGAAAGCGGACGGCGAGCGGCAGATCCCGTGCGACGACAGGGGCGCAGCTGGCTGAGATGCCGGCGCACCTCACCAGAGGCCCCCAAAACCAGGTACATAGCGTGTCCGAGAGAGCGAAGAATGCGCCCTTCAGGCCAACGCCGTGAACCTCGGTAGTGGCGGTAGTAGAGAACGTCGCCTGGGGCAAAAGCAAGTGTCTGCCGCTGCACAGGAACCTGATACGGCGGATGTAGGAAAAACATCAAGGTTCGATGAGGGCGACCGTGGAGCAACTCAGCCGGCGAGCGACCATCTCGGGGCTGAGAGCGATACGAGGACAAAAAGAGCAATAACGCGTCCTCCCGAGAATGCGACTCTTTTAACTTCAACATCTGTGTCTTCAAAGTCCTGACCAATCGTTCAGCGGCACCGATTGACTGTGGCGAAAACGGCGCGGACGTCAGATGTTGAATACCATTGGCCTTGCAGAATGACTGAAATTCTGCGGACATGAATTGTGGGCCATTGTCGGAAACAATAGTCTGTGGAAGACCTTCAATGCAAAAGATAGCAGATAACGCTTGGATGGTGGCAGATGACGTCATGGAAGACATCCGGACAACAAAAGGAAAATTCCTGAATGAATCTACCGCAACCAACCATCGACCATTCCAGAATGTACCAGCAAAATCGATGTGTAAGCGTTGCCAAGGGGAAGTGGCTTTTGGCCATGCAAAGAATTTCCACGGTGGTGCTGATTGTTGTTCGGCACACACCATGCAAAAAGAGCACATATTCGTAATCGCGGCATCGATTCTGAACCAAGTACAGTGCTGACGAGCAAGTTGTTTCGTTCCCACTATACCCCAATGTCCTTGGTGGAGAAGCTGTAAGACGGAGGACTGTAACGAACGTGGGACCACGACCCTGGACTGATCATTATCAGAACGCAACAGCAAAACACCACGTCGAACAAAAAGTCACTCCTTGTGAGCAAAAAATCGGCGAACCAACGGGTCCCCGATCCTTGACTTTGACAAGGGCCATTGCGTAGCAACAAAACGCAGAACGGTAGCAAGGACAGGGTCGGCAGCTGTGGCTGTAGCTACACGACGAAAATCAATCGGAAACGATTCTACCACGTCATCGGTTTCCGCATCAATGAACATGCAAGCAAGTTCGGAGGAATCGAATGCCCTATCCTCAGCAACAGGCAAGCGGGACAACGCATCGTCGTTTCCGTGCTTAGCAGTGGACCGATACAAGATATCGTAGCGGTACTGCGAGAGGAAAATAGACCAGCGAATGAATTTCTGCGCTGTACGTGGAGGTACAGGCTTGGTCGGATGAAAAAGCGATGTCAAAGGTTTGTGGTCTGTGATGATGGTGAAGTGACGACCATACAAGAAATCATGAAACTTTGTAACACCAAATACGAGAGCCAAAGCTTCTTTCTCGATCTGTGAATAATTTCTTTGCGCAGACGAGAGCAATTTGGACGCAAAGGCAATAGGGCGATCATGTGATCCATCTTTGTGCGCAAGCACAGCACCGATCCCGAAATCCGATGCATCCACCATCAACAAAAGGGGCTTCCAGGGATCGAATGGCGTAAGGCAAGTATTGGAAAGCAACGCCGATTTCAACTGGCGAAAGGCGCGTTCGCATTCAGTCGTCCAGACGAACGGAACAACTTTACGGCGTAAGCGATGAAGCGGAGTTGAAATGGAAGAGGCATGTGGCACATATAGTAATTTATTTTTCCCAGCACACTCTGTAGCTGCTTCAAATTCTCCGGCGAAGGCAAGTCTTGTATGTCACGAAGGTGCGTGGGACTGGGATGTTTGCCTTGGGCATGGAATACATGTCCCAGGTATGTCAAATCACGAGCTAAAAACACACATTTGTCCTTCCGCAAGCGAAGACCATTTTGTCGCAAGACCTGAAATAATGTTCTGAGATTGGCCAAATGTTCTTTTTCAGTCTTTCTGGAGATCACAATATCGTCCAGATAATTTGCTGTAGTAGGGACCGACGCACAAACAGTTTGTAGATATTGCTGAAACAATGCAGGGGCGGATGCACACCTGAATGGCAGTCATTTGAATTGATACAACCCAAGATGCGTGTTAACCACCAAAACGCGTTGGGATTCTTCGTCCACCGGTATTTGCAAGTACACATCTGCGAGGTCCAACTTCGAAAAATATTTACCCGGTCACAGTTTGTCAAAAAGATCTTCCGGGCGGGGTAAAGGAAAAGTTGCAATCACTAGTTGTGGATTTTCCCGAAGGTTTTGGCAAAATTACTAAGGGTGATGCCCAGAGAGAAGCCTGCACACGCTCAATTACACCTTGTGACTCCAAATCGTGTAATGTTTTTGCGACCTCATCACACAATGCATGGGGAACATTGCGCACTCTGAAAAATTTCTGTTGCGCATTTACTTTCAGTTCCAAATGTGCTTTATAGTTCTTAGCACAACCAAGGCCCGGAGCAAAAATGTCTGCAAATTCTTCACATCGATGAGAAACACTGTCGGAAGGCACAGTCTGGTTCACTGATAGGACCTGATTTACTATAGACAAGTTAAACAACTGAAATAAATCGAAACCAAACTAGTTCACTGCAGAAGAAGAACGAAGGATGTAAAATGACACAAGTTTTGTTTGTCTTTTGTATGTTGCAGGAAGGCTGCACTGTCCTAACACAGGGATATCTTGACCTGAATAACTAGTTAACTTAACATTTGCAGCATGCAACGGAGGTGTGCCCAGCTGGTGGTGGTGGTGGTGGTTAGTGTTTAACGTCCCGTCGACATCGAGGTCATTAGAGACGGAGCGCAAGCTCGGGTTAGGGAAGGATTGGGAAGGAAATCGGCCGTGCCCTTTCAAAGGAACCATCCCGGCATTTGCCTGAAACGATTTAGGGAAATCACGGAAAATCTGAATCAGGATGGCCGGAGACGGGATTGAACCGTCGTCCTCCCGAATGCGAGTCCAGTGTGCTATCCACTGCGCCACCTCGCTCGGTTGTGCCCAGCTGTTTGTACGTGTCTTGATTGATCAGTGAAACTGCAGCTCCGGTATCAAGCTGGAATGGTGTCACTTTGCCGTTAATGTCCAAGTCTACAAAAAGTTTATTGTCCTGCTGACGACAAGAGCGACTGTCTCGTGCAACGTGAACTGACACTGGTACATAATCACTTGCGACTTGACGGGATTTCCGGCTATGTCGACGCACACTATTTGTGGGATGAACACAATCACTGTTAGAGAGAGTGGCACTGAGCGGAGTGGAATGAACTACATGAATTTCCATGGGCGAAGTTTCACGATCCTGAGTATCCTTGGTTCGAATCCGGCGCGAAGCAAAGGGCGTGGAATGGTTGTGAGTTTCCGATCTGAGCTTTTTCTGGAAAACGCTCTGAACATGTCCTTTTTTATTACAGAAAAAGCAAATAGCTTGGTGTGACGGGCAATTCTCACGCGGATGTTGAGTAGCGCACCGCGGGCATGATTTTAGCACTGCATTTGCTTGCCGGCGTGGCACACGTGGCTGAGAGCCTGGCGGCAGTGGCGCGGCTGGGCGCGAGGACTGTTTACTGTTCCGTGCAGCTCGCCCGGCGGGCCGGTTAACCTGACACATGGGTGGCGAAGTTTCAAATGATTACTGAGCTAAGTCAAGTGTGTCCTGCCAATCCAATATATCCATCACTTGTTGAAGGGAGGGATTGACTAGTTTCAAAATCTGTTCCCTTATACAAACATCAGAAACGTTCTGTGCAATTGCATCACGTACCATAGTATCTGAATAAGGGAGTCCACATTGACACTCAAAAGCTCAATTCCTAGTAAGGCCTTGCAAGGTTGCAACCCACTCCCGATTAGTCTGACCTGCCGTACGTTTTGTACGAAAGAAGGTATACCTTTTCGCAACTACATTGATTGATTCTTTGAAATATGCATCTAATGCAGACAAAATTTCTTCATAGGACGGAGTTGCTACGTCGCGTCGGGGAAATAGTCACATAGTACGTTTGTACGCCGACCGATGATAAGAGATAAAGCTGCCGCTCGTTACCTTGAATTCTGTAGGCGGCGAGATGGAATCCAAATTGGCGTGACCACTCCGTCCAGCTTTCCAGTGCAGCATCAAAAGGTCGAAAAGTTGGTGCAAAAGCGTGTTGTGGCTGCGTTAGCGATGGAGCGGCGGCTGCCGCATCGTTTTGCATTGCACATTGACCCTGGACGAGCTGTCCAAGGGAATCCAGTAATGCCTGCGTCTGCTGATTCCGTAAGCGATAAAATTCGGACAGTACATCTGGAGATTGTGGCGAAGCCATTACACAAGTAAATCAGGGCAGTTTAGAGAAGAATGCGGCTTTGCCTCGTCGCCAATGTTGTGGTTGGCAAGAGAGCCAACACAGTTTTACTATTGGAGGCCGAAATGTACGCGTTTTAGCTCATGCAGGCTGGCGTGAGGTCTGGGACATGACAAGGAAATTAGAATTTAGAAAAACGGATGTAGCTGCTGGAATACTTAACTTTAATCCATTAATGATGAACGTCGCTCTTGACGGTACATGATTCACAATATCAATAGTAAATGAATATGGCACCTTGCTAAGTCGTAGCAAATGACGTAGCTGAAGGCTATGCTAAACTATCGTCTCGGCAAATGAGAGCGTATTTTGTCAGTGAACCATCGCTAGCAAAGTCGGTTGTACAACTGGAGCGAGTGCTAGGAACTCTCTCTAGACCCGCCGTGTGGCGGCGCTCGGTCTGCAATCACTGATAGTGGCGACATGCGGGTCCGACGTATACTAACGGACCGCGGCCGATTTAAAGGCTACCACCTAGCAAGTGTTGTGTCTGGCGGTGACACCACAGGCTTAATCTTTTGACGAGCTTCAGTTGCTATGCCTGTAGGCGCGACCTTTTGTCGACGACATCGTGTGCTGTCGAACGAGGTAACCGTAACTGTCTACTTGCTTGTTGGATTCACTAACGAGAGCTCCGCTGGAAGATAGATAGATAGATATCCAGCTGCAGACCACGCGCTGTTTCCACAAGCTGCCTTCATTCCTTCCTGTTTTGTGCCCAGTTCCTCTGGTTGTCTCCAATCCCCAGGGCTGCCAGGTCCTTCGTCAGATCGTCCACTCAGCACTGCCTTGGTCGTCCAATGGGGTGTTTGGTTTCTCCTATAGTGCCATCTTCACCTGTCTTCCATCTGGCATACGGACTACATGGCCCACCCACTGTATTCTTTTGGTTCAATGGTTCAAATGGATCTGAGCACTATGGGACTTAACGTCTGAGGTCATCAGTCCCCTAGAACTTAGAACTACTTAAACCTAACTAACCTAAGGACATCATACACATCCATGCCCGAGGCTGGATTCGAAACTGCCACCGTAGCGATCTCGCAGTTCCAGACTGTAGCGCCTAGAACCGCTCGGCCACCCCGGCCGGCTGTATTCTTTTGCTCTTTATCTTCTGTAGGACAGTTGGTTATCGCCCTAGTAGGTAGACTTTCTCGCTTTTCCTCCTCCATTCTCCGTTATCGAAAACTGGTCCCCATATCTTCCTCATTACTCTCCTGTCAAATGTTAATAGTTTTTCCTTTTCTCGCTTAGTCATGCTCCATGTTTCTGAGCCATACATTTCTGGTGGGCATATCACTGTGTTGTAGATTTTCGTGTTGGTGTTCACTGAGATCGATTTAGAACCGAGCGTCTCCCTGAGGGAATGCATGAATTTCATTTCCACTGCTATTCCTTCTTTGATGTCCATTTTTATGTTGTTGTCCGTAGTAAACCAAGATCCCAAGCATTTGTACTGGTGTACTCTCTGAACCTCTTGCCATCTCTAACAAGAAATTCTTCCTGCTCTTGTCTTCTTCCTACTTGCCTGAAATCTGTTTGCCGCCCGCTGTGGCCGAGCGGTTCTAGGCGCTTCAGTCCGGAACCGCGTTGCTGCTAAGGTCGCAGGTTCGAATCCTGCCTCGGACATGGATGTGTGAGATGTCTTTATGTTAGTTAGGTTTAAGTATTTCTAAGTCTAGGGGGACTGATGACATCAGATGTTAAGTCCCATAGTGCTTAGACTCATTTGAACCATTTGAAATCTGTTTTGTCTTGATTCACTTTGAGCCCAACCTTCTGTGCGTAACTGTCCATTTTTTGTTACATTCCTTTCAACTCATGCTTTGATTCACTTAGTAGTACTATGTCATCTGTATTTTCGAGACAATTGAATTTACTGTCCATCTGTACTCCAGCCCACTCCTGTTGCCTACACTCTTTTGTTATTTTCTCTGACATTGAACAGAACACATGAGAGAGTATCCCCTTGTTTCAGGCCTGTATCAGTCTCGAATATTTCTGATGTGACTCCTCGGAAACAAACTGCTGCCTCTGACCCTTACATACAAGCTTGCACCATTCTCACTAGTTTCTCAGGGATTCTGAAGTCATGCATTGCATTGTATAGGCTATTCCTGTGGATGCTGACATATGCACGTTGAAAATCGACAAACAGACTGTAGATATCATTTTCATATTCCTAGTGTTTTTCAAACAATTGTGTCAGTGTGAAAATGTGATCTTTTGTCGATCGGTTTTGTCGAAAGCCAGCTTGGTGCTCCTGTATGTTGTTGTCTATGAATGGTTCCAATTTTCTGAGGATAATGATGGACGGTACCTTATACTTTACATTCAACGAGCTGATTCCTCTGTAGTTACCACATTCCATTTTGCTTCCCTTCTTGTATATTGGGCATATAATAGCCAATTTCCATTCTTCTAGCAGTGTCTTCTTCTCCAATATCAACTGGATCAGTTTATATATCTGTAAGTGTAAGCTCTGACCTCCCTCCTTGATTAAGTCTGATGTTATTGTGTCCTCTACTGGGGCTTTGATGTTTCTGACTCCTTTGGTTGCGATCTTCACGTCTTCTTCACTAACTTCCCATACTTCTTCATCTTTTCTTTCCTCCGTAGTGTTCAGGTAACATCTTCTGTGGGTCTGGACGATTAAACAGTTCTGAGAAGTATTCTTTCCATCTTTCTACAATTCTTTCCTTACCATTTATCAAGTTACCGTTCTTATCTCTAATGAAAATAGTTGGGCTCTGAAATCCACGTTTCCTACTTTTTATCTATTGGAAGAATTGCCTTGAATTGTTGTTTTGGCTCTCTGCCTCAACTTGTTCTAGCAAAGTGGTTAGATATATTCTCTGCTCTTCCCCGCTGGAAGAACGTATGGATTAATTCAACAGTAGCCTCTGAAACTGCATGCTTGGCGTGGTGACCCGACATCGAAAGCATACTCAAAGTTTCGAGAAGCCGCTAGAACCATTTCTTGATTGCTACGTAAGTGATAACATCGTCAGTTGGTAGCAGTCCATACTCAAGCCGAAAAGAACGCTGTATCAATGTTCCAGACACACTTCAGCTGTGCAAGAAGCGCACAGAACACCTTCTGCTCTGGAGTCCAAGTGGCTACTGAGTGTTGGGAACAATCGAGTGAAAACAATCGATTCAGTCGGTTGTCGGAAAACAATCGAGCCATCGGTTGTAACACTACGTATCGGTTGAAATATTCATTCGTTCTTTTAAGTGAAGAAGTCTGAGAGCAACCTAATGCAAAGCAAGCGAATCAGTCGTCGGTTGTAGCTTTTTACATGTCACTTGGATTATTATACATTCACTTCTTCTGAGTGAAATCAGTCAGCGAGAGCAACCGAATGAAAACAGTCGACACAATCGGTTGCTGTTTTGCCTACTAACGAAGTTATTCATTTTTATTTTCAAATGAAAATTTAGCCTCTGAGCGACCTGCAATCTCCACGTCAGCGTCCTGCTGCTGCCGGGGCCAGGGAACAGCCGGCGCCAGGAGGTGGCGCAATGGAATCTGTGCGTGTTAACTGTGCGAGCCAGCAGTGTGGAATGCTGCCTCGTCCGAGAAACAGACGAAGTCGAGATGTGCCTCGTTTTCCTCCATTTTTGCCAGAATTGTCTCCACAAATCTTCTCTGTGCAGCCAGTCCTCAGGCGCAGGTTATTATTTTACTTAAACGTTAATTACCATGGATGGTCTCTGACTCGAGCCAGAAATCTGGCATTGTTGTTTCAATCTGATTCTTATTTTGGCCTTGAGAGGTCTCACAGATGTGGCATAGTGTTTGCGTGTCACGTTTTCGTTGAACGTTACCGTTTTGGTGGGGAAAGCTAGACCTCCATGCAACGTTTTCTACGCGAGTCTGATGTGGGTGTTCAAGAACGCCTCAGTGAATTCTCAGACGAAGACTCTGACAGTGATAATGACCCTGATTTCGAGTATTCAGTGATCGCTGTACTAATTCAGCCACAGAGAGAAGTGAGGAAGATGCAGCAGGTGATGACGATGGAAAAGCGTACTTCTTCGTTAAGAACAGAAAGATGATTTCGATGGAGAAAACAGAAGCCCCTAACTAACGTAAGAACAAGACAATTCAGCATCTCTTGCAAGTGCCTGGACTGCAGCAGATTCCGTAAAGCCTCAGAGGAAACATGCTGTTTTTGACATACGAGCCTCAAATACAGGAAAAACGAAAAACATTAGCCTTTTGTTGTCCTTGTATGAAATGGAAAACAAGATATCCGTGTCAACAGTGTGGTGATCCTCTTTGGTTGGGGAATCGTAGGAGGGTCTGCGTGAAATGCATACTGGCTGAAAGCAATTAAAATTTTATTCATGGTGTCAGAAGAATACATAAAGTAATTATTGTCTTCTTGAGTTTTAAAATAAATATTTAGCGGAATTTCTCCCTTCATACAATTATGTGGTGGAATAACCACTCTAAGGCTAAAACGATGAGGAGTAAACTCAAAGCTGATTCCAAATACAATTTGCCGTCACTGAAATGTACTTTTCCATACAGTTACGTTGCGAATCTGTAATACTATACCCCCGATGATAATCTGTGAGTGAGTAGAGAGATAACTATGTGCTGTTATTTTAGTAACTCATTAAATAAGCCGGCCGGTGTGGCTGAGCGGTTCTAGGCGCTTTAGTCTGGAACCGCGCGACCGCTACGTTTGCGGGCTCGAATCCTGCCTCAGGCATGGATGTGTGTGACGTCCTTAGGTTAGTTAGGTTTAAGTAGTTCTAAGTTCCAGGGGACTGATGACCTTAGAAGTTAAGTCGCATAGTGCTCAGAGCCATTTGAACCATTTTGAGCATTAAATAAAAGTGAACTGCAAATTTTGCTGTGTTTTAATTTTCGAAGTGTTTTAAATTTTGCATTGTTTAGAAAACGCAAATTTCCATAAAGTCACTTTTCAATAAGAGTAATAAAAAACAGGAAGTTATGAACATATAGATTCTCCAGAATAGTGGTTTTATACATAAAAAAATAAAAAGATGGTGTGAGAGACCCCTCCATAATAATTGTGTTCCTGTCAACACCCATAGTAGTTAAGGGTTCAACTGGTTGCAAAAAGATGCACACCAAACAAAAAATACAGGGCGTCCGAGTTAAACATACAATAATATAAAATATGATAACTCGAGACTTAATTTAAATATTTATTGGCGGTTTGCTCCTACAAGTATGATAACTCAAAATGTGCAGGTCTTGCGCAGGGCTCGGGAATGTTGCCCTCTGCTGGCGCCGGCCAGCGCGCCACCTCCTCGTGCCGGCTGCGACCCTGGCCCGGGCAGCAGCAGGAGGCGGCTACGACGGCGCCACGCGTCCGCCCTCACGGAAAAGAGTGAAAAATGAAAAAGTATGGGAGTGAAATCACTCACAGCTAGAAACCGAGTGGAAATAAATATTCATATAACTGGCGTAACCGAAGATACTTGTGTCTGTTGGTTGTCTTACACTGAATGAAACCACTTAAAGCAGGCGAGTGAGTGGAAAACATCATATAACGGCCGAAACCGACGTATCAGCCCGGTTGACTCCCTTTGAGTACAACCACTCAAACCTCATGAGAGATATGTAAACAGGCAAAATATGGAGCTCCGGCCGACAACGCCTATATAAGACAAGTGTCTGGCGCAGTTGTTAGATCGGTTATGCTGCTACAATGGCAGGTTATCAAGATTTAAGTGAGTTTGAACGTGGTGTTATAGTCGGCGCACAAGCGATGGGACGCAGCATCTCCGGAGTAGCGACGAAGTGGGGATTTTCCTGTACGACTATTTCACGAGTGTGCCATGAGTATCAGGAATTCGCTAAAACATCAAACCTCCCACATTGCCACGGCCGGAAAAAGATCCTGCAAGAATGGGACCAAAACGACTGAAGAGAATCGTTCAATGAGACAGAAGTGCAAATTTCTGCAGATTTCTGTGCCGGGCCATCAGTCAGTGTCAGCATCCGAACCAGTCAACGAAACGTCATCAGTAAGAGCTTTCGGAGCCAAAGGCCCCATTCTTATACCCTTTATACAAAGCTTTAAGCTTCGCATGGGCCCGGATCTGGAGGGGTTTGGAGACAACGTCATGAATCCATTGACCCTGCATGTCATCAGGAAAGTGTTCAAGCTCGTGGAGGCTCTGTGTTGGTGTGGGGTGTCTGCAGTTGGAGTGATGTAGGACTCCTGATACGTCTAGATACGACTCTGACAGTTGACATTTACGTAAGCGTCCTGTCTGATCATCTGCATCCATTTATGTCCACTGTGCATTCCGACGGACCTGGACAATTCCAGCAGGACATGCGACACCCCACAAGTCCGGAATTGCTACTGAGTGGCTCCAGGAACACACTTCTGAGTTTAAACAATTCCGCTGGCCACCAACCTCCCCAGACATGAACATTATTGAGAATATGTGTGGGCTGCCTTGCAATGCGCTATTCAGAAGAGATCTCCACCCTCTCGTACTCTGGCGGATTTATGGAGAACCCTGCAGGATACATGGTGTCAGTTCCCTCTAGCACTACTTCAGATATTAGTCGAGTATCTGCCATGTCGTGTTGAGGGACTTCTGTGTGCACGGGGGGCCCTTCACGATATTAGGCGGGTGAACCAGTTTCTTTGGCTCTTCAGTGTATAACGTCCGCAACCGACGGAGATATGTTCCAGTCGGTTGTCTCACACTGAATGAAACCATTCAAATAAAGTCAATGAGCGAAAACATTCATATAGCTGGCATGGTCTCTGAGATTACTTTCATTCGGTTGTTTCCTTCGACTGAAAGAAACTAACTGCCGGCCGGAGTGGCCGAGCGGTTCTAGGCGCTACAGTTTGGAACCGCGCGAACGCTACGGTCGCAGGTTCGAATCCTGCCTCGGGCATGGATGTGTGTGATGTCCTTAGGTTAGTTAGGTTTAAGTAGTTCTAAGTTCTAGGGGACTGATGACCTCAGAAGTTAAGTCCCATAGTGCTCAAAGCCATTTGAAACAACCAAAGAAACAAACTGAACGAAGAAACAATCAATTGACCAATCGAATGTTAAAAACAGTCGATTGCCCCATCACTACTACTGACGCACTTTTGCATGAACAAACAAGTTGCGCGCATGCGCACGCGGTACCAAGTGCAGCAAACACATTTTGAGATTCTTACGTGCAGAAGCAAATCGCTAATAAATATTTCAATTAAGTCTTGAGTTACTACATTTTATATTAAGTATGTTTAACCCGGACACACTGTATTTTTGTGTGCTTCTTTTTGCAACTAGTTTAAGTAAAATAAGAACGACTCCATGGTTAAAAGCACAGTAATACCAACTATTACTACTACATAATGCTACCATCGTCACGATCGCTATTACACATATCTACACATGAAAACGAAAAAAGTTTTCCGAAATTTAACTTTCGTCTTCCGCAAGCTGTGCCGCATGTAAACGAAGCGAGTGCGGTCGGCGTCGGTGGCAGCTGTTGTCAGACCGCCCGGCGTGACGTCATAGCGGCGTTCCCTTATCGCGCAGCAGCCGCCGGGAATAGCTGGAATGGGCTCGGGAAGGGGTGGGGGAAGGAGAGGGGAGAGAGGGCCACGCCTACACCCACAGGTCGCCGCCGGCCGGCTATCGACCGCGGGAAGTCAAGTCGGTCCGCGCTATTAATTCCGGGCGTGCCGCCTCGCCCCCTCTGTGTAGCCAGCCAGATGTCTGTCCTCTCATTAGCACGCGGCGCTCTCGAAGCTCGAGAACACCTCGCAGCGCTGGTCTACCTCCACTGCCGCATCACTTGTCAATAACGTTACTGATCGCGACACGGGAGTCCAGAGGTCGAAATCCGATGCGACTATAGTGTGTGTGTGTCAGGTTAAAAGTCATTAGCAACCCATTGATATATCCACTTCTACAGCGTGACAATTATTGAACTATAAGAAAAAAAAACGTAAATTAACTGCAAACTACAGCGTGCACACACTTTATTCAACACGTAAACGTCACTACTACTTCGGATTTAGCTTATGTTCGATATGTCTGCCATCATTGGCCTCTGGCAACCTCAGAGCCAGAATGTGGTCTCCAAAGTGCTCCTCCAGGACATCAAAGACTCCCCTGTTTCGATGGGCTCGAGCTCCGTCTTGCACGAACCACATCGTGTCAAAATGAGGGCTACTTTGGGTAATGGGGATAAAATCATCTTCCAAAACATTCACGTGCCGTTAGGTGGCCACCGTGCCATCAAGGAATATCGCACTGATTGTTCTGTGACTGTACACTGCACACCACACAGTCTCCTATTGAGGGTGGAGAGACTTTGAAAGGTAACTCTGGTGGTTCAATTTCATTCAATGAGAATGTTGGCAAAATTTAGTGTACCAACAACATTTATTTTCCAAACAAGACTTAAATTATACTAAACAAGATATAGATTGAATACCCTAAAGCCAGCCGCTGTGGACGAGCTGTTCTAGGCGCTTCAGTCCGGAACCGTGCTGCTGCTACGGTCGCAGGTTCGAATCCTGCCTCGGGCGTGGATGTGTGTGATGTCCTTAGGTTAGTTAGGTTTAAGTAGTTCTAAGTCTAGGGGACTGATGACCTCAGATGTTAAGTCCCATAGTGGTTAGAGCCATTTTTTTATTTGAATACTCTAAACAACTAATAGGTTATTTACTAGTCCACTGGGTGGATCCTGGTTAGCAAACACAGTTTAACTAGGTGATCAGTAAGTCAAGTACTCTGGCCCTAAAAATGTGGATAACGTAGGCTGAATTGATCTGACGCTGAGCAGACTTTGATTGATCAAATCTACTGAAGTCTCTCTATATAGGTGCAGCTGACAGGAAGTGACGATTGGGATCTGTACGCCCTGACAATGCCTTAGTGGCAGGACGTCACCCTGTTTGCTTCGTGCGCCGACGTGACTTGCAGCCTGCCAGATGAGACGTAGAGGCGGCACCTGTGAATCGATCGCGGCCACGTAAGAAATGCAAAAATCTCACGGTCTAGCGATGAGGCACACGGATCGCAATTTATTCTCTACCTCATGCTTTCAGCCCCCTACCAGGCTCCATCAACGTCTGCAAAGGCCGTTAACTTTCTAGCGCCTCGCTCAAGGTGCGTCAGGTTGTAATAACATCTCTAATAATTTTCCGTGTGCGAAAAATAGGTGAGATAGTAGCTTGCCCTCTCTCAACTTCTCGATCACGAAATGCGGATTCTCAGTCCCCCAAATGCGCAAATTTCGGTTGTTGACGAACCTATCCAAATGAAAGTGGGCTCCGTCGGTAAACCAAACGACACAGATATCAGAGCATAACGATTTTTCGTTCTGTGTACTCAGATGAACAGTAGCTCTGCCTTGCAGAAAGGCTCATGATGAACAATACACGCCAGCCAGGGTGGCCGAGCAGTTCTAGGCGCTACAGTCTTGAACAGCGAGACCGCTACGGTCGTAGGTTCGAATCCTGCCTCGGGCTTGGATGTGTGTGATATCCTTAGGTTAGTTAGGTTTAAGTAGTTCTAAGTTCTAGGGGACTGATGACCTTAGAAGTTAAGTCCCATAGTGCTCAGAGCCATTTGAACCATTTTTTGAACAATACACGCAGATGTCGATTGATTGGTTGGCTGATCTCGCGAAGGGGACCACACAGCGAGGTCATCGGTACCATCGGATAAGGGGGAAGCCGAAGAAATCCGCCATGGCCTCTCAAAGGAACCATCCCAGCATTGCCCTGAAGCGATTTAAGAAAATTACAGAAAACCTAAATCAGGCTGGCCGGACTCGGGTTTGAACCGTTGTCCCGAATGCGAGTCCAGTGGGCTAAGCACTGCGCCATCTCACTCGGTATATGCAGACGTCAGCATCTGAGAGAGGACGTATAGTTAGGGTCAAACAACCAGACTGGAGTAATAGGTGAATCACTCCACATTTGAATAGGAGTGATATCACTATGCGAAGATGTTGGCAGGAATGTGTGAACCATGGGTCGAGAAGGAGGTGATCGGCCTAGAGAGGCGACAGAACGTGAGGACCTAGCATTCAAAGCGCAGAGAAACAGATTCATCATTATCACCTATCCGAGGTGCAACCGATGCGTCAGGGACCATAGGGACCCTTAACATGGGGCTCACAGAAAGAAGTTTGAGCTCATGGCGACCGTTGCGCCGACTACCACTGACTGCTGTACTCAAATATCCCCGTTTATAATGGTGTCGGCCACATTCGGTCTGGAATCTCATTGACTGAAGTAGAACTGTCTTCAGTGATGATTCCTGCTTCGAACAGAGTCGCTATAATCAGCGAAGACGTGTCTGGAGACGCCATACACAGCAATGGGATGCCAACCTGACTCACACCCGCCAAACGCCAGACAACCGGGAGCGATGGGCTAGGGTGGCATTTCGTTTCATAGCAGGACTCCTTTGGTTGTCACCCGCGGCTCCCTTACGGCACTGTGGCACGTCGACGATATTCTACGCCCCCTTTTCTTGCCCTTCATGGCAAGCCATCCTGAGCTTATCTCTCAGGGAAAAAATGGTTGCCCACACGTCGAGAGTTTCCAGTGCTTGTCCTGGTGCTTGCCAAACCCTACCTTGGCCAGTGCAGTGCCAGATCTCTCCCAAACTAGGAACGTTGGGAGCATTATGGGCAGGTGGGGGAGCGATGTGCTGACCACATGCCCCTCCATATCCGCATCCAGTAATGCCTATGGTCTGAGGATGACATGGCGGCCGGTCGGTACAGTTGGGCCTTCATGGTCTGTTTGGGAGGAGTTTTAGTTTTATTATGGGCAGGTGCCTCCAATCAGCTCGAGATTTTGACGATGTAACGCGCCAATTGGACAGAATTTGGTATGATATACCTCAGGCGGACATTCATCAACTCTGTCAATCAGCGTCAAGCCGAATAACTGCTTGCATAAGGGCCAGAGGTGAACCAACGATTTATTGTCTTGCTCGATTTGTTAAGCCGTTTCTCTTTACGAATCATTCAATTTTTTTGAAATTGTGGTTGTTTGTGTGTACATCCCATTTAGATAACTCCTTCGTGGTGCGACTTTTTTTGTTATTGTTTTAAAGTGTATGTAGGCTGTCTCAGGAGAAAATATCAGTTATCAGGTATATGACGAGAACGTCCATTCGGTGAAAAAAAGTATAGCAAACATGGGCTCTAAAATGTACACCTTAACAGCTATGAACACTTATTCGTATTCCATATTGTGAAACAAATATCTCTTACTGCAAGCTCTTTGTTTTCCAGCTTTTGGAATGAGATAGTACGGGTTAAAACGCCAAAAAAAGTATCTAGCTATAAGCACTTGTTCAGCAGAATACATGTTTCACAGTAGCGAAGATGAGCAAAAGCTCTTAGCTGTTAAGGTATGTATTTTAGAGTTCATGTTTACTGGACTCTTTTGCTTGTTTTGGTGCATACTACTACCTCTCAAAATATGGAAAGGAAAGAGCTGCATTAGAAGAAGCCTGTTCCACGGCATCGAAGAAGTGCTCTTCCCTACTAAGGTATGTTTACTAGACTTTTTTGCACCAAATAATCGTTTCCGTCATATCCCTGAATACTGACCATTCCTCCTGGGACACCCTGTGTACTCCACAAGCCACATCTGGTGGGTGGCAAAGGGTACTTTCTGTAGCACTGTCACTAACTCCCCGTTCCAGTAGCGTTTGGTGCGTAGAATAAACGATTGTTTTGGGCTCTAAACTTCCCAATTTTACCTTCTGGCCTTTCCGCGGGATATACGTGGGAGGCTTTTCTAGCCTCTGGGAATTTTAACGGTATACCACTCCGTAATGTGCAAAGCGACTCTTGTAGCGTCTAGCACTGAAGGTAAATGAGAACGTCCATCACGCTTTTACGGTTACCACACGAACATGTGGTGAAAAGTGCTGCTTTTCTTTGGATCTTTTCTATTTGAACTAACAATCATATCTGGTATGGATGCCACAGGAGCAATACTTAGGTGTCCATCGAACGAGCTTTTAGATAGTTAATCTTTTAGATAGTTAACGCCTTTAAAATATAGTTAATCTTTTAGATAGTTAACTCCTTTAAAATACTACGATTAATTTTACGTCGTAGTTCCATATAACGGGAAAAAAGAGCCAAATAATCATGACAACCAAGATTATAAATTTCATTGCTGTTCGCTCCTGTCGCAGTTGCGCTCTTAGGTTCCTGGCTAACCACACCGTCGGAAATCGTTGCATAATCAGAGAAAACAGCCAAATATTTGTGATAACCAAGATCATAAATATGACTGCTGCTCGTTTCACTTGCAGCAATTTCAGCTGTACCATCAGCTACCAACCTAACGAGTACTAGTGATATTTATACCGTTCTTCGTCAGAAGTACTCCACTTTCTCCTGAATTCGTGAAGACTTACAAAGTATTATCATAAGCGTTTCGCTCTTTTTTCGTATTTTCGTAATTTCCAAGAAAGAAATTACGAAGCAGAATCTCATCGCCTACCTACATCTGAATCTGCTCTTCACTTCGGAAAGGATAATATCATTGGCTAACGTGATGACTTCTCATGTTTCATTGTGCAAGCCGTTACCAACAGCAGCACATCAAAGGAAAATCGGCGGCATCGTAAGTGCACTTGAGTCGAAATTGCTGAGCGATGAAATGTTTTGTTATCCAGAACAGTGTGTGACTTTTCACATTTCTTAATGGATGGATGATTCATTAGCTGCTATCCTATGTAGTATATACCTGCAGGACAATTATTGGTGCCTAAAATAAAGAGACATTTCCAATGCCTCTACTAATAGTGCGTTTTTAGGAATTGACGTCAAAGTCCGCCCCCCCCCCGCCCCCCCTCTGCCCCTCCGCTCCCTCCCTCCACCGGATGTTCGAGTTGGGAAGTGGAAATTTGTGGTAAGTTCCTATGGGACCAAACTGCTGAGGTCATCGGTCCCTAGGCTTACACACTAATTAAAATAACTTAAACTAGTTTACGCTGAGGACAACACACACACCCATGCCCGAGGGAGGACTCAACCTCCGATGGGGGGAGCCGTAAGAGGTTCGAGTCCTCCCTCGGGCATGGGTGTGTGTGTTGTCCTCAGCGTAAACTAGTTTAAGTTATTTTAATTAGTGTGTAAGCCTAGGGACCGATGACCTCAGCAGTTTGGTCCCATAGGAACTTACCACCACCACCTCATCGCCCCAAGAGGAGTCTGGTGCAGCTATATTGTATAAGTACTTGATTTACGGATATACTTTACACTAGTAGTATCGAACACATTGCAACCATATTCGATCCTGGTCCTAATGAACGCACGATATCTGGCCAATAAAACACTGGAGTTGGCACCGCACCAGACTGTGGTCAAAGATCTGACGATGTTCATAAAATACAAACGTTTATTAGTGGATATGAGGATTCGGGCTGAACCACATTCCAAGAACTTCATTGATAGTTTAACGTGGAATGAGTAATTTCTTGTATGAACTTCATAATGGGAGACATTTCGTCTTGAAAAAATAGTAACGCAAGACTCGGAACAGATTTAACGGCCGTTTGCGTGCAACCAATCGTCCATCCTGCATATGTTGCGAGACTAGTACTCCTTGAAGAAAAGGTAGTGTGGATAAACAGTTTAGTCTTAGTTCAAACGGTAGGGCATTTGCCCGCAAAAGGCAAATGTCGGGGATTCGAGTCCCGATCCGACACCTAAATTTCATCTACATGATAGGAGAAGACTTGCGCTCGATAGACTAGCCTGGGTAGCTGAATCAAACCATATTCCAGGATGATTACTATTACTACTACAATAGCAACAGCAGATTTATTAAAATAAACATCGGTTTGTTGCAGGATTCTAGAACATATTCTCAGTTCGAATATAATGAATTTCCTTGAGACAAAGAAGCTGCTGTCCATGCATCAGCACGGCTTTAGAAAGAATCGCTCCTGCGAAACGCAACTCGCCCTTTTTTCACATGATATCTTGCGAACCATGGATGAAGGGTATCAGATAGATGCCATATTCCTTGACTTCCGGAAAGCGTTTGACTCGGTGCCCCACTGCAGACTCCTAACTCAGGTACGAGCATATGGGATTAGTTCCCAATGATGCTGTGGTGTACGGGAAGGTGTCGTCGTTGAGTGACTGTAGGAGGATACAAGATGACTTGGACAGGATTTGTGATTGGTGTAAAGAATGGCAGCTAACTCTAAATATAGATAAATGTAAATTAATGCAGATGAATAGGAAAAAGAATCCCGTAATGTTTGACTACTCCATTAGTAGTTTAGAGCTTGACACAGTCACGTCGATTAAATATTTGGGCGTAACACTGCAGAGCGATATGAAGTGGGACAAGCATGTAATGGCAGTTGTGGGGAAGGCGGATAGTCGTCTTCGGTTCATTGGTAGAATTTTGGGAAGATGTGGTTCATCTGTAAAGGAGACAGCTTGTAAAACACTAATACGACCTATTCTTGAGTACTGCTCGAGCGCTTGGGATCCCTATCAGGTCGGATTGAGGCAGGACATAGAAGCAATTCAGAGGCGGGCTGCTAGATTTGTTACTTGTAAGTTTGATCATCACGCGAGTGTTACGGAAATGCTTCAGGAACTCGGGTGGGAGTCTCTAGAGGAAAGGAGGCGTTCTTTCCGTGAATCGCTACTGATGGCTGGCTCTGAGCACTATGCGACTTAACTTCTGAGGTCATCAGTCGCCTAGAACTTAGAACTAATTAAACCTAACTAACCTAAGGACATCACACACATCCATGCCCGAGGCAGGATTCGAACCTGCGACCGTAGCGGTCACGCGGTTCCAGACTGAAGCGCCGTTAACCGCACGGCCACACCGGCCGGCGCTACTGAGGAAATTTAGAGAACCAGCATTTGAGGCTGACTGCAGTACAATTTTACTGCCGCCAACTTACATTTCGCAGAAAGACCACAAAGATAAGATAAGAGAGATTAGGGCTCCTACAGAGGCATATAGGCAGTCATTTTTCCCTCGTTGTGTTTGGGAGTGGCACAGGGAGAGAAGATGCTACTTGTGGTACGAGGAACCCTCCGCCACGCACCGTATGGTGGATTGCGGAGTATGTATATAGATGCACATGTAGAACTAAACGATATTTTCAGAAAGTGTAATGGTTGTGACTAGTCAAATAAATTTGTTAAAGAAAACAGCGAAAATGCTTGTTTAAGTATTCTGGCGAAAAGCTAATTAAAAGTATTAAAAACATGCAAAGTAAATTGTAACAAAAATAATGGAACTATCAGAAAATTTAAGTATCTTAGTTTAATCAAACAAATAATGAAGTATCGAAAATGAGGAGCAAAGATTCAGCTAGACTGTGGAAAAGCCTAGGGTTCTGTAGAATATTAGAGACCAGTTCAGTCAAACAAATGTTCCAGCATTATCGGAGAGAGACCAGCAACCGCATTCGCGGACTCACTGCCATTTAACGGTCTGGCCGCAACGAGACAGCCGCAGTCCCTGTTGTTTAACTGCTCGCAGCGAAGGACAATCGATTGGACTCGGCAACACGACTGGGGGTGCATCGGTAAATATTTAGGACGACAGGAGGTGTTGTGGCAGCCGTTTGCCGAGAGCTATTCCTGGACGCCACGGGCGAGTCCAGCTAAAGCGTGACACTGCGCAGACCAACTTGAGGCTGCCGCTCCATTAGTCTTCACCACTAATGGCCACGCCGGTACAACTGCTCGCACAACGCACTCGCAAGGGGATGCATTAACCGAAAGGATCACAGATGCTGCTCATCTCTCACACGGTTGTGACACGCATTTAGGTGTAGCAAATGCCATGATAATACAAAGCTCTTCTCAAACGTTTTCTAGAAACCAAAGTTCAAAGTTTTACGATTCTGTTGAATATCGCACGAGAGCGTGGACTGCCGAGCTGCAGGCGAAGGCAATCACTAGAAGTCTTTCCGTAGTGAATTCGAGTCACGGAATTTTGTTTCTTTTTTTAAAATTTAAATCCTGCACCAAACTCTTCTATCGGTACAGCGAAACAACGTTCTTCAGAGAGGAACAATAATAATCATGGTACTTACTGTGGTACGTATGTTAGTGGTGAGATACACCACATAATGTGGCGTGTGCCCACACTTCGCCTTCTGATAGCTTTTACAGAATTGGGGACATTTTCAATAAGTAGGTGGAGCAATAACAGCCCATTCCTCGTCAAGAGCCGAAATCAGAGAAAGTGGTGATGTTGGACGCTGGGGTTCGGACTGATGTCGACGTTATAACTCCTCCCAAAGGTTTCGGGTTCAGATCAAGACTTTGGACAGACCTGGACATTTCAAGAATGTTGTTTTTCCACAAACCATCGCTTCAGAGATTGTGCTTTATGACAGGGTCCGCATTTACGTTCTCTTAAGCGCAACTAGGGATCACACCCTAACGGCGAAACCCCCCCCCCCCCCCCACACCCTAATTCTAACTTCTCTGCACGTCAATACTGGTACGACATACGATGGCAGGTAACATCGCCTAGGAGTTCACCAAACTCATGCTCTTCCGTCGGGCTGATACGTCGTATAGTATGACACATCTCTCCAAATCACTCGTTTCCAGTTACCCGTTTCACCTATAAATTCTGGCTACACAGTGGACGTAATATACCATCCACAAAACTCCTTGTGCTGAAACTACTCCAGTGTAACACAGGTGTGTGGCGGAGGGTACTTTGAACCACTACTTGTCAATTTCTTGCAGATAGAGCGAGGGAAAGACGACTGTCTGTACGCCTCTGAATTAGCCCTGATTTCTCGTATCTTATCTTCGTGGTCCTTACGCGCGATATGTCATATGCTGGAGGCAGCAGAATCATTCGGCAGTCAGCTTCAAATGCCGGTTCTCTAAATTTTTCTCATTTGTGTTTCCGGAAAATAACGCCGGCTTCCCTCCAGGGATTCCCATTTGAGTTTCCGAATCATCTCCGTAACATTTAAGGGGAGGTTTACTATTTTTAGCCCGAAAAAAACATCTTCTTTGAGAATTTTTTTCTCGGGATGTGTCATAGATATCAGTGTCAAATTTGGTCAAAATGTTTATTGATATTTCCTCTACAAAGTGGAATTTTTTCGACCGGAAATATCGAAGAGCAAAGGCGGAAGTGTCGTCGGAACGAAACAAATTTCGATGTAGAATTCCACGCGCGGTATGTCACAGGTCAGCAGGCTCGTCTGAAATCAAAACTGAGTTGACGTTAGAGAAGTATATAAAATTCGTTAGGAATTGTACCTTGCTTAAGTTATTTGGACCATAGGAAACAAAATGGCAGCCATCTGAAAAAAATGGGGTTTTCTTCATCGATTTTTCGACTTCGTCGGCCGAGTAAAAATATTTATAGTTGATGGGTCGGAATAAAAGTGGTACAACTAGTAGAAAATTAGCTTCGTCGGAAATAATCGTGCCAATCGGTTCAGTAGATTTGAAGTTACCATACCGCGCGATAAATAAAAGTCATTTCGAGAAAAACGCGTTTGAAATCAATATTATACAACTTACGCATAATCTCCGCTTCCTCACAGAGGACGTTCTGCTTGATTTGGGCCATCCAGCGCTGCTCCAGAGCCGCTCGTACGGCCGGTTAGCGGTTTTCGGCCGCTTGAATCCGGTGGTCGTCCGAATGCTTGGCGAAGTGCGTCGAATAGAGTTCCAGGGTGACGTCCATCGTTGTCATGATCTTCAGAATTGTTGAATACCCGTCGTTGAAGCTGCTCACTGCCAGGAAAGTCGCAATCTCCATAGTCTTCGCACCAGAATGCAAATGCTTGGGGGCTAACTTCCAAACACACGCGTTCAAACTTTGATTTGAATTTTGTGTGTTGCCTCCCAAGCACCGGTACAATAACTCGTCCTCCGAAAGGGCCTCGTAGTTCGGATGAATCACTTTTTGAACTTCTTTGGAGAGCGGCTGGTGTAGTGTAACGACGTAAGTTTTTTTATAACCGATTTTCATTTGATGTATGACCATGTGCAGACTTCGTCACCTACGTCAGTTACAACCCACTTCAAAATGACTTATATTCTTTTTTAAATTGTCATAGAATGGTTCTTGAACGAAACTGTAAAACATCAGTTGAGTCGTATGCAAAGAATTACATCACTTGGGCCAATTGGTTTTTGTAACTTTTTCGATTTAAATTTCGTTTGTTTCTCCTCAGAAATTATATTGACACACGTTATCTTGATCTAATAGATATCAGAATCACACATTAAATAAACTTTTGAGATTCAAAGTTTCGGTGAACGCTGTCAGAATCACTAATCTTGTCAAATATATTATTAATCCGTTCACATAATTCTTCATAAATAAATCTTCAGAACACGTGTTTCAACTTTAGTAGCATACACTATTTTATTAGCTTCCTACACATACAGATGTGAACTTGACCGTTGAGAGACAGTGACTGACTTTTCAATAAGATTAAGCTCTATATGACGTCATTGTTGTACCAAAAGAGTATAAAAAATTCATTTTTAATTTTTAGAAGCACGATGCAACAACTCGGTTCCAGGATCTTCTGTTGCTCCTTGGCTGTCGACCCGCGACGTATAGCGGCCAGCAATTTCCTCTCTGGTCGCGGCAACGACGATGCTGTCTCCGTTCGTTGCGCCGCCCTCTCCGTACATGAAACACATAAAAAAAATACAAAACTTTTAGATAATTCACAGCTATTACAAATATTAAGAAAAATACATAAACAAAACTAAATTAAACTAATAGTCACCTGCAAACTGGGCTGACATTGGTGGATGGGTGACGCTTAATTTCGTCCCACTACATACCCCACCCACAAGCTCAGTTTGTCAGGTTTTAACCGAAAATAAAACTTTTCAATATACAATATTTAAATGTTAATACATTTTCCTCACATTTTACGTAATCTAGAGTCCTTGCTCTTAGATAGATTTAATCCTTTTGATACGATATTGTTGTGACTATTTGTCATTTACTCTTAATTGTGCTACTATGGTAATTCATAACCGAATATATGGAGATTACTCCTCTTCATTTAATAGTTGCTAATAAATACTAATTTAGTACGTTCCTTAACGTTGTTACATTAGGACAGAGCGTTCAAATTATGATAAATTAGTTTCAGTTTTATTCACTTACTAGAGTTATTCTTTCCAAAATTGTATATTACTAATAAGTTTCTCACAATAACTAATGGTACTATTTACTTTACGTCATTCTTTTCCCTAATGCCTTATTGATGCCTGAGGTCAAGAAGAAATCAAGCAAAACTTTGTTTAGAATCTTGGCACGGCTTTCTTTACCTTCGGACACCTTGTTGGGTAATGGCAATTTATTTAGGAGAAACAAGCGAGAGAGCCCCGTTTGGTGTGTTCTATATTAACACTATTACAAACCTATATTAAAGGCACTCTGCTATGTTCTCGTGAGCCATATAGCTCTGGACGCCCATGGTCCCTAAAATTATTAACCATCCCCTTTGGTTCCTACTATCCGAGTAAATTTAAAATATGCAAAATTTCTTTTGACCTAAGAGCAAACTTTCTTCCATATAAATCCCCCTTTTGGTTATCTTTCTCTTTTTGAAGTACCAGTAGATTATTGTAGAACACTTGTTTAAGCTTTCTGTTTCATTCTTTAAAATAATACGTAACTATCACGAAAAACTTCACATGAATAAACTATGAACGCTCTTCCGTGTGTAACATATACTAAATATTAACTTATTTAGGAATGGTTTTATTTGATCAACACTATATAATCCTTTAATTACACCTGATGAAGGTTCCAAAAGAAGTAATGCTTTGGGATGTACAATCTTATGTACAACATATGGACCTTCAAAGATAAAGAAGAATTTTCTACATTCCTTACCGATCTTAGAACTTTTAGGATGAGATCGTACTAACACAAGATCTCCTACCTGAAATGAGGGTTCTATAGCCTGTTGATTATAACTTTTAATTCTCCGTTCGGCATTTTTTTACAATCTGTTCGCAAACTTTTTCGTCTGGAATACATTGTTGGATCTCATTTACCGGTGGCCAAGGTAGATCAGCTAGTAAAGGCTCACCTATAATTTGTTTCCCTAAAATTTCTATACGTGATAATCCCGTCGTTAGGTGAGGCAATTCATTTAATATCTTTTCGAATTCAGGCATTAGTTTGGCCCACCGAGTATGTTTATGTGCACAATAAGTTCTACATAATCGTCCTAATTCTTTCATGACTCTTTCTACTAAATTACTTTGAGGGTGATATTTCGAAATTAAGATATGTTTGATTCCATATTGTTTTATCATATCTTGAAATCTTTGACTAATAAAGGCACTACCGTTGTCAGACATAAGTCGTTTAGGAATGCCCCAGTTAACAAAGTAATTTCGGGTGAGGCAGCGTATAACGCTTGCTGTATTCGCTCGTTTCAAAGTATATAGCTTCACATGTTTGGACCAACATTCCATTACAACAAACACATAAGTTAATCCTCCTGAACTACGAGGCAGAGGGCCGAAAAAATCTAATGACAGTAGATCCCACAAACCTCGAGGAATTACAGCATATAATTTATAACGCTTAGATTTGTTATTAACTTTAACCTTTTGACAGGTTTCACAAGCCCTAATAATACTTCTCACAATACGGGACATATTTTTGAAATAATAATACTTCATTAGATGTTTAATACATTTATGAATTCCAAAATGCCCGTAACCTTCATGAATATAAGTAATTAACTCGTCCACAACAGTTTTCGGAATGCAGATTTTCCATCTCTGGTGTTCCCTCTGTGCTTTCCAATACAACAAGTCGTTAAAATATAACCACACACCCCGGGTGTTAACTGTTTCGTCCCCATTATTAAGGTTTTGTATAAGGTCCCTATATTGATCGTCATTTCTGTGATTGCATCTAACAGCAGTTACTATCCGCTTAACCTTACGTTCGTTCTCCTTAGTTAAAAGGAAATAAACATGGTAATTTGTTCCTGGTTCTTCTGCAATATTAATATTCTCCATTCCTACGGGAAACCTCGACAAAGCATCTGAAACTACATTCTGAGATCCTTTTATATACCTAATTTCGTACTGAAATTCTTGCAAGCATAATACCCAACGTAATAGCCTACGGTGAAGTAACCGGCAATTGTTCAAAAAGATTAAAGCCTGATGATCAGTATATACAATTGTTTTTCTTCCCATTAATAATCCTCTAAATCGTTGAAAACCCCATACCACTGCGAGAGCTTCCTTTTCGGATACAAAATAATTTCTTTCATGTTTATTTAAAGTTCGACTAGCGAATCAAATAGGACGATATAATCCCTCTTCATTGGTCAGATCACCTTGGAATATTACACAAGACACACCATAATCAGAGGCATCCGTACACATACAAAAGTCCTGATTGAAATCTGGGTGGTATAACATTTTGGCTTCGGTTAACGCTCCTTTTATCTTATTAAAAACTTCCTCTTCCTCTTGTCCCCAGAGCCATACTGACTTCTCTTTCAATAAATCTAGTAATTTAGGATTAACAATATCCTGCCCTGGAAGAAATCTTCTCAGGAATCCTACCATTCCTAAGAATGATTTCAATTGTTTCCGATTTCTAGGACTCGGGCATCGAGCAATAGCTTCAATACGTGCTGGGTCTGGCCTAATACCTTTACGGTCCACTATATGCCCCAAAAGTCTCACTTCCTCCTTTCCGAAGTAAGACTTAGATAATTTTAAAGTAACTCCTCTGTCAATTAAACGGTTAAACAATTCCCGTAATATCGTTACATGTTCTTCCCACGTTTTAGTAGCTACCAAAATATCATCTACATATAAAATAATCTTTTGTAACAATTGCTGACCCAAAGCAGAATCTAATGCCCTAATGAAAGTTGACACTGATATATTAAGTGCAAAAGGTAAAACTTGGAACTGATATGGTCTGCCTTCAAAAAGAAAAGCCGTATATTGCCGTGAATCCGGGTGTAATGTTACTTGATGGTAGCCGGCGGTTAGATCCATTGTACTCATATAACGAGAACCAGCAATCTAAAGAAGTACGTCCTCCATAGGAATAGGTCTGTCTCTTTCCATCTCTATAATTTTATTTAATTCCCGGGCATCCAGAACTAGTCGTACCCCACCAGTAGCTTTCTTAACTACCCACAACGGACTGTTAAAAGCGCTACATGATCGTTCGATAATGTTTTGTTCTAGCATCTTACTTATTTCTCTACTAGCCGGTTCTTTGAATTGTACTGGAATGGGATAAGGTTTCTTAAAGAATGGTTTTTGATCTTTAATCTTAAGTTTACAAACGTAATCTTTAATTCTCCCCGGTTCATCTGAGAAGACGGCTCTAAATTCTAACAACAAAGATTCCAACTCTTCCTTTTCTTGTTCGGATAGACAATTCGTAGAATAACATTTTTCTTTCACTTCGGTTTCGATACTATTACTAGCCTGACATTGGTATACTGCATACTCAAGATCACTAAAATCTGTTAATAGGTTCATGGTCGGTGCGTACTTAATCTGTAAGGATTCGTAGCAATTTTCAGGTGCTTGATTATTAGAAAACCTCACTTTAAAAGCACATGCCTCCTTATGGATAGTTAAGGAAGAGTCTTTAAAATCTAATATAGCTTTATATTTACACAGCCAATCTATACCTAAAATTATGGCCACATTTAAGTTGGCTACGACGAGTACAGAGTGAGCAATTAATTGTTTAGCAATTTCAAAAGTTACATAAACTTCCTCAGTAATATTTTGACTTTTTTTACCAGTAACTCCTATAATTTTCACCCCAGTTACAGGTAAGGTTGGGAAATTCCAATATTTTCTTTTAAGCTGAAATAATTCTTTAGATAAAATACTTACTTCGCTACCCGAATCAATTATAATATTTACTTCGGTATCTTTAATATAACCTTTAATAACGGGTTTAAAAGTTATATTCTCCCTTATCTGATTGTCTTCCTGAAGTAAATCTTGTTGCCAGTCACCGTCCTTTTGGCAGCTTAATGATAAATTGCAATTGGGTCTTGTATAATCTTGACTAACAGTTCCCTTTAGTTGACCCGTACTAAAGGACTTTACTAGTTTTCCGAACTTTCTATGATGACGTCACCTACCACTTGACCTTCATTAATTACTTGAGGATGATTTATCTCATGATCTTTATTGTGTAATTTCCGCACTTTAGAGTTATTACCATGATTTTGTTGGCTCTCTTTATCTTTAGATTGACGATTTATATAACAAAACCGGCTATGATTGTTGTTGTTAGCTTTTCGTGGTTCTGAATTATTATTATTATTTCGAGGATTGTAATTTCTACCAAATCTAAATTTCTCGTCTTCCCTTTCTCTGTTAAGTATATCTACCTGTTCTAAATATCCTAATAATTCGCAAGGTTGTGACCATTCTCTTTCTATCATTCTTTCCTTTACATAATACGGTAACCTACTAATTAGGGCTCGTATTAAATGACTTTCAATAATTGGTTCTTCAATTAATTTAGCACGGTTTAAATGCCATTCAAAATAATTCCTATAACCTCCCCACCGTTTAGAATATGGAGGAGGGTCTAACAACTCTAAAGTTAAGTGTTGTTGTTTTCCTCTTGACCAATAATTTTGTTTAAACTGCTTAACAAAATCATCCCAGTCCCTAAATTCAGTTCTATGCAGTACTGCCCATTCCGCAGCTTCTGCTTCTAAATGTCCTATTACAAATTGAATGCGTTTTTCATTACTCCATTTAGGAGATAATGATGTTTCAAAAGCTTTTATAAAGATTATAGGGTGAAGTTCGCCTCCTGGTTTGAATACAGGAAATCGACTTGCTACATTTGAATTTGTCGTTATGTCATCCAGACGTTCTGCGAGAGAAATAGTCGGATTTTGTTTAGATTGCAGAGACGGAGTTGCATCGGATTGGCTTGCCGTGATTTCTTTATTCATATTGATGTCGTCCGAGCTAGCAAATTCGATGGGACTGTTGTCTCTGATTATGTTATTACCTCTGCTACCTGAAATGTTTTCATTATTATCTAATTCCGATAACCGTTTAGTAATTTCCTGTATTCGCATTTCTGTATTGGATACGCGATTAGCTAATATCGATTCTTCACTGTGTTCACGATGTGAACGCTCTGTACCTTCGTCAATGTTATTATCTTTGGCAGTCTCAAGGTTACTGCATATTTCAGTAATTAAAAATTTCATGTTTTCGATTTCGGTATGGTCCTTTTCTACTTGATGAGTTAATGTCTCTAATTCTACATTATCTATTGAAGAAATCTCTACAGGTTTGGTAGAGACCTCTTTAATAGATTCCAATAATTCTCTACGAACAGTTTCCGTTTGCATAGAAAATTCCTCTCGTAACATATCGTTATTTTTCTGTATTTCATTTACAACTAAGATATTGACACTATCTAGTCTCTCGGTTAAGTCAGTAATATCGTTTCGCATGCGAGCTTTTTCCTCGCGCGATTCCTGGATATGTTCTTCTAACCTTTTACAATTATCAGCAATCTTATTACTAAGTCCTACTAATTTTTCCTGCATTTCAACTTTAGAAGACTCTATTTTATCACTTAATTCTCGACTGGTTTCATTAAGATATTCCTGTAACCTGTCTTTAGATTTTGTTAGCTCCCCTTTAAGTCTAGCAGTAGATTCCTCGTTAGAATGTTTTAATTCCTGTTTTAGTTCCTCTTTTAATCTAGCAGCAGATTCTTCGTTAGACTGTTTTAATTCAGCTAGAAAATCCCCGTTAGATTGTTTTAATTTAGCGATCGCCCTAAAAAGGGATCTCATGCTCCTGTCGGACATAGATAGCTCTTCATCTGACATTTCACTTCCCGACATTATTATAAGATATTAACTATTTACACACGCAGACTTGTAATCAACAATCCTATAAAAGCACACTCCCTATATACAACACTCCACTTCCACTGCTATGGGCTGCAGATGTAACAGCCGTCGATGCAGCCGCTGAGATGCTGCGACCCCGCTTCCGCAACCGGCAGGACGCTGAGTCGAACACCGGAAACGTCACTGGCTGCGACCACGCCCGGCACCGCCGTAGACAGGCGAAGCCCTGAGCAACACCTCTAATACCAGCCGGAGGAACGCCCCGCAGCTGACGTACTGGGCCTATTAGTTTAGGGAGAAAAAAGGTTGTCGGGGTTTGCAGCGTTCAGCTGCTGCCCAACAGATGCGCCTTCTCGTGGAACAACTGCGTGACCGTACTGCTTGGCTGCGCTCCGTCAGATGCCCACACCCGCGAAGTCGCCGGTGGCTGGTGAAAGCTCCACGAAAACTCGCGTTGACTTCCGAAGGACTCTTGATGTTTTGTTTCGTACCTGTGTGCCTTAGTTGCACACAGGTCCTGTTTCTAAGGTCGCCACGGTGTAGTGTAACGACGTAAGTTTTTTTATAACCGATTTTCGTTTGATATATGACCATGTGCAGACTTCGTCACCTACGTCAGTTACAACCCACTTCAAAATGATTTATATTCTTTTTTAAATTGTCATAGAATGGTTCTTGAACGAAACTGTAAAACATAAGTTGAGTCGTATGCAAAGAATTACATCACTTGGGCCAATTGGTTTTTGTAACTTTTTCGATTTAAATTTCGTTTGTTTCTCCTCAGAAATTATATTGACACACGTTATCTTGATCTAATCGATATCAGAATCACACATTAAATAAACTTTTGAGATTCAAAGTTTCGGTGAACGCTGTCAGAATCACTAATCTTGTCAAATATATTATTAATCCGTTCACATAATTCTTCGTAAATAAATCTTCAGAACACGTGTTTCAACTTTAGTAGCATACACTATTTTATTAGCTTCCTACACATACAGATGTGAACTTGACCGTTGAGAGACAGTGACTGACTTTTCAATAAGATTAAGCTCTATATGACGTCATTGTTGTACCAAAAGAGTATAAAAAATTCATTTTTAATTTTTAGAAGCACGACGCAACAATTCGGTTCCAGGATCTTCTGTTGCTCCTTGGCTGTCGACCCGCGACGTATAGCGGCCAGCAATTTCCTCTCTGATCGCGGCAACGAAGATGCTGTCTCCGTTCGTTGCGCCGCCCTCTCCGTACATGAAACACATAAAAAAAATACAAAACTTTTAGATAATTCACAGCTATTACAAATATTAAGAAAAATACATAAACAAAACTAAATTGAACTAATAGTCACCTGCAAACTGGGCTGACATTGGTGGATGGGTGACGCTTAATTTCGTCCCACTACACTGGTCGTGTTGATATTCTTCCAGGTGTCCGATAGCCTCTGCAAGGCGCCGCTAGCACCAACTAGCCGGACAATTTTGGTGTTGTGGGTGGTCATCCGTCGAACACTTGTGGAAATACGTTGCCCAAATTGCCTTCTTCATCCGTTCCACCGAATTGGAATGCCGTCGGATTGCCAAGACGTAGTACGTCGTAAGCTCCTTGATCACTTTATCAGTTTAGTCATGGGCAAGCGCAAAGAATAATTTTTCCCGGCTAAAAAGTCGAAATTCTCGAAAAAAAACTGGTGCGTGTGAAAGGCAAATTTCAGGCAAGTGCATTTTTTTATTCAACCGCGAATAACAAACATTTCCGTGCCGTATTCGGAAAAACCGTTTCAAGGGTGGATTCTAAAATGCAATTAAAAAAAATCGATTTTTGAACCAAAAGATAGCAAATCTCCCCTTAACGCTTTGTTCGAACTTACCGATAACAAATCCAGCAGCCTACCTCTGAATTGATTCGATGTCCTCCTTCAATCTGACCCAGTACGGATTCCAAACACTCATTGCTCATAAGCCAGAATCAGAAACTCAAGTATTTGGTTATAAGGAAGCACTTTAGTATGCCTCAGACCGCACAGAGCAGCAAAGAGTCGTCAGTCTGCTTACAGAGAAACGACTTAATTTGCTCCTAGTAGCGAAAGCGACACTTTTCAAATTCTTACTGTGAGATTATTCACTGACGCTTTTGTCAGCGAAGTGTATAAGCTGCTCCCTGAGCATAGTGTCCTCTTTCAACACCCGTACACCGGTTTCCAGCAAGGGTCTGCGTGTGTGAAACTTGCAACAAATCCCAATCCTTGTCACAAAAGCAGTTCCTCCCTCTACACCGGTCAATAAGCTGCCAACCAATCACCTGGACTTCATACTCCATGTAGAACGATGTTCTAGAACATTGTAAAACTCCTTTTACGACTGTGGACTCCATCAATGAAATTCACTCCTCTGTTTTTTGGCTGGAAACGTAGCTCACTGTCTCCCATCAGAAGATCTGCGAAGGCTCAATTTTACGGCAAGAAAGGAAGAATGAATTGATTGTTGGTGTTAATAATGATCATCCTCCTTTACCTCCTCTGCATTACTGCAGATGACGTGTCACTGAGCACATCTGTTCTGTACATGCAGTACACGTGAGGCGCCTAGTTGTTTCCACTGCACTGAGTGGTTCTGTTATAGTTCACTAACCTGCTGTCTTCAAGTCGATGTTCTCAGCTCAGAAAACAGCACGCAGGTCGTAGGTTCTGTTCTGAAATAATGTATCACTTCTTTGGGATGCCACTCGCGTATTTTAATATAGCCACACGAGAAGGCTACATGATCTTAATACAACACGTTCTGAGACAGCAAAACACACGATAAAACACAATGTTTACGAAAATGTATCTTTACACTATTTGTGGCACGTGTCTGTGCCTCATAACTACCGGAGTGAATCTTTTAATACTGAATACTGGTAGACACATCCTGACAGAGACAACATGAGTGTACATCTCGACTGCCTAATCCAGAGTGACGAACAAGAACTTAAATAACAATTGGAAACACATCCTACGACAGACAACGTGTCTGTTCTTCTCGACTGGCTAATCCAGAGTGACGAACAGCCCGAAACATTTCGCGCGCCATACCAGAAAAGGCGTGACCCGAACGCTTCCGAAGTGCTTCGTCTGCAATTTCGTCAGTCTTTCGTTTTTGATTTAAATTGCTTTTAATAATTCTAAAATGAGTGGTTGATAGTCAGCTGTTGACAGATATTTATATTAAAAAGTGAAGTGATTCCAATGAGTAGTTTAAGTAATAATAATAACTATGCTTTAACGTTTTGGCGCCCTTGCTCCGAACACAGCAGCCAATCACAGAGCAGTAGCATTATGCAGGTGGTCTTTCTCACGGGAATGGTACCGAATCTAACATCTGTCACAGGTACCTCACACCACATTTCGTCATCTATACACTTCCTGCATCTCCACTGCTCTGGGAACAGCTTCCTGGAGCCCAATATGATGGCTGACTAAGCCAGAAATATTGCAATTTGCCTCCGCCGTTCGTGACCCCGGTGCATTTCTTCAGACTAAAAGGATGGCTCCTTCTCATATAACATGCTATCACTCTCCATTCTGGCTTCCAGCACCTGGCTGTTTTCGCCGGTTTTTTGCTAGCCCTAGGAGTGCGTCTTGCATCGGCTCACCGCCTCGCCAGGGGAGGCCGCCATCAGGGCTGTGAAGCCGCTGCCGCCACTCTGTTCCCTTTAGAGCAGTAAAACATCCCTCTCAGTCGACACTCTGTTCCCTTTAGAGCAGTAAAACATCCCTTTCAGTCGAACACGACACGGCTTCTTTTCGAACCTCTCTTCTGACGGTTGCCACTTTCACAGGAACGCGTAATGGTCACCGCTTCTGCTGCCAGCCTCCAGCTCAAATTAATTCCCAAGTATGCAACATTACAGAATATGTTAGTACTTGGTGCTACCACTGTCTAATATATAGAATTACGACAATCTCTGACGCGAAAGTTGTTACCGTTTCACAGCTGGAGCGACGCTAGCGTTCCAAGCGGTGAGAAAGCACCCAGTTGCATGGGTCGTAAGGATAATGTTTGTTTTTAATTATTTCCTATTAATTAACGGAACAGTTGTCATAAAAGTGCGTTCCATGTGTTAGTAAAATACTAAGAGACATGAATTATCGTTAAATACATTTAAAAACAACCGAATCACATTGATTCAATGATGTAAGCTACAACTCATTCACGAACAAAAGCTTTCGAATATGTCTATATATGCAGATTATTCCGCTGAAAGCAAGAGTATGCAAACGAATTTCGTACATCACATGCATATATTTCTGTTGTTGTCTGTTGTTACTATCATAGGCACCTTCCTTGATATTAATTTTTTTATTGATTACAATGATTCGCCGTTTCTTACACTTCACTTGACTTTCTAATAGGATACACGAAAATTTTTGCAAATGTAATTGCTTTTGCTTCGAAAGCGAATGTGTTCCATATTCTTGCCATTTGTAGCTCAGATTTGGCAACAATTGTGGACTTGGTTTCTCCTGTATTGGGAAACATTTTTATTGATTTTGGCGATATATTATCATTCTGTGTGATTTTCCCTTAAGCTACAGTTGTGACGCTTATTTGATGCGTTATATAATACAGGTATTACATTCCATACAGGTTTCCTTCGTTCCACATTCACTGATTTAGCGAGGAGAACTTTTCTTTGTTACATAGATATACGATGTCTTTCTGCAAAAGATGATGTCTTTTGGTGTTTACCAACATTTTTTTTATTAAAGGAAAACCGCATTATTCAGTAAATGTGTGTTCGTTGCAAGAGAATCGTAAATAAACTGTCCTGTAATGCATCGTTTCGCGTCTCCCAGGGTCCTTAGGAAACTAAATAATCACAAATGTGGTGTCATTTTTTTGATGCCTAGAATGGCTTTGTGGCGATTTCTTTTAAGATCATCAAATATGGCTGCTCCTCCATCATTGTTATTGTCGACTTTTATGGCACTACACACCTTATTGTAAAAAATGTGTAAAAAATCAATGTAAACGTTAGTATTCGCACTCACCCGTTATCGTATTCAGAAACGTCGCTTGCTGGCCGCTTGGGCAGCTGCTGTCGCCGGGGGTAACAAAAACGAGACGGGGTGTAGCGATTGTTATGTTAGACTGTGCACTACGTAGTATCAACCAAACAAGTGATCACTGACCCGATTACCCATCGTAAATTGCGATCTCATACCGAATAAAATATGCAAGAGAAATGATATAATATTACATGTATGGAGGCAAAATATTGCCGCCTTACAGGGAAACGCATGAATGCAATGACAAATAAATGTCCGTTTTATTGCAATTCCATATTGAATGTCAATGAAACTTCGCCAACAATTTACCAGTAAGATTATTATTATCGGTTTCCGAGGAACATGATTCAATGTAGCGATAGAAGGGTTTTACTGCGTATTCATCAGCTTTGACACATCATTAGATTGTTCCTTCCCATGGAATGAAAAAACGACCTGCGTAGTATAGTTACATATGATTATAAAAGGATATGTTTATGCTGCACCGTCATGACTTCACATCGCCAGATCTTTGCTGTCCTCCATGCCGGTTTATAGGATTCCCACCATCAAGGATAAAGGTGCAGCCGGGGCATTAACGGATCCTAACTAGAGATAGCAAAAAACTTGGAAGTATCGATGTATAAATATAAAAGACAAATTAGAACAGACATCTGTGCCAGTCACTTTTATTTTCTTCATTATGCGTTTCGAGGACTAACACCCTCATGAGAGGTGTACTGGGAACTAATTTCCCTAGATGTAGCCAGCTGTCTGCGTTAAGCTTCATTTAGCCACTAACTATTATGTATCACTTTTTACCATAACTTGGAAATGAATTGTAGCATTATAAACGATAACAGAGCTGCTTACAAAATGTTGCAGTAAAAAGCACCCGGAAGCTTTTTTTCCTAGTACTCAGTATCACACTGAAACACAAAACAAAAAGAAATACAGTCCGAAGATCGTGCAGGTATGAATACTATGGCTTGTAATTCAAAGAATATTACCAGCTTACATTGCGAATTAAAGAGCAAATATGCATTTTCAGGGTGTCCTGGGAAGAACGGTTAATATTCAGGATACGACTGTATACCGGCTAGCTTGGTTATGTCACTCTTCCCTAACAACCGAATCATTAATCCTGTCACGGGAAAAGCCATGTGTAACGCTAACTTGCCGCGTATGTTGCACAAGCGTACCGTGAAACATGGTATCGTTACCCTGTGAGAGGATTTCGAATTTTTACCGTGCGTGTGTCTAATGGACAATGGACTATAATTTTGATTATGGTGAAATTAACAGAAAAACAAAACGGACTTTAACCTTGGGAATTAATGAAAGTGGTAAAATTCATATGTGGATGAAAAAAATGAACGGTCTAGAGCCCAATTAGGCACATTAATTTGGAAATATATATTTAAGAAAATTGAACATTGGTTATTAAAGTTACTTTCGTTGATATTACCTTTTGAATAGCGCACAGGATACAAACTGACACAGGGCACTCTAAGCTGTGTGTAGCAGCAGTTATCAATAACACACACACACACACACACACCAGTAATTATAGAAAGCAAATTAGTACCAAACTCATACTAATAACAGCTGCACTCAAGGTCATTATGTTACTGCATGAAGCGCACAGCTAAATTTGGACATGAGGGGCGTCTATCTTAACTGACATATAAAAACACAAATAAAGATAAATAATATCACAAATACACAGTTTACACCTCTACATTATCAGTTTTCTTTAGCAACAGTAACAGACCAACTATCTTTCTAATATGTGGAGAATATGATGGAGACCCATAACTAGTATAGTGTCACTAGCCAAACTCTATGATTATTTCAGTAAAAAAGACTAATTCAAACAAAGCTAATCCTTCATTTCCCTTGGAGTAGTTCATAATTTACTTTTTAAGGCAAAAAATTCAACACTGAGCTTAATTAACTTCGAAAAAGGAACTATTCATGATAGAAATTAAGACCACACTATTTTTAAAATGAGCTTAACTTATTTACCTTTTTTATCACCTGTGAAGCAGATATTTTAGACAATAACATTTACACACTCTGGCACTGTATTCTTGCAAAACTATACTTTGCAATAAACTGAGAGTACTTTAGCCAAATCCTATCTGACTTCACTTCAGTGGTTTTAACTTTAACTTATGCTACTCCTTTTACATTTGACAAAAAAAAATGCTTCGAAATACATGAATGCAGGAATTGTTCTTTTAAAACAGGATACGCGGCTTTAGTTCCACTTAGGTGAGGACCCTGCATAGGTTCATGATCGAGATAGAAGATATGGTTCCAGATACAGATTTATAGCATTTGGATTATTATTAAAACCAAACACACAAATTAACCGGTCCATGCCCATATACATAGCTGGATGTACGAAGTTAGTAAAGCAGTGGTGAAGTTTTGGTGGCAAGCGACATAATGGCTAACTGTACTCACGGCTCTTAATGTGCAAATGCTCTATAAAATTTCTTCTTGGCGTCGGATTTTCAACATATTAGAGCCATTCCTTTTTACCGAGAATACCAAACAATAGCCACATGCACATCGGAGGCAAAAATACCTTCTAAAACAGCTTCCAATGGCCTCTGTTGGCAAGTTCAAAGTGTTCCGTGCTACGGGTAGCCACATACTGCGCACTGGTCGCAGCGAGGAGCCGCCATGTTCGACCGTCAAAACCACCTCTTACATCGCGCCATGCTACTTCCGTTGCAGAGGGACTTCCCTACGTCTTTTATATATATTACCACTTCCAATAACCATTGCCTTTTTTGCAAACATACGCATATTATAAAAAACTTATTATTTTAACAAATCATTTTGCTTTTTTCATATATACACTACAAAACTCTAAATTTCCAGTCACAAATCAATGATTTAAGCTAACACAAAATACACATTCCATAATTGCAGATACACAGCTACATAATATAAACATACTCCTAATCGATATAAGTGTTACAACTGGAACGACCATTTCAGCAAAAAACTTCATATGGACGTACACTCTACTTTAATTGTTTTTCCGGATAGAACATATTGTTACTTATGGAACTGATAGATATACACACAACTGATTTCAATCATACTTACCGAACTGAGTACAAAAAGTTGGGTTGAATAATTCTGACTGTGTTGGAAAGACAGAACATTTTAATGACTGGAGAGAAATCACAAAGGGGGTTCCACAGCGTTCAGTTTTGGGTCCACTACTATTCCCATGGCAGAACGACATTTCGAGCAAAGATGTTGAAAGTACGGAGGCAAGTTTCGCTAGAATAACACGTCAAAGAGGTTGGTTGGGTAAGATTCATACGTGTGTGCAACTAGGTCAAAAACAAATGTACATTAAACGTGTTGTATCTTGGAAACCATTTTAGGATAGGACATACGTCCATGTGAACTTTTTGCTTCAAATGGGTGTTCCTGTCATATCCGTGAATATTGACCATTCCTAAGGAGACACCCTGTATTTGTTTACATTTTTACAACTTCCTAATATCAACAAAGCGTTATTAAACACTCATTGCGGTATATTTCTTGGATAATGACCCAATTTTCTTGTTTTGGAACTGAGCTGTGGTCTCATAGTTTGAGAACATGTTGGAAGAAGATAAAAGTGATTAACACAGATAATTGTTTCACTTCGTCATTTATATCCAACTCACAGTCCAATATGAACAACATAAGATTAACGATAAACTGATTTTTCAAAATACTATGATGTTGATGCTGCCGATGTACTGGGTGTAAAATATCGTTATTTTCGATGTATCGAAATTTTTATACATAAAAGGAATGTTGTTATTTGAAGGAAGGTGTAAGGTTTGGAATAGGAAACTTATTCTTGCAGTGTATTACGAGAGTCAACCGTTGCTGATATATACACGAGTTTTGTCAAAATATTTTCCATTGTCTTAGCCTCTCAAAGAGTTGATAAGAAAAGTGGCATTCACATACGACGGAGATTTGCAGAACAGGACGAAGTCGTATTTCTCGACTGTGTTCATTGCGAGCGACTTGTGACTTTATCGCATACGTCTGAAGGGTCTACTATTGCGTCAGTTTCAGTCTGACTCCGCTGATGACACATTCACTGAAAAAGTTGCATTAAGGTCGCTAATGTAGGTAAAAGCTCTTGAGGATTAGTTTAGATAAAAAAATATGCGAAACATGCAGTGCCATTCAGCGAACTGCAAGCTAACAATCGACACACACATACACACACACGCACACACACACACCCACACACACACACACACACACACACACACACACACACACACACACACACAAAATCCGCATTGTCTTAACTTCAAATGGTTCAATGGCTCTAATCACTATAAGACTTAACATCTGAGGTCATCAGCCCCCTAGGCTTAGAACTACTTAAACCTAACTAACCTAAGGACATCACACACATCCATGCCCGAGGCAGGATTCAAACCTGCAACCGTAGCAGCAGCGCGGTTCCGGACTGAAGCGCCTAGAACCGCTCGGCCACAGCGGCCGGCATTGTCTTAACTGATAACGCGAAATGAGTAGATGGAGACGCATAATTTTTTTTAGACAAGAAGGCTAGTTAGCGATTCAGAGGGTGCACACAGGCAGGGGATTCGCCGACTGTTCACGTTTATCTGGAATGAATCGAGTTGTTAAATACACTCCTGGAAATGGAAAAAAGAACACATTGACACCGGTGTCTCAGACCCATCATACTTGCTCCGGACACTGCGAGAGGGCTGTACAAGCAATGATCACACGCACGGCACAGCGGACACACCAGGAACCGCGGTGTTGGCCGTCGAATGGCGCTAGCTGCGCAGCATTTGTGCACCGCCGCCGTCAGTGTCAGCCAGTTTGCCGTGGCATACGGAGCTCCATCGCAGTCTTTAACACTGGTAGCATGCCGCGACAGCGTGAACGTGAACCGTATGTGCAGTTGACGGACTTTTTGAGCGAGGGCGTATAGTGGGCATGCGGGAGGCCGGGTGGACGTACCGCCGAATTGCTCAACACGTGGGGCGTGAGGTCTCCACAGTACATCGATGTTGTCGCCAGTGGTCGGCGGAAGGTGCACGTACCCGTCGACCTGGGACCGGACCGCAGCGACGCACGGATGCACGCCAAGACCGTAGGATCCTACGCAGTGCCGTAGGGGACCGCACCGCCACTTCCCAGCAAATTAGGGACACTGTTGCTCCTGAGGTATCGGCGAGGACCATTCGCAACCGTCTCCATGAAGCTAGGCTACGGTCCCGCACACCGTTAGGCCGTCTTCCGCTCACGCCCCAACATCGTGCAGCCCGCCTCCAGTGGTGTCGCGACAGGCGTGAATGGAGGGACGAATGGAGACGTGTCGTCTTCAGCGATGAGAGTCGCTTCTGCCTTGGTGCCAATGATGGTCGTATGCGTGTTTGGCGCCGTGCAGGTGAGCGCCACAATCAGGACTGCATACGACCGAGGCACACAGGGCCAACACCCGGCATCATGGTGTGGGGAGCGATCTCCTACACTGGCCGTACACCACTGGTGATCGTCGAGGGGACACGGAATAGTGCACGGTACATCCAAACCGTCATCGAACCCATCGTTCTACCATTCCTAGACCGGCAAGGGAACTTGCTGTTCCAACAGGACAATGCACGTCCGCATGTATCCCGTGCCACCCAACGTGCTCTAGAATGTGTAAGTCAGCTACCCTGGCCAGCAAGATCTCCGAATCTGTCCCCCATTGAGCATGTTTGGGACTGGATGAAGCGTCGTCTCACGCGGTCTGCACGTCCAGCACGAACGCTGGTCCAACTGAGGCGCCAGGTGGAAATGGCATGGCAAGCCGTTCCACAGGACTACATCCAGCATCTCTACGATCGTCTCCATGGGAGAATAGCAGCCTGCATTGCTGCGAAAGGTGGATATACACTGTACTAGTGCCGACATTGTGTATGCTCTGTTGCCTGTGTCTATGTGCCTGTGGTTCTGTCAGTGTGATCATGTGATGTATCTGACCGCAGGAATGTGTCAATAAAGTTTCCCCTTCCTGGGACAATGAATTCACGGTGTTCTTATTTCAATTTCCAGGAGTGTATTTATACCGAATGAGTTGTATAGAATCTGGGAAAGCTGTGTCTATTACAAGATTTAACAAAAATGTACCAGCAAACTTCGTGGGGGATTAAGCGGATTTTGAAGAACAGATTGACGATAAAATTCACATCCGGAAATGTTATCCAACGGTGCTACAGACTGTCAAGTTTTAGGGAGAATCGCCTGACACTATGCAGCAAAATTGTAGCCACTGTAGGGACTTTGAATGAGATACTAGGACGCAGGTCTCTGTCCTGAATCTCCTGCTCAACTCCCAATAAACTGCTATTGAAATTTGTCTCGTTCAAATGGCTCTGAGCACTATGGGACTTAACTTCTGAGGCCATCAGTCCCCTAGAACTTAGAACTACTTAAACCCAACTAACCTAAGGACATCACAAACATCCATGCCCGAAGCAGGATTCGAAACTGCGACCGTAGCGGTCGCGCGGTTCCAGACTATAGCGCCTAGAACCGCTCGGCCACTCCGGCCGGAAAATTTGTCTGTTTATTCTTGTTTCACCCTATGTAATTACAGTGCTGCGAAAACAAAATTAGTTTGTTAGTTAAGTACTTCTACATCTACATCTACTTGCATACTCCAGAAGCAACGCACGGTGTGTGGCGGAAAGGACCTTGCAACACTATTACTTATTTCCTTTCCTGTTCCACTCGCAAATCGAGCGAGGGAAAAACGACTATTTGTATGCCTGCGTAAGAGTCCTAATTTTTCTTATCTTAGTGGTCTTTTTGGGAAATATACATTGGCGACAGTAGAATCGTCCTGCAGTCAGCTTCAAATGCCGGTTCTCTGAATTCTCTTCATTGAGTTTCGCGAAAAGAACGTCGCCTTCCGTGCAGATATTCCCACCTGTGTTCACGAAGCATCTCCGTAATACTTGCGTGTTGTCGAATCTACTGGTAACAAATCTAGAAGTCCGCCTCCGAATTGCGTCAATGCCTTCCTTTACTCCGATGTGGTAGGGATTCCAAACACCAGAGCAGTATCAAAGAACGGTCGCACCAGTGCCAAATAAGTAGTCTCCTTTACAGCTGAACCACAGTTTTCAATAATTCTTCCAATGAATCTCAGTTTGGCATCTGCCTCAATCACGATTAGTTTTATGTGGTTGAACCACTTGAAATCGCTTAGTGCGCATACTTCTAAATACTTTATGGAAGTTACTGCAACCAGTGATTGTTCTGCAATTACGTAACCATAAAATAAAGGGTCTTGTGATACTGAGGGTCAATTTCCGCTCCCTGCACCAAGCGTCGACCCTCTGAAGGACTTACTGCACTTCGCTACAATTTTATGGCGTCGCTCCTTGCCGCGAATAGCCACATGGAATTTCGAACGTTTTCTACTAGATCATTTATATATATTGTGAAAAGTAATGGTGCAATAACACTCCGTCGGGGTACGCCCGAAGTTCTTTTTACGTCTGAAGATTTCTTTCCGTTCAGAACGACGTTCTGTGTTGTATTTATTGGAAACTCTTCAGTTGGTGTGATATATTCTGCATGCTCGCATTTTATTCCTAAGGCTATAGAGCGGAATTATATCGTTCTGCGATGTTCTGTTCACGTTTACTCGGCGTTCTACGAGTGTCAGGCGAATACGGAATCGATGATTCCAGAAAGACCACACCCACTGCTACGTAGCATATCGTTCGCTCAGCAGCGCAGGACCGTGAAGCCACGCCACATTCATTCAGTCAGCGGTGAGCTCGTTTCCAGTAAGACGAGTGTCCACACGACCAGTGGGACAGCGCCTGCGGCTCCACGGCGACACTGTTGCGGCTTCCCGCGACGCGTCAGCGGTGAGAGTTGCACCGACATGGTGAGCTCAGCACTAACAAGGGACAGCACTAACAAGGGAAACTCCCCATCGCAGCCCCCTCAGATTTAGTGGTAAGAGGGGCCAGTGGATAGCCCGACAAAACCTGAACACTATTCGAGCATGAAAACAGGAAGAAGGGGAGAAGTCGGCATGGATCCTTCAGTATTTAATAGCGACGCAATATCTGTGTTAATTCGTCAATGGGAGGGTGCGAGGGATACAGTGAACTAGCAGTGGTGCATCGGAAAAAGAAACTTGACTCCCAGGAGAAGATCCATACATTGACCGTAGCCGCATTACTCGCTTGGGGAGAAGTCGACAAGGATCCTTTAGTATTTAACAGTGTCGCCATTTTTGTGTTAATTCGTCAATGTGAGGGTGCGAGGGATACAGTAAACTGGCAGTGGTGCATCGGAAAGAAGGTACGTGACTCCCAAGAGAAGATCCATACGTTGACCATAGCCGCGTTACTCGCTTGGGGAGTGAACGGTCCAAGGACCAGGAGTGCAACGTAGAGCAGCTGCAAGAGCTATCGTGTTGTGGTTAAGCGAAAAAAAGTGGCAGAACAATCGCGCACACAAAAAAGTGGTCAGGGTGTTGGACAGTAATGCAGACGAGCCGAGTTCAAAACACCCGCCAGCTACATATTTTAATTTTTTTGCACAACATTATGAACTGTCCGTCCCATCACTGAAATGTTTGTTCTCTTTCTGTAGTCTTGCCAGGTGCCATACTAGACATTGTTTATAGAATATGAGTCAGGTGGTAGGAATACGTTACCATCGCAAGTAAACGTGATGAATAGTGAGAGCAGGTGAGATACCACACAGACATCTCACAGAAATGAAAACACCAAATAAACGGGTCTGAACTATGTTACAATAAAGGAATTCAAGAATCAAAATATCCAAAACGGAACGCAACTTCAAAATCCTCAAAAACATATGTTTTGACAAAGCACAGAGAAGCTTTGTGATTTTTCATTTGTTGCAGCTTATGTGACAAACTATTCTGTTTTCATCATTTGATTGGGAGTAATCATGTTCACGTTCATACGAAAAGCTAAATCGCGCAAGGAGGCATATCTCACTCATTTACCAGGCGTACAAATTAGGTGCGCCGGTAAGAGATTCCTACCATATGACACACGTACTGTCACTAATGCCGTGTGTGACACACCAGACATGTTTTTCGGTGGCGGACTCGGTTGACTTGTCGCCTTCTCATTAAACGTTTGCGGTTACCATTCGAAAGTCACTTCCTTTCGGCTGCTAATAGAGTAGTTGTGCGGAATCAGCTATCATTATAGGTCTCTTCATTGGACCTCGCTCTTGCAAACGGACGTTACACCACGACACAGACACAAATTTGAAGGTATCAAACAGCGCAAAAAAAAGAAGAAAAGAATGCACTAGGGAGGTCTGAACAGGGCTCACCCGCTAGGCAGTCATGCATCCGTAATCACATAACCACGACGCCGTCGCTTCTTCAGTCTGCCCTATACTGCACTTCTTTGCTTGGACCTTTCACTGTTTCTATTTTGTCTTTTTTCGTAGTTCATTGCACATTCTTCCTGTTTTCACGCTTGATCTATGATCAGTTTTTGATGGGCTGTTAACTGGGCCCTCTTACCACTGAATCTGAGGGGGTGGGATGGGGAGTTTCCCTTGTCAGGCACAAGTGGTACCAAGCAGTCATTATAAATGAATACCGTGTGTACAACTTCCTGACGGACATTTCCGTACGACGTGGTTCTGAAGAGAATGGACATTGCTAGATTGCACTATTCATCTTCGTATGGGCCCAGCACCTATCGTGATGGTATGGGGTGTTATTGTCGCCCTTTTTTATTTATTTATTCTTCACAATTATAGCCTACTACCTGGAAAGTTGAGATAGGCCGTACAAATCTCATTTTCTTGGATAATAATAAATTCATATATAAACTATTTCTGAAACTTATTTTTTCTGCTTCTACTATTACAAAACTACTACAAAACTACTATAAAACCCTTAACCAGTTACCCAACTACCAATTCAAGTAATATGGAATGTGTTCTGTGTTTGTTCATTTATTTTGCTCATTAACCTGTCGATGGTAATTTTCGCTACTGGATCGGCTCTCATACTATCCCTGTCAACAACCATTGTCTGCTGGATTCATTGGGCGTCGGCAGTACGCCATCAGCGTTTCTTCTACAACAAACAATTCCTCTAATCAATGTTACGTCTTAAAGCCCACACTTCCATAATCACTTGCACCAACGCAGTTTAGATTCCTGGGAAACCATTTCATTCTCTGCTTCAGCATAAAATGTTGTCCAGCGGAGATGGCAGCATGCTAACGTGTGGTTGAATGCTTCGTGAACTGTTCCTTGGCCTTCCAGGATACTACAGTTGCAGTATCGTCCAAGATGCGTCAGGTCGACTAGCTCCTTAGTGTTGATTTGGGATCCAACATCTTTACTAGAGCACGCAGTCCCACAATGTGTGTTCTGGTGTCCTCACACTGCTGCAGACCCAGCTATCACTCATCTACCCTTGTTTTTGTATAGATACGTAACATTTGGGGCATGACCGGTCAGGTAATGTAACTACTCATTCGACAGATTAAGAAATCTCATTTTTAATCTCTCCCTGATGTTATAAATTGGTACTCCTGCCTGTGCCTGGAGTGCCTCATTCATTTTGCCACATTTGTAATGTTGTTGTTGTTGTTGTGGTCTTCAGTCCAGAGACTGGTTTGATGTAGCTCTCCATACTACTCTATCCTGTGCAAGCTTCTTCCTCTCCCAATACCTACTGCAACCTACATCCTTCTGAATCTACTTAGTGTATTCATCTCTTGGTCTCCCTCTACGATTTTTACCCTCCACGCTGCCCTCTAATACTAAATTTGTGATCCCTTGATGCCTCTGAATATGCCCTACCAACCGATACCTTCTTCTAGTCAAATTGTGCCACAAATTTCTCTTCTCCCCAATTCTATTTAATACCTCCTCATTAGTTATGTGATTTACCCATCTAATCTTCAGCATGTAGCACCACATATCGAAAGCTTCTATTCTCTTCTTGTCTACACTATTTATCGTCCACGTTTCACTTCCATACATGGCTATTCTCCTTACAAATACACTCCTGGAAATGGAAAAAAGAACACATTGACACCGGTGTGTCAGACCCACCATACTTGCTCCGGACACTGCGAGAGGGCTGTACAAGCAATGATCACACGCACGGCACAGCGGACACACCAGGAACCGCGGTGTTGGCCGTCGAATGGCGCTAGCTGCGCAGCATTTGTGCACCGCCGCCGTCAGTGTCAGCCAGTTTGCCGTGGCATACGGAGCTCCATCGCAGTCTTTAACACTGGTAGCATGCCGCGACAGCGTGAACGTGAACCGTATGTGCAGTTGACGGACTTTTTGAGCGAGGGCGTATAGTGGGCATGCGGGAGGCCGGGTGGACGTACCGCCGAATTGCTCAACACGTGGGGCGTGAGGTCTCCACAGTACATCGATGTTGTCGCCAGTGGTCGGCGGAAGGTGCACGTACCCGTCGACCTGGGACCGGACCGCAGCGACGCACGGATGCACGCCAAGACCGTAGGATCCTACGCAGTGCCGTAGGGGACCGCACCGCCACTTCCCAGCAAATTAGGGACACTGTTGCTCTTGAGGTATCGGCGAGGACCATTCGCAACCGTCTCCATGAAGCTAGGCTACGGTCCCGCACACCGTTAGGCCGTCTTCCGCTCACGCCCCAACATCGTGCAGCCCGCCTCCAGTGGTGTCGCGACAGGCGTGAATGGAGGGACGAATGGAGACGTGTCGTCTTCAGCGATGAGAGTCGCTTCTGCCTTGGTGCCAATGATGGTCGTATGCGTGTTTGGCGCCGTGCAGGTGAGCGCCACAATCAGGACTGCATATGACCGAGGCACACAGGGCCAACACCCGGCATCATGGTGTGGGGAGCGATCTCCTACACTGGCCGTACACCACTGGTGATCGTCGAGGGGACACGGAATAGTGCACGGTACATCCAAACCGTCATCGAACCCATCGTTCTACCATTCCTAGACCGGCAAGGGAACTTGCTGTTCCAACAGGACAATGCACGTCCGCACGTATCCCGTGCCACCCAACGTGCTCTAGAATGTGTAAGTCAGCTACCCTGGCCAGCAAGATCTCCGAATCTGTCCCCCATTGAGCATGTTTGGGACTGGATGAAGCGTCGTCTCACGCGGTCTGCACGTCCAGCACGAACGCTGGTACAACTGAGGCGCCAGGTGGAAATGGCATGGCAAGCCGTTCCACAGGACTACATCCAGCATCTCTACGATCGTCTCCATGGGAGAATAGCAGCCTGCATTGCTGCGAAAGGTGGATATACACTGTACTAGTGCCGACATTGTGCATGCTCTGTTGCCTGTGTCTATGTGCCTGTGGTTCTGTCAGTGTGATCATGTGATGTATCTGACCGCAGGAATGTGTCAATAAAGTTTCCCCTTCCTGGGACAATGAATTCACGGTGTTCTTATTTCAATTTCCAGGAGTGTACTTTCAGAAACGACTTCCTGACACTTAAATCTATACTTGATGTTAACAAATTTTTCTTCTTCAGAAACGCTTTCCTTGCCATTGTCAGTCTACATTTTATATCCTCTCTACTTTAACCATCAACAGCGATTTTGCCCCCCAAATAGCAAAACTCGTTTACTACTTTAAGCGTCTCATTTCCTAAACTAATTCCCGCAGCATCACCCGCTTTAATTCGACTATATTCCATTATCCTCGTTTTGCTTTTGTTGATGTTCATCTTATATCCTCCTTTCAAGACACTGTCCATTCCGTTCAACTGCTCTTCCAAGTCCTTTGCTGTCTCTGACAGAATTACAATGTCATCGGCGAACCTCAAAGTTTTTATTTCTTCTCCATGGATTTTAATTCCTACTCCGAATTTTTCTTTGTTTCCTTTACAGCTTGTTCACTATACAGTTTGAGTAACATCGGGGATAGGGTACAACCCTGTCTCACTCTCTTCCCAACCACTGCTTCCCTTTCACGCCCCTCGACTCTTATAACTGCCGTCTGGTTTCTGTACAGATTGTAAATAGCCTTTCGCTCCCTGTATTTTACCCCTACCACCTTCAGAATTTGAAAGAGAGTATTCCAGTCAACATTGTCAAAAGCTTTCTCTAGATCTACAAATGCTAGAAACGTAGTTTGCCTTTCCTTAATCTATTTTCTAAGATACGTCGTAGGGTCAGTATTGCCTCACGTGTTCCAACATTTCTACCGAATGAAAACTGATCTTCCCCGAGGTCGGCTTCTACCAGTTTTTCCATTCGTCTGTAAAGAATTCGTGTTAGTATTTTGCAGCCGTGGCTTATTAAACTGATAGTTCGGTAATTTTCACAATTGTCAACACCTGCTTTCTTTGGGACTGGAATCATTATATTCTTCTTGAAGTGTGAGGGTATTTCGCCTCTCTCATACATCTCGCTCACTAGATGGTAGAGTTTTGTGAGGCCTGGCTCTCCCAAGGCTGTCAGTAGCTCTAATGGAATGTTGTAATATGACATCTTTTATTAACGTTTTCGTATTGGTCTCCTTCCTTTAAGCAGTAAAAGACCACCCCCTATCCCTAATTTTCAAGTCCACTGAACATATTCCTAGAATTACTAACAGAGCATTATTCGGAGTAGTGGAGTAGCACTCATTGTTGAACTCTTCTGACTAGCGATACTGGCTTCACTAGCTGCAGTCTATGAGCCCAAACATCCGCACCATATCCTACGACTGATACCATTGTGTACACAACACGATCACTTCTGACTCACATAGTCAATAATTTTGGCAGCAGCCGTTGCAGTTCTGACGTGTTAAGGCGAGTCGCTGTGCAATATCTTTGAGGTTTCCGAGACATCTTTCAACAGGATATCGCAAGACCACCTATTGGCCCTGATGTACTGACTTACCTCGATACAGAGGGTGTTGGACTACTGTCCCGGCCTGGGGGTTCCCCAAACTCTACGCCAATGGAAACATTTCGAGCCGAGAGATTGGCACAACATTACTTGCCACTTGCTACGATTGCAGAACATTGCTATAGAGGTGGAGAAGTATTGTTTGACGTCTGGATAGGCCCCGACAATGCTGCTGCTGAATTCCAACACACACTGATAGACGAGCCTTAACACGATCTTATCACAAATAATTAACGCAGGCCGGATTGGCCGAGCGGTTCTAGGCGCTACAGTCTAGAATCGCGCGACCACTACGCTCGCAGGTTCGAATCCTGCCTCGGGCAGGGATGTGTATGATGTCCTTAGCTTAGTTAGATTTGAGTAGTTCTAAATTCTAGGGACTGATTACCTTAGAAGTTAAGTCCCATAGTGCTCAGAACCATTTTTGAACCAATTAACATTCAAATACGATTTCTGGCAGAGAAGTCACTTTCCTTCTATATAGAACGTAGATCGCCTTACTCCAAGCTGTTTAGTGCAATTCTGCTGAAATGTTAATCATCTGCATTTCAAAGTATGCACTACGCTTAATGCCAATTTGACGTTTATTTCATGCCGCCTTCATGTTGAAATTTTAATGCCCAGCAATGTAGTAGTAGTAGCACTTGTTGTTGTAGCTGTGGTAGTTTATATTCTTCCGTGGATCACTTTTAGAATAAGACTGATCTTCTTAAGTCATATACAGGTTGGTCTAGCTGCCCCTACCGATGTCGTTTTATGCAACCGGCAATGCTATATCTGGTCTTAAAAACCACGCGCGAGATTTTCTTATTCCCTCGCCCGCTATGTGCAAAGTATTAGTCCTACAGAAAAAAGTGAAGAGGGCCTTTTTACAGAACGTAGTATTAGAGTTATTCAAGAAAAACCTACAAAACTGACCTTCAAACGCACCCCCTCCCCCCTTACGACACTCAGCATCAGTGAGGATTTCTAGTACGTTGTTCATGACACGGCCTCCTACCACTGAGCAAAAATTTGCGACTGCACGAATTGTTTCCTGCATTTGCCCTTTTTTGGTATTCATCGACTGGCCTTATTACGCAACCGACTTAGTCGAGCAATTAAAAATTCTAAAATTGACGTTCGCGTAAATTTTACCAAACTTTTGTGAATTTTTACAGGCCTTCGACTACGAACCTACTGTGCTTGTAAGAATGAAGTTTCAATCGAATTTCCAACATTATTAGTTTTAGCGTAACGTTTACAAACGTCGTCTTTCTTTCATTACCCTCACGGGCACGGTTAAATTAATAGCGTTAACGAAGTACCACCATGCTAGTGGCGTAATAGCCCAATCAACAGAGACCAGTACAGTCAGATATCGGGAATAGTTTGTGTAGTCGGAAATTTTTGTACACTGGTGGGAGGGAGTGCCACGAACAACATACTGTGGTGAGGGATGGAGATGCGTTTCAAGGTCACTTTTGTATACATTTTTCTTCAATAACTCGAAAATCGTGGCCTCCAGCGGTAATATATCCCGATACAAGATTTAACTACAGTAAATTTCCTACAAAAATTTCCTGTTCATTGTTTCTATAAGAGTAGTAGTTCCCGTGTGTTGAGCAAGGGAATGTGAGTCTCCCAAGGGGTTTTTGAAGGCCAAATATTCAGAATTGCATAAATCGATATCGGTAGGGGCAGCTGAATCAGCCCGTATAGTGACATTTCCACAGTTTTGTCTCTAGTTTGACAACAGTGGGACAGTAGACGACCTTGGCCTTGTAGTGGTGTCATCCCCTGTTTGGGTTAAGTAATTCAGAGAATGGATGGCTAGATGATTTTGGGCTAGAGTCATCGTCCTCCAGAACACAAGGGCAGACTGTTGAAAACAGTGCAACCACATTCGGTTTATCCCCGACTTAGGTTACCTATTGTTAATAAATTTTTCTAAACAAGTCCATAATGTGCAATGCTCTGCTCAACGCCAGTCACTATACACACTAAACATAACAACTGACGTGAGGACCATGACGATGATGTTTGATTTGTGAATTCCCATTTGGTTGCTTCAAAAATCGTAGTTGGCATCCCTCCATACACAATGAGATATTGAGCTCAGAAAAAGGATAGCATGTCAGTGTTATCCATTATACATCTTTGGTGTAAGGCCTTCAAGATTTAAAAAAAAAATCATTTTATTGCGGGAGGAGGAGGAGGAGAAGATAAGTGTTCGTATTTCTCGTACTGTCGACACCCAAGTCATTAGAGAGGGAGCAAAAGCTCGGCTTGAGGAAGGATGGAGAAGGTAAGCGGCCGTGCCCTTTCGAACGACCATCCTGCCTTTTACCATAAGCGAGTTAGGGAAATTACAGAAATCCTAAATCTGGATGGCAGGACGGGGATTTGAACCGTCATCCTCCAGTGTGCTAACCACTGCGCTAACCCGCCCGGTCAGTTTAGTGCGAAAATTTGTTGTGAAGTGACAGAGGTGCTTTGTTTTCGTGTACTCAAGCTACATTTTTTATGGAACCCCTACTCTGTGTTATTCAAGTAAATCTTCTATTAAGAGTACATACTGCTTACTAGATACAGTTTAAATGCCTTTTGAATCAAGCTTTAATTGTATCTTTAATCTCGTAGGGAAATGCGTTACACAACTTTCATCATTGGTAGGAAATGCTAATTTGAGGTTTTTGTTCTTTTATTCTTTCTTCATAAGTGTAAGTTCTCCGTGACGTCGTCAATTCTATTGCATTGTATTTTATTGTATGTTAACCTGGGGCCTAGAAACGACGGGAGGCTCCGTCCCCGCCGCAGCCGCAGTGGTCCACAACCCTACGACGACTACCACAGTCCACTTCACCCCTCCGCGGCCCTACACCTAACGCAGGGTTATTGTACGGTTCGACCCCCGGTGGACCCCGCAGGGAACGTCTCACACCAGACGAGTGTAACCCCTACGTTTGCGTGGTAGAGTAATGGTGGTGTACGCGTACGTGGAGAAATCGTTTGCGAAGCAATCGCCGACATTGTGTAACTGAGGCGGAATAAGGGGAACTAGCCCGCATTCGCAGAGGCAGATGGAAAACCGCCTAAAAACCATCCACTGACTGGCCGGTTCACCGGACCTCGACACAAATTCGCCTGGCGGATTCGTGCCGGGGACCAGGCGCTCCTTCCCGCCCCGGAAGTCGTGCGTTAGACCGCACGGCCAACCGGGCTGGCCTGACGTTGTCCATAGTCAAGTATAGAATGTTTGTGCAGTAAGTATTAAGATTATTTGTGACGAACACAAGTGATAGGTGAATGTACACAGGTGGTATAGTTAAAATCTTCAATGTTTCAGACAGATCTTTATAATGATCACGATTACTATTTTTCGTTGTTATTGTTATGGGCCTTTTGTGAAGTTTGAGAACTGTATTCATATTTTGTGCGTTTTTTTCTCCAGCAAAGAATTTCGCAGCGAAGAACTGAGATTTTATTCTCCATTCTCAATTCCTGCACGACCACGACATAATCTGCGTGAAATGTGCAACATATGACGATCGAGACGTTTGCCCCGAAATTTCATACAGGAAGGCGTGCCGCAAAGTACTAGTGATGTCGTCATTGTGCAATTGACTAGAGTTCAGATGGTTCAAATGGCTCTGAGCACTATGGGACTTAACTTCTAAGGTCATCAGTCCCCTAGAACTTAGAACTACTTAAACCTAACTAACCTAAGGACATCACACACAACCAGGCCCGAGGCAGGATTCGAACCTGCGACCGTAGCGGTCGTGCGGTTACAGACTGTAGAGCCTAGAACCGCTCGGCCACCCCGGCCGGCAATTGACTAGAGTAATGCTCGGTCCTTGGCGTAACTGAGACAGTCTTTTTTTGCAAACCTCGGCCAAGTTCCCACGAGAAAGTTAGCAGGGTAAAAAGGTAGTCGCAAACAGGACTCTACCACTGACCATCAGCGTTTTCCAAATTTCAAGTTATATCGGTGTTATGAAAGTTTAGAATGATTAGTATTTGGACTGCCGTTCAAACCCCCGCTTTAACATCGCTATTCAGGTTCTCAAAGTCGCGTAAAGCGATTGACGGCATGATTCCTTAGAAAGCACACAGCCAATTTCCGTTCACATCTTTCCCGATTCCGAGTCTGTCCTTCGTATCTAATGACAGAATCATCGCCAGGGCGTCAAACGCTAATCTCGCTTCCTTCACGACCTTCTCGCAGACACAGCCTGACCAATATGACGCCACGATTCCCCTGCTGGAACACCGCCTCACCACGTGCAGAGGTGCTGCAGAGCCTGGGAAGCTCACTCACAGCATATGCAACTTTCCCTTCGCTCGCAACAGCAAACAAACACGGCTGTCCGGGTGGCGCTATTTGCGTTTCGGAGCGCACAGTCAACAGCCACTGCCGAGGGTCCGCTAAATGAAATAATTCTATTAGCAAATACACTCAGCGCTGGAAATAAACACGGGGGCAGGCGACTCGTCGAGAGATCCATGTTACCTCGCTATCAACAGCCGACTGCACTCACCGCGTGCACTTTTCAGAGGGCCTAGAGTTCGTTTCCATTCGTGATGTGGTGTCACCGCCAGACATCACACTTGCTAGGTGGTAGCCTTTAAATCGGCCGCGGTCTGTTAGTATACGTCGGACCCGCGTGTCGCCACTATCAGTGATTGCAGACCGAGCGCCGCCACACGGTAGGTCTAGAGAGACTTCCTAGCACTCACCCCAGTTGTACAGCCGACTTTGCTAGCGATGGTTCACTGACAAAATACGCTCTCATTTGCCGAGACGATAGTTAGCATAGCCTTCAGCTACGTCATTTGCTACGACCTAGCAAGGCGACATTATCAGTTACTATTGAGATTATGAATAATGTACCGTCAAGAGCGATGTTCACCATTTACGGATTAAAGTTAAGTATTCCAACAGCTACGTCCTTTTTTTCTAAAGTCTAATTTCCTTGATCTGTTCCAGACCTCACGCTAGCCTGCGTGAGCTAAAACGCGTGCCTTTCGGTTTCCTCTAGAATCACGGTGTTGGCTCTCCTGCCAACCCACAACACGTGACATTACAGCTAATGTGTCCAGCAACTCTTCTAACACGGAAAGAGCGTAAAGCCTCGGAAAAATGCTACTGGAGACTATATGCAGGCGACAGTGAACCAGCAAACTGGTACAGTGATGGATCAAGATTCAGCAGGGCATGTAGGTGAGGCCATACTGCGGTCGTAGCAAAACAACTCTAACCGGCCCAAGACGCATCGGGTTACTTACATGTGCGTTCGCGAGAGGGCACTAACAAAAAAATAACCCCGAATAATGGATAATCAGTACGTATCATTGCAGGTTTCGGAACCATTATTAATAACTGACTCACTCGCGAACTTGTCATCGGGTTATTAATTTTATATCGGGGTTTCCCAAACATTCATTAGAAATTACCTAAAATTAAAAAAATCAAAGAGAAAATAGCCCGCAATAGACAGATCCCTGACATGTTGAAACCAGTATTTATGAATATGATAGGATTTAATTATTTTATCTAGATAGCGACAAACATTGAATTCAGATAAAAATTCAAACAGCTCTTTTCGTTCCTCGAGGAGTGCAGTGGTGTAAAGACGACCACGTGTCGTCGGTTGGAGTTACGGCAGGATGTTAAACCTTAGTGGACCGAAGACGATGTCGATTTCTAAGTCCCCTTGCCAACTGTCTTCCTAGCAGTTGGTACTAGCCCTATTTTTTCAAATGGTTCAAACGGCTCTGAGTACTATGGGACTTAACATCTGAGGTCATCAGTCCCCTAGAACTTAGAACTACTTAAACCTAATTAACCTAAGGACATCTTACACATTCATGCCTGAGGCAGGATTCGAACCTGCGACCGTAGCGTTTGCGCGGTTCCAGACTGAATCGCCTAGAACCGCTCGGCCACAAGGGCCGCAAACAGACTGAAGCGCCTAGAACCGCTCGGCCACAGGGGCCAGTCCCTATTTTTTGAAGTTGGAAGCTCGCTGGAGTGCGGGCATTATGAAGTCAAAAACCTCAGAGCGCGGTCGGCCCAATCCAGGTTGCCAGCTTCTCTTCAGACTAGCAATAGCAGCAAGACGACTCTGGTACGAATGCGATATGCTCTCGACACTTGCCTCCTTGACTGAAATTGCGGTTTGCCTGTGCATTACTTTGAGCAGAAGACAGTAACTTCGTTCCGGTTTCAAATGGTGTGCACGACAGCACTGCGCTGTTGCCGTGATACGACACATACCACCATATAGTAAGCAGTCATCGCAACCATCATTCTTTATTACCTCGATTGCTCTCTCTCTTTGTTTGGCACGTTAGGATTCTCAAATGATGCTCTCCTTAGTGGCTCTCGTTTGAGCCCTGGTGCGTTGTTGTCGGCTCGCTCTCCATATGGGCCTGCCAGGCTCTCTCCACAGACTCTCAGTCTTTCCTTTGACGGGGTGACGCAGAGCTGCGCCCGGTCTCTCCAATCTTACCACCGTTACACGTAATGTAACAAGGCATTAATTTGGTCAAGTCAAATAATTGAAATAAATTCAGGATTGGTGAGAAGTTGAAAGGTATGTGCTGAGATTCGATCAGGATAGAGCCAGTGAAAAATGTCGATAGTTCCGAACCGCAAGGTTGGACGAGTAGTATATCTTCGAGTAGTAAGATCTTTGACAGCTAACAAAGCTAGGTGCACGCGGTAAAAGTTTGAGTAGTGGTGAGGAGATGCGCAGAGACAGCAGACGTGTTTCGAGTCGGAGCTAGATGCCTGCAGGAGGCAGCCGGGTCGTGACAGCATCAAAGTAAGAATTGGCGCTACGCACATAATAAGCTATATATTGAGCGAAACTCGGCACATACCTGGGGAAACTAGAAAGAATAATTAATAAAATAGGTTTTCTTTGGTTAAATAATGTCTAAAAGCTAGATACAAATCCCATTGTTGATGCAATAAGCGTTTTGCGAAACTTTCTCGTAAATCCATGCTATAGAAGTTTTTTTTTAGTTTTTCACATATGCCTTAAAAGTTTGAACAATAAATATTTTTTAGATAAAATTAGAGTTTCATCTCACACCTTATGTCGTTCTCCGCATCCTGTGCTTGCATTGAACCAAAAGGTACATTAAAGTTCCCATGAGTAAAGCTAATAATTTCATTTATCAGAGTAAAATAATCTATATGCCATTGCACAGTTGGCAAATTATTCAGATCAGGACAGAATTTTTATTAAGTAACAAACAGGGCCAAAATGAGTAAAGTTATCTAGAATGACAATTTTATGCCATTGCACTACGGCTGAGTTGAATGTATGTTTTATTATCGGCTAAACGGGAAGGGGTGCACGAGCTAAGTCCACAGACGCAGTCAGATGCAAGTTGGTGACTCATTTATTTTACCACTAAACTTTCATGCAGTCAGATGTGTATTTTGAGTATTAATTTTCCAACGATATTTTGATGCAGTCAGATAAAGTTCAGTTCAGTTAAATACGCAGTCAGATGCAAGTTTTATTAAAGACTAAAGCAGTCACATGCAGTTCAGTCTAGTTTAAATAGAGAATTTTTATTAACAACACTTTCAAAGTCACTAGTTTCAAATATCCGTAATTTTTATATTAATGAATATTTGCTCACGGAACAATTTGTTGTCGGTTCTCAGAACCATGAGAATGTGTGTACTACACTACAACCCAATGTATTCTCCTGCGCTGTCGATCAAACGACGTAAACGTATAGGAATGTCATCAATTGATTTCCGCAGAAAAGTCACAGGCACATTTCCGAGGGCAAATGAGATCCTCTCATCTAATTGTTCCACAGTGCGTGGGTTTGTCTTCTTTGGCCCAAGCCCAGAAGAAGAAGTCACAAGGGATGAGGTCGGGACTTCTCGGAGGTCATTCGCGGGTTCCCAGCCGTCCCAGCCAATGTGCTAGGAAGTGTTCGTCCACCGAGGCACGAACGATTCAGAGAAAATGAGGTCGTCCTCCGTCTTGCTGAAAAATGATAACCGCAACATAGTCCCATTGTGATATCAGTAGCCACATATATGCATTCAGTCTCTGGTGATACCGGTTGTTTTTCATGGTGTTTCGCAATATGAAGGAAACAATCAGACGATCAGCAGTCATACCGCACCAGACTCTCATTTTTGGTCGACTCTCCGATTTTTAAATTGTCATTCCTGGATTTTTTTCTGCCCAGCAATGGCCATTGAGTCAACTGACGAATCCCCCTACGTGGAACACCACCTCATCACTCTAAAGAATGTTCTTCAAAAATCCGGCCAATCGTTATGCCATGACAGCGTATTTCATCCAACTTTCACAATCCTGCAACGATAAATCCTGAATATAATGGTGGTTCTATGGTTTCCAGGTCATGTCCTTCTTTAATACAACATGCTGACTCTACTCTCATGAGATACCTGTCGTGCTGATTCACGAGGACTGCGCGTCAAGACGTCCCTCACTGGCGCTACGTTTTCTGTATACCGCGCAGCCGAAGGACGCCCTCTTCGTGGTTTATCGACAACCGACCCACTTGGCATTAGCTTGGTGTGACTTTTCTAGTGGTTTTGACATCAAGTGTGGCATGAGGTCCATGAAAACCCTGCCACCATGACTGAACAACGCCTACAGATCGGCACACTTCAAACCACGAAGCCATCTGTGCGGCCTTTTGCATAAAGTCTGTCGGCAGCTCGTGGTCGTGCGGTAGCGTTCTTGCTTCCCGCGCCCGGGTTCCCGCGTTCGATTCCCGGCGGGGTCAGGGATTTTCTCTGCCTCTTGATGACTGGGTGTTGTGTGAGGTCCTTAGGTTAGTTAGGTTTAAGTAGTTCTAAGTTCTAGGGGACTGTTGACCATAAATGTTAAGTCCCATAGTGCTCAGAGCCATTTGAACCACATTTTTGCATAAAGTCTACTTTCCTGTCTTCTCATCGTCCACCGTACAGAAATGATACGGATGGTCAAGGTATTCTCGAGGACCCCATAACAAAAAATAACAGCGTTAATTACTAAATATCAACAATCAGAAAAATTATGGACATTTGAAACTAGGGAGCGACTACTCACCCACCCTGTATATCCTCATTTGAAAAAAAAAATCAAGTTTAGAGGTATATCTATATGATTAAATAGGTAGAAAGAATATTCAGTATGTGATGAACCAGAAGTAACGATTCGTCTGTATAAATTACATGATCAGACAAAACCCTTAACATCCTGTACAGGATGGCGGGTATGGGCTGGCGGTGGGCGTTATGGAATAATAGAGTAATTTGTAGAGAAAGGCCATTTATTGGCTAAAGCATGATGAAAGGGGCTACATAGGCCTAGGGAGGTGAGGGTGAGCCAGAGCTTACAATTTGGCGAACATTGTTCGCGAAGCTACCGAAAGTGGTTGTCTGCCAAAACTAAGTCCACAGTGTCGCAGCACCGGGAGAAGCGGGAGATGTTCAATGCTACAGGACGCGCATCCGACTCGCGGGTGAGCAAGAATACAAGAGAGGGGGCCCGGCGACGGGCGGCCGGGTATGTTCGACGCACCACGCGGCTTCCTCCACCCTGATTGGTCAGGACCGAGCAAACCGTGCGGGCGGCATGGAACTTTCCAGAGCGTTGCCTGCTAAGCGACGCCTGGGACGGCGTTACCTCGTCAGCACACGAGAGAGGCGCGTGAACAAGGTGCCCTTTCTCGGTGCTGACTTCCTGTTACCAGACCGTGGGACGAAAGAATTTACAGGCAGCTAACACTGCCGGCCGTGGCTTGGCCGTAATGGAGAAATGAAGTTACCGGTTGGAGGCTCATATAATAAAGTAAAATCTCCTATTGTCTGGCTCATCCTTTACAATCCTAAATTATAAACGTGTGAAGATGGGAGAGAAAGTGTACCATATATTGTACAGAAGAATAATCATACTTTCTAAAAGGGGGTATCTGAAGAAACAAAAATTGAAAAACTATGCAAGAATAGCAGGAGATATCAAAATTTGGATAATGTGTGGAAATCAGTAAAGGATAATTTCGGGAGAAAGACAAACAAATGATTTTTGTAAGTCCTGCAAAATTTATGAGGGGGGCTTGTGTAGATGAACCAATGAACGCACTGAGTACTGAAAAAAATGTCAGCCAGAGAATTTTTTGGTAGATGTAAATGACATAAATTCAAGATAAGGGTATGAAGGTTCAAGAAAATTTGTGGAGCGAGAGAAAGATTTTATTTTGGTATTACAGTGAAGGGGGTACATAACAGGATAAGAATATGCGACTGCTGTTAAAAGATGAAAATCAGCTATCAGAACAGAACATCAATCCCAGCGAAACTTAATGATCTATTTGCAGTGACGCCCAATATTGTGCATGTCATCTGTTTTGCCTATCAATATGTGGCCTTAATGTATAGGAAGACTATCTATCTAACTATAGGACTTGATGTGAAGATTAGTCGTTATATACAGCAAACAGTGACGCATATAACGCAAAAAATTTAGGTCCTAAAACGAACACACAGAAACATTAACGAACAAGTATAATAATGTACGAAGTGAAACTTCAGAGAAACATTATTAATATCACAGCTCCATCAGAGCTGTAATTTCACTGAAATTAATCATACAGTTGCCTTTGAGAAGCCTTTACGAGATCTTCCACTTTTCTACATCTACATCTACATTTATACTCCGCAAGCCACCCAACGGTGTGTGGCGGAGGGCACTTTACGTGCCACTGTCATTACCTCCCTTTCCTGTTCCAGTCGCGTATGGTTCGCGGGAAGAACGACTGTCTGAAAGCCTCCGTGCGCGCTCTAATCTCTCTAATTTTACATTCGTGATCTCCTCGGGAGGTATAAGTAGGGGGAAGCAATATATTCGATACCTCATCCAGAAACGCACCCTTTCGAAACGTGGCGAGCAAGCTACACCGCGATGCAGAGCGCCTCTCTTGCAGAGTCTGCACTTGAGTTTGCTAAACATCTCCGTAACGCTATCACGGTTAACAAATAACCCTGTGACGAAACGCGCCGCTCTTCTTTGGATCTACTCTATCTCCTCCGTCAACCCGATCTGGTACGGATCCCACACTGATGAGCAATACTCAAGTATAGGTCGAACGAGTGTTTTGTAAGTCACCTCCTTTGTTGATGGACTACATTTTCTAAGGACTCTCCCAATGAATCTCAACCTGGTACCCGCTTTATCAACAATTAATTTTATATGATCGTTCCACTTCAAATCGTTCCGCACGCATACTCCCAGATATTTTACAGAAGTAACTGCTACCAGTGTTTGTTCCGCTATCATATAATCATACAATAAAGGATCCTTCTTTCTATGTATTCGCAATACATTACATTTGTCTATGTTAAGGGTCAGTTGCCACTCCCTGCACCAAGTGCCTATCCGCTGCAGATCTTCCTGCATTTCGCTACAATTTTCTAATGCTGCAACTTCTCTGTATACTACAGCATCATCCGCGAAAAGCCGCATGGGACTTCCGACACTATCTACTAGGTCATTTATATATATTGTGAAAAGCAATGGTCCCATAACACTCCCCTGTGGCACGCCAGAGGTTACTTTAACGTCTGTAGACGTCTCTCCATTGATAACAACATGTGTGTTCTGTTTGCTAAAAACTCTTCAATCCAGCCACACAGCTGGTCTGATATTCCGTAGGCTCTTACTTTGTTTATCAGGCGACAGTGCGGAACTGTATCGAACGCCTTCCGGAAGTCAAGAAAAATAGCATCTACCTGGGAGCCTGTATCTAATATTTTCTGGGTCTCATGAACAAATAAAGCGAGTTGGGTCTCACACGATCGCTGTTTCCGGAATCCATGTTGATTCCTACATAGTAGATTCTGGGTTTCCAAAAACGACATGATACTCGAGCAAAAAACATGTTCTAAAATTCTACAACAGATCGACGTCAGAGATATAGGTCTATAGTTTTGCGCATCTGCTCGACGACCCTTCTTGAAGACTGGGACTACCTGTGCTCTTTTCCAATCATTTGGAACCTTCCGTTCCTCTAGAGACTTGCGGTACACGGCTGTTAGAAGGGGGGCAAGTTCTTTCGCGTACTCTGTGTAGAATCGAATTGGTATCCCGTCAGGTCCAGTGGACTTTCCTCTGTTGAGTGATTCCAGTTGCTTTTCTATTCCTTGGATACTTTTCCTGGTGTTTGCATCACTGCGTCACAATCGTATTCTCGGCTAAGGATTATAGGGCTGCCTAGCATTTTGCATGCCTGTATTTGATCTGTTTGAGGTAGCTCCAGGATGTTTTAGATTTATGCTTTATATGTGGAAGGTGAAACAAACTTTTGCTGAGTGGAGAATTTCTAGAAATTGTTTTGATGCATTTGGTCACCGCCTATTGTCTGAGATCGGATGATGCTATATTACAGAACATGAGGACAGTTACTTAACGTCGATTTTAGCGTGCCAGTGTCAATTCTCATTGTGTCGTTTACCTGCCCATCAGTCGAGTTGACTTAACTACCTCTTGCTCACGTCAAAGCATAGTGCTCGGTAACAGAATACACAATAATTTGTTCTGCCATACATAGGTGTCTTGTTGTGCTGCCCAGCATGTTTTTTCCTATTTAAATTTTTTGTCCGGTTATTTGTGATGTTTCCTAAATTTTAGACACTGTCGATCAGAACGGTAGTTGTGGCTTAACTGTGCACCTCTGAAGTCAATAAAAAGCATTATTTTCTTGATAATTGGGCCTGCTGCGAAACATATGTCTTGAAAGGACATTGTAAGTAAGGTTACAGTACCACTGATTAAAAAAAATTATTGATTATTAGACAGCTGTTTCGAAGGTTTCCACTTTCAAATATGTCTACATTACCCAAACGTATATATATATATATATATATATATATATATATATATATATATATATATACATATATATATAACATCTGGTGTGACTGTATCTGATAACTGTTCCCGTTACATTTCAAGTGAATAACGATTTCACATTGATTTTGTGTTGTTTTATACTGTGTGGCTTAATATTTTAGAAAAATATTGTAGATATATCCGGTGATTTTTTTGTTATTTCAATGGGCCATGTCATTGGGCCACAATTGTTCGCGATTGGTTTGAAGAACATTTTAGAAAATTCGAGGTTATATTTGGTGAGTCAGATCGCCCGACATGAATCCTATTGAACTTTTCTGGGACTTAATCGAGAGGTCTGTTGCGCACAAAATCCTGCACCGGCAACACTTTCGCAATTATGGACGGCTATAGAGATAGTATGGCTCACTATTCCTGCAGGGGACTTCCAACGACTTTTTGAGCCCATGCCACAACGCGTTTCTGTACTACGCCAGGAAAAAGGATGTACGACACGATATTAAGAGGTTTCCCATGACTTTTGTCACCTTAGTGGAATAGCTTCCGAGATGTTGTTGCCCAAATGTTGCTTATGTAGAAGTTACATAAAATAAGGAGCCAACAATGACCCTTGAGGCAGCTCACTTTTTGCTTTATACAGTATGATTTTCTCCAACATATTCGTACAGTGACTCTGAAACAGTGATACTGTAGTATGGTCTCCAGTAGTTTATTGAGTTAGTGCAGCCGATGGAGATAATTTCGTACTACGTCGGCAGACTTACTCTGATTGTCACTCGCATTAGACACTGTAAGGAACGTAGACGTCAGCGCCTTCTAACTGAAGCTTATGAAGGAAAAGGTTATAGTACCACGACACCCCCTCCTGCCGCCACCCGCAGCTTGTAGCCCAGCGTGCCCCCCCCCCCCCCCCCCCCCCCCCCCCCCAGCTCTACGCCTCTTACTGCGACAAACTACAGCGCTCGCCCAACTTGCGTCTTCGTTGTGGTTTTCACTGAAGATTACAACTATCTATCTTAATACCACAGCATTAGGAAGCTCCTTGCCTCCAAACTTCCACCAACTACGTTCGCAACACTTAGCTTGCCAGGCTCGCATGCGTGCTGCCCAGATAATAACTAGTTAGGAAGACACGGTTTCAAGAAATTGCCCTACTAGCCTCCTACAAGCGAAGCGTAACAAGTTCAACATCATCGGTGTTGTACGTACTGATCTGTATTCAGACGCCATCTTACTAAATAAAATACTACCAACCAACGTTAATGTCCTGACAGTATGGAGAGGAAATGCGTGGCAGTGTCTTCTTATTTAGTATATCATTTTCCTGACAGGTACTGACTGGACGTTTTCCACTTTCCACTGTTCACTATCTCTCCCCTAACCTGATGGTAACTTTGTACATATTTCCAGTCATCCAGCATCCCAAGCGTTTTCTTCCTATCTCTCTCTTCCCTTCAATGAATCAGGCAATCTCTACGTAAAAAACGCCCCAGCCACGATTATTTCATCCCCTGTTCCTCAATCCATTTCACTGTAACATCATTCTCCACAACCGCATTCAAAATCTACTTTACCATATTTACTCTCTCATTTTGACCGTCCATTATTCACAAATAGACGCCAGACAAAACAGTTACCCGACCTTGTTTGGTTCTGTATGAATTCTTTTCGCAGTCAACAAACCTTTCGCGATCTTTTCCATCACAAATACCACAGTGATAGATACAGCAGGTCACACATTTCGGTTCATTAGCGAGGTAATGGAGAAATGCCATAAGTGTAGCTCACACTCATAAACCATTAGTTTAACTATCACGAAATCTTTGAACAGTCAATAAAATCTCAAACTGGTATTTATCCTATACAACTTGAACGGTGTGTATAGTTAATGGTATCTAAAAGACATATTCAGTAAGCTATATACGAGTATTTAGATTTAATCGAATGGAAATTTAGTTTAAGGTCGCCATTAAATAAAGTAATCGATTATATCAAATATTTTTTTAAATTAACAGATTAAATGAGCCAGTAGTATGATTGCTGGTTAAGTCTAAGGATCAGCTGAAAGCATCTCCAGCAGCACGTAATTTTCTTACTCAACAGTAAATAATTTGCAACTCAATAAACAGAAGATGTGCCTCTTATCAATAAACAGAGCATATTCAAAATACCAGTTATTTGTATACGGGTAGCCTGAAAGTAGATGACTCACAGCTTAAACCTATCATTAATCAAACAGGCAACCTGTTTCTACGTTGATTACTTTATAAAATAAATCTTTACTTAATAAGAAAATAAATGAATGGACCTGTATGCACTTGCACAACAGAAAACGCTCTAGGATGTATCCCATGGAACAAAGATTGGAATGTGTGGGATGTTACTGCCATCAGCAACAGTGAAATTCAGTTCAACTTGGACTGAACATTTACTCTACTATAGACAATTAGAAATGCAGTACACTCTCGTAAAAAAACGTAATGGTTGTTGGTGCCTGCCTTAAACAATTATTCGGGTGCAACAAATAATCGGATACCTTGCCTGATGGGCTTGTAAATGATTGGGTCTCATAAAATAGGAATATCTCAATGGTAAGAAATGACACACACACTTCGCATTCACACTAACACCACACAGAAAATAAAAAAAGAAACTGGAAGAAATACGACGAGCACCACAGATACACATAGTCGGCGAAGGGTTTACTCCACCGGCATAACTCATATCACGGAAAACTCAAGAACTACGAATCGAAATGCAAATCAGATCCGGAATGTATGTAAGACACATCATACACGTGAAGACAATGTAATTTAAGCCCTACCAGTATGGAGCAAGAACAGAAAACCGACGGGATGGAGGCTCGTTTGTTTCTTAAATGCGTGGTCCAAGCCATAAAAAGCCAGGCCAGGAAAGAAATATTAAAATTCCGAAAAACGGGTTAATCCGCGCAAGGAAATACTCACAAAAGTAAATTATCGTGAAATAATTGCAAGGTGAAACAGATTCCGCTAACTGAGAGCTCTCCAAACCATCAACTAACACGTGGAATCGCACAAACAAAGGCACATGTGCTAACGGATAGAAGTTACGGAATGGAATTGAAAATTACGAAACAAAAGAAATTATAATATAAGAAACGCAAGCAGATGCACATTCACACTGAGAAACACGAATTCTAACTGAGTATAGCTCCCACATCACTCTCCCACATACCTAACTTCTGGCTGGCGAAAGTAATTATCTGTAAGTAAAACTGAAGAATTACAAAAACTCTCCCATTTTATTCTGAATAAAATATTCGACTTGACTATAAAGGCTTCAAGCTGCAAAAACAAACGGCTCAAGAGTTCAGCCAGTCTGAAACTTACAGTAACTTTCTCTCTTAAAAATACCAGGAATGAGTGAAGAACACGCCAGACGATTTGCGGTCCACACAAGTAGCGAAAGTCGTCAGATAAAACTCTTTCTGCGCCCTGCCAACTTAAGCACAATAGCGCTTCGACCAGGAGGAACGAAACCTCTTTGCCTCACGCTAAGCCTACACAGGAGTTGGCTAAACTGCCACAGTAGCAGACAAGAAGTTTACCCCATGCCAAACACTATGAAAACCCAATATACAGACGCTTTCACTCACTATCATTCAAAGAGGGAGGAATGCACAAGAAGGATAGAAGTACAACATTACAACGTCTGAATCAAATGCGGGGAATGTGGAGAAAACACAGATACTTAATAAATCGACGTATATGTATGTAAGACGGATAGAGAAGAAATGTGTATTGAGAGAAAGAATGAAGTTGTGGCTAATTAGGACATACTCAGCTGCTGACTATTTCTCCCGGCAACATTTGTTAAGTGCAACGAACGTATGAGGTGTTAAAGACATGTAGAAAGCTGTTAAATTTTAGCGATACATTATAAAATGACTCATATAATAGACCTTCCAGATATAACTTGTTTCTTTTGTCCTTCAATTCGCTCCTTTTAAAATACATATTTCGCTGTGCTCATAAACACAGCGTCGGTTAACTTAACATCTTTATTGCTTTAGCATCTTTCTTACTTAAGTTTTTGTTACTTACATGACGCTTGGGCAACGTTTTGTAAATGTCAAGAGTGTAGGCAGCAGTGAAACTACGATGGTATGTTTTCAAAAAGTTCTACGAGAATTTGAGAGCTCTGATACAGTGCTCGTGCCGAATTATGGTTATTTTAAAGCAAATAACAGAAATACACGACGAATTCGTAGCAACAGAAATAAGGAGCACGTAAATTATCGCCTCTTTCCACGTGTTATTAACCTAATGGACATTACCTGTCTATTTCTGTCAAGTAATAAAAAAATGTTTCTCGCTTAAGTTACCAAATTCTCAACCTTTAGCTTACAGTTCACAGAATCAACTACTTCGAGACGCGACCCCAACAGGGAAACAAGAAAGTCAGTAAGAATCATCTGAAAACCGACTTTTAAAAAATCCGAAACCGACAATTGTTTGATTTAGATAAACTATTTTTTAAACCTATACTTTTGGCTGGTAGCGTCCCGTCTTATAAAGCTTACAAAACACTCGTGAGAACTGGGGATATTAAACGCATACAAAGAAGGGCAAAGCGAATGGCCACAGATTTGTCTGACCTATGGGAAAGCGTTACACTTTTACTCAAAACCCTGACTGTAACAAACCTGAAGATAGCTGCCAACTATCCTGCGCAGAGTTTCAAAAACAAGTGAGGAATTTAGGAATATACAACTCCCTACGTATCGCTCACGTAGAAACAGTGAAGACAAGATTAGACTAATTACAGCGCATCCGGAGCTATCTAAGAAATATTTTTTCTCGCGTTCCACACGCGACTGTAACGGCATCAAACCCTAATACGTGATACCTTGGGAAGAACCCTCAGCCATGCACTTGACAGTGGTTTTCAGAATACGGATGTAGGTGTAGACTTAGTTGGACCGTAAAATGGATGAAACAGTTTTCAAATGTAGAAGAAAAAGTTGATAATTTTAAAAACAAATAGAATACTGTCAGTTATATGGAATTATAATTTTTGTTCCTAACTTTAAACTAATAATTAGATTTGGGATATGATTCACGCTTTTATAACATAAAAAAACATGATGTTTATATTCACTCAGAAACAACTGTGTTAATCTTATTTCTTCTATTTATTAGTCTTTGCAGTGAATAGGAACATGTGGAAACCTGTATTAGATCTAGGAAAATAAAAACTAAAAATATTGAACGAATTGTGGTTTTTTAATCGGTTATCCAAATAAAAACTGTTACATTTTAATTACTTTATTTTAAGATTAATTTGATGAACTTGGTTTGTTTGTTAATCATTAAGTCACTGAAATCATTTTTAAAAATAATGTCTTTGAAAGTACAAGTCGTATCTCCAGGAGCGACGAAGAGCTTTCGAGGGACATTTTCTTTACTACTTATCATCTGTTAAAATAAATGTGTTTAATAGGCCTTGGAAAAAAATTTGCTATCTAAATAACAAACCTTACATGCATGCAATCTAAAAGACTTATCTTTTTCATATGCACACATAAAAAGTTTTGCATCACCCTGGTTCCCAGAATTCCTGAAGATAGACGTTGACTGTGGATTTTGTATCACAGACACATTCCATTTGACTGTTCAAAGATTTCACTAAACCCATCAAAAGATGCGAACAACCATGCATGGGCAGCGCCTATTAGACGGAGGGGGTCCGACAGCCGATCAGTTCCAGTCATTCCACCAGGAAGGAGGAACACGGCTGGTGTTGTCTGTAGTTCAGCCACGCCTAGACGGTCAATACCACGGTTCGATCGCGTCCGCATTATTACTTCGTGCCAGAAAAGGCTCTCAACAAGGGAAGTGTCCAGGCGTCTCGGAGTGAACCAAAGCGATGTTGTTCGGACATGGAGGAGATACAGAAAGACAGGGACTTTCGATGACATGCCTCGCTCAGGCCGCCAAAGGGCTACTACTACAGTGGATGACCGCTACCTACGGATTATGGCTCGGAGAAAACTGACAGCAAAGCCACCATGCTGAATAACGCTTTTCGTGCAGCCACAGGACGTCGTGTTACGACTCAAACTGTGCGAAATACGCTGCATGATGCGCACCTTCACTCCCGACGTCCACGACGAAGTCCATCTTTGCAAGCACGACACCATGCAGCGCGGTACAGGTGGGCCCAACAACAAGCCGGATGGATGGCTCAGGATTGGAATCACGTTCTCCTCACCGATGAGTGTCGCATATGCCTTCAACCAGAGAATCGTCGGAGACGTGTTTGGAGGCAACCCAGTCAGGCTGAACGTCTTAGACACACTGTCCAGCCAGTGCAGCAAGGTAGAGGTTCCCTGCTGTTTTGGGGTGGCATCGTGTGGGGCCAACGTACGCCACTGGTGATCATGGAAGGCGCCGTAACGGCTGTACGATAGGTCAATTCCATCCTCCGACCGATAGTGCAACCTTATCGACAGCATATTGGCATGGCCTTCGTCTTCGTGGGCGACAATCTGCGCCCCTTATCGTGCACATCTTGTGAATGATTTCGTCCAGGATAACGACATCGTTCGACTAGAGTGGCCAGCATGTTCTCCAGACATGAATCCTATCGAACATGCCAGGGATTGATTGAAAAGGGCTGTTTATGAACGACGTGACCCACGATCCACTCTGAGGGATCCACGCCTAATCGCCTTTGAGGAGTGGGAGAATCTGGACCAACAGCGCTTTGATGAACTTGTGGACTGTGTGCCACGACGAATACAGGCATGCATCAATACAAGAGGACGTGCTACTGGGTATTAGATGTACCGGTGGGTACAGCACTCTGGACCACCACCTCGGAAGGTCTCACTGTATGATGGTACAAAATTGCAAGTTGTGTTTTTTATGAGCAGTGAAAATGGCGGAAATGATGTTTATGTTGATCTCTATTCCAATTTTCTGTAAAGGTTTCAGAACTCTCGGAACCGAGGTGATTCAAAACTTTTTTTGATGTGTGTACTTTAATCACAGAATAATCTCTTACCTTGAAGATGGCGCCACATGGTTCTCCATTTCGTCAAATTCTTGGTCTTCTTCTGAACAGGCACTGACCATTACTATTTTTATTCACCCCACGAATTCCGAAAACACAGCCTTACGTTCTCAATTAGCCTATACGCAAGTCAAATCAAAGTATACTTGAAAGCTGAACTTTCTGTTAATGAAACGGGGCTACAGATTTGTTTACCACGTACTTAAATTAAAACAACTCAGTTTAGATTGGTACTTATAAATAAGTTCGATGTAAGTAAACTGAAGACCACATCCGATGACTGTCATGGAGTGAACAAAAATCAACTGATAATGTCACTAAGTTTAAATTCCGTGCTAGATTGGTTCACTACCAACCTAGACAAACAAATATTTGAGTGATATTCCCATATGTGTTCCGACACGAAAGTATAGAACTTTTTTGGAAGTTCACTTTTGTCCACCGCTTTCTTTCTATGCACCCCATTTTTCGGTAGTGTTTTGTGTGATTCAGTCAACCGTACTTGATACTCAACGGACATAATTATCATTATCTTTTCTCTCTCCATTGGTTTGACTTTTGATTTTTGACGTTTTATCACTGAGTTTATGAGAATAAATAATGTGTTGACTCACTAACTGCTCAACATCTCTCTCTTTTGTGTTATGTGCAGTTCGTTTCACTGCCTTCTGCATTCCAGTCTACACCAACATCTAACCAACGTCTAACCTGATCTCCCCCGACATTTGATTGCTGTCCAAACACACACACGATGCATGTAGTATCAGTGAGTGTGCTGCGTGCAGTTCGTGTTTAGAACGGGGAAGGCGCGCAATCTATCTGAGACTGACCGAGGGCAGATTGTGATGGCCCATAGGCTCGGCACGAGCATTTCGGAAACTGCACGATATGTCGGATGTTCCGGGAGTGCTGTGGTGAGTGTGTTCAACACATGGTGAAACCAACGTGAAGTCACATCGTGGGGTTGGACGTTTTGTATCCCGCCTGGAAGGCGGCGCGTGGTTCTGCTCCTGAAAACTGAAAAGTTGGCCGAATGCAGGAAGTGAGTAGAAGCAGGAAAAGGTGAAAATGGTACTGCTCTTAGAAATGGTTTTACTATATCACAATAGTAACTGAATACATAATTTTGCATTGAGGAGCACGTAGGTGCGAAACCGTATTCCCGTCATAACTAGTACAAAGTGTCAATGGCAAGCCAACACCCTCTGAAGTGATGTTTCTAGACCGTTGCTCTTGATGAAAATGGGCAGAATCTGTAGCGGAGCTCGTAGACCTCCACAGCACTCGCTAGAGGGCGCTGTCGTCGGTGTCTGTCGCAATGCCAACTTAAGAACTTTCACCTACGCCGTGGCATCGTAGCTATCGATACCACAGGGCGGCCACCACTCATTCAGATGCTGAGAGATGTCTGATCACACATTGTGCAGAACACTCCTAACTATGGGCCTGTGTAGCTGACAACCCGTGCATGTGCCAATGTTAATACCAAAACATGGGCAACTGAGACTGAAATGAGCATCTGACTATCGGCACTGGACGTTGACGAAATGGCAGAGCGCTGCATGGTCCGTTGACGAAATGACAAAGCGCTGCATCGTCTGATGAATCTCGATACTTTCTTCATCATACCGATGGGGGGCACACGATTCCGTCATCTTCCAGTGGAACAGATGCTGGACACCTGCACTGTGGCATGGCAGCCCCATTATGCTCTGGGGAACATTGACGTGGGCATCAATGAGTTCAGTGGAGCTTGTGCAAGGCACCATGACAGCGAAGGTGTACCGTACACTGGTTGCAGGCCACGTACACCCCTTCGTGACGACCATGTTTCCCGACGGCAGTGGCATTTCTCAACAAGGTAATGCACCATGTCACAAGGACAGGAGTGTGAGGGAGTGGTGGTTAGTGTTTAACGTCCCGTCGACAACGAGGTCATTAGAGACGGAGCGCAAGCTCGGGTTAGGGAAGGATTGGGAAGGAAATCGGCCGTGCCCTTTCAAAGGAACCATCCCGGCATTTGCCTGAAACGATTTAGGGAAATCACGGAAAACCTAAATCAGGATGGCCGGAGACGGGATTGAACCGTCGTCCTCCCGAATGCGAGTCCAGTGTGCTAATCACTGCGCCACCTCGCTCGGTTGTGATGGAGTGGTTTTAGGAACATAGTAGCGAATTCCAACTGATGTGCTGCCCCCCCCCCCCCAGCTCACCATATCTGAACCCGATGAAACACATGTGGGTCGTGACTGAACGTGGTCAGAACTCATCGCCACCCTCCCAGGAATTTACGGCAATTAGCCGACTTTTGTGTGCAGATGTGGTGCCAGATCCCTTCAGCGAGCTACCAAGGCGTCACTGCTCCCATGTCACGACGCATCGTCGCTGTTACCCATGCCGAAGATGGACATACCAGCTATTGGGTATATGGTCACAATATTCTAGCTGATCGGTGTTCATTTTAACTGAAGACAATGAAATATCTCGAAAACTACAAAACAGACCAAACAAAGTTATAATTTTGTTTGTCGCGGATGACGACATCCAACGATACCACACTCGACCCCCACCCAACCCCGTGCGTAGGTGGTGGGAGTCAACTTTTAAATCTTTAGTGAGAACCACATTTTTTTTATTGCAGATTACGATTTTGAAGCGTTTTCTTCATTTCGCCACGTGTGGCGCTGTAATCTGAGGTATGGAAATGGTTATACAATCGTAAACAATCGTAATTTACGACCTTTTACTCAATGGCCCTTGAATTTCCAATGGCACGTGGAGCTCCACCTACATCCTGCGTGGGTAGGACAGGCCAGTATTTCATAGCTTCTAATTGGAAATCCCATTCGCAACGTTATATTTCTCAGGGGGACTACGACATATCATAATAGGCAGTACATTGCGACCGGAGCTCACGAAGAACGGAAAGCGGCTCTAAACATCACAATACTTGTGCAATGTTTATTACCCGCATACCTACCTATCATTTGGAAAAACAAACGTGTAAGTGGATGACGAATATTATAAACACAAAAAGAAACTGAAATGATCCTGATTTACGGAGAATGTCGAAGAAATGTTGAGGCTGCTGTTGCCTTGCATGCCGAGCGTTTTCCAGAGAAAGCTCGCTCTCGTTCAATCTTTTACAACGGTGTGAATGCATTTATATCTGATGGCAGCATACAGACCGGCAAAAGGAAACGAAGCTAATGAAACAGCTGTGCTAGCGGCTGTGCGTCACAACCACGGATAAGCGTCCGGCAACAACACCGCGATTAGGGTATATCCGTAGCTAGCATCTTCACAGTACTGCATCGTCATAAGTATCGCCCATACCACGTGTCACTGCACCAAGAACTTCATGGTGCCGATTTTCGTAACCGGGTAGTGTTTTGTGACACGTTCCCTCGCGTTTTTTGCTGAGGTACTTTTTTCCTGAAGAGTCTACGTTTACAAACCGTGGCTGCGTTAACCAGCGGCATATCCAATACTGGAGTGCAGACAACCCGCACTGGTTACCGCAAGTTGACCATTAACGTGCCTGGTCGGTTAACGTACGGTATGGCATCATGGCAAACAAACTCTGTGGTCCGTATTTTATCGACGGCACGTTTAATGGACGCTAATATCGAACTTTTTTGGAACAGGGCCTACCGGTACTACGGCAGGATGTTGCCCTGGACGTTCGACAACGTATGTGGTTTCAGCATGCGGTTGCCCAGCGCATTATTCTAATGTAGCATGGGAGGTATTAGACAGAGTTTACACTGGTCTGTGGATCGCCAGACGTGGCCCTATTAATTGGACCGCTGGGTTGCCGGATTTCTTTCTGTGGGGATATCTGAAAGATAAGGTGTACCAGCGAGTGTCAACTGGCCATGAAGACAGGTCGACCGCACACGAACGTCTGCGCTACCATTCCCGCTGATATGCTTGCGTCCTATGTACAGTCATCACTAATTGTATTGAAGTTGGTGGTATACGTTTGAACACTTACTCCAATTGGACAAATTGGCGCTTTGAGTAGTCCCCTGTTCTATATGTCGAAGGAATACAACGTTGCGAACGCAGTTTCCAAATAGAAGTTATGAAATACTGGCCTGTTACCCTCGCAACATGTTGGTGGGACCCCACGTGACTTTCAGGGGTCATTGAGTAGCATGTCGTAATTTACGATTGTGTACCCATTATATTCACCGGCCGCGGTGGCCGAGCAGTTCTAAGCACTTCAGTCCGGAACCACGGGGCAGCTACGGTCGCAGGTTCGAATCCTGCCTCGGGCTTGGATGTGTGTGATGTCCTTAGTTTAGTTTGGTTTAAGTAGTTCCAAGTCTAGGGGACTCATGACCTCAGATGTTAAGTCCCATAGTGTTTACAGTCATTTGAACTAACCCATTACATTCCTCCGATCTGTGCCAAAATGAAGGAAATGCTTAAGACAAAACGGATGTAGATTTTGCGTAGAATTGTAATCTGCAGTAAATAACGGAGGTTCCCATTGAAGATTTCGAAGTTGCTCCCCGCCACCCACGAGTGTGATATCATTGGATGTCTCCCTCCGAGACAGACTGGAGTTATAACTTCTTTTGATCCGATGTGTAGTTTTCGAGATATTTCATTTCTTCAGTTAAAATGATCACCCTTTATATTATATACACTCCTGGAAATGGAAAAAAGAACACATTGACACCGGTGTGTCAGACCCACCATACTTGCTCCGGACACTGCGAGAGGGCTGTACAAGCAATGATCACACGCACGGCACAGCGGACACACCAGGAACCGCGGTGTTGGCCGTCGAATGGCGCTAGCTGCGCAGCATTTGTGCACCGCCGCCGTCAGTGTCAGCCAGTTTGCCGTGGCATACGGAGCTCCATCGCAGTCTTTAACACTGGTAGCATGCCGCGACAGCGTGGACGTGAACCGTATGTGCAGTTGACGGACTTTGAGCGAGGGCATATAGTGGGCATGCGGGAGGCCGGGTGGACGTACCGCCGAATTGCTCAACACGTGGGGCGTGAGGTCTCCACAGTACATCGATGTTGTCGCCAGTGGTCGGCGGAAGCTGTACGTGCCCGTCGACCTGGGACCGGACCGCAGCGACGCACGGATGCACGCCAAGACCGTAGGATCCTACGCAGTGCCGTAGGGGACCGCACCGCCACTTCCCAGCAAATTAGGGACACTGTTGCTCCTGGGGTATCGGCGAGGACCATTCGCAACCGTCTCCATGAAGCTAGGCTACGGTCCCGCACACCGTTAGGCCGTCTTCCGCTCACTCCCCAACATCGTGCAGCCCGCCTCCAGTGGTGTCGCGACAGGCGTGAATGGAGGGACGAATGGAGACGTGTCGTCTTCAGCGATGAGAGTCGCTTCTGCCTTGGTGCCAATGATGGTCGTATGCGTGTTTGGCGCCGTGCAGGTGAGCGCCACAATCAGGACTGCATACGACCGAGGCACACAGGGCCAACACCCGGCATCATGGTGTGGGGAGCGATCTCCTACACTGGCCGTACACCACTGGTGATCGTCGAGGGGACACTGAATAGTGCACGGTACATCCAAACCGTCATCGAACCCATCGTCCTACCATTCCTAGACCGGCAAGGGAACTTGCTGTTCCAACAGGACAATGCACGTCCGCATGTATCCCGTGCCACCCAACGTGCTCTAGAAGGTGTAAGTCAACTACCCTGGCCAGCAAGATCTCCGGATCTGTCCCCCATTGAGCATATTTGGGACTGGATGAAGCGTCGTCTCACGCGGTCTGCACGTCCAGCACGAACGCTGGTCCAACTGAGGCGCCAGGTGGAAATGGCATGGCAAGCCGTTCCACAGGACTACATCCAGCATCTCTACGATCGTCTCCATGGGAGAATAGCAGCCTGCATTGCTGCGAAAGGTGGATATACACTGTACTAGTGCCGACATTGTGCATGCTCTGTTGCCTGTGTCTATGTGCCTGTGGTTCTGTCAGTGTGATCATGTGATGTATCTGACCCCAGGAATGTGTCAATAAAGTTTCCCCTTCCTGGGACAATGAATTCACGGTGTTCTTATTTCAATTTCCAGGAGTGTATAATACGGTGTCCCTCCAAAAAGTTACCAGGCGCGTTCTCTCTGGTGCTTCGTCAGGTATTTGGAATGTCATTTTTGCAGTGTGTAGCTGGTGTCATCCCAAACAAATACTCCTAATCACGTCTCCCATGCTATGTCCAGTGGAGATGAAAAGCGTCACTACTTTTAAAGCACAGATTTACGTCTCCGTTCGATGGAGCGGTCCAAAGTTAATCTAGTTTTATAACCATTTCATCGATATGTGTTAACTGGGACAGTAAAACTCCCATCAGCGACAGCCCCGTCCAGACTCGGGCTGACTACCGGCGCCATGCGGCAGCGCTGCTCAGTCGCTGCTGCTGTACTGGTTATTCTTCGGATGTTACTGTCCCTGTTCATACATGTCGATGAACCAGATATGGCGTTAGACTAATCTGGGACAGCTTTGTAGAATTGGAACGTAGGATTCCGACTTTAAAAACCTGTTTGTTTGCAACGGGAAACAAATCGACACTTGCGGTTGTCACTGGGTACTGCAGAAAAGACGTGATGGGCAGTATTTGTTTGGGCTGCCTCCAGCTACACATTGCAAAAACGTAGTGGCAAATATCTGCTGAAACACCAGAGGAAATGTGGTTGACGACTATCAGGAGGGTCACCTTCTGTAAATACAAGACGTTTGTTTTAACTTCAGACAACTAAATGTCTCGAAAACGATGCAAAGTATTAAAAAGAAAATGTTCTAGGTGAAAAGTCTGTGTTACAACTGGGCACCTCCTAACAACGCCCCCACCCATCCTGCCCCCTGCCTGGGCGGGGTGAGCTTTGTATTTTGAAATGGGAACCCTCATTTACAATGCGTATTCGGAGTCCACGCCAAAAAATAGTTCGGTTTACTGAAACAGTTGTATCCAGTTCTTGATAGATGGTGCTGTAATCGACTAATATCATGTGCATTTGTTTCTGCAATTAAGAACCGACGCATTTGAGTCTTCATTTGATTTACGGTGTAGCTGTAAATCTTTTTTTGTAACAGTTGATATTTATGTTCGATCCTGACTTAAGTGTTGCAAAAGTGATTGTACAGTGCAAAAAATATGGCAAGACATTTTCATTCTGGCAAATACACTACTTGTATGATAACGTACCTTTTTTTATTATACGGGTTTGATTGTGGTGAGCCCCAAACAATGGAAATGCTTGATTTCGGCGACCGCCCTCGAGCTAGAGATGGGCAAAGTCGTTCATCCTCGGGAACTAGTTCACTGGTGATCTCTCTTTTTTGGGAACCGTTCATTTTTACTCGTTCACCGTTCATTGTGCTTCGTATATGATTCTTCTGAAAAATTGAAAATTAGTACCATAGGTGACTGAAAATGGAAGGCGCCAAGAGGTGGCACTTACCTGCCCCCTGGAGTACAGAGTTTTTATTCATAACAGAATTCTCACACATTTGTAATTTTCGTGATTCTGCAAAACATCTCGTTTAGCCAGCTGTAGCATTATGTGGCTGATCGCGGTGATGTAATATAAGGTGGTGCACGAAAAACCGGCCCCGAGTACAGACTGCTCGCCAATTACGCACGATTTGTTGACCGTTACGAGCAGAATAGATAAACATGTAATAATTAGGCAGTGAAGAAATAACAGATAAGCTAATGCAAACAACTGCGAAACAATAGATGACGACTGGTAAGCGACAATGAGTAGTCTAATACTCGGGGCCGATTTTTCGTGCGCCTCCCTGTACCATTGAAGTAATATTGTAGGAGTTATCATATTCTCTTTACAAAATGTGACACCATACACTCGATTACGAAGCTCGGGCTTCATTCGGTTGTAAGTCGGTCTGCCTTCCACAACAATGAACATGCTCTTTTACTTTGGATCAAAACAAGACGGAAAATGGCCACTCGTGTGTGCCGTGCCGACGTCTTTGCACGTGTAATAACAAAAAATCTTGCCTTTTTACAGGTATTTCTTCTGTTGTTTATCGAAATAGTGAAGTAAGCTCATACGCCGCTTTGTTACCTGAAAAGATGTACGTATTACATACCACGTAATTTTTATGTAATTTACGTAGTTATATAATACTTATTAATTAGCGGTCGTGGAGTTCAGAGTTCAAAAAAGGTTTGAAACAGGTGAAGAATGGGCGTGCGAAGCGAACGAAACGAACAATAGCAACTCGATACTGAACTAACTATGAGCAGCCGGCAGTGGAGCTGCGACGAGTGGCCACGCGAAGGAGGACGAGTCCGGCCGAGCGAGACCGAGACCGAGACAGACGGAACAGGACCGAGGCTGGAACGAGACCGGCCGACGTACCGTTGCGGGAACGAGACCGACCGTTTCCCGTTCCCCGGAACTGTAAGTAGTGAAACGGAACTTGTTGTATTGTTCCAATGTTTTAATAAATTGCTATCACGCAGAAATTATTAGCAAGAGTTTCCTCTCTTGCAGGTAATACCTCAGCTGGTGTCCAAAAGGAGTGAATGGACTAAACAGGGTTATTTATTGAATTTTTTTCTGTTGTGTACCACGTTTCCCATTTTCCTTTCCTTTGTGCGGCCTGGACGGTATAAATGTGTGAGTGTGTGAACTAGAAGAAAGCTTTAGGCACAGATTGTAACACTCCATGAATGGTCGTTCTAGGGTAGGGTAGTACCAACCCCCCAAGCGTGAACAAGTTTAGCAGAGACCAAGTTTGCAGGTCAGGGCAAAGATGACACGAAGGCGCTCGTATTGCCTCTGTCAGGTAGGCGCGCCACCCACACCACGTTTGTAAGCGGAACGGTTAGGCGAATTCGGTTGGAAGAGCACTTGTTCCTGGGCCGTGGTGCTGGACAGACATGGAGACGCAGCTCTCGTTTTGGTAATGTTAACATAGGTATTAGATTGTCTGAAATCTGCTCTGTAATGAAGTCCAGATGTTGAAATCAGGTGCGAAATTACCGCTGAACCCCATAAGGGAATTGATTTTCTTAATTTACTCGAATTTCAGTAGACCTTGCGTTAGTGCCTTGTTCAGGCAACGCACCATGTGCTTTAAGCTCACGGTCACGTTATTGCTCTGTATTTAACGGAAATTCACTCATTCAATGTATTTTAATCTGCTCTTCCATTTACAGTAAAATTTTGGGTTTTTTATTTATTTTCCATACGTTTTCTCTGTGAACTTGCTTTCGCGCCACGTGGTCGGTTGGGACAACCGCCGCATTGATAAATTGTAGTTTCGGTCCGAAAATATATTGTACACGATGAATAATCATACGATAGTGAGCCGGCCGAAGTGGCCGTGCGGTTAAAGGCGCTGCAGTCTGGAACCGAAAGACCGCTGCGGTCGCAGGTTCGAATCCTGCCTCGCGCATGGATGTTTGTGATGTCCTTAGGTTAGTTAGGTTTAACTAGTTCTAAGTTCTAGGGGACTAATGACCTCAGCAGTTGAGTCCCATAGTGCTCAGAGCCATTTGAACCATACGATAGTGAGCGAGTGTAAAATAGGGAAGGAATAATCGTGTGGGTCCATATTTTTCTGGGTTTCTGTTGGCTGCTGAAACTTGGCCATGTGGGTTGAACAGCATTGAAGTGATGTTTCTTGTGCACCCCCATAACGAGTTGATTTGTTGGCGATGTTGTGCGTTAAGTAAAATACACGTGCCACTAGGAAAAGTATCGGATTTTAATGCCCACTGATTTGATAAAGATTTGCGAGATGCTCTTCCAGCCTGACCTAGTTTTGCTTGTATTGTCTTTGTGGAACTTGTTCTGAGTAATCTATAGTAAAAATGGTTCAAATGGCTCTGAGCACTATGGGACTTAACATCTATGGTCATCAGTCCCCTAGAACTTGGAACTACTTAAACTTAACTAACCTAAGGACATCACACAACACCCAGTCATCACGAGGCAGAGAAAATCCCTGACCCCTCCGGGAATCGAACCTAATCTATAGTAACTGAATGTAATAACCGAAGGTTTAGATATAATTGTGCGGTTGTATAGAATTACATTGAAGCCAGTTCTGCGCTCCTCTGTCCCATTCCATAATTACGTGGCGAAACTGAACCATGTTAACTAGAGACCGGTTATGATGATGTACATTGCAAGAGAAACACGACTAGTTGTTGAAATACCATCGGTACTCAATAAATATCAATTAATCTCTACCCTCGACTGATTATTTACTCCTTGCATCATAAAAAATAGGTGGCAGTCAGTACCACAGTAGAATTCTGGGTCATGAAAGCAAATAAAAGCTATATAATGCCTATACAGCCCTGTATAGGTGCCTTCTGTAGTGGTTCAAAAAATGCGTTATTCGTTGCGTTCAAATTTCTACCGGTTCGTTAAAACCTTCCGCTAGAAATTATTAGTACCCAGCAATAACTCATAGGGGCCAGTAATTTCGTGAACCACAGGAATTTAAGAAACCATTTACTACAGACGGTAGCTTGCAGGAGCGGTAGGACATGTCAAAGCGACGGTAATCTACCTACTTAAGTGGACTTATACAACCACCAGTACTGGAAGGTTACGTTGCAGTAAAAAGTCGCGACCGAAGTGAACTATGAAAGACCGTTCCTTAGAATTTGTTCCTCGCTCGTTCCGTTCATCTTGGTGAGCCGTTCCTTTGGACCCGTTAGTTCGCGAACGACCCATCTCTACCTCGAACCTTGCCATCAGGACGACTGATTTCTGTATACCTTTCCATCAGACGGCCGTAACTCTCGCTCTGGCCGCTACTAGGTTACCTGCCGAACACAAACCACAACCGTTGTAATCAGGTAAAATGTCCATGAAGTTATAATGACAGGCGCAGCTGCCATGTATACACCCATAATGTGCAAACACTCACACTCTCGCCCCATCGATCAGCTACCTACCACGTGGCACGCCCGATTGCAGTGCTAGGGCCTTTATAAGCACGAACAGCGAATGTCTCGGCACCACCCCTCACTGGAGCCGGTTCTGGTACAGATCGCACAACAGAGGTTACATCCGTTTTAATTCTGTTGCAGAGGAGACCGAAATGATTTTAATTTATGGCGAGGATGCAGGAAAGTTGGACACCGCTTTTGCTCTTAATGCCGAACATTTTGCCGATAGGCCACGATCCCATGCAACTGTTCATCGCATTGTACAACTGTATACTACTGAAAGAAGTGTGACGACTGAAACTGTAACGGATAACATCAATAATGAAACTGCAATAGCAACTGCGATGGTCCACATGGTAATACTATTAGTGTGTAGCAAAAGCCATCAGGCGCCGACACCGCACACCAACACGCTTCCGACGGGTTGGTTGCTGGCTAAGTCTCTGCTGGCTCCCTGCCGCAGTGACACGTATCCTTGGCCGTGCAATGTTGGAAGTTACTCTACATGGCGGCTATCGCAGTTACATTCAATCAGGTCCGACAGCGGCGTAACTCTGTTCCATCGATAGAAAATTTATCTGTTTCCTGGAATGTCAGCCTTGACGCTTCTCCCCAGTGGGACACCCCAGTGGAAGTTGATCCTATTCCGCCTTCACCTCCCTGACTGAGACAAGAGACCAGTGACCTCGTTGAGGACTCGCCTCGCCTTTGTCACTTTGGGAGGGGAAGAGGAATGGCCTGTCGCAAAAGCCGTCAGGCACTTTTGCCACACAACAACACACTGCCGGCGGGTTGGTTGCCAGCTCAGTCCCTGGGACTACGTCACGTTCCGGCACTGCCATTCGCAGCGCGACCTGCAGACGACCTTCACGTAAACCAGGTCAAAGCATAGAGGGAGTGTAAATTAGCAACAGAGGTTGCTCCTCCCAAGAGCCTTTTGCTGCATCCGCCAGTGACACGTGTAGCAAATCAGGAGGAGGTGTACCTCCGCTATGAGGGAATTTAGGACCGCATCCGCGCCGATCACAGCAGTTACGACGCAGCTAGTCAAGAGAGGAAGTCTGCTCCGGATCCAGCCTCGCCTCCACCGCAAGCTGCATTCTCCGCCAAAGGAACTCGGTAAGGTGCTCGCGTGTCCGTTGGTATTCTGTCAGACTCATTTGGCTAGACTGTAGAAACTGTAAACTCGTACGGATCATAACTCACGTGTTAGTCTATTCCAAAGTGCTCCGCTCCAGAAGAGCGAGGGCTTAAAGATTTCATAGTCGAACTAGTGGAGAACGAACTGTAGAGGCTTTCATTATGTTGTTTCCTCAGCCAAGGCTGGTATTCGAACTACTTGCGTTTAGTTGTAAACTAATTTTCCTGTTAGGAACCAGTTACAAGGTTTGTTAATTGTTTATGACGGTCAACGAAGACCATTTGTGTCGAAGTCATTGTGTTCTTGAACACAGAGGATGAACTTCACGCTCGTGTGTTTCTTCCGGAACTGTTTCAAACCCAGGGCATTTCAAATATCCATGACAGTCTGGAATCGCTTACATAATAGTCTGGATGACGGTACACGTTACAAATACCACCCCTACCGAATCAACATGCATCAAGAACTTCATGGTAGTGGTTTTCAGAATGAGATGTGGACTGGGCATTCATGCGAATGCATACAGATCCGCAATTCTTTTGCCAGGTAATGTTCTCTATCAAGTCAATATTTACGAACTATAGTGAAGTTAATCAGCATAGCATGCACTATTGGAGTGTGAGACCCAGTCTGGATACATGAAACTGCTCGTCAGCGTCCTGGGTGTGTTAACATTTGATGGGGTATTACAGACGGCAAATTAATCGTCCCCCTTGTTGTGGTAGGAACACTGAACGGGGAAAGGTGTGTCAAGTTATTGCAAAATGAGCTACCCATTCTGTTGGAAGATGAACCCCTCACACTGTGACAGAGCATGTGGTTGGAACAGTGCAAGATGGTGGTTGTCTGTCATATTACTCCTCAAGACCAAACAAGCACTGAATCGTGGCTTCAGTGGTGGTTGGATTGGTAGAGGTGGTCCAGTAACGTGGGCTGCCGCATCACCCGACCTTATGTCGTAGGATTTTTCCTTGTGTCTTCCTCTGAAGGACAAAGTGTATGAAGATATAGCAATTACTCGACAGAGTATGAAAGAACGCATCATAAATGCTTGCACAAACGTTCCAATACACTTGCTTTTAGGTTGTATGTATGGATTCCATGCACAAATTAATAAATGTATCGATATGGGAGGTCGTCAGTTTAAGCAATTATTATGAATTACAATTATGGTGAGAAGACTCGCCGAAATGAAGTACCGCAATGGTGAGATGCAAGAGGACTCACCAGAATCAAACACCCCAATGGTGAAAGGCAAGGGAACTCACAAGAATTAAGCTCCCCAATGGTGAGGGCCAAGGGGCTCACCAAAATCAAGCAACATAATGGTGAGAGACAAAGGGATGCACCAAAATCAAGCACTCCAGTGGTGAGGGTAAAGGGACTCACCGAAATCAAGCAACCCAATAGTACAAGGCAAGATGACTCACCAAAATCAAGCACCCAGATGGTAAGAAGGAAGGGGACTCACTACAATCAAGCACCCCAATGGTGATAATCAAGAGGTCTCACTAGAATCAAGCACCCCAATGGTGAGAGGCAAGGGGCTCACTGAAACCAAGCACCCCAATGGTGAGAGGGCAGGGATCTCACCAGAATCAAGCACCACAATGGTGAGAGGAAAGGGGACTCACTGAAACCAAGCACTCCCATAGTGAGAGGCAACAGGAGTGGTGGAATCAAGAATTTCGAAGGGAACAGAGAACTATTACATGTATGTCGTTGTTCCTGGATTAAGCTCAGCGTTGTTTCTAACCAGGCTTTGAAACAGCTAACAACATTGTCCTGTACAATCAAATCTGCAACCCTAAAGTAAATATCCAACATAGATATCAACCGTTAGAGCAGAAAAGCTTACATATAGATGGTAAATGAAATGTAGAACAAATTAGTAGGTTCTTAATCGCAAAATGAGTCACGCTTGGTATTTGTCGATTATAGTGCTATCTGCTACGAATGGGAAACAATGGTTTAAGCAAACCCGCTTGTATTTTTTTTTTGCGTAGATTTCGAATATTCAATAAAAATATGAGTTCCCGTTTGAAAATACAAAGCTGAAGTCGGCCACGCAGGAGGGTAACTAGAATGTGGCCAGTTGTAGCACAGGCAGACGTCCCCTTTGCTAATCTTAACTTTTCACTTTGAGCCATTTTTTCGTACACTGCGTAGTTTTCGAAATATTTAACTGTCTCAAGTTAAAATATACACTCTCTCTATATATACTGACATCTAGCTACTATTGAGAGACAAACGTTATAAATTAAACCACATCATTTGTGTGTGTGTGTGTGCGTGTGTGTGTGTGTGTGTGTGTGTGTGTGTGTGTGTGTTTAGAACTTATGAGCGCTAACGCCGACGTCATCAGTGCCCGTCATTAGCGACAGACAGTGTTTTCAATTAAGAAGCTCTCGTGCATTCGGTTTCATTATAGACATAACAATTATTCGTTTTTGTGACACTAAATACTGTTATAAATACGAGGGGTGTTCAATAGGTAATGCAACACTTTCTTTTCTCGGCCAGTTTCGGTTGAAAAAAAATGCGGAATTTATTTGTGCGTTGTAGAATATTCACGCTTCCGTCCCTATAGTTTCATGAAGTTCGGTTAGGTGGCGTCGCTATACGTAGGCTCCAAAATGTAATAGAGGTACGTTCCAAGCACGGTGAGTCGGGCGAGGCGTGTGCCATAATCGCGACAAGGACGCGCAAACCTGTCCGATTTCCGGCACGCCGGCCACTCTCATTCAAGGTGATCGACATATCAAAATCAAACATCTCGCTACTCGACCTCACGTCTCTCTTGGTAATGCTGACACTCCCATCCCAGTGTTGGAGTACTCAAACGTATGTGCCCGTTGGGTTCCTCGCCGCCTAGCAGAACCATCTTTGCGGAATCCCTTGCACCCTGCGAGGCTGATTGTACAAGCTCATGTCGAACATCGTCACCGGCGATGAAACATGGGTTCATCACTTCGAACCGGAAACAAAACGATAATCCGTGGAGTGGCGCCACATTACCTATCCTCCACAGAAAAAGTTCAAAGCCTCACACTCAGGCGGTAAAGTCATGGTGACAGCTTCAGGGACTCTTGAAGTGGTTATTCCTTTCGGTGTCCTTCCTCGTGGCGCAATGATCAGCTCTGTAATGTAATGTGATGCCATTAGGAAAGTGAAGAAACAGCTTCAACGTGTTCGTCACCACAAAAATGCAAATGAACTTTTCCTTCTTCATAATGACACAAAGCCTCACACAAGTCTGCTCACGCGATTGGGGCTTACAAAAATTTATTGAGCTGTTCCTCCTCATGTACCCTACAGCTAGGATCTCGCGCCTTCCGACTTCCGTCTTATTGGCCGTATAAAGGATGCACTCCGCGCGAAGCAGTACATGGGTGATGGGTAGGTTACTGATGCAGCAAGACTTTGGCTCCGACGTCGACCAGTAGAGATGTACCGTGCTGGCACGCAAGCGTTCCCAGTAACACGACTTAAGGCCGTCGCATTGAACGGACATTAGGTTGAAGAGTAGGATTTTGTAGCTAAAAGAGCGGGCAATAACACAGTGTATTGGAGTCCTGAATAAAACCAATCTGCTTTCAGAAAAAAATGTGTTGCATTACTTACTGAACGCTCATCGTATCATAGAGAGGTACTTTCTGCAGTTGAGCACTGGCAAAAATGTAAGCAAAAGAACAGAGTTTGAACGCACGGGAAACATGGGAAGGTATAGCCTCTGCTGTAGCGGTACCAATAATACACTCTGCATTTTTAGATAAATTTGTGATACTGGTGACTTTCGGTTTAAAATCACTGAATAATGGTGAGAGTAGTAGCAAACTGTCAAAACTGGGCCGCGCGGGATTAGCCGAGCGGTCTGGGGTGCTGCTGTCGCGGACTGTGCGGCTGGTCCCGGCGGAGGTTCGAGTCCTCCTTCGGGCACGGGTGTGTGTGTTTGTCCTTAGCATAATTTAGGTTAAGTAATGTGTAAGCTTAGGGACTGATGACCTTATCAGTAAAGTCCCATAAGATTTCACGCACATTTGAACATTTGTCAAAACTTGAGTTTAGAATAATAGCAAACTGTCAAAATTGGAGTTTAGAATAATAGCAAACTGTCAAAATTGGAGTTTAGAATAATAGCAAACTGTCAAAATTGGAGTTTAGAATAATAGCAAACTGCCAAACTTGGTTTTATCTGTAAACAATAAGGTACGTGAAAAGTAGAAAAAAGTATCGTCATTCATTACGTAAATTTACCGTCTATGGCGGCTGATTTAAAAAATAGAAAATAATCACTTATATCTTTCTGATGCATCGTCCCTTTCGACACATCGAAGTTAAACACGTAACCAGCTTGTAGTTACCATACACTTCTTTATTACAAACACAGACATAGATCTTTAAAAATTTACTCAAGCAATTTTCACTAATCAAAACAAAGTTCATAAAACCCCATTAATAAAATTTAACTGACACAACTGAATGCTTCATGACTTAGATAGGAACTGGCTTCAATATCAAATTCTAAAACTGCTTCCAAGGACTGATTTTAATCAATTGTAACAAATTAAAGTCTTATCAGATTAATGGACCCGACTAACCTTCTCTTTAGTATTACTCACAGGTACGAGGTTCAGATACATGATAATAGCATATTAAATAGTCTTAACATGAAGACATTACAATTTTTTTAAGTGAAAATTAGTGATGGACGTGAGCAGCGTCGGCAGCGGATCTGCATTCAAACGGCGAAACACATTGCAGCAGCTGCCCACGCTCCTTCGTCGTACTGACTCGGTCACTCGCTACCGCCACAGGTCACTGTATAAGGCAAGCTCCTGCAGAGCGCGCGCTCCGCAGTCAAACAGCCAACCGCCAAAGATGCGAAGAAGACAAGCACGCATCGAAAATCGACTCATAACGATCGGGATGACAATCGATGGAGACTGGCGGCAGGAGCGCACCAGCTCACTTTCGTAGCCCTCTCAAGTGTAGCGGGAGGTAATTTAATTCATTAATAAATTTATTTAGTGCCTCTACTGTTTAACGCAAAAACGGGAGACTAAAAGAATTTACATGTGGCAACAATGAGTTCGCTATACCTGAACACTGTCTCTTGATACTCTTATCATATATATTTGTTATAAAATAGAGAATTTTCGAAGTTATATGGATGTGTGACAGCCAGAAATTGTTGAAAATGGCTCTGAGCACTATGGGACTTAACAGCTGAGGTCATCAGTCCCCTAGAACTTAGAACTACTTAAACCTAACTAACCTAAGGACATCACAGACATCCATGCCCGAAGCAGGATTCGAACCTGCGACCGTGGCAGTCGCGCGGTTCCGGACTGAAGCGCCTAGAACCGCTCGGCCACCGCGGCCGGTCCGGAAATTGTCCTAAGTATTCCATACACTGTTCATCGTGACGCTGTGGGTGACCTTTAGGTCGGAGTTCACTGTTCGATTACCACTAGGTGCTCTTCGGTGCTGTGGGGCCGCGCCGGTAATTAATCCATTCCATCTATTGGCGCTTACCCAGCAGGCAGATGCCCAGCTTAACTCCTTCGGTCGCCGGCAGCGCGGTTTGCCGCATGCACGAGCGTGCAGCAGCAACACGCGGCGAAGTTACGGATGAAACCTGAATGTTACGAAAGCTGTTCCGTTCTGCCACACAAACAAAATACACGTCCATTAGCCTATGCAACTTTTTTCCCTTCTATGACCTTTACTTACATAAACTACGTCGCGTTTACACTGACATATTACATTTCGTTATTCCGCGGCGCGCAAAGTAGATAAATTTACCTGTTATACACTCGAACTCCCCTCTGGTTCTTTCGTCGACTGTTCATACTTGTTCTCCATACTTAGGTTCTCATCCTTGAAGGTAAGTATTCTGAAGGGAACACCCTACTTTAAGATTTCTTAATTAGAAAATGGCAAGCATAAATTATTATTGTTGTTTTCGTCATCAACCCGAAGGTTTGTATGATACACCCTGTACGCCCCCATCGCTGCCTCTTCAATTCAGTCCGCAGCTCGTGGTCTCGCGGTCGCTTTCTCGCTTCCTGAGCGCGGGGTCGCGGGTTCGATTGCCGGCGGGGGTAGGGGTTTTTACCTTCCTCGAGATGATTGGGTGTTTGTGCAGTCGTCATGATTTCATCATCATTCATGAAAGTGGCGAGTTTGGACTGAGCAAAGGTTGGGGATTTGCACGGGCGCTGATAACCGCGCAGTTGACCGCTCTACAAACCAATCATCATCATCTTTAATTTTGCGTAACAGCTGCTTACCACAATATCCTCGATTTGCCTTATGAGCTCATATTTAGGTCTGCAACTGCCTTTCTTTCCTTCTATCACCCCTTCAACTTGTTTTCAACAACGTCTCGTGTCGCAGTATGTGCCCAACCACTTTGTCTCCTCGGTTGATTGTGCTTTTCATTAGATAATTTTTCTCACTGACTCATGGCAGAACGTCTCCATTCTTACTCGAGCAATCCATTTGATCTGCAACAGTTTCTTGTAACAAACATTGTGGTCATTACCCGCCGCAAGATTGATTGAAACCTGATGCCGCAGTGGGCTTAAAATGGTTCAAATGGCTCTGAGCCCTATGGGACTTAACATCTGAGGTCATCAGTCCGCTAGACTTAGAACTACTTAAACCTAACTAACCTAAGGACATCGCACACATCCATCCCCCAAGGCAGGATTCGAACCTGCGATCGTAGCAGCAGCGCGGTTCCGGACTGAAACGCCTAGAACCGCTCGGCCACAGCCGCCGGCACCGCAGTGGGAACGTGACGCGGCATGGAAAGTGTACGAGGTGCAATGACAAAGTAATGAGACTCACGTGTTTCCACCTTAGGGTGGCAACCCTGCAGCTTGCTACGACAGGCAGTCTCCCCCATCACAACAGCAAGTGGTGCATACCTACGATGTTCAAATCAAGAGTGAACTCCTCTGTTAGCTCCTCATAACTGCCGTCCCATACTGCCTTATGTGTGGGACGGTTTTCGCGTCAAAGTTCACTGCAGTGCTACCATAACCTTATTCAACCGACATGGCCCAGTGTGAGTTTTTTATTCGTAAAGGTGAAATTCGTCGTTTTGCAGGAGTACGGGACATGCAGACAACTGTAAAAAGGGGTTTTACTTGTATAGTAGAATTTGAGTTCCAGCTAAGCTACCAACAGCGAAACAAAAGACATCGTAAGTGTGTGTAGGCACAAAGAAATTACATCGAATGTGCTACCAGTGTAGCTGGTTAAAAATTTAAATAAATTTTTTTTCTAACTAGTCTGATTACGTTATTGCTGCACCTCGTATAGCCGGAGTTGGGACGTATGGGAAATCGTTCTAGCGACGATATGGTCAGCAAATGTGGAGATCTGTTGACATAAGCAACTTTGACAAAAAGCAGATTGGGAACGGCGGAGTTGGTCGGCTGTTGGCTAGCAGCTGTCGTAAGCATCTGTGGAAAGTGGAGGAAGGACCGTGAAATCACGTGTAGGTGACAAGGTGTTGGCCGTCCACCGTCTTCGAAGAACATAGCTGTCGGAGGCTTGCTCTCTCTGTACAGGGAAATAGGCAGTGATCTGTGGTGCAGACACAATTGTTTCGGAGCACGCCGTTCAGCGCACAGTGTCGAACGTGGTGCCCAGCAGCAGGCAACTCGTACGTGTTGCCGTGTTGAGCCCCGTGACACCTAGTCGAACAAACGAGTTTCTTGTTACTTCAGATCGATGGTCCCATGCAGGTACTCCGTCAGTCAAGCAAGCGACTGCTCGAAACATGCAGCGGTTCCGGACGCAGGTCGGTGGGGGCAGTATTATGCTATGGGACCACTCACATGGGCTTCCATGGGATCTGAGGTAGTCTACGAGAACATCATGACTGCTGTGAATTATATGAACATTACTGCGGAACACCCATCTGTTCAAGTTTGCGCCTTCCCCGTCGCCGACGGCATCTTCTAGCAGGGTGACGGTCCGTGTCACAATGTCGGAATCTTGTTTCAGTGGTTTGGGAGCGTGATGGTGAACTCACGTTGATGCCTTGGCCAATAATTCGCCAGATATGAACCCGATGGAACACATCTGGGATATACTTAGCAGTTTACGGGAACTGCCTGACCTGTGCTTAGACGTCTAGTGCCACACACATCCGGAAACCTACTAAGCACTTCCCGAATCCACGCCACGCAAACTCCCTGCTGTACTGAGCTTCAAAGGTGAACAAACTCGCCATTAATCAGGTGATCATAGGTTTCGTCTCAACAGTTCATATCAAATGTTTCTAATCATTTAATTTTCTATCTTTTCCCCTGTCCATGTTTCACATTCTCCAAACTGTAACTCTCTCGATAAGAGAGGAGAGACCTAGGAGATGGAAACTAAAATATTTTTTACTTTTTTTCAGAACTGAGAAATTTGCTGATGTAGCCTTCTTCCGAATCTCAATTGTTCGGAAGTCGGGACGAGTCACAGTGAGCATCGCAGAAACTGTATAGGAAAATCACAATTGAACAAAGTAAATCACGATGTGTTACAATTTCTACTAATAATGGTCTGTTATGTTTTTTTTTTTTTTGTTACCTGCTTTGCTGGTAGAGAGGCTCAATGGCGAGCAGATGAATTTGGCGACGTTGGACCCTGTTTATATTAAATACAATTCAACAAATAATTTTGCATTATGTGGAATAACATAGATCGGACTTCGTACAGTACATTTAGATTACATTTAGATTGGGCAGATTCGACTTTTCTGTGATGTGCAAATACGCAATTAATGACGCTTGGCCGCGCGAGGTGGCCGCGCGGTGTGTCTCTCTTACTTACAAAAATGTCGTAAGTATCAGTGATTGTTATAGGAATGTAACAGCAATATCTTGGATTTACTTTGCAATCGAAATATTTACTTACAAAACACACCGTTTCAAGTTTCTTTTGCTACTCTAAGGATTTATATTTTTAGCTGTTAGTAGCTGTTTCTTTTTTTAGAAATCCGTTTTACCTTGAGTAGTCCTTGCTACTACACCTTACGAAGTAAGCAGTATGTTTGATAGTTCCGAGATAAAAATAAATAAATAAGTTCGATCACTTCCTCAAGACCCATCCAGGTTTAACGAGCATTCCTGCTGTATATCCACCTTCTTCGCATACCATTTTTTTTGGATTTACAGACATCACACCTGCCGTTTTGATAAAATACACTATTCAGTTCCTGCAGTGTAAACAACAAAACGTATCTAGCCGATTTTCTGTTCGTGACACTCAACTCTTAACCCGAGATGGTTCTTCATTTCTCTGCTTCTTTAAACTAAATGTCAGTGGTGACATTCTTCTGGTTTTCGGCTTTTGTAGCATTTCGTCAGTTCTGACTCCATCCTGCTTCGTACGAGGGCTGTCCAGAAAGTAAGTTACGATTGATCGCGAAATGAAACTCACAGTGAAAATCAGAAATGTTTCATTTGTAACAGTTAGCTACACCTTTCAGCTACTTCTCTACGTAGTCGCCGTTCTGACTCAGACATTCGTCGTAGCGTTGTACCAACTTTGCAATACCCTCATCATAGAAGACAGCCGCCAGCGCTTTCCGCCAATTCTCTACGCTGGCCTAAAGCTCGTTGTCTGTGCCAAAATGTTGTCTTCATAGCCAGCGGTTCATTTGAGCAGAGATGAAACTCAATGGGAGACAATTACGGGCTGTATTGTGGGTAACCAAACATTTCCAATTGAAACGATGCAGGAACATCTTCATTGCCCCTGCAGAATGAGGCTGAGAATTGTCTTGAAGAAGAAACCGCGCGACAGTTATGTAATGTTGGTTGCATAGCTTCAGGGGAAAATTCTCACCAGGCCCTCGTACTTGGCGGGAGACAATATTTTCTATAACATCTTTACGCGCTCACTAAGAGCTCAGGAATGAAAAGAGCGACATAATTCTACCTAGAGTCATACTAGAGACACTGCCCAACACATCTTTGCAAAGCTTTATCGGATTTTCATAATCGTTTCCATTTCGCGACCGATCGTAACTTACTTTCTGGACAGCCCTCGTATAAAGGTAGCGGATTACTTGTCTACCCCTGTAGTTCATACCGCACTGCCAAAGAATGAAACACATTTTATCCCATTCCACATTATCAAAAACCTGCTCCGCACCTACGAATGCAGAGTGTTCATCCTAGATTTTCCTATATCTGACCATTGTTACTAACCGCAGCGCAAAAATTACTCTGTATCCGTCATAGGTGTGCATCCAGAACCATTCGATGGCTCGTGTTTCGGCTTGAATATCGCAGTACATCGCAACGAATTTAATCACATAGCGCGAGGCTGACAGCGACACACAGTGTTGGTGAAACATGTTGAGCGAATTAACTACGTGGTAACTTCAGGGTTCCTGTTGTAATCCCCGGTGACGTCCGGAGCGGATCGTGAAATGTAACACTGGCCTGTAAAACACTATCTATCCCGCCTAAGTACTCAAAACGCACCTTCCCACATACTGAGTTATTAAAAATTTCCTCTACTGCCATCGTATTGGTTCTGTAACTTGTCCTGTGGTAACCCTACAATTGATATTTGCCTTTAATTTTACCTTCATATTTATTTAATTGTAACTTACGATTTTTTCAATGGAATCTTGAGCGGGTTCTATCCTCTTCACTGTCTATTTCGTTACTTCTGTCCGGCCCGATAGCTGATAGGTCAGCGTGACGGATTGCCGTCCTACGGGCCCGGGTTCGATTCCCGGCTGGGTCAGGGATTTTCTCCGCTCAGGAACTGGGTGTTGTGTTGTCTTCATCATCATTTCATCCCCCTCTGGCGCGCAGGTCGTCGAATGTAATAAGACCTGCACAAAGGCGGCCGGACGTGCCCCACAAGGGGCCTCCCGGCCAATTACGCAAACGCTCATTTCCATTTCGTTACTTCTTCACCTTTCTTATTTTGTACACTATAAATGGCCTTGCGAAAGCCTGCAACTGTGAAACGAATGGGTTTGTTTATAAATAGCTTTTCTGCTACCAGTCACGATTTTCTTTAATTCATGTTGTACACGACGCGTTTCGGGAAATGGTTCGCATGTTTAAGTGTGTATTCTCTTTCTACTATGCCACTTTTACACAAGGTTTCAATGTGTGAGGTTTTGCTTTGTTTTGTTGGCTTCAGTGTAATGTATATAACAAAATAACAAAAATTTCGAGTGTTTTATATATTGCAGTTAAGTCAACAAAACAAAGCAGAACCTCACACTACGAAAATATTTCGTAAAAAGGGCATATTACAAAGAGAAAACACTATTGAAAATGGGAATCATTTCCCGACACGTGTCGTGTAAAAAAAAAGGAATAAAAAGAAATCGTGACTGGTAGCAGAAAAGATATTTATGAGCAAACCCCTTCTGTACCTCAGTAAGATTCAGTAAATGGTTCAAATGGCTCTGAGCACTATGCGACTTAACTTCTGAGATCATCAGTCGCCTAGAACTTAGAACTAATTAAACCTAACTAACCTAAGGACATCACACACATCCATGCCCGAGGCAGGATTCGAACCTGCGACCGTAGCGGTCGCTCGGCTCCAGACTGTAGTGCCTAGAACTGCACGGCCACTCCGGCCGGCATTCAGTAAATGCCCAGTAATTTGGTACATCTTCAATACTTGTTATGTATAATGGAATGTGTTTTCTATACTCTGACTTATATTTAACTATAGGATAATCTACTAATGTTTTCTATGTTTTAGTTGAAAATTCTCTTCTTTTAAAATCCCGAAAAGTTTTGAAGTTTTTTCCCTCCAAAATTTCTTCAGCTTATTTTTACATCAAAACACATATGAAGGGCTTTAAATAACTAATGCAACACAGTTTTCTTTGTCGGGCAATTTCGGTTAAAAATGTAGAATCTATTGTGGAAGATCGTGGAATACTCCCGCTTTAGCCCCTATAGTTTCATAAAGTTCCGAAAGATGGCGGCACTATACATAGCCTTCAAAATGGTGCCTGTCACTGAGGTGCGTTGCAAATTGAGAACTGTCATTACGTTTCTTTTGGCAGAAAACCAGAGCATCGCAGATATTCATAGGCGCTTGCAGAATGTCTACGAGGACCCGGCAGCGAACAAAAGCACTGTGAACAATTGGGAGAGGCGTCTGTCATCATCGTAAGAAGGTCTCGCAAACCTGTCTGATCTCTCGCGTGCCGGCCGGCCGCACGCAGCTGCGACTCCTGTGGTGTTGGAACGTGCGGACACTCTCATTCGAGGTGATGGACAGATAACAATCAAACACCTCATTGGACAACTGGACGTCTATGTTGGTAGCGCTGACACACTCGTCCACCAGTTGGGATACTCAAAGTTGTGCGCCCACTGGTTTCCTCGCCGCCTAGCCGAAGACCATAAAGGGCAACGAAGGACCATCTGTGTGGAACTGCCCGCGCGTCACGAGACTCATCGTGACAACTTACTGTCGAACATCGTCACAGGCAATGAAACACGAGTAAATCACTTCGAACCGGAGACAAAACGGCAATCCATGGAGCTTCGCCACACTGCCTATCCTCTAAAGAAAAATTTCAAAGTTGCACCCTCACCCGGTGAAGTCATGGCGAGGGTTTTCTGAGACTCTGAAGGGGTTATCCTGTTTGATGTCCTCTCTCATGGTGGAATGATCAACTCTGAAGTGTTTTGTGCTACCCTCAGGAAATTGAAGAAATGACTTCAGCATGTTCGTCGTCACAAAAGTACAAACGAACTTCCCCACAACAACGGAATACCTCACACAATTCTGCGCGCTCGAGAGGAGGTCACAAAACTTCATTAGACTGTTCTTTTGTCACCAACCCTTCAGTCCGGATATCGCACCTTCGGATTTCCACCTGTTCGGCCCAATAAAGGATACAGTCCGCGGGAAGCAGTACCTGGACGGTGGGGAGGCTTATACATAGATCAGGAGATACGACGTCATAAGGACTCAGATGCGTGAAAGACTGCTGCAACATCCATGACGTTCAAATTTATAACTTCTTTGCTGCTAACTGTAATGAAGACATATTTCGCTGAAAATATCCACGTATGACACAGAACATACCTACACAAATATATCATTGTACGACACATTGTTCAGGAGATTTGACTTCATAAGCACTGAGATACGTGAAAAAATGCTGCATCATACTTAAAGTTGTAATAATTTTATTCTTTTCTGCTAAGACACTCCTACAGTGGAGTCAACTTGAGGAAATCCCTGACACCTGGCAGCGCTTTTGACAGCTTTCAACTGCCAAGCGGAAACGGCTGTAGGAGAAAATAGTCGCCGTCTGTACAGCTACGAAGAGGCTTTGCCATAGAGACGTTTACAAAACAGCGTTGTAAAAACGTAAAGCAGCTGTGACCAGCGTACAGAAAGTGCCCGGGATATTAAAATTCATTTTGTGTTTTCGTTTCTTGGCAAAATGAGTGCCTGGGCAAGACCCCGTTTACCAACCAGTAATACATAATTTCGCGTGGCTCAGTGGTCTGTTGCATGTCTCCCAACAGGACGCCACTTCGACTACATGAGTTTCCCCACCCTTCTCTAGTTATCCAACCGGGTAAAGGGCACCTACAGTTTAAGGGTCCGGGATGGTTGGTAATCCCTATCTTAAAAATGTGCAAGCCTGTGTGAATTACTAAGGGACCAAATTGCTGAGGTCATCTGTCCCTAGACTTACACACTACTTAAATTAACTTATGCTAAGAACAACACACACACCCGTGCCCGAAGGAGGACTCGAACCTCCGGCGGGAGGAGCCGCCTCAAACCGCGAGGCCACTCCGCGCGGCAATCCCTATCTTAAGTAAGGTAAAATTTATTCATATGAAAGGTACCTTTTATCAGAAACTATTACGAACAAAAATTTGTAAAAAGTATGGCTTGTACAGTACACATTTCTTGCCGCTTTAGCAGAAATATTTCCAAAAATATTGGTTAGTTTTAAGATAGTAATTATTTCTGTAAATCGTGGACATTGGCGTAAAAAACTACCTACTTTTTCTATGTACGCAAGGCTCTAACTTCTTTGAGATTTACAAAATAAGAAAGCTCATGTGTTAAAATATGCACAATACTACTATGAATTTTGAGCTAATTCTGGCAAGTAGAAACTGAGAAAAGAACCCTTTATTTTTTTAAAAGTACAACTTACGGGAAACAGTCATTAAAATCGTCAATTCATTCCAGCTCCGTAAGATCGATTGTCAGCACGCTCTTCTATCTCATCTTGCAATACCGCTTTTTCTGCTCGTCTGCATTCTCTTGACCTTGTTTCAAAGTCTCGGATAGCTCTCTCTGATGCCCTAAATCTTTCTTTATCTAAATTTAACATTTGTCTCAGTGTGAAACCATCAACAGTTTGTAGCAATCTTTTTACGACTTCACTCCTTGCAACATTTCTTTCATTGAACGTTGCCACTGCATCAAACACACCAAAACGCAGTATACTAATTGATACAAACACTGTCTCACGAATTCTGGGCCAGATTACACTGTTGATGGACTTGTCATAATTCTGGGTGCGGCCATTTCTTCAGTATTCTTGTAGCTGACAAATCTCTGAAAGTTTCTTTTACGACCTCCAGCATGACAAAAAGTATAGTTGGTTTGTGAATAAATTTTTCTCACGATTTTGCTGTCATCTATTTTCACCATGAATCACTGCCTTGACAGTTCAGATCATAAGTAGGTTTATGGTCTGTTGAAAAGAGGCGAAACAAAATTGCCCATACAGCTTTCTAACTACTAACATTTTGATGTGATTCTTCAATTTCTCCAGGCGTATTTTATGACGAAATAAATCTCTGGTGAACAACATGGTATGAGCATGCATAGGACACAATATTTCGACAATCGACCACGTTGCCATCATCAAGTGCGCTGATGTACTGCGCACCTGATGATGGCAACTTGGTCGATTGCCGAAATATTGTGTCCTATGCACACTCATACCATGTTGTTCACCCGAGATTTATTTCGTACTACCATTTTGCCTGATGGCCACGACATAATAATTTTAGATTTTAGGTTCTGTGAATCTATTCTTACCATATAAACGTCTCCCATCTTCCATTGTTTCGAGTCGTCGCAGCCTCGTATCCATTCGCTTTTGTGGATGACCTAGCGCATAGTTACATTTTCTCCATGTGGCTTCTCATCCTTGACTGCTTTGAAAGCTTTTGAGTCTCCGTCTCCTAAATAATAGATGAATCTTACCTTCATCAACTGTTCAAAGTCTTGGAAAATGGTCAGGCCACACCGTGTTTTGTGTAAATGAATGAATAAACCAGGAATACGGCAGTAATGTACAAATTACATGCACACAAGGAAGGCCGGCATTCCGTAGCTTAAGATCAATGAAAAAAAAAGAAAAACTGAAAATTTGAACATTTCTGCTGGTATGGAGCCCCTCAACATGGAATACGAAACACGTGTCTTTCCTGGCGACTCCGCATATCGCTGAGATGTGAAGGCTAGGTTAGAACGCAGGCTGATCAATCCGTCGTGCGACCCGGTTTCGATTCCGCGTAGCCGTTTCTCTTTCTTACGAGGCGTAACACGATCTTCCCACAGACGCTGCACGGGATTAGCCAAGCGGTCAAAGGCGCTGCAGTCATGGACTGTGCGGCTGGTCCCGACGGAGGTTCGAGTCCTCCCTCGGACATGGGTGTGTGTGTTTGTCCTTAGGATAATTTAAATTAAGTAGTGTGTAAGCTTAGGGATTGATGACCTTAGCAGTTAAGTCCCATAAGATTTCACACACATTCGAACATTTTTTCCCACAAACAAGCAACATTCAAATGCGATTTCTAAATGAGAATCCCGCTGTGTAAACTCTACTTTTATGTAATGGCATTACTGTTACTTACGTCGTGCGTTTGTGTTGAAACGCAGATACTCGTACTTGCTTATGAAAGCGTGTAGTATATTGTAGGCCAGTATGACGTACTTTGCATCTCGTCTTCATAGATAGCAGTTTCAATGGCCCACAGTACTCTAAATTATAACTCTGAGCTTAAATCTGTCCAAATTTTCATCTCCTGTTAATTACTGTTCTGAGAGTAATAATTCAAAGTACTGCTTATTGCTCGCCTAAAAGCTGTAGATCTCTGCCGCACTTGCCACGCGGATTGATAATACGATTGGCAGCGTACAAATCACGTTAGACCGAAAACAAAAATAGTTTTCAAATATAGCAATTCATACAACAGTTCGCTTCTACCAGTTCTATAAAGCGCGATCATGTTCTCATTATCGTTCAAAGATGTCCGTTCGCAGCCAACCAAAGGCTTGCGTTCCCCGTTGCAAAGAACATCACAGAGACTGTAAAAGCTATAGCGTTACAACGTCTAAAGGCATGACTCAAGGTCAGTATATTGGCATAAGGCACAGTTAAACGGCAGCAAAGGGTATGATTTGAAGTGCTGTTCTGTATAGGACGTGAGGTCCATCTACTGAGCATGAAAGTACTCACAAGTTACTACTGTAGATCCCGACTTACTGAAATAATGACCTGCGGTTTTCACTAACTCCCTCAGTAAATAAAAACCCGAAAATCCCCGACTCTTAAAAGAATCGAACTCGCACGTATTTAACAGCTGCAAATGTCTTATAACCATCCATTACAAGTGAGTTGATCTGTTAGATTTTGATGTTAAGCAAATAAGTGAGAAAAAGTTTAGAAAAGATTTGAAATTATGCCCAAAATTGTAGGACTCGCTAAATGTTATTTTGAAACATTGGATGAATAAAATCTAAGACAGCTACGACAGCCACCTTAAATACATTCAGAATGAAAAAAAAAAGTCGAGTGCGGTTTTCGCCAAGTTATAGTAGACCATATGGCGAATTTCATTGCGTTCGCAAGTAATTTTTATCGTTTATGGTAGCTGAATTACTACGTCCAGTGGAACTCTATACTTTTCCTTTGGCATCTGAAAGAAGCTTATAAGAAAACTTCAACGACTTAACATGTATAGGACTTACCGGCTGCCCGGTTAAATGGTTCAAATGGCTCTGAGCACTATGGGACTTAACATCTTAAGTCATCAGTCCCCTAGAACCTAGAACTACTTAAACCTAACTAACCTAAGGACATCACACACATCCATGCCCGAGGCAGGATTCGAACCTGCGACCGTAGCACTCTCGCGCTTCCGGACTGAAGAGCCTAGAACCGCTCGGCCACCGCGGCCGGCCCGCCCGGTTAGCCGTGCGGTCTAACGCACTGCTTTCCGCCGGCCGGTGTGGGCGTGCGGTTCTAAGCGCTTCAGTTTGGAATCGCGTGACCGCTACGGTCGCAGGTTCGAATCCTGCCTCGGGCATGGATGTGTGTGATGTCCTTAGGTTAGTTCGGTTTAAGTAGTTCTAAGTTCTAGGGGACTGATGACCTGAGTAGTTAAGTCCCATAGTGCTCAAGGCCATTTGAACCACTGCTTTCCGGGCGGGAAAGCGTGCCGGACCGCAGCACGAAGCCGCCCAGCGGATTAGTGTGAAGGTCCGGTGTGCCGGCCAATCTATGGATGGTTTTTAAGGCGGTTTTCCATCTGCCTTGATGAATGCGGGCTGGTTCCCCTTATTCCGCCTCAGTTACACTATGTCGGCGATTGCTGCGCAAACATTGTCTCCACGTACGCGTACACCATCATTACTCTACCATGCAAACGTTGGGGTTACACTCGTCTGGTGCGAGACGCTTCCGGGGAGGGGGGTCTACTGGGGGAGGAACCGCACAATAACCCTGGGTTAGGTGTGGGGCGGCGGTCGGGTGAGCGGACTGCTGTAGCCTGTTGTGGGGTTGCGAACCACTGAAGGCTAGGACGGGGGCGAAGCCTCTCCGTCGTTTATAGGTCCCCAGTTCCATACATTGCAATACAATGGGACTTATCAAATAGTATCTCCTCTGATTGCGAAAATATTTTGTTGACACCGACCTACATAGGGAGAAACGATCACCACGATAAAATAAGGGAAATCAGAGCTCGTACTGAAAGATATGGGTGTTTGCTCTTTCCGCACGTTATACGAGATTGGAATAATAGAAAATTGCGAAGGTGGTTCGATGAACCCTCTGCCAGGCACTTAAATATGATCTGCAGAGTATCCATGCAGATGTAGATGTAGCTGATATCAAGATAACCGCTGCAAACCAATGTCCTGCCGTAGGGAGGAGAGGTTCTACAAAAGTCTGCTGTAATATTCCAAATATAAGCAAGCACGTAACTCAGGTTCGGTTTGTGTGTTTATTATCACGGCTGTCAAACAAGTGCTAAAAATGTTGATCCTGAGCATTGCTACACTCTATAAAGTAATTCCGGAGAAACAATGCTGCACGTTAAAATTCATATGTACAAAACGGCAGCACAGGCCCGTGTTACAAAGTATTTCATACCTTCGGGGGTCGTCGCTGTTGCGCTTCCTGAACGACGGTTGCAGTGTTCTCCAAATGTTCACTAAGGAGCTTCTGTCATTACATGTGCAGAATGAGACATCTGTCATGGTACCACACTAATTTCAGTTGTGTCCTGCGTACTCGTCAAATATGAAGTGCCTAGTAACCCTGCTTCTACGATCGCTAGACAACAATACAAGTAAATCGTATTAATGAATTTTTATTACAGTAAAATAAATGACAATACTTAACTTTGAGAATTTACAATGATGTGTCGCAAGCAATGGGAGACAAAATAAGAAAAATCTCTTCCGTATATTATACAGTTCCTAAGCAGCTGCTGTAGAGCTTGTGGAACGGCTGGTCTTCAACTGGGCCGCTACCAGGCGGCGCGGCGCTTATGTCCTCTTCGTGTAGAGGGCACTGGCGTCGTATTGTTGTGCTAGAGAGGGGTAGGTCCGCGTGCAATTGACTGACGTGTTCTTCACAGCCCTCTCCTCTTGAACGTTCCCGTCTTGCGTTCCGACGTTTGACGTCACGCCGGAATAAATTCCATATGTCCAGTGGGATGTCTTCCAATAACTGCGACAGCAGCATATCTGAGGAACTCGAGATACTCGAGTGTTTTATGTAGATTCCTATCAATAAAACAGGTACCAATGATACGGGTCCTGAAAAACTCGCACCAAACGTTGAGAGACGAAGAGCGTTGTTTTTTCAAAAAATGTGTGAATTTATGAGGGACCAAACTGCTGATGTCATCGGTCCCAAGACTTACACACTACATAAACTAACTTATGCTAAGAACGACACACACCCATGCCCGAGGGAGGACTCGAACTTCCGGCGGGAGTGGCCGCGCAATCCGTGACATGGCGCCTCAAATCGCGCTGCGTTGTTTCTGTCCACTTCCCTGAGTCAACTGACGATTGATGCATACTGCGAAGATTGATATGCTCTTGGTTGGTATACGAGGCTTCTTCCTTAAACAAAGTTTAGCATATATATGCCACATAACTTTGCCCTTTTCGTAGATAACAGTCGGAGAACTGTTAACAATTTTGGAAGTCATTGTCATGAAACTGTAGATCCAGAGAAGTGTGAAAAGGATGAAATGTGACTGAATGTAGTGTTTACAGAACACTCGTTTGCTTGATCCCTCTCGTACTTACAACATGCCTCCTAGTGACGTTTGCATTGCGTATCACTGTTGCTAAAATGTTAGTGTCATTTCCTTCATCAATTACTCTTCTTTTTGCTTGATGTATTTTATTTTGCACAGATACAGTTTGTATAATTTCTTTATAATGTTTTCAAAGACAGACCGTGCATGCCTGGCACGATCTGGATACTCTTCACTATACAACCGCATCATTGCTCTAATACAGGGTGGGGCAAATAAAAGTGGCCTACTGGACGGAGTTCCAGGGCACAAAGAACCTCAATGAAGGAAGGAAATACAGTACTAACCTCCTCTAGCATTACTTTTCCTCAACAGTAGTTGTAAATGACAGTATTATTTTTCGCAATCTGGACAGGTTAATATTATCTCAGTTGCTTTTCTGAAAACTTTCATGTAATTTTATATACAGTATGTTATATTTCAAGCTAAAATTTATGAAAAGGAATTACTTTACAAAATATTTCAGTCTCGATATTATAATCGATAAGTACTACAAGGGTAATCCCAAAAGTAAGGTCTCCTATTTTTTTGTAAGTACAGAACTCTGTTTGTGTGGCAGTTGGTCACACTGTTACGAAGAGTGCTTCACGCACTGTGTGTAAACATGCGCACGCGGCGCTGAGGCGCTCAGTCTTGGCTTGGCAGCCGTTGAGGGTGGAGCACCCGTTGGATGTTACCGCCAAGTGCGAATTGCGCGCAGTTATTCGGTTTTTGAACGCAAAGGGCACTGCGCCGATTGAAATCCATCGCCAATTGATGGAAGTGTATAGTGAGACGTGCATGGATGTCAAAAATGTTCGTACGTGGTGTAGAGAGCAAAGGAGCGGGAGACCCTCAGTTTCTGAGGAGACAGTGTTGAAGGTTGAGCAAAGCATGCGAGAAGATCGGCGGATCACCCTGGATGATCTCTGCACGTTGATTCCTGAGGTTACCCGAAGCACCGCTCACAGAATTTTAACGGAAACATTGAACTACCGGAAGGTGTGCACAAGATGGGTGCCACGCATGCTGACTGAGGACCACATGCGGCAACGAGATGATGCTTCCCGCGCATTTCTTCGCCGCCTTGCAGCCGAACATGACAACTTTCTGGACTCTATTGTCACGGGTGACGAAACCTGGGCATACCACTTTACACCCGAGACCAAGCAACAATTATGCCAGTGGCGGCATCCTTCTTCGCCAAAGCCGCGGGAATTCAAACGAACACAGTCTGCCAGTATAGTCATGACAACCGTTTTTTGGGGTCGGAAAGGGTTATTGTTGATCGAATTTATGCCCACTGGTACCACAATTAACGGTGACAGGTACTGTGAGACTCTGAAAAAACTTGAGACTCTGAAAAAACTCAAACGGGCGATTCAGAACCGAAGAAGAAGATTGTTGAGCAAGGCGTACACATTCCCCATGACAACGCTCGGCCGTACGTTGCTCGGCAAACCGTTGCTCTCCTGACTTGGCGCCCAGTGACTGTCACCTGTTCCCTAGGTTAAAAGAACATTTGGCCCGAAAACGATTCAGCTCCGACGACGAGGTGAAAAAAGAGGTTCATAACTTACTGAACAGCATGGCGGCGAGCTGGTATGACATGGGCATACAAAATCTACCACAGCCTCCACAAAAATGCATCGACAGAAATAGTGATTACGTCGAAAAATAGCTAAATGTTCAAGCTGTAAACTGATGTAAACCATTGTAGAAGTAAACAGGTCTATGAACTTATAAAAGAATAGGCGACCTTAATTTTGGGATTACCGTCGTAATTGTGAATGTATAGTTAAAATTATTTTTTTTAGAAACATTTGAAATTACGAATTATTGCCATACCTTAAATTTCTATTATGAATTACGCAATCCTGTATTGCTTACTATGTTTATTTCTGGATTCATTTATGAAATAATAATCGAAATTAAAGCTAGTAGAAATTTGTTTTCCGCAGAGTGTGAGAGTGGTAAGCGTGCCTCTGATGTTATCGAACGTATTTTTGTATTTTTGTGCGAACAATGCAATTTCGGCTTTGTTAATGTGAAAAATCAAAATACTGTATTATATACTAAAATGTGGGAAAATATGTTTAGGTAAAAAGAACGCTGCAACAGTAATATTCAGATTTACTTAGTTCAAATCAACGGTGAGAACCTGGTGTGGCATTTTCAGCTTTATGAATCAGACACCTAGAAAAGAAGAACTGGAGCCATCTCAACACGACAAGCTAAGTAAACATGAAAGTTTGTTGCAATCTTCGCTCCTCACAAATCTTCATAAAAGGCATTGTGTAATGTGCACTACTGTTGGAATTAGGAAGGAGGGGGTAGATTTCAACGTTAAGGTATAGGTGGAGTATTCGTTTGTATGATCGGCGTGATATGCTGGTCCCTTGCGACAGGCAACGGGTTGATCTAGTAGGACTCTGAAGCACTTGCTGGCGAACTGCATCCTCATTTTCTCGTGTGCGGGCACTTACGGAATGTTTTTTGACTTGTTCAAAAACAGATCCTGTCTGACGCAGTTTCCGGGCTGAGCGTCACGTGGCGCTCTTTGCTGACACTTTGGCACCATTAAACTTCTCGGCAAACAACTGACCACACCGTTTCCACTATTTTCTTGTCGTGTAGGTTTCCACAACTATCATCCGCAGCTCCACTGGAAGTACCCCCTCGCCCCCTTTGCACTGCTCCACTCAACATTGACGCAGCCTGCACTAGGCTCTGAACCGATGTGGATCACGTGGCGGGCGTACAGATGGTGGTCGTGTCACGGAGTGTGGTTATATGCATACGTTCTCGTCCAATCGAATCCACTCGTCCGCGGCACTTTTATTTGCCCCTCAGTCTAGTTTGGCGACATTCGCGATAAACGAATTGACTGTTGTATGCATTGTGAATGTCTCAATAGCTTTACGAGCAAAGTTACCTTATTGATACAACAGGAGAACACAGATTGACTGGCTTCAAACGTACAGGTAAACCAAGAACAGTACCAAAGTCACATCTTTGATTACATTTGGGATAACAGGGCAGATATTTGTGGAATGTCTTCTCCTGATGGCGGGACAGTGGTTTGCGTCGCTGTTATCTTCATACTATTATTTGATCAAGTCCCTTAGATATTATGTCGCTGAAGTTCTCTTAGAAGCTATTTCCAAATGACACAGAAAGAAGTATATATGTAGTCCCATTAGTAAAAAACAAAGTCGGTGTCGTAATTCGGCGACGATGAATGATAAAAATTGCTTGCGAACGTCATGAGATTCACCATACTAGCCGAAATAATTTGACAAAATTTATTCATTTTGGATATATTTGGGATGGCCTGTTTTAGCTGTCTCACAACTTCATAGCCTGAGTAAGCGAATTCGAAAGTACATCTACATCTACATACATGCTCCGCAATCCACCATAAGGTACGTGGCGAAGGGTACCTCGTACCACAACTAGCATCTTCTCTCCCTGTGCCACTCCCAAACAAAACGAGGGAAAAAGGACTGCCTATATGCCTCTGTACGAGCCCTAATCTCTCTTATCTTATCTTTGTGGTCTTTCCGCGAAATGTAAGTTGGCGGCAGCAAAATTGTACTGCAGTCAGCCTCAACTGCTGGTTCTCTAAATTTCCTCAGTAGCGATTCACGAAAAGAACGCCTCCTTTCCTCTAGAGACTCCTACCCGAGTTCCTGAAGCATTTCCGTAACACTCGCGTGATGATCAAACCTACCAGTAACAAATCTAGCAGCCCGCCTGTGAATTGCTTCTATGTCCTCCCTCAATCCGACCTGATAGGGATCCCAAAGGCTCGAGCAGTACTCAAGAACAGGTCGTATTAGTGTTTTATAAGCGGTCTCCTTTACAGATGAACCACATCTTCCCAAAATTCTACCAATGAACCGAAGACGACTATCCGCCTTCCCCACAACTGCCATTACATGCTTGTCCCACTTCATATCGTTCTGCAATGTTACGCCCAAATATTTAATCGACGTGACTGTGTCAAGTGCTACACTACTAATGGAGTATTCAAACATTACACGAGGCATCACAACAACGTTTCACCAGGCAACGCCGGTCAACTGCTGTTTGTGTATGAGAAATCGGTTGGAAACTTACCTCATGTCAGAACGTTGTAGGTGTCGCCACCGGCGCCAACCTTGTGTGTTTGCTCTGAAAAGCTAATCATTTGCATATCACAGTATCTTCTTCGTGTCGGTTAAATTGCGCGTCTGTAGCACGTCACCTTCGTGGTGTAGCAATTTTAATGGCCAGTAGAGTACATAAAATTACTGAAGATGTTGAGTTGCGGAACTATCCTCAGATTAACAGGTAGACGCAGGAGAAAAAATCGTGGTCGGCCGCATCATACCAGTAAGACGACTGATGACTCATAAGGAATGGAAAAACTGGAGTACTCTAGCGTCGTACACAAGCTCTCGGCAGACGCATCTTTCATAGGTACCACTAATATATGTGTGCTGCAACATCAATTGTGAAAGCAGCAGCTAAAAGCATTTCAGGGCTTTGTGAACGGGCCCTCTAAAGCTCCCCAGCAGACTGAAGTTTACTTTCTGGTGCCAAAGTTTCTCTTGTCGATTCCAGGAAAGTGCTTTAAGCCACTACCAATGCTTTTCACGCTTATTTTTGGTTCAAGCCGTTCTAATTTTACGGTCAGGGTTGCCTGTTGTGTTAGCACACGTCCTGCTACTTGCATATGGGAGTAATTAATTTAACTGCATTGTACTATATAAGTTGAAAATAATTGCTAAGAATTCTGGAACAATTCATTAGCTTAACAAACTGAGCCCCACGATGACTCTCCCTTCAAACGTTATTCGTTTTTGTTCCACAACATTTTAAAATAAACTAATTAGAAATGTGAAAAAACCTGAAATTTTAAATTTCGCGACGCAAATTATCATCAATCATTGAATAATCGATGTTTTTCTCCTTACAGAGACGGTCAATCAGTAGTAACTATCTCGGCATTCTTTAGTTGCGCCGTCAAGTGCGCTATATATTCCAACAAAATTCAAGCTGTTGAAAAATAACTTTCTTAATACATCTCCCTTATTCAGACTTTGCAGGTATTATAACGAAAGAAGCATTTGATGACTGGTACTGGTTTTGGTAAACCTCTAACATGACGGAAGAATGAAAAATTGCAAGAATTCAAGTACCCATTTTTAAAATAACATGGTATTCATAGCTCAAACTTGCAGGACGTCATGGAAAATCAATAATAAGGAATGTACAGAATCTGTCTTTTAACCTCACGATATTGCGAAGATCACCCTTCATAACTGGCATATCTAAACCACATATATGCTCGCCTTTTCCGATACGTTGTTCAACAGATCAGCTGTATAATGCAATCGTCAAACTGCGAATTTCCCTTCCCACAAGTGCCAAATCTCTATGTCCACATCGCAAGATTTTATCAAGAGACGACATTCATCTCTGAATCCCAAGATATGAAAACACCGGGGTACAGTCAGAGGATGAAACATTCTGCGCTGATTTATCTGGTTATTTTTTTGCAGTGTTAGTTCCTAGGTCTGTTAGTTGCATCCCATTAAACTTGCTACGAGTACTATTTACAATTATTAACAACCCCAGCACACTGCTGTTACACGTCACCATGAAATAAAGAAAAGCTTGTGTTATTCGGAGTGACAATAAGCAATTAAGAGACAGCGATGTATCGAACCTTCACAGCATTAATAAGCAGTTTAGAAACATATTAAATAACAACATAGCTGGACAGCTAGGAGACCAAATAAATTTCAAAAAATCACAGAAATGGCCAATAAGAACACCTCTGGCTGCCCTCATCTGGATAATAGCTTCAAGATGGCTTCAAGCTACATACCTATGCAATCCCATTTAACTGTGTCTGCCTAACAGCATCCTTCCTACTCCACCGTCCTACATGCACTACAACCAACCACATCTGCTACTACATATTTCACCCTACAGCTGATATACCTCAAGGCTCTATCCTGCCCCCTTTCTCTTACATCATGTACACTGCAGACACTCCCCCCTTCCCCCCAATCTACGTCATGAATATGATCACAACACTGCCTATTTAGCTACTCACTACGCCTTCCAAATCTCCCATACCTGTCTCCAGTGCCACTCTGATCTCCTTGTCTCGTAGATTAATGCTTGTAAACTTCAAGCAAAACCACAGAAAAGCCAAGCCACCATGTTTTACGGCACCACTCAGCGTTTCCGTCGTCCACATTTCTACATCTCTGACAGAAAACTGATGTAGAAAGCACGCAGCCTTACCCTCCAACACAAAGTACGAGACAGGCCAAAAAGTATGTATTACAAGCAGGTTTGGTTGGATACAAGGGTAGAGAACTCTTTCTAAGAGATAAGAAAGGGGAGCTGGCTGCCAGTGCGAAGGAGAACTGTCGGACTTTTGCAGAGCACTTTCACGACCTGCTGAACTGTGAACCACCTGAAAAAGAGCTTGAACTGGGGACTGACACAGAAGAGAGAGAGCCACGCCCTCCAACCAGGGATGAAGTAGCACATAAGCCATAAGCGACCTAAAGAATAATAAGGCAACTGGAGAAGATGGTATAGCAGCCGAGATGATAAAGTGGGGAGGCAACAAAGCAATAGACAACATGACCAACATAATTCACCAGATATGGAGAACAAAGAAGACGCCAGAAGGATGTAAGAATGCAATTATAGTACCAATACATAAGAAGGGGGACAAGTGAGATGCAAACAACTACAGAGGAATATCGCTACTAGAGGTCGGATACAAGGTGCTGTCAAAACTATTGCTCAAGAGAGTAAAAGAACAGGTAGAAAGTACAGTTGGCGACTACCAAGCGGGATTCAGGAAGGTAAGAGGTTGTATAGAACAGATATTTATCCTGAAGCAACTGGTAGAGCATAGGGCCTTAAAAACAAAAAGACAGTAATAACCTTCGTGGACTTCACAAAGGCATATGACTCCATCGACAGACGGACTCTTGTTATGATCCTGAAGAACAGGGAACTTGATGGAACTACACAAGAACTCATAAAAGAAATTCTGACAAACACAAAAGCAAGGGTGAGTTTCAGAGGAGTACTGTCGGAAGAATTTGAGATCAAGACTGGTGTTAAGCAGCGAGATGGATTGTCACCATTGTTGTTCAATACGGCACTGGACGAAGTTATCAGGCAGTGGAGAGCAATAAACGAGGAAATGAGAATACCAAAGAACCATGTGGGGGACAAAAAGGACAACAGGGCTCAAGTGGACTGCCTAGCCTTTGCAGATGACATAGCAATAGTAAGTGAGACGGAAGAAGACGCAAAGACACAACTCGACAACTTAAGTAAGGTAACCAGAAAGGTGGAACTGAGGATCTCCTATAACAAGACAAAGACATTAAACACCACTACAGACTGGGAAACACCGGAAGGCACTGTGCAAATGGTGAACAAATTTAAATACCTGGGAAAATTTATAACAGGAAGGAACAGGAGCAAGGAGGGAATAACAGAGAGGATAAAGAAGATGAGGTCAGCCTTCTGCATGACGAGAGACACATATAATAAAAAGAATATATCCACAGAGGCAAAGATAAGCCACAACAAGGCAACGGTGAGAAATGCAGTATTATATGCTGCTGAGACAAAGACACTAGGAAGAAATGGGGCAGAACAACTAGAGAAAGAAGAGAGAAAAATACTGAGAAAAATACTTGGTCCCAAAAGAGGTGGATGCAAAGATATAGGGAAGAATTGTACCGGAACATGAGAACAATATCTGGGGAAATCAGACTCAAAAAGGCAAGGTTTGCTGGGCATGTAGTTAGGATGAGTATGGACAGAATGACGAAGAGAGTGTGGGAAACAACAGGGATGACAAGGGGAAAGACAGGAACCAAGTGGGTTGTTGAACTTCGGAAGGACTGGTTGGAACTGGGGATCAAGGTCGATGGAAAGGAAAATTGGAGAAACAAATATACACCGACTAATATGCCGGAGATCAGTGACAGAGAAGAACACAGGAAAAGATTAGAGTGTCACCAGTGGAGCCGACAGGAGAAATGGAAACTGAAGATCTCGGAAGAAGAGCGGGAGAGAAGAAAAGAAAGAATGAAGAGGCTCTGGGAGAAGAAGAGGAAGAAAATTCAGTCCACGAAGGGGCTACCTGTGGTCCTATAGAGGCCGTAACGTAAGAAGAAGAAGAAGAAGAAGGTTGCACCTACATCCTTCTACCACTTTACTCACCTACAAATCCCTCATCCACCCCATCCTAACTGACGCCAAGATTGCCTTGATTTCCACCTCCCCTAAATTCTACAAGTCCCATGAAATCTTGGAAAGATATGCACCCTGCCTCGCCTTCTGCGCCCGCCTACATTCTCACGTCCTACTCAAACTCATCCACTTCCCACACCTTCTCTCTTTGGAGCACCTTCGGATCCAATACATTAGCCGCAACAGTCAATCCTGGCACCCAATATCCTACCCACTAATCCTCAATCCTGGTACCCTGCACGCTGCTACATAGTTGTCCCATCTTCCATGCACCTTCATGCCCTATCCATTCTCTCCTGCTGGAACTTCAACCGCGTCCCACATACAATTCTTTCCTGTTCTAACCACAGGGCTCCATCTCACCCCATAGTTCTATTTTCTCCCTCCCCCTTCCTCGATATCACTTTCTTTTAGTTGCTACCCGCGATTGCACAGAGCCCCCAAGATGGCGTCTTCGCTCCGTGGGCTCTGCAGCCGGCCAGCTGGTCTCGGGCAGCCGCGGTCTGCTACCGCAAATAGCGGCTCGCGGCTCTCCGCTGTTTGTTTACTCCTGACCGCTGGGAAGGGAGACCAGAGACCATCGGCCCATATGTAAACCGTACGCGTACACCCATTGTCTGCCCAGCTGTAGTCCCTTCAGTTACTACGGCAACGTGGAAACTCGGCCTCAGACAGCGTGTTTCTTTACGGCCCTGTCATGCACTGCAGTATATTCTCTGTGCTCAGCAAAGGGTCTGCGCATTCTTCACCTTTCTGCCTCGATGAGCCCATGACGGTACTAGGCTCACTACCAAGTAACTATCCATAAAATAGAGAAAAAGAGTCCGACAGTATTGGCTCAAAAAGGGGGAATATTACAAGTTGAGGGAGATACAGGGCACGAGAGCCATACTGAAGAGTGAAATAATGGCAAGCCTTGGTAAAGAATGACAAGAAATCTGGAACAAGGCAGAAACGGGATGAATAACCTGCCAGTTCCCTAGTACCACAAAAGAAAGATTAAGAACGGCTTACTTCTGCCCAATAGAGGGAGTCGCACACCGCCTACTGCAACTTTGTCCAAATCCCACCCATTAACGAAAACACGCCATTGCACCACAGGCACCTGTGAATATGGAGGAGTGGGTACCCTGGACCACTTCGTATGGGGGTGTAGCCATAGACTAGATATCACAGACCAGGACGAGAACATCTCTATTAATACACCAGTATATATCATAATACAATGTTGTTATAAATGATAGAAGTGGTTTCACACAATTGCTGTAGCTATATTATTTGAAATAGTGTCAGGACTTTTCACACACATGGAGAAAACTCAAAAAGTTTTATTGAGAAATTACAAGTGCTCCATATGTGTCCTCCTACTGATTCTGCAGATACTAAATCGCTGTTCACGTTCTTCACACATTCGGCGCAGCATGTCCCTATCAATCTGTTCAAAATGGTTCAAGTGGCTCTGAGCACTATGGGACTTAACATCTGAGGTCATCAGTCCCCTAGAACTTAGAACTACTTAAACCTAATTAACCTAAGGACATCACACACGTCAATGCCGGCCGGAGTGGCCGTGCGGTTAAAGGCGCTAGAGTCCGGAACCGCGTGACCGCTACGGTCGCAGGTTCGAATCCTGCCTCGGGCATGGATGTGTGTGATGTCCTTAGGTTAGTTAGGTTTCAGTAGTTCTAAGTTCTAGGCGACTGATGACCACAGCAGTTAAGTCCCATAGTGCTCAGGGCCATTTGAACAGCATTTTTTGAACGCATCAATGCCCGAGGCAGGATTCGAACCTGCGACTGTAGCGGTCGCGCGGTTCCAGACTGAAGCGCCTAGAACCGCTCGGCCACAGCGGCCGCCTATAAATCTGTTCAGAAGTACTGTTTACGCGAGCTTGCAGTTCTGATACGTTTGTTTGTAGAGGAGATATAAACACTGAATCTTTCACATAACGCCACACAGAAAAATCGCATGGGGTTGTTTTGGGTGGCCGTGATATGAATTGTTGATCATCAACGACGTCTCGACCGATACTTCGGTTTCTTAATTTCCCACTTCATAATTCACGAACATTGATGTAAGTGCGGTGAACCATCATCATGTTTCTAAATCAAATCACGCTGTCGGTCTCTGGTTGTGGCACGAGCCAGTTTTCCAGGATGTCCTTCTACACCTGTCCTGCAACAGTCTTTTAGCAGAAGAAAAGGGGACCAGTAAAGTTTAAGCCGTGAGACTGCACATAACGCCTTAACTTTGGTGAATGTCGAACGAGCTGTACAACCGCGTGAGGATTCTCTGTCCCTCTAATTCACATATAGTGCATGTTCACTGTGCCATTCACAAAAAAATGTTGCTTCATCACATCTCGTGACATCTGAATTGCGGCTGCAACAACACAGAACTTTTTGATTTTTTCTATACGAGCACTGAGTTTCGTGACAATGCGTCAGCTAAAAAAATTGCTTCAACCCTTATACGAGGTGTCTCTCATAAAAGTCGTCAGGGGTATTTTCCCTAGTGTTTCGGCGGATATCTGCAATTTCGTTTTGCAGTGTCTAGCCTGAGTCAGCAGAAACAGTTTGCTTATTATGTCTTTCATTCGACACCCAGAGTCGAGGTAAAGTGTCGATTTGTTTCCAGTTACAAGCAAATTGATTTTTAAAGCGAACTTTACGTGATTATTCGATTGAGCGGTCCCATATTAGACTATTGCTGTATTGTTTTTATTGCTATGTGTTAACAGGGACATTAAAACATGAAGAATTACCCGTACTTCATAAGAGGAGGGTCTGACATGCAGATTACCGATTTTGATCACGTTTTGCAGGGGTGTTCTATATCGAAAATAAAGAGTCACACGTTTCGGCTTTTTGCTAGACAGTCCCTAGTTCTTGAAGAAATCGAGGTTAAGGTTGATGACGGAAAATCGTATTATCAATAACATACATAGAAAGACTGTGTAAAAGCAAACATTTTTATTAATATGATATTAGGTCCAACGTTAATGCTGCACTAGTTATTAACGTTTTTGTGTTTCCACGTTGTAACTTGGGTAGCCGTCGATCAACGTATCCAGCAGAGCGACATTGACAGTCCAACAGTGCCAGCACGACAGCTAAGCGTTATCGGTCAGAGCACTAGCAGCGTTCTGTAACACAAAACTGAGTGAAATAATCAACGATGAACTCGAAGGGAGTCGTATGGCCACATGGCGTCCGCCGAGCCAAACGACGAGTACAAAATCGAACAAAATGAGAGAGAGAGAGAGAGAGAGAGGGAAGAAGTCTCGAGTCCACTCCCGTCCCTCTACTTTTTTTTTTTCAAGAATGAGGGGAGATGGCGGCCAAGGTATTAGACTGCCAACTGATGGTCCGTGTCCGATTCTTGGTGTGTCTGATAATGGGAATACATTTTTTTTTCCTTTTCTTGAAGTAAAAATCTGGAGGTCTGATTAATAATCAAATAAATGTATGTAATGTATTGACAGTTATATTCTTCGTGATATATGACGCGTTAGGTAGGACTTCCGTAGATGGTGATGATGCTCTACCGACCTACACCGCCAAACAGATACCACCGAAATGAACCTCTCTTTGTTAACCGCGTGACATTTAATTTTTCCGTCAGCTAAAGAATTTCATCGCAGAACTTCAAAATCAAGCGACATCACACCGGAGAAAGAGAATGAGAAGATATGGCGGCTGCTATCAACATCCATCCGTTGGTCGGTAAACAGTTGTCTACCTCTGTCTTTTAACATAAGCTTTCATACGCTTGGTACGCATCAAAATTGGTATATGACAGATCTGTTTCTAGTAACGTAAATCAGCTATGCTTACCACTAATAGTGTTTCGGAAAACACGTCAGTGGACCTAGATTTCGTTCGTGTGTTGCATGTGATGCGAGATATTTTGTGTTTTGCCTGTTTCTATGATACTTTTCTCCTCACTGATTGAGAAAACACTTACGAATAAACAGTCAGTTAGGATTAAGCAATAATATGCTTTAGGTATATTTTTGTACCAGGTATCACGATGAAAATAACTGTCAATACATTAGAATATATAATTATTTGATTATTAATCACACTTCGTGCTGTTTTACTTCAGTGAAAGGCGAAGAAAAATATTCCGATTATCAGAATATTATCAAGTACATCGAAAGATATCTCGAATGACAAAATGCCCCAACCAAGAATTGAAAGCGAAACAGAAGTTTCGTAGTCAACTGTCTTTACCGCTCGACCGCCAACCTAGCCCTGTTAAGACACCCTGAATGATGGGTAACCAACCTACAGCATGAAAACACAAGAAAACGTTACTATCTCGAACAATATTAACTTTGGACTCCATATTACATTAATAAATAATGTTTGTTTTTAGACGATCTTTCGTTATAAAGATTTGAAAATACGATTTTCCGTTATCAATTTAGACCAAATTTTTTTTTCAAAAACTAAGGAAGATCCAGAAAAAAGCCGAAACACGTGTCTCTTTATTTTCAGTATAGAACGACCTTGCAAAACGTGACCAAAATCGATTACCCAAATGTCAGACCTTCCACTTGTGAGTAGCACTACTTCCAGGGCAGTGCTGTCGCTGCTGGGATACTAATTGTTCTTCGTGTTTTAATATCCCTTTTAATAAATATCGATAAGACAAGTTGACTAATTTTCAGCCACTCTATCTAAACGGGACTTAAAATTCCGCTTTTCAAATCATTTTGTTTGTAGAGGCAAGCAAACGAGCCTTTCCGTCGAATTTGGGCGTATCATAAAAGACATGATGAGCGGTTTTTGTTTGGGCTGACTCCAGCTATACATTGCAAAAACGAAATTTTAAATATTTTTCGAAACACCAGAGAAAATGCATCTGACGACTGTTAGGAAGGACGTCCTGTATAACTTTGCAATGAATGGGCGCGGGAGCAGTGTTACGACTTTCCCTTCTGATAGGCAAAATATCAGCTTACGAACTGCAAGCCTACCTGGCCGACGGTCACACTACACATACATTTTCGTTACTATATTTTTAAACCCGTTGCCGTGTGATCCAAAACGGCTGCAATCTAAATATACGTTACAAAATTGTACGTTGCTTCATTTTTGACGTGAAATGTCTATTCTGTTATCGGTCGAATTGTCTTATGTAACAAGTTATCGTCAGATTTCAATCACTAATAACTACGAGACTAATAATACGTAAAAAATGGCTGAGCTCTCAACAGATAGAAAATATCTGAACATGTTCGTCGCACAGTGTTTGTTTCGCCTATGACGTGATCGCAACAGTGTAGGTGTATGCCAGAGACTGATTCGAGTTAGCTTCATGTAAAGCTAAAAATTGTTGTAGGCATTTAATTGGAACATTGATTTGAGTGCTACGATGAAGAGCTCTCGCAGAACTACTAGCACTCAAAGTGAGACAATAAAAATATTCTCCGCAAGATAGGTGAAAATTGACATTAAATTGAAAATGGCAAGGTAATGAAAGATGTCGTCTCATATGCCTCATAAATACGCTCGGAATTATAGAAAACGCAAATCAGAGGGAAGCTCGTGTCGAAAGGAATCCAAAACGCCTAAAAAGTCCAGTGCCGGGAGATTGCGAGAACTACGGGAGCGTCGAAAAGGAAATGAGAAAACGGTGCTAAGCGATCACGTAGCCGCCTCAGGGGCTTACAGAGGCCAGAGACGGTTCAGACTTGTGATTTATCTATTCTCTGAACCTGGGCTGCCCAGCCATTTAGCTTACCTAGGCCACACTGGATGAAGGAACAGTATTTTTGGGCCGACAGTAGTATACTTAACCCTAACAATAATCGCTGAGGAAGAAAAAATAGGTTGTATCAATGGCAGAATCACGTCATGTGAGGAGAGTTTCATTGTCATAACTTTCCAAAAACAGAATTGTTCGAAATTTTTTCCGATCTTGTGGCAAATGGTCACTTCTTGGGCCGCATATATTACATTGGGCCGCATGCTGCCCGTGGGCTGCGGGTTGGACACCCCTGCTGTAACCATTATACACTCTGTGTAAGTTGTTGTAAATTACTTAAGTAAGTACTTAGATTTCATATTAATATGAAACACTTGCTATACTTTTATCCTGACGTTTTCACGTAATATTTATGGCACGGACACGAACTACAGACATAGAAAATTTTTAGTGTTATTCACAGCTAAAATTACTTACAACACTTGCTCTAGAAAGATAATCATCCTCAGCAGAAAACAAAAATTAATAATCAAAATTGGTAATATATTATGTATCTTAGAAAAAGGAGACGGCCTAGAAGGTGCCATACACTATTTGGCCAAAAGTATCCAGACACCGTACGTAATGCGAAATTGGCCACTAGATGTCAGGAGAGGTGAGTTTGTCAAGGAGGCTTGGAAGTACTGTAGTGCCGGTAAACAAGCAGTAACGCCAGAGGGCATCGGTCAAGAGAGCGCAGTGACTTCGAACGAGGACTAGTCGTTGGACGTCACCAGAGTAACAAATCCCTCAGGGACATTTCAGCCCTTCTACAGCTGTCCAAGTCGACTGTGAAGTGGAAACGCGAAGGAACAACTACAGATAAGACCAGGAAGACATCGTGTGCTGACGGACAGGGAACGAGAGAATTGCTGGGGTTGGTTGTAAAAAATCGCATGAAATTTAGGGGAAGGCGTCATCCACGTGTTCCAAAGTGGTGTTAAGTCCAGCTACCACAATGATTGTGTGTAAAGAGTTAAATGTTGGAGCGGGTCCTCAAAAGCCACTCGTTCCTGTACTCAATGCTAAGCGATGCTTGAGGTGGTGTAAAGACAGACGCCACTGGACAGTGGATCACTGGAAACGACTGAGTTGTTGTGATAATTCACGTTCCAGCCTGTGAAAATGTGATGGAAGGTTTTGGGTCTGGCGAATGTCTGCCCACACGATCAGCGTCGAAAGTGAGGTACAGAGGAAGGTACAGGGGAAGTCATGTTACGGTATGCGGGCGTTTTCTTGGTTGATCTTTGGTGTCCTTACTGCCCGATGTCGTCCCTCACTAGATACATCTATCGAAGGTAGTAGCGCAACGAAGATAATCGTTTAATGAGGAATATGGGTTTGTCGTACTACTGGGCACTTCTTTATTCGGTGTACGACACAAGCTGCCCATTTTCTGCAGTTTTTAGACGAAGATGCTCCTATGTAAGTATTTTCTGAAGACGGGACGTTACCAAACTGCTTTCAGCACGATGGATCCACACCTAATTACAGGCTAGTTGTTGGGCACGCCTGGATATGTACACTCATGCTCATAAATTAAGGATAATGCTGATACATGGCGAAACAACGCTTTGGTGGGCGGTTTGCGGGTTTAAATCACCTTCGGGTATGACCATGCGGTGCATTTGACCTGCGATCGTCGCACGGTGGCGCTGGCAGCAGTCCACATACGCAGAGGCGTTTTGGTGCATGTCAGAGTACGGTGCAGCGAATAAGTGTACAGATGTTTTCAGACGTGACAATTGTGACTGTGTGATGAAAATGACTCAAAGAACACATATTTATGACGTTATGAGGGGTAGAATACCAGGGCGGCTGGAGGCTGGTCAAACACAGCAGGTCGTAGCACGGGCCCTCCGAGTGCCACAAAGCGTGATCTCAAGATTATGGCAATGATTCCAGAAGACAGGAAACGTGTCCAGGCGCTACAGTACGGTATGTCCACAGTGTACAACACCGCAAGAAGACCGATATCGCACCATCAGTGCCCGCAGACGGCCACGGAGTACTGCAGGTAGTCTTGCTCGGGAAGTTACCGCAGCCGCTGGAACAGTTGTCTCCAGACACGCAGTCTACAGACGACTGAACGGACATGGTTTATTCGCCCGGAGACCTGCAGGGCGTATTCCACTGACCCTTGCTCAGAGGAGATCACGTAAAGCCTGGTGTCAAGAACACAGTACGTGGTCATTGGAACAGTGGTCCCAGGTTATGTTCACGGACGTGTCCAGGTATAGTCTGAACAGTGATTCTCGCTGAGCTTTCATCTGGCGTGAACCAGGAACCAGATACCAACCCCTTAATGTCCTTGAAAGGGACCTGTATGTAGGTGGTGGTTTGATGGTGTGGGGTGGGATTATGATTGGTGCACGTACACTCCTGCATGTCTTTGACAGAGGGGCTGTAACAGGTCGGGTGTATCGGGACGTCATTTTGCACTAGTATGTCCGCCTTTTCAGGGGTGCAGTGGGTCCCATCTTCCTCCTGACGGATGATAACGCACGGCCCCACCGAGCTGCCATCGTGGAGGAGTACCTTGAAACGGAAGATATAAGGCGAATGGAGTGGCCTGTCGTTCTCCAGACCCAGACCCCGTCGAGCTTGTCTGGGATGCTCTCGGTCGACGTAACGCTGCACGTCTTCAAACCCCTAGGACACTTCAGGAGCTCCGACAGGCACTGGTGCAAGAATGGGAGGCTATACCCCAGCAGCTGCTCGACCACCTGATCCAGAGTACGCCAACCCGTTGTGCGGCTTGTGTAAGTGTACACGGTAATCATATCCCATATTGATGTCGGGGTACATTTGCAGGAAACAGTGGCGTTTTGTAGCACATGTATTTCGGGATGGTTTTTTCAACTTATTACCAATACCGTCTACTTACAGATCTGTGTCGTGTGTGTTCCCTATGTGCCTATGCTATTAGCGCCAGTTTTGTGTAGTGCCACGTTGTGTGGCACCACATTCTGCAATTATCCTTAATTCATGAGCATGAGTGTAGTTTCCCCGCAGTTGGGTAGGCGCTAGAGGTCCAGACGAAGGCCCGCCGCGTTCCCTGCCGTGGCGCCATAGACATTAAGGCGCCGATGGCACCACGCACAACCCATTCGTCGTGCAGGTTGCAGGGAGCTCGGCCCCTACAGTGGAGATGACGTGGAACTTCGAAACTCCGGAGTTTGGTGGGACCAGGAGAGGGCATCAACAGCGCTACAGCCAGGTCACCAGGCAGGGAACTCTGCGACAGTAGAAGTCGTTGGCAAACCGAATCTTTTTCATGCATCCAACATGTCACGCGCCGAAAACAGACCCACAAGTATTCACCCGACAGACTTATTTAGACTGGCCCACGAGCTCCGGAGAACAGTTCCATCACAGCCAGCAACCAACCTATATCTACACCACGCCAAGGATTTGGCCATCGACTTGTGGAGAGCAGGCCGCCTCCTCAGCTGGGACTCTAAGTGATCAGCGACTTGGTGTAATTTTACCGTTGTTCTTCTTGCTAAGTTAGTGTCAGAGTGGAAGTTTATAACCTCTCAGACTTAGATATTTCATTACTGCTGGTTCTCGATACTACTTGAGTGAAGTAGACCATAAGAGCTGTAAAGAGTATTCTAAACTTTCCACATTATAGAACGTGGGATCACATAAACTTAGATTACGGTTTTAAACTATAGCTGTTAAGACTTCAAGACTGTATTCACTGAAGTGTGTGTGTGTTTTCAAGTATCCTGCAACTAATTTGTTAAGTCTGTTAGTGTGGAATTCTACGTTTCAGAGGTATCATTTTCAGGCTTCATGTCGGCTGAGCATCATCGTCTACACAAGTCCTATTAGCACGTTATACATCACGATGAAAATAGCTGTCGATACATTTTATGTACATATTTGGTTAGTACGCAACTCCAAGCCAAATTTCATACTTATGCGTCGCAATGGGAGACAAATAAGGGGTTTCGAAAAAGTGATTCTTTAGTTTTGTTGTACAGTATAATTACGCTAAAAAACAAAATATTTATACTCACCTGATAGTATTGCAAGGGTATTCGGTCTTTAGAGTGCAGGTGTGGGATGTCAATGAAGTAGTCAAAGGAGAGTGGAACAGAAGAATATGAACGTTTGATTAAAGCAGGTTTTTCACATTCAAAATCACTTCTGCATTCAAGCAGTTCAATACGAAACATAGCACTAACAACATCTGCAAACGATGGGTATGGTAAGTCAACAAAGACTTGTAGGTCGTTGCAGGAAGTTGACTGTGAAGCACACAGTGAAACTGATGGTGAAAGACTGATCGTAGAGCTTATATTGTGGTTTTTCATGTTCTACTCTTAGAAAATCAACCATCTTTTTTATGTAGAGCTTATATTTTTCCTAAAAAACTTCACACACAAAGTTTGGCAATATTTTGTTGTCTTTTGTGGCCATATCTTGAGCATAACATCTTTTTTCATCCAACAGAGCACGATCTTTATGGTCTGACCACGAATCACAGAGCTATCAGTTCTTCAAACCGTCATGTGATGCTGAATGTGATACAGTAGTTTTTGTCAGATGTGCATAGCTTTCTGTTCCATTTTGTTTTGACCACGCTGCTGGAATTACGCACCTTCACTCTGAAGACTAAATAGATGCGCAACACTATCAAGTCAGTAGAAAAAGTTTGTTGTTCAGATAATGTAATTATTCTAAGTAGAGAGAAATGTAGCAATAAATCATGACTTTGAAATACCTCGTTAGTCCATAAGTTTCGAGACTGGATTAATTAAAAATAGATAAAAGATAAGATGGTGGTTTTAATACATCAGTTGTTCTACATAGTCTCTTTTGTGTCGTCTCTTTATCACTGTAGGTTTGTACCATGGGAAGCAAGGAGAGGATGTTGTTTGGTGACCAGTATCCCCTTTCTACAACTCAACTGCATGCATATATTAACTGGGTTCTTTATTCATAAGAAAGCTACTTAACTTAAGGTAGTTGTTGTGGTACAAGCTCTTCCGTAATAGTCCACATTAACCTCACTGCTGGTGAAGTACAAGTCCATTAAGTATACTGCTCTGGTCGTTATGCGCTGCCTGTGACTGTCTGCGGCTGCGAGTGACTGGGCTGCGACGGATGTCACGGTGACTCACTGGATGACAGACTGGAACTGACTGGCCCTCCAGTCCATGGCTGCACTCTAAATAATGCCGGTTGAGAGGGTGTTGTCGGCTCGTTGCCTGCGAGTCTGTTTTTGGCCTCTCACCTGATAGGTGTGTTGCTTGCGCCTACAATCGATCTTTTCGCAACCTCTTTGCCGCCTGGTGTGCTGGCAACAGCTTATGCCAGGACAGTCTCCTCCTCTCCCCACATTCCCCTGCCTTGGCGCCACTGGAGTACAACACAGAGAACGTTCATTCAGCCATCCGAAACTCTCAGGACAGTCTTTCTTTGGGATGATATTCAACTCACACATCAGATTTTCACCTTCTTCGAACTTGATGAACCGCTAGAGACAGTTTCTGCACTTTGTCGCTATGTGGTAGATTCGTATTGATAAACACATGACCTGTCACCCTTGATATTTTTTTCCAGAAAAGAACTGTACGCGTTTTTCATTTCTGTATTCGTCAACAGATCACTCACATAAATTACAAAGATACAAATGCTGCACAAAAAAAAAAAAAAAAAAAAAAAATCAGATGTGTAGTCCCTCAGGGATTAGTCCTTGAACTCATTCTCTTCATTCTATGTGTTAATGATCTAGCAGAAAAAGCAACTACTGGGACCACAGTACTTTTGCATATGACACAGATGTCTTATTTAAACAGATGCTGATCTAATACAAAAATCTTACACAATGGTTCAGAACTAACAGACTATTAATAAATTCTAAGGAAACAGTGACTATCCGTTTCCACACTGAATGTAAATTCCATCCTGAAACACAACTTTTTAACATTAGTGTGAGTGAGACAAAAGTTTTATGCATGTATATTCAGGAAAACCTGAAACAGGACACACACCTGAATAATGAAAATAAAAAGTTAAATAAAATCAAATTTAATGTGAGAATCCTCCCAGAAAATACAAGCTGTGCATCAGTGTTTACAAAAAACCATGACAGTGTCCAGTCACTAGTGATGATCTCTTAGGGGAATCCATAATTATAAGAAAAACATTTAGACTACAGAAAAAGATTGTTAGAATAATAAAACATGCTAAACACACAGACTACTGCAGACTAATATTTGAAAATTTCAATGTACTGTCCCTTACTTGTTTATATATCTGCAAACCACTAATCCTCACAAAAAAGAAGCACCTCAAAAGAAGAAAATATCTTGAAGCATAACTGTGATTTTCGTTCTTATCAAACTAGACAGAATCATAACATACATGTCAATTCAGTAACTGCAAACATTTGTAGAGGAGGAGTGTGTAGAACTGGCATTACGCCTTATAACTACACGCCATCCTACCTCAAATAGATACCAAATTTACATAAATTTAAAGTGAAACTGAAAGATTACTTGCTTGACCACTGCTTCTGTTTTGCTTCTGAGTTTTTAGAACACTATAAAATCTGTGGAATTGATCAAATATTCTTATTCATACTGTTTTTATTAATATTTTACCAAGATGCTGCATGTATTGAGTTATTTTTCAGAATCATAGCACGTATAAATTATACTTACTGTATCGAACCTGACTTGTTCTATATCGTTTGTGCACACTATGTACTAAATCACAGTTTTAAGCAATAAAAAATACAAATAGAAACAATGTTACTGCAGGCGTCCAAGCATAGTTGATTTTGCTCGGGACTCATGTTGTACGGAACAAACTCTGTGCGCACTTTTCTGTTTTTCAAAACGTTCTGAAGAAAGTCTCAGAAACGTGATTTTGAGAGGTTCAGTTCATTGCTCCATGGAAATTTGTGACACAACTACTCTGTCATAGTAATGCTGCACGTCAATATTTATGGTTTCCTGCTCACAACTCAACTGTCGAATACACATCTGTTGTTTACAATTGTTAGTTCAAGCTGCCACTGCAGGTTACTGAAGTCGCTAATACGCCTGAAAGAAACCGGTCCCGGAACTTTTTGGACGAACATTGTATATTTGGTTTTGATCCTACTATATCAATATTTTGACCATTCTGTCTAAAGCATGTTACTTGCAATGCCATCAAAAAACCACCACGCGTATCAGATCAGCATGTACTGGACAAGATGGCATCACAGTCCAAGTGATGAGGCTTGTTATTGAACCACTACTACTTCTATAACAGATATCTTCCACAGCTTCTTAACCGCAAGTGTTTTCCCTGGGGCCTGGAAGCAGGGACTGGTTAGCTATTAGCTACAGCATCCTCTGATTTCTGACCTGTTCTCATTCTTCCTGCACTGTCAAGGCCTTGGAATAAAAAGTCCAAGGCCAGCCACCAAACTACTTAACTACAACATGCCTACTAGACAAATACCAAATGCTTCTGTAAGCATCACACCACAACGTTTGACTTCAGATGACATGAAGCTTGCCATGCATGCACAAGGGGAAATACATGCGCTTCTTAGACTTCAGCAAATCCTTTGACACTGTCGATTATGACTTTTAATAATTTTCTCGCAAAGTGCAGTGCATTAGCTTCGTTCATACCTAAGGTCTTACCAGCAATGCGTCGTATCCGGCACCATAAGGTCACAGTGGAGGTATGTAGTATCAGGCGGTTCTCCATGGTTCGATATCAGGTCCTGTACTCCTTTATTTTACATAACTGACGTATCATCAGTCTTTTCCTATTGCAAATACCACATGTACGTTGATGCTCTCCTATTGAATCTGAGTGCAAACCTATAAACTTGAAGACAGCTATCGCATTACCGACCTGCGTGTACTGTTAAAATGGGTATGGGATACAGAGTTAATGCTCACCACATCGAAAACCCAAGTGGTACTGGTTGGTCATTCTAAGCTCATTCGCCCGAAATATCAGGGATCCCTACCATCTTTACATGTGACAAATATGAACTTTTTTCCTTCAGCAAAAAGTCAAATAGACGAAAATCTAAATTGGACTGAGCAAGTAACTATAATGTGCAAGAAGGCATCAGCATCTCTCCATGGCCTACAAACATATGAAAAGTCCTTTCCTCTTGACGTGAAAAAGAAAGTTTTACGAACATGTGTACTTCCAAAAATTGATTACAGTGATGATGTCCTGCAAGGCCTTTCTCAGGAAATCTCAAGGTGCTTGGAACTGGTGATGAATGCCTGTGTTCGTTACATCTACGATGTTCGTCTCATTGATGACATTTCACCACCATAAACGCACAGCTATCCTGACTGCGTGCAGACAAGCACACACATTTTCATACGCCCTGTCTACTTTGCTGTCTTATCAATGAATACTGTCTCTCATATCTTTCCCCGATCTTAATGCTTTTGTCTGAACAACAGTTCCTATCACAGCAAAATCTTTCTGTCCCACTCCATCGTTCAGCGACCTTCTCGAAGTCCTTCTGAATAACACGAATCCGATTCTTTAACGACCTCCCCCATTTTATTAGGGAACTAAATAACGTCTCCAGTTTCGGAAGACAGGTAATGACCTATCTACTAAAGCAACAGTAAGATTACCATTGTCCCTGTATGCACTGGTTACCCTCGTACATCCATCTTACCAACGTGATCGTCCTCATTTCCCTGTATTCTTAGCCGATGTAGTCTCCTTTTCCCAGAACTCGTTAAATCAGGAAATACTTATTTTGTAGACCCATAAATTCGTCTTTTATCTGGCACTATCATTATTGTTAGTAAAGTCACAATTATTTCCATTATTAGTCTATTCAGTTTCGGGCATGCAGCCGCGCAAATTAAATTTCTTCCACTGATATTTCGGCCGCGTATCGTCGGACCATCTTCAGAGTAAGTCTCAAGAAATGCAGAAAATGCAGTCTTGCGACTTACTTTAAAGGTGGCCGGCCGATGCACGCCCGAAATATCAGTGGAAGAAACTTTATTTGCGCGGCTGCATGCCCAAAATTAAATAGACTATTCATTTCACCACGAAAAGTTGAAAATTTACATTGTCATTATTATTATTGTTATCACTATTCTTCATTATTAGTGGAGCTAGGTGGTGCAGCGGTTACCACAGTGGACTCGCATTAGGGAGAACGACCATCCTGATTTAGGTTTTCCGTGATTTCCCTAAATCGCTTAAGGCAAATGCCGGGATGGTTCCTTTGGAAGGGCGTGGCCGATTTCCGTGCCATCCATCCCTCATCCGGTGGGGCCGATGACCTCGCTGTTTGGTCCCCTCCCCCAAATCAACAACCAACCACTCACTATCAGTAGTGCAAGTAATGCGAGTATTAGCTTTGTTAGTTCACAGTCGGTACAATTTAGTCACACCGCAACTTCAACGCTCAAATCATTTTAATACCATTGTCATACTGAAATTAGTATTTTCTGAGGTAGGTATTATGTATCATGTAGCTTAAGCGCCAAAGAAATTGGTATAGGCATGCGTATTCAAAAACAGAGGCATGTAAAGAGGCAGAATACCGCCCTGCGGTCGGCAACGCCTATGTAAGACAAGTGTCTGGCACAGTTGTTAGATCGGTTACTGCTGCCAGAATGGCAGGTTATCAAGATGTAAGTGAGTCTGAATGTGCTCTTATAGTCGGCGCACGAGCGATTGGACACAGCATCTCCGAGGTAGCGATGAAGTGGCTATTTTCTCGTACAACCATTACACGAGTGTACCGTGAATATCAGGCAGCTGGTAAAACATATAATCTCCGTCATCGCTGCGGCCGGATAAAGATCCTGCAAGAAGGGGACCAACGACGACTGAAGAGAATCGTTCAGAGTGGCAGAAGTGTAACCCTTCCGCAAATTGCTGCAGATTTTAAGGCTGGGCCATCAACAATTGTCAGCGTGCGAAACATTCAACGAAACATCATCGATATGGGCTTTCGAAGCCGAAGAGGCACTCGTGTACCCTTGATAACTGCACGACACAAAACTTTACGCCTCGTCTGGGCCCGTCAACACCGGCATTGTACTCTTGTTGTCAGGAACCATGTTGGCTAGTCAAACGAGTGTCGTTTGAAATTGTGTCGCCACGCGGGATTAGCCGAGCGGTCTTGGGCGCTGCAGTCATGGACTGTGCGGCTGGTCCCGGCGGAGGTTCGAGTCCTTAGGATAACTTAGGTTAAGTAGTGTGTAAGCTTAGGGACTGATGACCTTAGCAGTTAAGTCCCATAAGATTTCACACACATTTGAACATTTTTTTGAAATTGTGACGAGCGGATGGAACTGTACGGGTATGGAGACAACCTCTTGAATCCATGGACCCTGAATGTCAGTAGGGAACTATACGAGCTGGTGGAAGCTCTGTAATGGCGTGGGGGGTGTGCAGTTGGAGTGATATCGGACCCTGATACGAGTAGATACGACTCTGACCGGTGACTTGTACGTACGCGTCCTGTCTGATCATCTGCATCCATTTTGTCCATTGTGCATTCCAACGGACTTGGACGATTCCAGCAGGACAATGCGGCACCCCACGCGTCCAGAATTGCTACATAGTGGTTCCAGGAACACTATTCTGAGTTTCAACACTTCCGCTGGCCACCAAACTCCCCAAAAATGAACATTATTGAACGTATCTGGGGTGGCTTGCAAAGTGCTGTTCAGAATTGACATCCACCCCTTCCTACTCTTACGGACTTATGGACAGACCTGCAGGATTCACGGTGTCAATTCCCTCCAGCACTACTCCAGACATTAGTCGAGTCCATGCCCCGTCATGTTGCGGCACTTCTGAGTGCTTGCGGAGGCCCTACACGATATTGTGCAGGTGTACCAGTAACTCTGGCTCTTCAGTGTATGTGTGAAACCCTGGTCTGCGCCGGCTACGGTGGTCTAGCGGTTCTAGGCGCTCAGTCCGGAACCGCGCGACTGCTACGGTCGCAGGTTCGAATCCTGCCTCGGGCATGGATGTGTGTGATGGCCTTAGGTTAGTTAGGTTTAAGTAGTTCTAAGTTCTAGGGGACTAATGACCACAGATGTTAAGTCCCATAGTGCTCAGAGCCATTTGAGCCCTGGTCTGCCTTATGGCCGTAATCAGATCAGGTTAAATAAATAAATAAAATTGGTGTTATAGAAGTTTCTCTCTTTCACCTTGAATATGAGCTCATTCAAATGCCTCTTGTGGTACGACGCCCAGTTTTGCGTACCTCATACCATCGTTTTTGGGATGAGCGATTTGTATTCTAAGCACACTGTTGTGCGGTTCCGAGTGTTCGCGGTCACGCACTTAACCTCGTTAGCGAAAGCCGCCCAGGTATGCACCCACTCGCTCTGGATGTGCCTGGGTGGCCCTCAGGCAGCGCTCTGGCGCGGCGGCTGCCGTCCCCGGCGCAGCCGCACGCGTCGGCCGAGTGAGGCAGCGCGGGGACGGCGAGCCGTGCGGATTGATTGCGTCGCGGGAAGGGAGAGGCCGTGCGAGCAGCCGGCGGCGGAGAGAGTCGATCGATGCGGCCGGCCGGCCTGCAACCTGTGGAGGAGCGGCCGCGCTGGCCCCGCTCTCCCGCCCTCGACTGCTCGGCCGAACTGGACTCCAGCGCGCTGCTGCTCCAGCGCTCTGGCTGGATTATCCCGGCCTCGGCGGCCCTCCGGGGATTCTGTGGCCGCTCCTGTGGGCTCTGAGCTCTCCCCTCCACCCACTCGCGGCCGAGCTGCTGGCTTACGATCCGACGGTGCGCGATCTGCTGCGACGACCGTCTCAACAGGTCCTTCGGTAAGGCGCTGACTCGTTCCGCGGAGGACAAACACTACTCGCTCACGAGTGTCCATCGGGATTCTAGTCACCGTTACACGTCACATCTGCATTCGTACTCTGCAAGCAACCGTTCTGTGCTTGAAAACAGAACGCCAAAATCATTTGTCCATCCATCGGTACTGTATTCGCCCACAGCACGCGAGTAATAACCTCAACGTATAGCAGCGTAGCGGCACATCTCAGTGCACATAATTAGCAACCAGTCTCACAGTTAGGATTTGGGATAGGAGGATCTACAGAATATGCAATTTATTATACTGTGTGGCAGACACGGTCAGGCGTAAAAGATAGGTTGAGGAAACCACGTAATTTCTCTGATTTAACAAAAGCTCTTGATCGTATGCACCATTTAACAGTTTTGCATAAGGTGGCTGTGCTGTAGACAGTGGCGTGAATACTAAAGAAGGTTAATTTGCAGAGGTGTGAAAAAATTATTACTTGTGGAGACAATTTCTCTGTCTCCCTGCAAGCGATGGCCGAGCGGTTCTAGGCGCTTCAGTCCAGAACCGCGCGACTGCTACAGTCGCAAGTTCGAAACCTGCCTCCGGCTTGGATGTGTGTGATGTCCTTAGGTTAGTTAGGTTGAAGTAGTTCTAAGTTCTAGGGGACTGATGACCTCAGATGTTAACTCCCATAATGCTCAGTCATTTGAACCTGCAAGCGACGAGGTTCGTCACTCACCTACCTGTCGACTGCTGTCCCGACCTTGTCTGGCACCGAACTGATTCTCTTCTTTCAGGGGTTCAGTTGATGGTTAGTTAATATAATCAATATGGCGACACACAAGAAAAAATTCGTCCATTCTGGTTAAATCAACTCTATTGTTCTTCCAATAACACGTAATAAATTAGCGAGGTAGCTCCACACTCGAGTATAACTGCAGATTTGTGAAAACCAGGTCCTATTGCTTCTAGCTGCATGACAAGAATATAAAATACGAGGGCTGGAACTTAAATAGTGACAACTATTTATTCACAACCAATACAAAAGAGTTACATGTTTACACCTGTTACTGTCCTTCAAAGTAGTCACCATCGTTGTGTAGAACCCGTTGCTAGTGATGTGGAAGGCGTAGTATACCGTTAGCAGAGCCTGTTCTGTTGATGGTGCGAATGGAGCGGTCTACTGCCTGTCGAATCTCTGGAACAGTTCTGAAGCGAATGCCACGAAGTGGTTCCTTCATCTTCGAAATCAAATCAAAGTCACAAGGACTTAAGTCTGGGAAGTTTTGTGGATGGTACAGTACTTACCAGTCCCATCGACCGAACAAAATGGTTCAAATGGCTCTGAGCACTATGGGACTTAACTTCTGAGGTCATCAGTCCCCTAGAACTTAGAACTACTTAAATTTAACTAACCTAAGGACATCACACACATCCATGCCCGAGGCAAGATTCGAACCTGCGAGCGTAGCGGTCCTGCGGCTCCAGACTGTAGCGCCTAGAACCGCACGGCCACCCCGGCCGGCTCATCGACCGAACAGAGCAGCTACAGCTTGCGCTGTATCCGCCCGTGCATTGTCGTTCAAAATGATGGGTGGGTTGCGCAGAAAGTGTCGCCGCTGCTTTCACAAAGCTGGTCGCAGGTGATGCTCCAAAAACGAACAGTAATACGACTTAAGTCCTTGTGACTTTGATTTGATTCCGAAGATGAAGGAACCACTTCGTGGCATTCGCTTCAGAACTGTTACAAGAGATTCGACAGGCAGTAGACCGCTCCATCCGCACCATCAACAGAACAGGCTCTGGTAACGGTATACTATGCCTTCCACATCGCTGGCAACGTGTTCTACACAACGCTGGTGACTACTCTGAATCACAGTAACAGGTGCAAACGTGTAACTCTTTTGTATCGGTTGTGAATAAATAGTTGCCACTATTTAAGTTCCAACCCTCGTAAAAACATTCACTCATATGTAAAGCATTAAATTATAACGGGTCAGCCCTTGAAGTACTAGAGAGTGCGTGGAGAGAAAACATGGAGAACTTTGTTCACTGGCCTCAAAGGCAACGAAAGCCTGGGCAGGGCATTACAGACAATTAGCCCGGTATCATCTTAAACAACGCCCGGTCTAGTGCGTACTGAACGATTAGCAACATAACTAGAACTGCTACTGAATGTGAACTCGGAGATGAATTTAACTATCAGCGGAACGGCCCATGGCAGGAAACGGCGCACAAAGCTTGCTAAAACGGTGGCTGGTCCCGAACTCAAGACTGTCGTAACCACATGCTTACTTTCAACCCTATCAGATAGTCACAGCTGGGGCGTTAATGGCGTTTCTCGTCACTTTTTTGGCCGGTGAGCCTTCGACACAGCAAGCTTCCGTTGACAAGAAGCCGTGTAGCTAAGTTAACCTGTGCTGCCGTTTTCGTTATCTCCCCCTGTGCAGCGGTCTGAAGCGACGGCCCAGAAGTTGAGACTGCTAAAGAGGCGGCAACTTCCGCGAGAATGGCGGGCACTCTTGTGTCCTTCCGTGGCAGGTAGCCGTGCCCTGATTTGAAACTAACGGGTGGCCAGCCTCTACCAATGTTCATCTTGCGTTATTGAAGAATTAATCAAATTAGGAACAAGAAAATTTCTACCGCCTACACGATCCCACAGTCTACTGGTTAGGCAAACCGGTGGTGATATCAAATCGTCGGGGAAAATGAGTAAGGTGCCGAATAATTAAAGATTCATTATGACGACTTTTGAAATGACAATTTAATCTAGAGATGCATATCATACGAAAGGTAATTTCCTGAATAACCTGCATCTGATGTCAAAGGCATTGATTTAACTTACTTACAGTTCTCCCACACGAACTGTAAATAGTTGCGAAAACACACTTGACCTCTTAGCCACAGATAATCCTGATCTAATAGAGAGCGTCATGACGGATACAGGGATTGGTGAACACAAGGTCATTGTAGCGAGGCTTAAAACCATATCAACCAAAACCACTAAAACTAAACGCAAAATATATCTATTTGAAACAGCATTATGTAAGTGTAGACCAGATGTGGCTCAAATTCAAAGATACAGTATCGACAGCAATAGATAGATTCATACCGCATAAGTTACTAAGAGGACTGATCCACCATGGTACGCAAATCACCCGAGAACACTGTTGCAGAAGCAACGCAAAAAGCATGCCAAAATTCAGAAGAACGCAAAATCTCCAAGACTGGCTAAGTTTCACGGAAGCTCGGAATTTAGTGTGGACGTCAATGCGAGATGCTTTAAATAGTTTACACAATGAAACATTGTCTCAAAACACGGTAGAAAACCCAAAGAGATTCTGGTCATATGTAAAGTACACCAGTGGCAAAAAATAGTCAATACCGTCACTGCGCGATAGCGATGAAAATGTTACCAATGATGATGTCACTAAAGCGGAGTTACTAAATACAGTTTTCCGTAATTCCTTCACGAAAGACGACGAAGTAAATATTCTAGAATTCGAAAACAGTACAGCTGTTAGCATCGTGACATAAAAGTATATATCTTAGGTGTTGCGAAACAACTCAAATCACTTAAGAAAGGCAAGTCTTCCGGTCCAGATGGTATACCAAACAGGTAGATGAAGAAATTATTATAGTGAAAGACATGGAACTTAAATACGAATGATGTAGGGTAACAGGAAAAAGTCGGTTTCAGAGTACAGAGTAACGCTAAAGTGCAACAAAACCCAGTGACGCAATGCACACAGTAGCTGACACGGAAATATTGTAAAATCGAAATTTTATTGTCCCAAGGTTCTCAAACAGTCAATTAAGTCGACCATTTTAATTTTTTACGGCTGACGGTGGATACACGACTTGCTTTGGAATTATCAAATTCAAGATCTTGTGCAGAAACTGAATGCTGCTGTCTTCCCTACAAGAATACTGTCCACTTTCTCCGACACTGAAATGCGAAAGCTTGTTAACTTTCTCTCCTTTCAGTGTTTTATCTCGTATGGTCTTATATTTTAAGGCAACTCTGTGCAATCCTAAAGAATATTTCTAGCCCAAAAAGGGACGTTGAGACTGATCTGCAACGTCAGTTCGCGAAATTCGTTTAGGTTGTTGTACAGGTACCTCAAATTCTGACTCTTCCAGCCGTGTACATTTATTCCATCATGAGATTTGTTGTTAATAGTATTGACGCCTTCAGAAGAAAGTGCAACATTAATTCAGGAGAAACAATTTGCACTTGGATAACACTTCCCTGACCTTTCTACACAAAGGTGTACACTATGCAGCCGGCTTCGTTTACAGCAAGCTTTCAGCAGAACTGGAAAACAAAAATTGTGTGATAAACTACAGATACTAAAAAACAGGCTTTCCTTGTGGCACACACTTCCTATTCCGCACACAAGTTCCTCGCAGTAGTTGAGAACATTTCTCTGCAATGTTTTCGTGTACTCTCTGACAATAAGTCAGATGGAAGCAGCGTACAGTAAAGATACAGACACGAAGAAACTTGTACAGGATAGACCAACGTGGAGAACTGTAACAAACAACATGGAACTGTTTGAAGATCGGCATCACGGAAACGCCAAAGGCTAATGTAATGTGTATCTGTGTACGAGTACTTATGGACAACCAGCTTCCGTCAAGCGACTATCTTCATATCGCGGATGAACATGAAATCAGCTTGAAACAAGTTTCCTTAGCGTCAAACATATTATTACTGTCTGTAGCAATATCTCTCACTTGTATATGCATTCATTATCTTACGTGTTTCTCCGTCTGTCACTAAACACACCATTCTACAGTACAGTTTAATGCTCGGCATGTTACCTATACATTGAAGATGCGGGGCATTATTTACAGAAAGTACTTTGAACATGAGGGTAATTTGCTCCTTCTTCCATTCAAGTACTTGCTCTGTAAACATGTCTTCCTGGAGGTCCATTTTTGCGAAAATACTGTTACTTCTTTTGGTACTGTTATGTATGATCATGTCTGCATGCTGTTGCAGTCTCAGTCTCTTATTAACGATTATGTTATATTATAAACAAATTAAGCTTAGACTAATTCCTATACAATTTTAGACGACATTTCTTACTTTTAGTCTAATGTGTAGTTTCTTCCTTATCATGATATTCCTTGATTTCCAGTGGAAGTCGAGATTCTGTAGTACCTGCATAGTGTTACGACAAACTATCAGAATCACGAAAAATAAGAACTTCACCGTCATACAAAAGTCAGCCATTTTCCAACATAATTGACATTCAAACTATATAAAAAAGCCTAAAGGTTTTTCCTTTCTTATTATTCGAATTTTCTATACAAATGTTAAATGAAAGTTACGCAAAAGTTTTTCGTCAGAGTAATCTTAAAAGTTTGCGCCTAACATTGTGCAATATAAAAAGTGCAGAGAACAATTATTGCAGCTGATAATGGCAGTAAGAATTTTTAAGTAATAATATTTTGATGTGTCCTCTTTATCTGACGAAAATTTCAGACTAGAATAAGAAGTGATTAAGAAGAGCATTCACTAAAAATCAAGCAGCTCCGTTGCAACATTCTGTGAAATGTAAAAACAAAATAAAACGTAATTCCTTATTCCAGTTATAGAGTTCTATAAATAATTTGTGAGACTACAGTAGTCAGGTTAACCTACAGTAAAATCAAGCAGTATTTCACTCAGCAGTGATAACTCCATAGATGGTACTGTTAGAGTACATGGTAAATTAATCTCGGCTACCTACCATGAGAAGTGCATTTTCGTTGCATCCTTCTTATCGTTGACTTTCGTTTCAAATTTATCAGTTTATTTTAACTAAAATAAACGTTTGAAAGTCTATTACTATTGATAATATATGGACTGTGTCAGAATATATTCCTCACCAGAAGCTTCTTTAATTATTTATTTCCAAATAAATTTTGATATCTGTGTCTTTATATTCAGTGAATCTAGGTTTGCGTGAACACGATGTTCCTAGACGCGAATTTCTTCGTTTGGATTTTCCGTTTAGTAACAGTAAATCTAGATTAGGAATAAGTAATCACATTAATTTTACTTACTTTCGCAGCAAACAAGATCAAATAATTAATTTCGCAATAGAATAAGAAGAAGAATTCCTAGGTCTGCACAGCAGTACAGCAAATAACAGAAATGAATTCAAAATATTCTTAAAATCTACAGCTACGGATATTATAGTACTAGCGACGTTTTAAATGATTTAATACACAAAAAATTAAATATATTATTATGGTCCAGAATGAGCACTTACCCGCGAAAGGCAAAGGTCCCGAGTTCGAGTCTCGGTCGGGCACACAGTTTTAATCTGCCAGGAAGTTTCATATTATTATGGTAATTGGATCTGCAAATGAATTTATAGCCTCAGACCTACAAGAAATAGAAAATAAAATGTAATACAAACTGCTAATCCAACACTCATAACAATTCAATTAGAAGGAATTTCTCCAGAACATGTTGTTCTTGTAGATTCTGTATCATATACGAGGGACACTGCATAACATTTTGTGAGTGCGTCTGTAGCCATTTCCGAGGTTTTGACGGTGTCGACGTATTTCTGGATAACTTTCGAGATGAATATAAAGTTGCTTATTTTTAGGTGCATCCTTATTCCTAACCTGTTAGAAGCTGATCTTATATTTCGTTTCGTCTTCTTACAAAAACTTTCAGAGTATGAAAGCTCTCGCACAGGAACATAATGTTCAGATAAATGGAACGTAATAGATAACAGCCTGAAGATTAAGTATTTCTTTGTAATGTGTATAGTAATAGCTGTAAAAGTTAGTGTGGAGTGTTAGTTCTGAAATAATAGGCTAATTTGCAGAGAAGCAGAATCTATGACTGTATAAGATGTGGGCGAAGAGACAATGAATTTGATAAGTAAACGTTTCACCTAATTGGAATCTCATTTCAGTCTCAAACTACACTCTTTTCTGCTCGTTGCGAGTGATTCTACGTTCTTATTTTTTATGTCCTAATATAAATACCCTGAAGATGAAGTAGTTATTTGAAATGCGTGTAAAAATAATTAATTCTGAAAGTTACTATAGAGTGTTTGCTCTCTAGTAACATGTTAATTAGCAGAGAAGTGGAATGTATGAGGTACTACAGAACAATCGTTGACTTTGTTAAGTAAACATTTCACTTTACCGCATTGGATCTTAATCTCGAAATAAACTCACGTGCTTCTGATTACTTATTTTTCTAAAATAAAAATGGTTTCATGAGTTCTGAACATACGAGTTTGTCTCATTAATGGTCTACCAACATGTTTATTCCTATCTGCGACTTTAAACTGTCTCACGAAAGCCACATCTGGGATACAATATAGATCAGTCAATATTTTCTCCGCACGAATCGAAAACTTTTCCAACGGTAACTGGAGATTGTAAAATACTCCATTTGCTTCAATGTAAAATGGTCTCAGCTCTTGGCCAAGCTTTATTCTAATAAGTACTGGCTAAGAACGTCCTGTCAGGGCCATGGTACAAAAGGACCAGATTTCTTTTCCCACTGGCAGGGCGAAACTGTGCTCTGTCCTTTCTTTTCACATTGGGCATGATTAGCGTTCCATATAAGACTCAAGGACAGGACAGGAGCTGTACAACACTAATCTAAAAAGAATCACACTTAGTCTAAAAAAAAGATTAATCTTCGGAAGCAGGGACAATTGAAGTCTACTGACAAGTAATAGCTCTGAAGAGGTAACAAAGAGTGAATAAATTGTCAAACGTAAACGCAAGAACAAATCAATGGGTGGTGCTCGGATAACTGTATAACAGGAATTCAAAAGATATTAAATACTTAGGCGAGCGACAGAGAGAGATATACAAGTAATCCTGCAGCGGCAGCATAACATTTTGTCGACAGCGTGGCTGAACTCGAAGTTTCTTGGTAATCATCCATTCGTACTGTCATCGGTAAATTAGCAGATATTGCATCGCAATAACTGTTCATGGAATTACTTCTGTTCCCTTCTTTTTTTCTTTTTTGTGACCTCAGCACTCAGTGAATATTTCAACCAGCACGGCACCAAAACTGTAGGTTTATGTTGTTTCGCTACAGGATATACCGATCAAGAAAAATTCGGAGGCGGTGCTCTCTCTGGCTCCTCTTTATAGATTAGTATTTAGAGAAAAACTGCCCGTAGGTGAACTACTTGTTGTGATCAACCTAACTGAGCTTTTCTGCAGAAAGTTCTGAAGCAACTGTTATGTCATGTTAAATTGCTAGGTTCTGGAGACTTTTTATTGCCAATTTCACATTGTAGGTAAACCTCTGAACTTGAGCCAATGTCCATCTTGAAACTTCCTGGCAGATTAAAACTGTGTGTCGGACCGAGACTCGCAATCGGGACCTTAGCCTTTCGTTGGCAAGTTCTCTACCATCTGAGCTACCCAAGCACGACTCACGCCCCGTCACCGCAGCTTTACTTCTGCCAGTACCTCGTCTCCTACCTTCCAAACTTTACAGAAGCTCTCCGCGCCGTTCAAATGGCTCTGAGCAGTATGGAACTTAACGTCTGAGGTCATCAGTGCCATAGGACTTAGAACTACTTAAAATTAATTAACCTAAGGACATTACAAACCTCAATGCCCGAGCAAGATTCGAACCTGCGACCGTAGCAGTTGCTCGGTTCCAGACCGAAGCGCCTAGAACCGCTCGGTCACAACAACCGGCAGCGCGGCAATCGCTGACATAGTGTAGCTAAGGCGGAATAAGGGGAACCAGCCCGCTTTCCCCGAGGCAGATGGAAAACCGCCTAAAAACCATCCACAGACTGGCTGGCTCACCAGACCTCGACACAAGTCCGCCTGGCGGATTCGTGCCGGGCACCAGGCGCGCCTTCCCGGACCTGAAAGTAATAGTTAGATTACTAGTATTCTGCTGCATAACTTGCATGTTGAGAAAAAGAAAAAACTTCTGTTTCACTTAGATTCGATAACAAACACGCATAAAAGACAAAAACATGCACCGTTTATTGATTGCTTACGAAACCATAGAAGTCATTGCTTTGTTTCGGTAGTCGCTTTTAGATGGGCAAAAGCAAACAACATTGACTTCAAAATCGTTGCTCCCGCCAGTTGCGCAGTGCATTCTGTAATTCGATTTTTGTATGCAAAACTATCTACAGCTGCTCGAGTTCTTTAGAAGTTATGACTAATTCACGGGCCTACAGTAATAAGGAAAGGAAAGAGAAGACAGTGATGACGTGATTTTGAAATTGGCCATACAAATGTGCACGCGAAGAGTGGAGTGGCGGGCCCAGCATTGAGACCAACAGAATTATGCAACAAGTGGACGAAAAACTGTCAACAATCGGCGACTGCCAATTGATGATGTGGCAAATGGATTTCTCCACATGCCATGGAAAAACTCGAATCCTGCCTCGGGCATGGATGTGTGTGAAGTCTAGGGGACTTGACCTCAGATGTTAAGTCCCATAGTGCTCAGAGCCATTTAAACCATTTGAAAGGCGATTGTGGCGATCACGTTCCAAGTACCTCTGATGTGTTGTGCATGTCTTCTGCTCAATCCCTATCATCTTTCACAGAGCCGAAAAGAGCGCAGGTATTTGTGGGTGGGGTGGAAAAATGATTTTAGGTGAAATTTTATTAAGATTACGCCTAGCATATACTGACGGGAAAAAAATCGCAACACCAAGAGGGAGTTGTGCGACATAAACGAAAGTTTGTGGCGCTAGTAGCACCACTATTAGCAAGGAAATTGGGGTTTGCTTTAAGTATACTCTGTAACAATGGCGAGCGTTAGTTACCTTTGAGATTGGATGTTTGTCAAGAATGCCCTTAAGGCAACAAAGACGCCATTATCATCACCTCACTGAGTTTGAACGAGGTCGTGTAATAGAACTACGAGAAGTTGGATGTTCCTTCCCTGATACCACAGAAAGACTTGTCAAGAGTGTAGTCACTGTACATGACTGCCGGCAGCGGTGGTCACGAGAATGTACGGTCGCAGGGAGACCGGGGTCCAACGGCCACACGCGCTCGGCGTGTGGCTCAGATGCATCGTACTGCATCTGCAACAGCAATTTGAGCAGCAGTTGGTACTACAGTCGAACATCAAACTGTCACAAATCGGTTTCCTCAAGGACAACTCTGAGACAATAGCCGTTTAGCGTGCATTCCACTGACACCAAACCAACGCCATTTGCGACTTCAGTGGCGTCAAGCGAGAGCTCATTGGAGCGCATGATGGAGGTCTGTTGTGTTTTCTGATGAAAGGTAGTTCTTCCTCGATGCCAGTGGTGGCTGGGATTGCTTAGAAGGTGACCAGCTGAGGGCCTGAAACCAACCTGTCTGCATACTAAGACACACTGGACCTACAACTGGAGTTATCGTCTGAGGTGCGATTTCTTGTGACAAAAGGACCACTCTCGTGGAATCCCACGCACCCTGACCTGCAGACTTTTACGCTAGTCTGCTGATTACAATTGAATCAATACCATTAGCTGATGATGGGCGTTGATATACAGGGTGAGTCACCTAACACTACCGCTGGATATATTTCGTAAACCACATCAAATACTGACGAATCGATTCCACAGACCGAACGTGAGGAGAGGGGCTAGTGTAATTGGTTAATACAAACCATAAAAAAATGCACGGAAGTATGTTTTTTAACACAAACCTATGTTTTTTAAAATGGAACCCCGTTAGTTTTGTTAGCACATCTGAACATATAAATAATTACGTAATCAGTGCCGTTTGTTGCATTGTAAAATGTTAATTACATCCGCAGATATTGTAACCTAAAGTTAACGCTTGAGTACTACTGCTCCGCTGTTCGATCGTGTGTATCGGAGAGCACCGAATTACGTAAGGATCCAAAGGGAACGGTGATGGACCTTAGGTACAGAAGAGACTGGAACAGCACATTACGTCCACATGCTAACACCTTTTTATTGGTCTTTTTCACTGACGCACATGTACATTACCATGAGGGGTGAGGTACACGTACACACATGGTTTCCGTTTTCAATTACGTAGTGGAACAGAGTGTGTCCCGACATGTCAGGCCAATAGATGTTCAATATGGTCGCCATCATTTGCTGCACACAATTGCAATCTCTTGCGTAATGAATGTCGTACACGCCGCAGTACATCTGGTGTAATGTCGCCGCAGGCTGCCGCAATACGGTGTTTCATATCCTCTGGGGTTGTAGGCACATCACGGTACACATTCTCCTTTAACGTACCCCACAGAAAGAAGTCCAGAGGTGTAAGATAAGGAGAACGGGCTGGCCAATTTATGCGTCCTCCACGTCCTATGAAGCGCCCGTCGAACATCCTGTCAAGGGTCAGCCTAGTGTTAATTGCGGAATGTGCAGGTGCACCATCATGCTGATACCACATACGTCGACGCGTTTCCAGTGGGACATTTTCGAGCAATGTTGGCAGATCATTTTGTAGAAACGCGATGTATGTTGCAGCTGTTTGGGCCCCTGCAATGAAGTGAGGACCAATGAGGTGGTCGCCAATGATTCCGCACCATACATTTACAGTCCATGGTCGCTGTCGCTCTACCTGTCTAAGCCAGCGAGGACTGTCCACGGACCAGTAATGCATGTTCCGTAGATTCACTGCCCCGTGGTTTGTGAAACCCGCTTCATCGGTAAACAGGTAGAACTGCAACGCATTCTCTGTTAATGCCCATTGACAGAATTGCACTCGATGATTAAAGTCATCACCATGTAATTGCTGATGTAGCGACACATGAAACGGGTGAAAGCGGTGACGATGCAGTATGCCCATGACACTACTTTGACTCAGTCCACCGGCTCTCGCAATGTCCCGTGTACTCATGTGTGGGTTCATGGCAACAGCAGCTAGCACACCAACTGCACCCGCTTCTCCTGTGACGGGCCTGTTACGGACCCGTTTGCGTGCTACGACCATACCTGTTGCATACAGTTGGCGGTAGATGCTTTGCAATGTGCGGCACGTTGGATGCTCTCCGTCCGGGTACCGTTCTGCATACACCCTGCAGGCTTCAGCTGCATTTCGTCGACACTCGCCATAGATGAGTATCATCTCCGCCTTTTCAGAGTTCGAATACACAATGGTCACAGTTCCTACAACACTACACTATTACAGACGTCTGGTAACACGGTGTACTACAGTTGGTCTGCATGCGGAGACGAATGCAGAATAACAATAGCAGCAAGCGCTACATGCGGACACTGCGACAGCTACACCAAACCATGACAGTGCACTACAGCCACACTCGTAAACACGGACGTCATCGTAAACATGTCCCTGCAGATGCTGCTCGCCGACCGTGGCCCGTGTTTGTTACAACACGCAACTGAACGTCGGAGGTTTCAAGCGTCAACTTTAGGTTACAATATCTCCGGATGTAATTAACATTTTACAATGCAACAAACGGCACTGATTACGTATTTGTTTATATGTTCAGATGTGCTAACAAAACTAACGTGGTTCCATTTAAAAAAACGTAGGTTTGTGTTAAAAAACATACTTTCGTGCATTTTTGTATGGTTTGTATTAAACAATTGCACTAGCCCCTCTCCTCACGTTCGGTCTGTGGAATCGGTTCGTCAGTATTTGATGTGGTTTACGAAATATATCCAGCGGTAACGTTTGGTGACTCACCCTGTATATCAACGGGCACAGTTGAAAATGTGTGCCCCGACCGGGACTCGAACTCGGGATCTTCTGCTTACATGGCAGACGCTCTATCCATCTGAGCCACCAAGGACACAGAGTATAGCGCGACTGCAGGGAATTAACGCCGGCACGCTCCCAGTGAGACCCACATTCTCAACTTGTAGTCCACACACTACATTCGTAGTGTCCCTGCCGGCGATAGTTCCCTGCAGTCACGCTATCCTCTGTGATCTCGGTGGCTCAGATGGATAGAGAGTCTGCCATGTAATCAGAAGATCCAGGGTTCGAGTCCTCGTCGGGGCACACATTTTCAACTGTCTCCGTTGATATATATCAACGCCCATCAGCAGCTAATGGTGTTAATTTAATTGTAATTTCATTCTGAGAGCTGCACGGTCACCAATGGCATCTGTTCTTTCGGACATGTCCGAGCCGCGCAGGATTAGCCGAGCGGTCTAAGGCGCTGCAGTCATTGACTGTGCGGATGGTCCTGGAGGAGGTTAGAGTCCTCCCTCGGACATGGGTGTAGATGTTTGTCCTTAGGATAATTTAGGTTAAGTATTGTGTAAGCTTAGGGACTGATGACCTTGTCTGTTAAGTCCCATAAGATTTCATACACATTTGAACATGTCCGAAAGAACAGATGCCATCTTCATATAGTCTGGTGATTCAACCCGTTGTGCTGACATTCATGAACAGCATTCCAGCGGGTGTTTTCCAACAGAATAACGTCCGCCCACATACCGCTGGTGTAACGCAACATAGTCAACAGAGTGTCGACGTGTTGCCTTGGCTTGTTTGACCTCCAGTCTGTCTGACATCATCGGACTACAACTACAGCGGCATCCAAAAAGAGCATCAGCCATCCTTCTATTGACCGACCAAGTGCAACAGGATGGAACTCCATCCCATAAACTGACATCCGGCACCTGTAAAACACAATGAGTGCAAGTTTGCAAGTTGGCGTTCAACATTCTGGCTTTTACACCTGTTATTAATGTAACAGCATTTCACATTTACAATGGCTTATCTCGCACTTACATTAGCCTGTGATCTTGCAATGTTAATCACTTAAATATGTCCCGAAATTTCATTATTCTACATTAATTATTTTTTGCTGTTACAGTTTTCCGTAGATGAAATTTTGCCAAGACACTGGAGCAACGGCGTGAACTTTGAAATGGTCTTCGACATTCTAGCCAAGAATCTTCAGTTTCAAATTGCTCGTGAGGTTAGTGTATCAGGCTCAGAAATTGCGACAATGATCGAAAGGTTCAAAACAAAGCTTTGTTTTGTCTTGCCGATCTTTTCCAAGATGGACCTGATGGGATACCAGTTCGATTTTACACAGAGTACGCGAAGGAACTTACCCCCCTTCTTGCAGCGGTGTACCGTAGGTCTCTAGAACAGCGTAGCGTTCCAAAGGATTGGAAAACGGCACAAGTCATCCCCGTTTTCAAGAAGGGACGTCGAACAGATGTGCAGAACTATAGACCTATATCTCTAATGTCGATCAGTTGTAGAATTTTGGAACACGTATTATGTTCGAGTATAATGACTCTTCTGGAGACTAGAAATCTACTCTGTAGGAATCAGCATGGGTTTCGAAAAAGACGGTCGTGTGAAACCCAGCTCGCGCTATTCGTCTACGAGACTCAGAGGGCCATAGACACGGGTTCACAGGTAGATGTCGTGTTTCTTGACTTTCGCAAGGCGTTCGATACAGTTCCCCACAGTCGTTTAATGAACAAAGTAAGAGCATATGGACTATCAGACCAATTGTGTGATTGGATTGAAGAGTTTCTAGATAACAGAACGCAGCATGTCATTCTCAATGGAGAGAAGTCTTCCGAAGTAAGAGTGATTTCAGGTGTGCCGCAGGGGAGTGTCATAGGACCGTTGCTATTCACAATATACATAAATGACCTTGTGGATGACATCGGAAGTTCACTGAGGCTTTTTGCAGATGATGCTGTGGTATATCGAGAGGTTGTAACAATGGAAAATTGTACTGAAATGCAGGAGGATCTGCAGCGAATTGACGCATGGTGCAGGGAATGTCAATTGAATCTCAATGTAGACAAGTGTAATGTGCTGCGAATACATAGAAAGATAGATCCCTTATCATTTAGCTACCAAATAGCACGTCAGCAACTGGAAGCAGTTAATTCCATAAATTATCTGGGAGTTATTTAAAATGGATTGATCATATAAAGTTGATCGTCGGTAAAGCGGATGCCAGACTGAGATTCATTGGAAGAATCCTAAGGAAATGCAATCCGAAAACAAAGGAAGTAGGTTACAGTACGCTTGTTCGCCCACTGCTTGAATACTGCTCTGCAGTGTGGGATCCGTACCAGATAGGGTTGATAGAAGAGATAGAGAAGATCCAATGGAGAGCAGCGCGTTTCGTTACAGGATCATTTAGTAATCGCGAAAGCGTTACGGAGATGATAGATAAACTCCAGTGGAAGACTGTGCAGGAGAGACGCTCAGTAGCTCGGTACGGGCTTTTGCTAAAGTTTCGAGAACATACCTTCACCGAGGAGTCAAGCAGTATATTGCTCCCTCCTACGTATATCTCACGAAGAGACCATGAGGATAAAATCAGAGAGATTAGAGCCCACACAGAAGCATACCGACAATCCTTCTTTCCACGAACAATACGAGACTGGAATAGAAGGGAGAACCGATAGAGGTACTCAGGGTACCCTCCGCCACACACCGTCAGGTGGCTTGCGGAGTATGGATGTAGGTGTAGATGTAGACTGCGTTGTGTTCCAGAGTCTTCTGAGATACTGTGTAGAAAATATTTAATATACTCTGTGAATTGTAAATAAAAGCACTCACCGTAAAATTTGTTGCAGGACACCACTTCTTCAATGATAGGTTAACTTCTACCCAGTGTTATCACACATTTCACAGTCACAGCAACAATACATCCAAGCAGAGAGTCACTTTCTGTTTCAGAAGATCCCTGGTCGTACAAATGGGGATGATATCAATTTATCGATTACAATATGACCTCCTTCGCAGCTGATTAATAGCAAACAATATTAGCACTAAAAGTGAATCAAATAGTAACGATTTTCTTGGGAAAGTTACATATTGTTGTGATGGCTATTAGTTATAGAAATAAATTTTTTTTCAGTTTATGCTGTTAACAATACAGGTAATTTGAGTAAGAAGTTATTTTGATAACTCTTACGATAAGAACACATTTTAAAGTTAGTTTTCTTCAGAATGTGACTTTTTAAATGTTGTTAGTTAATTTAACAGTGTAAAAAATCTACACCAAATTTTGGTGTAAGCAAGAATACAAATCAGTTGCGCTTTAAAGCTGTAAACTATAACGGAGCTAAAATATTACTTATTTCAATGAAACCTCAAGCCTACAAGTATGACTAAGCTTTCTGATGGAGTATGAATTCTTGAAATGCTAATTATTTTTTGTAACTGGGAACTTTGCGAATTACGTAATTCGTCAGTTTACTTCTATTAAGTAGTAATTTAGATGGTTATTTACAAAATGTGCCCTCGACCTTGCCGCAGTTGTAACACAGTTCCCCGTCAGATCACCGAAGTTAAGCGCTATCGGGTTTGGCTGGCGCTTGGATGGGTCACCATCCGGGTCTGCTGAGTGCTGTTGGCAAGCGGGATGCACTCAGCTCTTCTGAAGCCACTTGGGAAGCTACTTGATTGAGAAGTAGCGGCACCCGGTCACGAAAACTGACTTTGGCAGGGGGAGAAATGTGCAGACCACATGCCCCTAAGTATCCGCATCCAGTGAGGCCTGTGGGCTGAGGATGACTCGGTGGCCGGTCGGTATCATTGGGCCTTCAACGGCTGTTCAGACTGTGTTTGTTTATTTACGATCTGTGGTTAATATGAAGCTAGATTGAGTGCTACTGTAATTTAAAATGCTTGGCGATTTGACACTTTTGGTTTATTGCATATGTTCAAAGATGGTAATAATCATGGGATGCCCACAAACATTAACAATGGGAGAAAATAATTCAACTGCTATAAAATTGGTAAATATAGGTATCATGGACAGTGTATAAAATATTCTCATTTCAATAATAAGTGTTATTCGCTAAACTAGAGAGTAAATTTTCCAACTAACGAAATCGAGACACAGCAACTTGTAACTCGCTGGTGACAGACGGTTCGGTGGACACTGTTCAATGCACGTTTTTAAACATGGGGCTCTGTAGCGGAAGACCCTCATATGTTACCATGTTGACACATCGGTATCTTTAATCAGATGTGACAGTGAGTCAACGGAAACATGGCCTCTGGATGGATGAATCACGTTTCTTTTTTACATCAGGTCGATAGTCGTGTGTGCATAACAGAGCTGTCGCAAAATTACCAGAAGACAGATTATTAAATTCGGCAGTGGAAGGAACCAGACGCATACCGTGAGAATCAAATCATGTACAATCTTTTACAAAATTAAAACGGTTAACTTAAAAAATTAAAAATAATAAACGCCGTCGAGGAAAACAATTATTTTCTTTTAAGTCTACAATGTAAATATTAAATTAGATACAATTCCTTTGTTGAATTCAACTGCTCGTAACAGCTTCAAGATAACCTCCGGATACGGCCTGCCAAAATGCAGAGGGCTGTCTCAAACCGGTTAATTACGGTACATGGGGAATCGCAATTTCCAGTAACATAAAGCGCACGTTAAGAAAGAGTTACAACACAGGTCTTAAAACGAAACAAGACACTATGTGCATTACACGCTACAGGAAGGAGATCACTTTCTTGAGTAGTATGATCTCAAAGCCAAGTAACGAAACGTAAAGAAATCCTAAGTCAGGCGCCCCACTGAATAAATTGTTACTCTTAACTATAATTACTTCCCCCATGAACCATGGACCTTGCCGTTGGTGGGGAGGCTTGCGTGCCTCAGCGATACAGATGGCCGTACCGTAGGTGCAACCACAACGGAGGGGTATCTGTTGAGAGGCCAGACAAACATGTGGTTCCTGAAGAGGGGCAGCAGCCTTTTCACTAGTTGCAAGGGCAACAGTCTGGATGATTGACTGATCTGGCCTTGTAACATTAACCAAAACGGCCTTGCTGTGCTGGTACTGCGAACGGCTGAAAGCAAGGGGAAACTACAGCCGTAATTTTTCCCGAGGACATGCAGCTTTACTGTATGATTAAATGATGATGGCGTCCTCTTGGGTAAAATATTCTGGAGGTAAAATAGTCCCCCATTCGGATCTCCGGGCGGGGACTACTCAAGAGGACGTCGTTATCAGGAGAAAGAAAACTGGCATTCTACGGATCGGAGCGTGGAATGTCAGATCCCTTAATCGGGCAGGTGGGTTAGAAAATTTAAAAAGGGAAATGGATAGGTTAAAGTTAGATATAGTGGGAATTAGTGAAGTTCGGTGGCAGGAGGAACAAGACTTTTGGTCAGGTGATTACAGGGTTATCAATACAAAATCAAATAGGGGTAATGCAGGAGTAGGTTTAATAATGAATAAAAAAATAGGAGTGCGGGTTAGCTACTACAAACAGCATAGTGAACGCATTATTGTGGCCAAGATAGACACGAAGCCCATGCCTACTACAGTAGTACAAGTTTATATGCCAACTAGCTCTGCAGATGATGAAGAAATTGATGAAATATATGACGAGATAAAAGAAATTATTCAGATAGTGAAGGGAGACGAAAATTTAATAGTCATGGGTGACTGGAATTCGTCAGTAGGAGAAGGGAGAGAAGGAAACATAGTAGGTGAATATGGATTGGGGGGAAGAAATGAAAGAGGAAGCCGCCTTGTAGAATTTTGCACAGAGCATAACTTAATCATAGTTAACACTTGGTTCAAGAATCATAAAAGAAGGTTGTATACCTGGAAGAATCCTGGAGATACTAATAGGTATCAGATAGATTATATAATGGTAAGACAGAGATTTAGGAACCAGGTTTTAAATTGTAAGACATTTCCAGGGGCAGATATGGATTCTGACCACAATCTATTGGTTATGAACTGCAGATTGAAACTGAAGAAACTGCAAAAAGGTGGGAATTTAAGGAGATGGGACCTGGATAAACTGAAAGAACCAGAGGTTGTAGAGAGTTTCAGGGAGAGCATAAGGGAACAATTGACAGGAATGGGGGAAAGAAATACAGTAGAAGAAGAATGGGTAGCTCTGAGGGATGAAGTAGTGAAGGCAGCAGAGGATCAAGTAGGTAAAAAGACGAGGGCTAATAGAAATCCTTGGGTAACAGAAGAAATATTGAATTTAATTGATGAAAGGAGAAAATATAAAAATGCAGTAAATGAAGCAGGCAAAAAGGAATACAAACGTCTCAAAAATGAGATCGACAGAAAGTGCAAAATGGCTAAGCAGGGATGGCTAGAGGACAAATGTAAGGATGTAGAGGCTTGTCTCACTAGGGGTAAGATAGATACTGCCTACAGGAAAATTAAAGAGACCTTTGGAGAGAAGAGAACCACTTGTATGAATATCAAGAGCTCAGATGGCAACCCAGTTCTAAGCAAAGAAGGGAAGGCAGAAAGGTGGAAGGAGTATATAGAGGGTTTATACAAGGGCGATGTACTTGAGGACAATATTATGGAAATGGAAGAGGATGTAGATGAAGATGAAATGGGAGATAAGATACTGCGTGAAGAGTTTGACAGAGCACTGAAAGACCTGAGTCGAAACAAGGCCCCGGGAGTAGACAACATTCCATTAGAACTACTAATGGCCTTGGGAGAGCCAGTCATGACAAAACTCTACCATCTGGTGAGCAAGATGTATGAGACAGGCGAAATACCCACAGACTTCAAGAAGAATATAATAATTCCAATACCAAAGGAAGCAGGTGTTGACAGATGTGAAAATTACCGAACTATCAGTTTAATAAGTCACAGCTGCAAAATACTAACGCGAATTCTTTATAGACGAATGGAAAAACTGGTAGAAGCGGACCTTGGGGAAGATCAGTTTGGATTCCGTAGAAATGTTGGAACACGTGAGGCAATACTAACCTTAAGACTTATCTTAGAAGAAAAATTAAGAAAAGGCAAACCTACGTTTCTAGCATTTGTAGACTTAGAGAAAACTTTTGACAACGTTAACTGGAATACTCTCTTTCAAATTCTGAAGATGGCAGGGGTAAAATACAGGGAGCGAAAGGCTATTTACAATTTGTACAGAAACCAGATGGCAGTTATAAGAGTCGAGGGGCATGAAAGGGAAGCAGTGGTTGGGAAAGGAGTGAGACAGGGTTGTAGCCTCTCCTCGATGTTATTCAATCTGTATATTGAGCAAGCAGTAAAGAAAACAAAAGAAAAATTCGGAGTAGCTATTAAAATTCATGGAGAAGAAGTAAAAACTTTGAGGTTCGCCGATGACATTGTAATTCTGTCAGAGACAGCAAAGGACTTGGAAGAGCAGTTGAACGGAATGGACAGTGTCCTGAAAGGAGGATATAAGATGAACATCAACAAAAGCAAAACGAGGATAATGGAATGTAGTCAAATTAAATCGGGTGATGCTGAGGGGATTAGATTAGGAAATGAGACACTTAAAGTAGTAAAGGAGTTTTGCTATTTAGGGAGTAAAATAACTGAAGATGGTCGAAGTAGAGAGGATATAAAATGTAGACTGGCAATGGCAAGGAAATCGTTTGTGAAGAAGAGAAATTTGTTAACATCGAGTATAGATTTAAGTGTCAGGAAGTCGTTTCTGAAAGTATTTGTATGGAGTGTAGCCATGTATGGAAGTGAAACATGGACGATAACCAGTTTGGACAAGAAGAGAATAGAAGCTTTCGAAATGTGGTGCTACAGAAGAATGCTGAAGATAAGATGGGTAGATCACGTAACTAATGAGGAGGTATTGAATAGGATTGGGGAGAAGAGAAGTTTGTGGCACAACTTGACTAGAAGAAGGGATCGGTTGGTAGGACATGTTTTGAGGCATCAAGGGATCACAAATTTAGCATTGGAGGGCAGCGTGGAGGGTAAAAATCGTAGAGGGAGACCAAGAGATCAATACACTAAGCAGATTCAGAAGGATGTAGGTTGCAGTAGGTACTGGGAGATGAAGAAGCTTGCACAGGATAGAGTAGCATGGAGAGCTGCATCAAACCAGTCTCAGGACTGAAGACCACAACAACAACAACAACTATAATTAAGTAACAAGATCTCACCAATGCTTCGCCAAATGTCAGGCATTAAAAGATCAAAATAACTTTGCCACAATATGATTTCAAATGTGCCTTACTTGACTTGAATTAAAGTTTAGCCACAATCTCTCTCTCTCTCTTTCTTTCTCTTTAAGGGCAACAGATCACTAATCTTAACCAAGAGCAGAGATATATAACCGATTTACTTTTAAAACAATTTAAAGGAGGATCAGGTAGCAATGGAAGGGGCTTGCTCGTACATGTATACATTTTTTATTTTTATTTATTTTTTACAAAGACTAGACCAATAAACATCAAAATTAGTACACAAAATTTAACGGCACTCAACTGAAACCAAAATGCAGTAATTGGGGAACCGTCTGGCATGGAGTGTACTACTAACAATACAGACTTGAGCGGAATGCTCTTAAACACCGTGAGACTCTTAAGCAAGATAAATCAGTATCGTACATCAGTAGCAAAGCTGACAAATGTTTATGTGTCAAACTGTAACGCTCACCGCTTATCAGTTTGTGCTATCCTTCCCTCACCAATATGAAAATCGATGGGCAGTACATTCGCTCCAATTACCAGATGACTTGGGCCACATTCGTTGCGCCTGTTGTCCTTTGACTAAAACAGGCACACCTTTCAAGCACACTTTGAATTACCCGGGCTGGCAAGCATAACACCTTCCTGGCAATGCTCAGTTTAAATTCTAAACATAACTCAAAATCCACTTCACATGCAGATGACGCTGAGAACATCTACTATAAATGCTGCTTCCGAACTTCCGTCCAAGGTAACACTGTGCCAGTCCCCCGGCATCAACTCCACAGGCGAACAGTTACCCCGCTGCCCCACAAGACCTCTCGCTCTTGCATTCGGTGGAGGTGACACGATCATCACCGCACGACCCCGCCTCCGCCTAGCAGGACGCGGGGAAGGCATTACCAAGAGCCACGGCCCCGATATCTTTGAATATCAATAGCGGACCGACTCTCAAACAACTACTTTCTTGAAATCCATAATAGTAATCGAAGGCACCAAGACTGCTGTGGGCTTTGTCGACATTATTACAGACCACTTACATTCCTCCATGCTTGATGACGTCCCCGATGGCGAAAGCACCTTTCAGACGGACAACTATCCGTGCCACAAGGCCAGAAAGTTAATGCAGCGATTTGAGGATCGTGTTAGTGAACTCACATTGATATCTACCTGGGCTACCTAATTCGCCTGATATGAAGTCGATGAAATACATCTGGGACGCCCTCACAACACTAGACCGTAAATGCGTGAGCTGTGACATCTGGTGCCACAAACCTACGGGTCTTACCAAATACTTTGAACCGTGAATTTACTTTCAGGACTTTGTCTTAGGAATTTATTTACTAGCGATTCACCAAGAACATTAACACATTTAATCACACTATGTGAGCGTGGAAGTAGTTGCCAGTGGCTAACTGATGAAGACAAATCAAATTTCTTCCAACAAATGGAAATCTTATTCCTAAAAACCCTTTTTTTTGAGAAACAGATTTAAAATTACAATCAGAAAGTACCCTCTAAATATCAAGTTACAATTTATTCAGAGGCAGAAAGAACTAATTTTTGACAGTTTGAGCTTTCGGGTTGAGAACCTTGCCGCTCCATTTTGACATGGCCGCAGTCACGACCGCTCACAACAACCTCTAAAAGACTGCACTGGTGCAAATCTGCAACACACCAGATTACTTTAAACTAAACATTTTAACAACTCACACAAGCACATAAACAGATGGAAATGGTACAAAACACTAACATTAAAAATGGCAAGTTCAAATGGCTCTGATCACTATGGGACTTAACTTCTGAGGTCATCAGTCCCCTAAACTTAGAACTACTTAAACCTAACTAACGTAAGGACATCACACACATCCATGCCCGAGGTAGTATTCGAACCTGCGACCGTAGCGGTCGCGCAGCTCCAGACTGTAGCGCCTAGAACCGCTCGGCCACTGCGGCCGGCCACTAACATTAAAAGATTAACTCGCCACCGAAGGTGGAACTTGATTAAAAAAAAACTCTTACAGTGGAAGGGTGGCAACTTTATATACTCAAATAACAATTTAAATAAAAACCCATGAAATGCAGTCTTACATAAAATATACAAAGTTAGCCAAACATGCTCTACATTACAAATATACCGCCTCTCAAGATGATAGGCAAGATAAAAACATATTTCAGGAATTCGGCCGTTACACTTATAGGTGTGGAGGATGGTGGAGGGGTCCAGACCCCACGTACAGCTGGAAAGGAGCTTGAGGAGACAGAGTCGGGAGCGTGCCATGGCTTGGATTGTCCGGAGAGGGGGAGTCCAGGAGAGGAGACGGTCGAGGGTGACGCCAAGGTACTTAAGGGTGGGAGTGAGGGCGATAGGACGGCCATAGACGGTGAGATAGAAATCAAGGAGGCGGAAGGAAGTGGTGGTTTTGCCTACAATGGTCGCCTGGGTTTTGGAGGGATTGACCTTGAGCAACCACTGGTTGCATCAAGCGGTGAACCGGTCAAGATGGGATTGGAGAAGGCGTTGGGAGCGCTGTAGGGTGGGGGCAAGGGCAAGGAAGGCGGTGTCATCGGCAAACTGGAGAAGGTGGACGGGGGCTGACGGCGGCGGCATGTCCGCCGTGTACAAAAGGTACAGAAGGGGGGAGAGGACGGAGCCATGGGGCACACCGGCAGAGGGGAAAAAGGTGTAGGAATCTGAGTTATGGACGGTGACATAGGAAGGACGGCGGGAGAGAAAGGAGCCGATCAGACGGACGTAGTTAATGGGAATGCCATACGCGGTCATAGGCACGTTCGAGGTCCAGGGAGAGGAAGATTGCGGAGCGACGGGAATTAAGCTGTTCGGAAAGGAGATGAGTGAGGTGAAGGAGAAGGTCGTCGGAAGAGAAGGACGGCCGAAAGCCACACTGGGTGACGGGAAGGAGGCGGTGCTGTCGGAGATGCTGGTGGATGCGGCGGGTGAGGATAGATTCCAGGACCTTGCTGAAGACCGAGGTAAGGCTGATGGGGCGGTAGTTTGCCGGGTTTAAGGAACATGAGGATACGGGAGGTTTTCCACAGGTCGGGGTAGTAACCGGTGGACAGGACTACATTGTAGAGCCTGGCCAGGGTGGAGACGAAAGAGACAGGAGCTTCACGAAGGTGACGGTAGGTGACACAATCGTGACCAGGAGCGGTGTTGCGTTTTGTGCGGAGTGTAGCAATGAGATCCTGTGTAGTGATAGGGGCATTGAGTTCCGTGTGTGCAATGCTGTCCAAGTACTGGAAACCAGGAGCGAGGGGAGGGGAAGAGGTGTCAGTTCGATCGCGGATATCCGGGAAGAGGGAGTAATCGAACTGGGGATCATCGGGGATGGAAAATACATCGGAGAGGTAGGAGGCAAAGTGATTGGCCTTACGAAGGGAGTCAGGGAAAGGGTGATCATCATGGAGAAGGGGATAATAGAGGGAGGGTTTAGTCCCGGTAAGGCGACGGAAGGCCGACCAGAACTTGGACGAGTTGATTGGTAGGGTAGCATTTAAACAGGTGCATGTCTGTCGCCAGTCCCGGCGTTTCTTAGCCGCGAGCAAACTACGAATGTGTCGCTGGAGTTGCCGGTGGCGTCGTAATGTGTCCGGGTCACGCGTGCGGAGGAAAGCACGGTAGAGACGACGCCACTGGCGAGCTTATAGCGCCCCTTAAATGCACGTGAACAGGCAACCTTTCTCCTTTTCCACCAGAGGGAGACACCAAAGCTGCGAATACCACAGCGGCGCCACCGCCAGAAACGGAGGGCGACTGCTTCACACAACGTGCTGCGGCGCGCTCTTCAAAACAGCAATTTTTTCCACTGCTCAGACTTGTTACCAAAGACTTGTCGAATGCGTGCCACGTGGAATCGCTGTCGTACTTCTTTCAAAACGTGGATCAACACACTAATAAGCAATTGGTCATAACGCTTCGACTCATCAATGTATATTGTTAAGGAATGTTCATGTAACATCACGAAATAGGTTTTTCATGTCAATAAATAAAATTTAACAAGACGTTCGATGACTTAGGTTCCTCGTCTAAATGGTAAATAGAACTTATTCGAATAGGGTGATTTTTCTTTATCACAGTTTCTACGAACACGCCGTGCGGAATCGATCTCCAGTATTGAAAACACGCTATTTATGAAGTTCGTAATGTATGAAACTTCGACACAGCTAATTCACATGCCCATTGGTCTAATTAGCTTCTGCTCCTTCCTGCAAAACACCTATTTTGGTCTTTTCTGTAATTCTCTGAGGATTACTGTTGTTACTTTTTATCTTGTAATGAAATTTGATGGTAACGAAACAGCGTAACATATGCAAACAGTTACTAAAAAGGTACCTGATAAACGGCGCATTAGCATGTTGGAGACACCCAGTTGGACCAAGTGTAGATTTGTGCTGCTTTATAACGAATTCCCTTACCTGATACGACACTGGAGAACTGCAAGGCGCTCTGTATCATTTCTAAGCGGACAATTATTATTGCTGCACCTCACAATGTTTCCCACTCCCATCGTCAAATAACATATTTTTCTATAGTCCATTCTTAGACGAAGAGGTATGGAAGAGGCTAGCACTATGTTAACAAAAATGCTAGGTAATCAATTACGTAAAAAAGAAGGTAAGTAGGTTTGCAGTAAAGTAAAATCGGCTATAAAACGAATATTCAGGATGACCAGAAACATTGTGAAAAGCATGTAAGGGCTTTTCCGGAGAAGGCCGTGCTGAAAAATGTTTGTTAAGAAAGAAATTCTATACCCTCCCGCCGTTTCCGAGGTAACTATCGTTGAAGTTAGCGAATCAGGGCATTACGATCTCAAATTCAAAGGGTCTGCCAAAGACGGTGTAGCTAAACGTGTTCATCGTTTGGTTCCCTGAAACAATACACAAGAAATTGGACATGGGGCTGTAGTGAGGATCGAACCCGAGACAAAAGCTGAGCAGCCTTGTCCACTGTCATCTATGCTGTGAGAACAACGGACACTAATTGTATCTGGCGGTCCGCCTGCATTTGCGTGCCCAACGGCCTGATTGGCTAATTTCAATGCTAATTAACTCGAAAACGGCGCAACGTAATGAATCATTTTCTAAACAATTTTTTTTCAGTACAGCCTTCCCTGTAACAGCCTTACTATCTTTTTCAGACTGTTTCTGACCACCCTGTACACTTTTATACTACAGGGTGATTCAAAAAGAATACCACAACTTTAGGAATTTAAAACTCTGCAACGACAAAAGGCAGAGCTAAGCACTATCTGTCGGCGAATTAAGGGAGCTATAAAGTTTCATTTAGTTGTACATTTGTTCGCTTGAGGCGCTGTTGACTAGGCGTCAGCGTCAGTTGATGCTAAGATGGCGACCGCTCAACAGAAAGCTTTTTGTGTTATTGAGTACGGCAGAAGTGAATCGACGACAGTTGTTCAGCGTGCATTTCGAACGAAGTATGGTGTTAAACCTCCTGATAGGTGGTGTATTAAACGTTGGTATAAACAGTTTACAGAGAATGGGTGTTTGTGCAATGGGAAAAGTTCTGGACGGCCGAGAACGAGTGATGAAAATGTAGCACGCATCCAGCAAGCGTTTGTTCGCAGCCCAGGAAAATCGACTCGCCGAGCTAGCAGAGAGCTGCAAATTCCACAATCAACTATTTCAGCAGGATGGAGCGCCACCACATTGGCACTTATCTGCCCGTAACTACCTGAACGTCAACTACCCGAGGCGATGGATCGGCCGCCAGGCAGCCCGTGACAGAGCACTTCATCACTGGCCTCCAAGAAGCCCTGATCTTACCGCCTGCGATTTTTTCTTATGGGGGTATGTTAAGGATATGGTGTTTCGGCCACCTCTCCCAGCCACCATTGATGATTTGAAACGAGAAACAACAGCAGCTATCCAAACTATTACGCCTGATATACTACAGAGAGTGCGGAACGAGTTGGAGTATCGGGTTGATATTGCTCGAGTGTCTGGAGGGGGCCATATTGAACATCTCTGAACTTGTTTTTGAGTGGAAAAAAACCTTTTTAAATACTCTTTGTAATGATGTATAACAGAAGGTTATATTATGTTTCTTTCATTAAATACACATTTTTAAAGCTGTGGTATTCTTTTTGAATCACCCTGTAAAACAACACCCCTTACTCTTCGCATACGCTTCGTACCACGAAGCATTTTTGAGTAACACCATAAGAGGTTGCCGTGTTCGTGTGATTGATTCACAGATTTTCTTCCGTTTTGCTGATCAGGTTTTGCGAAGAAGCAGTGTCTTACCAAGAGTTCCTGTTCAGTCTTGTCCTTATCAGCAAAACGCCAGACTCTTTCTAACGTAATTTATACGTGAATAAAGGGACCCTGCTGTTTTCTTTACCTGGACAGGCCACTGGGTGAGCGTGCTAGGAGGGGTGGTGTGTGGAGTGAGGAGTGAGGAGTGCCGTAGCTCCAGTTGGCGGCTGTCGGCTGGCGCGAAGAGAGGTTCCTTCCTTGTTAACGCGTCGTGTCGCGTCGCGTCGCCGGAGCTTTCCGTGGCAGGGGGGCCGCGCCGGTAATTTTAGATCAAAGCAGGTCGCCGCGTCCTGCGTGAGGCGTGGGGCGTGGCCGGCGTCAACAAAAGCGCTCCCCTTCCTCCAGGAGCGTGCCGAGCCACGGCAATGAGGCCGCAGCCGTAGACGACGTGCGGCTGTCCAGCGGAGGGCAGGTGGCTGCTCACTATGGCGTGCCGGATTTGAGACGAATTGATGAATTTCATTTGGAGACATCCATCCAAACTAATAAAAAAATTGTAATGACTGACATTATCAGGAACGGAGAAAGACGTCTTTACGCAATCTATTAAAATTTAATTTAAAAAAAATCTTTTAGTGGCTTGAACACAGTTGGGATAGATAATTAAGGTGAGATGACTAGCTAGTTTCGGTTGTAAGCAACAACCACATTCTGATCATGCATAAGCTAAATGCGAGCTGAATGCATACTGGATATACCGGTAGCAATCATCAGACCCGCGTTCGCGTAGAAAAAAATTCAAATGGCTCTGAGCACTATGGGACTTAACTTCTGAGGTCATCAGTCCCCTAGAACTTAGAACTACTTAAACCTAACTAACCTAAGTACATCACACACATCTATGCCCGAGGCAGGATTCGAGCTTGCGACCGTAGCAGTCGCGCGGTTCCAGACTGTAGCGCCTAGAACCGCTCGGCCACACCGGCCGGCACGCGTAGAAAACAATTTGAATAAGAAAAAATATGAAGCTAACAGCAATAACAAGACTGAATCAGGCAGTACACCGTGCACTTACGAGACGCAGATTGAGCCTACCTTCTGTATCAATCAGAATCGCAACAATCATTAACTTGCAATTCTGTAAAGCCAAGCTCAGGGTTGGGGTTGGGTTGTTTGGGGAAGGAGACCAGACAGCGAGGTCATCGGTCTCATCGGATTAGGGAAGGATGGCAAAGGAAGTCGGCCGTGCTCTTTCAGAGGAACCATCCCGGCATTTGCCTGGAGTGATTTAGGGAAATCACGGAAAACCTAAATCAGGATGGCCGAACGCGGGATTGAATCGTCGTCCTCCCGAATGCGAGTCCAGCGGCTAACCACTGCCAAGCTCAGGCAAAAAGCTTTTATGCAAAGGCAGAAGAATTGGTAGAGGTTCAACACACTAGTTGATAAAGTAGTAGCCGATAATGAAATATAAAATTGCCATCGTTAGATCACGCAACTTGTCGGTAACGAAATAAAGTGCTAATAGGGCAGCCGGACAAACTTGATGATCCTATTCGAAGTCAACCTGCGTCTCGTAATAGTATGGCTGACAGCATCCTTCAGTCTTGTTCTTGCTGTAAGCTTCACGAATTCCTCTCCTGTGCCAACCTCTTCAGCTCAGAGAAGCACTTCCAACGTTGGTCCAAAGTTATTTGCTGGATGTATTCCAATGTCTGTCTCCTTTACTGTTTCTACCCTCTACAGCTCCCTCTAGTACCATGGAAGTCATTCCATTCAGCAGATCATGTAAGTCTTCTTCCTTTCAGTCAGGATAAGAATGTCATCAGCGAATCGCCTTGAATTTTAATTCCACTCCTGATTCTTTCTTTTATTTCCATCATTGCTTCTCCGATGTACAGATTGTATGGGCGAAAGACTACATCCCTGTCTCACACCTTTTTTAATCCAAGCACCTTGTCCTTGGTCTTCCATTCTTGTTATTCCCTCTTGGCACCTGTACATGTTGTACATTACCCATCTCTCCCTACAGCTTACCTCTATTTTCCTCAGAATTTCGAACGTCTTTCACCGATGGACACTGTCGAATTATTTTTTCAGGTCGACGAATGCTACGATCCTGTCTTGATTTTTCTTTAGTCTTCCTTCCATTATCAATCGCAACGTCAGAATTGCCTCGCTGGTGCATTTACCTTTTCTAAAGCCAAACTGATCGTCATCTAACGCATCCTCAATTTTCTTTTCCATTCTTCCGTACATTATTCTTGTCAGCAACTTCGATGCATTAGCTGTCAAGCTAATTGTGGTATAATTTTCCCATCTGTCAGCTCTTGCAGTCTTCGGAACTGCGTGGACGATATTTTTCCGTAAGTCAGATGTTACACCATCAGACTCGTACATTCTACATACCAATGTGAATAGTCGTTTTTTTGCCATTTCCCCCAATGATGATGATGATGATGATAAAGTCCCATACTCCTTGGGGGGAACAGAGCGTAGGGGAACGATGCGGAAGACCGCACAGCCGTAGTAGCCAAGTCCTAGTGGAGGTGGTTTGCCATTGCCTCACTCCGACCGTAATGGGGATGAATGATGATGATGAAGACGACACAACAACACCCGGTCATCTCGAGGCAGACCCCGCCGGGAACCCGGGACCCCGTGTTCGTGAAACGAAAACGCTACCGCGAGACCACGAGCTGCGGACTTTTTCCCCAATGATTTTAGAAATTCTGATGGGGTGTTATCTGTCCCTTGTACCTTATTTGATCTTAGGTCTTCCAAAGGACTTTTGAGTTACAATTCTAATACTGGATCCCCTATCTCTTCTAAATCTACTCCTGTTTCTTCTATCACATGAGACAAATCCTCCCCCTCATAGAGACCTTCAATGTACACTTTCTACCTATCTGCTCCGTGTTCTGCATTTAAAAATGGAATTCCCAGTGCACTCTCAGTGTTACCATCCTTGCTTTTAAATCCACCGAAGGCTGTTTTGACTTTACTATATGCTGAATCAGTCCTACCAACAATCATTTCCTTTTCGGTTTCTTTACATCTTTCATGCAGCCATTTCACCTTAGCGTCCATGCACTTCTTATTTATTTCATTCTTCAGCGACATGTATTGCTGTATTCCTGAATTTCCCTCAACATTATTGTACTTCCTTCTTTCCTCGAACAACAGAAGTATTTCTTCTGTACCCAAATTTTCTTCGGAGTTACCTTCTTGTACCTATGTTTTTCTTTCAGACTTCTGTGATTGCCTTTTTAGAGTTATCCATTCCTCTTCAACTGTACTGCCTACTGAGGTATTCCTTACTGCAGTATCTATAGCCTAGCCCGCCCGGTTAGCCGTGCGGTCTAACGCACTGCTTCCAAGGCGGGAAGGCGCGCCAGTCCCCGGCACGAATCCCCCCTGCGGATTAGTGTCGAGGTCCGGTGTGCCGGCCAGTCTGTGAATGGTTTTTAAGGCGGTTTTCCATCTGCCTTGGCGCATGAGGGCTGGTTCCCCTTATTCCGCCTCAGCTACACTACGTCGGCGATTGCAGCGCAAACACTGTCTCCAAGTACGCGTACACCATAATTACTCTACCACGAAAATATTTGGGGTTACACTCGTCTGGTGTGAGACGTTCCCAGGGGGTCCACTGGGGGCCGAACCGCGCAATAGCCCTGGGTTCGGTGTGGAGAGGCAGTGGGGTGAGTGGACTGCTATAGGCTGTTGTGGGGTTGTGGACCACTGAGGGCTACGACGGGAACGAAGCCTCTCCGTCGATTCTAGGTCCCCAGTTCAATACAATCCAATCTATAGCTTCAGAGAACTTCAAGCGTATTTCTTCAGTCCTTAGTGCTTTTGTATCCCACTTCTTTGCGTACTGATTCTTCCTGGTTAATCTCTTAAACTTCAACCTACTCTTCGTCATTGCTACACTTTCATCTGAGTTTATATCTGCTTCTGGGTACGTCTTACAACCCAGTATCTCTGTCTGATCAAGAGGTAATCTAACCGAAATCTTCCCGTACCTCCCACACTTTTTCAAGTACACCTCCTCCCCTTGTGATTACTGAACAGAGTATTCGCTGTTACTGGCTGAAATTTATTACAGAGCTCAATTAGTCTTTCTCCTCTCTCATTCCTATAACAGAGCCCATATTGTCCCGTAATCCTTTCTTCTACTCCTCTCCCTACAACCGCATTATGGTACCCTATGGCTATTAGATTTTCATCTCCCCTTACGTACTGAATTACCCTTTCAATATCTTCATATACTTTCTCTATCTTTTCATCTTCAGCTTGTGACATCGGCATGTATACTTGAACTATCACTGTTGGTATTGATTTGCTGTCGGTCCAGAGAAGAACAACCCTGTCACTGAACTGTTCGCAGTAACACACTCTCTGTGCTACCTTCCTCTTCATGACGAATCCCTCTCCCTTTAAACCATATTCTGTTGCTGTTGATATTACCCTGTACTCATCTGAACAGAAACTCTTGTCTTCTTTCCATTTCAGTTCACTGATCCCAAATATATCTAGACTGAGCCTTTTCATTTTCCTTTTCACGTTTCCAAGCTTCTGAAATGACGAGCTACGACTCATAGAACGTTAGCCTTCCGTTGGTTACTCAATCATTTTCTCATGGTACCTCCCGCTTGGCAGTCCCGTCCCAGAGATCCAAATGGGGACTAGTCCGGAATCTTTTACCAATGGAGAGATCATCACGACACTTTTTCAATTACAGTTCTCATATCCTTTGGATACTCGTTAACCACACATTGACGACAAAAGACTACGCATATCACGAGCAATTCATGTCGTATATCCTCTACTTGCAAGCAAGAAAATGCACCACAAAACTAAACTTCACATACATAAGGCCATCGTACAACCCATGATGTTGTATGACTGCTCATTATGGCTAATTACAAGCAAGTTCAACAAAAGACCGCTACAAGAGCTCCAGAACGTATGCCTGAAACTTGTATTAAACGCATCATGGTGGACAAAGAGGGACCAAATTCATACAGAACTCGCCATGCCCACAGTGGAAAGTCAAATCATCCAGGCAACTAGAAGAACTTTTGAGAAGGTAGATAGGCTCAGACCTACCCGCAACCAACTTAAGGATTTAGCAACAGTACAGCCAGTGCGCTGGCTCAAAGTAAGAGTACCAAAGTCTACATTAGGTCATGAATGAGTTGGGAGCACTTCAGGAATCAAGAATAAGGATAAAAGTAAGTTAGGACGTTTAAAAATCAAGAGGAAAAGAAATCTCTTAAGCATACGAGGAATGAGTGCCTCAAGGACCAATGTTAGTGCCCAAAGGCCCTCTAAAATCCAAAATGGTGCCCCATTTTGTGCAAATACATGGTGTCGTCAATAAGCAATCCTACCCCATACACTTGAGGCAACAACCTCCAACAAAGGTAGAGCCCTTACCACCGCACAACACACACACACACACACACACACACAGAAAAGGACACACGTTGGTTAGGGGCTGTTTCCCACCCAGAGGACAAGAGAGTGCTGTGAACCTCTGTCCGCTCTTCTGCCCTCTTTGACAAGGCCGTTGTCAGAATGAGGGTGACTTCTTAAGCTGTAAGTCTTTGGCCGCCAATGCTGATTTTTATTCAAAATTTAAGCTGTGGCGTGGTTCGGACCCACGACCGAGGGCATTTTGATTGCTAATCAAAGACGCTCCTCCTAGACCCACATTTAACGGATCTATACATACGTTTTTGGATGGGATCTGCCTGTAGCAAAACGCAGTTTTATTTTTTATCCCAAACATGTTTCACTTCAGTTGCAGCCCCGTCAGTGGGCTTTTATTTTATGGCTGTTAAACGTAAAGAATATTCTTTACTGTTTGTATACATGTAAATATTAGTTTTTTAAAAATCGTAATTACAGATTGTCGAAGAAACACATAAAATTATGAATTCATAATTTTTCACCACATGGTTTGGTTTTCCTGATGTGTTATGTTTTTACAGTGACTGATTCCTTTCACAGTTTGTCATCCGCAACCATATACAACTTAATGTAGACAAATTATTTAAGCAAAAAATTACGATTTGCGATCTGTAATGATTATGCCTGAAATTAATTAATTCTCTCTGGAAGGTTTTGTGTGTGTGTGTGTGTGCGTGTGTGGAGGGCTCTGTAGGTTGGTGTTATCCGATTATTCTTTGAGTGCAGAGAACAGACTTCCATTGCAGAGAGCTGTGTATTGATTTATTACTTGTTTCCCTTCTACTATGGCTTTTTATTTTGATAGCTAGCATTCCAAAACTAATCACAGGGCAAAACTATTTCTCATTTGACAATCAGTTCTATTTAGAAGAAGATGTGCTTCCAATGGGGTCACCAGTCAGTGGATTCCTAGCCAACCTTTTCCCCATCACATTGAAAATAAAATATTTGAAACAACTGTAAGACCCAAACAATACCAGATAATGTATTGGTATCATTAAGTAGATGACATCATATGCCTTCTAGATGAAACATCCAGTCCCATTGAACGACTCCACAGTAATATAAACAAAGTCCACCCAAAAATAAAATTCACTATAGAAACAGAAAATGACAAAATGTTAAATTTCCTTGAGCTCACAATACACAGACACAACAAACAACACCAATTTTCTATATTCAGGAAAGTGACCACCACCAGCATAGATATTCACTTCTTCTTCTTCTTTCTTGGTTCTACAGCTCCTTATCAGCATTGGTCTCGTCTACAATTTCCTTCCATCTCTCTCGGTCCTTTGCCAATACTCTTCAGTTTCTATAGCCCATCTTCCTAAGATCTTCGATTACTCCATCTTCCCATCTGGCTCTCGGTTGACCACGTCCTCTCTGCCCTCCTGGCTTTCCTTGTTATGTTCTTTTTGGTACTTCTGTATCATTCATGCAAGCCACATGTCCCACCCACCTCAGTCTGGATGATTTCACTATCCTTCTGATGGGTTGGTCTTTGTATATAGTATACAGCTCATGGTTGTATCTCCTCCTCCATCTTCCTCTTTCACAGATTGGGCCGATAATTCGTCTAAGTATCTTTCTTTCAAATGCATCCAGTGTTTCAATATCTTTAGTTGTTAATGTCCAGGCCTCAGAGGCATATGTAAGCACTGGTCGTATAAGTGATTTATACATAGTTAATTTCGTGGTACGAGTCAGGAGCCTTGAGGATAGAAGTCTTGTTAGGGCAAAATAGGCTCTGTTGGCCAGTAATAATCTCTGCTTAATTTCAAAGGAGGTATCATTTAGATGTGTAACTGTCGAGCCCAGATACTTGAAATGTTCAACTCTCCCAAATGTTGTATAATTGCCCATTCTTATTGCATTTGGCATATTTTCTCTATATGCTTTTCCAGCTGCCATATATTTTGTTTTTTGTTCATTAATAATTAACCCCATGTTACTACTGTCCTGTTCAAGAGCTGTAAATGTCTCTTCCATCGCTTTTTGGGTTCTTGCTATTATATCTAAGTCATCTGCGTAGGCCAGTATCTGCACCGATTTATAGAAGCTCGTTCCTCTGTTCAGAAGGTTTGCGTTTCTCATCACCTTCTCCAGCGCGGCATTAAAGAGAAGGCATGCCAATGCATCCCCTTGTCGCACTCCATAGCTATTCACAAACATTCTAATTATCCAATTGCATACAAACTAACTGGCTTCCAATATGTGCTACACAGACTAAACAAAACTCCACTCAGTGGGAACAACTATAACAAGGAATTAAAGACAGTCAGACAAACAGCTGTAGGGAAGCGATATGACAAAAACATTATAGATAAACTAAACCACAAAATGAAAACAAAATTAAAAAGGACACCCAACACAAAAACAAAAATCCTCTCATCAAGAACAAGAAACACCCACAACAACAAACAAGTGGTTCACTCTCACCTACAACAACAAAGCAGCCCGCAGGATAAGCAACATACTCAAAAAAACAAGGGCTAAAAAGAGCCTACAGGATAGACAACTCAACACAGAGAAAACTAAGGACAATCAATACAAGCAGAGACAAACACAACACATCTGGTATTTACCAACTAACATGTCAGGACTGCAAATCAGTTTATATATGACAGACAAGCAGAAACTTTAATACGAGATACACAGAACACAGAAGAGCATTAAAAAGTAACAGCTGTCATTCCATATTTGCTGAATACCTTATGGACAAGAAACGTAACCCAACAGACATTAATACTAACTTGAAAATTCTCAAATGCAGCAACAGCCCCCCACAAAAACTAATCATTGAAGAAAACTATCAAATATACCGTTCCACTGTTCGCCATCTTGTTTTTACAGCTGCTAAAGAGTGAAGCAGTGACATTGATTGATAGTTTCATATATAAAACGTTACAGTGACGAAGATGAGGAAAACAGAAAACGTAAGTCAGACATAATGTTAATAGACACAAACACAAACACACACACACACACACACACACACACACACACACACACACACACACACACACACACAACCTACCAAATAGAATTAATTAATTTCAGGCAGAGTCATTAAAGTACCAAACCGTAATTTTTTGCTTAAGTTATTTGTGTACATTAAGGTGCATATTGTTGCGGATGACAAACTGTGAAAGAAATTAGTCACTGTAAAACAAAACACAGAAGGAAAGCCATACCCTGTGGTAGAAAGGTATGAATTCATAATTTTATGTGTTTCTTCGAAAATCTGTAATTACGATTTTAAAAACTAATATTTACATGTATGCAAACAGTAAAGAACATTCTTTACGTTTAACAGCCATAAATAAAAGCCCACTGATGATGCTTCAACTGCAGTGAAACATGTTTAGGAAAAAAAACAAAATTGTGTTTTGCTAAAGTGGACCGCATCCAAAAACATGTGTATGTTAAAGCAAACATGGACAAAAGAGCTTCAAACCCAAGATGATTATTTAGTAGATCTATATGCATGATTTGAAGATAGCTGTTACTTACAACTGTAACCAGCCAGTCATCTTAATTAGCTTACATGAATGCTGACTAGGCATTAAGAGTTTTGTATAAATTTTTAAATTTTGATAGCTTTTATGAAGATAGGTACTAGCCACAACTCTTCTTTACTTTTCTTTAATAATTTTACTTCTCTAACATGTTTAGAAGTATGACGTCAGGCGAATACTGAAATTGAAAAAAGAATATTTTAGTTTTTTTAACTGTAGTAATTGCTGATCCCCACGTGTTGTGTGGCTTACCTACGGAGAAAGAGAAGTGTAACACGTTTGAGAGAGAGATCTCTTCTTTTGCTGGTTTGTTGACAACAGGTTATAGAAATGACAAATCAGCCTGTTCATTAGAATTAATTGTCCTGTTGTGGCTTATCCACCTTCTCCTAGCACTGGATTTTTTTACTTCGTGAAGCAAGAACATGCTCAAGACCTCAGCTACGGGCCAGGAGCGTCGAGACAACTCATGTTAGTTTCGTAGTGAACAACGAAATCCAGTTTTCACGACGAATGGTTCTGGATACACTTTGAAAACCTTTTATAATGTCACCTGAGTGCATAGCAAATAATGACTCTAGTACTAATCCCTCAAATTACTTCCCTTTGTACGAAATTTGGCACACGAATGGACAAAAACGCGATTTGATTACATTTAATGAGATACGAGGTAGTAAACAAACCTTAATAGTACAGCGGAATATATGAAAAGGCGCCCTTAACATTAATGAAGGTAAGATAAATTGCAACCAAGGTGTTCAACTATCCTAATACAGTCTACCAGTGTAAATGACTCTCTCCTTGTAGAAGGGACGTTTGATATGCAGATATAACTGCACACAGGGTATCCTAAGACTTAACGACAGAAAACTTATGTAAGGCAAGGTAAAGTCACGAAGAATTCATTGCTCCGGCATGTGTCTTGAAGTGCGCTGTAACTGTTACTTCCCTTGAATGGTTGAAGAATTGAATATAAAACAGTAATATAGAGCATCTGCTGAAGGCAGTTGAATGTGTTATTAATTCTGGTGAAAACAGTTCTTTCTAAATATGTTACACGCGCACATGGCGTTAGCGTGAAAAGAGATAAGTGAGCACATTTTTATACGACCATAAAAGATCGTATCGTTGAGAAATGATTTTAGAGGGAAATAAATCGTGAGACATTTTAAACTCACTTCATTATTATTCAGGAAGCAGAAACGAACAATCATAAACAGTATATTAAGTATCCTATACAAGACCAATCTACAATACCACACGCTACTGAAAAGCACATAAATAATACCATACAACCAGCATACCCCACAATACCATTTAGAAACTGGGAAAGTGACGTTAAAGTCGACCTATATCTTACGATTACCCGCTGAAATTAGTTATTGATTGTCGCACATTCAAACAAAGATGGGACCTGAACAAAGAGCTAACCTCGCTCACGTGGACACATAATTGGAAAGGATTTCCCTCAGCAACGCCTGACAAACATGTATTGTGGAATTATGCTAGTGCAGCGCAAGCGAGCAACTATCTCATCAATAATCCGCGGCGCCGCCATTATTAATGCCCTCTAAAGTAATTCACAAAGTAAAATTTGAACTGTAGAAATCGTCTGCAGGAAATACGATGTAAGCAGTGAAGCAGAAGAGTAGCGTGTTTGGCAGGCCACACTGCCCAACCTAACTCAAAACCTTTTGCCAAGCAATTTGATTGGACGACGGGGATCTGCCCTTAAAGTGCTGCACGAAGACATGGTTCTCACTGCTGTCAGAGATAGAAGTTCTCTAGTAGACGAAAACATAGACAATAAGGTCTTCGAGTGCTTCGTAACTTATGCACTGATACATAACATGAAATAAGTTTATAACAGGCGGCTGTCAACTTGCTACCGTTAAATATCCGTTACATCCATTATACGTTCAGGGTTTGTCCGAAGTGACAGTAAATAGACAGGTCTTTCTCTTTGTAGGAGCAGGATGCTGGTTCCGTCTGCGAAGACATTTTGTTATTGCTGGGTACACCCTACTCATGAAGTACACTCTGGCATAGAACCAAGGCGCTGACGAGAACAAAACTCGATTCGACTTTACTACCGATGATGAGAAACGAGCGAAGTGGCACAATGTGCGACAGTGAACTCGTCTTCGGGTGGGGGGCGGGTGGTAGGGGGTGGTTAAAATACCCGTCTGACCATCCAGATTTACGTTTTCCGAAACTTTCCTGCATCGTTTAAGGCAAGTGCCGAGATTGTTCATTTCATGGGACAATGCCAGTGTCCTTCCCCAGCACAGCCTGTGGACGGGAAGTTAAATCCTAATCTTCCTTCCTTTCGCTACCGATGTCTCAATGTTGGTGATTTATGTCATTTCGTATTGTCTCCGGCACACTCGGGCAAAGCGCCTTCGTGTTAGTAGAGCAGTTGTGTGTCAATAAGAGAGAAATTTTTTAACGCTTCTAAAGATAAAGATACAAATTCTTCAAAATTACGCAGACATAGTTTTTAAAAGTACATAGGCATACATGCTGCTGTTCACTGTGGAGACTGTGATTTAAAAGCGATGAATAAAGTTAATGATGGACTACTGAATTCTTCAAACCCATCGTTTCATTACTGATTTTACATTCATTTCCAGAAGAAAAGAACATCTTGAAAGACTAGAAATAGGACGTTCGTATTCGCAGAACATGTACATTAGTATGTTCTTCAGAAGTTATTAGCATTTGAACGATGTCGGTTGACGGGTGCAAAGACAACATCGATATCACGTTGCAACACCTCCTACCGCTAAAATGTGCCTGCAGCTCTCGTTGTAGCTACAAACCGAAGGTCATGCATGGATCTGAGTGACTTGAGCAGACGTGCAGGACGCCTCGCAGGCGTATAAGCAAATCCTACCGTCAAATCAGTGAGTTTGAAAGAGGGAGCATTATTGACATGAGAGAATGTGAAGCATCAATCTGGAAAATTGCGGCTCGTGTGGGACGAAGTGTTTCGGCAGTGCAATGGGTGTGTACAGATTGGTTCACGGTGTGCAGAATTATTATTTAATTTAGGGACGAGTAGACACTTCGACAATAACAACAAACAACAGGATTAGTGTTGCCACAAATTAACAAATAGCCTCTAGTTCCCTAATGTTACATCCATGCCCGTTCCCAACTGGCCATGATTGATTGGCTAATGGAGATGGGTGCCTTCAATAACTGCTTACACAACATTACTAATTTACGCAATTTATTCGTCATAGTTCACAAAAAATAACAAATCTTAAAACACTTCATAAGAGACTGATTAAATAACTGTTCCTTTGGGTAATAAATTCTCAACCACGAACAGTAGCAAACAACATCACTTCCAAATAAAAACTTACAGAATCTTAATGGTAGAAAGGTACCTTTCAAACTTCAAAATTAAGTTTCATTTGACACGCAGATATAAGAACATATACAAAACTCACAGTTAGCAGATATGGTAAATTCCAGTACTTATAACTCGCTGAACTACAGCGCAGAAATGAATTTCAAATCTATCCAATGAGTAATCCTGATAACAAAATTATGTTAACAAATAAGAAATACTTAAATAATAACTTTATGACAACGCCCATCCGGCATTGGCGACACCTTTACACACTCGTCAGTTCATTTGAAAAGTGACAGTTACTGCTCACTCTCCACACAGTTCAGCAAAATAACATCGCAGAAGTCACTGAAGGTTAATACACGTACCGTATTCCAGTGCTTTCTTCTCCAATACCATGACATCCTTATTGTGGTCGAACATGCTACAGCACAGACGACTTCGGCCACAGATCGCCGTAACTGTGTCCATACAATTGGAGAGCCCGCGGCTTATCGTTCCACAGCAGCGTTGAATTCCCAAGCGTCTCGGTTTCACCACCAGACCACAACCACAAAAAAAAAAAAAAAAATGGTTCAAATGGCTCTGAGCACTATGAGACTTAACATCTGTGGTCATCAGTCCCCTAGAACTCAGAACTACTTAAACCTAACTAACCTAAGGACAACACACACATCCATGCCCGAGGCAGGATTCGAACCTGCGACCGTAACGGTCACGCGGTTCCAAACTGAAGCGCTTAGAACCGCACGGCCACACCGGCCGGCACACAACCACAGAGTGCCAAAATTATTAAATGCACAATTCGAACCTTCCGGACCCCAACACTCTGCCGTTCTGTCCTTCTCACTCGGTACTCTCCAACCCCCCTCTCCTCGTCGCCAGACGTGCCGCTCGCCGCCAACTCGGCTCCCCAGTATCTCTGGCGAAGCCAATATCGACCTTAACACTCGCGGCCGAAACACAATCGTGCCGAAAATCGACACAACGGAAGGCCGGAGAACACGACGAGATGGGTCAGGTCGCACCACCCAGACCAGCCTCCGAGAAGATCGACACCTCAGCCAAATGTCATTGCAGAAGAGCTCTTATTCCTCCTCGGCTCTGGAGCAACAGTGGAACGGTGTAACACAGCGTACGCAATCTGGGGTGACAGTCCGTCGCTGTTTATTGCGGCACGGGTTACGTCTGCGTCGTACACTTCTCCACCAACCTATGACGAATGTGCAGAAACATGATAGACGGCAGTGGTGTATGGAACGACGTCAATGGGAACAGGTAAAGGCATCAGATGTCTTTCGGACGAATACAGGTTCCGTTTGTTTGAAAGCGATGCCCGCATTTCGGTTCGCCGCAGACAGGGGGAATGGCATCTCAGTGACTGCATTCATACAAGACATACAGCGTCAACTCAAGGCCTTATGGTGTGGGGAGCTATTGGGTTGGTTGGTTTGTGGGGTTGGTCATCGGTCCTGTGCAATTGGGTACAACCACAAATCACAGGTGGTGCGTGTCCAGGACACTTTGACCTGTGTGACCTACGTGAGTGACATTCTGCGACCCGTACCCATAGCCTTTCTGTGCAACAACCCCGACGCCATTTTTCAGTTAGCCAATGGACGACCACACGTTTCTGCACGAACACTTGTCCTCTTGGTATCATAGGATGTCAGCTTTTTGCCCTGGCCTTCCAAATCACCAGACTTATCGCCAATCGAAAATGTGTGGGATAGGGTGAAGCGACCGGTGCAACGCTGTGACCCAATGCCAATCACCACAAATGAGCTTTTGAACCAGGTGAATGCATCATGAATGGCTATACCACAGGACGCCATTCGCGCCTTGTACGCATCGATGCCATCACGCATGGAAAAAGTTGTCGGTGCCCACATGCTGAACAGATGTGGCTGAAACGCTGATCATTTCTACAGAACATACTAATGCACTTGTCCTTCGAATATGAACATCTTATCTCTGGACGTTCAAGTTGTTCTGCTTTTTCTTTGAGCACGAGTGAATTTTTTAGTTTTCTGACGTTGGATATTTACTTCTACGAGGGCTGGAACTTCTATAATGCTAGTATAGCAACTTAACAGGATCAAATAATGTCACTTTTTCCACAAGTACCGTCTGTGTAGTCGAGGTCACTAAGATACACTTGTGCGGTGGCGCTCGACACGGGGGTAAGAGGTTCGAATCCTGCTGTGTTTGTCGGCAAGGGGCGGTGAGGTGGAGACGGAAAGCCCCTGGTCACTAGCCATTGCGACATTGTCCTGGGTTAAATTTCAAACCTCCCCACATAGGCTCGTGAAGTGCGGGCATGTGACACAGTTGAAGGTGATTCGTGCGTCGGATGGGGACGTTAAGCTCCGCGCCACACTTGACGCTTTTCGAGAGAGTAGGTTGCCTGCCGGCAATCGGTTCACCCACTCCCTGGCTCTGTTATAACACAAACCCAACACCATACTGATCGTACTCATTCTCACAACACAGATACACAGTTGACACTTCGTAACAGGTCAGAAGAAGGTAAAGACAAACCACCCCACTAGGACCTTGCCAAGATCGGTGGTATCCTCATTCCCTCGGTATGGCAGTACTTTTTGATCACGTGGTAACGACTCCCACCTTACTCCAGCATAAATGGACTATCCCTTCCCACACCGCGCAGTTACGAGAAGAACACAGCCTCGTATAGCGGACGGTTTAATGTAGTGCTTTTACGATGCTTTCGGAACGAGAACAATAGAGTCGAATAAAAATTGAATGTGCCAGAGGACATACAGCACGACAACGTCATCATTGCCTTCATGGGGCGTGTGGCAAATCGGAACCTGTGTTGAGGAAAAGGTTTCAACGAAGGACTCCAAAATGTGGCAGATGTAGTCGGCAATGTCGTCCTCCTGTCAGGGAAGAAGTGTCCGCTCTTATCGCGTTACTGGACGGTTGTGGACGCCAAATGATACGTGCATCGGCAGGATTAGCAAATAGCGCAACGATTCACATTCTGAAGGATCACTAGAGCATCACAAAAACTGCATAACGATGCGTTCCGCACGATTTTACAGGAATGCACAAATGGTTACGATGCGATGCTGTTCATTACTCTTGGAATTCTGCGAACGTGGAGGAGACGTTTTCTTGCACCGTACGATTAGGCTGGATAAGACATGGGTCAAATCGTACAAGCCACACCTGAAGCGGCAATCAAACATATCATATAGCTACCGGTCACTGCGGCAATCGGAAGTTCGTTAGACCCATAACAATGTGAAAGTTAGGTCGATTCTTTGTCACAACCGCGACAGTGCTTTAGTGGCCAGTGAGGCTGGACAAACGATTCTGGAGTTCGGACGGGATCGAGATTTCCCGATACACCGCAGCGTCCGACACAGTATCGAGCTTGTTCCGACTGCCACGTGACATTTGACTCGCGCGATGCGAGTGCAAGGGATACGCGAGAAACAACGAACTTGCACAACAATAAACTATGACTGCATAATTTTTACAGTTACGTGAAACAGTGGAGGACACATCATTAAATCCTACCACTGCATAAACTCCTGTTGTGTTTAAACAAATTGACAACACGAGGTCTCTTATACTATGTATGTATATGTAAATATTTATCTCAATTTTTAAGTAAGGGTAACAGACAAAGTCGAAAATGTTGTCCTCCAAAAAATGAAGCCAGTATAATATTTTATTTCATTATCAGAGGCGGTAATGATTAACCAAGTAGGTTGCATGAGCAATTCGATCTCTGTTCACGTATTAGAATAACAGATTAAAACTTTACCAGATTTTAATTAGTTTGAAAACAAGATGGTAACATTCAAAGGAAACAATGGAGACAACTAATCAAAAATTAAATTTAGAACAAATGAAATGTATGGCAATAACGTGACTGTAATTTTTATCGCGAGAATAAATTACAACGGAATGACGCGACTTGGAAATAGTACCATTTAGGCCCCACTAGATCGAGGGCGAGCGAAAGCTCGAGAAGTATACACAATCTTGATCGTAATGTTTTATTTATTTATTTGTTGCCGTTGTTACGAGTGATCTGCACGCTAGAAGATGTTTCAGTCTGTGTTACTTAGTTATTTTTATTGTTAAAATTCACAGTGCATTAAAAACGCTAAGACAGATCGTTGTCACTAGATAGCAGGGTGATCAAAGATCGGACAGGACCTGAGATTTCTCGCGCAATGACGTAAATTGTTCGATCAGTTCCAGTCGTGTTCAGACACAGCCCTAGCGACCAAGCGAAACTACTTTCGTCCAGCCACAGATGTGGGTTCTTCTATAGCTTTGGGAAAAGACTTATTAAACTAGAACACATGAAATATTAGTTCATTTTATTACATAACTGAATAAAACAGTTACTTGACTTTGATACACTTCTTTTCCACAGGAATACTGGATAATTTACAGCCAGACTAGCAAAGCATCATTTGATACCCAGTTAAAAAACGTTTCAGTGGTGAGGAAGAAGCGTGGTCTTCTGGAGCGTCTTCTACACGTCGTCGTGGAATGCGGAGAATCATCGCTAATATCTGTGGTATCGATTCGCGTTGTCAAATTGCCTGTAGCATCGCGATCTCAGGACGGTACCACAGTGTTATTAACGCATACCGTTCCCCAATGGCAGCCAGGCAATGCCTTGTATTACTGTTAATTTTTGGAACACAACCTGCGACGAGCATTGAGAATGATGTAGCGATAATTTCTGCAGAACTCAAGCATTATTTTGCAGAATAATGCTCGCGAGCATACTGTGCACTATGTGTAAGATGAAAGAAGCATTTCGTGGCCTTCACTTCGGAATTGTTACAGAGATTCGTAGGGCAGCAGACCGCTCCATTCCAATGACAAACAAAACTAGCGCTGGCATCAGGTTAGAAACAATGCCGAAGACGACTCTGAACGATAGGAAAATTTTCGAATATTGATCTGTTTCGTGTCGATTGTTAATAAACAAATGGCACCATTACAGCTCCAATCTCCGCGTTTCCACTAATACGGCTATTATACAGGGTGTCCCATTCAAGCCTCCCTGATTTCAAAGACCCAGGAAAGAACAAAAACACAGTAGATACGATACTGAAAAATGCACCACATTGTAGAGCATCTCAAAGAATTTATTCATTTATAAACACACCTCTTCATGCGACCTATTTGTAGCACGAAGAATATCGAGTCTATATTCAATTTCTTGCCAAGTTCTTTGTAACATTTCCTCTGTTATTGTTGCAATTGCATTAGTAATACGATGTCGCAACGTAGGAATATCGTCCACTTTGGTCGCATACACGAGGTTCTTCATAGATCCCCACACGAAGAAATCAAGCGGCGTAATGTCGGGTAAACGTGGTGGTCAGGCAATGGGTCTTCCGCGTCCGATCCAACGATTGAGAAATTTCCTATCCAGGAACTTGAGAACAGTAGTTGACCAATGCGGCGGAGCTCCATCTTGTTGAAAAATGATGTTGGGTTGCAAGTCTGTATCTGGGGGTACATAAACTTCTCCAAAATGTCCAGATACACTGACCCATTCACTGTTCGTTCCACAAAGAAGAACGGTCCAACAATCCTGTCGTGCATTAGCCACACCAGACGTTTAGTTTAGGGTTATCACGAACATGTCCAATGACAATGTGCGGATTTTGTGAACCCCAAATCCGAACATTATACCTATTAACCCTTCCTGATAGATGAAAGGTTGCCCCATCTGAGAATAAACATCTTTCCAGAAGCTGGCATCTATATCAATACGCTGCAGCATATCCGCAGCAAAATGTTGTCGGCGTGGTTTGTCGTTCGACGTCAGATGTTGCAGAATTTCCATTTTGCAAGCACACATACGAAGACGGTTGTGAACTACACGATGCAGTGTTGATGAGGTACATCAAGTTGCCTAGATGCTTGACGAATTGACTGAAGTGGGTTTCTGAGAAAGGTTTGTCTGATGTCCTCCACTGTCTCTTAACGTGCGCCGCCAGAATGTTTCAGAACACTTCCTGTTACCAGAAACTTCCTATACCATTCCTTAATTGTTTTCACGTCAAATGGATCACATTCATACACACGACGATAATTTTATTGCACAGTAATCGGCGATTTTGTTTCTGCAAACCATACTACTTCTTGTGCGCGCTGCTGTGGAGTCGTCATTTTCACTTCATGCGCCCATGCTGCACTCTGGCGACGATACTTGGCACTTCTGACGCGGGAATATAAATTCTTTGAGATGCTCTACAATGTGGTGTATTTTTCATTGTCGTATCTACTTCGTTTTTTCTCTCCTGGATCCTTGAAATCGAGGAGGTTTGAGTGGGACACCCTCAATAACGTTCTGGCTGAATGATATTTAGATTTACTCGCTTTAGTGAAATACACGAACATGATATCAAAGAACCTAATGAAGAACACTGTTTCGCAGATAATGTGCAAACGTGGTCGGTTGTAGGGACTGAAAAGAAGCGTAGCTGGAGCCGCGAATAGACTGCTGCGGGGAGAAGAGAGGAGAGGGAAGACCACTGACGCATTCTCTCAGAGCCGCCACAATTAGCCGTGTTTTGTGCTTCAGTTTCGGCACGAACTGACAGATTAAGCCACGGAAAAGTACTACACAGAAAAACGTACGACACAGTAAATCACACTATGGTCACGGCAGTTCTGCTAGAGGCACTATGATTTTTTTTACTTAGACCATAGGTAAGACAGACACCGTATGGCGCAATTATGCGAAAAACTACATCTCGATGAGATGATAAGTGGGTCCGGTTGCAGACGGCTTTTGGAGTGAATGTTAAATTTTGTTTCCTGCAGTGTTTTCAGACAAGATTTTTTTGACTGTAATCGTGAGGACTTGTGCGACGTCTGGCGCCACGGGAAGATAAGAGAGTAATATTTTGTTCACGGGTGAATATAACACAGTTTCCTAGATCAAATCATTGAACTGTAGTCTGAAGTTAGGGAGTGTCAGCGTTAGCGAGCAGATGGTTTTCTGTTTTCAGCATTGGAAGAACACTGATGGCACATGCTGTGTCTCCAAATTTAAATTTGCTCTTGATTTAATGCTTCGATAAAAAAAGCAAGCACTGCAATTCCATGTAAAAAATTTAATTGTAATAAGTGTAAAAAATTTAACGAAGTTTTGAGGTGATACAATGTTAAAATTGTCTGATATACTGTAATAACTTTTGTTGATAATCAACTGTTTCCAGTCTGTATTAGTAAACGGTTAAAACGGTCACCCAGCACCTGCTTCAGGTTGTCTATCTAACGGCTTCTAGGGGCAATAAAATTTCGTTTTCTGTATTTTATATAATTATTGACAGAAATTAAAAATTTAAAATTCGCTCATAATATGCTCATTAAAAGGTGTAATCTTACGATAAGGGTTTAACACGTAAAGTTTTAAAGTTAGAAATATTGTATATATATATATGGTGACAATTATTGAGCTATATGAAATAAAATCATCATAACTTCTGAACGGTTTTCGTTAGGTCGTTCAAACTGCACGGTTGGCCGCGGGGCATGATGGGAATTGCTATGCGCATGCGCACAGTGCATAGCGACGAAACCCACTTTCAATAAGCAAGTAAGCAAAATAAGCAAAATTGGCGCATTTGGGGGACTGAGAATCGGCATTTCGCGATCAAGAGGTCTCTTCGCCCTCAACGAGTGACGGTGTGGTGTGGAATGTCCAGTCACTGAATATTCGGTGCTACATTCATTGGTGGTACGGTAACTACCGAACGGCACGAGAAGATTCTGGAAGATGATTTCGTCCCCCATACCTATACTGACCCTGATTTCGATAAGATGTTGTTCATGTAAGACGAGGCTCGACCCCATCGGAACAGGATAGTGTTTGATATCCTGGAGGATCAGGTTGGGGACCGGATTCTGTCTCTGGGGTACCAAGAGGCCACTAGCTTGGGGCTCGTTTGGCCGCCATATTCTCCGGATCTGAACACATGCGCCTCCTCTCTGTGAGGCTGTGTTACTGACAATGTGTACAGCAAAAACCTCAAAATCATTGCTGAACTCAAAGTAGCCATTGAGGAGGTCACCAACAGCATCGATGTTCCGACACTTCAGCGGGTCATGCACAGTTTCGCTATTCGTCTGCGCAACATCATCGCCAATAATGGCAGGGATATCGAACATGTCATAACTCAAATCCGAATATCTATAGTGATATGTTGAATACATGTTGAATAAATTGTGTGCAGCCTGCCGGAGTGGCCGAACGGTTCTAGGCGCTACATTCTGGAACCGCGCGACCGCTACCGACGCAGGTTCGAAGAGTCGAGGGACATGAAAGGGAAGCAGTGGTTGGGAAGGGAGTAAGACAGGGCTGTAGCCTCTCCCCGATGTTGTTCAATCTGTATATTGAGCAAGCAGTAAAGGAAACAAAAGAAAAATTCGGAGTAGGTATTAAAATCCATGGAGAAGAAATAAAAACTTTGAGGTTCGCCGATGACATTGTAATTCTGTCAGAGACAGCAAAGGACTTGGAAGAGCAGTTGAATGGAATGGACAGTGTCTTGAAAGGAGGCTATAAGATGAACATCAACAAAAGCAAAACAAGGATAATGGAATGTAGTCTAATTAAGTTGGGTGATGCTGAGGGAATTAGATTAGGAAATGAGGCACTTAAAGTAGTAAAGGAGTTTTGCTATTTGGGGAGCAAAATAACTGATGATGGTCGAAGTAGAGAGGATATAAAATGTAGGCTGGCAATGGCAAGGAAAGCGTTTCTGAAGAAGAGAAATTTGTTAACATCCAGTATTGATTTAAGTGTCAGGAAGTCATTTCTGAAAGTATTCGTATGGAGTGTAGCCATGTATGGAAGTGAAACATGGACGATAAATAGTTTGGACAAGAAGAGAATGGAAGCTTTTGAAATGTGGTGCTACAGAAGAATGCTGAAGATTAGATGGGTAGATCACATAACTAATGAGGAAGTATTGAATAGGATTGGGGAGAAGAGAAATTTGTGGCACAACTTGACCAGAAGGACATGTTGGTAGGACATGTTCTGAGGCATCAAGGGATCACCAATTTAGTATTGGAGGGCAGCGTGGAGGGTAAAATTCGTAGAGGGAGACCAAGAGATGAATACACTAAGCAGATTCAGAAGGATATAGGTTGCAGTAGGTACTGGGAGATGAAAAAGCTTGCACAGGATAGAGTAGCATGGAGAGCTGCATCAAACCAGTCTCAGGACTGAAGACCACAACAACTACAACAGGAAAAGCCATTTTTCCTTATGTTTTCGAAATATGTATTTATACTATGAGAATCACGGTGAAGTGTGTAACAGAGGGTACTTTTTATTGTAGTATAAATCAAAGAATTTCCCCGTTCATTCATGGGTGGAATGTCGGAGGAATGACTGATCGCACGTAAACTCTGTCAGCTGTTATCTGCACGATATTTAGGAAATATAACGGGCAGTCAAATAAAAACGACGTATATCGAAAAAAGTAAGTAAACTGTTTATTTTTTCAACAGTAATCGCCTTAACGATTAATCTATCTCACTGTGCGAGAAGGCGTCAGTGCCTTCAGGGAAAAAAGTTTGCGCTTGCCTACGGAACAATGATTATACCTAGGTGTGCGCGTCTTCGTCCGAAGCAACACTGACGACCACAAATACGACAACAAATGTCTTTCCTCAGGGTTCGGCGGGTCCACGTGTTGCCAAGATTGTTTCTAGTACGCTCCAGAAGTATCACTGGGAAGCCCTTACACATCGCCCACACAGTCCCGACCTCTCCCAATGCGATTTCAATATTTTTGGAACCCTGAAGAAAGACATTCGTGGGCGTTGATTTTCTTTGGACGAAGAGGTCCACAGCTGGGTACAATTATGGTTTCGTAGGCTACCATGAACATTTTTCCATAAAGGCATTGTCCATTTTATTTGACAGTATTAGCAGTTATGGCGACTACTTTTGAAATGATAAATATTTTAGTTACTTCTTAGGGTTCCGAGCCTCATTCTTTAAAAACGGAACTCTTAAAGGATCGTTTTGCTGCCCGTTTGTCTGTCTGTCTGTTCGACTGTTAGGAACCTTTTTTTTCTTAGGAACGAGTAGACATACCACGTTCAAATTTATGTCACATGTTGAGGTCTACGGTCCTTTGGCGGAGTAAAACTTTTAAGCGTGTAAGTCATTCAGTTAAAGGATACGGCAGTTTATGTCATATTTTGATACTGGAAAACTCACTCATCAAAACCTATAGGGTACTTCTCGTTGACTTAGAATCTTGAAATTTGCCAAGAAGCAAGATTTCACAGTACAAGTAAAAGGAAAAATCAGAAATTGTTAATTTTCTATTATTGCTGCAGTAAAATTTAAATCTTCCGGCTTGTAGTTTTAGTACACTGCTTCTTTACTAATACATGTATTCGCAGCACATTTTACACATAGTATTGACATATACTAAAGAATCTACTTGCTACAACACATAATTCAGGAGTTATGATGACATAAACAATAAGTTCATAGAAAAACTAGCTTTTCTTAAAACGGAGTCTTCAGCTAACATTTAATACATAAACTCGTCTGTAATCAGACGTTTGAGCTGTTTCATACATGGCAGTTCGAGTTTTAAAGAATCGGGAGTGAGGCATTCCTAGCTGAACACCATTCAGTTTTGGGGTTGCACCTTCCCAATGTCATATTTACCAGCTTTACTCTGAGGTGACAAAAGTAATGCGATTCTCGTAATATCGTGTCAGACCTCCTTTTGCTCGGCTAAGTGCTGCAAATCGACGTGGCATGGACTCAGCAAGTCGTTGGAAGGTCCTGCAGAAATACTGAGCCATGCTGCGACTATAGACGTCCATAATTGCAGAAAGGGTTGCGGTCCAGAATTTTGCGCACGAACTGACCTATCGAATATGTCCCTTAAATGTTCGATGGGACTCACGTCAGTCAATCCGGGCAGCCAAATAATTAGCTCGAATTGTCCAGAATGCGCTTCAGTAGTGAACAATTGTGGCACAGTGAGATGGCGCAATGTCATCCGTAAGAATCCCTTGGTTTTTTGGGAGCATGCAGTCCATAAGTAGCTGCAAATGGTTCAAATGGCTCTAAGCACTATGGGATTTAACATCTGAGCTCATCAGTCCCCTAGTCTTACAACTAATCAAACCTAACTAACCTAAAGACATCACACACATTCATGCCCGAGGCAGGATTCGAACCTGCGACCATAGCAGCAGCGCGGTTCCGGACTGAAGCGCCTAGAATCACTCGGCCACAGCGGCCGGCTGCAAATGGTCTCCAAGCGGTCAAACATTACCATTTACAGTCAATGACAGGTTTGGTTGGACTAGAGGACCCAGTCAATTTCATGTAAAAACAACACCATTACGGAGCCGCCACCAACTTGCACAGTGCCTTTTTGGCACTTGGGTCCATGGATTCGTGGGGTCTCCGTCACACTGAACCTGTACCACCAGTTCTTACCGACTGAAATAGGGAGTCATTTGATCAGGCGATAGTACTTCAGTCGTCTAGGTTCAAACCAATATGGTAACTAGCCTAGGACAGGCGTTGCAAGCGGTGTCATGCTGTTAGCAAAGGCATTCGCCTCCTATCGTCTGCTGCCTTAGCTCATTAGCGCCAAATTTCGTCACACTATCTTATCTGATAGATGCGTTATACGTTCCACATTTATTTCTGCGTTATTTCATGCAATGTTTCTTGTCTGTTGGCATTGACAACTCTACGCTAACGCTGCTGCTCTCGGACGCTAAGTCAAGGCCACTGCATTGTCCATGGTGAGAGGTAATGCCTGAAATTTGGTATTTTAGGTGCATTCTTGAGACCGTGGATTTCGGAACACCGAATTACCTAACGATTTCCAAAATGGAATGTCCCATGCTTCTAGTTCAACTAGCACCCTGCGTTAAAAGTCTGTTAATTCCCGTTGTGCGGCCACAATGAATTACCTAAATACAAATGACAGCTGCGCCAGTGAGCTGCCGTTTTGTACCCTGTGTGCGCGATGCTACCGCCATATGCATGTGTGCATATCGCTATCCCATGACGTTTCTCACCTCAATGTTGTCTACCACTTCTACGGCTAAGCCTGTACGCCCGTTCCACTTCATATCTCTGCAGACTGTTACTCACTAATATTTATGGCCAGAAAATGTCACGCTTTCCGATTTGTGAAATGCATAATTTCGCATTTCCCTAGATTAAGAGTATGTTACCACTCTCCTTGAACCAGAAGTCTAACTAGACTTTAGTGTCATTTTGACCGGATTTCCTGGCAGCTAACTGCTCCATCCGCTGAAATCCTCAGATTGCTAGCAGTATTATCAGCTGAGTCATTAATGTATAAGATGGTCAGGGATAGTCCTGTGAAGCCTCCTTGGAGCACACAGAACAGTACAACAGTGTTTGTGTCCACTGAGGATAGCGTGATGCGTCCTAGTTGTCGCGAAACTTTCGGTGCCGTAGCAAAAGCGGTTAATTACCCCTAGTAACGTCTTTTATGTCTAAGGCATCTATATCTAAATTCATATACGAGTATATATTGAAGGGCAGATCGTATAAATATTATCGATTACCTTTCCTAACAGAATTAAAAATGCTCCTATCGTAGAAAAAAAAAGAAAAAAAAGAAAAAAAAAGAATATCTCCTGGACAGAGTTAGGGATGTAAAAGTAGGGACCTAGCTTTTCGTCTTATCTGGAAGGTTCACAGACATTAAACTGAAAACATATTGACAAATTCGCGCTTTTGTACTTATTAGTATTAGTGCCCATATCATGCCATATAATGCATCGTCTCAAGTAAAGTAACATGAAACATGATGTCATGTCGTACAATGTGACACATGACATCATGCCATTCAACACGGCATCTGTCATGTCGTGGAATATGACACAATGTGTCATTAAAGTTTAGGGTGCATTCATCCCCACTCTGAGACACTTCTTATTATAGATGCACTCTCACTCTGTCGTGCTTCCTATGGTGCATGCATGCCACTTTCTAGACGCACATAAAAATAATGTGTATTTGTTCTTACTCCGCTCATCATACGTGTTACAGAGAGTGGGTCAAAGAGAAGTCACTGCGAAATGGGTATAATTCTTAAAAAGCGTGAATATTTCAAAATGTATTGATTTAAATGTTTTTGATGCTGCGACATAAATAAAAAAGCTAATTTCTTTTTTCTACCGTTAACCCTGCAAAACAAAATGCTACGTTTGGACTGGTGCTGTAACTGTGGAGCATGGTCTGCTGATGAATGGTGTCGCACTGCGTTCGGCGATGAACAGCGGTCCTGCACCACATCGGATGAACATCGTCAGTGAGTATGGCCGCGACCTGAAGAGAGCTTCTATTCTTCCAGTGCTGGGCCGCCCAACGGTACGTTACAGACATCCCGCTTCCTCATATTTCGTGTCACGCATCAGTAACGTCGCGCTATTTTTCAACAGGACAATGCTCATCCATACATGGCGCGTTTCTCAATTAACTGTCTTCATATTGTTGAGGTACTCCAGTGCTCGGTAAGACGTCTTGATTTGCCCTACTAGAAAATGTGTGGGGTCAGCTCGGACGTCAACTCTATCCCAGTGCCAATATCTAGGATATTGTGGACCTGTTACAACAGAGGATCAGTCTGCCTCAGGGGAGGATTGAACGGTTTTTTATCACTCTTCCCAACCGAATTAGTGCATGAATCCAGGTCAGAGAGGGTACAACCTCATACTGAGAAGTGATCGCATATTGACAAGTCCTTTGTAAATTTGGATTGATATCGAAAACACTGAGATTTCGTTTCCTCGTACCCTTGTGGCTGCTTCACTTTTTTGCCGAACAGTTTATATCTGGAATCATTAGAAGTCTTGTTACGCCTCCTCTGGGCACACCTGATGCTCCTTATGTTTCTGTGGAGCATTCGCTGTCACGTATAACGTACTGAGTTCTATTACACAAATATTTTAGAGCCAGTCACGTATTTGCTGTGATACTACTTATGATTGTACCTTGGTTAGTAGGTGACGACATGCCACAGTGTCAAACACCTTTCGTCGTGGTTCTGACCCAAAAGCCTACCAAAAGTCCAGGAACACCGAGACAAGCTATCCATAGCACTGAGGAGAGCGCGAGTTGATTTTCGCATAATCGATGATTTTTTAAATCTGCTCTTATTTTATCCATTTTGTTACGGCCTCTTACATATCTCACGAACTTCATCTCTGTTACCTGTATACGTGACTTTTCGCCGGCCGGAGTGGCCGTGCGGTTCTAGCCGCTACAGTCTGGAGCCGAGCGACCGCTCCGTTCGCAGGTTCGAATCCTGCCTCGGGCATGGATGTGTGTGATGTCCTTAAGTTAGTTAGGTTTAATTAGTTCTAAGTTATAAGCGACTGATGACCCCAGAAGTTAAGCCGCATAGTGCTCAGAGCCATTTAAACCATTTTTCTTTTTTTCTTACTGTCCATGCTTCGAAACCGTGTACAAGAGTAGATACAGCCATAACTTTACAGAATTTCATTCGTGTTTCTCTTCTTTACAAACTTCAAAATGGTTCAAATGGCTCTGAGCACTATGGGACTAACATCTGAGGTCATCAGTCCCCTAGAACTTAGAGGTACTTAAACCTAACTAACCTAAGGACACCACATACATCCATAGCCAAGACCGGATTCGAACCTGCGACCGTAGCAGTCGCGCGGTTCCGGACAGAAGCGCCTAGAACCGCTCGGCTGTCGCGTCCGGTTTTACGAACTTCCAGCATGCTGGAGTAGCTGTGGATCAGCAACTTCTGTTAATCAGAACAACAAAAAACCACTCGAAAGTTTCTCTTCTCTTATTTTTTCTCAAGGTTCTTCCAGTTATTCCGCTAATAGCTTGATGTTTATTAACCTCCTTCTCAATGTCTTAGCCACAGTTAAAAGGACACTGGTCCAAAACTACTGCAACAAACCCCTATTTTCCTGTCTCGTGTATAATTCACGATCTAATCATCCCACCTGTCAACAGATGTCTGTACGATCGTGTTCTGCACGGCAGATGGCATCCTGATCAACGGACAAACACACCAACGATGACGTCAGGATACTATAAAACGGAGTAAAGTTTGTCAGGTAAGCAGCCGGGTCGCCCCCCCCCCTCCCCCGCCGCCAGCGGCAGTAGAGTGGGGCTTCGGCCCCAGTCTCCTTCGTCCTTCGTCATTCGCCGTCCCTTTCTACTCTGTGTCTCTCGTCGCCCTGCCCATCTCTCGTATGCTTCTTTGTCTTGTCCTGCGTTTTTTCCCCCCTTCTCATAATGTCAACCCCCACCACCTCTTCTACAGCCACCACCACTGCCATCATATACACCTCCCCCTCCGCCGCTGTCACCACTATCACGTGGTGTGCCGCATCACTCGCCCCTCAGTCCATCCCCCCCTCCTCACTCTCCCATCTCTCTCCCTATTTGTCCCCCCATCCCCAGCTCCTCCCTCCCGCACCTCCTCTGATACCTTCCCTCCACTCCCTCCCTCTGCTCCTTCCGTTTCTGCAGCTCCTGCTCGGGTGGTCGCCCGGAGGGCTACGGCCCATTCTCCACTCTCCCCTTCACCTTCATCGTCATCGTCTTCACCGTCGCCTTCGCCATCGCCCTCACCATCTCCGGCGCCACCTCCAGCATCGAGATCTGCCACTCCCCACCACATTCCAGTCGCTCCCATCCCCCACACCTCCTCCGCCGCCGTCAAGCGCCCCAGTGGCACCCCTGCCTCCTCTACTCCCAAAAAGGCTCCACCTCATGCCCCTTCCCCCACCCATGATGCCATGGATGTCTCCTCACCTGTCTCTGCCCCCTCCTCCTCCTCCTCCTCTACCCCCTCCTCCTACCGCTACCTCCTCTCCCGTCCTGATCCCTCCATTCTTGAAGCCCAGAACCTCACCCTCTTCCTTCGCCAGAATTTTCCTGGTGCCCCCATCTCCCTCCTCAATCCTCACCGTGATTTGGTGCTCATCTCCTCCCCCAGCCCTACCCTCCACACAGACCTCCTTTCCCGCATCCCTGTCACCCGTTTTGGCCCTAATGCCTCCCTCACACCTGATCCTTCCCCGCCTCTCTCCTGCCAACCCCAAACCCCACGTTGCCCGCCGACCCTCACTGCCGTGATCACTCAGCTTAGTCCGACAATCACGGAGGAGGAGGTGTTGGCGGAGCTTCAGGCACATCCCCATCTGGAGGTGCGTGCGGTTCGTCGCATCCACAATGCTGCCGGCCCCACCCGCCTTATGCGGGTCTTTTCCGAGCACGCGCCCTCCATAGACCGTCTCCTGAAGGAGGGTGCCCTCCTTTTTAACCAACGTTATAAAGTTGACCCCTCCCGTTCCCCTCCTCAATCCCTCCGTTGCCAAAGGTGCTTGCGGTATAATGCACACCTGACATCTGAGTGCCACGAGGCCCCCACCTGCCCGTACTGTAGGCAAGCCCACTTTTTACAGCAGTGCCCCAATCTCCAGTCCCCCCCCTCCTGTAATACCTGCAAGCACCCTCATCCTACATACTCCCAGAAATGTAAGGCCCGACCCCGTCCTACCACTCCTGAACTCACCGTTCCTGTCTGCCCTCTGGACGCCCCCACCCCTCCCGGCAATTCCCTTCGCCCGCCCCCTACCACTGAAGACATCATCAGATTCCTCACCATCGTCCTTCAGAATGTTCATCCTTTTCAGCGCCCGCACACCCTCCAACAGATATCCCTCAATGCCCGTTCCGTTTTCCAAATAAAAATGTATGCCACCTACTCCAACAACCAGGCCCATTTCACCTTCTCCCGTCTTGACACCCTTGTTTAAATCCCTGTCATGGCGCGACAGCAATGTACCCTTTTCAACAACATCCGCTCCTTTCCCGCCAACAAGAACCTCTTCCTGCACACCCTTGCCACCCACCGCGTGGATGCCTTCCTCCTCAATGAAACCTTCCTCCAACCCCACCACACCGTCCACACTTCGCCTACCTCCTCCACCGCTCCAATAATCCCCTCCCTATTGCGCGTGGTGGAGTTGCCATTGGTCACCACCGCCAGATCCCCGTTCGGCTCCAACCTCTCCTTCCCGACCCCACCGAACATCTGATCCTTAGTCTCTTCTTCCCTGGCCTTATCGTTACCTGCGCCACCATCTATGTCCGCCCTAACGCCCCTTTCCCTTCGACTTCCTCTCCCACATTGACCATACCTTCTCATCCTACGTGATCGCCGCCGACCTCAACATCCGTAGTCGTTTCGCCACCCAGTTACGACAGTGGCATCGGTTACTCTCCTCGCTTCAAGGCGACCTCATCCCCATCCCCCAGTACACCCGTCCCAAATCCAACTCCACTTCCGATGTTATCCTTTCCTCCCCCAACCTCCTTGGCCGCATAATGGTGGATGTCCTGGAGCTTATTGGTAGCGACCATCTCCCTGTCCTCCTCACCGTTTCAGACGGTCTTCGCCCCCACCCCGACCCTCGTAATGACCCTCCCCCTAAGTATGTCCATGACTGTTCCTGTGCCAACTGGAATGTCTACTGGGATACCCTTTCCACCCAGGTCGATAGCCACCCCTTCACCTACCATCACCCTGACGATGTAACCCATGCCGCCTCCTTTCTCCAGCAGACCTTGTCTGAGGCCGTGGAGGCCCACGTCCCTACTGTCGCCGTCCACCCACACCGTCCTACCTTACCTCCACAGGCCGTCCTCCTCCTCCGTGAATCCCACCGTCTCTACTGTGCCTTCCTCCACATGCATGACCCGGACACACTACGACGCCACTGGCAACTCCAGCGACACATTCGTAATTTGCTCGCAGCTAAGAAACGCCAGGACTGGCGACAGACATGCACTCGTTTAAATGCTACCCTACCTATCAACTCGCCAAGTTCTGGTCAGCCTTCCGCCGCCTTACCAGAACCAAACCCTCCCCCTACTATCCTCTTCTCCATGATGATCACCCCTTCCCTGACTCCCTTAGTAAGACCAATCACTTTGACTCCTACCTCTCTGATGTTTTATCCATCCCCAATGATCCCCAGTTCGATTACTCCCTCTTCCCAGATGTCCGCGATCGAACTGACACCTCTGTCCCTCCCCTCGCCCCTGGTTTCCAGTACTTGGACATCATTGCACACACGTAACTCAATGCCCCTATCACTACACAGAATCTCATTGCTACACTCTGCACAAAACGCAACACCGCTCCTGGTCACAATCGTGTCACCTACCGTCACCTTTGTGAAGCTCCTGTCTCTTTCCTCTCCACCCTGGTCAGGCTCTACAATGTAGTCCTGTCCACCGGTTACTACCCTGACCTGTGGAAAACCTCCCGTATCCTGATGTTCCTTAAACCTGGCAAACCGACGTCCGCCGTCTCCTCCTACCGTCCCATCAGCCTTACCTCGGTCTTCAGCAAGGTCCTGGAATCTATCCTCACCCACTGCATCCACCAGCATCTCCGCCAGCACCGCCTCCTTCCCGTTAGCCAGTGTGACTTTCGGCCATCCTTCTCTTCCGACGATCTTCTCCTTCACCTCACTCATCTCCTTTCCGACCAGCTTAATTCCCGTCGCACCGCACTCTTCCTCTCCCTGGACCTTGAACGAGCTTATGACCGTATATGGCATTCCGGTCTCCTCTTCAAGCTCCAAACCTTCGCCCTTCCCATTAACTACGTCCGTCTGATCGGCTCCTCTCTCTCCCGCCGTCTTTCCTATGTCACCATCCATAACACAGATTCCTACACCTTTTTCCCCTCTGCCGGTGTGCCCCAAGGCTCCGTCCTCTCCCCCCTTCTGTACCTTTTGTATACGGCGAACATGCCGCCGCTGTCACCCCCCGTCCACCTTCTCCAGTTTGCCAATGACACCGCCTTACCTGCCCTTGCCCCCACCCTGCAGCGCTCCCAACACCTTCTCCAATCCCATCTTGACCGGTTCATTGCTTGGTGCTACCAGTGGCTGCTCAAGGTCAATCCCTCCAAAACCCAGGCGACCATTGTAGGCAAAACCACCCCTTCCTTCCGCCTCCTTGATTTCTATCTCACCGTCTATGGCCGTCCTATCGCCCTCACTCCCACCCTTAAGTACCTTGGCGTCACCCTCGACCGTCGCCTCTCCTGGACTCCCCATCTCCGGACAATCCAAGCCAAGGCACGCTCCCGACTCCATCTCCTCAAGCTCCTTTCCAGCCGTACGTGGGGTCTGGACCCTCCACCATCCTCCACACCTATAAATCCCTCATCTGTCCTATCCTTTGTTATGCCCATCCAGCCTGGATCTCCGCCCCCCTACCTTTTATAAATCCCTGCAAATCCTTGAACGTCATGCTCTCCACCTAGCCTATCGCATCCGTCTCCCCTCCTCCACGTGGATCCTGTATGTTCTCATCCCCTTCCCCCACCTCCTCCTTTTCCTTGAAAGGATACGGATCCTGTACACCTCCCGCAAACTCGATCCTCCTCATCCACTTGTCTCACCCATCCTCTCCCACCCCCGCCCGCTGCCGTGCCTGTATTCCCATGTCCCACCCGGTCTCCATCTCTCCACCCTCCTTACCCTCTCCCAAGGTGGCTTCCGCCAGCTCCCCCTCCCTGATGATGTCCTCCTCCCCTCCATCTACCCCTCCTATCAACTTTGATCCTTCCCTTCCCTGCTTCCTATGTCCTTTCCTTTAGGCACCCTCCCTCCGTTCTCTTTCCTTTTCCCCCGTCCCCTTCCTCCAGCCCTCTTTCCCCGGGTTTCCCCTCCCCCTTCCTCCCTCCCCCCTATCTCCCCTGCCCATGGCATCTCTGCTCTCCCCTCTCCCTCTCCCACTCCCCTTCCTCATCCACCCCTCTTGGCAGGTCCCCGGACTCGCACACGCTTAGTGAACATTCGCGCGCCGGAGATCATCGCCATCAGTGTCTCGTGTGTGTGCCTTCGTTTGTGTTTAGTGTTTGTTCGCCGTCACGCCACTACTGTTGACGTGTGCCATCGCCATCATCCATGTTCTGTGCGCCGTGTCAACTAGTGTTAGTGATGTTTCTCGTCCAGCGTGAACGGCTCCATGTTTTTTTGTTCTTTTTAGTGTCTACATTTTTTGCCCGCCGTTTTGATTGTATGCTCTGTGCCACCTATACGTAATTCTCATTGTCAAACTCAAGGCTGAAGAGCGGCGTACTATGCTGCTGACAGCCCGCCTTTGTATAAGGTGTTTAAAATCACAATATAGAAAAAAAAACAAAAAAGCCAGGTAGTCCACAAGCGCTGTGTACACAGTCACAGACGGTGCAATATGACATAGAGAAGACGCTTACCAGACTCTGCGGTGGAGGGCTGCAGGAAGAATGGAAGCAGAACATTGGCAAACTGATAAGGCGCAATGGCTTAAAGTGAATCGCTCTGTTCTTTCTCGAATGTGGCGACAGTTAATAGAGACCAAAGATATATCCCGAAGACCAGGATAGAGCCCAGAAACAGAAGATCGTTATTTGGCTGCAAGAATACGACGGTATCACCTTATTACTGCACGATAACTGGCATCTGATCTCGCAGCATCCACAGAATGTGTTGCATCGAGGCAAACGGTGCACAGAAGGCTTCAGCGGAATGGGCTTTACTGTCGGAGAACTACTGTAAGTGTACCTCTGACACGTCTTCACAGAAAAGAACGTCTAGGGATAAGTCCTCAACGTCTCTCCTGGACGATCGAACAGTGGGCCAATGTTCTTTTCAGAGATGAGTCCCGATTTGGTCCGGAGAGTGATTCTCGATCTATTCGCATATGGAGGAAACTTGGAATACGATTTCAGGACCCAAAATTGTGGAAAGAGACCGATACTGAGAAGGTTCCCTAACGGTGTGGGCAGGGATTGTGTTCACCACTCGAACGCCTCTTCATGATATTGTACATCTGAATAGGCAAGTTTTAACTGGTGTCATGTATCGCGATAAGATATTGGATCCTCATGTGTGGTTGTTGCGAGGTGCTGTGGGTCAAGATTTTGTACTGACGGACGATAACACTCTACTGCATAGAGCATAGGTTTCCCTGGAAACGGAAGATACTGTACGCATGTCGTGGCCTGCTTGCTCTCCCGATTTGAATCCCATAGAGCATGTGTGGGATGCATTAGGGAGACGGGTTGCACCACGACAGCATTCACCAGCAACTCTCCAAGACCTGCGAGAAGCTCTGCAGGAAGAATGGCTGTTATTGCCTCAACATTACATCCGTAACTTCATTCACAGCATGATCCGTCGTCGTCAGGCCTTTATGACTACCAGAGGTGGTCACACCCCATACTGAGCAGATTAACCGGTTGTTGGAATGTGTGTAAAAATCCGTTAAATTGGAAGAAAACGAAGAAGATTTTTGCCTACCATTATGAATGTTGCTGTGTTTACGTTCTGTATTCTTTACATTGTGTCTATTTTACTGTCACCTGTTTATACTGTTTTTTGGCAAAAACAACGCAACCTTGCAAAATTTCCGTTTGTTACACCAGTGTAATATCACATCGTGGATACTTGATGTATAATACTTGTTCTAAAATTTTTCATGTACACTCCTGGAAATGGAAAAAAGAACACATTGACACCGGTGTGTCAGACCCACCATACTTGCTCCGGACACTGCGAGAGGGCTGTACAAGCAATGATCACACGCACGGCACAGCGGACACACCAGGAACCGCGGTGTTGGCCGTCGAATGGCGCTAGCTGCGCAGCATTTGTGCACCGCCGCCGTCAGTGTCAGCCAGTTTGCCGTGGCATACGGAGCTCCATCGCAGTCTTTAACACTGGTAGCATGCCGCGGCAGCGTGGACGTGAACCGTGTGTGCAGTTGACGGACTTTGAGCGAGGGCGTATAGTGGGCATGCGGGAGGCCGGGTGGACCTACCGCCGAATTGCTCAATACGTGGGGTGTGAGGTCTCCACAGTACATCGATGTTGTCGCCAGTGGTCGGCGGAAGGTGCACGTGCCCGTCGACCTGGGACCGGACCGCAGCGACGCACGGATGCACGCCAAGACCATAGGATCCTACGCAGTGCCGTAGGGGACCGCACCGCCACTTCCCAGCAAATTAGGGACACTGTTGCTCCTGGGGTATCGGCGAGGACCATTCGCAACCGTCTCCATGAAGCTGGGCTACGGTCCCGCACACCGTTAGGCTGTCTTCCGCTCACGCCCCAACATCGTGCAGCCCGCCTCCAGTGGTGTCGCGACAGGCGTGAATGGAGGGACGAATGGAGACGTGTCGTCTTCAGCGATGAGAGTCGCTTCTGTCTTGGTGCCAATGATGGTCGTATGCGTGTTTGGCGCCGTGCAGGTGAGCGCCACAATCAGGACTGCATACGACCGAGGCACACAGGGCCAACACCCGGCATCATGGTGTGGGGAGCGATCTCCTACACTGGCCGTACACCACTGGTGATCGTCGAGGGGACACTGAATAGTGCACGGTACATCCAAACCGTCATCGAACCCATCGTTCTACCATTCCTAGACCGGCAAGGGAACTTGCTTTCCAACAGGACAATGCACGTCCGCATGTATCCCGTGCCACCCAACGTGCTCTAGAAGGTGTAAGTCAACTACCCTGGCCAGCAAGATCTCTGGATCTGTCCCCCATTGAGCATGTTTGGGACTGGATGAAGCGTCGTCTCACGCGGTCTGCACGTCCAGCACGAACGCTGGTCCAACTGAGGCGCCAGGTGGAAATGGCATGGCAAGCCGTTCCACAGGACTACATCCAGCATCTCTACGATCGTCTCCATGGGAGAATAGCAGCCTGCATTGCTGCGAAAGGTGGATATACACTGTACTAGTGCCGACATTTTGCATGCTCTGTTGCCTGTGTCTATGTGCCTGCGGTTCTGTCAGTGTGATCATGTGATGCATCTGACCCCAGGTATGTGTCAATAAAGTTTCCCCTTCCTGGGACAATGAATTCACGGTGTTCTTATTTCAATTTCCAGGAGTGTATTATTATTTTCGATCAGACTGGATTCTTTCCTTTGACAGCCATCGTCTTTGCCTTACTTACAGATATTGTTAAGTTGTAACGTATCGTGTTTTGGCTCAATCTATATACTACTCTTTGTAAATTATCTTCTGTTTCCTATATAATTATCTGGTTTGGGGAGGGAGAGTGTTGATCAGGGGGAGGAGACCAAACTGCGAGGTCTCATCGGATTAGGAAAGGATGGGGAAGGAAGTATGCCGTGCCCTTTCAAAGGAACCATCCCAGAGTTTGCCTGAAGCGATTTAGGGAAATTACCGAAAACCTAAATCAGAATGGCCGGACGCGGGATTGAACCGTCGTCCTCCCGAATGCGAGTCCAGTGTGTTAACCACTGCACCACCTCGCTCGGTAATTATCTGGTCATCAGCACAGAAAAGAACAGAATGAAATGGAAGAATCGTGTTGACAGAATGACAGAAAACAGACTGCCAAAAAAGATACCGAATTACCGACCGACTGGAAATGGAGAACTAGGTAGATTTCGTAAGAAATGGACAGATGGATGATAAAGATCGGAGCAAGTGACTACAACACATAATTCATGGAAGGAGGTGGTGATGATGATGATCGACAGTTTCGTTGTCTTTCACCGAATGAAACAGAATCATCTGTAATGAGAAGTTTCTTATTCCGTCTGCCAATTTGCTGAGCCATATTTAACAGTCAACCTCTGACGCTTTCTGGAAACACCACCGTTTCACGCAGCCAGCAGAGACAACCGTAGAAGACGAAAACAAGAAGACAGGTCAGCGGCAGCGGCCTACAGCAGGCGCGCTATTTCTGTCGGCGCGGCTGCCTCGGCAACGCAGGAGGGCAGCCTTCCAGCTTCCCAACTTCCCAGCTTCCTGCAGAGTCCGGAATACGCGTGGCGTGCGCTGCGCGTGGTGGCGACGGCCGCTCCCAGGGTCTGGTCTTCCCAAGTTTGGGAACAGTCGCTCCCGAATGTCACGGATGCGTTCTCCAGGTTAGAAGTATCCACAATACGGGTATTGTAAAAGGGCAGACAGAACTAGCAGATATAGGAAAGGACTACATAGGTCCAGGATAAAAGCATTTCGAAGAAAATAGGAGCAAGTGGACAGAACATCTACAAAAAATGTGCCCTGAAAGATTATCTACAAAAATAATTAAATACAAACCGAAAAGTAAATGGAACACTGGAAAAGCGAGGAAGAGACGGGAACCGTAACTGACAGTAAATAATCTACACTCCTGGAAATTGAAATAAGAACACCGTGAATTCATTGTCCCAGGAAGGGGAAACTTTATTGACACATTCCTGGGGTCAGATACATCACATGATCACACTGACAGAACCACAGGCACCTAGACACAGGCAACAGAGCATGCACAATGTCGGCACTAGTACAGTGTATATCCACCTTTCGCAGCAATGCAGGCTGCTATTCTCCCATGGAGACGATCGTAGAGATGCTGGATGTAGTCCTGTGGAACGGCTTGCCATGCCATTTCCACCTGGCGCCTCAGTTGGACCAGCGTTCGTGCTGGACGTGCAGACCGCGTGAGACGACACTTCATCCAGTCCCAAACATGCTCAATGGGGGACAGATCCGGAGACCTTGCTGGCCAGGGTAGTTGACTTACACCTTCTAGAGCACGTTGGGTGGCACGGGATACATGCGGACGTGCATTGTCCTGTTGGAACAGCAAGTTCCCTTGCCGGTTTAGGAATGGTAGAACGATGGGTTCGATGACGGTTTGGATGTACCGTGCACTATTCAGTGTCCCCTCGACGATCACCAGTGGTGTACGGCCAGTGTAGGAGATCGCTCCCCACACCATGATGCCGGGTGTTGGCCCTGTGTGCCTCGGTCGTATGCAGTCCTGATTGTGGCGCTCACCTGCACGGCGCCAAACACGCATACGACCATCATTGGCACCAAGGCAGAAGCCCTAATTTGCTGGGAAGTGGCGGTGCGGTCCCCTACGGCACTGCGTAGGATCCTACGGTCTTGGCATGCATCCGTGCGTCGCTGCGGTCCGGTCCCAGGTCGACGGGCACGTGCACCTTCCGCCGACCACTGGCGACAGCATCGATGTACTGTGGAGACCTCACGCCCCACGTGTTGAGCAATTCGGCGGTAGGTCCACCCGGCCTCCCGCATGCCCACTATACGCCCTCGCTCAAAGTCCGTCAACTGCACATACGGTTCACGTCCACGCTGTCGCGGCATGCTACCAGTGTTAAAGACTGCGATGGAGCTCCGTATGCCACGGCAAACTGGCTGACACTGACGGCGGCGGTGCACAAATGCTGCGCAGCTAGCGCCATTCGACGGCCAACACCGCGGTTCCTGGTGTGTCCGCTGTGCCGTGCGTGTGATCAATGCTTGTACAGCCCTCTCGTAGTGTCCGGAGCAAGTATGGTGGGTCTGACACACCGGTGTCAATGTGTTCTTTTTTCCATTTCCAGGAGTGTATAATGGAAAGTGCAAAAGAAGATGAAGATGGATCCTTTGTTTCAATGATATTATCGAGTACCATTTTCCACTGACTCACGACAGTGGCACGCGAAGAGCAGACCAGCTTCGCCACGTCCGACATGCTTGTTCCCATGCGCCGGTCCATAACACCTGCATCTATAGTCTGCAAGCCACCTTGTAGTACGTGGCGGAGGGTACTTTGTGTACTATTCTCACTTCAGCAATTTCTTGTTCCTGTTGGAACGTTTCGCGGGAAGAGGAGTGCTGGTAAGTTTCCATGTAGGTTCGAATCTCTGATTTCATCTTCATGATCTCTTCGTGAGATATATGTAGGAGGAAGCAACAAATTGGTTGACTCTTATAGGAAGACCGTGATAAAGAACGCTATTCTTGCAGCGACTGCCTCTGGATTTGGCTGAACATCTCCGTGACGCTATCGTGCTTACCAAATGAACCAGTAACGAAAAGCACTGCTCTTCTCTGGATCTTCTCTACGTCCTCTACCAAACCTACCTGGAACGGATCCTTGACTGACAAACAACATGCAAGTATTCGAGTACTTGCATTTGGCTTCTCCTCCTCTTCTTCTTCTTTGACTTTTTCCACTAGAGGCTAGTTCCAGTGGCCTCGGTTATTCCAGTCGAAAGCTGTTAACCGCTTCCCATCCATTGCTGTGTCAATAAAAGGTGACCGTTCTCTTTTAGTTCTTCTGAGGGGCACCATTGAAATCTTCTTAGGTCACCTGTCATTGCTCGACCTTTCAGCATGCCCAAACCTCTGCAGAATTTTATTCACCGGTCTTCTTGTTACGGACTCTTTCCATATTTTAGATGTTTTGGTGTCATATATATGGGTGACCTGCAGACACCTTCTAATTAAATCTAATTCCACTCTTTTATCCGTAAGCGGCCACATTTCTGCACCATAAGTAACTATATGTTCAATGAAATTACAGAATATCCTTGTTTTGGTCTTCTACTAACACTGTTGTTCCAGATTAGCCTACGCAGATACTTTATCGTTTGTTTACCTGCCTGTACTTTGATCTAATTGCCGGTCGGAGTGGTCGTGCCGTTCTAGGCGCTACAGTCTGGAACCGAGCGACTTCTACGGTCGCAGGTTCGAATCCTGCTTCGGGCATGGATGTGTGTGATGTCCTTAGGTTAGTTAGGTTTAATTAGTTCTAAGTTCTAGGCGACTGATGTCCTCAGAAGATAAGTCGCATAGTGATCAGAGCCATTTGAAAAATTTGAACTTTGATCTAATTATCTTTGTCATAGGTACCCTCTCCAGATATACCATAAGTATTTAAAATTTTCACGTTTTTAAATAGTTTTGCTCTTCGAGAACTAAATCTGTTGCTTGTCTTTACCAATACACGTGTAATCTGTCTTTTCGTAGTTAATTTTTAGGCGCCATCTTGTGTACTCCTTCTGCAAATTATCCAGCATGCGTTCCCTATCTTGTCTGCTGTTTGGGTAAATTATTTGGTCATCTGTAAAAAATAGTGAATGTATTCTGTCCTGTGCTAGTGACATGGTCAAGTTCTTGGTTCATGTGTGTGTTAAAACATAATAGGTATAGAGTGCAACTTTTCTTAAGGACTTCGGCAGTTTTAAAGCTTTCCGTTATTCTGTTTCCCCTCTTTAGTTTTGCTTCTGTCTCTTTGTACATTCTCATAATTATATTACTTTATTTATCCCATACTTTTTGTCTCTCCGTGAGAGGTGCAGTCTTGGGATGCTTTCCCCAAAACCCACAAGCCATGTGTACTTCCCTGTTACCTGGCTGCCTTTTTTTCTGCTACTAGTCTTAGACAGTGTATGTTATCCAAACAGCCGGACGAGGCGGCCGTGCGGTTAAAGGCGCTGCAGTCTGGAACCGCAAGACCGCTACGGTCGCAGGTTCGAATCCTGCCTCGGGCATGGATGTTTGTGATGTCCTTAGGTTAGTTATGTTTAACTAGTTCTAAGTTCTAGGGGACTAATGACCTCAGCAGTTGAGTCCCATAGTGCTCAGAGCCATTTGAACCATTTTTTTGTTATCCAAACATGATGTAGCAACCCAAAACTCACTTTGTTCCTCTGTGAAACTTGTCATGTTCTGTTCAACCTGTTCCTTAAGGACAGCAAAGAAAAGCTCTGCTACTGAACGTATTACATGAATTAAGCCGTAATGTGGATAACGCTTCCTGTCCCCCTTTTTATAGCTGTTACAAATAAAAGAGACGTTTCATTGTCTTTGTAAATCCTCTCCGTAATCTATTTTGGCAAAAAATTAAAAATAAGTGTTCTACTATCTTTTCACCATTTGTCAAACTCGCTTATGTCAGTAAATTTCCCCATTTTCGACCCGTGTAGTTATTAGGATGGTAGCCGCTTCATCTCCGCTCTGCTATACAGGGTGTCCCTGGAGGAATGGTCAACATTCAGGGATGTACTGGAACGCTCATTTAAAGCAAAAAACTTCAGATACATATATGTCCTATTGCGAATAGTTTCCGAGACAGAACATGATTAACGTACATTTATTTTTGGGCTAGAATCTCATATTTATCTCATCTGATACAGATATCTTTCTATTGTTGAGCAAGTTTACCTGATTTTTTTCCACGATCACTTATCTCAATACCTAACAATTCAGAATTCGTGAGACTATTGAACGGGGGAAGCATTTTATGATCGTCTACATCCTCTTTCGCTTACTGCTCTGAGATGAAGAACTAGCACAGAACACTGGTAACCCCCACCCACCCCCACCTCCTCAAGAAAAAGAAACAAACAATAATGTTTCGTCAGTTTTCAGGTATAAACCGCTACTGAACATGCCATGGTAACATGTGAGTGATTAACTTTCTTGTTTGTACAGCAAACCAGGCAATGCGTTTCTCGGAAACCCAATGGAAATTACGGATAAAAACGCATGCGAGTGCTTCTGAATGTTCGTGTAATGGGTTGTCCAGGCCACTAAGCTAGCTTAGCGGGCAGATTGCCAGACGTTTTTCACTAAGCGGCTCTGGATTCTCTCATAATGGCCCACAGCGGGGCACCCCAGGAACTAACCTCTGCCACTTGTAATCCCACAGTCTGTTTTTTTCTCGCGACGTAACTCCCTCTCTTTTTATTGATTCTGGCTTCGTAACAATCCTTTCCTCTTCTTTTGATGTAGAAGAAATGAAGTGAATTATGTAATTTACTTTAACAATTTTCTGCAGACAATTCAAAGTGTAGACAGCCCTTGTATATTCTAACAATTTTTGAAATCCTATTGGAATAAAAGCGATCTTCTTAACCAGATGGTAACCGGTTTCAATGAAACATGACCATCTTCAATTGAAGTTTCTCATAGTGAGAATTGAGAAAGTGTGACCTGTATCCACTGTAACTATTATTTATAGCCAAGATCGCGTTCAAAACCATTTTCTACGACCGGTTTCGACAGGTAGATCTTCAAAAACTTCTTGTGCGTTCATTACGTATGCAATGTTAACAATTTAGTGCAGAGTAAATTTCAAATTGCACACACGATTGTTCAAAACAAAATTACAAACATTTTTGTCACAAATAAAATAGTCACAGCTAAAGTGCACTTTGTGGAACTTCACGTGTCTACATATGCAGCATTCCTTTGATGCTTGTCAGTTGTTAAAATCCACAATATTTAGGAAAAGTGTACGTATATGCCAATGGAACCTTATCACTCGATATTCATAGTACAACTCAGGTCTGTGCGAGAAGGTTCCAAGATGTGCTCCGCTCATTATGTAAATGTAAACACTGTCATAATGTACAATTTTCCTGTATATTGTTGATTTTAACAACTGACAAGTATCAGTGGAGTGCTACATATGTAGATATACCAAGTTCCACAAGGTGAATTTTAGTGTATGTATTTTCACTTGTGTCAAACCTGTTTGTAATTTTACACTGAAGAACCAAAGAAACTGGTACACCTACCTAATACCGTGCAGAATCTCCGCGAGCAATCAGAAGTGCCACGACACGACGTGTCATGGACTGGAATAATGTCTGAAGTAGAGCTAGAGGGAACTGACACCATAAATCTGTATGAGTACGACGTGGTGGAGATCTCTTCTGAATAGCACATCGCAAGGAATCCTAGATTTGCTCAATAATGTTGATGTCGGGGGAGTTTGGTGGAGAGCGTAAGTGTTTAAACTCAGTAGAGTGTTCCTGGAGCCAATTTATAGCAATTCTGGATGTGTGGGGTGTCGCATTGTCCTGCTGGAACTGCCCAAGTCTATCGGAATGCACAATGACTGGATGCAGCTGATCAGAATGGATGCTTACGTACGCATCACTTATCAGAGTCGTATCTGGAAATATCAAGGGTCCTATATCACTCCAACTGCACACATCCCACACCATTACGGAGCCTCCACCAGCTTGAACAGTCTCCTGCTGACATGCAGGGTCAGTGGCTTCATGATGTTGTCTCCATACTCGTACTCGTCCACCCGCTCAATACAATGTCAAACGAGACTCTTCCGATCAGGCAACATGTTTCCAGTCATCAACAGTCCAACGTTGGTGTTGACGGGCCCAGGCGAAGCGTAAAGCTTTGTGTCGTGCAGTCATCAAAGGTACACGAGTGGGCCTCCGGCTCCGAAAGCCCATACTGACGATGTTTCGTTGAATCGTTCGCACGCTGAACACTTGTTAATGGCCCAGCACTGAAATCTGCAGCAATTTTCGGAAGGGTAGCACTTCTATCGTGTTGGACGATTCTTTTCAGTCGTCGTTGGTCCCTTTCTTGCAGAATCTTTTCCTGGCCGCATCAATGTCAGAGAGTTGATGTTTTACCGGATTCCTGATATTTACGGTATACTCATGAAATGGTCGTAAGGGAAAATCGCCACTTCATCGCTACCTCGCAGATGATGTGTCCCATCGCTTTTGCCCCGGCTATAGCACCTCGTTGAGACTCACTTAAATCTTGATAACCTGCCATTGTAGCAGCAGTAACCGATCAAACAACTGCGCCAGACACTTGTTGTCTTGTATAGGCGTTGCCTGCAGCAGTGCCGTATTCAGCCTGTTTACATATCGCTGTACTTGAATACGCATGCCTATACCAGTTTCTTTGGCGCTTCAGTGTATTTTTGACAAAACTTGTGTGGAATGTGAAGATGCTCTCCATTAAAATGTTATATGGTATTGAGTAATGAACGCACAATGGAAAATGACGTACAACTAAATAAGTTTTTGATCTGAAGATGACAGTCGTATCTGTCGAAACCTGTCAATAAAAAGTAGTTTTGAATGCAATCTTGGCTGTGAATAATTTATTCTATATTCTCTAGTGAATTTTAGTGAAATTCTGGTTGGAAATTTTGTAGTAACAATGACAAAAGTAGTAACCGCAGAATACTTCTGTAATAATACTATCACCCGATTATAAAGAGTGACACTCACATTGACGTTTATGGAGATTAATTATTGATTACTTTATACATGTACATTAGGATAAAAGCATAGCATTATAAAGAGATTAATCAAGTCGTCATCAATTAATTGTATGGTCAGGTAATATACGTATACTCTTGATCTACACACGAATTACAGTCATTAATTAATTTCCTAATACCGCAGTAACTCCGGTCACTAGCCGATAGATAGGCACTTCACACTGACGCTGAAAGATGAGGCTATAAGATGTGAAATCATCACTTTTTTAATTGAGTAGTTTCTTTAAAGCGGTTTCAGAAATACTGCAGAGACTCCACTGTTCGTGCAACACTATACTTGTATGTGTATTTCTGAGTGGTTGGTTAACCAGTGTTGTGCGTGTGACACGAAGGAATAGGCAGATGCTCACTGGCTTCCTTTGCGTAAGACGCCATTAGGGTCAGCAAAAGCTGTCACCGAAGTATGTGAGCAGTCCCTCGTCCAAGGATACTTCTTATGATTTTGCACTAACTTCAGTAGGTGGTAGATCTCTCTGTATCTTTTACTGCCATTACAGGGCTTTTTACATAATCCTTTAGTCCTGTGGTCGATAAGCTGTAAGTAGGCTGTTTAGGTTTTCTTATTGGTAACGCCACGTAGCGCTCTGTATGAAAATCACTGGCTGTGCTGTGTGCAGTCTGTGGCTGATTGGCATTGTTGTAATTCGCTATTGTTGTGTTGGGCAGTTGGCTGTTAACAGCGCGTAGCGTTGCGCAGTTGGAGGTGAGCCGCCAGCAGTGGTGGATGTGAGGAGTGAGATGGCGGAGTTTTGAGAGCGGATAATCTGGACGTGTGTCCAGCAGAGAGAGTAAATTTGTAAGACTGGATGTCATGAACTGATATATATATATATATATATATATATATATATATATATATATATATATATATATATATAATGACTTTTCAACACTATTAAGGTAAATACATTGTTTGTTCTCTATTAAAATCTTTCATTTGCTAACTATGCCTATCAGTAGTTAGTGCCCTTCAGTAGTTTGAATCTTTTATTTAGCTGGCAGTAGTGGCACTCGCTGTATTGCAGTAGTTCGAGTAACGAAGATTTTTGGTGAGGTAAGTGATTTGTGAAAGGTATAGGTTAATGTTAGTCAGGGCCATTCTTTTGTAGGGATTTTTGAAAGTCAGATTGCGTTGCGCTAAAAATATTGTGTGTCAGTTTAGTGTTGATCAGAATAGGTAAAGAGCGACATGTCTGAGTGCGTTCAGTTCTGCTCAGCTGTTTGAAAATCAAATAACGTAAGAGGTTTATCAGCACAGTAATTACTCGAACTACTGCAATACAGCGAGCGCCACTACTGCCAGCTAAATAAAAGATTCATACTACTGAAGGCACTAACTACTGATAGGCATAGTTAGCAAATGAAAGATTTTAATAGAGAAGAAACAATGTATTTACCTTAATAGTCATAATATATATAGCAGTTCATGACATCCATTCTTACAAATGTACTGTTTCTGATGCACACACGTCCAGATTATCCGCTCTCAAAAATCCGCCATCTCACTTCCCCACATCCACCACTGCTGGCGGCTCACCTCCAACTGCGCAACGCTACGCGCTGTTAACATCCAGCTCCCCAACACTACAATGGCAGACAACAATGCAAACTAGCCACAGACTGCACACAGCAGAGCCAGTGATTTTCATACAGAGCGCTACGTGGTGTTATCCATAAGAAAACCTAAACAGCCTACTTACAAAACTAATTAGTCAGAAGTAGAAGGACTGTAATTTCTTTTGAGATCCAAATTTTTGGAACTTGACTTTTGCAGGTGGATTCATTGTTATTAATTTAAATAGGGCACTCTTAAGCTGGCGTTTGCTAAAAGGCATGTGGTCTGTGGTACTTTCGCTCAGGCTGATACCTTCCAACTCTCCCATCCACATTCGTATTGTGTACTTATATCATCTGTCTCCTTTTCTTCCTCCTCTTCTTCCTCCTCTTTTCCTCAATAATCTATACTTCATCTTTCACTTCACGACACTCCTTAAAATTAACTTATTTGATATCATTCCAGAGAAGGCTATCATTTATTTATAAAATTAAGTTGTAAGATATTCAGAAAATTAAGTCATGGCAATGACTGACAAAGACTAATGTGAACAATGGCCTTTCATCTCCCTGGAAAGTTTACATTAATCATGTTTGTATGTTGTTTTTAATTTTTGGCCTGAGTTCAGATTTGAACGACAGATATAGTCTCTCCTGTGGGAATACGTGTTCAGAAGTAAAACATTGTAGAACACGTTGAGATTTTACCTTTCTGAGAAAGTTTTCTCAATCAGTCGCTTCAGGGCACTCGCCTCAAGATACAGACACATAACACCAACTATATATGTGAAAATAAAAATAAGAATACAGTATTTTTAACTGTTGTCACACGAACTTATACCAGGTATGAATAAAAAATACGGCGAAGGAGTTTATTTAGCATTAAATGCTGCCACTACAACCACTTGCTGTAAACTGTCCGATAACCTGATACGCTGAGACAGCTAGCGTCATGATGGAACACGTTCTCAATTGTCAGTCAGCGTCCAGAGACGCTAGAGTGAGGTTGTGTTTACTTTGTCTGTCGCGCACCTTGGATTTCGAACAATGCGTGCCCATACACTGCTGAGCCAAAACATTATGACCACCTGCTTAATATCTGATTTAACCATCTTTGGAACGAAATACATCACTGAGTCTGCATATCAGGGATTCGAAAGTTTCTTCGTAAGTTTGTGAAGGTATGTGACATTAGATGTCTACGCACAAGTCATGTAATTCGCGTCAATAACGAGCCGCTGACTTGTGTACGCGGTGATGGCGCCCGATAGCTATCCAGATGGGTTCCGTGGGATTTACATCAGGCGAATTGGGTCACCGAGACAACAACCTCAGTTCACAACAGTGCTCCTCAGACCACTGTGACAAGGTTGTGGCTCCGAGTACGGACAATTATACTGCTGAAAGATGACATCGCTTTCGGGGAAGACATCAAGCATGAAGGGACGCAGATGGTTAGCAGCTGTCAGCGTGTCTTGCATTTACTACCAAAGGTCCCATGCAAGCACAGGAGAATGTCTCCCATAGCATAGTACTGCTCTCACCAGGTTGCGTCCGCGGCGCACTGAAGCTTTCGAGCCGCCGTTCACCACGTAGACGACGTCTTTGGAGACGACCAGCGATCTACTGTAGCAAAAATGTGGTTCAGCCGAAGAGCCGGCAGGTTTCAATTGATCGATGGTGGAATCTCGATCCCGGGCCAAGTGCAACCGTAATTGAGTAAGTCGTTGGGTCAACATCTACATCTACATATATAATGCGCTAGCCACCAAGCGGTGTCTGGCGGAGGGCACAATTCGCGCCAAAGTCATATTTCCCCCGGTCTGTTCCACGACTGACTGAACGCCTCAGTACGAGCTCTTATTTCCCTTATCTTTGAATGGTGATCATTGCGCGATACGAAAGTAGGTGGTAATAATATACGCTCTACATCCTTGGCGAAGATCGGATTTTGGAATTTAGTGAGCAGCCCCTTCCATTTAGCGCGTCATCTATCTGCAAGTGCATCCCACTTCAAACTTTCTATGAGATTTGTAACGCTCACGTAATGGCTAAATGTACCAGTCACGAATCTTGCTGCTCTTCTTTGGACCTTGTCAATCTCTTGAATGAGACCCAACTGGTAAGGGTCCCATACAGACGAACAATACTCTAAGACTGGACGAACTAGCGTATTGTAAGCAATTTCCTTTGTTGAAGGACTGCATCGCTTCAGGATTCTACCAATAAACCGAAATCTAGAGCTCGCCTTGCCCGTTACTTGTGCTGTCTGATCATTCCATTTGAGATTATTTCGAATAGTCACACCCAGATACTTGACGGTTGTTACCGCATCCAAAGACTGGGCATTTATTTTGTACTCGTACATAAATGGGGATTTTCGCCTTGTTATACGCAGTAGGTTACACTTCCAAATTTTGAGAGATAAATGCCAGTCATTACACCACGCATTTATTTTCTGCAAATTCTCATTGATTTGTTCACAAGTTTCGTGTGATACTACTTTCATGTAGACTACAGCATCATTGGCAAACAGTCTAATGCCGCTGTCAATACCATCAACCAGATCGTTTATGTAAATCGTAAAAAGAAGCGGACCTATTACGCTGGCCTGGAGAACATCTGAAGTTACGCTTGTTTCTGTTGAAGTTACCCCATTCAGGACGACATACTGCTCTCTGTCTGTCAGAAAATTTTCTATCCAACCGCATATGTCATCGGATAGACCGTAAGCGCGCACTTTTTGCGGTACTGAGTCGAACGCCTTTCGAAAGTCGAGAAATATGGCATCAACCTGGGAGCCGGTATGTAGGGCCTGTTGTATATCATGCAGAAAGATGGCCAACTGTGTCTCGCATGACCGCTCTTTCCTAATACCGTGCTGGTTTCTACAGATGAGCTTCTCAGAGTCCAGAAAGGTCATTAGGTCTGAACACAGAATATGTTCCGCCGGCCGTGGTGGCCGAGCGGTTCTAGGCGCTTAAGTCCGGAACCGCGCGACTGCTGCGGTCGCAGGTTCGAATCCTGCCTCGGGCATGGATGTGTGTGATGTCCTTAGGGCAGTTAGGTTTAAGTAGTTCTAAGTTCTAGGGGACTGATGACGTCAGATGTTAAGTCCCATAGTGCTCAGAGCCATTTGAACCATTTTTGCCAAAATATGTTTCATGATTCTACAACAAATCGATGTCAGTGAAATTGGCCGGTAATTATGTGCATCCGATTTTCTACCCTTTTTATAGATTGCTATGACCTGGGCGTTCTTCCAGTCCCGTGGAACTTTCCGCTGTTCCAAATACATGTGCGTGGTCTGCTGTGGAGCTCCAAGTTCAACAATGTACAATGAACGGTGTGGTCCAAAACACTCGTGCGTGATCTTTTGACAGAGACCACCATCTATCCAGCTTTACAGAGCAGACAAGCCTCCGAAACCCGTGTCCTGTGAAGAGTCGTGGAAGTCCAGTCATTTAGTGCCTAGAGGTAGTTTCGCTGTTCTTCTACCTCTTTCCGTAGATGTTCTTGATAGTAACATGTGAACATTCAACCAGCTGTGCTGTTTTTGAAATACTCGTTTACGGGCTCTCCGTAATAATGATCTGCCTTTTGTCAAAGTCGCTTATTTCTGTGGAATTCCCAATTTGCGGCCCATGTGTTCGCTAGGGTGATCCCCCGTCTGCGTCTGCTGCGCTTACATACTTCTGGTACCGTGTCACATGCCCACAACCCCACCAGGCGGCATCCGACGTTGCTGTGGGCAGTGATAATGCTTTGGCTGATCAGCGCGCAGTACTGTTTCAAGTTGCAAAGGAGTGCCGAAAATCTCCTGAAATATTGAAATGAGTGTATGGCGATAACGCCATACACTCTCAAGACTGTTTACAAGTGATATGAGCGATTTAAAAGCGGAAATGAGTCCTCAGAAGACGAGAGAAGTCATACATTTTTTTTTTTTTTTCGATATCGAGGACATAGTGCGATCAGAGCTCGTTCCAAGGGGAAAAACTGTAAACGGCGGATTTTATAAGAACGTGTACCAACATCTGCGAAACAATACACGAAAAAACAGACCACAAAAATGTGCCAGCGGCTTCCTTCTTCATCGTGACAACACGCCGTGCCCCACCTTGCTTTAGATTCGCAAGTTTTTGGCCGGAAAAAGTGTTCCTGTCTGTCCACGTCCGCCTTACTCGCCAGATTTAGCACCATGAGATTTCTGGCTCTTCCCAAAAAACTAAAACCGTACTTAAAGGAAAACGTTTTGACACTGAGAGGGCCAAGATAAAGCAGCTGCACGCCCTTTCAAAAGAAGCTTCCAGAAGTGCATTGCTAGCCAATAACGGTACTCTGGAGATTAAACCAAATTCCGTGTAAACTTATTACTCTGTTTCTCATAAAATTATTCACCATATTCTTTGACCTCACCTCGTATTTATTTGTCACTATCATCGTCTTTTTCAGTTATTCGTGACTGAGAAACCAGCGTCATCACTAAACTGCTTTCCAAATGATCACTTTTTTGCTCATGAGTTGTCTCGGCTCGTATGGATTGCGGTCTATAGATCGAATCTCTAGTTCGTTTTATCTCTGGCCGCCGGGCGTCGCACTTGCACTACGTCTCTGGTTTGAAATGTTTGTGACGGTGGCGCGTGCGGAAAGCACAGTCACCGGGGATGAGGAGGAAGGAAGTTGGTTGAAAGAAACGTGTGTTGGCAGGCCCCGCTGGTCGGTGTCTTGACCGATTCGCTCCGATGATGATGATGATTGGTTTGTGGGCGCTCAACTGCGCAGTTATCACCGCCCGTACAAATTCCCAACCTTTGCTCAGCAATCTCGCCACTTTCATGAATGATGATGAAATGATGAGGGCAACACAAACACCCAGCCATCTCGAGGCATGTGATTCTTCTCTGAGTTGTGAATTTGTGCTTTCCAGGAAGTCTGGATACGCCGTTAGTGTAGTCAGTGTCGCTTATAGAAACTGTTTGAGCGTGCCAACCTTGCTGTTCGCTGAGCGCCCTGTGTTGCTCTTCTGAAAAGTAACTTAGTTGTGATACCCGGGCGTGACGATTGTGGAGATAGTTTTTTACTGTTTGGTTTTAATACCTCCGGTAGCGGAATTATTCTCACTGTGACGAATCTTCTCCCTTAATAGTGTTTCTCCTTGCCAAATGAGTCCTAACATGATTACTGTTACTGTCTTCTCAAGCGGTGGGAATCTGACGCGGAGACTACTGGTGCTGTCATGACCATTTATGATTACTGCTCTCTTTTATTTATGTTCTAGATTCTGATCTGATGAGATCTATTAGTATACCGGGTGCGCTGCCGGAGGGATGTGAAACTTTTGTGTTGGCACTCTTGGGTGTTCTAAGACGAAATTCCTTGTTCAGATGTTAAAATGTGTGTGAAATCTTATGGGACTGCTAAGATCATCAGTCCCTAAGCTTACACACTACTTAACCTAAATTATCCTGAGGTAAACACACACAGCCATGCCCGAGGGAGGACTCGAACGTCCGCCGGGACCAGCCGCACAGTCCATGACTGCAGTGCATTAGCGAGATTACTTACCTGTTTCTTGGAGCCTGGTTAGGTATTTGGGGGGTCTTGTACAATTATCTGACCGTTATATTATTAATAGAACCATGATTTCAAAACCCGGAACCGCGCGACTGCTACGGTCGCAGGTTCGAATCCTGCCTCGGGCATGGATGGGTGTGATGTCCTTAGGTTAGTTAGGTTTAAGTAGTTCTAAGTTCTAGGGGACTGATGACCACAGCTGTTAAGTCCCATAGTGCTCAGAGCCATTTGAACCATTTGAACCATCAAAACCCGGAAAGGAAGTTCAAAAATTGTTATTTAAAATCTGGTTAAACTATGTTTGTAGCTTGGTTCGCTTGTTTCGTGAGCACCCTGCTGTTGCCTGATGGGATGCCGGCACGGTAGCTCAGCGTGTTCGGTCACAGGGCTGCTCGCCCTCTGTAATAAAAAACTGAGTAAAGGAATCAACGATCAACTTGAACGGATGTCTTGTGACGTCCGCCCAGACCAAACGGAATGAACAATACCGAACAAAACGACAAAAAAAAATGGGTCAGCTATTCTCTGTGCAGTCTATGCGTGCAACTGGCCCCAGCCCAACAGGTGTGAAAGCACCTGCTGCACGACATTAGTGGCCGGCATTTGGGATTCGACGCTGCTGTTGCCTTGCCTGACGCTGCTGTACGACACGGTGACTGCTGCTTAAATTATATATTTGCTTCGCCGGTTCGCGGGGGCCTAACTATTTACAGAGTTCACGTATTTTTTGCCTTTTGGCTTGGATTCCTTTTGGTGCGGTGCCGTTTCTATATCAAGTTTCCACTAGTCAGACGGACCATTTTCTGGCCCTTGCATTTACTTAAAATTGTCAACTCTCGCAAAGAACCGTGTTAAATATTTGTTAAATATTGGTCTGTAGTTTAAAAGCACTCCGTTGGCACGGTATATTTAAATTAGTTTAAACATTTTTGCTAAATTTGTGCTAGTTATTGTTACATTTTACTTTTAAAAATATTGTTTTGAAATTGTCAGGTCCCTTAAAGGACCGAATTGAATTTTGTTCCGCAATTTAAAACCGTTAACTTGGACATTAAATTTGTTCAAACATTTTTACCTTTTATTAAATTTGTGCAAGTCGTTGTTACATTTTATCTTCAAAAACGTTGGTCTGTAATTTAAAACCATTCTGTCCTCTTGGGGCATTCAAATTTGTTCACAAATTTTATCTCTTACTAAACTGGTGCTAGTCGTTGTTACACTTAACCTTTAAAAGTTTTCCATTAAATTTTTCACTTCTCTTAAATAAACGTGTTAAATCTTGCGTCTATAACTTAAAACCATTGCGTCAGCCTGGGAGATTTTAGGTATTATATTTGTTTACATATTTTGCTATCGTTGTTAAACTGGCCAAGCTATTGTGGTCCTTTGACTTTAAAGCAGTCCATTCACTGTTATAATAACTGCTGATTCCTATAAGATTACTTGATGGTGTTTTACTATTGTTGCCTTTTTAAGTTGTTTAATAAATATGAATCCCTTTGCAGATAAGCTCTTCCATGAATCCCGTTAATCTTGATTGCTGGAGCTCTATCGCAACCCTTTTTTCACATTTCATAAGAAACAGTTACACACTTTTCAACGAAATATGTATTTTTTCACTGCTTCAGTTTCCATGAACTTTAGCTTGTTAAAAATTATCTCAAAGGCCTGACTTCAATGTACACGATGTGTCCCGGTTTCATTAGGACTGTTGCTATGAAAAATAAGTCATGGGTCATTCACAAAATCACTGTATTTTTTCAATATAGTATCCCCCTGAATCAATATGCAGCTAAAATCGTTTTAAAAGTATTTTGAAATGTACACTGTAGTCCTTTTTGGAACTACATTTAATGCCGCAGTGCTCAGTTGCATCGTGATTGTATCGTTTCACAGCCAACTTCAGTGTAGGGAACAAGACATCGGCTGGGGCCAAATCCGCTGAATACGGCGGCTGACCCAGGACTGTGATCCATTTGCAGCCCAAAAACTCGTGCAGAATCTTCGCTTTGTGGGCTCGACCATTGTCATAAGGAAGCGACGAGGAACCTGCCTCTCGGTATTCGGGTCGAATTCGATGAATTCTCACTCATAAAAGATGGAGAACTCAAAAAACTTTAGATTGCCTCGCTGCTCCATCGCGGCTTTCCGACAAGTGTCGGGCACGTACTGTCGCATTTGTGGTCAGGACGCCTGCTGCAGTGAAGCTGGCACTTTGACCTTCTACACTGCTGTTGGTAAAACATCAAGGATCATAACGCCAAAGGCACTTCTTCAAACTAAACTCTTCTTCAAGGCCGAAAACCAACTTCTGCACTTGAGCCACGAAATTCCAATGGCACCGTAGGTAAAAGCTCGCACGTTGTATTTTGTGGAAAAGCCACACTCAAGGGACCAAAGAACCGCCATGTGGCTCTTTGTCGACCACTGCTGTAATCTGCCACAACCCTCTTGCATTACTCCAAGCGTGTATTCTTTTGCTGAATATTTTTTATTTCATTTCGGAATGTCCTTGAGTATAGAGTTGTACGGACGTGTGAAGTTTGCGTCCTAACAGCTCTCACACATTTCAAAATCCTAGCATGTACTCCTTTCCTAAGCGAGCATATGCGTGGCGAATCCTGTTAGCTGTCTATTGATCCCAAACAGGGGACAGTAGCGACTGCTGTATTTAAATCCACTTACAGGAAATCTTCCATGGCTGAGTCTTTATCTTACGAATTCAAAGTTTAAGATAGGCCAAACTCAGAACTTAAAGGAAGGAAGGTTGTTTGCGTTTAATGTTCCGTCGACGATGAGGTCATGAGAGACAGTTCTCAAGCTCTGACTGGATATGGATGGGAAAGTATATCAACTGTTCCCATTCCAAAGGAACCATCCTGGCATTTGTCTCGAGTGAGTTAGGGAAATCGCGGAAAACCGAAACCTTCGAACCAGAAAACTCATTCTCATGAATACGAGTCCAGTGTCTCACTAATGCGCCATCTCACTCTGTCCGACAGCCTAAGACTCGGGCAGTATAACTCAAGTGGTCCCTCATGAAACTCCATTCTGCTTATGGCAACAGAGACTCTGCACGATTCTGAGTTACATTTGATACATAGCTCCAGTCTGCTGAAAACATCATTCTATGAATCTTTTTCACTTTTTAATGTACAGACATCTAAAGTGCTTAATGAACTAATTGTTCAATCACCTCTGTTGCATGAGAACCTGTGTCCTATATAAATGTCTGTATGTCCTTATACAGCGGGTGGTTAAAAACATGGAAACATTATTACCATGTCTAATACGGTGCAGGAAAACTGTTGGCATTCAAAACAGCTTCAGGTCCTCTCGAAAAGATAAATACAGGTTATGTGTAATTTTGAAGTGAGTCTTTTACCATCATTCTTGAAAAATAGCGGCAAGTTCGGACAACTTGACGGAGATGGATAGAAATTACACCTCTTCTCTCCAAAGTCGAACACAAAGACTGAATAATATTGAGATCTGGTGACTGTGGTGACCGGGCGGGAGGGAGAATGCGACAGTTCACCATCGTGCTTACAAAAACCAGTCCTGGGCGATGTGGGCTGTGTGAATAGGAGCCCTGTCGATTATGAGCACAGCATGGTCATTGAGGAACAAACGATGGACCTGACCAACCGAAAAGGTCAGATAATCCTTGCCAGTTATGGGATCTTGCTGAATACTCATGGGGTCCATGGAAGACCACGATATGGCTTCCCAAACCATCACCCAACCCCTGTCATTTTTCACTCTTGAGACGCATACTCGACCGGAAGTTGGAGACAACGTGAAACAAGAATTATTCGAGAAAATGAGTTACTTGCATTGCCCCATAGTCCTGGGTTTATGCTTTTAGCAACAAGTTTTCCTGGATGGGTATTCGCATCGCAGATGAGTAGTTTTGGAATTCCAGCTCGCCCTGCAATGCCCAGTTTATGGAGCTCCCAAAAATGGTTCAAATGGCTCTGAGCACTATGGGACTTAATATCTGAGGTCATCAGTTCCCTAGAACTTAGAACTACTTAAAGCTAACTAACCTAAGGACATCACACACATCCATGCCCGAAGGAGGATTCCAACCTGCGACCGTAGCGGTTGCGTGGTTCCAGACTGAAGTGCCTAGAATCGCTCAGCCACTGCGGCCGGCACGGACTGACAGGGTTTCGTACTGACAGGGTTCACGAGTGCGACATTCAGTTCTACAGTGATTTTTGCAACTGTCGTTATCTTATTTCCCGTCACAGATTTCTTCAGTTAGCATATGTCATGGTAACACACACTCCACCCCGCCCCCCACCCCACGGCGTTCTGACTTAACGAACGGTTGTCAATAAAATTCTTCTGGGCTGTTGACAACACTGTCAATATATAAAATTGTCCTTCGTTTAGGCCACTATTGCGAACGGCCTTCCTCAGGGTTTTGTGCTAAGCTACACTGTTGAATGAGAGAGATCTTATATAGTATCGGAGGAAGCTGTTTATTGTTATGGCAATAGGGAAGAGCAGAAAGAAGCACAAAACATGGCCGTATTACCATACGTATAAGGTGTCACAAACGTGTGGACAAAATTTTCGGCAGAGCCGGCATCAAGCCTATCTTTCGTTGCAGTACCAAAATAAAATATGTTGTAACCTCCCCACAAAATTTCTTTTCACATTTAATCTCCGCATAAAGATTTCATTCACATTTAGAAACCTCCCTACAAAATTCTTTTATTCGCATTAACCTCCACACAAAATTCATCCACATTTTGCGTAACCTCAAAACAGAAAAATTCCTAAAGCTCTCAACAGTAAAAATTATAATTATGTCGTTCACATTCAGTGTAACGTACCAACAAAATAATTTCCGTAACCTGGTAATAATACAATGTAACTAACCTCTTAATTCAATTGTCGCTCACTTATAATTTTTCAAAAATTGACTGTGAATTTAACCTGGTAAATTTTGGACGTCAGCAGTGCTGCGTCATGGCCCTGAAAGATCATTCTGAATAAAAAAAGAAAAATTCTTACATCAATGAAGTCGCCGGATAACGCATATATATCTACTCTTGCAATAAATTTTTCTGGCACAGCCCTGTGCATTGCTGGCCGATAGATTTGTCATTTATGAAAGGGAAACAACTGATTTTTCTTTTGCAATAATCGGGATGATCATGGATTGGAGAAATTAGCAAATTCTTTAAATTAAAATGAATGGTTGTTAAAAATTACTTTATATGAGAAAGATTATTATTACGGGATTTTTAAAACATTTACATGGGAGTTGAGATAACATTACTACATATGCGCGAGGCTGCTTTTTACCTTATACAATAATACTCAGGCTCCGACATCGCTGCACCGCGACCGGCCCAGCCAACACGATACACCAGACCAGACGAGAGCAGACTGCAGACTAGCAACAACTTACAGCTACAGCTACACAGTTCCTACTACAGTCAACACTGCTCTCTGGTCAGAGATTCTCTTATACCTTGCATATCGTAGGCAGCGCATGAGCAATACATCGAAATTACATCTGCTCGGACCTCTTACAATGTCCTAGGCTCAACGAAAGATTTGGTCGACAAGCTAAACACCGCAGGCGTCTACGGTATCGGTTGCGAATGTGGACTGGAGTATGTAGGTGTATGTGTATGGTAGGAGACCGGTCAGCACACGCCTTGCAGGGCATCAGAGATATGTCCACGTGGGACAACGCACCAGTTCAGCGGTGGCGGAACGCCAGGATGAGTGCGATATAGAGACAATATCCCGTGAAGCCCGGGTACTGGCGAAACACCCAGTTACATTGATGAGGAAGATTACAGAGGTGATTTAAATAGCCAAGGGACCCGCTTGCATGAACGGAGAGGACGGGTATAGGCTTCCGGGGCCTGGCTGCAAGCAGTGAAAACGCTACAGGAGGACAGCGCGCGCAAAGCAACTCACATAGGTGCGGGAGACCGCAGTCGTCGTACGTACACAGAGTGCAGGCATGCCGTAGCCCGCACCTGGCAACAAACAAACAGCGCTGCGCCACAGCTACCGATTTTTTAATTCGCCTATTTCCACCAATGGTAAGAAATAACATAAACACCAGTCAGTCAGGTCTCTATCCACCAACAACAAGGAGTAGTGAAAAGACCAATAAAGAACGCCTAACACCTTTCCTTCTATCCTCAAGTACCCCATCAAATTACGTAAACAGCTTCCTCCTCTACTATATAAGATGTAAAGTCTCTCTCATTCAGCAGTGTAACTCAGCACCTGCGCCTGGGGAAGGTCAGTTGCAACAGAGTCCGAATAGTCAGACAGTTTTCTGTATTGACAATGCGGGTCAACAGCTCAGAAGCATTTTATTGACAGTGACAACGGCCGCGGAAGCTTGTGCTTACATTTAGCGAACGGTGCTTTTCCGATTTTCCTGTATCCAGTATAAATCTTCGGTACGGTGCCACTTGAATCACCAAACACTTCGGCTAGCTTAGTTACCGAAGCACCCACCATACGATCACGAACAATTTGCCCACATTCGAATTGATTTAGCTCCAACATAATGCATTCATACCTACACAGAGCTCTGATCCGATCACGGCTGACACTTGCAACGTATTGAGGACATTTCACAGGTGTCGTTCGTGGTCACATACAACAATACAACCTGCAGGCTTGGCTAGCATCTGTATTTCTCGCGGTGTTCCGCATTTTTGTAGAACCCCTGTAAATACTACTATTTGCCGTAGCCTATTTACACTGGTAGTCTTTTGAAATTGTAAAAAATTTCGAGCTTGTAAACTCTGTATTCATAGGAAGAACTTTATCTTCATGTGTGCAATTGTACGGAAAGATTTACGGCTGTTGATTGATAATCGCTCGTTTTTAGTGCTCCGTACCACAATCGGTAAAAACGGAATCCTTATAGTGCCACTTTTTGTCCGTCCGTCTGTTGTCTGTTATAGTGTTCAAAACCTTTTTTCTCAAGAATAGATAGACATATCAAGTTGAAATTTATGTCGCATATTAAGGTCTACGTTCCCTTGACGGTGTAGAAAAGTGAAGCTTCTAAGTCAGTGCAACCAAAAGATAGGGCTATCTATGTCACACAGCGTACATTCCGTTTAACTACAATCATGGAATTTGGTAGTAAGCGATGTTTCACAATGTAACCAATGGAAAAAATCCGTAAGTTATCCATGTCACGGATTGCGAGGCCCCTCCCGCCGTAGGTTCGAGTCCTCCCTCGGGCATCGATGTGTTTCTTGTTCTTACCATAAGTTAGTTTAAGTAGTGTGTTAGTCTAGGGACCGATGACCTCAGTAGTTTGGTCCCTCAGGAATTACACACATTTGGCCATTTTGACCAAAAATGGTAAATCTGTAATTATATCACAGGAAAACAAAACTTTGTCATTTGTTAACAGACTGTCTCCATCTGTTAAGACTCCTTTTTGTCAGGAACGGATAGACAGATCAAGTTGAAAGTATGTCACATACTGACTGTGGTCTCTTGGCGTTAGAATAAACGTTAGCTTCTAAGTCGATGCAGCCAAAAGATATGGCCACTTATGTCACATTTTTGATACTCGCGAATTCACTCATCGAAACCTATAGGGTACCTCCCGTTGGTCTAGAACCATGAAATATGGCAAGAAACAAGGTTTTCACTGTACAAGTAAAGGAAAAATCCGAAATTTGTGAATTTGTAATTAAATCACACGAAAAAAATGTCGTTTATTATCTGACTGACTGTCTGTCAGTCTGTTAAGCCCACTTTTTCTCAGAAAATGGTAGACGTTTAAAATTGAAATTTATGTCCAATACTAACAAGGGAAACTCCCCATCGCAACCCCCCCCCCCCTCTCAGATTTACATTTAGTGATAAGACGTCCCAGTGGATACCCCGTGAAAAACTGAACACAGATCAAGCCTGAAAACAGCAAGCAACAAGGTGTATTGCAAAGTAAAATAGAAACAGTGAACTGCCCAAGAACTAGACGTGCCATAAAGGGCAGACAGGAATGGCAACGGCTTCGTGGGCAAGTGGTCAGCGGGCACGGTAGCTCAGCGTGTTCCGTCAGCGAGTTAGCTGCCCTCTGTAATAAAAAAATCTGAGCTAATGGATGAATGATGAACTTGAATAAGCGTCATGGGACGTTCACCCCGAAAAAGAAAGTGGTCGTGGTGCTGGATTACCAAGCGCGCGGGCCGTGTTCAATCTTCCTCGTGTCGTTTTTTTTTTTCCCCGCAACATTATGAACTGCCCGCCAGGTCATTGAAATGTCTATTCGCTTTCTGCAGTCTTGGCAGTTGTCATAATATACATTGGTTATAGAATATGAGTCTTGTGGTAAGAATGTGTTACCGTCGCAAATAAATGTAATGAAAAGTGAGAGCAGGCGAGATACCACATAAATATCTCACAGAAATGAAAATAACAAATAAACTGGTGTGAACTATGTCACAACAAAGGAATTCAAGAGTCAAGACATCCAAAACGAAACGGAACTTCAGAAACGTTAAAAATATATGTTTTGACAGAGCACAGAGAAAATGTGTGATTGTCAAACTGTTGCGTTTATTTTTTGCGGCTTATGTGTCAAACTATTATGTTTTCATCAGTTCCTTGGGAGTGACCAAAATCACATTCAAATGTACACCTATATTGGACAAGGGGGCATATTTCACTCCTCATCAGTCGTACAAATTAGGTGCGTCGATAAGAGATTCCTATCATATGACACATTTACAGTCACTAATGTAGTGCATTACACACCAGACGTGTTTTCTGGTGGAGGGTTCGGTTGTCTTGTCGCCTTGTCATCAAACGTTTGCGGTTCCCATTAGAAAGTAACTTTCTTTCGACTGCTGACAGAGTAGTTGGGCAGAATCATCTGTCATTATAGGTCTCTACCCGACACCTCGCTGTTGCAAACGGACGTTACCCCAAGACACAGACACAAATCTGAATAAAGCGAGTAACGGAAAAAAAGGGCACGAGGGTGATTTAAACACGGCTCACCTGCATGACAATCCAACATCGTAACCACTTACCCACAACACCCTCCATATACACAGATGCTCTATTTTGGACTTCTTTTCTTCGACCGTTCACTTTCTGTTTTTTTTTATTTTTTATTTTACTATATAAGTATGGAAAAAAAATCCTAAAATTATGAATTTGTAATTATATCAGACGAAAGAATATTTCTTTTGTCGTTTGCTATCCCGACTTCAAACCTGAAAGTAAAACCCATTCGAAAGCCTTGGAATCCCTGCGACTGACATATTGACAGTATCAATGTCGACAGCACACAAAAGTCGTCAAGATCCTCGTTTCTCGCATTTAGATTATCTGTCTGTAGATATAATTAAGTTTGTAGGGAAGATCAGTGCGTGAGTCCTCCTTGCGCCTTGTCATTTTTTCTTTATAGATCATGTGGAATATTTTCAACTTGCTTATCGAGTAGCAATACTGCATACTTTTTGTGCGTGTGTTTTGCCTTACAGATAAAATCGTAGAAAAACAGCCACTAGTAAATGTCTAACACATTACAGCTTTACTGCCAAATGAGAAATTACCTTCCATTTGCAGGTAACACAGCAACAACGCCAAAAATAGCAATGGAAACAAATTCGCGCAGTTTAGCTGCAGCTTTTTTTCCCCAGAGGGATAAGAAGAAAAATCCTGAAGAGTCTCGAGCGTGCAACGACGCGAGAGGGCGCCGAAAGAAAGCTGAACAGAGGCGGTAGGAGATCATTTCTGCGGCTTTGCTTGGCGGGCAATTTTCCGGACCCGGCTGCGCTTCAATTGGGCGGCGCGGCGGGGGCGCCGCTTCTAGCCGGCATTGTTTCCTCTGTGCGGCGCGGCATGCGGAGAAAGGAACGGGAAGGTGAAAAGGCGGCGGCCTAAGGAGAGGAGAAAGGTGGGCAGGGGAAGAAGGCGGCGCGCCACAGACAAAAGAACAGCAGGTGCGAGCGCCTAGCCTGGCCGGCCTGCCACGGCCGACTCACACTGGCACCCACATCGGGGCACTCCGCCGGCGACCGACATCGGCCGAAGACGGCCCATCTTCTCTACATCTACATCTACATGGATACTCAGCAAATCACATTTAAGCGCCTGGCTGAGGGTTCATCGAACCACCTTTACAATTCTCTATTATTCCAATCTCGTATAGCGCGCGGGAAGAATGAACACCTATATCTTTCCGTACGAGCTCTAATTTCCCTTATTTTATCTTGGTGATCGTTCCTCCCTATGTAAGACGGTGCCAACAAAATATTTTCGCATTCGGAGGAGAAATTTGGTGATTGGAATTTCGTGATAAGATTCCGTCGCAACGAAAAACGCCTTTCTTTTAATGATGTCCATCCCAAATCCTGTATCATTTCTGTGACACTCTCTCCCACATTTCGCGCTAATACAAAACATGCTGCCTTTCTTTGAACTTTTTAGATGTACTCATTCAGCCGTATCTGATAAGGATCCCACACTGCGCAACAGTATTCTAAAAGAGGACGGACAAGCGTAGTGTAGGCAGTTTCCTTAGTAGGTCTGTCACATTTTCTAAGTGTCCTGCCAATGAAACGGAGTCTTTGGTTAGCCTTCCCCACAACTTTTTCTAAGTGTCCCGCCAATTTAAATTGTTCGTTATTGTAATACCTAGGTGTTTAGTTGAATTTACGGCTTTTAGATTAGACTGATTTATCGTGTAACCGAAGTTTAACGCGTTCCTTTTAGCACTCATCCGGATGACCTCACACTTTTCGATATTTAAGGTCAACTGCCACTTTTCGCACCATTCCGATATTTCTTCTAAATCGTTTTGCAATTTGTTTTGATCTTCTGATGACTTTACTAATCGATAAACTACAGCGTCATCTGCAAACAACCGAAGACGGCTGCTCAGATTGTCTCCCAACCCGTTTATATAGATAAGGAACACTACCTTGGGGAACGCCAGAAATCACTTCTGTTTTACTCGATGACTTTCCGTCAATTACAACGAACTGTTCAAATCAGAACGCAAGTACGTGCGCGGTGTCGTTGCGACCGATGTCAACGCCCGTACGTACAGACTCGGACGCCAGTCGGCGTAAGGCTGCGTCCACACTGGCACCGACAATGCTCGTCAGACGCTGACTGGCGAATGGGCCGATTTTCTTTATGAACCTTTGGCTGTGCACGCAGTTTTGATGCTGAGGGACTCATTGTTATACAGTTATGTACTTCATATTTGTTTTTACTTATCAAACTTTTTACTAAAGTTACAGTTTTGTAGTAGCTTACGGAGTTTAGTTTAAACTTTACATTTCAAAATAACTTCACCATAATTAACACACATGAACTCATATGCTTAATTAAGCACATCCACATCCCGCCACCAGCTAAATTATCGTCATTAGACATAGTCAACCTATACACGCACATCCCTGTTAAAGAGACTGTTAACATCATAAGAAACAATCTGCTTAAATATAAGAAAATTAGTAGTGCAGAAATCTATAAACTCATAGAAATACGCACACTTATTCCAGAGCTTAGTTACTTTAGTTTCAACAACAAGCTGTGCCAACAACATGGTGGTTTGGCAATGGGAAGTAGCTTCGCTGGATATTGGCTGATATTTCCATCAACCATGCAGAACAAAAATTCTTCTCAACCAACCAGCACATCCCAAACAAAATAATCTACGACAGAAGATATGCTGATGATACAATTTTGCTTTTTGATAGTACAAACAATGACATTGATAGAGGAGCAGCAGGTCTAAACAAAATGCACAAAAATATTAAATTCACAGTTGAATATGAAACTAATAAAAGCATTAACTTTCTTGACCTGAAGATCTGTAATAGTAACGATAAACATCAATTTAATATTTACAGAAAACCTACCACCACAGTTGTCAGTATTGGCAACCCATCTTGCCACACCCACCAACAAAAAAGGCATATTTCAGATCCATGGTACACCGAATAAAAAATGTACCAATGAGTGACACAGACCAACAAAATGAAATCAATATAATTAAAACAGTTGCTCATAATAATGGATATAATCCCATAATAGAAAAACTCCTCAACACACAGCAAACAATAACTACAGATCGACTTAACAGCAATCCACACAACATGCACTCCAAAACAAATCAGTGTGCCACAGAAACCAAACCTAAATATGCTGCTCTCCCATACATAGGCCCACTATCATACCAAATAGCAAACTTATTTAAAAAAAAATATAACTATCAGCCTTTCACAAATAATAAATTACAACAAAAAGTAATCCATGATGTAAATACCTCCAAGAGTAGCGATGTAAATACCTCCTACAGTAAATCAGAAATATACAAGCTCAAATGGGATACATGCCCAAAATTCTACACTGGACAGACATGCAGAAGTTTTGAAGTTAGATACAAAGAACACATTGATGCTTTAAGGCTTAGCAACTTAAGCAAATCTGCATTTGCAGCCCATATTGCTGAAGAAACCATTCATTAAGAAACACTGAGAACAAATTAAAAATTTTGCATGTATCAGAAAAAGAAGCCACTACGAATATATTAGAAGAAATTGAAATATACTCTCTCTCTCTCTCTCTCTCTCTCTCTCTCTCTCTCTCTCTCTCACACACACACACACACACACACACACATACACACAAAAAACAGCACCCCAGACTATATCCTTAATGAACAAACTGAGTTAGCTGACACCCCTTTCCTGAAAAATTTCCAAAAATTATTTTCCACCCTCAAAAGTAAATAATATTCCTACACCTATCTGCACATCAAGCAGCAAATTTATATGTTACTAAAATTCTCATGATACTAAATGTAAATAAATAATGTACAGTCTTATCCATATAAAAAAATCTTCGATATGGAACATCTTTATAATGTAACAGTATTTTCTCTAAAATTCGCAAAATCAGTGTCTCTCTGTGTGTTGGGGTTTATGGGCGCTCAACATCGAGGTCATCAGCGCGTGTCTTTCTGTAATAGTGTAAAAGGCGTTTCACCTGCTTAAGTGATCCTTTTCCAAACATGGGACATCTTTATAATGTTACGATGTATCATAGCACCTTTGACACTCATATGTTTGTAAACACTTTGTTTCTATCAAAACATGCGATGCATTTTAGAAATCTATTCTGTGACGAATCTAAATGCTCGATGATACAAATTTACGTTTACAGCGATAAGAATGTGGTAGAAATGTATTCAGTGACAAATCTAAAGTGCTCAATGACACAAATTAATGTGTACAACGATAAGAATGTCACGAAAACTATGAACACCATTTGTTGGACAAAAACTATGAAAACAAATACTCCAGACCGACATTTCACGAAAGTCACATCCTAATGCAAATCTGTAACGCAATCATCTGTGTGGCGAGCTTATAATTATGTATTATTTATATTTTAGGACAACTAATCATTAAAAGATGCACCACATGTTCTAATTGAAGCGTGAAAGCCATCTGACGATGATTTGTAATGATTCGAAACTGGTAACTGTACCCTTGGATAAAGGAACTTAAAATAAATTTGTGGCTGCTTGCTGTCTCAACACCATCAATATATATATATATTAGTGTTATATTAATTATATACATATTACTATAATACATATAATTATTTTTAGTCCTGTTCATGTCTATGTATGTTACTGTAATGTATATAATTAGTGTTAACATTACTGAACAAATTATTTTTTGTCCTATTCATGTAACTACAGTTAAAAAAAATTCTTTTACAGGGTACCAGGTTCTAAATAGAAATTCATCCATGGAATAGAAGGAATTGTCGAGGAGTAACGATTTTAAGTTAGATTTAAAACCTGCTTTGCTAGTTGCCAGACATCTCATGTTATTGGCAAATGAGCAAAAAGTTTTGTTGCTACATACGAGTACTGAACTCCTTTCTGGGCCATTGACAGCTCTAATAATGAGTAATAAACATAATTTTCTCTAATATTGTTGTAGGTTAGGTCAACGCTTTTCTTCTTAAGTTGTGGCGTATTATTCACAAATTTCACTATCGGATATATAAAGAGCGATCGAAAAATTATTCCATAAGACTTTCTTGAGTGGAAGTATGCAAAATATGTCCAGAGGCTGATCCGTTTGTTTCTGAGAGTAACAATTATATGAAGAGGAAAAGTAATTGAACTTAACCATTTGAGATGCTCAGTAATATGCTTCTTCCAGTTAAAATTTTCAGCAGTATGTACACCTAAAAATTTAGAGCATTCTGCCCTACTTACCAACTCGTGTTCATCTGCTACATCAATTGTTGATCGTTTGAAAAGCATTATCAACAATCTCTTCTGTTACATTGTCCGTAATGGGATTTACTATAACGCTAGCATTGCCTGCAAAAGGTACCAATTCTGCTTGGTGAATGTTAAATATAATGTCATTCAAAGGTAAAACGAATAGAAGTGGACCTAAAACTGAACCCTGTAGGATACCTATCGTGTTTTTTTTCCTCAGTGATTAAAATTTCCTACCTTTCCAGAATTGTTTGAATTAGTCAGAACAACTTTTTGCGTTCTGTTTCTGATAATTCAAACAACTTGTGTGTATAGCCTTGAGTTGCAAAAACTCCAGTTTTTCTAAGAGTATCACATGATATAAACCACCAAACGCCTAGGAAAGATCACAAAAAATACCAACTGTCGATATTTTATTAATGAACACTTGTAATAATTGTCGAGTGAAAGTATAAATAGCAATCCCAGTGGAGCAACCCTTCTTGAATCCAAACTGTGATACGCTAATTTCACTACCTGATGGGATCTGTGATCGCAATTTAATGTGAAACCACTCCTGAGTGCATCATTTTTTCTAATAGTCTTCTATTTCCATAACAGACTGGTAGTCTCAGAATTTGGGTGTGATTAATTTACTGGGTGAGATTTCTGTATTAAATTTATGGCCTTGGTTAATATACATGTAATTCAACTTACTTTAAAAATTAAGAATTACAGCGTTTAGGAGGAGTATATTTTTAGACTGGTTAGTGCCTCCAAGTACATGTGGCAAGAACAAGCCATTAAAGTTTATTTAACCTGGGCAGCAGGGCAGGTGTTGAAGTGTGGATGTATGGATGCTTAACGGTTAGTCTATTATACTAGTAGGTGCAGTCCACTTAGTGGTGCAGTTAGATTGTGCAGAACACATTATGTAGTATATTATGCGACGTGATTGTGGTAAGGCTGTTATGTGGAGAGAAGTGGGTACAATTGATCGAAATATCTGCACTTGTACCCTCACACACTGTATACCTATATAACGTAACCATCACCACAGTTTAGATACAAATCTTTTGTTTACTAATAGCTGTCACGTATCTAAGAAAATTCATGTCAAGCAATACAAAGAAAGCGCCTACATAACCTACATTTGTATTAAATGCGATACGTCATTGTATACTGATTTTACATAATTTTCGATGTACTGTATCCACAATTATCGTATCACTTATATATTTTATCGGAAAGAAACAGTTACGGGTATTTACAAAGAAATAAATTTATCACTAAGTAATGCACCAGTTTGTAATTTTAGTCTCCCGCTCAAAGATTGGTTTGGTGCAGCTATCCCGTGAAACACTCCTCTGAGCATAAACACAGAAATCGACCCTAAATAACGAAAAGTGTGAGGTAATCCACACCAGTGCTAAAAGGAATCCATTAAACTTCGGTTACACGATAAATCAGTTAAATCTAAAGGCCGTAAATTCTATTAAATACCTTGTAATTAAAATTACGATAAACTTAAATTGGAAGGAACACATAGAAAATATTGTGGGGAAGGCTACCAAAGGCGGCGTTTTATTGGCAGGACATTTAGAAAATGTGACCGATCTTAAGGGACTGCCGACACTACTCTTGTCCATCCTCTTTTAGCACTGCTGCGCCGTGTGGGATCTTTACCGCATAGGATTGAGGGAGTACATGGACGTATTTCAAAGAAGGGCAGCGCGTTTTGTATTATCGCGAAATACGGGAGAGAGTGTCACTGAAATGATACGAGATTTGGGGTGGACATCATTAAAACAAAGGCGTTTTTCGTTGCGTCGGTATCTTCACAAGAAATTTCATTCACCAGCTTTCTCCTCGGAATGCGAAATATTTTGGTGACGCCGACCTACATAGGGAGAAACGATCATCATAGGAAAATAAGGGAAATTAGAGCTCGCACGGAAAGATATATGTGTTTTTTTTCCACTCGCTGTACGAGATTAGAATAACAGAGAATTATGTGAAGGTGGTTCGATTAACGCTCTGCCAGGCACTTTAATGTGATTTATATAATATCCATGTAGATGTAGATGTAGATGTAGATGTACACCCATTTCAACAGCTTATTGTTTTTAATCTTGACTCCTTCTATAGCTTTTACTCTGCCCGCTTCACTACAAAACTAACTTTTTCTTTATGTCACAAGATCCATTCTATCAACCGATTCCTTCTTTTACCGCGTTTGTATCATTAAAATCTTTTCTCTGCGATTCGACTGAGTACCTCTTGTTTAGTTCTCTAAGCTATCCATGTCACCTTCTGTATTCTTCTGTAACACCACTTCTCAAAAGCTGCTGTTCACTTCTTGACTCTTTTGTGTATCATCAACGTTTCATTCACATGTAATGCTACATTCTGAACAAATACCATATTGTTCTAAAAGTTTTTCTAATGCTTAAATATGTATTTGACATTAACTCATTGCTTTTTCTCTTTCTGTTGCCAGTCAGCATTTTATTTCGCCCCTTGTTCGGTCATCACTTACTGCGCTCTCCTAATGGCAAAATTCGCCTGCTCCTTATAGCAATACCAATAAAAAATTATATCCTTGACGTATTCCATGCTGTATGTAAGCCTCTTGTACTTCTCCATTTGTGTGTATGATGCCTCGTCGGTCTTTATGCAAGTTATACACTGTGAGCATGTCTAGGCCAGTACCCGTGGTCTAGGGGTAGCGTATTTGATTCATAATCAAAACGTCTTCGGCCCCGGGTTTGATCCCCGCCACTGCCTAAATTTTGATAAATAATCGGCATTGGTGGCCGAAGACTTCCGGCATAAGAAGCCAGCCTCATTCTGCCAACGGCCTTGTCAAAGAGGGCGGAGAAGCGGATAGAGGTTCAGGGCACTCTCTTGTCCTAGGGGTGGGAAATTGCCCCTAAACGCGGAAGAATCAGCAATGATCAACGACATGAGGATGTAGAAGGTAATGGAAACCACTGCATTAAACACACGTAACGTGTATCCACAGGACATGTGGTCTGTAAGTGAAGAAGTGTCATGATGATCTCTCCATTAGCAAAAGATTCCGGAATAGTCCCCCATTCGGATCTCCGGGAGGGGACTGCCAAGGGGGAGGTTACCATGAGAAAAAGGTTGAATAATCAACGAAAGGATAACGTTCTACGAGTCGGGGCGTGGAATGTCAGAAGCTTGAACGTTGTAGGGAAACTAGAAAATCTGAAAAGAAAAATGCAAAGGCTCAGTCTAGATATAGTAGGGGTCAGTGAAGTGAAGTGGAAGGAAGACAAGGATTTCTGGTCAGATGAGTATCGGGTAATATCAACAGCAGCAGAAAATGGTATAACAGGTGTAGGATTCGTTATGAGTAGGAAGGTAGGGCAGAGGGTGTGTTACTGTGAACAGTTCAGTGACCGGGATGTTCTAATCATAATCGACAGCAGACCAACACCGACAACGAGAGTTCAGGTATACATGCCGACGTCGCAAGCTGAAGATGAACAGATAGAGAAAGTGTATGAGGATATTGAAAGGGTAATGCAGTATGTAAAGGCGGACGAAAATCTAATAGTCATGGGCGACTGGAATGCAGTTATAGGGGAAGGAGTAGAAGAAAAGGTTACAGGAGAAAGACTAATTGAGTTCTGTAACAAGTTTCAGCTAGTAATAGCGAATACCCTGTTCAAGAATCGCAAGAGGAGGAGGTATACTTGGAAAAGGCCGGGAGATACGGGAAGATTTCAATTAGATTACATCATGATCAGACAGAGATTCCGAAATCAGATACTGGATTGTAAGGCGTACCCAGGAGCAGATATAGACTCAGATCACAATATAGTAGTGATGAAGAGTAGGTTGAAGCTCAAGACATTAGTCAGGAAGAATCAATATGCAAAGAAGTGGGATACGGAAGTACACTCCTGGAAATCGAAATAAGAACACCGTGAATTCATTGTCCCAGGAAGGGGAAACTTTATTGACACATTCCTGGGGTCAGATACATCACATGATCACACTGACAGAACCACAGGCACATAGACACAGGCAACAGAGCATGCACAATGTCGGCACTAGTACAGTGTATATCCACCTTTCGCAGCAATGCAGGCTGCTATCCTCCCATGGAGATGATCGTAGAGATGCTGGATGTAGTCCTGTGGAACGGCTTGCCATGCCATTTCCACCTGGCGCCTCAGTTGGACCAGCGTTCGTGCTGGACGTGCAGACCGCGTGAGACGACGCTTCATCCAGTCCCAAACATGCTCAATGGGGGACAGATCCGGAGATCTTGCTGGCCAGGGGAGTTGACTTACACATTCTAGGGCACGTTGGGTGGCACGGGATACATGCGGACGTGCATTGTCCTGTTGGAACAGCAAGTTCCCTTGCCGGTCTAGGAATGGTAGAACGATGGGTTCGATGACGGTTTGAATGTACCGTGCACTATTCAGTGTCCCCTCGACGATCACCAGTGGTGTACGGCCAGTGTAGGAGATCGTTCCCCACACCATGATGCCGGGTGTTGGCCCTGTGTGCCTCGGTCGTATACAGTCCTGATTGTGGCGCTCACCTGCACGGCGCCAAACACGCATACGACCATCATTGGCACCAAGGCAGAAGCGACTCTCATCGCTGAAGACGACACGTCTCCATTCGTCCCTCCATTCACGCCTGTCGCGACACCACTGGAGGCGGGCTGCACGATGTTGGGGCGTGAGCGGAAGACGGCCTAACGGTGTGCGGGACCGTACCCCATCTTCATGGAGACGGTTGCGAATGGTCCTCGCCGATACCCCAGGAGCAACAGTGTCCCTAATTTGCTGGGAAGTGGCGGTGCGGTCCCCTACGGCACTGCGTAGGATCCTACGGTCTTGGCGTGCATCCGTGCGTCTCTGCGGTCCGGTCCCAGGTCGACGGGCACGTGCACCTTCCGCCGACCACTGGCGACAACATCGATGTACTGTGGAGACCTCCCGCCCCACGTGTTGAGCAATTCGGCGGTACGTCCACCCGGCCTCCCGCATGCCCACTATACGCCCTCGCTCAAAGTCCGTCAGCCGCACATACGGTTCACGTCCACGCTGTCGCGGCATGCTACCAGTGTTAAAGACTGCGATGGAGCTCCGTATGCCACGGCAAACTGGCTGACACTGACGGCGGTGGTGCACAAATGCTGCGCAGCTAGCGCCATTCGACGGCCAACACCGCGGTTCCTGGTGTGTCCGCTGTGCCGTGCGTGTGATCATTGCTTGTACAGCCCTCTCGCAGTGTCCGGAGCAAGTATGGTGGGTCTGACACACCGGTGTCAATGTGTTCTTTTTTCCATTTCCAGGAGTGTATTAAGGAATGACGAGATACGTTTGAAGTTCTTTAACGCTATAGATACAGCCATAAGGAATAGCGCAGTCGGCAGTACAGTTGAAGAGGAATGGACGTCTCTAAAAAGGGCCATCACAGAAGTTGGGAAGGAAAACATAAGTACAAAGAAGGTAGCTGCGAAGAAACCATGGGTAACAGAAGAAATACTTCGGTTGATTGATGAAAGGAGGAAGTACAAACATGTTCAGGGAAAATCAGGAATACAGAAATACAAGTCGCTGAGGAATGAAATAAATAGGAAGTGCAGGGAAGCTAAGACGAAATGGCTGCAGGAAAAATGTGAAGACATCGAAAAAGATATGATTGTCGGATGGACAGACTCAGCATACAGAAAGGTCAAAACAACCTTTGGTGACATTAAAAGCAACGGTGGTAACATTAAGAGTGCAACGGGAATTCCACTGTTAAATGCAGAGGAGAGAGCAGATAGGTGGAAAGAATACATTGAAAGCCTCTATGAGGGTGAAGATTTGTCTGATGTGATAGAAGAAGAAACAGGAGTCGATTTAGAAGAGATAGGGGATCCAGTATTAGAATCGGAATTTAAAAGAGCTTTGGAGGACTTACTGTCAAATAAGGCAGAAGGGATAGGTAACATTCCATCAGAATTTCTAAAATCATTGGGGGAAGTGGCAACAAAACGACTATTCACGTTGGTGTGTAGAATATATGAGTCTGGCGGTATACCATCTGACTTTCGGAAAAGCATCATCCACACAATTCCGAAGACGGCAAGAGCTGACAAGTGCGAGAATTATCGCACAATCAGCTTACAGCTTAACAGCTCATGCATCGAAGCTGCTTACAAGAATAATATACAGAAGAATGGAAAAGAAAACTGAGAATGCGCTAGGTGACGATCAGTTTGGCTTTAGGAAAAGTAAAGGGACGAGAGAGGCAATTCTGACGTTACGGCTAATAATGGAAGCAAGGCTAAAGAAAAATCAAGACACTTTCATAGGATTTGTCGACCTGGAAAAAGCGTTCGACAATATAAAATGGTGCAAGCTGTTCGAGATTCTGAAAAAAAGTAGGGGTAAGCTATAGGGAGAGACGGGTCATATACAATATGTACAACAACCAAGAGGGAATAATAAGAGTGGACGATCAAGAACGAAGTGCTCGTATTAAGAAGGGTGTAAGACAAGGCTGTAGCCTTTCGCCCCTACTCTTCAATCTGCACATCGAGGAAGCAATGATGGAAATAAAAGAAAGGTTCAGGAGTGGAATTAAAATAAAAGGTGAAAGGATATCAATGATACGATTCGCTGATGACATTGCTATCCTGAGTGAAAGTGAAGAAGAATTAAATGATCTGCTGAACGGAATGAACAGTCTAATGAGTACACAGTATGGTTTGAGAGTAAATCGGAGAAAGACGAAGGTAATGAGAAGTAGTAGAAATGAGAACAGCGAGAAACTTAACATCAGGATTGATGGTCACGAAGTCAATGAAGTTAAGGAATTCTGCTACCTAGGCAGTAAAATAACCAATGACGGACGGAGCAAGGTGGACATCAAAAGCAGACTCGCTATGGCAAAAAAGGCATTTCTGGCCAAGAGAAGTCTACTAATATCAAATACCGGCCTTAATTTGAGGAAGAAATTTCTGAGGATGTACGTCTGGAGTACAGCATTGTATGATAGTGAAACATGGACTGTGGGAAAACCGGAACAGAAGAGAATCGAAGCATTTGAGATGTGGTGCTACAGACGAATGTTGAAAATTAGGTGGACTGATAAGGTAAGGAATGAGGAGGTTCTACGCAGAATCGGAGAGGAAAGGAATATGTGGAAAACACTGATAAGGAGAAGGGACAGGATGATAGGACATCTGCTAAGACATGGGGGAATGACTTCCATGGTACTAGAGGGAGCGGTAGAGGGCAAAAACTGTAGAGGAAGACAGAGATTGGAATACGTCAAGCAAATAATTGAGGACGTAGGTTGCAAGTGCTACTCTGAGATGAAGAGGTTGTAAGTATGTAAGTATGCTGTTTAGGTTATCTTATTGGTAACGCCACGTAGCACTGTGTATGAAAATCACTGGCTGTGCTGTGTGCAGTCTGTGGCTAGTTTGCATTGTTGTCTGCCATTGTAGTGTTGGGCAGCTGGATGTTAACAGCGCATAGCGTTGCGCAGTTGGAGGTGAACCGCCAGCAGTGGTGGATGTGGGGAGAGAGATAGCGGAGTTTTAAAATTTGTTAGACTGGATGTCATGAACTGCTATATACATTATGACTTTTGAACACTATTGAGGTAAATACATTGTTTGTTCTCTATCAAAATCTTTCATTTGCTAACTATGCCTATCAGTAGTTAGTGCCTTCAGTAGTTTGAATCTTTTATTTAGCTGGCAGTAGTGGCGCTCGCTGTATTGCAGTAGTTCGAGTAATGAAGATTTTTGTGAGGTAAGTGATTTGTGAAAGGTATAGGTTAATGTTACTCAGGGCCATTCTTTTGTAGGGATTATTGAAAGTCAGATTGCGTTGCGCTAAAAAATATTGTGTGTCAGTTTAAGGACAGTCTAGTATAATTGTTCTAAGGGGACGTTTCAAGGTTAGCACAGGAAAGGAATTCCTGGCGGGCCGCATCAAACCAGTCAGTAGACTGATGACAAAAAAAAAAAGGCCAGTACTAGACATAATCTTTATTAACATGTTACAGTTCACACTATAGAAGGCTTTCTCTATATCTACGAATGCAATAAATAATGGTTTTCTTACGCCCAGCATCTTGTTCACTACCTGTCGTAACTTTAAGATACTTCGTCTTCTACCTCTGTCTTCTTTACGTCGTACTTAGCACTGTCTAGACTTTACAGGCGTTATACTGCGACCTTTTAAATGCGCGGAACGCTTCTCCATCGTTGTCATGTCATGCCAGTTGCCCAAAAAGTCGGAGTCAGAATGTCTCAGGCTTCCCCAGAAAGTATCAAAATGTTCTCGTAGAATGTAATAGAACCTTCCCCTCCCCCAGGGTGTCGAATCAGCACTTTCCTTGACCCTTGACACTGGGCAGAAATGTCCAGGTTCCCAGCCAATTATGAGTGTGGTGTTAAAATTATTCCTCTTTTCTGTTCTAGCTACCAACATGTTCCATAAGTTTTCCAAATGTCCCCAAATTGTATCCATGGCGCCACCTCTGAAGCTGCCGCTTGCAAGTCGGCCTGTCAGGTAATGTTATTTCCGTCTCGCAAACGCTGTCTGAGGGCTATTTACATAGAGTTAGCAGTCCGGCCCTTTAAAATTTTCAGATCCTTTTCTTGATCGCGTCGCAAACGTCTGCCACTTCTTTAGCAGCTTGGATGCAAAACTCCTCCTCCGTTAAACACTGGGAGAAAAGCTCCTAGAATTTTGAAATCGTCCAACGGCAGCGATCTGATCGTAGCCAGTGTGCAGCTGACCCTGCTGTTGACTGTACTTGTGAACTCCTAAAGGGCTGTAATCTTGATAGCTGATGGTGGAGGGGAATCTTGATCGTTGCCTGTGACAAACGGCACTCAGCGGTTTTCCCGAAGATCCTTGCAACCAGTTATAAACAGTTTCTGTGTATCTTTGTATTTCTCTTATTTCTTTAGGGGAAAGTGCTAGCCAAAACCAGAAACAATCTTGCTCATATACGTCGGGAAACAAATACTTGTGGAGATAAGGGATATTTGACTTGTGCGGGGAATAGTCAGCATTAATTACTGTAAGCTATCTTTGTGTTGACATCCATTTTTCATTTCTTATTGGTTTGCTTTGTGTCTCTACTTCCTCTGGCTGATGCTGCTGGCAGATGTAGCACTGTCTTCTACGTCAGCTGTTTCAAACGCATCTCGTATGAAAACTGTGACCATTGACGAGAAACAAAAATCTGTATGCGCTCAGTATTCTTGGACAGTACCTGCTCGCTAAATCGCTATCTCCTTGCACCCCGAGATTTCTCGTCCAACGGAAACGCTCCCTATGAGTCATTCCGGAATTCCTAGTACACGTCGACGTATGACAGTTTGAACAATTATCCCTATCACCACCAACTTAGGTTGGCATTTACAGAAGGTGAAACTTAGCACAGATAACATTAAAGACCACATGGAAATGATGCACAAAATAGAAAAAGAACCCGACTCGACGTTCTTAGAACAACTGAAAACCTAAATTGCATAAATAAACGAGCCAGACAGGCTGCTCGGATGAACCAAGTGCAGCAATTTATTTTGTAAGGTAGCAGATTTTGCACCTTACATGATACTAAATCAGTACTAATACACCGAATAATAATTGATAATTGACCCACCGCTAGGAGAGAATGACACAGAAAAGGAAGTTGTGCGTGTCATGTCAAACTAACGAGATGGCCGCAGAGGCTGGAACACGGCCGGAACCCCTAAGGAAGGTGTTTATGTCATGTCAAACTAAAGGGATGGCCGCGGCCGGACCCGTTTGTCGGCTGGCACTTCAGACCACCAAAGACGTTGGGAGAGGCTGGGCCATCACAACAAGAAGTAAGGAGCTATATGCGAAAGAGAGAAAGGCGATTTCGCGCCACAGTGGAAAATTTACGGAAGACTGTGACGGGATTGGCGCAGAGCGCGTAGAGATGCACATTAAAAGTTCGTCGGCAACAGTAACCGCTGGAGAATTCTGTGTCGTGGTTGGGTAGAAACACGCACGGATACGTGGTAGTCTGTGTCGTGATTGGCTACCAACGCGCACGGATCCATGCGGCGAAGAACGGCCAGGTTTGCAAAAACTCTGAAGGACTCTGGGGTCGGCTGTGGAGGAGAGCAGTCGCGGTGTCTGGCTGCCCTGCTTGGAGAGCGTGGAGAAAAGTAGGTTGGAGAAGTTACCGGCATTGGGTCCAGTGGTTACTCTCCAAGTCTGAATAGTGTAGAGCATATGACTCCACACACGTAGCATAGTCTGTTCCTCTGAGGAGAGAAACAGGTTTGTACTAACTTGTGGTGTTCTGGTGCCGCGCACTTGATTCGACCAACTACTCTTGGCATATGTGCAAGTAGCTTGAGTATTGACTAGTGACGGACTCTGCAATTGAACACTTGCGTACAGGAGTTTACGGACGCAAGCCACGTCCACGTTGGAGATTAAAGCCAAGCTCGCTCACGGGAAAGACAGCATCACGACGTTGGCTGGGCCGACCGTCGTAATCATCACGGAGAATTACGGCGATATTAGCAATCATCAGCCAAAGTAGGGCACTGTAATTCTGAATGAGTTCGTATTCCGCTAGCTCTTTGACTGGCGCTCTCTGAGTCTGTGTCCGTTCAGGCAGAACTGCAGTAGAGTCACTTGCGGGTTCAGTGTTGACTTAAGTAGTTAGGAAAAGAGGATGCATTGTGCCAATGATAGGCTAGATAGGTTAGTGAGTGTATTGGATTGCCATGTTACGCTAGAAATATTGCTCATCCTGTTATGAATAAATCTTAATTTGGTATCATGTGCTAATCACCGCATTATTGATTTCGTAGCTAGCAATCACCATATTGTTGTTTAATAATTAGAGTCTAATGATAATTTCGATGCAAATGATACTGGGGGCATAACCGCGCGTTTAAACAGAGCCAACTCAAGTCAGGTAGCAAATCAAGGTCGACTAAGACTACCAATAGATATTTTTCAATACATCGATAACTTTGCAATAAACCCCCGTACTTTGCAAACTGTAAACCTAAATTGCATAAAGAAACGAGGCAGACAGGCTGCTTGCTGAGCAAAATGCATTTACTACTAATTCCTCCTTTAATATTTATGAAGATATGCTCGTATGAACCAAGTGTAGCGATTTATTTCTGCTGGAGTTGGCTAGTGCTCGCAACGAGGTACTGTGGCACCATGCTAATGACCAGCAACATAAACATCTTGCTGCTGCAAGGGGAGCGCCACCAGCGGCCGATATATACCTATACGATATGCTCTCTTACATATGCATGTTGAACTAGTCCTAGTTGTTTTAACGTTGAAATCGCCCTTTTCCCTTTTTTAGGATGCATACTTTGTTCTAATATGAAAATATCATCCTACGCAGTCGCTTTAAATTTCTTTTATTTATTATTACGTACATTGAGGTGACAACAGTCATGGGATACCTTCCAGTATCGTGTCAGACATCTTTCGCCTGGTTTAGTGTAGCAACTCGACGTGGCATGAAGTAAACAAGTCGTTGGAAATCACATGAGCCACGCTACGTTTAAAACCGTCGATAATTCCGAAAGTATTGCCGGTGCAAGACGGTGTGCGCGAACTGATCTCTCCATTAAGTTCCATAAATGTTCAATGGGATATATGTCAAACGATCTTGGTGGTCAAATCATTCATTCGAATTGTCCTGAATGTTCTTCAACCCGATCGTGAACTGTTGTGGCCTGCTGACATGACATCATTGTCTGGGAAAATGAAGTCCATAAATGGGTGCATATGGTTTGCAACTATAGCTCGCGTCACTTAAGACGCCGCTTCTGCGCATAGAGGCGGAGCAACGAAGGGACGAGAACTGCACATGCGCTGCAGTAGAGAGCGGGCAAACAAAGTCCACGTTGTAGAACTGCACTGCTGCAGATAACGTTAAGGTTCTTTTGCCTACGGTACATCATATTATACCTTCAGATATGAGGGGAATAGTAAATATTAAAACCAATTTCGATCAGTCGTCATGAGAGAAGTATTAATCCACGTCTTGACGACGTTGCGTCCACTGCTACACAGATTTACTCCGCGCGACGTCGGGAGGCGAGAACAGCTGACACAGTTTTCGATGACGTGAAGTACACTTTGTGTCAACATGACAATTGTCTAACGACAAGATCATTGAAACTGCTTGCAATAATTATATTTATTGCGATTTCAACTGTATTATAAGTAAAGATTTAATACACAACAAAATTAACTTCAAGCACAAACCAAAATCATTGTATTTGCTTGACACCTGCTTCTATTCAATAGAATTTTTAAAACTCTGTATAAGGTGTGTGTGTGTGTGTATGTGTCTGACTGTAGTTAAGTGTAATCACTGCGCATAAAAAAAGTAGTGGTATAAAAGACTAATGAAAAGACTATCATATAAATGATCAGTAAGTTGTCATATTTTTCGCGGTTAACGGGCATTATGAGTGTAAACTAACTCGTTACACATTACAGTGAGAGACCGCATTTATAATCCATTGAACAAGCAAACAATAACCATCATTTGTGAATAACTCCAGGGAATGATGATCGATAACATCGAAAACGACCTATATCTCTACAAGTGACACTTAATATCATTTTAGCGACTTATCCTATTCGTGCCTTGAAAGTGACAGGAGGTTATATGTGGAAATATCGGACTTTTGAGGAATTTATCCAACTGCATTCTCGCTTGTTATTAGAGCATACAACATGGTTGGAGAAGCTTAATTAAAAGGGCTAGGAAGTTCTCATTATTATGTACGCAACTGATATGTTGACAAACACATTTTTTAAACCACGAGTCTTTAAAACTAAGAAATATTATTACATTGTTCCGAAGTCTACATCGCAATACAACCGTCACTTCTATTTGAATCTGTTTCCGAGCAATCTGATTGTAAATTTACGATGATAGATTCAAGGCTTATATCCATCATCACTTCCCTGTCAAATTACTCTTTCTGAAGCTTTTCAGCATGACGCACAGACTGTGCCCACGCTACAGGTGGGATGTTGTTTATTGCCTCATGTACAAACGGTTCAGTGACTTATCTTGAATGTTTCTTTTTTCTCCCACATAACCTTATCCATTTCCCAAATTAATTCCATAGGGCTACATTGACAGTGACATGTGGGTAAACGCAAAACAGTGTGACCCCAATTCATGTGCAAGGAAGTCAAGTTTGTACGCTCTGTCACGTGACTTGTATAAATTAACGAGCTGCAGGAGATCGGCACGAGTCTGGTTTATATTTTTATTTTTAATGCAGGGAAAAGTATCCGCTTTTCTGGTATTTATCCTTGGTGTTTTCTCTGTAACAGTTCAATCTTAACTGGTAATGACCGACTTCGAAGGAAAGTATGACAAGAATTGTAAACCACGTCACGAAACTGACAGAGTTCATTCTCGAATGGTAGTCATTGTTGCTTTTCTTACACATAAATACAAGTTCATTCTCAGAAACAAAGCCGGCCGGAGTGGCCGTGCGGTTCTAGGCGCTACAGATTTTAAAACTCTTTACATTGACGAAGCGCTTACCATTGAAGCCTATTTTCTCCTGCATAACTGTAACACGTTTTTGTGTTGTCGGACACTTATCAATCACATGGAGCCCCTTAAAACATCGTTTTTAGAGCCATCGGTTTGTTTTGCAGGTTCCTTGCTATTTCGATGTTTTCCAGGCGACACGAAACAAACTTTTTCTACGGCTCCTACAGCTCTGACACTTTCGTTTATAATTCTGTTTACAGTTCTCTTACCGACACCATATGATTTTGGAGTCCGTTCTTGTCTTCAAACATCAACAGTAGGAGACCTGCTTTCAAATTCACGTTCGAAAAAGTTATACATTCGATAAATAATTACCCTTACCTGCTTGTGAAGCACTTCGTTTACTGCCATCCATCACCTGAGGGTTTTTTTTTTTTTTTTTTTTTTTTTAAATCGCACTTAAGCGTCTAGAAGTACACATCCTCAGCTATAGTGCTACAAGAAAGAAAAAGAAAACAGAATCAACTGATAGTTGAATGAATAATTCGGTTGTCTCTAAGTACGGCAAAAGGGCAGCATGTAGGAGCGAGGTTCTCGCTGTCTAGCTGTAACTCTCTGCCAGCCGCTCGGAAAGAGAATGAATATTACTGGCTGCCAGTGGCTAGTGGAGGGGGATGCAAGGAATGGCTGAAAATTGGGCCGCCTTCCAACATGACGCTGACTTTACCCGCACATAACCATTTTGAGTCAGTGATTGATTCAGTTGGACCAGAGAACCCAGTCCATTCCATGTAAACGTAGCCCACACCATTATGGAGCCATCACCAGCCAGCACAGTGCCTTGTTCAAATCCTGGGCCCTTGGCTTCATGTGGTCTGTCCCACACTCAAACCCTACCATCGGTTGTTAAGTGAAGGCTGTCGGCCACTGCGGTGTCTGTGGTGAGAGGTAATGCCAAAAATTTTGTATTCTCGGCAGACTCTTGACACTGTAGATCTCGGAATATTGAATTCCCTAACCATTTCCGAAACGTGATGTCCCATGCATCTAGCTCCAACTGCCAATCCGCATTCAAAGCCTGTTAATTTCTGGCGTGTGGCCATATTCAAACCAGGAGCCTTTTCGCATGAATCACCTGAGAACAAATGACAGCTCTGCCAATGCACTGTCCTTTTATACCTTGTGTATGTGATAATATTGCCATTTGTATATGTGTATATTGCTAACCCATGAGTTTTGTCACCTCAGTGTAAGTCGTTTTAAAGTATATGTTAAATAACACAGAATTTTATAATGCTTATGAAACTTCCACTTGGCAACACAGACAATGATGCGCACAATTATAAAGAAAACTGATTTCATAATTTGAGGTCACATATAGCGGACCCGCGTATATACCGTTAGGAGTGGGAGGAGCAGTTATGTACAGCTTATGTCACATATATACTTGCTTATTCCTGGCCTTTTAGTTAGTACAACTCACCTACTATTTAGACTGCAGCGGTAGTTCTTTATGCTGGCTGGTGGAAGCGAGTTGCCAGAGGTCAGAAGGTCAGTGGTCCGCAACCCTGGGCGGGATAACATTAGAGTGATGAGTGGACGCGTGGTAGTCACCAGACAAGTTGTCACATAAATATCATTGTTTAAAACATTCATTTATTGTCCATCATCGACAACAATCGAGGGGAAGCAAAGCCCTCAGGACGTAAGCCGTGTATGACCTGTGGACAGCCTGATAGTTTTCAGTGTTGGGTGGCTGGTGGTAACGATGCCAGGAATTCTGCTGCCGCTGCTGGTGGCTCGTAATGCAGACTGTAGACTGCCTGACAGCCCAGGACACAGCGCACAGAATCGTGTAGAATCACCACGTGGACTAAGGGTGAATGAGGTGGCTCACAGCAACACTAGTATCTACCCACACGACCAGAGGCAGAGAGCGAGGAGTTTGCGTGCACGATTGATGGCAGCCGAGCGGCTGCACGGTGCTGGTTTCCAACTGTAGACTCCAGGGTAAGTAGCTGGTAGTAGCTGAATTATGTTCGCAGCTGGCGCGCTGACTGGAGTGAACTTGGACCACAGCGGCAGGGTGGCGGCCAGCAGCGGCAGAGTCCGGATAGGGTGACTGGTTGGTCGATGAAGACTCGTAGTCTCGTGTACTCGTAGACTGATGTAGGCCCCCCACGAAACTGGTAGCTGACATACTGTGACACCTTCGACTAAAAATGGCAACATTTATACGGACTTGGCCGCCCTTGTTTTCCTGCAGCATTAGTTACTGTCACGTAAACCTCAAAAAGCCGTGGCTTGGATGTGAAGCAATCATGCCACCAACGCTGCAGTGGCTGTGTCCTCCTGCTGCTTCGCTGATATTGTCAATCACGTCTCTCGGCTGCCCAGAGGTGTGGTAATCACCTGGCACCATAGTGGCAATTGTATTAGCAGGCAGTACGTGTTGTAACAGCATCCTGTCGGCTCTGATCTGACCTCCTTCTGCAGCTGTGGAAAATATCTCAGTTTTACTGAGTTGTGCCCAGTACATTACATTGCGCAACACAATAAAAGAACCATTTTTTCCAGTACCCCATAATTTTCTTCATTTGCTTCGTATACATTTGAAATTTTGATGAAAGATACCTCCAGCCTTCCTCTGTGATGGTGCAAAAGTATGGCGCCATGCGACGTCATCCTCGGGCTCGGCGACGTTCCAAACAGCGAGATGGCGACAAGCGAAGAAAAGGCCACAGCTCAGAAGTTCACGCGAGGTGTAAGGTCGGCTAATGAAGTCAATTGCCACCAAACTTCTGGTCGACACCCTGGAAGTGTCACACGATGCTAAGCTCATCACACCCCCTCTTATCGACATTTCACACTTTCTTTTGATACCTCTTAGATGATCAGACCCGCAACGCCGGTTGAAACCTCGCGGTTTTCTTATGAGTAACCGAGGAAAACGTTTCAGTTGCATCGCCATTCATAATGCGCACCCCTAGGGTGGCACCAATGGCTTGAAAAAAAGCATGCCTTCTCTTCAAACCTTGATGCCCAAATGTTGCCCAGTCTAAAACGACGGTCTGCAGTGTGATGAGCAACAGGAAGACGTTCTTGACAATCTCTGATACTGCTGGCATCACTCGGACGTTCCATCCCTTCTCCAAGGACATCCTGGACTGTGAAACCCACTGAACGTGATCGCTTTGAAGCGCAGTGCTGCAGTTTTTGCTCTGGAGTACAGAGCGGAACCAATAGGGACCGTTCACAAAATTAAATTGGTTAAAATGGCTCTGAGCACTATGGGACTTAACATCTGAGGTCATCAGTCCCCTAGAACTTAGATCTACTTAAACCAGATTTCGTTGGGCGGAAGTTTCACTGGGTTTAGTTTACAGGACACCATTCCGTACCTATTATATTGAGGTTTTATTGACATCAGAACAATACTGGTATTCCGTGCAGGGTGAACGACGTAAACAGTGAACTGGAGTCCTTTTAAGGCAGACATCACACACATCCATGCCCGAGGCAGGATTCGAACCTGCGACCGTAGCGGTTGCGCGGTTCCAGACTGAAGCGCCTAGAACCGCTCGGCCACATCGGCCGGCGACCGTTCACAACCATTCGACGAAATTCAAACGTGATCCAAATCAGCAAAGGGTGTTATGCTTTTTTAACCGTCCTGTTTCGCGTTCTCCTGTGGCGTGATCACGGAGGGGTGCGACATTGACAGATACGTGAATTAAACGCAAAGGGTGTCTCTAAGACATCTCCCCCCACCTGTTCGGTAATACCCGCCCACTTTTATTGTGAATTTTAAAAATATGCATTAACAGAGACCACTTCAAAGTAGTCCCAGGCGCCTGCAGGCAGGAAACGCATCGGACGGATGTCAAGTCGTTCTTTAACCGCGCTGCGCAGTGTAGGTTGCAGTGCAAGAGTATCTTGCATGCACCATATGCTGGAAAACTGGTATGGACCACATTATATTTTATTTTTATTTTAAAGTATGCTTTATAAAGTAAAAGAAACACGATTATTCATATGTTCATTATTTGGTTTTTATGTTTTCCATTGTACTTTCTGAAGATCTAGTCACAAGAACAAAATTTGCGAGTATGTCAGTAGAAAATAAAATAATTTGTGATCGCCTTCGAATGTAAATGTTTGTGTATTATAGTCCTTGTTCAAGTATCTCCACGCCTCGTCTGCAGCAGTATAACAACGTAAGCACCCTCTGCTTTTCCGTTTCCAAGGCAAGTTACAGAATTCGGAGAGGGTTTACTGGCCTGTCCTCGACCTTTCCTATGCGCAGATTTCGTTAGGCGCAAATTTCACTGGGTGTAGCTTACAGCACACCATTCCGTACCTACTATATTGAGGTTTTACTGACATCAGAACAATACTGGTATTCCGTGCAGGGTGAACGACGTAAACAGTGGACTGGAATCCTTTAAAGCAGACATAGCGCTTTTACTATGGTTCGGCCAACGGCGTTAGCTGACAAGCACATGTTATGTACTCCAGACGAAATGCTCAACGCCGCCTTCCACCTGAAAAAAAAAAAAAATTCAGCAGGTTGTTCAAGAGAGTTGTTGATATGGTGGCGCTCACAAGGTCAAAGGCTTGCTGAATACCTCGGCCAGTCTGCACGCTGAACACGGAGGAACGAGCGTTGTCACACGTAGAAGATGATATTCAAACAAGTATGCGGAGAACTGTAGCTACCTGAGGCAAAAACCCCTCTCTTGCTTGGTAAGTTCTGCACGAGGAGTTACTTTAGCCACAACACAGTATGTGCAAGATCTCGGGGCACAAGATCAGCGTGACATGTTACTTCAATTACAACTTCCGGGCTTAAAGGCCGTCGTCGACATGTGAAACTACTCTCTGGCTTTCTCTCTTCATGATTGCAGAGCTTAACCCATCTTTTTATAGGTGTAGCTATTTTTCTTGAAAGCCGACCGTAAGTGATTAAGCTCATATTGTAAATAAACCGGCTTTCAAATTTTATTAGGCCCATCCACAAGCGACAAAGGTTTAAAGACGCCTCTTTCTTGTCTTGGGTGATTGTTGGATTCCTTATGGGAGATATCGATAGGAGTGTGTTAGCTTTCCTGTACACATTACGACGCGATAGCCCATCCACCCGTATGATTACGGATAAACCCAGAAGACTAAGCTGCCCATTGCTATCTTTCGCCATCGTAAACAGAAATGAAGAAAAGAGAAACCATGGACTAACGATGAACAAGGGTCGCCAACTGGGAAAGTTTTCTTCCCTTTTATTAACAAGATTACGGATCGGATGGGAAAAGTGTCAGCCCAGTACGTGATTGAAACGTCTTTAGCGCAATAATAATATTAATAAGTGTGTCATTCACTAGCGAGACCTGGGTTATATAAAATTCCGCATGGTTGTGAGGAAGTATACACTACCTGACAAAAAGAAGTGAAGCACCCAGAAGACAGTCGAATGTAAATCCAACTTCGTACACCTACACACCGTTGGTAGGTATGTAAATGATTAGGCTTACAATTCTCTGTGACAGGCAGAAAGGCCACCAGGGGCTCAGCGTTGTTGCCAGGCCTGGAACGGTACAGAAGGCGTGTAAACACATCAGATGTTGAGTGATCACTTGAAAGACACAGAGTTGCTACGTACTGCTGTGACACAGCATTATCAATTTAAAAGAGGCCTCATTGTGGGTCTCCATTTACCTAGGTGGCCAAATCGTGCAATATCCAGCTTTATGGGACATTCAAATGGGACAGTATGTAACCTCCCCCTAACTTATCGACCTTAATGACAGTGAAAAATTAAACCGCGTTTACCTAATGGAAATTTGGGAAAAAGCAATCGTCACCGAAGTTAATCTGTCGGTAAAGAGGGACAAAAGGGTTACATCTAAATGAAAGGAAAAATGCAAATGAAACTGGTGGAAATTAATTTTGAAAAGGGGTAAAGTTAATAAAGAAAGTAAATGTGCGGCAGTTACGTTAACAGTCAACTAGCGGTAATTAGATATTTGAGATTTGGGGGATATTACGGTCGCCAGCCCTGTGGACAATTACTATAGTAACTGAAAAAGAAAGGTTATTACACATATAATTAGCACTAGAAGCGTGGCGACTGAAGATTGACACGTGTAGTGTGAAAACTGAAAGTTTGTCAGAAGTAATAAATTCCGCTACACTCTGACTTAATTTAGCAAAAGAATTAATAAAATCGGAAAATTGAAAGTTAATTTAGTGACTGAAATTAATAGTGAGATTTGTTTCTGAAGCACTACGAAATTCAGTAAAATAAGGTTAGTCTTGGGCTACCTCAACAATCACTTCAAAAGCTACTTGAATCTACGCAATTTAGAAATAAGAGATTTAACTTTGAACTGAATTAAATGATTCTGAACAATTAACAATAGTAAAATTTAGTACGCACCAAGCTGAGCTGCAGTCACAGGTAAGCTAAAATATGGTAACAAAACTCACACTCTTAATTTGTGCTTGTGTAATCTAAGTATTGTAGCCAGCTATGAATACTTTAACTGAACTTTGAAATTAAAGTAGTGAAATGGAATGATTGTACTTTAATGCTGGCGTCTGAATTTCAATGACACTCGGGTTCATTTCGGAAAAGGAAGGAACCCTGCTTGGTAATGCAATTGGGACAATGAGCAACAAAGGTTCATGCTAAGTTGCTGTAATTTTGTGATGCAACAATTTTAAAAGCTGAGGTCTGCCATACAGTTCTAAAACTTTACGTGCTTCCAGTCTTCCTTGTTGGTTGATTGAAGGCTTGAAGTCGTCGGTCGGGGAGGTGGCGACAGTCACTCATTGTCGGCCGTCGCTGTTGCAGAAGCTGGATGTTGGCGCGCCTTCTTCTCGACACTGTCACCAAGCGAAACGGACTCTTGATGTGCGCCAGCTAATGCTTCCCGTCCGCGACACCGTGTCAGAAACTATCATAGCAAGTCGAGCGCAATTACATGCTGCCAAACCCCGAAAGCGCGGCAACTCGCGGGAGCATCACACAACACAACTGCTCCACTGCACTACTCCAGCCAGACTCCCCCTCTGCCCGCGCTCCACGCGACAGAGTTAACACTACCAAAGATCCTAAACACTGTGGTTCTCCACACGACCTATCGATGTATTCGTTCGATAGCATAGTTTTCCCTAGGCAAGACCCTGCGTAAAACTACAAATAATATTTACAAAACAACCAATTATACATCGACATAAATGCATATATATATATATATATATATATATATATATATATATATATATATAGTAAAACAATTACAATATATAAAGACACAGAAACGTCATATCTTGAGGTAACAAAACAAGGAAAAAAATTATAGTACAATAGATGGAAATAGGAGGAGATGCATTTCCGGCGTTACAAGTAGTCATTGTTGAACTGCATCGTAACGTGAAGGCAGGCATACCAGTCGTCAGGTTTTTGGTCGATCACATATGACCACCACAAGGTGTGATAGCCGTATTATACACCAGCTCCGTTGTCAACTCCGTCTCATTGACAGGACCCACAATATCAAGGATCATTCAGAACAGTTGTGGCCAGGTTGTCTCAAAAGCCGGCCGGTGTGGCCGTTCGGTTCTAGGCGCTTCAGTCTGGAACCGCTTGACCGCTACGGTCGCAGGTTCGAATTCTGCCTCGGGCATGGATGTGTGTGATGTCCTTAGGTTAGTTAGGTTTAAGTAGTCCTAAGTTCTAGGGGACTGATGACCTCAGAAGTTAAGTCCCATAGTGCTCAGAGCGATTTGAACCATTTGATTTGTCTCAAAAGTGTATACAACGGCCTTATGTCGCATTTCCCAATCGAATGAATCCATGCAACTAGGCCGTACTGATAAGTAGGCTTACACGCCAAGTTTCTTATAAACTTGACTCGGTGTTGTAATCACTGTCCTAACATGACATAACCACTAAATCCGTGAAGTTTCTTTTGCTCCTCCACTTAACTTTTTTTGTCAGGTGGTGTATATTTTTCAAAAAGAAGTGTTAACACTCACTAAGCTGAACAAAAAGGAACTATACCCTGAACAATACATCACATTGCCACAAATGGAACATGCTTCCCTAGTTGGAGACCATTAAAAAATCTGTGAGGCTAGAGTGTTAGCAAAGGCAACGCATTACACGCGCGCGCGTATGGAGAGGCTATTTTAACAGAAAATTTTAACAGAAATGGAGAGGAAGTTAAATTAAATACCAATGCCGAGTTTGCACCAAACGAACGACGGTGATGTTGTTGGCTTGTGGAGCGATCAACATCGCGCTCAAGAGCACTCATACAAGTTCCAGTCTCCCTATTTGCAGTCTCGCCACTACCCGAATGATTATGAAATGATGATAACACAAAAACCAAGTCCTCGGGCGAAGAAAATCCCCGACTCGGCTGGAAATAGAACCCGGGACACCATGATCCACAAGCAGCATCGCTAGTCACTAGACCACGAGGTGCGAACCCCAAAAGAACGACGAATGATAGTCTAACTGTTAATTGAGAACGATGGCGTCCTTCAGAGTAAATCTCACATTTGGGACACGCTTGATTAACTGTGGTACTCTCTACACAGTTTATAAATTTGATAGTTCCTTGAGCCTTTGATGCAGTCGCCGTTTCACTTCTAAATATGTCTTCCGTACTCGGAGACGAGACGACAAGAAATAGTTTGATATGTCGAGCATAGACCCCAGCCCAGAAGTTTTAACTATAGCGAACAACAGTCAAGAAAGCCTACACTGTATGATGACAGATGATTGTTCAGCCAATAGGTTCTAAGACGGAGCGCTGAACATCCGCAGCTCGCAGTTCGCGTTTTATTTACGGGGGAGGCTGATTTCACATACACAACAGGAAATAATTTTTTTCAATAAGCACCTCTGGGTAGATGCATTCCATCGAGAGACCATTGAAATAAGGCGTCATTTTCGTTTTAGCATAAGCAAGTAACCCACATCCCTGGCCGATTCTTTAAAGGATCGAACTGCTTTACATAAAACAGTACAGGAAGAAGTAATAAATTAAAACGTCATGCCCGCATCTCGTGGTCGTGCGGTAGCGTTCTCGCTTCCCACGCCCGGGTTCCCGGGTTCGATTCCCGGCGGGGTCAGGGATTTTCTCTGCCTCGTGATGGCTGGGTGTTGTGTGATGTCCTTAGGTTGGTTAGGTTTAAGTAGTTCTAAGTTCTAGGGGACCGATGACCATAGATGTTAAGTCCCATAGTGCTCAGAGCCATTTGAACCATTAAAACGTCATGCCTGATGATGAAGTTTTACTGTATGAACAGCGAAAACGTAGTAAGCCACAAACTTTTTTTTTTCCTTTCATTATTTTGTGAGGTGTGTCAGCGAGATAAAGTTTCTAAAAGATGAAAATTACGTGTAAAGTTTACTGGAAGTCCTAAGCGCTCTCGTTCACAAATACTGTGTAATTTATGTGCGGTGAGTTACGCTTCCTCAAGACATGTACACTATTTTTACCTTTAATGCGTGACTTATTGTGATATGCCTTTAACGTAAGGTTAAACCTCTTTATCAGTCGATTAGGCAACATTCTAAATTTTTGACTTCGGTCATTAATCATATGAAGCACAGAAAATAAAATTTTTGCCCCTCGAAGCCGTTAGATGGGCAACCTGCAGTTGTAACGGGGAGACGGATGCTGTTTAGTAAAACAGACCAGGAAGCTCCGCTTCTTTAAAGAATCTAACTCCCATTTATAAAATTGTTTCTGATTACTTTACAAGTGAGTTACTGAGTTAAATATTTTAGGCCAAGCACGTAAGTGGGAAGAAATTTACGAAAGGTTTGAAACTATTTTCCATGTTTGTTGGAAGTCGCTAAGTGCTTTCATTATCAGCTAATGGATGAGTATAGAGCTGCGCCACGAATAAGTACAGGCGTGGGTTTGGGGAATTCTTGTAAATTTCGTGCAGCTTTGGCTGGAAGGTAGCAGTTAAGAGACCGATTGGCTCATAAGATGGCAGGCAAGGGCGATATTGATATTTTGCAAACAGTTCTGCGCGGCAGGTTTCAGACATCGCTCGCAGGCGGGAAGGCATGGACCGGCGGCCACTCAGGGCAGCACTGGTCACTGGTGTGCTGTGAAGAACCCATACGTTGCAGTTACAACAGCACGTAGTGACCTGTGATTAGGGGCGGAAGCAGGTTGAGGAATGCTGCATTCCACTGTTCCCCTCCAGAGGAACTACATTACTGGCCATTGAAATTGCTACACCAAGAAGAAATGCAGATGATAAACGGGTATTCACTGGACAAATATATTATACTAGAACTGACATGTTATTACATTTTCACGCAATATGGGTGCATAGATCCTGAGAAATCAGTACCCAGAACAACCACCTCCGGCCGTAATAACGACCTTAATACGCCTGTGCATTGAGTCAGACAGAGCTTGGATGGCGTGTACAGGTACAGCTGCCCATGCAGCTTCAACACGATACCACAGTTCACCAAGAGTAGTGACTGGCGTATTGTGACGAGCCAGTTGCTCGGCCACCATTGACCAGACGTTTTCAATTGGTGAGAGATCTGGAGAATGTGCTGGCCAGGGCAGCAGTCGAACATTTTCTGTATCCAGAAAAGCCCGTACAGGACCTGCAACATGCGGTCGTGCATTATCCTGCTGAAATGTAGGGTTTCGCAGGAATCGAATGAAGGGTAGAGCCACGGGTCGTAACACATCTGAAATGTAACGTCCACTGTTCAAAGTGTCGTCAATGCAAACAAGAGGTGACAGAGACGTGTAACCAATGGCACCCCATACCATCACGCCGGGTGATACGCCAGTATGGCGATGACGAATGCACGCTTCCAATGTGCGTTCACCGCGATGTCGCCAAACACGAATGCGACCACCATGATGCTGTAAACAGATCCTGGATTCATCCGAAAAAATAACTTTTGCCATTCGTGCACCCAGGTTCGTCGTTGAGTACACCATCGCAGGCGCTGCTGTCTGTGATGCAGCGTCAAGGGTAACCGAATCCACGGTCTCCGAGCTGATAGTCCATGCTGCTGCAAACGTCGTCGAACTGTTCGTGCAGATGGTTGTTGTCTTGCAAACGTCCCCATCTGCTGACTCAGGGATCGAGACGTAGCTGCACGATCCGTTACAGTCATGCGGATAAGACTGTCATCTCGACTGCTAGTGATACGAGGCCGTTGGGGTCCATCTCGGCGTTCCTCCTGAACCCACCCATTCCATATTCTGCTAACAGTCATTGGATCTCGACCAACGCGAGCAGAAATGTCGCGATACGATAAACCACAATCGCCATTGGCTACAATCCGACGTTTATCAAAGTCGGAAACGTGATGGTACGCATTTCTCCTCCTTACAAGAGGCATCAGAACAACGTTTCACCAGGCAACGCCGGTCAACTGCAGTTTGTGTATGAGAAATCGGTTGGAAACTTTCCTCATGTCAGCACGTTGTAGGTGTCGCCACCGTCGCCAACCTTGTGTGAAAGCTCTGAGAAGCTAATCATTTGCATATCACAGCATCTTCTTCCTGTCGGTTAAATTTCGCGTCTGTATCACGTCATCTTCGTGGTGTTGCAATTTTAACGGCCAGTAGTGTACGTCAGGAGCGTCGGGAAAAGACGTGTAAGTAAGTGAGCCCGGAGGCTCAAATCAGGCAGTGGTGTCGCCGTTCTGTCCGTGTCTAGAACCGAAGAAAATGACGATTGTTTAAGTTGCAGGCTAACCACGAAGACTTACTGTTGATGGATAACGGCAGCCAACAGACCAATTGAATCTACCTCCAACTTCCGCTGCACGAACACGTCATGGCTGTGGCGGGGCGTGTCACACCTTGGAGCTACACCGGCAGGTAGAGCGAGAATACTGCCCGCCTCCGCTCTCTGGCTGGCATCGTCCGGAGGACTGCAAGTTGCCTTCCACAGGGGCGGGGCCGGGGCGCAAACTCGCGACCTACAGGGTGCAAAGCTGTCTGCGGTCACTGAACGAGCTGCCCTCGGCGGATGGTCGGAGCTGCAAGTGCTCACCACAACGACGGCGAATGGCTGTTTCCCTTTGACGCTTGAGGGAGCAGTCATCCGTAGGCACAGCGACCCAGGCGGCGGCCACTTATCCGTAGCGTGGATCGGAGCGCTACGTCCATAAAGCATGGCTACCGGGCACCGGCGCTTCAGGTTCCGGCATCCGGCACCGTTGCCGAGTTCAGCAGAAGGCCTGCTGTGTGTCTTCCATGTAATGAAGTCATTGACACACTTGCATGTATTTCAAAAAAATGGTTCAAATGGCTGTGAGCACTATGGGACTTAACATCTATGGTCATCAGTCCCCTAGAACTTACAACTACTTAAACCTAACTAATCTAAGGACATCACACAACACCCAGCCATCACGAGGCAGAGAAAATCCCCGACCCCGCCGGGAATCGAACCCGGGAACCCGGGCGTGGGAAGCGAGAACGCTACCGCACGACCACGAGATGCGGGCTGCATGTATTTCTCTGCACGCTTCGGAGCGAGTCACCCCTTTCTCCCAGATCATACCTCTTGGTCGTTCTGACTTAGTACAACCCCTGAGCTCGAAGGGATTTAACAATAGTCCCGGCAATTTTCTCTCCATTTTAAGCAAAAGCTAGTTTTTCATACATCACAATGTTTACAATGGCATACCTCTTGCACCGTGTGTCGTATAATGATTGTATTTTGCAGGTACTGTAATGCATACGTGCACTCCCTTCACGTGTTTATGCTAATTATTACGCATATTATGAACCTTTGCGCGATCTAAACGCTCCGGAATGCTCTGTAGCAGCCAGGATACATTTCCAGCTGACAATTATGCGTCAGCAAGGAGCATTAACGATAACAGCATCAGAGGCAATGTTGTGCAACCTTAGTAGAGACAAGATTCGACTGAAACTTCCTGGCAGATTAAAACTGTGTGCCCGACCGAGACTCGAACTCGGGACCTTTGCCTTTCGCGGGCAAGTGCTCTACCACTGAGCTACCGAAGCACGACTCACGCCCGGTACTCACAGCTTTACTTCTGCCAGTACCTCGTCTCCTACCTTCCAAACTTTACAGAAGCTCTCCTGCGAACCTTGCAGAACTAGCACTCCTGAAAGAAAGGATATTGCGGAGACATGGCTTAGCCACAGCCTGGGGGATGTTTCCAGAATGAGATTTTCACTCTGCAGCGGAGTGTGCGCTGATATGAAACTTCCTGGCAGGAGTGCTTCTGTAAAGTTTGGAAGGTAGGAGACGAGGTACTGGCAGAAGTAAAGCTGTGAGTACCGGGCGTGAGTCGTGCTTCGGTAGCTCAGTGGTAGAGCACTTGCCCGCGAAAGGCAAAGGTCCCGAGTTCGAGTCTCGGTCGGGCACACAGTTTTAATCTGCCAGGAAGTTTCATATCAGCGCACACTCCGCTGCAGAGTGAAAATCTCATTCTGGAAACATCCCCCAGGCTGTGGCTAAGCCATGTCTCCGCAATATCCTTTCTTTCAGGAGTGCTAGTTCTGCAAGGTTCGCAGGAGAGCTTCTGTAAAGTTTGGAAGGTAGGAGACGAGGTACTGGCAGAAGTAAAGCTGTGAGTACCGGGCGTGAGTCGTGCTTCGGTAGCTCAGTGGTAGAGCACTTGCCCGCGAAAGGCAAAGGTCCCGAGTTCGAGTCTCGGTCGGGCACACAGTTTTAATCTGCCAGGAAGTTTCATATCAGCGCACACTCCGCTGCAGAGTGAAAATCTCATTCTGGAAGATTCGACTATTCGGGAGTAGGATCTTACAATTTGAGAAAGTGTTCCGAGACAAACTTCCGTCACACTGTCCGCAAACGTGACGTCAGATCCGCCTGGCAACAGCGATCTGAACGCCCATTGGCTGGGAGTTTTGATATCTATATGCGTAGGACACGAGTGGAGTATCCCTGTTGGCTGAGGGAGACAACTGGGTTCTCACTTATGCATCGGGAAGACGGTGCAAAGTTAGTAGCAAGGCGCCACTCAAAACGCACGGTCGAGTAACCGGAAGAGGCTCTAAAAGGACGGTCGCGAGTAGGCAGTGGCAGTAGCAGAATGCACCACTGACCACAAATATAGAAGTGATAAACAAGATACAAAGTTAAAGTGAACGGTATGATCAGTGAACGCCACGTGTGTGTGAGGTTTTCGGGCGCTAAACAGCGTGGTCATCAGCGCATGAACGCCACGTGTCATGGGCAGTATCTATATTGAGTATTGAAAGTGATAACGGTATTGTAAAGTGTTGATTGTAATGGGGCAGTCAAGAGCTGCCATATTTGAAATTCTGTGACGCGTGTTTTAAAGTCTTCCTCATTAAAACGATTATATTAGAAGATGTTGTTAACCTTTAACAACAGGCATCCCGACACACCCTATTTCAGCAGGAGCAAAAACCTACATTGAACACGGCGCCTGAGAGCTACTACTGCGACGAGGGACAACCGAAGCAGCAAGACACCAGGTTAGTAATAAACAAACCAGAGAAGGAAGGCAGAGTCGCTTCCGTCTCGCTACAATGCCACACATAAGAAGGAGGGCATTGTAGTACATTCAGTAATACATGTAGATACAGTAGCAAAGTGCGTTACGAACAGTAGTAAAAAAGCAGTAAATTAGAAGGACACCGTGATGTTGAAACATTATTCCATGCCGTTTTAACCAAAGCTAGTTTTTCAAGCATCTACATTTTAATGATGTCATATCTGCTAAACTATGTGTCACACAATGATATAATACTGTCGATACATTCAGTGGTATATGTAGATATCTGCAAACTATCATCTGGATGGAGTCAGTAGTAAAGAAGCAATAAACTAAAACCTCATGGTTAATGTTGAAGTTTGACTGCATGAACAATGAAAATGTGCTAAGCTATAAAACTTCTTCCTTTCATCACTTTATTGCGAGGTATCAGAGAGAAAGAGGTTCGTATGAGTTTGAAATTATGTATAAAGATAGTCGGAAGTAGCTAAGTGCTCTCATTCTCAAATATTGGATGAACAAAGTCCACTTATTTGCGTGCCTTCAGTTACACTGCATCAGGACAAAGACAGTGTCTAATCGTGACACTTGTCTTATTGTGTTAAACTTTCAACGCAAGATTATACCTCTTTATGAGTAGATTACGGCAGTATTTTAGATTTTAAATTTGGTCAATAATTACGTGAAACACTGAAAATAAATTTTTTGTCGCTGTGGAATCCATTAGATAGGTAACCTGCAACTGCCGGGTTCCTGGAAATATGCTCGTAATAGAAATATGTGTGGACAGCGATTTCGAGTGGCAAGACTCACAGGGCCATACACCGCCAGTTTCTGCACGATGAAGTACCTGCGCCAGTGCATCTTGTAGAAAACAACTGATGTACACTGATCAGCCAGAATTATGACCACCTACCTAATAGCGGTATGACCACCTTTGGCACAGATAACAGCGGTGACACGTCGTAGCACGGAAGCCATCAGGTCTTGGTAGGTCGCTGGAGGGAGCTGGTACTACATTTGCATACACAAATCACCTAATTCCTCTGACGCTACATTCAACCACATCCCAGATGTCTTCGATGGGGTTCAGATCTGGCGAGTTGGGACCAGCACATCAATTGGAGCTCACCACTGTGTTTCTCGAACCACTCAATCGCACCACTGGCCTTGTGACATGGCGCATTATTTTGCTGAAAAATGCCACTGGCGTCGGGTAACATGATCGTATGTGGGCTGCTACCAGTGTACAACACTCCTTGGCCGTCATGGTGTCTTGCACGAGTCTCACTGGCCCCATGGATGCCCATGTGAGTATTCTCCACAGCGCAATGGAGCCGCCGCCATCTTGTTTCTGGTCCACAGTACAGGTGTCAAGGAGCTGTTCTCCTAGAAGACGACGGATTCGCACCCCCCCATCGGCATGATGAAGAAGGTATCGGGGTTCATCAGACGATGCAATGTTCTGCCTCTGCCCCAGCGTCCAGTGCTGATGGTCATGCGTCCATTTCAGTCGCAGTTGCCGATGTCGTGGCGTTAATATTGGCACATGCATGGGTCGTCGGTTGTGGAGGCCCATCATTAGAGTAGTTCGGTGCACTTTGTGTTCAGACATACTTGTACTCTGCCCAGCATTAAGTCTGATAGTTCCACCACAGTTCGCCACCTGCCCTGTTTTACTAGACTGCCAGTCTACAAGTCATCTGTAATGAGGGGTGGCCGCACAATCACATATCGTCTGAACGTGGCTTCACTTTGGTTTTGCCATGTGTTGAAGACACCATAGGACTCCTCCAACACTCCTTGAACACCAGATAAATCGTGTAGCTTCCGAAATGCTCGTGCCGAGTTCTCGGACCATCGAAATCTGCCCTTATCCAATCTCAGATAGGCTGCGCGCCTTCCCCGTTCTACACACATAGAGCATGCTCACTGATACTATATGCACCGTGTGTGTGATGCATAACATTGTCTTTTGTGGATACATAAAGATCTTTATTCAGGGAGTCACTGCTTTGTTTGGGCTCAACCACTCATTTACTTTCCTTATGTTAGCATAAAGATATCATTTCTCGTCACCAGTAACGATACGGGATAAGAACGGTCGGTGTTGTTCGCGAGACAGTTGATGACGAGCAAGCGGAGACGCATATCTGGCCAGCCACAGATTTTTTTGATTTTGGCTTAAAGAATGCGGTAGCCACGCACTCGATACATGAACCTTGTCCATTGCATGCAAATGTCGCACAAGGTGGGAGGATCGCAGTTCATCACATTTGTCAGTTCTGGAATACACTGCCGTGGACCATTGTGGATTAATGCGTTTGAAAGGTCTTTTCAGACATTAACGGCCTTTCTGAGCGTTATGAGTCACTAATGCCGAAACGACCCTCCTTAACGAGAAAACAATTTTCTTGCTGTGCTCTGACCAAAAGCATTATCCCCATACACGGTGCAAATGTTCTGGCAGCCTTAGCTGCTGTTACCTATTTATTGAATTTAAATAGAAGAATAAGTCGGGAATATTCTGGTTTGAGCACTTGGCCCTCCATTTTCTAGCTTCCACAGCTCCACTAAACTCCGCTAACTATCTCCAAATTACAAAATGACAATGTGTAAATTCAAAGAGCAACAGTGAACTAAAAATAAAAAATACAATCGATAAAGAAACCTATAGCAGCGGGAATGCCAACATGCAAAACTAAGACGCTACGAACTTATGCAACGACCTAATATTTCGCACCCATCGACAACATGCACATGTTAAAGTGGCGGTTGTCCCACATATATAACGAAATTCGGGGGCAGATAGGTGTGTTTCAAAAATGGTTCAAATGGCTCTGAGCACTATGGGACTTAACATCTGTGGTCATCAGTCCCCTAGAACGTAGAACTACCTAAACCTAACTAACCTTAGGACATCACGCACATCCATGCCCGAGGCAGGTTTCGAACCTGCGATCGTAGCGGTCACGCGGTTCCAGACTGTAGGGCCTAGAACCGCACGGCCACAACGGCCGGCTAGGTGTATTTGTGACTGAGTAGAAGGGCTCTAGGCTGCGTAAGAAGGAGTGGTTACTACACGAAATGGATCCTATAATGTGAACAGACATATTGTTATTATCGAACAGAATTGTCCATTTCCCAAAACATATTTGTCTCCAGATATACGTTTATAAAACATTTTTCCAATTTTCAACAATATTATCTTCAGAAAGAATATGGGATTATGATAGGACTGTTGATGCCGGCCGGAGTGGCCGAGCGGCTCTAGGAGCTACATTCTGGAACCGCACGACTGCTACGGTCGCAGGTTCGAATCCTGCCTCGGGCATGGATGTGTGTGATGTCCTTCGGTTAGTTAGGTTTAAGTAGTTCTGAGTTCTATGGGACTGATGACCTCAGAAGTTAAGTCCCATAGTGCCCAGAGCCATTTGAATTTGACTGTTGCTACTAATTGAGCTCAAACATCCATAGTAGCAGAGAAATGGTTTTACTGCTATAGTTGTTCAGAGGTGGCGGGTTGCACGCTGAAGCTATCAATGTAAACACTTGATTCACAGGACGGTACTGAAATAGAGTGGCAACACGTTTGATGTGTGGCACTTGATGTCCTATATCTAATACAATATTTTAGTAACTTTACTGTCTCTTAGCACCGATGATTTTGTCACTATGACTAAAAGTAATATGACAGATGCTCTTAATTGTCCTACTACTCCATAAACGGCAATTTCTGAGTCTGAATGTAGTTTTGTAGGAGCTTTCCTGAACTCGCTGCAGCCAATGAGCTGTCTGACTGCAGGATCTGAAATTAATGTCCGTTGTACATTGTATTTTGTGCATGTCGGCGGACGGGTTTCCGTCTCCGCCAGTACAAGGCAAAAGCAAAGCAGTCAACGAGTGGTGGTGCTCTCTCGGTGGGTGTATATGGCGTGTTGAAGGACGTGGCGCAGGAGCAGAAAGAGGTCCGTGTTTGTGAGCACCATCTGGAGGCCGCTGCGTGCAACTGAGAGGCGCCGGGAAAGTGGTTATGCCACTGTCGTGGCGGCCTCTCATGGCATTCTGCCTCTTGCTTGGTACACAACGCTAAAGCAAAGCTATACAGCGGGTCGCCAGGTGCATTTTCCCTGGTGTCTCGGCAGATACTTGCAGTTCAGCTTTTTCAATGCGTAGCTGGAGTCAGCCCAGAAAAATACTACTTGTCAAGCCTTTGTGCGACGCCTAGTGTCAACAGGACGTGTCGGTTTGTTTCCCGTTAAAAGCCAGATGATTTTAAAGCGTAATTTTGTGTGACCATTCGATTGATTGGTCCCAAATTTTTCTTGTGCGGTATTTTTTTAACCAATACGCATTAACAGGGACAGTAAAACTCGCAGAAGTAACGAGTACTTCAGCAGTGACAAAACCAATCAGGCCCTCACAACTGCTACACAGCAGCGCTGCTCAGGAACTGCTGCTGGAGTACTTGCTATTCTTCGGGTTTTATTGTCTCTGTTAATACAGAGCGATTAAAAAAATATCGCACTATACTAATTTGGGACCACTCAATCGAATGGGCACGCGAAATTCCGCTTTAAAATAATTTTGCTCGTAATGGGAAACTAACTGACGCTTTCTTTGGCACTAGATGTCGCATAAAAGACTTGATGAGCAGTACCTTTACAGGCTGACTCCAGCTTCAAGTTGCAAAACTGAAATTATAGATATCTGCAAAACACCAGAGCAAATGCTCCTGATGCCTCTTAAGAGAGACGTCCTATATACGCTGATGACCACATGCTTAATAGCTTGTCTCCCCATCCTTGGAACGAAATGCATCACTGTTTGTGACATCACAGATCCGACAGATTTTTGGTGCGTTTTTCAAGGTAGGTGGCATTAGATGTCTACGCAAAGGTCATGTAATTCGCGTTGATGCCGCCGGATAGCGGCTCAGACGGTGTCCATGGGATTTACATCAGGCAAATTTGGTCGCCGAGACATCATCGTGAGCTCACTATAATGTTCCTCAAACCACTGTAGCACGGTTCTGGCTCCAAGACAAGGACAATTATACTGCTGAAAGATGACATCGCCGTCGGGGAAGGTATCAAGCATGAAGGGATGCAGGTGGTTCGCAGATGTCAGGGTGTCTTCGATTACTACCATAAATCCCATGCAAGCGCATGAGAATGTCTCCCAGAACATAATACTGCTCCCACCAGCCTGCGTCCATGGGAGCCGTCGTTCACCTCGATGACGGCACTTGTGGAGACGACTATTAAACTATTATAGCAAAAATGTGATTTATCCAAAGATCCGACATGTTTCCATTGATCAACGGTCGAAAGCCGGTGGTCCCTTGCCCACAACAATCTTAACTGACGATGTCGTTGAGTCAACATGTGAACATATAGGGGTGGTCTGCTCCGGAGCGGAATGTTCAGCAATGTGCGATGAACGGCGTGGTCTGAAACACTTGTGCGTACACCAGCATCGTGGTCTGTCGGCCCAGATGCCAGAGATCACAATCTGTCCTGCTTTAGAGAATGACAAGCTTCCTAACCCCATGTCCTGTGAAGAGTCGTGGACGTCACACCATTTAGCACCTAGCGGTAGTTTTATTGTCCTTCTACCTCTTCCCGTACATGCCCACGACAGCAGCACGTGAACATTCGACCAGCTTCGCCGTTTTCGAGATATTCGAGTAGAGGCTCTGCGTAATAATAATATGCCCTATGTCAAAGTCGCTTATCTCGATGGGTTTCCCAATTGTAGCCCATATCTACATTAGGGTGATCCCCTGACCGTGTCTGCTCCGCTTACACACTTCACGTGCCCGCAACGACACCAGGCGGCATCCAGCGTCGCGATGGGCAGTGGTCGTAATACACTCCTGGAAATGGAAAAAAGAACACATTGACACCGGTGTGTCAGACCCACCATACTTGCTCCGGACACTGCGAGAGGGCTGTGCAAGCAATGATCACACGCACGGCACAGCGGACACGCCAGGAACCGCGGTGTTGGCCGTCGAATGGCGCTAGCTGCGCAGCATTTGTGCACCGCCGCCGTCAGTGTCAGCCAGTTTGCCGTGGCATACGGAGCTCCAGCGCAGTCTTTAACACTGGTAGCACGCCGCGACAGCGTGGACGTGAACCGTATGTGCAGTTGACGGACTTTGAGCGAGGGCGTATAGTGGGCATGAGGGAGGCCGGGTGGACCTACCGCCGAATTGCTCAACACGTGGGGCGTGAGGTCTCCACAGTACATCGATGTTGTCGCCAGTGGTCGGCGGAAGGTGCACGTGCCCGTCGACCTGGGACCGGACCGCAGCGACGCACGGATGCACGCCAAGACCGTAGGATCCTACGCAGTGCCGTAGGGGACCGCACCGCCACTTCCCAGCAAATTAGGGACACTGTTGCTCCTGGGGTATCGGCGAGGACCATTCGCAACCGTCTCCATGAAGCTGGGCTACGGTCCCGCACACCGTTAGGCCGTCTTCCGCTCACGCCCCAACATCGTGCAGCCCGCCTCCAGTGGTGTTGCGACAGGCGTGAATGGAGGGACGAATGGAGACGTGTCGTCTTCAGCGATGAGAGTCGCTTCTGCCTTGGTGCCAATGATGGTCGTATGCGTGTTTGGCGCCGTGCAGGTGAGCGCCACAATCAGGACTGCATACGACCGAGGCACACAGGGCCAACACCCGGCATCATGGTGTGGGGAGCGATCTCCTACACTGGCCGTACACCACTGGTGATCGTCGAGGGGACACTGAATAGTGCACGGTACAACCAAACCGTCATCGAACCCATCGTTCTACCATTCCTAGACCGGCAAGGGAACTTGCTGTTCCAACAGGACAATGCACGTCTGCATGTATCCCGTGCCACCCAACGTGCTCTAGAAGGTGTAAGTCAACTACCCTGGCCAGCAAGATCTCCGGATCTGTCCCCCATTGAGCATGTTTGGGACTGGATGAAGCGTCGTCTCACGCGGTCTGCACGTCCAGCACGAACGCTGGTCCAACTGAGGCGCCAAGTGGAAATGGCATGGCAAGCCGTTCCACAGGACTACATCCAGCATCTCTACGATCGTCTCCATGGGAGAATAGCAGCCTGCATTGCTGCGAAGGGTGGATATACACTGTACTAGTGCCGACATTGTGCATGCTCTGTTGCCTGTGTCTATGTGCCTGTGGTTCTGTCAGTGTGATCATGTGATGTCTCTGACCCCAGGAATGTGTCAATAAAGTTTCCCCTTCCTGGGACAATGTATTCACGGTGTTCTTATTTCAATTTCCAGGAGTGTATTTTGGGCTATCAGTGTATAACACGTCACGTTCGTTCTGGTACTCTTTTGGAAAGCCGAGCCGTAATTCTTCACTACTGGGAGTTTTGGGTGCATCCCCTTATCTCGAGTGCCGTTGCAAGACTCTGCTGGTGCCTACCTTCCATCTTCTCCGACCTATCCTCTCGTTTGATATGCGTTACCACCCTGCTCCAGGGTGGCTGTAGGGTCCCTATTCCATGTAACACAGCAGGCACATTTGTAACGGTGACTCCAAGCCCATCGAATGTTTCAGTCGACTCTGCAGGTAAATCTGGAATGCACCTACATAGTTATTTGTATTTTACTACGGGGTCACCTGTTACGCCATGTAGCCTGTATTTTCAATATATAGAATACAGGTGGATTTTTATGCAAGCAGCAACAAATCGTGTCCACCTGCATATCGGCACTATTTAGCAAACCGTGTTATAATAAAAAATTCAACAGTTCGATGTGTCTGAAAAGCATAAATATGGCATGCAGTAATTCTATGGAAACATCTTGATCGCTAAAATCTTTATTTATGACGCATTTCGAGTCATCATCATCAGATAGCTGTGGTAAAATTTACCAAAAGAAGAATTAGAAAAACTAATACATAATAATTACACGGCAATGATAACCACCAAAGATATTATTTGGAGACTTTGCATATCAGACGGAAGACAGCAGACTCGAGGAGCGTATTGTATCAATTTGCCCACAGATGGCGTTGATGTCAAAGATGGAGACAAACCAAGACGTACCTTTTATAATACACAAAAAAAAACGTAAATATTCCTACCAACTAGGCACAAGGCAATTAGGCACAATGTACAAATATTCCGTCGAAAGAGAAAGCAATGCAAAGGCCACCATTATAAAGGTAGACATTACAATGTTTTAATTACAATTTTCCAAGCAAAGCAAGCAAGCTTCAACCTATTGAGACTACTGATGGGTCATGTCAAAAACAGAACCTATCACAAAATAGTAATTTTTCCAACTGTGTCAGGGTGGACTGAGGATGGACTGGAAAAAGGAGGGCGGGCTGTGGACGGTGAGGGAGGGGGGGGAGCACTAAGGGCAGGTTAGAGAAGGACAGATGGGGACAGATATTGAATTACGTGGAGGGGGAAGGGATAGGATGAGATGCGGAGGAAAATAGTTAGGAGTTGGCGAGAGATGGAGAACTGAGGAACTGGAAGGAAGGGCAGCATGGAATGATGATCGCATACCTTATAAATGGAGGACTGCGTCAGTCAAATCGAACGAATTGTAAACGTGATGACACATCTAAGAACCAGTCCGTACTTCGTATTCTTTACATCTCATATTGACCTGATATAACACATTATTATTTCAGCTGAATTAATATCTTGAGCTTGAATACTAACCTGGAAATCCTATTTCTTCATCAGCGGAATTTCTTCCTCTTATCAGTCTATTTTTGCGTATTTCTGTCTTAGTCTTTAGATGACACTCTTCGTACGCATCAATTTTCTTTTTTCGAGGATTGCATTTCAAGGGCACATCATACGAGATCGTAATCTCTTTGAAGCCTTTCCACCCTTCTGTGAACAGAGCTAAGTTTTATTATCAGGAAACTATACATCGGTCATATTGGGCAACTTTTTTAATCCCATTCCTGTCAGCTGGCCACAGAAATAAGTCCACGTTTTTCTCAACTGTAAACGTTATTTGCTACATGTGTGAGTATAGATTATGGTGGTCTTCTTTCGTTCATACCCTAGTGTAGAAAGTACCTAAAATAGGCTGAACAGAAACAAATTTCAAAAGCTTAAAACTATAATTAAAGAAGGAATATGAAATCGGAGCCAATAGCCACAGACGTAATTATACATGCATCATCCAACCACCGGCAAAATCAAAAATTAGCGTCCCTGTGACGCATGTTATACAGACTAAATAATATCCCACTCAGCAAAGAAAATTATGGAAAAGAGTTACAAACAGTACAACTCATAGTCACAAACAATGGTTACAGCACCCATACAGTACAAAAACTCAATCAAAAAATTAAAACAAAACTAAAGAAAAATCAAAACAAGCAGAGAGCACAGAACCCCACATACACTACAGCACACACGGAAACACAAAACAATAACACTCATGGCATGAATAACAGAAAAAAATGGTACACTCTTACATACAGACACAAAGCAACACACAAGATAGCAAATGTACTAAAGAAATATGGATTACAAATAGCTCACAGAACAAGAAACACACTCCAGTCACATTTACAAACAACAGAAAAACCAGATAAATAGTAAGGGGCACATATATCCCAGCTAGAGTGCCAAGAATGTAAATCAGTATATCTGGGGATAGCAAGCAGAAACTTTTAAACTAGATGTAAAGAACTTATAAGATTTGGAAATATGAAAATAGCCATTCTACCTACGCCAAACACCTGATAAAACATGGACATAAACCATCCAACATGGAATGTAACATGACAGTTATCAGAGTGAATAATCACAACAAAAAGCTCCTGACATTGCTAGGAAACTTTCACATACAAAGAGTCATTGCAATGGAAAAGAAGGTACTCAACGACCAAATCCATATAAAGATCTCCTTCCCCTCTTCTCCCCCCCTTCCCCCCCCCTCCCCCCCACAGACACATGAACTCACTTTTAAAAGAAAACAACACACATTTACACACAGCAAAAATACACACACACACACACACACACACAAATCCACATTTATTATTAAAAATGCATTTACACACAACAATATACACACATAAACTCATATTTGTAAAAAAATACGTCTGCACACAGCGAAATACATATGCACACTGCACACACACAAATCCGTAAGCATTTGCACACAGCAAATTACACACACACACACACACACACACACACACACACACCACACACACACACACTCACACACAATCCCATATTTATTATTTTAAAAAAATACACACACTCATGCGTGTGCACAAACACACACACAACAAATGAAAAACATCAAACACAATTGAAACAGAAGACAGACACACATGAGTTGGCAACACTTCACACCAAAACACACATATGTTGATCATCAAATGGAGGTGAAAGTGCAACATGCAATGTGACAAATGTTGGATGAAACAGCACCAGAAATCGAAGAAACACCGAACGATACATTCACAATACGGAACTTGGGCTACAAAAGTTGCTTCTAACCTAAAAAGCAAGAGAAAAACACTACAAAATGTAATATAGCAGCGTATTTTATCTATCACATAATACATTTATTGTATGTATGAAAAGAAACATGTATTTCAGGCCACTGATGATGCTTCCCAAATAAAAGAAGTGAAACGCGTATGGCAAGAAACAAACTGCCTTCATTTAGTTGCATAGACGCTACATACCTCCACGAAAATCAAAATTGTATGAGATTATAGATATTGTGCCTAGCTTTAAGCTTATAGTTTGAGTTTGGACCTATCTTAGGCTCTTATAACATAGAAACTAAAAACTTGGTGTTTGTTTTCACCCCTTTCTGTGGGGTTATTGTTATTTTATCCGTTCATTGCTCTTTGGGGTAGAATAGGAAAATGCCAAAACCTGTTTTGGATCTGGGAGGATAAGAAAAAAGTTTAAGTGGTTCAAAAAAAGTTTTATTCAATACGAACACTTAAAATATTGCACGAACTGTGACTTCTACTCTGTATTCCAAATAAAAATTGTTATATCTCTAATTACTTTCTTGTAACATTAATTTAATGAATTTGGTTTGTTTGTTAATACATCAGTGACATCTTGTTTGAAAATGATGTCTTTGAACCTACCCTCAGAAGCAATCGAAAGCTTTTGAACAATATCTCCTTCAGTGACAAAGGACTCCTCATCTATTAAAATAAATGTGTTTAAGCGGCCTTATTCTTTAAATAAACCTTCAACATAACCTATGCCTGCTAAGTAACAAATTTTGCATGTATACATTATAAATGACTGCTTACGTTTCCCATGTAGTTTAATCACACCTTAAACCTTCTGGCTTGAGAACAGTGACAGATGATTTTTCATTTTTGTCAAATTCTTGGTCTTTTTCTGAAGAAACACTGACAAGTACTGCTTCTATTCACCTCAAATTCTGAAAACATGTCCCTATATTTTCATTTAGCTGAAATTCAAGTGAGATTCAAGCATACTTTAAAACTGAAATTTTGTTAATGTAACGGGAATGCAATCTGTTTGCCAAGTACTTATAAAAACACCATTTGGAATTGTTTTTACAGACAAGGTTTGTAGTATGCAAATTCAGCACCACGACCGCTTGTTGTCATCGAGTGAACAAAAGTCAACTGACAGTGTCGTCAACTTTGAAATTCATAATTTCCCTTAGACTGGTTCACTGCCAACCTACACAAACAATACTTTGAATGATAGTCCGATTTGTCCTCCGACGACGTAGTGTAGAAATTATTTTGGAAGAGTATCCCAAATCAGTGCCCGCAGCAATCTGTCACTTATTATTGTGTTACCAGTAGGATTATTATAGCGTACTATCCCTGTGTATCCTACATTACTTTTCGGCTTGTTTATTTGTTTCAGTATACTGGGGCTGTAAAATTTGTTTTATTCCAGAATCTGTCCTTCGTTAAGCATATGTAACTGCATACCAGCGTACGACTTAAACTTACGTACACTATGAACTGTCAAACCATCTGTTGCGTAACATTTCCAGTGCTGAGATGGCTATATGAGTACGTTCCGAAAGCCAATAAATTGAAAAAAAAGAACAATTTTTGTAAGTTTCATTTCTATCCACGACAATGGTTCTTTTTGTCTCTTTTAACGGTACATGTATATTTCCTCTTCGAAAGTGGCCAACTGTCGGTCTGTTTTTCTGATAGTTTTTATCTGTTAGCTTCTATACAAGGGAGTATAGGAAGACATTATCCTCAGTATAAGAAAATATTGGTTATACAATAACTCACCAAGGATGTATTGTGAGGGGACGGACAGACATACTGAAAGTACAAAATTGTTGACGCTCTGGTGGCCAATTGCTGCGGTATTGCCTGTTGGCTTTTGTCTTCCGATCTTCGGCCGACGTTTGTTTAGCGATTTTTCTGACTTTTCGACGGCACGAATGGCTATGAGAGTGAAAGATTCACCCTCCATTGCTTCTCTCTCTCCCTGTCTCTTCCTCTCTCTAGTTGTCTCCGCTGGCTACAATATCGCAGCTGCAACAGTCTCTTTCTTCCAGTCCGTTAACAGCAGTGAGATATTACAGGGGATCGATCTGTCGATACGCTGTGCACCGGTGAGTATCGATTGCTGTCAACGTTACAATATTAAAATATCGCATCTGCGTGCATGCTGTATCTGAAACGTGGACACACCCATGAATTTTTCTTACTTGACTTCCTCAGTAGCGATATTACCACCGCCTCCAAAAGGAAATCGTTATCATCCAATAATTCGTTAGTACTTTCACCCAGAGTTTTCTTAGTAAAAGCTGCTCATGTAGGGGTTGTTGGGAAAAAAATATGGAAGCTCCGAAAATACCATACATAATACGAAGTAGGAGACACGCTGGCATTCAAAACAGCTTGGAATCGTGTCGGAATCAAAAACTAACTATCGGTCCCGTAAATCTTCGTACTTTCTGCAAAATAGTGGCAACTTGAAGTAAAGATTAAGGACTTGGATTAAGATCAGACATGCTTCTTTCGAAATTAGGCCACAAACAGTCAGTAATAATGAAATCTGATGACTGTGATGGCCAGGGGCGATGTGACAATTCATCGTTCACAAAAGCAGTCCTGGACGATCCGAGCTGTGTGAAGAAGAGCCCTCTAGTCTTGTAATGCATTGTATCGTGGTCTGGACCTTCTCAGCCAAAATGGTGCATAATCCTTGTCAACAATGCTACCTCGCAGAGCGACCATGGGGCCCATGGAATACCACACTGTAGCCGCCGAAAACATCACCGAAGCCCTACCCTGTTTCACTCTTAGGGCGTGAACACGGCCAGAGTTGAAAACTGTGTGCAATAAGACTCAGACGACCAAATAAATTTCTTCCATTTACCCAAAATCCAGGGTTTATGGCTTCGGCGCCACATAATCCTTGTTAGGGGCATTTGTGTAACTGATGAGTGGTTTCGAATTCCAGATCGCCCTTCAATTCCCAGGTTTCAGAGCTCCATTCGTTTTGTTTTGGTGCTGACAGGGTTCATGAGTGCGACTTTCAGTTCGGCACTGACGTTTGTAGCTGTCGTTCTCTCATTTCTCGTCAGAGTCATCTTCAATAGACGTACATTACGCTTACTGCATACTCACTTCTGTCCGCGTTGTGACTCAGCAGATGATTTTTCATGCTTTCCCTATATGGGTATAAATCATCCTTACCGTGCCTCTTCAAACACCAGATACTTCCGTACATTTAGTTACGGAATCACTCACCATTCGAGCACAAACACTTTGCACATACTTGAATTCACTTAGCTCCGACATAATGCACTCATAACTACTCAAAACGTTTTTCGGGCCACGACTGCCAAATGCATCTTATTGAGGACTTTCCACTGGTGCCAAATACAACAGTGCACTTTTAGGCTTGGCTAGCATCTACATTTACAATCAAACACGCATTTCTCGCTGTGTTTTCATGCTTTTGTCCAAACATGGTACATTATTAGAACAAGACAGCAACTAAATATTTTTGCAGTTACCTTGTTTACTGGCCATCAAATACTAACACACATATATCCGGAATCTTGTATCTGTGAAAAATTAAAGTCAACAAGTTTATAAAAGAAGCAGAAGGAACTGACACTTCAAGAAGTTCAGCGTCTATCGCAGAGTGCAAAGAGTAACTCTTGATAATAACGTAGGCCAGTTCAGGGTGTTCCACACGAGACAGGCAACGGCGGAACAGATCTACTGAGAAAATGTTTGCTTGGCTATAACCTTATAGTCGGCCACCGCTGACAGAATGCCACGACAATACAGCAGCGCGAGACGATGAAGCAGAGTCCATCAGAGTGGAGTGATATCCCACTCAGTCTGCAGCGTCAGTGACGGTGAGATCTCGGTGGCTTACGAGAAGAATACAGCTAGTGCCACAACCTGGTTTCCCAGGAACTTCTGTCAGTGAAAGAGGAGTCAAGAAAAGATAATATGTGTCTCAGCCTCGTAGATACTCGACTGTTTCTGAGAAAACGACGGCCAAATTTTGCGATGCAATTAAGATGCCTTTTGGCAAGCGATAATTTCAGTCGGAGCGGTGGTACAGAGGCTGCGTCGAGGCTTCTAACTTTTGCGTGCCGTGTTCAAAACCCGATTATTGTTTTTATTTGTTTATTCCTTCATTTATTTTTCATTTATCTACCCATGTCTGTAGAAGGCTACATCACTCGTATGTTTCTCATTAAGTGAGGTGGTACAAGAGGGTTGTATTAATTGTAAAATTACAACTGTGCTTCAAAATAAGCGTCACATATTTCTTACATAATATCCAGGGTGATTCACGAAGATATTAAAATATTTGCATATCTTCGTGAATCACCCTGAATATTATGTAAGAATTATATGACGCTTATTTTGAAACACATTTTAATATGTTATTCTACAAGTAAGGATAAAGAAAAAAGTTCAGGTAAACATAAGTCCGCAAATGTTTAGTTACGGAGTTACGGTTAATACAAGCATTTGTCTGAAATTTAGCAACTTCGCTAATTTGAAGCCATCACAAAACTGTACGAGGTTAAAGTAAAGCTCGATTTCCATTTATTTTGTTGTTATTGCCCTGGTGAATCTAATAAAATGTGTCCCAGACGTGTATCTGCATTAGTTTTCCAGAACATCCAGAGAAGCAAAGAAGTGATTTCGTAAATTTTTTGATTTATTAACTACTTGACCCAATTTGTTTTTTTAAATTCCAGACAATTACAAAAAGTTTTCAACAGAAGTTGTAGGGAAGTTAGTTTTGGAAAAAATGATGGTCATAACGTTAAATGAATCTGTATGAATGTGTCAGGTAATTTGCTTTTATTAATACCGTAGCACACCTGAATTCATGTTAAACAGGAAAAAACAAAGTTCAGTGTTAAGGAAGTTATACAGCGTACACAGAATTTCCAAAATTAAATTTTCTACAACTTCTGTTGAAAACTTGGTGCAATTGTCTAGAGTTTAAAAAACAAATTGGGCCACGTAGTTAATAAATTAAAAATTTTACGATATTAATTCTCTGCTTCTCTGGATGTTCCAGAAAACTACTGCAGATACTAGTCTGGGACATATGTTTTATTAGATTCACCAGATCAATAACAACAAAATAATTGGAAATTGTGCTTTACTTTAACCTCGTACAGTTCTGTGATGGCCTCATATTAGCGAAGTTACTAAATTTTAGGCACAATCTTTTATTAATCGTAACTCCGTAGCTAAATGACAATGCGGATCTATGTTTAAATGAGCTTTTTTCTTCACTCTTACTTGTAGAATAACATATTAAAATGTTTGCATATCTTCGTGAATCACCGTCTATATGTGTTTGATACTTTCACTGATTACTATCTATTTAAATTCCCATATTGTTATATTTCACTCTTGTATCAAGTCCTATATTAATTCTTGTATCTTCATTCTTCAAGAAAAAGTGGTGCTTTTCCTTGGATGATACCGATCGTAGGAACATTCGAAAAAATAGAAATTCGCGCTAAGACAGGTTTGTCACAGTGTCAGTTCTTCATATGAATCTCATTCGGGAAAGAAATGTTAACGTTAATGAAGAGTGCTCCCGTTACCAATAATTTCACCTAAAATCATGCATAACGAACCACTTTACCGAAAACTGGCGCTTGCGACAGATTAGGCATCAAGATACATCACAGGAATTTCGCCGAAAACAATTTGAAATAATTTTTTCGTTCATTTATTGTTTCTATTTCTAATTGATTCGCCAGACGTACAGTTAGGACAATATATATCGAAAAACATTCGTGTAGTAATCTTCTATGGATATGGGTAGAAAAACGAAAAAACAAAAATGAAAATAATAATCGTGTTTCGAAAAAGGGGCACAAAAGTGCAAAGCCGCGATCATAGCCTCTGCGACACTGCTTCGTATGAACTATTAACTCGCTGAAAGACACACAAAATACGTCGAAAGCTTTGACCGTTGTTTTCTCAGAAACCGTCATGTAGCCACATATACGCCGAGACACGTGTTCGCTTACTTTAAACCTTCTTCCACTTATAGAAGTTCCTGGGAAATTGGGTTATGGCACTTGCCGTTCTTTCCTCGTCAGCATAGCCGCGATGAACTACTGGAGGTAGCTGTCCGAAGAGGATTTCTGCCTGCTCTGTAGCCGGTTACGTCACTGTATCCATAGTTCTTGCGAAACAGTCACAGGAGTCAACAGCAAATGAAGGAATTGTCGATGGAGTACAACATCTCTGAGAAAGGCTCGTGAGGACTCTATATCGTCACATGTCGACTTATTTGATATCATTTATAACAGTTGAGAGAGTTTATAGAAATGCTCAATCGCAATGACTGAGTTGCAGCTATATTTGGTTTCGCCAAGGTAGAAGTTTAAAGTAATCGCGTCCACTGACAATGTTTTGAATTCAGTACGGTTGTTGTTGCTGAGCGCCAGTGCTGAACAATGTTGCCAAATCGGTTTTTGTGGTAACTCTGGCTTCTTTTTAATATCATTTAGCTGGGAAATGAGTGATTTAGCTGTGGTCCGGAAATTTGGCTTATCTCACAGTCAGTGATGTCTTTTTTACCTTTTTTCCCCTTCACAACAGGAAAACATTAAAATGCATGTTTATTAAAGGAAAATTACTTGCGCTGAACTAAAATTTCAATACTCACTTCAATAATCCTTGAAAATGTATTATAAGATTAAATTAAAAAGCAAAACAAAGCAAACTAAAGCTTTATTGCGATGTGTTCTGGGCTCGTCAGCATACGCATACACAAGACCAAAAACATAACTATAATAAATAAACGACTGAGAGACTTATTAAGTTAGCACAGCATAGCATCACAACTTCACTATAACGAAGAAAGACGTTCTAAGCAAAGTAGACTTTGATTTATGCAGGATGAATCAGAAGCCATACGCTTCACAGTAGCAGTAAATAATGTGCCAGCGACTGAACTGAGGAAAGGAACAGCGAACTTCGATTCAGTACAGTAGTTTGCTACGTGTAAGAAATAATATGACATTACAGTGCCGACATTGTGAAGTGAGCCTTGTAAGTAGCTTGCAGAAACATTATTTATATTTTTGGTCTGACGAAATGAAAGTTATGGGAAAGGAACTGATGTGTGGATGTTTATTTAAATACATATTTACGTCAAAATATCAAGCTTTAAAAAGGGGCTGACATTTTATATGCTTCTCACAGAAATAAAATCTCAATTGTTGTATCTGCATTCGAAGTGCTATTGCATCCAGAAATAATTTCTTTAATAAGATGCACAAGGCACGCCTGTAAATTATTAATCTTTTGTGCCTTCTGTCCAGCTATTAACGTGGCACACACTTTAGGATACGATGCAAAATTCTGTGGAACAGTTATTTCCCGAAATTGTTTTAAACTGAGTTATGTACCTGATCCGAAAGGTAAAAATAATCTATCAAACTAATATCAGCATTGATTACGTTCTGACTTCTTGTGTATGAAATATGATCAAATTGCTCCTCATATAGTTGAAGTTGCCTAACTACCTTATTGGATTTTCATATGCATCCCTCCACCTCTTAAATACCTTACAAAGCATAACTATTGCAAAAATAAAACTGCACAATAATACAGCTTGTTTCATTTCAGCTTTCTTCGCAGACAAATTTGTCTTATTTTCTTTTGGAAAGTTGGCAACACTGCTGAGCGGCAGTGGCCAATCTGCAGTCGGCAAGCAAAGCTGTGTCGCCAGAGCTGCGCAGTCGGTTGCGAATCTCGGTGAAAGTTGTTTCTCTGTTTTTGTTTACAATTATTTGCGCCGCGTTACTTCATTTGAGAGTTTCAGTGCGGAATGTTAGAAATCGCATACTGGCACACAGAATATTAATTAACTGTGAATGTTTTTAAGTATTTGCTGTGCCGTGTTTACTACAGTAAACAGTACCGTTCGTGACCTCCTGATAATAACTGTTCTCCACAATTCTCGTCATTAGCAGTTTCCTCAAAGCATCGCTCATTGGATTGTATCTGTCTCTTAATGAATGAAGTTGAGAGAGGCAGCAGTATTGTCGTATTTCTAGCACGCAACCGACTGTCGTGTTATAGCCTCTTTAAGTCAATAATCATTAAGACGGAAATAAGATGCATTACACCAGTAAATTGGAATTTGTTAAAAGAAATTTCTACCGTTAGATTGTCAATTGTTCATTTATTCATAAGAGTCACGATTTAGGCTATATAGCCATTCTCAAGTGCATATTGATATGTTAAAATATGTCTGACCTGTCTTTGAAATGTCATCGTCGAAAAAACGTATTTAGAATTTTATAGACCAGTTGTCGTATTACAGAATATCAGTATACATCGAAGATACATAATATGGCTGATATTGTGCACAGGAAGAAATCATCATGACACAGTATGGCATATTTGACAGCTAATATATTTCTGTGACCTACATTCGTCACCTCTGTTCATGTTCCTAATGAACAGAAATGTTACTACAGGTCACAGGAATATATCAGCTGTCAAATACGCCATACTGCCTGTTAACGATTTTTCTCACTGTGCACAATGTCAGCCATATTATGCATCTTCGATACATACTCGTATCCTGTAACATGACAACCGGTCTATAAGACCAAAAATACGTTTTTTTCGACGATGACATGTCAAAGATAGGTCAGGCACATTTTAACATTTCAACATACACTTGAGAACAGATATAAAGCCGAAATGCATGACTGCGTAAGATAAAGGAACAAGTAGTCTCTTTAAAATATATATATATGACTGTGGTCCCCTACGAAAAATAGTCAATTGAAAGTTTCTTGTCTTGTGACTAAATTGTGAAATAATGCCACGAACTTAGGTTTCTAGGAAACGTGACTCAACTCCCCCTAGTCAAGAAAACCAGATCATATCAATAGAAGACGAAGGCGTCCAGTGCTCGTTGTTGCCACAGAATTACAAGTAAAACAAAATCCTATCAGAAGAGGAAGTGCAATTGCTCATTTTTCACAAAATAGTAAGTAAATTATCCTTGTACTTGGCCATTGTGCATAAATGCAATGTCACCACAGTAAAGTTAACCAGCTGGGTATACGATCTATTACATTTATTTTTAAACGGTCGTCCAACCAGGAAAAGTTGTAGGACAATTGTAAGTACATTGAAATCTAAGTCAAGTCCGCCTGTTACAGGAATTTATTTGCTCTGTATGCTTCCGGAAAGTAGCAACAAACTGACAGAGGGCAATGTTATCTGACTATCCAATTAAACTACCAAGAATTACGCTAACATTCTGAGAGGTACCAAAATTTACTTGGAAGGCTGCATAGAGATTATAGCTCCAAGATCATTATCTGTGCCACTCAAGAATCCAAACTGAAAGAATCGAAAGTTACAATTTACAACAAATCACATCGGCCACACAATTTGCTTCCTAGAAACACGCAAACTCAGAATATGGATAGCGCTACCTCAGATTGCGAACTTATTTTTTCTCAAGAACAACAAAGTGTGTTTAACGGTACCAGAGGGCCACTAGAACACAATACCTACAAATTACCTCTCTAGAGCGAAGCCGGCCGCCGATTCCTCTAATCTACTTGGTCCTTTCCATTTCTCCATTTCAAAAGGAGACGGATCTATTGTGTTGCCAATGTGATTGAGAATTGTTGCTCAAGTCATAAAAAATTAGTAGCAAGAACATGTAACTTCCTGCTTTTACTTATAAGACGCGCATGTTTAAACACGAAGTTGGTACTGGGCCAAAGCAATGTCTTCACGAATTATCAGTCTTCTGTACCAAGAAAAAGTCTGTGTCAAAAGAGACGATATTCTGGACTAAATATTTGGAGCAAACACAACGGACTCTTCCACAATGCTCGGATGACCTCGGTGCCTTGCTCCCTGATGTTCTCACAGAAAGGCAAAAATATCATGTTCAATTATTATCTGGCTGGCTGCGGCATTCACTGACCGTAGGGGGTACAGCAGCCAGCTTGGCTTTCAAAAGCCACGGTGCAGGTCACTGCGAGAACTGATTTTATTCCCAAAGGAGGCAATCTTACGTAATAAGATTCTCTGACTGCCTTCAGCCGAGAAAAGAGGCCACAGAGACGTTCCTGGTGGCCCACTGTGACGGTATGGAGTGTACGGGGCTACTTATCTAAACACGCAGTCCCAAAACTTTGACTAATGCAACCACGAAATAATGGTAGAAAATGAATTAATGTCGCATACCAAAATATGGCAGTAATGTCAACAGTCAGTTACAGTGCTCCATAACACATAGGACAGGTCTAGCAGACCAACTGAAAGCTCAAGTAACTAAAATTCAAGGTAACTTTTTGGCGCATTTATGGAAAATATGTGTGTGAGGGACACATTCCTCTACAGAGTCCAAGTGGTGCAATCAAGTTGCTTAAAGTTTTTTATGATTTATCTGTAGAGGTTAAGGCAAGGGCTGACGGTTATTAAACTGGGAATTTCAAGTAAGTTGAACGAGATTTGGAACAATTCTCCAAATCTGTAATTTTGGAAAAAAACTAATCTGTCCAATTCAGTGTCCTCTTACATTGATGTTCTCATTGTTGTTAGTGTCCTAGATCAGTCAGAGTTTGTGTGTGTGTGTGTGTTCAAAAATGGTTCAAATGGCTCTAAGATCATCAGTCCCCTAGACTTAGAAACTACTTAAAATTAACTAACCTAAGGACATCACACACATCCATGCCCGAGGTAGGATTCGAACCTGCCACAGTAGCAGCAGCACGGTTCCGGACTGAAGCGCCTAGAACCGCTCGGCCACAACGGCCGGATGTGTGTGAGTGTGTCTTCTGTGTGTGTGGCTGTTTGAAATATGATGGTATTATTTTGTTTTAACTGTCCATGACGTTGATTATTTGGATCTCTGTAATATTCACTAAGGAATTGAAGTTTGTTTTTACTTTTTAATACATTGTGTGTTTGAAGTGGCCGTTTGAATGCAGCCTAAGACCAATAAATAAAAAAATTTGTTGAAGATTATAATTTGTTTTGTTAGTGCACTTTTAAGTTTATTCACAGTAAACTACTTCAATGTATTTAGTGTCAAGTTCAGTAATTGTCAGTACAACATTAATTAAAAATGTGTATCCGCCCACATCTGCCGAATCTCAAAAATCTAAAACTGATAAAAGTGAAAAATGGTTCAAATGGCTCTGAGCACTATGCGACTTAAGTTCTGAGGTCATTAGTCGCCTAGAACTTAGAACTAATTAAACCTAACTAACCTAAGGACATCACACACATCCATGCCCGAGGCAGGATTCGAACCTGGGACAGGAGCGGTCGCTCGGCTCCAGACTGTAGCACCTAGAACCGCACGGCCACTCCGGCCGGCGTAAAAGTGAACACTGCCAATATTTGTTCTTAGGAAAAATTGGCTAGCTAGTAAAAACTACCACAAAAACCTGCCTTAGAAAGTTTGCTATAAACTATAAATGCAGATAAAAGCTTGAGTATTACAAGTTTTTACCTTTCTTCTTTTTTTATCGGAAACTAAAGTACAATATAGAAAACTTGAGGATACGTGATATCAAAAGTTTGCAAGGAAACCAAACTGCTGCAGACACCTTCATATTAACGCTGTTCTATCGGCAAATGCTCGAACAGTTTTGCGAAGAAACATAGTCCATTCTGTAATGTCAGATCCGGTTATTTGTCCATCGTGTTTATTCGAAATAGATCTCGCGAGAAAGTGTTTTCAGAATTAACTGTCCACGTTTACAATGAAGAGAAGTCACAGTAGTATTATTGCGGGATGACGCTATTTTTTTCTGCTGTCGAGAAAACATTTAATTAACTTCTTATCTGAGCGTATCATTACTGCGCTTAATAGAACTATTAAAAAAGCAGCCAATAATATGATTCATTCACACAGGCTATATGCAGGACGTAAGAAAACTATATATACGAATTTGAAGAGTTATTTGAGGAGATAAAACGGAATACATCTGTTTCGTGACACATATAGGTACGTCGTGTCCCCGACAACGGTCGTTAAAGGGATCGACCCTGGACTCACATTAGGCCAATCTTCAGAGCTGTTTTGACTGCATCGTATGCAACGCGTTGACGTAGGAACCTGATTTTAAACACCATTACGTCCTGCTGCTAGAAAGGTTAGGTATTCATTACTGATAACGTCCGCAGTTCGTGTTCTAGCGGCGAGCGTTGCTGCCTATGGATCACGGGGTCCCGGGTTCGATTCCCGGCCGGGTTGGTGATTTTCTCTGCCTGGGGACTGGGTGTTTGTGTTGTCCTCATCATTTCATCATCATTATCATTGGTGGCTAGAAGAATTTGAAGTCATTTTGACTATTTTCCGGCCGTGATTGTCTCAATAAATATGTAAAGATTTTTTTAAATTACCGCTACCAGTCACAAACTTTGTGAACTACTGTTTATCTTTTTATTTTGCTACATGTTTCGAAGGAATACCTCATCTTCAGGTTAAATGGCATTACAAAAACAATTTCACGATCAGATTATATTGATGATACATGGTCTTTTCATAAATGCTGTGGTTATCTTTGTTCTTCTGTGTCATCAATGTAATCTTATCGTGAAATTGTTTTTGTAATGCCGTTTAGCCTGAAGATTAGGTATTCCCTCGAAACATCTAGCAAAATAAAAAAATAATACAATAGTTAACAAAGTTTGTGACTGGTAGCGGTAATTTAAAAAACCTTTACATTTGGTGGCTAGATTGGGTTGGGTAAAAAAATTGAACTGTGTAAAAATTGGGACTTTGTACAGGTGCTGATGACCGCGCAGTTGAGAACCCCTCAAACCAAACATCATCATCATCATCATCATCATCATTACTGCTGCTGACAGTGTCCGTGTCAGTGTATAAACAAATAGATTATTGTTGTTTATGTTAAGTTGTGTTTACATGAAAGTGTCTACTGACGTTTACATATTATTGATGGCACATTACACTCTAACCGAGTTAGATGATATGCAACTAATTTATGAGGAGCCACGATGCAACAGTCGAGCGGCGAGGTATCTGTATATGAAAAACTTTCTGCGAAGGAGTTTGCCATATGACGTTATATTTCAAAGACTTGATGACTGTCTCCGTGAAACAGGATTTACTAGGGTAGATCATCGGTAAACTTATAGGCCTCACACTGCACGACCAGTTCAGTTTAAGAAAGTTATGTCACAGTAAATTGAAGGTAACCGCAGCACAGCACACGATGCATATCAAGGGATGTAAATATCTCCTACGCCGATTTGTGAAACAGATCTGCATCCACTGAAAAGGTGCACGACCTATCAGCTGATGACTATCCCTAGCACGTGGAATGCATTTTGTTTAGTGATGAAGAAAGTGAGTCAGGAAAATAAGACGGGCACAGCAGGCATGCCTGGAAGTCAGAAAACGCTTAAGGCATCTCACGTGTTCCACCATCAACAGAAGTTTGGCATAAATGTGTGGGCAGGTATTGTTAAGGACCATATGATTGACCTGTATCTTCTGCCCAAGACTCTCGGTGGAGGAAATTATCGCGTCTTTCTCTGTGAAGGACTACGAGTAATGTTGGAAAATGTCCGTCTTGCAATCAGTTAGTGATTATGATTCCAAAATGACGAAGCCTCAAAACACTGTAATTCATGTCAGAGAACATTTAGACAGTATTCTTCCCAATCGCTGAATTGGAAGGGCTGGACCAATACGGTAGGCACTGTGGGCTCCCGACCTCTCTTATGGATATGGATTCCTTTGTGTGTGTGTGTGTGTGTGTGTGTGTGTAGGGGGGGGGGGGGGGAGGAGGGGAAAGGAAAGGGGATGAGATAGCACTGGGTGTATGAGAGACCAACCGACACTCTAAAAGAGCTGGTTGCCCGATTGTCTGAAGCTCCAGCCATTATTCGTGGAACACCACGCTGTTTCGAGCGTGCTAGACAATCATTAGCACGTAGATGCCCATTGTGCAGCAATGTAAACGGACGACTTTTTCAGCAACATCTCTAAAACAGTATTAGTGGCATAGAAGTTTGAACATAGTCTCTGAACATGCTAGCTTCTAAATCTTCATGGACCCGTAGCGGGTAAACGGTGGTTCTACGACAGTTTTGTCACATGCTTTTTTTGTTTTTATCTCCTCTAAACGTTCTAAAATTCTGTATACGAAAATTTGTACACCCTATATAATACCGCTTTGATTGGTACGACAGTAATTTTTTTGTCCTCATCATAGAGTAATGCATCAGTCCATCTTCGGAAATAAGTACGTAATATACCGGGTGATCAAAAAGTCAGTACAAATTTGAAAACTTAATAAAGCACGGAATAATGTAGATAGAGAGGTAAAAATTGACACACATGCTTGGAATGACATGGGGTTTTATAGAACCAAAAAAAAAACAAAGTTCACAAAATGTCCGACAGATGGCGCTGGACAGAAAAACGTCAGTGAGTGCGCATGACAATCGTGTATAAAAGTAGCTGTAATGAGAGAGAGAATCAGATGCGCCAGCAGTCACAGCATGTTGACGTTACCTGAAAAGGTGCTTTTATTTGAAGCTGTATTATCAGAATGGGGAATGTGCTGGTTCAGCGTTACGATCCTATCGCCATAGGAAGGGGATTCGAATGGGTAAAGGTTCGTTGAGAAATGCAGCTGTGGCGAGAATGATTTCGAAGTTCGAAGCCACGGGTTGTTTAGACGATAGACCACGTAGTGGCCGACCGAGCACAAGGCGTAATGCTGCTGAGACAGTTCAGAAAGAAATGGAGACTGTAGCGGGTTCGTCTATGCACGGGGAAGTCAGCGCTTGTGCAGTCGCACGTCGCACCGGCATTCAATACGCTACTGTTTGGTTGGCACTTTGGCGTACCCTCCGGTGCTATCTGTACAAAATCCATCGGCATCATGAACTGTTACCTGGCGATTTAGTGAAGCGGAGGACATTTGCGGTGTGGGCGTTTCAAAAGATGGAGGAAGATGACGATTGGTTGAGTAACGTGTTATGAGCCGACGAAGCTCATTTCACGCTCCGAGGGTCTGTCAACGCCCACAACTGCAGAATTTGGACTACCGAAAATCCTAGAACTGTCGTGGAAACTCCATTGCATGACGAGAAAGTCACGGTATGGGTTGGATTTACCACATCTAACGTTATCGGGCCATTTTCTTTGAGTAAATGCGTGATTCTGGTTTTTTAACTGCTACCGCGACGGGTGAGAGGTACGCCGATATGTTACAGAGTCGTATCATCCCCAACCTGGCTGATAAACACCTTCTGGAACATACGATGATTATGCAGAAAGGCGCTCCACCCCATATTGCTAGACGCGTGAAAGATCTCTTGCGCGCGTCGTTTGGTGATGATCGTGTGGTCAGCCGCCACTTTCGTCATCCTTGGCCTTCCACGTCCCCAGACCTCAGTCCGTGCGATTATTGGCTTTGGGGTTACCTGAAGTCGCAAGTGTATCGTGATCGACCGACATCTCTAGGGATGCTAAAAGACAACATCCGACGCCAATGCCTCACCATAACTCCGGACATGCTTTACAGTGCTGTTCACAACATTATTCCTCGGCTACAGCTATTGTTGAGGAATGATGGTGGAAATATTGAGCATTTCCTGTAAATAACATCATCTTTGCTTTGTCTTACTTTGTTATGCTAACTATTGCTATCCTGATCAGATGAAGCGCCATCTGTCGGACATTTTTGAACTTTTGTATTTCTTTTGGTTCTAATAAAACCCCATGTCATTCCAAGCATGTGTATCGATGTGCACCTCTCTATCAGAATTATTCCACGATTTATTAAGTTTTCAAATTTCTACTGACTTTTTGATCACCCGGTATATTAATGAAGACGTGATGGGTCCACAATCGTTCACAAGTTTCCAGCGTCAAGCTGACAATGCACAGAAAAAATTACATTTAAATTATTCTTAAGCGGTTGTAACCTCAAAGCATAATAGAGGGTCATATCAGCAGCATCGCAAGGCGAAACAAAACGCAGATTCACATATGTAGTCAGTGTGCCGTATAACTGTGTTCCAAAGACGTCTTTATGTTTTATGTATCATCTGCTTAAGGTGGAAATGAGGAAACATTAAAGAATTTTGTGAATGTATGTCGAAATCCATACTGCACCATGTGCCTTTATATGATGGCACGTTATTATCACAATAATTTGGGCAATGAAGAGCTTGAAAAAACACCCTCACAACAAAATTCGGTGATCGGTCCAGTGAGTGGAGTGTTATATTAGAATCATACACGGTTTAAATAGTTTTACCGTTGACATAGCTGACCATTCTGTTTGTTTTATATCAAAGTCACGTTCGTAAAACAATAATAAATGACGTCGAATTTTCAGTTTGATAATATTTCATCAAGGCAAGTTCATGTGCACCAATCGCTCGCATACAGCGACATACCTCAGTAAGCCACACAAATAATTATGTTTGAGTAAAAGTCTGCGTTTGCAGATTGTTACGTTTCGTGGGTTCAACCGATGACGTTTATGTCCCTCTTGTCAAGTGACGGCTGTTGTGTAAGAGCACAAGAGCATGCGTAGAACCTAACTTCTGACAGCTTGCTGATTTATTGGTTAGTTTTCTTTGAATGCTGTTAAATGTAATGTATATGGGGTAATCTAAAATACACAGCACTAAAACTACCACGGTGTGCTACATTGCTTCCCTAGACTCGGTGAAACTTGGCATCAGGCTGGCGACCACACCATCAGTTCTGCATGTTTTAAGGACCTTTTGCGCATGCGTAACTGGCGTGACATAATTATCTTATGGGCCAAATACATACGGATTTGATAAACGACATGCATAGTTCACGGCATGCACAGCTAGCCCTTTTTACTCAACTACGAGTTTCAGTTAATGCCACCAGCAGCAGACTTTTGTCTCCATTGACTTGTCAGAAATCCCACTAGCAGTAGCACACTCCTCAGATATGCCAATTCACTCACTATGGCGCAAAATTAGATCGGGCTTCAGTATATATTATAATTATACTAGTAGAAAAACCTATTTTGGGGACTAGTAGGGAGATGGCGTCGTCACTCCACTTCTGATATCAAACTGATATGCAAAGTAATTGCCGGCCCCGGTGGTCTTGCGGTTAAGGCGCTCAGTCTGGAACTGCGCGACTGCTACGGTCGCAGGTTCGAATCCTGCCTCGGGCATGGATGTGTGTGATGTCCTTAGGTTAGTTAGGTTTAAGTAGTTCTAAGTTCTAGGAGACTGATGACCACAGATGTTAAGTCCCATAGTGCTCAGAGCCATTTGCAAATTAATTAAATTAATCAATTAATCACCCCCACTGCCGCCCACACCCGCCCCCCCGACCACACCCACCACCGCCCCAAATGACGTCACGTGTTTTTATCAGCTGCACGTGTGCCCCATCACCCACCCCCCCTTGCCCCCCTCCCCCCTACGCCTCTCACCCCCAACCTACCCTGTTGTTGTTGTTGTTGTGGTCTTCAGTCCTGAGACTGGTTTGATGCAGCTCTCCATGCTACTCTATCCTGTGCAAGCTTTATCATCTCCCAGTACCTACTGCAACCTACATCATTCTGAATCTGCTTAGTGTATTCATCTCTTGGTCTCCCTCTACGATTTTTACCCTCCACGCTGCCCTCCAATACTAAATTGGTGATCCCTTGATGCCTCAGAACATGTCCTACCAACCGATCCCTTCTTCTGGTCAAGTTGTGCCACAAACTTCTCTTCTCCCCAATCCTATTCAATACTTCCTCATTAGTTATGTGATCTACCCATCTAATCTTCAGCATTCTTCTGTAGCACCACATTTCGAAAGCTTCTATTCTCTTCTTGTCCAAACTATTTATCGTCCATGTTTCACTTCATACATGGCTACACTCCATACAAATACTTTCAGAAATGACTTCCTGACACTTAAATCTATACTCGATGTTAACAAATTTCTCTTCTTCAGAAACGCTTTCCTTGCCATTGCCAGTCTACATTTTATATCCTCTCTACTTCGACCATCATCAATTATTTTGCTCCCCAAGTAGCAAAACTCCTTTACTACTTTAAGTGTCTCATTTCCTAATCTAATTCCCTCAGCATCACCCGACTTAATTAGTCTACATTCCATTATCCTTGTTTTGCTTTTGTTGATGTTCATCTTATATCCTCCTTTCAAGACACTGTCCATTCCATTCAAGTGCTCTTCCAAGTCCTTTGCTGTCTCTGACAGAATTACAATGTCATCGGCGAACCTCAAAGTTTTTACTTCTTCTCCATGAATTTTAATAGCTACTCCGAATTTTTCTTTTGTTTCCTTTACTGCTTGTTCAATATACAGATTGAACAACATCGGGGAGAGGCTACAACCCTGTCTTACTCCCTTCCCAACCACTGCTTCCCTTTCATGTCCCTCGACTCTTATAACTGCCATCTGGTTTCTGTACAAATTGTAAATAGCCTTTCGCTCCCTGTATTTTACCCCTGCCACCTTTAGAATTTGAAAGAGAGTATTCCAGTCAACATTGTCAAAAGCTTTCTCTAAGTCTACAAATGCTAGAAGAGTAGGTTTGCCTTTCCTTAATCTTTCTTCTAAGATAAGTCGTAAGATCAGTATTGCCTCACGTGTTCCAGTGTTTCTACGGAATCCAAACTGATCTTCCCCGATGTCGGCTTCTACCAGCTTTTCCATTCGTCTGTAAAGAATTCGTGTTAGAATTTTGCAGCTGTGACTTATTAAACTAATAGTTCGGTAATTTTCACATCTGTCAACACCTGCTTTCTTTGGGATTGGAATTATTATATTCTTCTTGAAGTCTGAGGGTATTTCGCCTGTTTCATACATCTTGCTCACCAGATGGTAGAGTTTTGTCAGGACTGGCTCTCCCAAGGCCGTCAGTAGTTCCAATGGAATGTTGTCTACTCCGGGGGCCTTGTTTCGACTGAGGTCTTTCAGTGCTCTGTCAAACTCTTCACGCAGTATCATATCTCCCATTTCATCTTCATCTACATCCTCTTCCATTTCCATAACATTGTCCTCAAGTACGTCGCCCTTGTATAGACCCTCTATATACTCCTCCCACCTTTCTGCTTTCCCTTCTTTGCTTAGAACTGGGTTTCCATCTGAGTTCTTGATATTCATACAAGTCGTTCTCTTATCTCCAAAGATCTCTTTAATTTTCCTGTAGGCAACCTACCCTATTGGCTGAAATATTGAATTTTGGAGGGAATTTCGAATTTTGGCGGGAATTTCCTTGTCCCAGGGCTGTGCTGACATCCCACCCCACCCCTCACGCCGAAATTGGCGGGAAATTAAAATTGGTGGGAAATTAGAATTGGCGGTGCCCTTTCCAGGACTTGAAAACTGGTCCTCCTGGGCGGGAAGCCCAAGTGCACTGCCCCCTAACACAATTAAACCACCAGAGGCACTTGAAATCTATTGGAAATTAAAAATGTCGGTGCCATTCCTGGGACTCGTAACCTGATTCTACTGGATGGAAAGTCCAAGTGCATCCTCAACACATGGACACTGTCCAAATGCGGGAGAGGAAGGTTATGTTAGTGTACTTTATTTATTTTGGTTGGGAAACTGGTGCAAAGATCGATAGTAATTACCTACTTAATCACAAATATCAAGCCTAATTACACAACTATATGCATAGCACTACACAAGGACGGCTTAAAAGCACAATACCGCTCAAAAACTAACGATACCATACAACTGGAGTTATCCTGCTGGAAAAAAATTTCGCAGTATCACTCGAAACTAGCGACAGACACACTCAAACACTGCCCGACACCTACAAGCTGGCGGGAAAAAGGCTGAGGTGTAAGGTACTATCTTTATTCTTTTTCGTGGGAAATACGTCCAACAGACGAGATGCTGGTGATGGACCGAGAGGAGTTCACAAAGTGTATTACCTGTAAGCATACAGTATCTTTCGCTGTTTGACATCAGAGTTCGCTACAGATGCATGCTCTAAAACCATCCTGCAGCCCAGGTAATCAAAGCCAATACACGCTACCACAACTGATGAAAAAAAAATGCGTCACAGTTCTAAGTACACTTAGAAATTTTCATGAAAAAACCGGCACTCACAATGAACGGTTCATAATGCAGCACATTTACTGGGGGAAAATCGTCATCCTACAAGACTGTAGGGCGGGGGGATGGTAGTTGAATGTGCATGCTTCTTGATGTACAATCACAAACTGCAGAAACCCAAGGCCTTCTCACTTCCCCTCACGCCTCCCCGTCCCCCCCCCCCCCAATCTACAATGCTCAGCCGAGCGTCTTGCGCCCACCCTCTTTGACAACTGCATACATTCGGCTTTGCACCAATTGGCGACTGCCTTAGGGCGACGATCCTATGCCTGCACAATAGCATGTATAGTCAACTAAACAAAAGGAGATAAAAGGATGGCCACCTCAAGTGCAACTTGTTCGTCTAAAATATAGCGATAGAGCCCCCACATGCCGCCCCCTCCCCCCACGGCAGAGAGCGTCTGTGTCTGGCGACAACCATAACAGACACGCCGCCCCTCCCCCTCGCCTGCAGCAGTCTGCCATTCGTCGATGGAGAACAATTGTATCTGATGTCAACGCCCATCTATTAAAACAAGCAAAACACATTTGCGGCCACAATAAATGTCCTTTTTCCACGAAAATAGGTGAAATGCATTTTCTTTTAGTTTTATGAGGAAAATTGGTATAGTTTTTACATTCGACTGCAGTCGCATCTCATTATTTTTTGACGTCCAGCAAAGTGTATCGCCACCGATCACAAATGATCAGCAGAGACATGCTCACCCTGCGTAAAATCAGGAAAAAATACTTTGACTATTTTGACATGAGAACTACCGATCACCGCAGAACGTCCTCGTTATTTAGAAACAGCCATCAGAGTTAAGAAAAAGCGAGAATTTAAACTCCAAAGAAAAAAATCTATATCAAGCAATTTCTTCCAGTTTGTTGAACAAATTACACGACCTGAGAGCATCTCTCGCATTCAGTGTCTGCAAATAAACTGTCATGCACGTGTGTATTACAAATGTTTCAGACAATCTTTCACGCCATTGGCACACATGTCGGAAAAAACACATTCACTTAACATTTGACAACAAGAATCTATAATTCAAGAGAACATAATTGTTTTGTACTCTATGACCGGTCTCCTTTTACCAATGCGATGCTATATCATACTAGCGTTTACGAAACAAATCGTGAGAGCCTATCTTGCCCTGAAATTTCGTTAAAAGATATCGCCGCAGCGAAAAAAAAAAAAGAAACGCTTTTCAAGAATCGTCCGTGGTGCCCTAGCCATCTCTTCCACCCGACAGACGACTCATCAGTGATATCTGTTTGATAGGCGAATTATTTAAATTGATCATTAGAGTCACTTTGTACGTCGAGTAATTTTTTTTTCAGCAGTCGGATTACACTCACCAAGTAGGACAACTGGAAATCCATGGAGAGAACACGATGTTCTTTTCGAGGAACGCTACTGAGAAATGACACCTGATGTTGACTACAGAGGGATTCTACAACCAACAACATACATTTCGCGTAAGGACTGCGCTATTACAAAAGGCGATCATAACGACAACGAAATTTTCACTCTGCAGCGGAGTGTGCGCTGATATGAAACTTCCTGGCAGATTGAAACTGTGCACCGGGCCGAGACTCGAACTCAGAGTCTTTGCCTTTTGAGGGCAAGTGCTCTACCAACTGAGCTACCCAAGCACGGCTCACGCCCCGTCCTCACAGCTTTAATTCCGCCAGTACCTCGTCTCCTATCTTCCAGACTTCGCAGAAGCTCTCCTGCATACCTTGCAGAACTAGCTCTGCTGGAAGAAAGAATATTGCGGAGACATGGCTTAGCCACAGCCTAGAGGATGTTTCCAGAACGAAATTTTCACTCTGCAACGGAGTGAACGCTGATATGAAACTTCCTGGCAGATTAAAACTGTGTGCCGGGTCGAGACTTTGCAAGGGCAAAGGTCCCGAATTCGAGTCTCGGTCCGGCACACAGTTTTAATCTGCCAGGAAGTTTCATATCAGCGTACACTCCGCTGCAGAGTGAAAATCTCATTCTGGAAACATCCCCCAACCTTGATATAGAAAGTGGAATGACACCGCCATCTCCCTACTACTTTGGGGTATTCTCATTGAGATTCAGTATATTAAATTTCGGATTTTATCGTACAGTAATCCATCTGGGGCACTGAGAACCACAAAGCACATCATTGTCGATTGTAAGACTGTAACATTTATTTGTGCTTCTGACATCTTTTGATATTATGATGGGTTAGGTTTATCTGTATTGTAGGCTCAGACTGTATGTATATATGAACATCCATGATAAAGTGTCTCATTGGTTCCTTTTATATTCAGTAAAATGTGGGATCGACGGTGGTGTGCTTTCAGTTCTTTTGGCCTTCAGCACCTCATTTGTATTCTAATCAAATGATGTTATTGGTAGATAGTGCTACTAGAATTTAATCATTTCTTTATATGGCAGTTTGTGTTTGGAGTTGGTTGTTTACGGTGCAGGAACCGGCTTTCCTGTGCAGTGTCTACATTAACTCTGTTGAATCTATTTTAAGTGCTAACAGAAAAGAAAATTACCAGGGAAATTTATCCACAAAGGAACTACGGCATCCCAGACCATACCCATTGTGTGAGGGAGTGAGGGAATCAAATAAGCGTGATTGTAAGCGAATATTTAACAAAGAATTGTGTAATAAACATTAGTTGTTGTGTAGGTACAACATAAGAATGTCTGATTTTCAGCCTCGGCGTTAACTTGTCATCTAATACATGTATTCGGGAACTTATGCACTTCTCCAAAAAAATAAAAAGCACAAAGACTCCCACTTACGCAACAATGCAAATGGAGAGTAGTGGAAACTTAAACATTATTTCATTCTTGCCATAGACTGTGCTTAATTATGTACAAAACAACAAAATTCCATAAAACAAGTCTTTCCCTTTCTCAGAGAAGTTATGCATATAATAATAATAATTCAAATAATATCACATCACAGCCAATACAGATTAAGCGTGGAATATACCAAGGAGACTCATTAAGTCCTTTCTGGTTCTGCCTTGCTCTGAATCCACTATCCAACATGCTAAATAATACAAATTATGGATACAATATTACTGGAACATACCCACACAAAATCACACATTTGCTATACATAGATGATCTAAAACTACTGGCAGCAACAAATCAACAACTCAACCAATTACTAAAGATAACATAAATATTCAGCAATGATATAAATATGGCTTTTGGAACAGACAAATGTAAGAAAAATAGCATTGTCAAGGGAAAACACACTAAACAAGAAGATTACATATTGGATAACCACAGTAACTGCATAGAAGCAATGGAAAAAAAAGATGCCTATAAATATCTAGGATACAGACAAAAAATAGTAATAGATAATACAAATATTAAAGAAGAACTAAAAGAAAAATATAGACAAAGACTAACAAAAATACTGAAAACAGAATTGACAGCAAGAAACAAGACAAAAGCTATAAATACTTACGCTATACCAATCCTGACCTACTCATTTGGAGTACTGAAATGGAGTAACACAGACCTAGAAGCACTCAATACACTTACACGATCACAATGCCACAAATATAGAATACATCACATACATTCAGCAACAGAAAGATTCACATTAAGCAGAAAGGAAGGAGGAAGGGGATTTATCGATATAAAAAACCTACATTATGGGCAGGTAGACAATTTAAGAAAATTCTTTCTAGAACGAGCAGAAACTAGCAAAATACATAAAGTAATCACTCATATAAATACATCGGCTACACCACTGCAATTTCATAACCACTTCTACAACCCTTTAGATCACATAACATCAACAGATACGAAGAAAGTAAATTGGAAAAAGAAAACACTACATGGCAAGCACCTGTATCATCCAACACAGCCACACATCGATCAAGATGCATCCAACACATGGCTAAGAAAAGGCAATATATACAGTGAGATGGAAGGATTCATGATTGCAATACAGGATCAAACAATAAACACAAGATATTACAGCAAGCATATTATTAAAGATCCCAATACCACAACAGATAAATGCAGACTTTGCAAACAACAAATAGAAACAGTAGATCACATCACAAGCGGATGTACAATACTAGCAAATACAGAATACCCCAGAAGACATGACAATGTAGCAAAAATAATACATCAAAAGCTTGCCTTACAACATAAACTTATAAAACAACGCGTTCCCACATACAAGTATGCACCACAAAGTGTACTGGAGAATGATGAATTCAAATTATACTGGAACAGAACCATTATAACAGATAAAACAACACCACATAACAAACCTGACATCATACTCACCAATAAAAAGAAGAAATTAAAGCAACTAATCGAAATATCCATACCCAATACAACAAATATACAAAAGAAAATAGGAGAAAAAATTGAAAAATACATCCAACTGGCTGAGGAAGTCAAGGACATGTGGCATCAGGATAAAGTTGACATTATACCAATTATACTATCAACTACAGGAGTCATACCACACAATATCCACCAGTACATCAATGCAATACAGCTACATCCAAACCTATATATACAACTACAGAAATCTGTAATTATTGATACATGTTCAATTACCCGAAAGTTCCTAAATGCAATATAACACATACCATACAGTTAAAAGGAAGTGACGCTTGATCAAGGTCCGCGTCACTTTCCGTTGTTAACCAGACTTAACGTCTGAGAAAGTAAAGAAATAATAATAATAATAATAATAATAATAATAATAATTATTATTATTATTATTATTATTATTATTGTTGTTGTTGTTGTTATTATTGTTATTGACAACAGCTCAAGTTGTATAAATATGATAAGCATAGCTGTTATACAGCATGTACTATTACTTTCATAATCTCATATCTATCTGAATTTAAAAATTTGTGAATGCTCATATTGTATACATACCAGCTGTCACTGCTCTTGTTCACATCAGATGTACATCTAAATATGCATCCATACCCCCAATCTGGGCTTTTGCTCTGTCTCTAATGACCTCATTGCCCAATTCCTCCACTTCATTTGATTCCTCCATTATCTTCACGTGAAGAACTGCACTATTGAAACTTTCAATGTCATTGCTCATGAACTACGAAAACGAGATACAGCTCATAAACAGTGACAGTGAAAATTTAAATAGTGTGGTTTCTCTAAGTGGAGTTAATGGAGAAATAAAGAAAAATTACGAACTGTGAGAGGAAAACAACTATAATGCAAAACACAAAAAACCCTCAAAACTGCAGAAAATGGTAACAAGGAAGTAAATATAAACCAATTGATGATGCTGAATCTTCAAAGAAAAGTGTTTGGGTAATAGAAGACAATAAAAATTATATTTTTCTCAAGGTGTATACTATCCAAAATCAAAGTTGTTCATGATCTTTGTGGTTACTAAAAAGTTGTGTGGATAGATTCACTCAAAACGGTAATGATTCATTTCATTTAAAAATTTGGTAGGTCTATCCGAAGGCTGACATATTTAGAGAAGAGTAGTGCAATTAGGGTCTTGTGATGTTGTGATTACTTTTAATGATTGAATGGATGGTAGATTAAAAAATACTGAAATATTACAAATACCAGTGGGACAAAATATGAAAAAATGTGGTGAATGAACTCTTTCAAAAAAAGGACAGAATTTTCCACCAAAAAAGGCCAGAAAAGCAAGAAAAAGGTCGAAACTACAAAAGAAAGAAATGGCTCTGAGCACTATGGGACTTAATATCTATGGTCATCAGTCCCCTAGAACTTAGAACTACTTAAACCTAACTAACCTAAGGACATCACACAACACCCAGTCATCACGAGGCAGAGAAAATCTCTGACCCCGCTGGGAATCGAACCCGGGAACCCGGGCGTGGGAAGCGAGAACGCTACCGCACGACCACGAGCTGCGGACACAAAAGAAAGAAAGCAAGGAAAGAAGACAAACATGTACACTACTTACCTGGGCAGTTTTAGTTCATGAAAGTTATCCTAGCATACTGTAAAGTATTTTTCAAGTTTTGAAGTTGATTTTCTCAGTTCATATACATAGAAAATGGTTTCCCTGGTATAGTTTTGTTTAATTAATACATCACCTTATAATTTTTGGAGGATCTGCACTTACATTGGTCCACAACACACACTAGAATGTCCCTTAAGATAGAAAACTTTTTATGTTATGAAATTTTAATTTCTGTAAATATGGAAAAAGTGGCCAAGGAACTCACTTTATTATAAAATAATTACCACATCGACTGACTTGACAGTTGTAGTAAATGTCCTCCTTGTGTATTGTATCTATAAATCCAATGAGAATAAACTCCAAATGTTTCTTATATACTGAGTTATCAAGGAAACCCTGAAATATATCTTTTGCAGAGTTGTATTTTAATTTTTTAACTAAAAAATCTGGAAACTTATTATTTAATCAAATGTCTGTCTTTATCATTTCTTCACACAATAAATTTCATGGAATTATTGTTTATACTTTTTGAGGAACAGATGTCTGTATTTACTGTAACTTCACTATGTGATAACAGTATGTACCCCCTAAACATGGCGGTAGTGTGGCATGAAATTCTAATGTTGGTGGTGTGTGGGGTGCAGTACACTCCATCTAGTTTTTCACATATCTTTAAAAGTTTAACATTAAAATTAGTGGTTTTATCTACCATAAGTTATTACTATTGATTAATATTATTGTAAATTATTAACTTATAGTGACAACACTGTTAATTATTAGTCAGATAACAGTTAAAAATATTGAGTCACAAGTTTTGATTATTAATCCACTGCAACTGTTCACAGTTAGAGAAAATTTTCTTACAGTTACTCATTAAACCGGTCAAGAACGTCTCTGATTCGAGTCAATGCTTCTACTTCCTTCCTGGCTGCTCAAGTATCTTGGTTATCAAATTGAGGACAGTGCAAAAGTAATCTGATTCTTTGAAGGAACATAGCAGCCCAAAAAATTCTCATCCCAGTTCCATCAGATGCCCAGAGGTCTTCTAAATTCAGACTGCTTGCGTTGTAGGTTCCTGCTAAATACAGGAACGCAGTGCCATTATTTCATGTTCGGTTGTAGGTACAAGTTATCTCTCTGATGCTCCAAGCACTTGTTTGTAAACAAAACAATTTCTTCAATAATATAAGAAGATATAGAGAGACTGAAACACACTAAAGCATAGCACATTGTTTGGCATCACCAGCAATGGGTAATAATATTCTATGACCCTGCTCTAACATTACTTTGCGTAAATTCTTTTCTCCAATGAACTCGTTCCATCTTTCCCCAGATAATAACTATCACTGACCTCATCTTCATCATCTTCTTCCTGCTCTTATAATGTGTCATCATCGCCATTAATAACAGAATTAATTGACTCTTCATCAAGTATGTGATCAATTAATGCTTGAACTGCGTCTCCTTCTGGCCCATAGCAATCCATATATAACAATATTTGTTATAAATTGAATGGTCAGATATCATATCTTACGCAAAATACTCAGAAAAATGCAATGAAATAGTTACCTTGACTTCTTCGTCTTATGGGACGAGAATAGAGTGTTGAGGTTTCATGAACACTGGCATACTGTTTCAAGAGCATTTCACAAAGTCCTATTCTCAATCAAAGTTACGAAAACATATTTGTACTACTCTACGACATCTCGTAGCAGCTACCTGGGACCACAAAGGAGTGTGACATGCCGTCGAGCAGTTAACCACAGAAATTCGTCATAAAGGGTATATCGCACCCCTTCTCAGAACTTTTGGGTTAATGTTGGTGGTAGTCTAGTTAAATTGAAAAATAAATTAAGGTAAAGGGTCTCCTGAGATAATGAGATTATTTGGAAACACATTTGTATTTGCTTACTTTAAAAATAATATTTTGTTGAGAAACATGCTTCGTAGATAGCAGTGATTATCGACGGATCTGAACCTTATTTTATCTGAAATCCATCATTGATCAGTATTCAGGCAATATTTCATGTGGTACACGTGCGGCTCTAAAGAGAGTGTACCAATTCCTCTTTCAAGAACTGCAATAACAAGGACTATGAAAGACACATATCTTTGGGAAATGAAATGTAAACACGAGCCGCCGTGACAGCAGGGCAGGTGAGAACGGCACCAGCTGCGGCGCGGTGTGCGGGCCCCACCTGGAGGTGCGGCGGGCGGAGTGGTGGCCGGCAACGGACCGCAGGGGGGGAAGCGGGGGCGCCGCTGAGTGGCAGCGGCCAGGCCCGGCTGCACGCAGAGGTTGCCGCTCGACAGCTAATCTCACCCGCTCGCAACGTTTCCAGAAAACCAATTTCACAAATGGCGGTGTTATCGGGCCTCCCAAGAGGGAAGCTGCGGGCCTGCAAAAATAAATTCGCGAGAGCGACGACAGAGCAGCTAGACCAGCAGACATGCGGCGAACGTGCTGCCTGATGCTTGCAGAGAGCACCAACAGTCTCAGGTTCTGTGCGGTGGCGGTGCGATTCTACCACTCACTCTAGGATGTATATCACTGTGCACGTCATCTGCATCATTTCTAGACATTTCGTTCTAATGAACGAGAGTGAAGATCCATCTCAAAAGCTAACATAGCCTTTAATCCACCCATGTGATAAGGGCTTGTAGAGCACTCAGAAAGGGAGGCCACGACGTTCGGATTACGAATTTACTTGAGACTGCGCACATTTAGTAGACTATTATCACAACGTATAACACAAATAGTAAGGCGTACTACTCAGGCGATTTCGAGAAAATCTCAATAGAATTTCACACGGTGTACCGGTGTGTCGCGACCCTGAGCAGGAGATGGCAGCTGTTGTATAGTTAGAGTTCAAGTTCCATAAATGGTAGACCTCCGGCTCGAGTCCCACTCTTGTTTTTAATTTATATTTTTTTCAGCACGTCATTATTTCACACATATTAGATTTGGAAGATAGTATGACGATAAGATAAGTGTATTTGCACGAAATTTATTTGAATTACCAATGTTATTTGGTTGTTAGCAATCTTCCCTTACCATAACAAATAAACAATTAAACATAAAATTTTCCTGAAAATGCATGCCTGTCGTGATTTTCGAAATCCCTTGTAAATGCGATGTGCAACGTACCGAGAACTGCTTTGCATCTGGACGGTTGGACATAGGTCTCAAGGACGAGGGCATGGCTGGGAAAGCCGAAGTCAGACATCGATAAATAAAGGTGTAAATAACTTTATTCCGTAATACAGTGAGTTTCAATATGCCAGAATATGAGGGTAACGCACGATTACTCGTCGCATGTGCTTTAGACGTTACAAGTTGCAGGGTGATATTTTTCGTACAGACATGGAAAACATGAATTAAAACGGCAATTTTACCTCATGCACAAGTAATCTTCAGAGTCTGTAAGGAAAACGAAAGTCGTTGACAATTTCAAAAATTTGTCTTTCTTCTGACAATTTGGATGTAAACCATTTTCGTAAATAACGGTGCAAAAATTGGTGAGGTACGATCGAATGTATTTTAATAGCATCTTCACGAGAAGCAGTTTCTCGTTCGTCCTCAATCAAATATGAACAAGTTTGGAGGCACTCGATAAAGTTTTTAACTTGCCTATAGAAATGAAAGTCACGTAATATTTGTCATAATGACATTGGAAATTCAATAAAAGCTCATGCAAATAATATTATCTTACAAATGCAATATGTACGAAATAATATGACTAGTGCTGAAAAAGACATTAATTAAAAAATGGGAAAGACGAGCGGGTTTGGCTCTGAGCACTATGGGACTTAACTTCTGAGGTCATCAGTCCCCTAGAACTTAGAACTACTTAAACCTAGCTAACGTAAGGACATCACACACATCGATGCCCGAGGCAGGATTCGAACCTGCGACCGTAGCGGTCGCGCGGTTCCAGACTGTAGCGCCTAGAACCGCTCGGCTTCCCCGGCCGGCCGAGCGGGTTTCGATCTAGCGATCCACCAATTACGATACGGGTACGCTAACCATATGACCACGTCCAGCTCGTACTCAACAGTCGAGATTCACCGGTAAGTCTCTGATGCGTAAAATTTCTCTTGAGATTTTCTCGAAATCGCCAAAGCAGCATGCCTTACTATTTGCATATTATTTTATCCTAGCGTACTAGTAAAAGTGTACAGAATTTGAAGTAAATCCGTTATCCGAACGTCGTGGCCTCCCCTTACCAGATAGGTAACCTGAAAACAAACGTAAAGAGTTCGCTGTAATCTTCATTCCACTTGCTGAATTCTCAGCTTTCACTAGATGAAAATTTCATACCTAAAGAAGGTAGAAAGCAACGAGCAAGTTTTACAACGAAATCACGTCAACACAATGCTAATAAAAAGTCCCAGTATTCTTTCTTTTTGGTCGTTGAAACAGGATAAAATTTCCTACAGTTGTTTACCTGTCCTCAGTCTAAAATTCTACTAAAATTCGATTTTTCATCGATACTGGTCTCATTAAAAGTCCGTCGGTTAAGCCAGTGACAGATTCGCCCGTCCTTAAAGTGAGAAGCCTCATGCTCCACCCCCCCCCCTCCCCACATCCATTTTTGTTGTTGCAGGCAGCACACAAAAACTCAAAAATACCGAAAAGCCTAAAACATCGACACCATTTAGTCTCGTTAGACTTTCACCGATTCCACATGAAAGTTCAATTCCATAAAACTGAAATGGAGTAGCAATATAGTTTCACAAACTGTGTCATGGTTGCTTATTAAAACAGTGATGCGGGAAGTGAAGAATGAATTTCTTTTGTTTCGGCCAAAGAACACAAAACTTTTGGTCCTTAGACTAAAGGTTTCGGTCTGCTTTATTATATTAGGACATGTATAAAACATATCTGAAGATACTTATTACTGACCGAAGCCCAAAGTCTAAGGACCAAAAATTCTGTGATCATTGATGGAACTCAAAGAAATTTATTAACATAGTCTTTTTCACGATAGATAAGTGCTTCCGAGTACAGTCATTTATTGACAGTGCCCACCGGCTATAGTTCAAGTAACAGTTACACATGCGCAGTTTCCGTCACACACTGCTCCCTCCGAGTGGGTATTGAAAGCTGACCCCACTGTCTGTACCGGTATAGCTTTTGTCACTGGGTGCGGACGGCATTTGCTAGACTCGTCTTCTCACTGCTAATACCTCAAACTGCCTGCTAAAGAAGTACACTCGCGCAAAACCAAATCTCAAAGAGTCTTCTTGAAGGGATTCGATTTTCATACAATTTTTTTCTGTAACTGAGAACTGTTTGCATATTATATTGACAAAATTTGAGGTCTCTATCTAAATATAACGTTACGCAATAGTTTCGCGTTCTGCGACCACATATTAACGTCAGCTGTTTGCAATTGAAGAAAATTTGTGCCGGACCGGGTCCCGAACCTAGCTCTCCGTCTAATCGCGAGAAGTCGTCTTAATTACTTCTGATATTCGAGCCCACCTCCAGGACCAATTCAAGTTCCCATACATCGCGTAGTCACATCCTTTATGCTCCCACAATTTGTGATTCCCACACGGGGAGACAAATATTATATCGTCATTTTAGCCCATCGGGGCATGGTGGCGTCATTGTTCGCTAAAATGTCTGTGATTATACAGTGTCTGTATCATCAGATTACAATATCCTTCAGATTTGCATACATGTCTAATCGACACTATATTGCGAAAATACGTACACTTTATAAACACATAAACACACGTATTGTAGCTGTCAACGATAAATAATTACGACCTCTACAAACTTTTTAACGGAGCTACTCATAATCTTCTCCCTTTGAACTTGCCAATTCCAAACCTCTGTACCATGTAATATTACATTTATTATTTAGAAAAATGGTGTAGCTTCATTAATCTATAAGTGGAATATGGTGCTTAAATTTCTACTTGCTGGTTTAAGGGGAGATAATTTACAACATTTTTGCTATTCTGCACCAGATTTTACCTTTTCAAACATAATTCGAAAAATAATAAAAATAGTGCAAACAAATCGTCACCCTGAACTTGGCTGATGATTTTATGATAAAATTCATCTGCTGTCAAAATGTAAGTTTGTGGCTTTCATATCTTGCTCCTGTAAAAATTATGAAAACTCGAATTTTATGGAAACTTCTACATTAATCAACTTAAGCCATACTTTGCCGTATGCACGATGTCTAGCCGCACAAGGACAGTTATTCAAATCTGCGTCCAGCTTTGCTAATTGGGTTTTCTATGATTTACCCTATACCGCTCCAGGCAAGTGCCAGGATGCTTCCTATGAAGGGTCACGGCCGATTCCCTTCGCCGCCCTTGAAACAATCCAGGTTTGCGTTCCGTCCCTAATCACGTCAACGTCGATGGGACGTTTCTTCTGCCTGCACGCAAAGTAAGGTATTGGCCCAATACGTCATAAATGAACAAATTCAAGTGCTTCCCCACGCCACCTCTAACCATACCCACAAGCATCAGAATCAATTATTTCTCCTCACTACCATGATCGGACAATTATTCCATACTGTGTTGTTTCGGTGATCAAACTTGAAAGTTGCTTTTATGCATTTCAACATTACTGCCATTTCATTACAAAGTAATTGTTGCAGCTTACAACATACACGACCTGCCTTAAATAGGGTGAGCTTCCAATGTGCACTGAAATGTCGCCTCCAGAATGTTCTATTATCCATAAATGTAAATTCCTCTTTTTTTTACCAACGATTTAGTAAATTATTACCGTCAAAGTTTTCTGTTTACAGAAATGACCTAGGAAAATTTTCTGTCGCTCGGACATGCAGTTACACGGTTATATTAGAATAATTAGCCTACCAGGAGACTTCTTGGCTCAATGTATTTAGCGAAGAAATGTTTGCGACATTCACTCACTGGTATTCACTTAGTGGAACTGTCGGCAAGTCCCGAAAAAGTATAATGTTTCCAGCGTTACTACAACCTCTCGTTTGGATCACTACTGAAACTTAAATTTGCGATCAATGTACTCTGTTTGGACGAATCTGCTCTATGAAATATTTATGTAATGATAATTTTACTTACAATTCGCTTAGTTTTATGCTTTTCCTTCCCGTCGCCCATCAGCAGTAGAAAAGGAGTAGCTCCGTGAAAACGGGTTTGCTTGAAAAGTAAGACATAACTTTTAGATTCCTTTCAGTACTACCTTTTCATCGTATGATTTTTTGTACCCATTGGAAAGTCACCCAGCATACGCCTATCCGTGGCTGTTCCTGTGATTCATTCCTTCCTTTATGCTTTCAACAACAGTTGTCGCAAATGGATTATTGGTATGTCCCAAGACAGTCTATCCTTTTATTGCCGCGCGGGATTAGCCGAGCGGTCTCAGGCGCTGCAGTCATGGACTGTGCGGCTGATCCCGGCGGAGGTTCGAGTCCTCCCTCGGGCATGGGTGTGTGTGTTTGTGCTTAGGATAATTTAGGTTAAGTAGTGTGTAAGCTTAGAGACTGATGACCTTTGCTGTTAAGTCCCATAAGATTTCACACACATTTTATCCCTTTATTACACATTTTTTCTTGTTGACTAGTTGCAGGCTGTTTTCATTCCTTACCCAATAAACCCAGGCAATCTTTAACAGCCACCTGTAGCACAACAATTCAAAAGCATATAATCATTTTTTTGTAGCTGCACTTCGTACCCAACATGTATGGTGAAAGAAGCCGTTGTAAAATGTCACAATTAATAAAATATTCCGGATTATTATGCAGTGGTCAAATGAATTTCACATTAAAACCCAGCGTTTAGTCCCCATCTGTGGAGGGCATTTTCTAGGAGGATCGCAGCTTCTTCGAGTGTCCGATTCTCACCCTGGCTCAATACTGACTACTGCAAAATTCTGAGCATCCGTTCTCCCGCGCGGTTGCTTGACGTCACATGCTTTGAATACTTGTGTGCGTTGGTCGTTGTCGGTTGCCGTCGTCCGCTGTTGCTATCGCACTACTGTGTAAGATCGGTACACATCTTCTTCAGCACTGGAATCCAAATGTCATTCAATTTCACGCCCTCCTCCTACCTACCGAAATTCGTGACGTGTTTAATAATCTTTGTAGCCTCTCTTTATAGTCTTTCATGGTACCTAAGTCGTATTAAAATGAATGTGGTGGTCTCCTGGCTGCAAAGTAGATGATCTGTCCACCTTCCTTTCTATATTTTCCCTTGTGCTCTACTAGTTGTTTTTTGACCGTTCTTTTGGAGTAACGTACATCTCCCTGTCCTATAAATTCCTGCTTTTTCCAGTGGTTTGAAAGCATCCTTGGCCAATTTAAGGCGACCCTGTATTTTCCGGGATCATCCGGAACGTATAAACAGAATTTTATTGCAATCAGTAGGGAGCCAGGGTGTGAATTGGACACTCAAAATAACTACATTCCCTCCTGGCAATGTCTTCGGCAGACGAGGACGAAACGTTAGGTTTTAAAGTGAAATCCATTCGATCACGGCATAATAGCCCTGAATATTTTATTAACTGTAACAAGCACCGTTGTGCTACAGCTGTCATTGTAACAAGGCACTTCCCACCCAAACATTAGGCACAGAAACCTTTAACCAAAGCTACTGAAATGTGTACAATTCTATTTTAAAAAAAGCCACAGGTTTATTCAATGACACACGAATAAACTTCAAGAAATCGGTGCACAATATTCATAGACTGTGACAGATCAGCTCTGAGGCTAAGTGGAAATATTGCACTGTATAGTGTTCTAACCGGAGTAGGATTAACCGTGACGGTGCCATGCAATGTCGAAGAGCGTCTGGTCTTTCTTCGGACAGATGAGCTGCAATGAACGGGAACGCTAGCGACTGGTGATCCACTGAGCTCTCACTGCAACTCTCGCAGGAATATACTCTGCTGGTCAGACCACGGAGCGCGTCTTATAACCTGGGGCGCAATGATACTAATCTACGCACTATTTGTTGCACGCGATGCGGGACGTCAAACATAGTTCCATACTGCTAGTGACCTCAGCAGCACACCTCTAGAACATGCTGGCTGATTGGTTCCCCCTAGCGAGTCAACTGTCCCGCGCAGCTTGTGCTGTTTGAAGAAAGACTAGCTTGCAGGAGTTGCTCCTCAAAACACATTTTTATTTCTGTTTCCATAATTATCCAGGTTTCACTAGTTTCAAGTTCTGTGCTGCAGAAATAACTTTTCGGGAACCTTTTCTGGTCTCTAGGGTTATGGATTTGGATGTTAGTGGCTCTTTCTCTTTACGGAAATAACTTTTTCCTTTCGTAATCCTTACTGTGTCTTGAGTTCTTCTTAGACTACTATACTAATTGCAAACTCCAGCACCTTAGTTTTTTGTGCACATTACAACCATCATCTGCCACTCAGTACGTGACACAGTTCCTAATAAGTTTAGGTTAATACTACTATCTTGTCAGCGACGCATATCACGCAAATTTTCTGTCCATGAAAGACCACTCCCATATCGAGATAGTCCTTTGACTCCAGCGTTGCTCTTCAAGTCACAGATTAAACGACGCCAGTGACTGTGAGCAGTCCTGTTTTACACATTTCGTGATTTTTACTTCTGATATGATTCCACCTGTTCCGATTATTTCAACTTGCTCCAGACAAAAGAAATGGATTACCCTTCTGTCTCTGTAGTTCATACTATACTACAGACTAATATTTAAAAAAAGTTGTTTTCCATTCCAAGTATCAAAAAGCTTCTCCAGTCAGCCCTCAGTCAGTAGTGATTAAAATTGCTTCTCAGGTGCTCCTGTTTCCCCTAGAACCTCTTAATCTGCTTTCAATTGACCGTTTTATTTTCGATCAGATACACTACTGTGTGTTTTTGGTGTACGAGATACCATAGTCAACTTGTGGTATTTCTACCATCGATCCACTCTTGGTCTCTTTGAAACCGCAATAATTCTGTTACTTTCATAATCCGATAGCTCTTTCACAGTTACATATATCTCTTTCACGACTTTGTTTTGTTTTTGTTCTACTCCTTCGCATGTCATTCTGATTTCCTCTCGTAATTAATCAATATCTGGGCACAATCTAAAATAGTCAACTGAGTACTACTTTTCAGTGTGAACGACGTGAAAAGTCGACCATGGTTGAAGCCTTTTGCTATTGCTTACCTCAGGTGTACTACCAAATGGCTTTTGTTTATCACTAAGAGTCAGTCATACCCGACCGTCTTGATCTAGTTTTCGGGGGCCTTCTAAATCGTTTAAGGCGAATGCTGAGACTGTTCCTTTAAAAACGAAATGATTACTTTCCTTCCCCAGCCTTCCATAATCTGAGCTTTCACCCTATCTTTAATGACTTCCACGTCGACAGGATGCTAAACCCTAATCCAGCTTCCTTTTAAAAGGTCTATCCACAGCATGTTCGAGAATGTGAAGAGTGTTTATGAAGTGTGTTCTATTTTGTTGTAGATTAGTCAGATGATCAGTTTGGTGCTAGGCAGATCAAAAAAACCAAGAGAAAAAGTTCTACCTCTAAAATTGATGATGGACGCAAGACTTAAAAAATAACAACAGTTTCGTAAGATTTGTGACTCTGAATTAGTCTTCAATATAGAGTGGCACTAGATAATGGAAAGGTTTAGAATGGTTATACACTGTGGGAAAAGAAGCGTAACATGGAGTTAAGTATAAACAATAAAGGGTAAAATAAGACCGAAGGAGGCTTTCTCGGATGAAAAAGTGTGTAATGGCAGATATGTAGTCAACCTGTACGTCGAAGAAACAACGAAAAAAATAAAACAAATATTCAGAAGTGGGATAAAAATTTAGGGTGTTTGGAAGGATACTAGTGACCACATTCGCTCATGACATTTCCAGCCTCTCTGAAAGTGAGGTAGAATTACAGTACTTGTTGGATTGCGTGAAGAGACTACAGAGCACGGAAAATGGATTGAGATTAAACCGAATGTAAGGTGTCAGGCAAATCCAACACCTTCCATGAAAACCCTGACATGATAAGCAAATCCAGTAGTATGTCACATAGCTCCGAATAAATCGTGACATTAAATTAACCAAAGTAATACGAGTAACGAGTGAGCAAATGGCATACCTCAGACTAACACAAGAATGCCTAAATGCATGTCATACCTTCCCACCGTGAGACAGACGCAGTTCTGAGGGCATAAACGAGAACAGAAGCCGAGAGCAGAACCGTGTTAAGCTAGAAGGCCCTACGATAAGGGACGGACACCCACGTCGCCAGCTAACCACCAGGACCACCCCCAGCCCATGTGAAAAGCTAGAGCCCTCCAGAAGAACAGTATAGATCTTACGATAACACTAAAAGGGCCACACCAGCCGCAGGTTTTAGCGTGAGACTTTTTCGCGTCTCTGTTACGTTGCAAACTTTAAAAAACATTGCCCCACCACAAAAAGTATAACGTTTCTCATTGGATAGACAGAATTTTTGTAGGCGGAGCTTAAGGTTAACATTGATACCCTGATTGGTCAGGTGAAAACACAGCCAGATAGTTTTTTTTTTAAACCAGCTTCGGTAAATTGTAGTAAGGAGAAGTTAGGAGAGAGTTGCTTCCGAGACGGCGAGCTGTATGGAGCTGCGCCGACCGCCGCCACCTGGCGAACACCGACAAGGTAATGAACGCACGCGATGCCGCAGTTTTGAGCGCATAAGGCTTCACTCAGAACTGCAGAAGTCTCATCTGTTACATCCCCTTGTTACGTAATATTAGTGTCGATCGTCAATTAAATCTCATGGTATTCACATTTGCTACGTAAGTTAAAATCTGAAATGCGATGATTTCTCTGTTATATAATTATTGAGAAGCCACATCAGCCACTGTAATTTACGACAAGTTAGATAAGTGATTAAAGATAATTGAGGGTCACTGTAGAAGAACAGTATAGATCTTACGATAACACTAAAAGGGCCACACCAGCCGCAGGTTTTAGCGTGAGAACAATGGTAACATCGAAATTGAGCACCACATGGTAGACATGTGAAGGTGTTCTGCTACATTTTAACTGAAGTAGCATGAGAAGGGAAAAACAAGGATTGTATACACTGAGGCGAAAAAAGTCATGGGCTACCTCCTAAAATCGCGTTGGCCCACCTTTTGCCCGGAGTAGCGCAGCAACTCGATGTGGAGCGGATTCAACAAGTCGCTGAAAGTCCCCTGCAGAAATATTCAGCCATGCTGTCTCTATAGCCGTTCATAACTGCGAAAGTGTTGCTCCTGTAGGATTTTGTGCACGAACTCATTATTGATTATTCTATTTGAATTATTTTAAGGTAGCTTCAGTTTAGATGAGATGATTCATGCTGGGCTACCTGGGACGCCAAATTATTCGGTCGAGTTGCCCTGTACGTTATTCAACCAAATCCCGAACAACTGTGCCGGCCGGTGCGGCCGAGCGGTTCTACGCGCTACAGTCTGGAGCCGCGCGACCGCTACGGTCGCAGGTTCAAATCCTGCCTCGGGCATGGATGTGTGTGATGTCCTTAGGTTAGTTAGGTTTAAGTAGTTCTAAGTTCTAGGGGACTGATGACCTCAGAATTTAAGTCCCATAGTGCTCAGAGCCATTTGAACCGAACAACTGTGGCCCAGTACATGACATAGTTGTTTTGGAACATGAAGTCCATGAAGGGTTGCAAATGGTCTCCAAGTAGGCGAACATAACCATTTCCTGTCAATGATCGTTTTCGTTGGACTAGAGGATCCAGTTCATTCCATGTAAACACAGCCCACACCATAACGGAGCTGCCATCAGCTTGCGCAGTGCCTTCTTGACAACCTGGTTCCATGGCTTTTTGGGATCTGCACCACACTCGAACACTACTATCAGCTCCTACTGACAGAAACCGCGACTCATCTGACCAGACCACGGTTTTCCAGTCGTCTAGGGTCCAGGCAGTACGGTTAGCAAAGGTATTCACGTCGGCAGTCTACTGCCATAGTCCATTGACGCTAAATTTCGCCACATTGGCCTAACGGATACATTTGCCGTATGTCCCACATTGATTTCTGCAGATATTTCTTGCAGTGTTGCTTGTCTGTTAGCACTGATAACACTAAGCAAAGGCCTTTGCTCTCAGTCTGCGCCGTGCGTGGTGAGAGGTAATGCCTGAAATGTGGTATTCTCAGCACGCTCTTGACACTGTGGATCTCTGAATATTGAATTCCTTAACGATTTCGGGGAATGAAATGTCCCCTGCGTCTATTTCAAACAACCATTCCGCGTACAATCTCTGTTAATTCCAGTGGTGCGGCCAACCGCTTGATATTTACTTCTTCCGGCATTATGAGCACGATATCAGAAAGGTTGCTGATTTTGCAAGACTGCAATTCGCCAAACCACAAGTGAAGATACAGGGTCGTTATTTGATTAGCAAACTTCACTTTGATTTGCAATCAATTTTCTGCACCAAAGTATACGCCTATTTTGCAATATTCTAAGCGAAAGGCAGGCTATGACATTGATATAACTATATCATCATTTGAAAATGTAATTAGTTTGGCTTTTGATATTGCTCTGGTTGAATGCCAAAGTGGCTTCAATGAGGCATGGACATTGTTCTCTTCCACTTTGTTTTAATCACTTCAGCAAAGTACCGCTTTTGCACTAAGAGGACTAATAAGTAATATCAAGTACGTAGGTTGTATGTGTTTTGCGCTCTGATAATTACTTTAAGCAGAGGATTGTTGGCACTGTTGCCGGCCCGTGTGGCCGTGCGGTTCTAGGCACTTCAGTCTGGAACCGCGTGACCGCTACGGTCGCAGGTTCGACTCCCACCTCGGGCATGGATGTGTGTGATGTCCATAGGTTAGTTAGGTTTAAGTAGTTCTAAGTTCTAGGGGACTGATGACCTTAGAAGTTAAGTCCCTTAGTGCTCAGAGCCATTTGAACCTTTTTTTTTTTTTTGGCACTGTTGATTGAAAATGTAATGATACGCCGGCGCTTAATTACGTTTAATTTTATGATATTCATATTTTGTTACTTTCTCTCTATGAAAATGTCACTTGTGGTAGAATGCAACGTTTTTGCATGGAAATGACATAGAGCACTTTCTTCTTCTTCTTTTTTTTTTTTAAAAAATAAAAAAGATCGAGTATTATTCTAAGCATGGTTTCGTGTTTGTGAGCGTTTGAAGTGAAAGGCGTCCCTTGATAGTGACAATTTCATTATTTGCATAAATCTGTCGTTCCTCATCACTGCTATCATACCTGAAATGGCAGATAAAAGTCACATTACATGATTATCAGTTCCAATGCCTATGAGGTTGACTTCCTGAAACAGCAGTAAGAAAACTGGAAGGCGATGTCTCTTCAGACATCTTCCCCTACAATGATAGAGCTTTCCGTGACTCATTAGTGTACAAACGGCAGCAGCAGTTGTAAGGGCCGATACCACAGGCACGCTCTAACCAGCTGTAGCTCGATGTTTCGAAATCGTTGTACGCTGTGTGGCATACCTGCATATCATTAAGCTGTTGGGGTTTGTTGCATTCCACTAAACGAAATGATTGTTCGTCAGACACACCTATTGCAATACCGGCCCATCTGGTATTTATAGTGGGGGTAAGCGTCGACAGTGATTTTACAGTAATACAGCGTGGCTGAGAAGTCCCCGTTCCTTCAGTATTGAATGCTAATTGATTTGTTTCATAACAAGTAATTACGCATTAAGTGTTCAATATATCGGCATGTTCCACATCATGCTGTAAACGCAAATCCATACTCCTCCATGTTCTTCTTGGCATATTTTTGAGCATGTCTGGTGTTACAGTTCATCCTCAACAGCGTTGCATAGTTCTTCGTTTGTAGCATAACGACGTGCAGATACATGCGCGTTAAGGGGGAACGGCAGGATGGCGGTCGAAAACACTCTAATTTTTTTTTTATTACTGAATTCGAATGTATAACATTGAAGAATTATGCCCCAAAATATTATGCGCGAACTCCACAAAGTAACGATTCTGTGAGCATTTGAAGCTGAGCGTGCACGGCACGCCTCGGCGTTAAAGAACGGTTCGGCGCTCACGTTCCCTTCGTTGCGTCCTTGAAGTGTCTAAGGCTGATTCTATGTTTATCAAGGTGTCGAACACATAGTAGACTTTCACTTTTCTCTTGTTGGCCTCCTGGTAGACGCTGTTGTTTTATGGCTGAGTTAGCGTCAGTCGGTGTCATTGAGAGACGACCGTCTTTATTGATCGACGTGAAGTGAAAATCAGTTTTGTTTGGTATTTTTTTACATTTAAATCGTGGCAAATGCCCTTCAAAACAAAATCTGCGATTAAGTTCTCCGATTCTGTGAAGATATAGACGCCAGTGGCGATGCGGTCAGCGACGAAAAGGGCTCAGAGCACGAAAGCCAAAGTAGCAGAAAGCGTCATCCATTAGCCAGGACGATCGTTGTTGTGGTCCAGGCGTCGATGATATCCCGTAAATTTCAAGCTTTGTCCCTTTTTTTCATATGATAAAAACTTGTCAAGCTTTAAACGCGTTTTCCTCCAAACCATGCTTTCTGGCGTGGTTGTCGTCGCCCATGCTACAATTTTCATCCGATTTTAATGATTTTTGGTCTCCCTTGAAGAAAATTGAGTTCACCTCAGTTCATTGTAGCTGTTTTTTACGTTTATATTTAGTTTTTTTTTTCAACCAAAAAAGATTGGCCTAAAATGGCCATTTTTTTTCAAGCATCCATTATTTCGCCATTTTTTTCGCAAATCTCTACGATGAACTAAAATTACGTCAGGGTGATATGTTATTTCATGTTTCCTTTAACCACAACCGGAGTTACAGCGACAACCGTCGATCTACCGCCTTTCAGAGCTGGCTCGGGAAAATCCCTACTACACAGGGAAGATAAAATATTTTTCAATTAAAAATAGCAACAAAAACTACACTGTATGTTTTAATCATTGCAGCGATCCGTATTTGTCTACTACATCCAACACGGAGAAAAAAATCCTGAATCTGAGGAACATTTTCATCCGTCATCCCGTTGTTCCCCCTTAATGACTGTCCCTAACGTGTTGTCAGGTGTGGTGAGGTCAAGACTTTGGTGGCCATTTCAAGTGAGCTGGTGTTGCTGATGAACCACAATCCATCCACCGTCCTGGAAAGTGTTCATTTAGGAACTCGCGCACTGCAAGTGTGGTGAGGAGGCACTCCGTCTTGCTCCAGCCATATGAGTTCTGTGAATCCCTTTTCCTGAAGCTGATCTATTAACCATGTTTGTAACATTTACGCCATTCACAGTCCCTTCAGAAAAGTATGGTCCAAGCAGATGCTGTGGTGTCATCGCTGTCCATATCATTACGTGAGGCGGGTTCCTTTCTAATTAAATTGTGTAATGATGATTCCCTTTGGCCCAAACAACTTTGCTTCTAGCACGTGAGCTGCGATAAATGGCACATTCCTCTGGAAACATAACCTTGGAACGGTTCACTGCCTTTGGAAACTGAGTTAACAAAGCATGGCATGCTGAAACGCGCTCATTCCGGTCTGTATCTGGTAATGAGGGTCGAAAAGGTCAGACATTAAGGTCTTTTTTCTTACGATGTTGCATTGTTGTCCTTGGAATACCGAATTCCAAGGTACATTTACTTGTCGATTTCATAGGAGGTTGTTCAATAAAAGCAGAGACTCCGGCACAAGTTTCTGCTCGTGTCTTTTTCCTTTCAGTCCGCGGACTGTCTTTAAGACTGCCAAAAGCAAAAGCACGTCCTCCCCAACCTGAAGTGTTGCCTTTTGCGGTGGACCCTTATTCAAACTTTCGTGGAATGCTCCCATAATCTGTCCCATTGTCTGATCTGTGTGTTGTCGTCCACGTACCCACACAATTGCCGCTAACAGCTCCTCAATAGTATAACTATGACCGCTCCAATCTTTCATAACTATAAATTAAAACTTGACTGCGATTGCCAAAACACATAAACATGAATTTCATGAATTGATTCCAACAACTTTCCGCCCCTATTAGCTGAGTGGTAAGCGCGACGGAATGTCATACCTAACGGCCCGGGTTCTATTCCCGGCTAGGTCGGAGATTTTCTCCGTTCAGGGACTAGGTGTTGTGTTGTCTTCATCATTATCCTTTCATCCCCATCGACACACAAGTCGCCGAAGTGGCGTCAACTCTAAACATTTGCACCAGGCGAACGGTCTACCCTATGGGAGACCCTTGAAATTTAATTCCACTCTTGAATCTTTATTTTATTCCTATCATTGCTTATTCGATGTATAGATTGAACGGTAGGGGTGAAAATCTGGATCCCTGTTTTATAACCATTTCAATCAGAGCATATGGTTCTTGGACTTTGAATCTTATTATTCCCTCTTGGCCCTTGTACATATGTAGCGTATCACCCGTCTTTCCCTATAGCTCACCCCTGTTTTTTTTTCAGAATTTCAAACACCTTGCGCCATTTGTCATTGTCGAACGCTTTTTCCAGGTCAACAAATCCTATGAAGATGTCTTGATTTTTCTTTAGTATTGCTTCAATTGTAAACCGCAACGTAAGAATTGCCTCTCCGCTGCCTTTACCGTTCCTAAAGCCAAACTGATCGTCATCTAAGACATCTTCAATTTTCTTTTACATTCTCCTGTATGTTATTCTTGTTATCAACTTGGATTCATTAGCTGTGAAGCTGATTACGATAATTCTCGCTCTTGCCAGTCTTGCAGACTTTGAAATTGTGTTGATGAAGTTTTTCCAAAAGTGAGATGATATATCGCCAGACTCAAATTCTACACACCAGCGTGAATAACCGTTTTGTTGCCAATTCCACCAATTATTTTAGAAATTAGAATTGAATTTTATTTATCCCTTTTGCCTTATTCGATCTTGTCTTCAGAAGCTCTTAAATTCCATTTTAATACTGGATCCCCTGTCTCTTCTACATCGATTCATGTTTCTTTTCTGTCACGTCATCAGACAAGTCTTTTCTCTCATAGAGGCCTTCAATGTACTGTTTCCACCTATCTGCTCTCTCATCAGCATTTAAAAGAGGAATTATTAATGTTACCATAGTTGCTATTAATTTCACCGAAGACGGTTTCGACTATTCTATATGCTAAGTCAGGCCTTCCGACAGTCATTTCTTTTTCGATTTCTTCACATTTTTCATGCAGCCGTTTGCCTTAGCCTCCTTGCATTTGCTATTTATTTCATTCCTAAGTGACTTGAAGTTTTGTATTCTTGAATTTCCCCGAACATTTTTGTATTTCCTTCTTTCATCGATCAACTGAAGTATTTCTTCTGTTACCCATAACTTTTCTCAGTTACCATCTTTCTACCTACATTTTTCTTCCCAGCTTCTGTGATTGCCTTTTTTAGAGATGTTCATTTCTCTTCAGCTGTACTGCCTACTGAGCTATCCCTTATTGCAGTATCTATAGCTTCAGAGAACTTCAAGCGTATCTCTTCATTCCTTAATACTTACGTTTCCCATTTCTTTGCGCTCTGTACAAGAAGTTACGGAGTAAAAATTCATTTAATCCTGGATTTTTGTGCACTCGGTGAAGTAGATTGACAGGCGCACCACCCTAACGATTTCACCACCCTCCCACTCTCCGTACACTTCCTACGGCGATAACAGGTCCGTAGCAGCTGACAGTGAAGTTCCCAGCTTTCAAACGCGAAACGCAGAAGACTGTCGGCGGTAATGAAGTTACGTGTTTGTTGACAAAACGTTCAGCACTAACAGTGTTTGCCTCTTCACACAAACACACACACACACACACACACACACACACACACACACACACACTCAGTAACGAACAAACACACAAGGAACACTGACGTCCACAAAATTTATTTATGAAATAATGAATAAGAATATCCTTGTTGGAAATTGGAAACTCCAACATGGTCGTAATCAGACTGGGAATTTGCGATCACGAATGCTCTAGAACTCAGAACTGTTATCTTCAGTGGTACTGTTCTCGTCGATTGATAAAGAAGCTACTATATTAACATTGTTTTTTACCTTACACTACTTCCTTCGTTTGACATTTTGATTTCACTTCACATGTGGTTTACGAACTCCTCCCTTTTACCTGTCGTCGTTTGTGTGAAAGCCTCCCCCACTGCTGTGTCTGTATCTCGCAACGTTAATATTTTATTTCGCCCTGCAGCACCCACTTTAACATGAGCTCAGACAAGCTGAGTAGCATTGAGGTAGCGGCGATACGGTGGGAGACATAGGGCTTGTGGGAGTTGTTCACTGATAATGGGTCAATTATCAATTGCTTTTTTGTGGTTTGTATCTTCCCAACATCTCTAACAGTTCTGCTTTTCGCATCTTCTCTTCAAAATTTATATTATTGCCCTTCAACTACTGTCAAGAGAATTTATGATACTAGGAGTCGGCTCTAACCTATGCATGAGGGCACTGGCTATTGTTAAGTCACATCTTGATGAATATTTTGAGATTTGTTTCCCTAAATAGTGCTCATTTTCATGTCGTCGCTCATTTCGGAACATTTATTTTGTGTTATAATTTCATAAAAAACTTTATTTTCCGTCTCGACGATAATTTTAGTATTTCTTCGGTTAATCACTCTCTTCATTGCAAAATATGGACGCGGTGGCAAGCCGGAATACTATTCTGGATTCTGTTGATATTACTGGAGATTCTATGTGAAATTGGACAATTTATTTCACTATTCTAAAATTAATTGTGTAGATCGCCGTCAATTTCCTGAAAGAGTGCATTGTGTTGAAAAAGTCGTTTTGATAAAAAAAATTATTAATTCCTACGCTGTATCTTGGTCTACACACCAGCTGCAAGCTTTTCCTAAAATGAGTGGTCTTAAGCTTTTCCAGCAAATTGACTGTATTGTTGTTGGGTGTCCAGCGGCGTGCATTCGTTTACGTGTTTCGCAAACGACTGCATCTGAGTGGACCTCCGAGAGCACTAAAGCTTCTTTAAGATGGTTCGTCCTCTTTTGGACGAGTATAGATAAATTTCTTTTAATGCTAACCACTTCAACCTACTCCTGATACAATGCTATACATAAAAACTGCAACGCCATGAAGACGAATCAACAAACTTCAGTTTAGCATGTTTGGATACGCAAATTATCTGGATTTGTCCGCATAAAGCAAGTGCGAATAGCGTCAGCCACATTCTATATTTACGGGAATGTACTATAACCTAAGAAAACTACACACTGCGAAGGAATTATCCGAATGGGACGGAAATAGGTAGGTATGACATACATGTACACCCAAATAAATGATTACAATTTCAGAAAAAGTGGACCACCAATTCAAGACAAATAGCTTCACAAATTCAGCAAGTCAATAGCGTGTTGATCTAACTCTGGCCATTATGCAAGCGGTTATTCGATTTGGCATTGATTCAGAACCTTGTTGGATCTCATCCTGAAGGATATCGTTCCAAATTCTGTCCAAGAGAGGCGTTAGATCGTCAGAATCACGAGATAGTTTGACGGTCCTACCCGTAATGCTCCAAACATTCTCAATAGGGGAAAGATCTGGCTACTTCGCGGGCCAAGGTTCCCAAATATGTGAGTGGCTTGAAGACTTCTTAAGTAATAGAACACAGTACGTTGTCCTCGATGGTGAGTGTTCATCGGAGGTGAGGGTATCATCTGGAGTGCCCCAGGGAAGTGTGGTAGGTCCGCTGTTGTATTCTATCTACATAAATGATCTTTTGGATAGGGTGGATAGCAATGTGCGGGTGTTTGCTGATGATGCTGTGGTGTACGGGAAGGTGTCGTCGTTGAATGACTGTAGGAGGATACAAGATGACTTGGACAGGATTTGTGATTGGTGTAAAGAATGGCAGCTAACTCTAAATATAGATAAATGTAAATTAATGCAGATGAATAGGAAAAAGAATCCCGTAATGTTTGAATACTCCATTAGTAGTGTAGCGCTTGACACAGTCACGTCGATTAGATATTTGGGCGTAACATTGCAGAGCGATATGAAGTGGGGCAAGCATGTAATGGCAGTTGTGGCGAAGGCGGATAGTCGTCTTCGGTTGATTGGTAGAATTTTGGAAATATGTGGTTCATCTGTAAACGAGACCGCTTATAAAACACTAATACGACCTATTCTTGACTACTGCTCGAGAGTTTGGGATCCCTATCAGGTCGGATTGAGGGTGGACATAGAAGCAATTCAGAGGCGGGCAGCTAGATTTGTTAGTGGTAGGGTTGATCATCACGCGAGTGTTACGGAAATGCTTCAGGAACCCGGGTGGGAGTCTCTGGAGGAAAGGAGGCATTCTTTTTGTGAATCGCTACTGAGGAAATTTAGAGAACCAGCATTTGAGGCTGACTGCAGTACAATTTTACTGCCGCCAGCTTACATTTCGCGGAAACACTACAAAGATAAGATAAGAGAGATTAGGGGTCGTACAGAGGCATATACGCAGTCATTTTTCCCTCGTTCTGGTTGGGAGTGGAACAGGGAGAGAAGATGCTAGTTGTGGTACGAGGTACCCTCTGCCACGCACCGTATGGTGGATTGCGGAGTATGTATGTAGATGTAGATATGCAAGCACGAAGACAAGCAGTAGAAAATCTCAACGTGTGCGAGAGGGCATTATCTTGCTGGAATGTAAGTCCATCATGGCTTGCCATTAAGGACAAAAAAACGGGGCGTAGAACTTCGACGTACCGCTGTGCGGTAAGGGTGCCGCGGATGACAATCTAAGAGGTCTCGCTGTGAAATGAAGTGGCATTACAGACCATCGCTCCCGGTTGTCAGGTCGTATGGCGGGCGACAGCCAGGTTGCTACTCCACCGCTGTCCGGGGAGTTTCTGGACACGTTTTCGGTCTGGAATCTCATTTACTGGAGCAGAACTATCTTGAGTGATGATTCACGCTTCGAAGTGAACCCCGATATACAGCGATTACCAGCACAAGGCTCAGTATTATGTATCTGGTCTGTATACATCTTAATGTGGAACATGTGATCGTTTTGATAGAGGCCTAAGTAGTTGGTACTTTAGAACTAGATAAAAGGAACATATCAACCCTAATAATAAGACTGTTTTTGGCTATCAATTGCAAACCACAGAATATACAGCGGGAGATATTGAGAGTGCTATGAACATTTTATACGTAACACCTAAGAGAATGAAGTTAGACGTACTTGAAGAACGGAAAAATGTGTAAACGGAAATAAAGGAGCCGGACAAATTGTTTAACAAACAGTTCGAATTTAAACACAATAATTTTTTTCTCTGTTTAAAAAAATAAGTCATGATTCAGAAAATCAGTTGCCTTATGACATATCAGTAATTTATGAAATAGTGCGATAATGTCTGAGACCTTTATCAATACAGTAACTATGGATTTTGTTGTAGCATTATCATCTTTGAGATAAAAGCCGCATGAACCATAGAACTGAAGGCGTTTGTTAAATTTTCACACACACACACTCAATCACTAACGAACAAACACACAAGGAACACTGACGTCCACAAAACTTATTTATGAAACAATAAATAAGGAACTTTCATTTAATATCCCTTTTGGAAAACGGCTTAAGACTACTCTTTTTAGGAAAAGCTTGCAGCTGGTGTGTAGACCAAGATACAGAGTTGGAATTAATTAAAAAACGTTTTTATCAAAACGATTTTTGCAACATGATGTACTCCTTCGAGAAATTGACGGTGATCTAATGTACACAATTAATTTTAGAATAGTGAAATACAATCTCCAATTTCACATAGAGTCTCCAGTAATATCAACAGAATCCAGAATAGTATTATTATTTTACAAGAAAGAGATTGAGTAACCTGCGAAATACTAAAATAATAATATTAAATAAATTTTTCGGAATGAGTGACGACATGAAAACGAACACTATTTAGGGAAATAAAATTCAAAATATTCATCAAATTGTGACGTGACAACAGACAGTGTCCTCATACATTTGTCAGAGCCGACTCCTAGTATCACAAATTCTCTTGACAGTGGTTGAAGGAAAATAATACAGATTTTGAAGAGAGGATGCGAAAAGCAGAACTGTTAGAGATTATGAGAAGATACAAACCACAAAAAAACAATACATAATTGACCCATTATCAGCGAACAACTCCCACTTAGCCGTAACTCTCCCACCGTATCACCGTCATCTCAATGTTACTCAGCTTGTCTGAGCTCATGTTAAAGCGGATGCAGCAGGACGAAATAAAACATTAACGTTGCGAGACACGGACACAGGAGTGGGGGAGGCTTTCACACAAATGACGACAGAGAAAAGGCAGGAGATCGTGAACCAAATGTGGAGTGAAATAAAAAGGTCAAACGAAGGAAGTAGTATAAGGAAACAAACAATGTTAATATAGCAGTTTCTTTATCAATCGACGAGAACAGAACCACTGAAGATAGCAGTTCTGAGTTATAGAGCATTCGTGATTGCAGAATCCCAGTCTGGTTACGCCCATGTGGTAGTTGGCGATTTCCAACAAGGATATTAAACGTAAGTTCCTTATTTATTATTTCATAAGTAAGTTTTGTGGACGTCGGTGTTCCTTGTGTGTTTGTCAAATTTTGATGTAAAAAAGAAAGAACAAAAACGCCTATCGAATGTGGAATATATCAAGACGATGTAAATACCGTCAAATATGCTGTAATCTGCACCTACAAAATGTTTGAGGATGTTGTATTTCACGTTTTGTCAAGAACATTGTACCTTCTAGTGTAGGTAACGGTTGGATAATGAATGAAAATGTTCGGAACTAATCACTGCTAAAAATATTATTTGCAACACTGGCGGAAACCTTTGTTTCAGTCAACCGTGACAACTTAGGACCACTTATCCATTTTTTGAAAATACTGGACACAAAATAAATTAATAAATTACGTGTCACAACAGACATTCTGACAGTTTCCATATATGGTTACCGAGTGCTTGGGAAAGCGAAAATGTGCATCAACTGTGCCCTACTGGGAAAAAAAAATTGTATTTTAACATTGGTACAGAATTATATTGTCGTTTAGGGGAACTTTAGACCAGTCTTAAAAAAAACATGGTATTTTTCCTATCTATCTGGGTAAATTTAGATCATGCCAGAAGGGAATCAGGTGTTAATAAGAAGTAAAAGCAAACAGTGTTAATTTAATATTGCAAATTCACTTTGAAATTGCAAGGTATTTCTATTGACCTGGCATTGTTCAACTTAAATCACTGTAGCCAGAAGCTCTCTTCACAGCGAACGTAACTGAAGGATAAGGATAATCATAAGACTGAGAGCTCGTAAGAAGGTGGAAAGACATGCGTATAGTCAGGAGTGCCCAGGGAAGCGTGATAGGACCGCTTTTGTTCTCTGTACACATAAATGATTTGGCAGACAGGGTCGGCAACAGTTTGCGGTTGTTTGCTGATGATGCCGTGGTGTACGGTAAGATGTCGAAGTTTAGTGACTGTAGGAAGATACAAGGTTACTTAGACAAAATTTTCAGTTGGTTTGATGAAAGGCAGCCAGCCCTAAATTTGCAAAAAATGTAAGTCAATGCGCATTAGTAGGAATTTAGTAGGAATAACAGACATCTGACGTTCGGACACAGTACTGCTAGTGCCCTCCTTGACACTGTTAAGTTGCTTAAATATCTGCGCCTAACGGTGAAAAGCGATGTGAGGTGGAATGAGCATATGAGAACTGTGCTAGGGAAGACAATCGGTCTGCTTCGGTCTATTGGGAAAATTTTAGGAAAGAGTGGTTCATCTGTAAAGGACACCGCATACAGGACGCTGGTGCGACCTATTCTTGAACACTGCTTGAGTGTTTGGGATCAGTAACAGGTCGGATTAAAGGAAGATATCTAAGCAATTCAGAGGCTTCTGCTAGAATTGTTCCGGTAGGTTACAACAACTCGTAAAGTGTTATGGAGATTCTTCGCGAACTCAAATGGGAATCCGTGGAAGGAAGGCGACGTTCTTTTCGAGAAACACTATTGACTAAATTTAGAGAACCGGTATTTGGAACTTAATGCCAAACGTTTCTATCGCCACCAGCATATATTCCACGTAAGGGCTACGAAGATAAGATACGAGAAATTAGGATTCATACGGAGGTTTATAGATAGTCGTTTTACCTTCGCTCTATTTGCGAGTAGAACAGGAAAGGAAATGACAAGTAGTGGTACCCTCCGTTACGCACCGTACTGTGGCTTGCGGAGTATCTATGAAGATGTAGATGTGGAAATACTAACTAGAGAACACAGAGGTAATAAAACTGTTACTTTTAGTACAAAATAATGGGGGAGCAGCGCCCATTTGAAACAAAAGTTGTAAGTGGTACAAAGCTAACCTGACTGGTAAAAAGTTACCACAACTGACTGTAATAAATTAATTTATCACCTTGTTCCACAGTCATAACACTTTGTCTGCTGAAAACAGTAGCTCACGAATAGCCGACCATCTCCAGAATTTCCAACAATCTCTTTTTCATGTGCCGGGCCATAACAATGTTGCTTTTTTCAAAGCCGCTCATTATGTGCTACTGCTGGGCTTACATACTTTTAGAGTTGCGCTCTACCAAAACTACGGTTCGGTAATTTTGGTACACTACATAAATGACGTAGTAAATGGTCTGATTCTGGGTAGTATTGGTATCGCGGTACGGAAAGAAACACACATGAATGTGTGACAGATAGTGGGAACCGACAACTTCTCTTTGTTTTATGTTTGTTTGTTTTGCACATAATTAGAACCTCAAGTCTTTCTGTGTTAGTCCAATGTGTATTTTATAGATAGATATATAGATATTCAGCGATCACAGGCCCTGCAGACCACGAGCTGCTTCCACAAACTGCCTCCATTTATACGTCCGAGGCAAGTTTGTATTTCGTAGCTAAGAGTTTTTTTACAGGATTGGATTGTTAGCCCAATGCCCAACCCTCCTCCTTTATCCGGGCTTGGGGCCGGCAGTGACTGTTGCAAGGCAACTGACCCCAGGCGGAATTCTGTATATTTTATATCCTTCCAAAATATATATTGTATTTTACAAGTAATAAAAATCAGTTCTGCGCCTGACTTATGCGCTTTTATGAAACCAAAGCAGTTGCTTTTGAAGTAAGTACAGTTTAAAAGCACAAACATAAAACGTATACTCAAAAGTATGTTTTTCATTATGAGCAGAAGCAGGAGTTCGCTTTTATTATTGATAAGTGCGGAAGTTGTTTACAAATAATAGAAACATATTTTGTATAAGCTCGACGAATTGCGGATGTAGTATTTGATACATTTTGGGTTTTTTAGTTTTACCTTTTTTTTTTAGGAATTTGCAGTTTCTAGTGCTGTATGGGAAATCGGCATTGTTTTTAAATTTTTACAACATCCCGCTGTTTGACGTACTAAATCAACAATTTTCGAATAAGACCTGTATTAACCATTGACAATTTTAATTTTATTACAAATACTGTTAATTTTTAAGTAACACCAGAAGGGTAACTACGTAGAAAAGAAACGTCCTGTAGGCTATGCAGCCCTTTATTCTAGACGGTTCACCTCTTCCGGTTTCTATGGGAATCTGGTAAGACACTGATAGCATACGCAAACAAAGAGATCGTTAAGAGGTGGCTCCCAGCTGGTATGCAGCACATCAGACGCACGGGTAAAGCTGTTACGATCTTAACTGATGACGATTACTAGGAAAACTACCATAGTGTACTCTTACTAATGATAGTCCACGGTAGCCTACTGTAGTTTAACAACTCTACATACTTTCCTTACCACGTCAAGTACCCGTCACCCCTCCAGACGTCATTCAGTCTCTCGGTAGGAACTGGACATAGTCTGTTGTCTCAGCAGTGTCTTTTCTTCACAGACTGACAGTACGGCACTGTATCGTCAGTGCGTGAGGACGGATGCTGTTGCTACGACGGTCTAAATCTGTCGGACAAGACAGATTAAGCTATGTTCTATTTTTAGAAGCCACGTTTCTGTCGCTTACAGAGTAAAAACGTAAATGAAAATAACGACGTTCCCTCGGAAATCTTCATGACCGTTTTTGTGTAGTTCTACTATTTGCGACAAATAGCAGGAAAAATATTTTTCCTAGATACTCCGTTGTTTCGAGAATAAGGTCGTGATTATAAAACACTCACAATTTCTTCATTGTGTTCCATTATCAGATGTTAATGATTCAAACACTTTATTGCAACCCAGTATTACGTGAATAAAACACGAAATATACTGTCATTGTACAAACATTAACAGAATATTTAAAGCTAATAATTATTAATTAATTGCGGCTGGCTTCGAAATATTTTTATTCGAGGTAAGCTAGAGTTTTTCTGTCAATTGTAATGAATAATTATAAACGGAGCATAAAACAGTCGTTGCTGGACCCGGTTTGTTATTCACAGCATCGTAACCACTGAAGCGTGAATACGATGTTATTTTCATCTCCCATTCATAGAGATTCGTATGAGGTGTAATGGAAAAATCAGTAATTATGTATGACTATCCTACCTCGGGTATGTGCGAGATGAAATTCGACAAGAACATGCGAATTTTTCAATGGACAAAACTTACTGACACAGTTTTTTTGAACTCAGAGTCTTCATGATTTACTGATTAACAAGAGTTAAATGGTAATTACCTCTTACTAGAGAATTTACGGCTCGTTTTCATAGCGAGTTTGTGACTATTATGTTCTTTGTAAACTAATGCCTCTAACAAGATATTCCATTTCATGAAGCATTGTACTCCATGTTACTTACAGTCGTGAATGGAGCAGCCAACTTGTACAGTGAATAATGTAGGTTAATCGGGGGATCTATGTTGTTCAGGTTGGGGCACCTCACGCCCACAACAGAGGGAAGAGCGCACGTTTGATTACACTGCTTGACAACTGCTAAGGAATGGAGACGTTGTTGGACAGGAATAATAACAGGCAATGGTGGACAATGTGAAGCACAGTACATACGTGACAGAGGTGGAATGGTATATTTATAACAAAAAGCAGTGCAGATTTCACCACAAAGGAAAGCAGGATAATACACGTAAATAACATTCCTTTTTGACACAGGTTAGACTGCCAACATGAAGGTCGATATCGAACTCTCATTAAGGAATATACTCTCCTCGGACAATAATGCACACTTTGCACTTATCACGCTGGCTGCCACACTGTTGAGGAGTCGTTAGGGAATAGTGTCCCAGTCCCCTCTCAAGGCGGTAGTCCTTTCAAGGTCCAAGGAGGGCGTTTCTGTCGAGAAAAACACCTTCCAAGAGAATCCCAGGCATGTTCTGTATGGTTTAGATAAGCCATTCCATAGTTCAGCATCTTCAATTTCCAGTGTGCCCGACTCGTCAGCGATTCTGTCTAGTGGAGCATTGTCATCCGTAAACAAAAAGACGGGAACAACCGCACCCTTAAACAGACGGACATGATCCAGAATGATCTCCCTGCAATACTACTGTGCTCCAACGGTACCTCCCGCAAAGATCTGCAGCGGTGTTAGGCCACTGAGCATAATGTGTGCCCGCACCATAGCACCTGGGCCATACCGATGACGTTCATGAACATTCTGTGGTGAGTAACGTGTTCCCCTCTCTCTCCACACTACATGGTGGCCACAGTCAAGGAGGATTCGTAGAAGACAACACTCTGGACCAGTGTCGCTGATCCCAACCAACATGCTCCTTACACCAACGTACTCTGTCTGGACGATGGTGTGGTCGAAGTGGCATGGATTTAATAGGTTCCTGAACATACAGACCAGACTGATTTTTTGTTTTTCTCGCTTGTATGAGCTGTCCCAAGCATATTGTAAGTACTTGTACTCAATATGTACTTTCATTCCTGATATTACATTGGCCTTGTAATATTTACATATATTACTTTCTAGTTTATTCTTTTGTATAAATTTTGCCACTGTTATCTGATAAGATAACTACTCGAAACACTTCATAACTAAAATATTTGGCGATGAAGAAGTCTCAGTAGACTTACTCCATGCCAAGGAGAATGTACTTCTGGGTCTCCAAGGAACCCTTCGTAGTAATCGAAGTCACTATAACAGCTGTGGTCTAAATGAATCCTTTCATGTTTGATGTCTTCCCCGACGGCGGTTGCTTCTTCCATCAGGATAAATGTCAGTTTGACAAGCCCAGCAACATACTACTGTGGTTTAACGAACATGGTAGTGAATACAAGCTGATATCTTGGCCACCAAATTCGCCTTATGTGACCCCGATGTGATACATCTGGGATGTCATGGGGCGCCATTCCCACACTTTTTTAGTCATCAATCTTCTAGCTGGTTTGACGCAGCCCGTCACGAATTCCTCTCCTATGTCAACATCTTCATCTCGGAGCAGCAGTTGCAAATTATGTATTCAGTTATTCGTCTTCCTCTACAGTTTTTACCCTCTACAGCTACCTCTGGTGGTGCCATGGAAGTTATTCCCTGTTGTCTTCACGGCGTCCTGCTACCCTGTCCCAATTTTTTGTCAGTGTTTTCCGTATAAACCTTAACTCTCCGAGTCTGCGGAGAACCTCCCCATTCCTTACCTTATCAGTCCGCTTTATTTTGAACATTCGTCTGTTGCACCGCTCCACTAATGTTTCGATTTTTCTCCGTTCCGGTTTCCCCACAATCCATGTCTCAGTATCATACAATTCTGTGCTCCAAACGCACAGTCTCAAAATTTTCTTCCTCGAATTAAGGCTCATGTTTGATACTAGTAACACCGCTCTTGGCCAGGAATACCTTTTTGCCTGTGTTACTCTGCCTTTTGCGTCTTCTTTCTACATCCATCATGGGTTATTTTGCTGCCTAGGTAGCAGAATTCCTTATCTTCGTCTACTTCGTGAGTCACTGTTCTGATGTTAAGTTTCTCGCTATTCTCAATTCTGCTACTCCTCATTACTTCTGTCTTTCTTCAATTTACTCGAAACCCGTATTCTGTACTCATTAGACTTTTCGTTCTATTGAACAAATCCTTTAATTCTTCTTGTCTTTCTTCGATTTACTCCAAACCCGTATTCTGTACTCATTAGACTCTTCGTTCTATTGAATATATCCTGTAATTATTCTTCACTTTCACTGAGAATAGAAATGGCACCAGCGAATCTTTTCATTGATATACTTTCACCCTGAATTTTAGTCCCACTCTTGAACCTTTCTTATATTTCCCTCATTGCTTCTTCTTGAAAAGTATGTGCGAAAGAATCCTTTCCTGTCTTACACACTACACCGTTGGTCTTCCAATCTCATTTTTTCCTCTTGGTTCTTATACATATTGTATATTACCTGTCTTTCCCTATAGCTTACCCCTGTTTTTCTCAGAATTTCGAAAATCTTGCACCGTCTGACGTTGTCGAAAGCTTTTTCCAGGTCGACAAATCCTGTGAACGTGTCTTGATTTTTCTTCAATCTTGCTTCCATTAATAACCACAACGCCAGAAAACTGCCTCTCTGGTGCTTTCACCTTTAATAAAGAAAACCTGATCGCCATGTAACATATCCTCAATTTTCTTTTCCGTTCGTCTGTACACCAGTCCTGTCAGCAACTTGAATGCATGATATGTTAAGCTGATTGTGCGAGAATTGTCACACTTGTCGGCTCTTGCTATCTTCGGAATTGTGTGGATCATATTTTTCCACACGCTATCGGCCCTTAATTTGCGGGAATTGCGTGACCTGCGCGAAGACATCTGATGTCACATATCTCCGGACTTGTCAAATCCATGTGACACGGAATTGCTGCTGTCACAAAGGTGGACCAACACGTCACTAAGCAGGCGGTCATTATGTTCTGATTAGTTGGCTTACCTGGAGATACTGGAAGGTATCAGATAGATTACATAATGGTAAGACAGAGATACAGGAACCAGGTTTTAAATTGTAAAACATTTCCAGTGGCAGATGTGGACTCGGACCACAATCTGTTGGTTATGAACTGTAGATTAAAACTGAAGAAATTGCAAAAAGGTAGGAAACTGAGGAGATGGGACCTGGATAAACTGAAAGAACCAGAGGTTGTAGAGAGCATCAGGGAGAGCATTAGGGAACGATTGACAAGAATAGGGAAAAGAAATACAGTAGAAGAAGAATGGGTAGCTTTGAGAGATAAAATAGTGAAGGTAGCAGAGGATGAAGTAGGTAAAAAGACGAGGGCTAATAGAAATCCTTGGGTAACAGAAGAGATATTGAATTTAATTGATGAAAGGAGAAAATATAAAAAGGCAGTAAATGAAGCAGGCAAAAAGGAATAAAAACGTCTCAAAAATGAGATCGATAGGAAGTGCAAAATGGCTAAGCAGGGATTGCTAGAGGACAAATGGAAAGATGTAGAGGCACATATCACTAAGGGGAAGATAGATACTGCCTACAGGAAAATTAAAGAGACCTTTCGAGAAAAGAGGACGACTTGCATGAATATCAAAAGCACAGATGGACACCAAGTACTAAGCAAAGAAGGGAAAGCAGAAAGGTGGAAGTAGCATATAGAGGGTCTATACAAGGGCGATGTTCTTGAGATAGAAATGGAAGAGAATGTAGATGAAGATGAAATGGGAGATATGATACTGCGTGAAGAGTTTGACAGAGCACTGAAAGATCTACGTCGACACAAGGCCCCGGAAGAGACAACATCCCGTTAGAACTAGTGACAGCCTTGGGAGAGCCAGGCCTAACAAAAATCTACCATCTAGTGAGCAAGATGTATGAGACAGGCGAAATAATCTCAGGCTGCAAGAAGAATATAATAATTCCAATCCCAAAGACAGCAGGTGTTGACAGATGTGAAAATTACCGAACTATCAGTTTAATAAGCGACGGCTGCAAAATACTAACACAAATTCTGTACAGACGAATGGAAAAACTGGTAGAGGCCGACCTCGGGAAAGATCAGTTTGGATTCCGTAGAAATGGAGGCAATACTGACCCTATGACTTATCTTAGAAAATAGATTAAGGAAAGGTAAACCTACGTTTCTAGCATTTGTAGACTTAGAGAAAGCTTTTGACAAAGCTTTCAAAAAAAAATGGCTCTGAGGACTATGCGACTTAACTTCTGAGGTCATCAGTCGCCTAGAACATAGAACTAATTAAACCTAACTAATCTAAGGAGATCACACACATACATGCCCGAGGCAGGATTCGAACCTGCGACCGTAGTTGTCACGCGGTTCCAAACTGAAGCGCCTAGAACCGCACGGCCACACCGGCCGGCATACTCTCTTTCAAATTCTGAAGCTGGCAGGGGTAAAATACAGGGAGCGAAAGGCTATTTACAATTTGTACAGAAACCAGATGGCAATTATAAGAGTCGAGGGACATGAAAGGGAAGCAGTGGTGGGGAAGGGAGTGAGACAGGGTTGTAGCCTCTCCCCGATGTTATTAAATCTGTATATTGAACAAGCAGTAAAGGAAACAATAGAAATATTCGGAGTAGGTATTAAAATCCATGGAGAAGAAATAAAAACTTTGAGGTTCGCCGATGACATTGTACTTCTGTGAGAGACAGCAAAGGACTTAGAAGAGCAGTTGAATGGAATGGTCAGTGTCTTGAAAGGAGGATATGAGATGAACATCAACAAAAGCAAAACGAGAATAATGGAATGTAGTCGAATTAAGTCGGGTGATGCTGAGGGAATTAGATTAGGAAATGAGACACTTAAAGTAGTAAAGGGGTTTTGCTATTTGGGGGGCAAAATAACTGATGATGGTCGAAGTAGAGAGGATATAGAATCTAGGCTGGCAATGGCAAGGAAAGCGTTTCTGAAGAAGAGAAATTTGTTAACATCGAGTATAGATTTAAATGTCAGGAAGTCGTTTCTGAAAGTATTTGTATGGAGTGTAGCCATGTATGGAAGTGAAACGTGGACGATAAATAGGTTAGACAACAAGAGAATAGAAGCTTTCGAAATGTGGTGCTACAGAAGAATGCTGAAGATTAGATGGGTGGATCACATAACTAATGAGGAAGTATTGAACAGAACAGGTGAAAAGAGAAATTTTTGGCACAACTTGACTAGAAGAAGGGATCGGTTGGAAGGGCATATTCTGAGGCATCAAGGGATCACCAATTTAGTATTGGAGGGCAGCGTGGGGGATAAAAATCGTAGAGGGAGACCAAGAGATGAGTACACTAAACAGATTGAGAAGGATGTAGGTTGCAGTAGGTACTGGGAGATGAAGAAGCTTGCATAGGATAGAGTAGCATGGAGAGCTGCGTCAAACCAGTCTCTGGACTGAAGACCACAAGAACAACAACAAGTAGTTCTAAGTCGAGGGGACTGATGACCTCAGATGTTAAGTCCCATTGTGCTTAGAGCCGTTTGAACTATAGAGTTGAGAAGAGCGAGAAAAAGAGAGAGCTGAGAGCAATGGGAAACAACTGTGAAGCACAAAGAAATTTTGCCTATTCTGTGTGAGGTTTCTGTTTATTTCTGGTATTCAAGAAAAGTGATGTAAACTGTGTTTTTATTCAGTGTGTCATACTTCACGTAGTCGATATGTTATGTCACAGAGTTTCTGACTACACGCAGTATGATCTTTAGTTGCTATTAACTTTAGCATTGCTGCAGCATTCTAAAATAACATAGCGAGTGAGTCGAATGTTTGTCATGTTTCTGAGCAGTCTGGGAACAGCTTGTAGAACACAGATATAAGATATTGAAAATGTGATTTGATAAAGATTAATTTGAGAAGTGAAGATTTCGAGACGCTATAGCTGCTGCACTGCTTACCTTCACGTAATTTATATGTTTAAGAAATGTAAAGTTGGTGGGATTTTTTCTTTGTTGGTTCGGGTCAGTTAGACTCATTGTTTAGAGGTGATTAAGCACAGTCAGCAGTTCACATGGCTCCCACTCAACAATTAAAGATTTACCACTTCTTTACCATCTCAGTAATTAATCTCATGGCCGAGTATTATTTCTTGTAAAAAATAATTTCTTTTCAGTCAGTTAACAAGTTTAAGTTGTACCACTGTTTCCATTTGAAAGTTTATTTTCTGGCTATGTGTGCCACCGTATGGCACTGAGCGAAACACAGTGGCTAAAACTAAAGCACACTCTGCTTAGAATAGTGGCACAGGCTTGCTTTGCACTCCACAAGACTTTTCTTTCCTTTACTTAGTTTGCTGCTATGCTGCATTTTTAATATTCATGACTTCGATCAATAGCAACTTCCGTTGCCACTGGTGAGCCGTGAAAATTTATCAGGGCCAATTTAACATCAGTCATGAAAGAATAAAGTCACTTACAGTTAAGCATTGCACTTCAAAATTAATGTCAGATTCATGTTAGGTAAAGTTCATTTTACGAGGGCGGTTCAGAAAGTAACCTCCGATTGGTCACAGTGCGGGTTGTGGGGGGAGTAGCGACGCCATCTGTGCGTTCACGCACTCAACAGGTCAGTCGGCATCAAGCCGTGGTCGAGTGAACGTCGTACCTGCGCTAGTTTAGTTTTTGTGGCAGTTTGAAATGTGTGCTGCAATAGAAAACCCCGCCAAATGTGAAGTGCGTGCTGTCATAAGGTTTTTTACAGCCAAAGGATATTCTGCAGCAGCTATTCATCGTGAGCTTTGTGCCGTGTACGGACCAAGAGTTATGAGTTAAGGAGTTGTCCGTGAATGGGTACGTTTATTTAAAAGTGGACGGGAAAACGTTCATAATGAAGAGAGGAGTGGTAGACCATCGTTGGTGACTGATGAACTCGTTCAGACAGTTGATACAAAAGTTCGTGAAAATCGACGTTTCTCAATGTCGGAGTTGTCTACTGGTTTTCCACAGATTTCTAAGACACTCTTGTACGAGATAGTGACAGCAAGATTGGGTTACCGTAAGTTCTGTGCACGATGGGTGCCCAAAATTCTTACCGACCACCACAAAACTCAAAGAATGGCCTCTGCATTAGACTTTCTGTCACGTTATGAGAACGAAGGAGAACCACTGTTAAACAGAATCGTGACCGGTGACGAAACCTGGATTAAGTTCAAATGGTTCAAATGGATCTGAGCACTATGGGACTTAACATCTGTGGTCATCAGTCCCCTAGAACTTAGAACTACTTAAACCTAACTAACCTAAGGACATGACACACATCCATGCCCGAGGCAGGATTCGAACCTGCGACCGTAGCAGTCGCGCGGTTCCGGACTGAGCGCCTAGAACCGCGAGACCACCGCGGCCGGCCCTGGATTAAGTACGTGAACCCTGAGACAAAAGAACAATCAAAGATGTGGGCACATTCAAATTCGCCTACCAAACCAAGAAAAGCCTCGCAAGATTTTTCTGCCAGAAAACTGATGGCAACGGTGTTTTGGGATGCCAAAGGGGTGTTGTTGGTTGAATTCATGGAACGTGGTACGACCATTAATCAAGACGTGTACTGTGAAACAATAAAAAAGTTACGACGGGCTATACAGAACAAACGCCGTGGTATGCTGACTTCCGGTATCGTTTTTTTGCACGATAACGCCCGTCCTCACTCTGCTCGCAGAACAACGGCCCTTCTTGAGTCCTTCAAGTGGGACGTTATCAACCATCCACCTTACAGCCCAGACCTGGCGCCAAGTGATTATCACCTCTTCATGCATTTGAAGAAATGGCTCGGGTCACAGCGGTTTGATGACGACGAAGAGCTCAAAGATGCGGTCACAGGCTGGCTCCGGGCACAAGCGGGTGATTTTTATGCAGAAGGAATTACAAAGCTTGTGAAGAGATACGATAAGTGCCTCAATCGCTATGGAGACTATGTACAAAAATAGTGCAAAGTTGTAGTTGTAAGATGTGTATATTAAAATATTTTTATTTAACTTGGTGTATTTTTTTAAATCAACCGGAGGTTACTTTCTGAACGGCCCTCGTATATCTCATTTCTCATGCAGACGATTATATTCTCATAGTGCAGTATTACATCTACGTAGGTATCATTCAGAGTTTGGAATTTAGTCAGTTCAGGTTCGTAAAATTACATGACAATGCCACATAAACATTCTGATTGTTTATTTGCTTCAAATTTTGTTTTGTAATTTGAGGTAGCATTTTTATTCTTAGCTTTGTGTATTGTAATTTCAAGTCACGTACTGTGACGTCACGCACCGACAACACTTTCGCAATTATGGACAGCTGTAGAGGCAGCTCGGCTCAATATATCTGTAGGGGAATTCCAGCGTCTTATTGAGACCACGCCACGTCGAGTCGCTGCACTATGGCGGGAAAAAGTAGGTCCAGCACGATATTAGGAGGCATCCCACGACATTTATCACTCAGTGTACGCAGCTGTTGTTTCTGAAATAAATAGCTTAGGAGTGTGATTTAAGCAGCAGATGTGAAACCGATTTTGTGGAATTTTATTTGAAAGTAGATTTATGTAAAATAATGATAACTTGATATTCAGCAGTAAGTTTTTTTTTATAAATGTAGTGACAGTTGTAAGCATATATTCTAGTGAAATTGTGTATGACAATGTTAAAAGTAATTTAGGAAAGATTACTTTATCTATAGCCTGTGTGTCGGGATGTGCATCAGTCACGGCATCGATTTCTACACTATAATGTTTTTGTTCTACCACAGTACTGTATCCAATGAGTCCTTCCTCTCTTCTCGGACGAACCATTGCCTCGTAGACATTTAAAGAATGACGGCGGGGTGTTTTCGAGGTTGGAACGGTTCCTGCACACGCAAAATACACAACAATCAAGGTCTCCAATAAGCCATCTAGCCTTGGGGAGAATGTGTGTTCCATTGAAGGGCGATGAGGAGACAAGATCTAACGCCATCACCAGATTTCGTGCTCATAGTTTGATTTCGAGGGGATAATTAAGACTTGGTGCGTGCTTAACGTTTGATGTCCGTAGGTGTACAAAAAACGTTCTCGCTCCAAAGATTTGAACAGGGGCAGTGATACGTGTTACTACGGTCTTCACAAAGAGCGCACGGTAGAGCTCTGACGTTTCTGGAGCCGTGTTGGGTCAAGGGTTGCGTCGCCTGTAGTGTAGGTCGCGTGGGCGAATCAAGGGCCGGGCAGCTTGCGTGATCTGCGGCTCCGAGAAGAGCACCACTAACGAGCCTTTGTTCCAAAATATCCTGGCGGTTGCGGCGCGGTGCGGCCGCGTCGTCAGGCCTGGACGGAGCAGAGTTGTCCAGAGGGGACAGCGCGTCCGCTGGAGCTTGCTCTCCGCTTAAAAAAAGTTTAGGGATGGTTCCTGTCATCAAATGGGATAATACTCAATTCAAAAGATAAATGAGGAGCCGGTTATCAAAGATGATCAAGTGCATTTCTTCGATTTTTGATATCAATGGTACTTACAGTATTTTTCGTGCTGAATCGGATGGTAGCCTCATTGAGTGTCAAAAACGAACGAAAATGGTTTAAAAAGTTTTTTAAATGTGTGGCTTTGCTTCTAAAAGAGCCAAGTCCAAGCAGGTGTTGTTTCAAAGTGACCAACACCACCAGTAGTCAATCATGACGTAGGACTCGGTAAGCGGCATCCGTCTTGCGCTGTTTGCTTGCGTGCTGTCTGCGTGTTAGCGCTATTTGTTACTGTATTTTTGTTCAATTTTGATTTTCCCTTGTGAAAATGCCGACGCTTCCGAATCACTGGCAACAAATTTATATAAGTGTGTTGGTAGCTGGGTAGTCAGCTTGTAATACAGATGTCAGCAGGCTTTTCGGTGTTACAAAAAAGGCAAATCACTTGGTCTGGTGAGTCCTTCGACAATACCTTTTGGGTGTGCCGTGAATTCCGAAAAGATTACAGATGTAACAAAATTATTAGAGAAACATTTAGGGAAAAATGATGTGAAACAGAGAGACTGCAATGATATCGCAACATCACTGAGAAAGAAGCGTCTGGCGCGGAAGAGGAGAAAGAACATTGCAAATGTGAGAATATGGAAGAAGATGAGTATTCACTGCTCAGTTCATGTGCTTAGTTCTTTATTGTTACTTTGTAAATGAAACGTGTTAAGTATTTCCCTTTTTTATTCAAGAACAACCAGTGCTAAAATTCTTGTTAACGCAACTTCTTAAATTTTTTTAGATAACTCAGTTAAAAAACGTTTTGATTTGAACGTTCAGTAATTTTTTTTTGTTTCTCAAGCCCTTCCACCCCTTTTTTGTCATTTTTGAAACAAAAGTGCATAAGGCACGGATTGTTATACATTTAAAAAAGTTATAGTAAAAACCACTCTCAGAAGTACGTGGATACACTTCAGTTTAGTTTCAAATGCGGACAAGTCAAGTAGTTAGCAGCAAAGCCGACGGCCTCTTTATTTCAACTGTTTTTACGATTTCAGTATTGACTTGGCATTGCATTTCATCGTTACTGAAAGTCATTTGTTTTATATAAAAAAGAGCAGACAATGTTTCAGAAGCGTAGGTATTTTGCTAATATTGTTTTAGTTTTCTGCCTCTCTTGTAAAAATATCGTAAGCGGACCTAGCCATCTTTGATATTAGTTTCGTTTTGTAGAAAAAGCTTTTGTCTGTATTAACTGGAATACTTTGAAATTCTGGAGTTGTTATGGGTAATGTACAGGAAGCGGAAAGTTACCTACAACTTGACGTTTCAGTTACACAGAGTGGGGATATGATTAGTGAGACTGAACAGTTCAAATTTGTATTATATATATATATATATATATATATATATATATATATATATATATATATATATATATATATATACAAATTTGAACTGTTCAGTTTTATCAACAATATCAGCTTATTCGTAAGAATTAGCAGCTTTCACTCGGTTAATACTTGGCAGAAATCCAGTCTGCATTTGGATCGCACTTCCTTGGCTTGTGCTAAGGTGTGCAGTATTCTGCTGCATCCATATTCAATAAGCTACCACAAGAACTCAAAAGTCTTAGCAGTCATCCACGCGCTTTCAAATCTAAACTGAAGAGTTTCCTCACGGGTCGCTCCTTCTATTCTGTCTAGAAGCTCTTTGAAAAATTAAGTTGATTCCTGTGTTACATTTCTGATTGCGTTTACGAAACTTGTTGCTTGTCTTTTTTGGGTTCATAAAGATTTTATTTTAGTTATTACTTTTACGTTGTAATTTCATGTACTGGCACGTTCCATGAGCATCGTTATTGTCCTTCAATTTTTTACTACGGAACTAGATACGTAAAAAGAAAATAAAAATACTGAAAACCAGAAAGTAGTTATAAGGGTGGTAAGGGTGATATTCCGAAACAGAATGTAAGAGCAAGGAGAGGCAGTAAAATCCTACCTGTTAAAGAGTCGCAAACAGACGGGAAACATTCCAGAATCAGTCTGACCAGTGTTTGGTAATTAACATGTTTCAAGCGATGAACTATATTTTCTAAGAATTTTTTTGTCACGCTCAGCCAAGGCTGTGTTTAGGCCCTGTAATGTTACTGCTCTGCCTGACAGAAAAAGTGAAATACTCAGAAGCTATGGTCGAATGCCATTATACGAACACACCATCGGCGAGTATGTAAATGATAATAGTTGCAATTCTCTGCGAAAAGTAGAACGGCTACCATAGGGCATTAGTGTTGTTCGTGCTTGGCGTCGTTACCAGGCCATACAACGAGTATGAACAGCGTCAGATGTTGAGTGACTGCTGTGAAGGTCACGGAGGTACCGCGTACTCTTGTGAGATAGCGTTATCAGCACTTGACAGCGTTTGAAAGTGCCCTCAATGAGGGTCTCCATTTGGTCGGCTGGTCGAAGCGAGCAATATCGATATTTGTGAGGCATTCGGACATGACATTATCGCGATGTTAGGCTACATGGGAACGTGAGGGCAGGCATATTCGTTGCCAAGGTTCTAGTCGACCACATTTGACTACCACAAGGGAGGGTCGCCATATTAGGTGTCGTAAACCCTTCACGTCGGCGACTGCCGTCCGAGGACCAGTAATGGACTCCCTGCAACATTCTGTTTCATCCAAGGGATGATGTCTAGACTGCCAGTAAAACCTCAACGCAAACGACTACGTTTGGAATGGTGTCGTGAACGGGAAGCATGGACTACCGATAAGATTAGATGCGTCTCTACTCTCCTGTGGGTGACGATCGTCGGCGAGTTAGGCGGCGACGTGCGGAGAGGTTCCATTCTGACATGTTTTGGAGAGGCACGGTAGTGTTACATCTACATTTGCATCCACATGGATACTCCGCAAGCCACCGTTCAGTGCGTGGTGGAGGGTACCCTTTACTCGTTTTCTTTTCTGTTCCATTCACAGATAGAGCAAGGGAAAAGCGACCGTCTACATGCCTCTCTATGAGCATTAATTCCTCGTATCTTATCTTCCTGGTCCATCCCATGGCATCTCATGGCAAAAGAAGGATCCAAGAGGAAAGAGAAATTACTTTGTGGGCCACTAAACAAAGATCTGAGGAAAAGACTTGCCAAATCTTACATCTGGAGCGTTGCACTATATGGTGCGGAGACCTGAACATTGAGGATAGAAGATGAAAGAAGATTGGAGGCACTAGAGATGTGGATGTGGAGAAGAATGGAAAAAGTGAAAAGGGAAGACCGAGTAAGGAATGAAGAAGTATTAGGAAGAGTTGGAGTAAAAAAAAAATATGCTGAAAGTTATCAGAAAGAGAAAACGGAACTGGAGTGGGCATTGATTGAGGAGGGACTGTTTATTGAAGGAAGGAATAGAAGGAATGGTGGAGGGGAAAACGGGGAAGAGGAAAAATAAGATATCAAAGGCTGGACAATATAAAAGGAGACAAATATTCAGAAAGGAAAAGACTGGCTGTGGACAGACAAAAGTGGAAGAGGCTTAACCCATGACAAGACCTGCCGTAAGGCAGAATACCATACTCCTCCTCCTCCTCCTCTTCCTCCTACTACTACTACTATCTTCGTGGTCCTTACGCGCAGTGTACGTCGGCGGCAGTAGAGTCGTTTGGCAATCAGCTTCAAATGTCGGTTCTCTAAATTTTATCAATAGTGTTTTTTCAAAAAGAACGTCGCCTTCCCTCCAGGGATTCCCATTTGAGTTCGCGAAGCATCTCCGTAACACTTACGTGTTGCTCTATCCTATCCGAAATAAATCTTGTAGTCCGCCTCTGAATTGCTTCGATGCCTTCCTTTAATCCGACGTGGTACAGATTAGCGTCCTATATGCGGTCACCTTTCCAGGTGAACCACTCTCTCCTAAAATTCTCCCATTAAACCGAGGTCGATCATTCGCCTTCCCTTTCACAGTTCTCACATGCGTGTTCCATTTCATATCTGCAACACTACGCCCAGATTTAAACGACGAGACTGCGTCAAGCAGGACACTTCTGATGCTATATCCGAGCATCACTGGTTTGTTTCTCCTACTCATCCGCATTAACTTTCAATTTTCTACATTGAGAGCTAGCTGCCGTTCACCAAACCAACTAGAAATTTTGTCTAAGTCATCTTACATCCTCCTATAATTACTCAACGACGTTACCTTACTAGATACCACACCATCATAAGCAAACAACCACAGATTGCTGCCCACCCTGTCCGGCAAATCGTTTATATGTACAGGGAACAACAGCGGTCCTATCACATTTGCCTGAAGCACTCCTGATGATACCCTTGTGTCTGATGAACACTCGCCGTCGAGAACGACATCCAGGGTTCATTACTTAAGAAACCTTCGAGCCATTCATTCATGTGTGAACTTATTCCACATCTCGTACCATCGTTGACACCCGACAATGGGGCACTGTGTCAAATTAAACTAAACTCTGCCAGAAGAGAACATGAAGGTCCAATGTCAAATGCTTTCCGCAAATTTGGAAATATGAAAACTGCCTGTTGCCCTTCATCCATAGTTCGCAGTATATCGTGTGAGAGAAGGTCAAGCTGAGATTCGCAAGAGTGATGCTCTAAAGCCATGTTGAGTCGTGCACATAAGCTTCTCAGTCTCAACAAAGGGTAATATATTCGAACTGAGAACATGTTCAAGAATTATGGTGCAAACCGAAGCTAGGGATATTCCTGTGTAATTTTGTGTGTCCGTTCGTTTACCCTTCTTATGTAATGGAGTCACTTGCAAGTTTTTCCAGTCGCTTGGGACTTTACGCTGGGTGAGACATTCACGATAAATTCAGGCTAGGTAAGGGGCAAGTGCCGTAGGGTACCCTTTGTAAAACCGAATTTTAATTCCATCCCGACCTGGTGATTCATTTGTTTTCAAATCTTTCAGTTGTTTCTTTAAGCCGGGGATGCATGTTCGTCCATATGGGAGTGTGTCCGATTATCAAATGACGGTATGATTGTTACTCCTGGCATCTTCGCGTCGAGGACCCTCGGGTATGACAACTGGCCACGGCTGGTATCGAAAACTGACTGCACAACTATACGTGGCGGATATCCTGGGCCCTCAGTGTTACCTCTCATGCGACAGCATCGTGGCGCCATTTTTCAACGTGGTACGTGTGTCTACGAACAATCTGCGTGACGTTGAGGTACTTCCGTTGCCAGCGAGGTCACCAGATCTGTCCCATTTAGGACGTGTGTGGAACCAGCTTGGACGTAATCTCCATCCCAGCCCCAGTATCCAGGATATGTCAGTTGTGGGCCAGCTTGCCTCAGGAGAGGCTACAATGGCTTGCTTTGTGACACCCTTCCCATTGGACATCGTGCGCGCATCCAGGTCAGAGCGGGTGAAACGTTATACCCATAAATGCGCTCATACTGCAATGTTCTTGGTAAATTTGACTATATTTTGTAACAGGTGAAATAATATTATATATCCTCTCACCCCGTGAAGTTTCATTTGGTTTCTTCCTCCCCTCTGGGTCTTCACTTTTCTGGTCAGACAGTGTAAATCCGACTCTTATGTAAATAAGGGCTATCTAACTATGATGGCAAAGTTTCGGAGCGGTAAGAGGGGGGGGGGGGGGGGGGTGTCAAGCAGAGTTAAGGAAGACAATTGAAATATTGTAGAATTATCTCATAGCTACAAATAATAACACCTGTTGTTCATAGAAGAATGGAAAAACTGGTAGAAGCCGATCTCGGCGAAGATCAGTTCGAATTTCGGAGAAATATAGGAACACGAAAGGCAATACTGACTCTGCAACTTATGTTAGAAGATAGGTTAAAAGAAGGCAAACTTACATTTACAGCACTCTTAAACTAAGGGAAAGCTTTTGACAATGCTCACTGTAGCACTCTCCTTTGAAATTCTGAAGGTAGCAGGGGTAAAATACAAGGAACGACGGGCCATTCACAACTTGTACAGAGACCAGACGGCAGTTATGCGAGTCATGAAAGGAAAGCAGTGGTTGAGATGGCAGTGAAGCAGGGTTGTAACCCATTCCAGATATTATTCAATCTTTACATTGTGCAAGCAGTGAAGGAAACAAAAGAATAATTTAGAATAGAGATTAAAAATGAGTGAGAAGAAATACGAACCTTGTGGTTTGCCGATGAAATTGTAGCGCTGTCAGAGGCAGAAATGAGCTTTGAACAGCGCTTGAACGGAATGGAGAGTGACTTGAAATGAGAACATGATGTAGCACCAACAAAATCAAAACAAGGATAATAGAATATGGTCGAATTAAATCAAATGATGGCGAGGGAATTACATTAGGAAACGAGACACTTAAAGTAGTAGATGAATTCTGATATTTGGGCAGAAAAATACCTGATGTACAAAGTAGGGAAGATATAAAATGTAGACTGCCAATAGCAAGAAAAGCGTTTCTGAAGAAGGTAAGTTTGTTGACATCAAATATAGACTTAAGTGTTCGGAAATCTTTTCCGAAGGTTTTTGCCAAAAGAGTAGCCATGTATGCAAGTGAAAAAAGAACGGTAAACCGTTTAGACAAGAAGAGAATAGAAGCTTTTGAAATGTGATGTTACAGAATATTGCTGAAGATTAGATACGTGCATCAAGTACTGAACTGAATTGGAGAGACAGGATACTGGTGGCATAACTTGATTAAAAGTAGCGATCGGTTTATTGGAAGCACTATAAGACATCATGGGATCACCAGCAATGGTGCAAATGGCTCTGAGCACTATGGGACTCAACTGCTGAGGTCATTAGTCCCCTAGAACTTAGAACTAGTTATACCTAACTAACCTAAGGACATCACAAACATCCATGCCCGAGGCAGGATTCGAACCTGCGACCGTAGCGGTCTTGCGGTTCCAGACTGCAGCGCCTTTATCCGCACGGCCACTTCGGCCGGCTCACCAGCCTAGTACTGGAAGGAAGTGTGTGAGGTAAACATCGTGCAGGGAGAGTGATTTGGTTTTGTTTTGCCTTAGAGCGCAAAGCACAACTGGGGTCATACGCGCCCAAGTCAAAACTATAGAAAACGAACATAGAGAGGAGTTAAACGACTATATGTCAGTCCCAATTGACATAGGAGAAGACAGTTAAATCAGGCACGTGGAAAAAGGGCTAAAAAAGACACCATACAGAAATGGAGGTCCAAAACTAAAAATTAAATGGTCTTCGCCGTATTGCTTTGGCGGATAAAAAGTAAAACGCGGTCAACAGCCCGCGCGTCATTTGGTAAAACGGTTGATAAATCAGACGTCAAACCCAAGCGGGAATGCAAGTGGTTAAAAAAAGAGCATTTCATCAGGAAGTGGTGGACAGTTAAAACTTGGGCGCAATGTGTGCAAAGTGGTGGGGTAGCGCCACTTAATAAATGACAATGGTTAAGAAGGCATTGCCCAATACGCAGCCGAATTAAAATAATCTCCTCCCGGCGGAGAGCCGGGAGGAGGTCGTCCAAGCCGCTGGGAGAGGCTTAATAAGCCGGAGCTTATTCCTGTGAAGGGAGGACCATTGGTGATGCCAAGGGAACACCACCTCTTGAGAGACGGCAACACAGAGATCGTGGGAGGGAATATAGGTACTCCCGGGCTGAGGTACGAGGACTGCAGCCTTGGCAGCAGCGTCAGTAGCTTCGTTTCCTGGCAGACCGACATGACCAGGAACCCACAGAAACATCACACTGGCTCCACGAAGAGTGAGCAAGTGACAGTTTCCCTGGATCCGCAGCACTAAGGGATGGGCAGTGTACAGCGCGCATAGACTCTGAAGGGCGCTGCGTGAGTCTGAGCAGAAGACAGAAATGAAGAGTCTATGTCGCCGGATGTACTCCGTGGCCTTATACAAGGAGAATAGCTCGGCTGAAAGTCATGAGGAGTGTGCCGGAAGCCATTGTCGAAAGACACGGGTGCCAATGACTAAAGCACACCTGACCCCACGGTCAGTCCGAGAGTCATCAGAGTATACAAAAGTATTATCGCGAAGTTCCATGCGAAGGTCGTGAAACTGAAGGCGATAGACCGAGTCTGGAATAGTGCCCTCAGGAAGCGAATGAAGGTCGAGGTTAACATGGGCCGCTTCACGAAGCAAAGGTGGTGAAGGTTTCACAACCACTGGGAAAGTTGCAGGTAGTGTGAAGTTAAGCCGCCGTAGCAAGTGCCGAAAGCAAACTCGGGGAGGTAACAGAGAAGAGGGACGTGTCCCATACTGGCAATCAAAGGAATCCTCGAAGAAGGAAGCATAGGATGTGTGTCATGCATGGCAGACAAACGGCATGCATACCTGCTGAGGAGGAAGTCAGGCGGTAGGACAGTGGTAGTTCAGCAGCTTCAGCATACAGGCTCTCAACTGGGCTGGTGTAAAAGGTGCCCATGGCCAAACGGATGCCATGATGGTGGATAGTGTTGAGATGGTGTAAGAGGGATGGGCGTGCAGACGCATAAACAAAGCACCCATAGTCGAGGACTGGTACAAACGGAAGAGGATGGTTCGATCGACACCCCAGGAAGTACCATTGAGGATACGTAGGCCATTGAGGAACTGTGTACAGCAGGCTGCCAGGTAAGATACATGGGAGGACCAAGAGAGTTTCCTATGGAGCATGAGCCCCAGAAATTTCGTAGTTTCAGCGAACGGAAGGGCAACAGGCCCAAAATGTATCGATGGTGGGAGAAACCATTTGCGCCGCCAGAAATTCACACAGACGGTTTTGTCAGTGGAAAAGCGAAAGCCATTGTCGATGCTCCAGGAGGAAAGACGATCAAGACAGCGCTGAAGATGCCACTCAGTTAGATAGGTCCATGAAGAACTGCAATAGATGGCAAAATGGTCCACAAAAATGGAGCTGGAGATGGCCAGCAGTAAACAGGCCAGGCGATAGCAAAGAGGATGACGCTCAGGACGGAAACCTGAGGCACACCATTTTTCTACATAAAGGTATCCGACAAAGTAGAACCCTCACGCACCTTGAAAACTCGGTCTTGTAAAAATGCCTGAAGGAAACAGGGCAGGCGCCCACGGAAGACCCATGTGTCAAGAGTATGGAAGATACCAGTTCTCTAGCAGGTGTCGTAGGCCTTCTCCAAATCGTAAAACACGACCAGAGTCTGGGATTCCCGCAGAAAACGATTCATGACATGGGTGGACAAAGTAACGAGATGGTCAACTGCAGAATGTCTCGCACTAAATCCACACTATGCATTCGTCAGTAAACTGCGAGACTCGAGACTCCACACCAGCCGGGCATGAATCATACCTTCCATCACCTTGCAAACGCGGATGGTAAGAGAGATGGGGTGGTAGCTAGAAGGAAGGTTTTTGTGTTTACCGGGCTTAGGTATGCGTGTGACGGTGGGTTCACACCAGAGTCCAGGAAATGTGCCCTCTGCCCAGATTCACTTGTACATGTTAAGCAGAAAGTGCCTGCCCGCAAGAGAAAGGTGCTGCAACTTGTGAATGTGGATGGCGTCTGGCCCTGGGGCGGAGGATCAGGATGAACTGAGCATGATCTAGGTTCCTCATAGTAAAGGCGGCATTGAAGCACTCACGATTCGGAGAAAAGAAGGTATCGCCCGAGCCTCCTCCACTCGTATCCGATGGAGGAAGGCAGGGTGATAGTGGGAAGAGCTCGAAACTTCCTAAAAATGGTGGCCCAAAGTGTTTGAGGTAGCAATAGGGTTCACAATGACATCGTGAGCTACTGTCAGGCTGGTAATTGGGGTATGGATCTTGGTTCCAGGGAGCCCACACGACAGAGGAAGGGGTGGACCTGTTAAAAAAACTAATGAATGAAATTCAGCTAGCTCTTTTGTTGTCCTGAAGAACTCGACGACACTTTGCACGCATCTGTTTGTAATGAATGCAGTTCTCCATCGTATGGTGGCGGTTAAAAACGTGGAGAGCACGTCTCTGTGCGTGAATTGCGTCGCAGCATGCCTCAGTCCACCAAGGGACTGGGACACGATGTGGTAAAGAGGAAGTGTGGTGAATGGAACATTCTGCAGCAGTAATGATAACGTTTGTGAGATATTCCACCTGGACATTACAACTGGGGAAATCCTTCTCTTCGAAGGTCGCCAGGAGAAGTAAAACTGCCTGTCAGCCTTAGGAAGCTGCCATTAGGCGTGCACACGGATGAGGCAGGAGTCAGCAAATGGATAGCACATGGGAAATGGTCGCTCGAGTAGGTTCAGAAAGAACGGACCGCTCAAGATGAGGAGCAAGCTGGGCAGTGCACAAGGATAGGTCCAAATGGGAATAGGTGTATGAGGAGTCAGAAAGGAAAGGGGGTGCTCCAGTGTTAAGGCAGAAGAGGTTAAGTTGGTTAAGAAGTTCAACCAAGAGGGCACCTCTCTCACAGATTCTGGAAGAACCTCAAAGGGGATGATGAGTATTAAAGTCACCGAGTAGCAAAAATGGGGGAGTTAGCTGTCCAATAACTTGAAGGAAGTCTGCCCACGTGGCAGCGAATGAGAGAGGGACATAAATGACACAGAGGAAAACGTCGGGTGGGTAAGGAAAAGGTGAACTGGAACAGCTTGAAGATTGATAGGGAGATGGGTTGACTATGAATGTCATCCCTTACGAGCAGCACGATGGAATGCCGACCTCAGGGGGAAGGTCAAAACGAATTGGTAAGAAATGTGACAGCTCAAAGTGATCGTGAGGGCGCAATTTCGTTTCATGAAGGCAGAGTGCAAGATGACGCTGCAATGCTAAAAGGAGCCGTAAATCCTCTTTGTGTGACCGTGAACGTTCCATTGGAGGAAAGCTATGATGAGGAAGAGATGTAGGGGGGTCACCTCGGCGGCTGCCGAGTGACAGCCGGGGAAGCGTCGCTACTACAGGGCACAGAAGCGGAAGGATCCTGCTCCATGGGGTCCACAAAAGCATCAGCTTGCTTGTGCGGCGGCTCTGTGGAGTCCAACGCTGAAAAACAATTGTTGGTGTGCATCGGCGACACGGAGGCTAGCCGGGCTAAGGTATCACAAGGCTACACTATCGAAGAGGACCTGCGAGGTGGTGAAGGAGAAGACCGTTTGCCTTTGGTGGACTTCTTCGAGCCTTTCTGGTCAGAGGAAGACTCACGTGTTGTTTGGCTGGAGGGACAGAGGAAGTCTTCATGGTAGTACTCCTTCTGTACTTTCCGGCCTACCGGTTGTGTAGCTGTTGGCTTCGCCCCTTGAGGTGAGAGTTTGACGGCTTGTTGCACATCTGGGCGATTTCACAACCTTAGAGCTGGACTGGAGGTCGCAAGTCTGCATGGCCATGTCCTTCATGGAGCAAGGGGTAACAAGAACTATAAGTACCAGACGGGAGAACGCAGGGTTTGCGACTAGTCAGTAACTTGCGAGTGACTGGGTAAGGCAAATTTTCCTTTGCCCAGATCTCTTTAACAGCCCGATCACATGGGACAATCCCGAGAGGAGGTGGCGTGGCTGCCATTGCAGTTGATACAGCGGGGAGATGGAGGCGGACAATCGCCCTCGTGTGCATCCCTGCCACAAGTTACACATTTGGCTGGGTGTCGACAAGACGATCTAGTGTCGTTGAAACGGTGACACTGGTAGCAGAACATCAGGTTCTGAAGGCACGGCCGGACTGTGACAATTTCACAGCCTTTTTTTGAGCTTGGACCGAAGCACCATTCTATGAAAGGTGAGAAAGTGAGAACGGGTGGGCACTAAGGAAGAATCTACCTTCTTCATTATACGATGACGTCAATGACACCCTGATCAGAGAGATAAGATTGATTTCGGCCTCGGTTAGACTGTCGAGCAGCCTGGTGTAAATTACACCACAGGAAGAATTCAAAGTTCTATGGGCCTCAACACAAACAGAGTAACCGTGGAGAAGCGAGACAGCAAGCAGTTGTTTTGCTTGAGAATAAGAAATGGTCTCCAAAAGCAAATTGCCATTCTGTAAACGACAGCAGGAATTCACAGGGCCTGCAATTGCATCAACACCTTTCTGAATAATAAACTGATTTACCATGGCAAGGGACTGACTATCTTCAGTACGTGAGACCACAAGAAACTGTGGTGCAGGGGGAAGGGTCTTTGAATCATTAGGCTCATAACGTTTACATTTTGTAGACGTTGAGTGGGAAGATGATTGACTCGTTGCGAGGAAATGCCCCATTATTGCCAGTGTCTCTGACGGCGCGCTTCTTCCAACTGGGGGCCCTCTTCACAAGGAGCCACACCTGCCTTAGGTGACTATTCATACCTCAGGTCACACCTTCCGAACACCTGACAGGGGGACCAATCGCCCATTTGGGAAGGTTACAGTTTAGGCAATCAACTTTCCTTTGGACTGGCCTGTAGCAGGGGGTACATGCGAATCCTACCTGTCGACCTGGGGATGGGAATTACGTTTTACCCAGTCACCTGTTACGCGCCAGACGCATTGGCCAGCCTTCAGGAGCGCACAGGAACGAAGATGGAAAAAGAGGATCCTCATACGCCGGAGCGGAGGAAAGAGAGGAGAAGGGAAACAAAGAAAAGAAAAGGGAGCGAAAAACAAAGGTGAAACTGTTCATACATCAGCGATAGAATGAAAAACATTCCGAATAATACTCCAGACATGTCCCCCAAGGGAAGGGAAAAAGAATAGCAAGAGGATAGACATGCAGCATGGAAGTGAAAAAATGGTGAAAAGGATGGGGCCCTGTGGTAGCCAAGCACGAACCAGCTAAAGAGTGGCGAACCCCCTGGGGGGGGGGGGGGGGGGGGTTGGAGGGAGAGCAAGAGATGGATACAGTAAGCAGATTCAGAAGGATGTAGGTTGCAGTATTTACTAGGAAATAAAGAGGCTTGCAGATGATAGAGTAAAGTGGACAGCTGCTTTAACCAGTTTTCGAACTGGAAACCACAACAGCAACATCAATACGTGTGGGTTAAATGTGCCCTACACTATCTTGTGGCAGAAATTATCTCTATGACTGTGTCTGCCGGCCTGTGTCTCGAAGTTCCTCAGCGACGTTAACTATTTTGCATACAGGAAAATTCTTACATAGTAGAGAGCATTGCTTCATTCAGGCTATTTCACATCAGCTTTAAATGCAATTAAAGTGAATAGGCTTCAGTGACATCTGGAGACATGGAACATATTTAAAGAGGACGACAATAAATTTGTAAAATCATTTAATGATGAAAGTTTATACACAGGATTAAATGCTTGATGGTTGAATACAATACAATACAACACACCGTGTGATTTACGTCCCCCATACCCCCCCCCCCCCCCCCCCCCCGCAGGATGTGATACATAACAAAAAAATACAAAATATTATTATTAAGTCCTAAAACACTGTCTTACGCGTGAAAGAGCATCGAGCTAAGTAATTTTAAACGTTAGATAATAATTTAGAAATGGATACTGTCCCCCACGTATTGCCAAGAAGCTGAAGACATGAACAAAGACCTAATATTCCAGCGCCATTTACGACTGCAAAAAAATTGTGAAATAAATCTAAGTCTTCATGATCTTAAAGCGCGCCTAATTACAATCACATAAGAACAGCGCAGCTGTGACAGACGAGCAGCAATCTTATCGTATTCCAAAGCAGGAGAAGGAGGCGACTTTGTTGCGGCCACGAGTCTTTCCAAACGGAAATAAGTTGCTTAGCATCTGATTGGCCGGAACCTGTCAAAGCCCGCACGTCCTTCCAAGATTTTCCTTCCATTCTACCCAGAGATGCACAACGCTAGCGGACAGATAGGTGACTGCACGTTTTTGAATCTAGTAAGTGACTATAGTCGTGCGCTGTAAATACGCCCTCTGAAAGGTGATAACGTCATACCAGAAACCTTTCAAAGATCACAAAAAGGACTGCATTCGTTAAAGTATTTGACATAATTTATAAACAATGTGTTGAAAAACTAATTTTTGAATATTCGTGTCTTGCAAAATTATGTATTTCAGTTCAGAAAACAACATATTATAGCTGTAAGGAAATATTGATTTCCAGCATGCTAGTTTAACAACAGAGCAGCAAGTTGGGTTAACCAGTATGACGTAGAAACAGTCGAACTCGGTAGAATCAGCTTTTTTATTTAATTGATGACTATTTTCCGGTTATCTCAACGTATTTTCAAATCATCCAAACAGACTAAACGGTATTTTTCGTAATAGCATGCAAACAGTGTTTAGATTGTATGTCTGTATTGCTAATGTTCATAAAAAAAATTGACTCTGGTGCAGGTATATGTACAATACTAACATCGTTTCCGTGCTATTACCGAATAATATCGTTTTGTCTGTTTGGATGATTTGAAAATTGGTTCAGGTAACCTGAAACTAATCATCAATTAAATTTTTGTTGTTGTTGTCTTCAGTCCTGAGACTGGTTTGATGCAGCTCTCCATGCTACTCTTTCCTGTGCAAGCTTCTTCATCTCCCAGTACTTACTGCAACCTACATCCTCCTGAAGCTGCTTAGTGCATTCATCTCTTGGTCTCCCTTACAATTTTTACCCTCCACGCTGCCCTCCAATGCTAAATTTGTGATCCCTTGATGCCTCAGAATATGCCCTACCAACCGGTCCCTTCTTCTAGTCAAGTTGTTCCACAAACTCCTCTTCTCCCCAATTCTATTCAATGCCTCCTCATTAGTTATGTGATCTACCCATCTAATCTTCAGCATTCTTCTATAGCACCACATTTCGAAAGCTTCTATTCTCTTCTTGTCCAAACTATTTATCGTCCATGTTTCACTTCCTTACGTGGCTACACTCCATACAAATACTTTCAGAAACGCCTTCCTAACACTTAAATCTATACTCGATTTTAACAACTTTCTCTTCTTTAGAAACGCTTTCCTTGCCATTGGCAGTCTACATTTTATATCCTCTCTACTTCGACCATCATCAGTTATTTTGCTCCCAAAATAGCAAAACTCCTTTACTACTTTAAGTGTCTCATTTCCTAATCTAATTCCCTCAGCATAGCCCGACTTAGTTCGACTACATTCCATTATTCTCGTTTTGCTTTTGTTGATGTTCATCTTATATGCTCCTTTCAAGACACTGTCCATTCCGCTCAACTGCTCTTCCAAGTCCTTTGCTGTCTCTGACAGAATTACAATGTCATCGGCGAACTTCAACGTTTTTATTTCTTCTCCATGGACTTTAATACTTACTCAGAATTTTTCTTTTGTTTCCTTTACTGCTTGCTCAATATACAGATTGAATAACATCGGGGACAAAAAAACTAATCTTGCAACTTTGGCTGCGTACATCAGTCTATAAGGAAATATGTTTGTCAGGGAAATGCAAGGTAACTAAAGGAATCCATCAACCAATAATACTTCACCTATTTATTCCATTCAAATATAATGCTTTACTAAACAATCAGCCTCAAAAAGAAAGTTTCAAATAATAGTTCTGGTTAACTGGTTTCCTACCTAATCTTCATTCCAAAGAAGACAAACTGTTGACGCTGTATTCTGAAATGAAAGTTAGAATTCTGTTTTTAATCAACTACAATTTTGAAACTGGTTTTTTCTCAGTGCTGTTTGTAATCGTGAGGGGTACATTCTTAAAGGGAGGTTTACTATCTTTGGCCCAAAAAAAGCATGTTCTTTGAGAATTTTTTTCTCGGTATGTGTTATAGATTTCAATGTCAAATTTGACAGAATGTTTATTGATATTTACTCTATAAACTGGAATTTTTTCGATGGAAATATCGACGAGCAAAGGCGGAAGTGCAGTCGGAACGAAAAGAAATTTCGATGTAGACCTCTACGCGCGGTATGTCAGGTCAGCCGGCTCGTCTGAAATCAAAACTGAGTTGACGTTAACGAAGTATATAAGATCCTTTAGGAGTTGTACCTCGCTTAAGTTATCTGGACCAAAGGAAACAAAATGGCGACCATTTGAAAAAAATAGGGCTTTTTCATCGTCGGCCAAGTAAAAATATATATAGTTGATGGATCGGAGTAAAAGTGGTACAACTCCTAGACAATTTAGTTAGCTTCGCCGGAAACAAAGAATCATGGCAATCGGTTAAGTAGATTTGAAATTACCATACCATCCAATAAAAAAAAAAAGTCATTTCGAGAAAAACACGCTTGAAGTTTTGACTACATATAAACGCAATATTATGCAATGTACGTTCAATCTGCTATTCTGGGTCCATAAACTAGTCCTTCCTCTTCCTCATAGAGGGCGTTCTGCTCGATCTGGGCCAGCCTGCGCTGCTCCAGAACTGCTCGTACGGTCGGTGACAAACTGTTTTCGGCCGCTTGAATCCGGTGGTCGTCCGAATGCTTGGTGAACTGCATCGAATAGAGTCCCAGGGTGACGTCCATGTTGTCATGGTCTTCAGAATTGCTGAATACCCTTCGTTGAAACTGTTCACTGCCAGGAAAGTCTCAGTCTCCACAGTCTTCGCACCAGAATGCAAATTCTTGGAGGCTAACTTCCAAACTCACGCGTTAAAACTTTCCTTTGAACTTTGTGTGTTTCCTCCCAAGCAACGGTACAACAACTCGTCCTCCGAAAGACACAACTGGTGTGTGAAAAAGGCCGATTTCAGGCAGGTGCATTTTTTTGTTCAACCGCAAATAACAAACTTTTCCGTTCCGTATTCGGAAAAACCGTTTCAGGGGTGGCTTCTAAACACTTTTATGGATCCAAAAATGCAACTAAAAATCGATTTTTTGAACCAAAAGAGAGTAAACCTCCCCTTAAAGCGATTCGACGTTAGGAAAACTGCTTTGACGAGGCCTTGGTTTCAGTGAAATGAGATATGCAATAAAATTAACTCACTTCAAACTTCTAACGTTCTGTATCCATTGCTTAAAGGTCTTTGCAACGATGCTAACTGAAATGCGACGCTTTTGGCTGGGCGCCACTGGGAATTTGCCACGAGAGTGTGTAGCCTCCACCTTCCTAATCGGCCTACTGGACTGCGATATAACTGACCGTGATCACATATGCCTTATGAAACTTTACAGTCAGTAAGGCTATCGTCTCCGACGCAAAATAGCACCGGTTAGTTGGAGGAAAGTGTACAACAGACGCTTCCGAAGGAAGAATCTATTCTAAGCTAGATACTGATGATAATTTTGAAATGGGTGGAATATAGTGCAATCGCTCGCGTACGGCACAGGAGGGAAAAAGGGTACCACGTAATATTTACTACGAATTTACTGATAATACAAGGAAAACACTGATTAGGTGAAAAGAGGGATAATCAAACGGTCGCTAGGCCGCTAGGGCAATGAATCTCCAGAATCTTAAGAAAGGTAATGGCAAAAACTGTAAGCAATTAATCACTGGCGTGCAGCAACAAATCGTTGTCACGGTTTTCCACTGTACAACAGTTCACGAGAAAATAGATAAATCGGATAGCACAGAGTTTGTAGTTACTTATTCTGAAATATTAAATTTTGAAATTAAATGAAGTTACTGGTTAAATAAATGACTGACTTAACTTAAACGTTGTTACCTAAAAAAATTACTTTCAGTAACCTGAGTGGAACGTAATGCAAAATTTAGAAAAGGGCAAGCAATTTACTTTTGATAATTGAGAGACTGAAATGAATTTACTTTAAACAATTGAGCAACTTATTTTACTTTTAAAATAACGATGAAATACATACCAGGTCAGCAGAAGTCACTCCCTAAGCTAATACAGAATAAATGAAATAGCTCACTCTTTATTTGGGCTCTGTCTTTAGTCATTAGTTTTGCCAGTGAAATTTTACGTTACTTTAAGTAAATGAAGTTAATACTAAAATTTGCGAATTAGTTTAGCCTCTGTTATTCAATACAAGAATAAACAGTTACTGAAGCAGAAAATGTAGACTGAAACTGGTCATTGGCAAATACACAAAACTGGCAGTAAATAGTTAATTTTAATATTTTTACGACACTCGGTGATTGCATGGAAAGGAAAAGGGGACCTGCCTGATAATAATGTCTAAGGACAATGACAACACATATGCCCTACAAGTTTTAACTATTGCAAGTTATTCATCAAGTTAGTCATACTTTGTGAAAGAAATGTAACTGGGTAAAGCCTTTACATTACTATATCTGTCAGATAACAGTCTTACGATGTTGTAGCTGTGCGGACGACGAAGCATATAGCCGCTGACAACGCTGGGCTGCCGTTGTTGCTGCTGCTGCTGTTTGAGGACGCCGCGTCGTCTCCAGAGCCACGGATAATATTGGGACAGGCAGTAGTTGTAACTGCAGCTTCCTCCACCTGTCCACTCTTACCGTCCTCTAAATACCCGCGGATTAACGAATCATGTGCGTCTACAATGGCGCGAGCATAGCTGTACACCGCATCGGCGGGAGCGCCCAGCAAACACCTCCGCACTCTTTCATCACTCAAGCTACTCTGCCTCCTCTCTGCTTGTAACGCGACAGAGAGTCTCCATATGCAAAGATAAACAACGGCACAGTTACTGCCATTTCATCGTTGCTATCGATACATTAAATAAAGTTACCTTGGCTATCACACAGCAATTAACAATACTTTCATTATAATTACAATCAACTACATACAACCAGAAATAAATACACTATTACATCGATTACTTACTAAATATAATTTCTGTAATACAGTTTCAAAATCAGAAGTACAGTACATGATATCAATGGATATTAAACGGCTAAAATTTTCGTTTGTTGCAGAAGTATTTTATCTGAATTTTCGGTGTTAACATAATTAATATTGGCCTTCCACACTTTTGTGTTAAATTCTAGCCTCTTCCCCGTGCTTTAGCCCATGAATGTGTACAGAAAATGTAATACACACATCTCGTCCTTCCCTCTCTTTCTTTCAGTAACCTCCTTCCATTCTCTATGTACATCTTCTCCCCCATTTCTCACTGTCCACACCCTCCTTCCCACTCTTCCTTTTCCTTTTCCATCTCCCCCTCCACCCTATCGCTTCGTCTCCTTCTTCCCTTTTCTCTCTTTAACTCCTCCTTCCCTCTATGTCTCCTCCTCCTTCTCTGTCCATCTCCTCCTCACCCCTCTCTCTGTCCATGCCCCACTCCCAAATCTTTTTCTATCTCCTCCTATCTCTGACCATCTCCTCCTCCCCTCTCTCTATACACCTTCTCCTTCTCCCTCTATATTCGTTCATCAGCTCCTAATCCCTCTTTCGATCCATCTCCCCTTTCTGATCTCCTCCTTCCACTCTCTCTGATTATCTCTTCCTCCTTTCTCTGTCCATCCCTCCTTTCCTACTCTGTCCATCTCCTCTGCCCTCTGACAATCTTTTCCTTCCCCTCTCTCTGAAAATCTCCCCCCTCCTCCAGCTCACTATTGAACCCCTCTCTGATAATCATCTCCCCCCCCCTCTCGTAGATCTTCATTCTCCCTCCATCCCCTCCTGCCCCATTTCTCGATTCATTACTTCCTGCTCCTTCTCTCTGTCCATCTCCTCCTCCCCCTCTCTCTGTCCATGGGCTCCTCCCCCTCTCTTGGACCATTTGCTGCTCCCCTCTCTCTGACCATCCCCTCCTCTCCTCTAACCACCCTCCCTTCCCCCCGTTTGTTCATCTCTTCCTCCCCCTCTGTCAATCTCCACCTCCAAATGCTCTCAGAGCAATTCCTCCTCCTCCTCCTCCTCCTCTCTCTGTCCATCTCCTCACCTTATCTGCCAGTCTCCTTCTATCCCCTCTCCCTGTCAATCTCTGGCTACCCCTTCTTTGTCTACGCCCTCCTCATTCCCCCTGCCTCTCTGTTCCTATCCTCTTGCCCCCACTCCATTTGTTCACCTTCTTCTCCCCCTTACTCTCTGAGCACCTCATCCTTCCACATCTACCTGTCCATCTCCTCCTCCCCAGTCTCCCTGTCACTCTATCTCCTCTTCCACCTCTGTCTATGTCCATCTCCTACTCCCACCTCACTGTACATCTATCTCCCCCTCCTTCCCCCTTTCTCTGTCCATCTCATCCTACTCCTTTTATCCGTCTCCTCCTGCCCCCTCTATCTGCTCAACTGTTCCCATTTGCATCAGTACAGCCTGCAATGCATATTGGTAGTACTTAAAAAATGCATGTCACATGCACGGCAGCCTAGAAATGTGGGATTAGAAACCCTTTTCAACCCTATCACCATTCCTGTGGGAGAGAATGTTTTAACCCCCATAGTGGCTGATGCCCAAACAGCAAGAAGTAAATATACCAATTTTGGCTGAAATCGGTCCAGTGGCTTAGGAGGAGGTACTAGACGTACACACAGACATGTGTGTAATTTCGAGGTCAGCGATCTGTAGCCTGTAGTCCAGACAGAGTGCCCTAACCGCAGCCTGCCATTTGCTTTACCTGCATTTTGTGTTATGTGGCCATACCACCTTAGTTTCTTCTGGATAGTTATTCCTGAGTATTTTACTATTATTATGATTTCTGGCTATTTATTTCCAATAATGTAATCGAACAGTAACAGATCTCGCCATATATTTATGACAAATAGTTTACATTTCCACTGTCTTATCAAAACTATCCAGGCAGCTGTATGTAATGCAGAGTGGACCACTAGATGTTGCGAAAGGCGGACACACCGATATAGATGGAGCCAGGAAGTATTGTTTTGTAGCTAAAGAAGCAGCAACAGCAAAATGGGTCTCTTAGAAGAACTTAGTGACTTGGATCGTGGACTACTCCTTAGGTATTCCCTTAGTAACAAAACCGTCACGGATGTTCCAACCTTTCTAAAGCTGCCCGAGTCACCCGTTAGTGACGTGACTGTGAAGTGGAAACAACCACAGCTAAACAAAAAAAGCAGACCTCATGTACTGTACTGAACGACAGGGATCGTCGAGTAGTTGTAGAAACCCGCATAAATCCAGTGGAAGGAATCACTTGTGACTTTAGAAATGCTACCAGCAGTCTAACTAGCGTGTTGATTGTGTGCAGGGAGTTAAAAAGAATGGGGGTACAGTGGTCGAACTACCGCTTATAATAACGCATATATTTCTGTAGTCAGTGCTAAGCGACATTCGAGTTGCTGTAAAGGACGATGGTACTGAAAACGAGTGATGAATCACCCTGTACCATGTTACAATCCAACTGAAGGGTTTGCGTTTTACAAATGCCTTGAGAACGTTACCTGCCATCATGCGTAGTGCCAACTCAAAAGTACAGAGGAGGTGGCGTTACGGTATGGGAGTGTTTTCCGTGGTTTCTATGTGGTCCTCATATCGCTTTTAAGAAAACGCTGCATGTGTAAGGATACGAACTCATTTCACAGAATTGTGTACTGCATACAGCAGGGGAACAGTTCGGAGACGATTATTGTTCTTATCAGCGTGAGAATGCACCCTGCCACACTGCAGCATCTGTGATGCATGGATTGCGAAGTGTAACATTCCTGAAATGGACCAACTTGCCTAGAGCTCAGACCTGAACTCCACGGGATATCACTGGGTGGGTCAGAAAGTCGACTTCCCTCCAGATTCCAGCGTCCAGCATGATTGCCTTTTCTGATTTCGGGTCTTGTTTGAAGAGGAATGGGGTACAATTCATTAAAGTTGTCCCTTGCAGAGGTCATGCCGTCATAAAGACGAAGGAAGGGTGGACATACACCGTATTAATGTCCACTAATAGGTGTCTGGATACTTTGATCAGATAGTGTAGTTACGTTGAAGGTCGTTGCACCCTCTGCAGGTTACCAGCATGTATCTGCAATTTCTTTGCATTGCAATCTTCTTATAGACAGGGCAGGAACCGCGAGAAACATCACCGAGCTTCTGCGTTATCCACTACATCATTTATCTACGTAATGTAAACAGAAGCGGCTGTATAACGTTTTCTGTATGTGCTGGATAAGTTACTTTTATGTCTATCGATTTCATCCCCTTACGTGTTGAGTTATACCTGCTGGGACGTCCTGAACCCAGTCACAAATCTGGACTGATATTTGCTGTGCTCTGCTAAACAGCACCGAATACCTTTCGGAAGTCAAGACATATGGCATCAACCTGGTGTGGGCGTCTATGGTAGTCTGGCTCTCTCGGCAGAACAGAGCGAGTTGAGCTATTTCCAATGTTTCATCGTAATCGACCGGTCACAAAAACTGACAACGGAGGGAAGAGCGGTGTGCTGACCACATGGACCTCCTTATCCGCATCAGGTGACGCCTAAGGGCCGAGGATGACACGGTGGCCGGTCGGTACCGTTGGGCGTTCAAGCCTGTTTCGGACGGAGTTTGTTTGTCTGTCGTTTTTTTTCATTGTAATCTACATATTTTTAAAATAAAGCGAAAGCTGGACGTTTAAAACAAATCAACAAACTAAATTTTACTATGGGAGCGCCTTAGAAACGGCAGCTGTTCCTCAAAATTCGGATGTCTGTATTGGCACCGAGCGAGGTGGCGCAATGGTTAGCACACTGGAGTCGCAGTCGGGAGTACGACGGTTCAAATCCGCCTCCAGCCGTCCACATTTACTTTTTCTGTGATTTCCCCTAAATCACTATAGGAAAATGTCTGGATTGTTCTTTTGACAGGGCACGCCCGATTTCCTTGCTCATCTTTGAAATATTCCGAGCTCGTGCTACATCTCTCATGACCTCGATGTCGACGGAGCGTTAAACCTTAATCTGCCTTCCTTCCTTTCTACGTTGGCTGTTCTCGTTTAGCGCAATCGATCTCCTGCGTTGGTCGCTCTTCAGTATATATATTAATATTTTAGGACTGGGACAGCCTGCCTTCTTCCTACTAAATACTGTACGGAGGTTTTTACGACGTTTGATTACATTTAGCGAAATGATGACTGTTGTGACCAAATCGGGCTCATGGGAGTGGGAAGCCCACAGACGCCGTAGCTACAAAACGTCTACATTTGTAGTTTCCAACAAACTACTTTTTGATACATAAACATCGTTATTCAGTGAACAGATGGTAGCTGCAATAAATCGACGAATTCAGTCCAATACAGAGAAGTAAACTGACGGAAATTTTCAGCTGTTCTAAGTTCAAGACGGCGTGCTGTTACAGCATAACACCCAATAAACAGGTAGACCATACATGCGACATGATACTGAGATCATTGCGACCTTCCAAGATCAAAGAGAGGAATAAGCAACGCTTTATCACGTACAATACACATCATCTGCGAACCAAACAAGTTTCATAAAAGACTGACTTATTTGGGAAGTCTACGCTCGGAGTCAAGTATGTAAGCAAGGAAGTGAACCACACACTATTCGCAAAAAATTATGGTAATGGTGCTTCCAGCAATAAGAACTTAGCACAGACTAGGTTTTACTTTCAGTTTTCAAAAACAAAGTGAAAGATCACCTTCAAAAGATTCTACAGAGAGACTATGTGAGGAAAACTTACGCAGAAAAAGAACAAATACTGTTGATACATAATTTCATATTCTTATTTTCTCTGGTGTACATTTTATTCAACTAAACACGATTGACTGAATGTACAGTGCTGCTTTTCTTTGAATTTGGATTTTTTTACTGTCAGCTCCAGCAAGTGGACTAGTTATGCTGCCCCGAGTACCTGAACTGTAGAGAATTGGTTTTGGTGCGCCCTAAAACCACAAAAAAATTGGTTTTGTGTTAGATTTTAATAATCTCATGTTTAGGTAAACGGTAAACTATGGTACGTATTTGAACAGATCTTGAGGAGAGGAAGTGTATTACCGAATAAAAAGTATAGGGTGCTGTTTAAAAAAGCCATACTGCTGTTGATATCTTTGTAACGGACAGAGTTACAATGAAGGCAGTCGGACTGGTCAGGGTCATCCCTTTGGCTGATGCATTTTGTTAATTTTGTTTCGGGAAAGAAAGTTACGTGCGGTGTTCAAGATGTTATACCCTTTTCTAAAAAATTACTTTTCATGTATAATTTCCTGTGCAGATTTGTGACCAAAGAGCCAATGTTCGTATTTGCATTATCTGTACAAATAAAGGAAGGCGCATCCTTAATTTTTTTCAGGGAGCAACAAGGAGAAACCTGGCGGTTTTTCATTTGCCTCTCCTCTTCCAGCCGTCAGAATGCAAGAATAGGGGTCTGTAGTTATTAATGATTTCTAATATACAAACTAACTGTGTTAAAAACGTGTTGCATCTTTATTAATTCACTAGACCAAATGTTTATGCCAATATACACTCTGTTACAAGTCCTATTTTTCAGTTTCTCTCGCGGGAAAGACGTAACACTTCGATCTGGCACCGATACGCTAGTGGCGTGATTACATTACTGATTTACAATGTTCATTTCTGCTTACCATAAGACCAGAGCCTGCAGTCATTCAGAGAAAAAGTCGGAGATTATTTTTAAATCAGTCATATAACATAGAGCGGTTATCAGATCGCGGTATGCAATTTATGTTTTGGTTCAAATGGTTCAAATGACTCTGAGCCGCATGGGACTTAACTGCTGAAGTCCCCTAGAACTTAGAACTACTTAAACCTAACTAATCTAAGGACAACTCACACATCCATGCCTGAGGCAGGATTCGAACCTGCGACCGTAGCGGTCGCGCGGTTCCAGACTGTAGCGCCTAGACCCATTCGGCCACCCCGGCCGGCAATTTATGTTTTCTGAAATACCATCGGTCCACATCCTCTGTTGCGCTTGTCCTAATACCAATCTGAGACACTTACAGATTTCATTCTGGCAAAATTTTGAAATATTTTAGTTATCGGAGGTGAAAGCCAACTCACAAAGTTAAATGGGACAACCTGCACAATTCTGTAACCCTCCTGTACACTACTGTGGAAATTTTGTGTTATTTCGATATTATGCCAGTCCAGGCACCCAGCTCGACATCAAAAATCACGTGACACCAACTTCACAAAACGACCCAAATTCCTAATTTGCCTCGGACAGCTCACCTGCATGGGGTGCGATGTAGACTGGTGTAGAAGTAACAAAAGTATCTCCTTGGGTAACAGCCGTTTTGCCTTGCAGTGAAGAATTAATAATTCAAGTTTGTGTGTTTCGTCTTCGATGACATCCCAAGTATGCAACCTACAACAAAAGTGAGTACAGCACGGTGATATTACGTATCCACATACCTGTGAAACTATATCACAACTTCAGTGATTAACAAAATTGTTATTCGATTGTATTGATCACAAAGTTTTTTAGTAAAATTATAGGTTTCATCTATGCAGTATCCATCTTCAGAGCCTGTATAAAAATGAAAGAAAGTAAATTTTAGCTACTACATGAAGAGACGAAAAACAAATGATAGTTATGTTAGAAATACTCACTCTGCTGCATTGCATGTCAAAAGATGTAAAAGAAAAACGCGATTCGAAACCGCCATACGCGCTTCAACCAGCTACTTATAGGATGCAAAGTGATCCTAGAGGTCGTTGGTGCATGCATCACGTGCAAATAATGATACAAAGTAATGAAAAAAGTTCATTTAAAAGTATAGATTTTTGAAATATTTTCAGTTCTATACAAGAATTAAGGATTCTTAAAAAGCTGTTTGGCTATTTGAAAAATGTATTCGTTTTGTGACAAAATGGTTCAAATGGCTCTGAGCACTATTGGACTTAACAGCTATGGTCATCAGTCCCCTAGAACCTAGAACTACTTAAACCTAACTAACCTAAGGACATCACACAACACCCAGGCATCACGAGGCAGAGAAAATCCCTGACCTCGCCGGGAATCGAACCCGGGAACCCGGGCGTGGGAAGCGAGAACGCTACCGCACGACCACGAGCTGCGGCCCGTTTTGTGACAGTTTAGAGCTGGGCCTGAATTTAGTAGAATGCTCAAAAAAAAAAAAAATTGAGTGTAGAACCAGGTCTAGAAGTTTTTCCTTTATTGTTATTTCGTGGGCTGTCAGCGGTACAATAATCCGTTCTTCAGCCAAACGAATTAAAAAATATAGAATAAGCAGCAAAATTTGTGGCTGATTTTAAATTATAAGTCGAAGACCGACTGCTGAAAAACGAAAATATATACTTTTTAAAAACACATCACAGCAGGTGAAATTCTGATTTAAAAAAGCAATGAAGCACTGGACTCTCATTTAAAATCTGATGGACCTGCACTGGTTGCGAAGTATTTTCGAAGGAGAGCAAGTGTTCCATAGGGTTGAGGGGTGTGGGTAAACTGGTAGGTAGAGAAACTATAGAGAATTTAGGTAGGATGTCAGGCAGATAGGCGGAAAACAGACAATCGGAATGATGGAGGCTGAGGTGTATTGTCGTGTGTAGGTACGGTAGTGGCACAAGAGGATAGGGATAGGGGTAGATGGAGAGGCATAAGGAGAGAAGAGCCCAGATGTGGAGTGCGATAGGTGGGAAAAGGGTTAAAGTTGGTGGGAGGTACAAATGACGGGCGGACCTCATTGTCTGGGAGAGGGAGTTGGTTGAAGTTGCATTGAGATAGGATATGGAGTGTGTGTAGGTGTAGGGATGGAGGAATGTGTTTGTGAAGGCATGACAGCATACCAGGACTGGTGATCAGAGAGGAGAAAATGAGACAATGGGATTATTGGAATCTAGTTTGCGGATAGTATAGGAGATGCGGAGTTGTCCGGTGTGGGTGAGGAGGGCAGGGAATTGGTGGAAGGTAAACTGATAGGGAAAGCGAGACGGAGTGCATGGCGGCAGAGGGTTTGGAGGGGCTTACAGAACTTTGACGATGTCGGAGATCCATGAAAGAAGACGGCGTAAATTAGAGAACGTGGATATTGTCGCGGTTCTCATACTCTGTGTTATGATTCTAATAATAAGTAACAAAACTGAAGATAAAACAGAAACGTTCGTAAAGTAACGAAAGAGCTAAGTTGTAGCAATATTTCTCTAACGTAATTGTCGGATAGCATAATTTATAGTAGCAAGTTGCCAAGAGAAAGCAACATGGAACTAAGAGTAACCTGCGACACCTATCGACGACCAATGCTCGTCGCTGCCTTCCTCTCCAAACTGTCACTTCATGTCAAATTCTGTTAATCGATTAATTGTTTGCGCGTGCCATCCATTGCAGCACACAGCTTTTAGTCGATATTAACTTGTGATCATAATTACGGATCTTATCTATGTAACTAACATAGCCCCAAACTGAAATATTTTGGTTTCATTCAACCAGGTCCTGTCAATTAATCGTTACCTTTTGGGAGACTAGGGCACAATTGCTGTCTGGCTGCAATCAGGAAATCGTGTTTAGACTACTGGACCCCCGGGTAAACGAGGCTTGCAGTTTCGACTTGGCCACCTACTGATCTGATCAACACTCTTGAATCAGTGGAAAGTATTGTCTCAGAATAACGGCTTTTGGTACCAAAATCCATCAGAGTCACGGATATGTAAATAAGCCAGTTTCTTCACGGACGGAGTAGGTTGTTAACACTTCCATCAAACATGCCTAAGTCTTTACTCCGCATCTGTAGTCAATATTTATAGCTCCCTTCCCGATCAGCTTCACCCAGCTCTGTGCGTCGTTGGTAAAATTGTTGGCTTCATTTCACTGCGGCTGGAACGGACAATGCATTCAGTCCGTATATGAACAGAATTTCATGGTGAATTTATGTGCTATTTTGGCGTTTTGCCACGAGAATCTTACTGTCCCGGGTACTTCGACTTTGGAGTGTGTTTGCAGTTTCCGCGGCCTTTCGCTCGGACACTGTGATTTACCTGTTATTCGCACCACAGCAGAAGTGTGCTTGCAAGAAACCCTGAACGTCAACTCTCTTCTGATGATGCGCCATTCTTTTTGCGGAAGGACCCTAAGCAGTTCTCACACGGGACGAGGCAGCTAACGCTGACATGGACGCGGACGGGACACCAGACCTCGTGAGCGACGGCGCCGTCGGCACACGGGACGAGCTGGTTAACGTGATCTGCGCTCTCAGCGCTCTCCAGCGGCAGTTGTCGACTTTAATTGGCTCGCGGAGTGTACAGTTTCTTTTACGAAATCAGATGCGCGCAAAGTAGCTGCGTTAACTCTGTTAGCGATTATCGAAGAAGTGCGGAGAAAGTCGCGACGAAGATTCTTGACTTGTCAATGACTTGAGCAGCGAACTGCTGGTGGATAAACACTGCATAATGCTGTACAACGATAACAGAGTTAATCGTTAATTCAATTTTGGTTTTAAATTATATATAGTTAGGGCGTAGAGCCTAATGTCAGTTTGCGCGTGAATAATATCTGGATTCTCGTTGTTGAATTTACTACTAACACTTTGACACAACTTACTTCGTGGCATAGATTTCAAGATCGAGTTTCCTTTCATAATTTCATTCGAAATAAAGACGAAGTTTTTTTGAGCTGCTCATATCACTGAAAAAGGTAGTTTCCAGCGCGATTCAAACATGAGCCAGTCCATTAGCCCAGAGATAAGTATACATAATTTACAGAAAGTTTTATCATAGCAAAAACTTCTAGTGTGTAACTTGTATCTACTTTCAGACGTAGAGTGGCAATCACTATAAGATTCCTAGCCACTGCTGAAACATTCCAGTCGTTGGCCTTTACAGCATTAATTGCAGCAAAGACATTATTTTTTGATAAATAACATCGATTTCTGAGATAAGGCTTTTATTAAATGAATAAGAAAGACGTAGAATCCCTAGGAAAAGTAAAAGCATCAAAAAATGTTTTTTGTAAGAAGGCAGACGCGAAGCTGCTACCTTCCTCTCCTGAGCTCAGAGTCCACTATGCTATTCGCAGCGCTGCAACTACGAAAATTAACCACAATTTCGCATATAGTATACAGTCTGTAAAGACTGTATCTACAAATCTCATTATTTGATATTTAATATGCATGTTGTACCAGGAAGATTAGACAGATCATTATTCTGCTGTAGCACTGAAACAATATACTTTCATAGCACATAAGTTGTATCGCTAAAAACATTAGCTACAGGAAGTATTTACCTACCGACATGTAGTTTCCTGGAAAGGCAAACCTACGTTTCGACCTTTTGTAGACTTGGAGAAAGCTTCTGACAATGTTGACTGGAATACTCTCTTTCCAATTCTGATGGTAGCAGGGGTAAAATACAGGGAGCGAAAGGCAATTTACAATTTGCACAGAAACAAGATGACAGTTGTAAGAGTTGAGGGTCACGAAAGAGAAGCAGTGGTTGAGAAGGGAGTGAAAGAGGGTTGTTACCTATCTCCGCTGTTATTCAATCTGTACACTGGAGAAGCAGTAAAGGAAACCAAAAATAAATTTTGAGTAGGAACTAAAATCCAGGGAAAAGAAATAGAACTTCAAGGTTTGCCGAAGACGTTCTAATTCTGTCCGAGACCCCAAAGGACCTGGAAGAGCAGTTGAACGGAATGGACAGTATCTCGAAAGGAGGATATAAGATGAACATCGTCAAAAGAAAACCGAGGAAAATTGAATGTAGTCTAATTAAAGCAGGTGTGCTGAGGAAATTAGATTAGGAAAAATTGAATGTAGTCGAATTAAATCAGGTGTACTGAGGAAATTAGATTAGGAAATGGGACACTTAAAGTAGTAGATGAGTTTTGCTATATGGGGAGCAAAATAACCGATGATGGTCGAAATAGAGAGGATATAAAACGTAGACCGGCTACGGCAAGGAAAGCGTTTCTGAAGAAGGGGAATTTGTTAACATCAGGTATAGATCTAAGTGTCAGGAAGTCTTTTTTGAAAGTATTTGTATGGAAATAGTTTAGACATGAAGAGAATAGAAGCTTTTGGAATGTAATGCTATAGAAGAATGCTGAAGATTAGATGATTAGATCACATAACTTGTGAGGAGGTACTGAATAGAGTTGGGAGAAGAGGAATTTGTGGCACAACTTGACTAGAAGAAGGGATCGGCTGGTAGGACACGTTCTGAGGCATCAAGGGTTCATCAATTTAGTATTTGAGGGAAGCGCGGTAGGTAAAAACCGTAGAGGGGGACCAGGGCTTGAATACGCTAAGCAGATTCAGAAGGATGTAGGTTGCAGCAGTTACTCAGAGATGAAGAAGCTTGCACAGGATACAGTAGCATGGACGGCTGCATCAAAACAGCCTCTGGACTGAAGATCAAAACAAGTTTCCTGTTATTTTATTGTAACAAATCGTAGCTAAAATGGCGCTTTCGAGAAATTCTCAATTTGCTGGTGCTTTCAAACAGCTATATGAAAAAGAAAATCCACCAATTACGATGTTTATGCTATACATTGTCGCGCTTCCTATCTTCTCCTTGTAACGTAAAACGTTTCGCGTTCCACTGGTCACGTTTCTCTCCAAGAGGCAAAGATGTGACATACCAGATTCTTTATTTCTCGCTCCCCAGTGTAGTGGGACGTGGAATTCGACGCTGTGACGTCACCACGTTCGATTTCACGTGTTGTGAGAGGTCATCTGTAGCGTGAGACGAGATGTATAACTTACTTTTTGATTCCCCTCATATCTACAGCTCATCATTTGCCGGCAAAGAGCATTCGTGTCGGCGAGTGATCCGAAGGCACGTTGCGCGCTCGATCCAGGGGCTCCTTCCGCGGTCTCTGTGGCAAGTAGTTTCTCGTTTCACTCCCAACCTACGTGAAATTACTGGTCGAATTAAAATCGGATAAAGTGATTAGCTACTACGATAATTCGTTTCTGTAAGATTCGAGGAAGGTTATTGAGGGGGAGCCTGAAGATGGAGACAGCATGACGGAGAGTCAGGTGGGATGATGGTGTGGTCTGCGTTGCGGTTGTGCCCCAGGCGTGGGCAACAGCGGAAGCCGTCCCAGGGCACAGGAATGCGATTAGCAAAAGGTCGCAGGTCGCGCCGCGGCGACCACTCCCCTCTGGCTCCAGTAAGGAGCCTGTCTGTAGCACCGCGGTCAGTGGATCCGCAGATTCCACCACCGAGGCGAGTCTTTAGGATGTCACTGGGCTAACTGTACGTCAACTGGTATTAGACACTTCTTCTGTAAACCAGCCTGTACTAACAACCAATAACCTACTCATATTGAAAATGAACATTAGATTACTTTATGTATTCAGTCTTGGACAAAATACGGATGCAAGGTGACAAATGCTTGTTGCTAGACAAGCTTTCAGGTGGCGCTGTTGTATATGACCACGAACAGCAACTTTGTGATGTCCTAAGAACTTTGTAAATGTCAGTCTTGGCCAGAACAGTAATCTTTGCAGTTGTGGGTGCATTATGTCAGGGATAAATCAGTTGGAACGTGGGCAAATTGTTTGTGGTCGTACATTGGCTGCTTCCGTAGCCGAAGTGTTTGACTTCTTGAGTGGCAGCGTACAGTGAAAGTGGAAAAGCACTATTCACGAAGTCACAACGCGGACGAAATTGTGTAGATTAGATTAGATTAGATTAATACTAGTTCCATGGATCATGAATACGATATTTCGTAATGATGTGGAACGAGTCGAATTTTCCAATACATGACATAATTAGGTTAATTTAACAACATACTTAAGTTAATATAACAACTTGATTTTTTTGTGTTTTTTTGTTTTTCTTTATTTTTTTATTTTGATATATTTTTTTAATATTTTTTTTTTTTTTCTTTTTTCTCTTAATTTATATCTAAAAATTCCTCTATGGAGTAGAAGGGGTTGTCATTCAGAAATTCTTTTAATTTCTTCTTAAATACTTGTTGGTTATCTGTCAGACTTTTGATACTATTTGGTAAGTGACCAAAGACTTTAGTGCCAGTATAATTCACCCCTTTCTGTGCCAAAGTTAGATTTAATCTTCAATAGTGAAGATCATCCTTTCTCCTAGTATTGTAGTTGTGCACACTGCTATTACTTTTAAATTGGGTTTGTTTGTTAATAACAAATTTCATAAGAGAGTATATATACTGAGAAGCTACTGTGAATATCCCTAGATCCTTAAATAAATGTCTGCAGGATGATCTTGGGTGGACTCCAGCTATTATTCTGATTACACGCTTTTGTGCAATAAATACTTTATTCCTCAGTGATGAATTACCCCAAAATATGATGCCATATGAAAGCAATGAGTGAAAATAGGCGTAGTAAGCTAATTTACTAAGATGTTTATCACCAAAATTTGCAATGACCCTTATCGCATAAGTAGCTGAACTCAAACGTTTCAGCAGATCTTAAACAGGGAAATTCAGAGCGAGCTGTAATTCCGAAACCACTCAACAGTGAGGCAAATGTCCTTAACAGCCATAAAACTTGGAGCAATTGAAGAAAGACATTTGGACGGATGAGTCTTGTTGCACACTGTTTCCAACTTCTGGTAGAGTTTACGGCCCAAGAGTGAAGCCTGGCGAGGGTTGTGTGATGATTTGGGCAGCCATATCGTGGTATTCCACGGACGCCTTACTCTGAAAGGTAGCGTTACTGCCGACGATTATGTGACAATTTTGGGTGATCAGGTCCTCCCATGATATGATGTTTGTTTCCCAATGGTGGTCTTGTATTCCAAGACGACTGAGCCCATATTCACACAGTTCGCATCATCCAGGACTTGTTTCGTGGGCATGACCTTGAGGATGAACTGTCGAATGCACACTCCCCAGATCTCAGTATTACGTATTGAACCTTTTGTAAGCTAATTTAGACGTTTCTACCTGAACGTCTTACAATTTTGCAGCAAGAATGGTATAAGATTCAATTGAAAACTGTACAGGACCTGTATTGATCCATTCTACACGACTGGAAGCTTTCTTAATGGCTGCTGTGTCCCTACAACGTATTGACACGGTAATGTGTTGTGTATTTGATGTTTCCAAATTTTTGTCCATCCCATGTACCTTAGCAGACCATAAGTAGATATGTAACATTACAATCATGTCAATTGTATAAAACTTTCTATAGAACTATTGCAACTTAAATTTTGTTATTGTTTTTAACCAGACATTTTTCACCTAATTGTATTAGACGTCTTTAGTGGTCTACTGAGACAGAATTAAAGTGGTACGTGGTACTTACTGGAATTAAGGAAAACATGGAAGGGAGGACCCACCAATATAACCTTCTTTTCACACAACTTGTTAAATAATATATAAACTTGTTTTACAGATAATCGAAGCGTTTAATCACAAAATTTTCTTTAATGAAATGAACAAATTTGGAAAACCCTTTTGACTTTAAACCTTAAGTTGAATAAAATTTTAATCCTGCAAAAGAAATATGAAGTGCTGTATTGCAAAACAGCAAACAATATGACAATGATTACAAGACGACCGGACCTGCAGCCTCCCATTATCAGGTGAAACAACGGTGTTTACTACCGCACTGGACACAGTCTGTCTTATTAAATGGCCTCCTGCAACACATGAAAACTATATACGCACCATTCATGACAAGAGTGACTCAATTAATCAAATCAGATGACTTAAACTTTAATTTCAAAGCTGTATTAGAACATTAATGATCGGTTACAAACCAGAAAGGAAAGGCAAATATAATAGTGGGACAAATTTTCAGACGACAACTAGTTTCTTAGTACAATAATACTGCCTATATTTACGACCAAAGAGCTGACCAAGTAAAACTCTGAGGGCCGTGTACAAATCAGAAAATAATAAGGGGAGCAGGTAGACAATGAAACACATGGCCACGAGGGTTACAGAATGGTACTCCCCTTTATCAGCAAGAAGTTTCATGGACCCACGGTGCGTCGCAGCGGTCACTGAATGGTGCCGATGAAAGCCAGGTAGAAGAGGGCAGCCAGGCCACGAGCGGTCGTCCGACACGAATGTTGCCAACCAACCGACGGGATGTCGGCCTGTTGCTTGTAGTCCATGCTGACCCCGGTGAAGTACTCCGGTATCTTACCTTTGCGCAGGCGCTCCTTGTGCAGTTCGTGGCTTTGACCGCTCGGGCCTCGTGACCACCTCTTGTCGCAACGCTACCGCCAATCCTCCAACTTCGTGCCTCCCTCTCGGGCCAGCGAACTCTGTGTATATATCGGCAAACAAAATATTTGTTTTGAGATATGCAGTATTTCGTGTCAGCAATTTTAGGTTACCTTAAAATTAACGTGATTTGCAAATACGCGAGTGAGATTGTAACTCTTATTTATACACTCCCGGAAATTGAAATAAGAACACCGTGAATTCATTGTCCCAGGAAGGGGAAACTTTATTGACACATTCCTGGGGTCAGATACATCACATGACCACACTGACAGAACCACAGGCACATAGACACAGGCAACAGAGCATGCACAATGTCGGCACTAGTACAGTGTATATCCACCTTTCGCAGCAATGCAGGCTGCTATTCTCCCATGGAGACGATCGTAGAGATGCTGGATGTAGTCCTGTGGAACGGCTTGCCATGCCATTTCCACCTGGCGCCTCAGTTGGACCAGCGTTCGTGCTGGACGTGCAGACCACGTGAGACGACGCTTCATCCAGTCCCAAACATGCTCAATGGGGGACAGATCCGGAGATCTTGCTGGCCAGGGTAGTTGACTTACACCTTCTAGAGCACGTTGGGTGGCACGGGATACATGCGGACGTGCATTGTCCTGTTGGAACAGCAAGTTCCCTTGCCGGTCTAGGAATGGTAGAACGATGGGTTCGATAACGGTTTGGATGTACCGTGCACTATTCAGTGTCCCCTCGACGATCACCAGTGGTGTACGGCCAGTGTAGGAGATCGCTCCCCACACCATGATGCCGGGTGTTGGCCCTGTGTGCCTCGGTCGTATGCAGTCCTGATTGTGGCGCTCACCTGCACGGCGCCAAACACGCATACGACCATCATTGGCACCAAGGCAGAAGCGACTCTCATCGCTGAAGACGACACGTCTCCATTCGTCCCTCCATTCACGCCTGTCGCGACGCCACTGGAGGCGGGCTGCACGATGTTGGGGCGTGAGCGGAAGACGGCCTAACGGTGTGCGGGACCGTAGCCCAGCTTCATGGAGACGGTTGCGAATGGTCCTCGCCGATACCCCAGGAGCAACAGTGTCCCTAATTTGCTGGGAAGTGGCGGTGCGGTCCCCTACGGCACTGCGTAGGATCCTACGGTCTTGGCGTGCATCCGTGCGTCGCTGCGGTCCGGTCCCAGGTCGACGGGCACGTGCACCTTCCGCTGACCACTGGCGACAACATCGATGTACTGTGGAGACCTCACGCCCCACGTGTTGAGCAATTCGGCGGTACGTCCACCCGGCCTCCCGCATGCCCACTATACGCCCTCGCTGAAAGTCCGTCAACTGCACATACGGTTCACGTCCACGCTGTCGCGGCATGCTACCAGTGTTAAAGACTGCGATGGAGCTCCGTATGCCACGGCAAACTGGCTGACACTAACGGCGGCGGTGCACAAATGCTGCGCAGCTAGCGCCATTCGACGGCCAACACCGCGGTTCCTGGTGTGTCCGCTGTGCCGTGCGTGTGATCATTGCTTGTACAGCCCTCTCGCAGTGTCCGGAGCAAGTATGGGGGGTCTGACACACCGGTGTCAATGTGTTCTTTTTTCCATTTCCAGGAGTGTATGTCTCCAGGGCTTTGTCAATGACCATTCCCTTTTCGGTAAACATTTCCTAACTCAAACTTCCTTAATAATTTTTCAGCCAACGACTTCCAGATTAACAGACATATCATCATCAGAGAGAAGGGTGTCATCAGGAGTGCCCCAGAGAAGTGTAATAGGATCGCTACTATTTACTATATACATAAATGATATGGCGGTCTGAGTGGACAGCAACTTGATGCTGTGTTTTACGTGAAGGGCCGAAGTTGAGTGATTGTAGTAGGATAAAAGATGACTTAGACAAAGTTTATAGTTGGTGTGATATATGGGAGCTGGCTCTAAATGTAGAAGATGTAAGTTAATGCGGGTGAGTAAGAAAAATGAACGCATCAAATTCGGATACAGCATTAGCAGCGTCCTGCTTGACTCCCCCACGTCATTTAATTATCTGGGCGTAACGTTAAAAAGCGATGTGGAATTGAACGAGCGTGGGAGAGTTGTGGTAGGGGACGTGAATTGTGGATTTCGGTTTACTGGGAGAATTTTGGAAATGTGTGGTTCATCTGTAAAGGAGACCGTATATAGGAGGGTAGTGCGACCTATTCTTGAGTACTGTTCGAGTGTTTGGGATCCGTACCAGGTCGGATTAAAGGAGGACTTCGAGGCAGTTCAGAGGTGGGCTGCTAGATTTGTTACTGGTAGGTTCGAACAAAGTGCAGCAAGTGTTACAGAGATGCTTCCGGAACTCAAAGGGGAATCCCTGGAAGGACAGCGATGTTCTTTTCGAGGTACACTATTGAGAAAATTTAGAGAACCGGCATTTGAAGCTGATTACAGAACGATTCTACCGCCGCCAACGTATATCTCGCGAAAGGACGACGAAGATAAGAGAAATAAGGACTCATACGGAAGCCTATAAACGGTCGTTTTTCCCCGCTCGATTTGCGAGTGGAATAAGAAAGGAAATGACTGACGCCTGGGAACGAGTATCTTGGAAACGAAGGAGCTGGTCAACTTTCCGTGTGCGACTGTCGTGAAAGTGGCTGAAGGACGGTGAAACCAGTAGTAGGTGACAAAGTGTTGGACATCCATGAAAATCATAACATAACGTGTGCTCTAGAGGCCTCCACGCCCAGTAAAGCAAGGTAGGCGGCGATTTGTGACAGCATCTCCCCATGTTGACCCGACGACATCGTCAATTACGATTGCAGTAGGCACATGTTGATCGAGATAGGACCGTGGATCAATAGAAACGTATCGCTTGTGCTGATGAATCATGCTTCTTGTTACGCTAGGTCGATGATTGTCCGGATAAGTTGTCATCCGTGCTAACGACTGCTCGAAGCACGCATCGAAATACTGACGCAGTCTGATAGGTACATTGTAATGCTAGGGGGGACATTTTTTGGGCTTAAATTGAACCTAGTAGTAATCAGAGGCACTATGACAACTGTAGAGTATGTGAGCGTTAATACGGCCCACCTGCGTCCGCTCATGGAGGGTATTCGCAAAGAAACTGCTATCAGTGACCATGAGGCAGTTGTTGATCACCAAAGTACAGAGAGCAACTAAAAACATGTAGAAGGTGTGGTGTCACTGCCAGACACCACACTTGCTAGGTGGTAGCCTTTAAATCGGCCGCGGTCCGTTAGTATACGTCGGACCCGCGTGTCGCCACTGTCAGTGATTGCAGACCGAGCGCCACCACACGGCAGGTCTAGAAAGACGTCCTAGTACTCGCCCAGTTGTACAGCCGACTTTGCTAGCGATGCTACACTGACAAATACGCTCTCATTTGCCGAGACGATAGTTAGCATAGCCTTCAGCTACGTCATTTGCTACGACCTAGCAAGGCGCCATAGCATTTGATAATTATCTTATGAAGCATGTACAATCAAGAGCGATGTTCTACAATTATGGATTGAAGTTAAGTATTACAGCAACTGCGTCCGTTTTTCTAAGTTCTCATTTCCTTGTAATGTTCCAGACCTCACGCCAGTCTGCGTGAGCTTGAAGCGTGCATTTCGGCCTCTTCTAGCAACACGGTGTTGGCTCTTCTGCCAACACTTCAGAAGGATTTGTATGTTCAGCAAACTATAGGGCCTAACAAAAAAATTTGAAGCACCCAGAAGGGGAGGAGGAAACCAAACGAAACTTCCCAGGTTGACACGGCGTATGGTATTATTTCAGTGATAACAAAATCGAATCAAATTTACGGAGAACTTGGGAGTACGAGACCTCTTTTCAGTATGACGTTGCAGCCCCTCTGACGGCGATTCATGCTCGCATTCGGTTGGTAGGCGTGTTATAAAGCGATTGTACCCTCTCCTGAGACAACTGTTGTAACCGATGCTGGGACAGAGCTGACATCCGGGCTAGTCCGACACATATTTTCTTGGGGACGATGTGGGGATCTTATTGACCACGGGAGTGGACTAGCATTGCCCCGTTGGAATATGTCACAACAGTACTACCGCATGAGAGGTTATACATGAGGATGCACGATATCCATGATGTACTGTCGTGCAGTCTAACCTGCCTCAGTCACCACGTGTCGCGACCTGAATTCATACCTGAAGGCCAGACGTAAGAGAGCTGGGTCCCTGCAAAACGTTGGAAGAACGGGACCTCTCCCCATGTCGCAGCCAAACTCGCCGACGATGTCTTTACATCTTCTACCTGAAATTTGATTAATTTACAAAAGTTCTTTCTGGTTTTCTTTACTTTTTGCTCAGTGCAGAAACTGTATAACATGGGGGATAGGCAACAACCCCATCTCTCTTACTAGTCAATTGCTACCTCCTTTCATATCACTGGAGTCTTGTAACTTGTCTGGTTTCTGTGCAAGCTGTAGACAATCTTTCCTTGCTGTATTTTACCTCTCTTCAGCATCAGAACTCCAAAGAAATAAAAGGTATTACTAATGAAATCTTGAAGTCTTTGTCAACTGAAGCACCTGAGAGATACGACGCTTACTGAAGCTCCCATGACACCGACCTTCGAGTTTCATCATGAAATGATAGTGTCTTCCACAGTGAACTTGTGAACAGTGCTGTTAGCAACATACACTGTTCCATACCCGGTGACAACTTAAGATTTTTATCGGCTATAAAGTTGTGGGCCTGCTTGTCCTCGTAAGAACAATGATACACCGTTCGGTAAATTAAAAAGCAAAACTGACATGAAGTAACTACAAGTGTCGAAGCTTTCGAACGGCTTTCTGCAGCCTGGAAGAACAGTGCGTTTATTTATCTAAGTAATTAGTAAAGTTCGAGAACAGGAAGGAAGAATGTTTTAAAAATTCGTCAGTAATAGGATTCACGCATGATCGTGCCGCTGGGAAATACACTCCTGGAAATGGAAAAAAGAACACATTGACACCGGTGTGTCAGACCCACCATACTTGCTCCGGACACTGCGAGAGGGCTGTACAAGCAATGATCACACGCACGGCACAGCGGACACACCAGGAACCGCGGTGTTGGCCGTCGAATGGCGCTAGCTGCGCAGCATTTGTGCACCGCCGCCGTCAGTGTCAGCCAGTTTGCCGTGGCATACGGAGCTCCATCGCAGTCTTTAACACTGGTAGCATGCCGCGACAGCGTGGACGTGAACCGTATGTGCAGTTGACGGACTTTGAGCGAGGGCGTATAGTGGGCATGTGGGAGGCTGGGTGGACGTACCGCCGAATTGCTCAACACGTGGGGCGTGAGGTCTCCACAGTACATCGATGTTGTCGCCAGTGGTCGGCGGAAGGTGCACGTGCCCGTCGACCTGGGACCGGACCGCAGCGACGCACGGATGCACGCCAAGACCGTAGGATCCTACGCAGTGCCGTAGGGGACCGCACCGCCACTTCCCAGCAAATTAGGGACACTGTTGCTCCTGGGGTATCGGCGAGGACCATTCGCAACCGTCTCCATGAAGCTGGGCTACGGTCCCGCACACCGTTAGGCCGTCTTCCGCTCACGCCCCAACATCGTGCAGCCCACCTCCAGTGGTGTCGCGACAGGCGTGAATGGAGGGACGAATGGAGACGTGTCGTCTTCAGCGATGAAAGTCGCTTCTGCCTTGGTGCCAATGATGGTCGTATGCGTGTTTGGCGCCGTGCAGGTGAGTGCCACAATCAGGACTGCATACGACCGAGGCACACAGGGCCAACACCCGGCATCATGGTGTGGGGAGCGATCTCCTACACTGGCCGTACACCACTGGTGATCGTCGAAGGGACACTGAATAGTGCACGATACATCCAAACCGTCATCGAACCCATCGTTCTACCATTCCTAGACCGGCAAGGGAACTTGCTGTTCCAACAGGACGACGCACGTCCGCATGTATCCCGTGCCACCCAACGTGCTCTAGAAGCTGTAAGTCAACTACCCTGGCCAGCAAGATCTCCGGATCTGTCCCCCATTGAGCATGTTTGGGACTGGATGAAGCGTTGTCTCACGCGGTCTGCACGTTCAGCACGAACGCTGGTCCAACTGAGGCGCCAGGTGGAAATGGCATGGCAAGCCGTTCCACAGGACTACATCCAGCATCTCTACGATCGTCTCCATGGGAGAATAGCAGCCTGCATTGCTGCGAAAGGTGGATATACACTGTACTAGTGCCGACATTGTGCATGCTCTGTTGCCTGTGTCTATGTGCCTGTGGTTCTGTCAGTGTGATCATGTGATGTATCTGACCCCAGGAATGTGTCAATAAAGTTTCCCCTTCCTGGGACAATGAATTCACGGTGTTCTTATTTCAATTTCCAGGAGTGTATTTACTCCAATAAGTAGCAACCATTTCTACAGCTACGTACACGTATGGCAGCTGCTGCCTTCAGCCAGATGGTTGGACACAGCAGCATGCAGCTGTAGCATAACAGCGTGGAAACCTCGCACTCATCTACATAATGCTTTGCCTATAAATGCTCAGCCCGCGCGACCACTGCGACAAGTAGGGGTACACTGCAGCGGCCAGGTCGCCTGAGGAGTGCAGACACAAACATCAGCAGTTGCACCAGTTTAGCTCATCAAAATGAAATTAGCCTTCTGCTCTGTCTAATGACCTTGCATTCATTCATCTCCTGGTAAAGGCGCCTCCCACTCAGGGCGTGCGAGCGTATGAAATACACGGCGGTGATACATTCAAAGCACTACACTCATTGTTGTCTTTACAGAGTAGGCGGCCTAACTCCTTCCACTAATATAAATTTTGATAGATCGCTCAGTAAGCTTCACGCTCCATACAACACATTCACGGCGCATATGTAGAACATTTCATTTCAACAAAAATTTACAGTCTCTGCAATCTTCCGTTGAAATTAAATGTTCCAAATTATAACATTCATCATGAATATGACGCAAGGAGCATGGAGCTTACTATGTCACTCCCTCTCATCCAGTCCGGTAAGCCTCCTATAACCCGCGGATCTGGGTGACTTTCCCGAAATCTACCTCATCTACAGTATCGTTTGGCTTAAATTTATCACTTCCAAAAAGGCACATAGCACCTGGTAATGAGCATTTGAAACCAGTGGTTACCCACGGACCCACTGGTTACCTCATTTTAGGGCGAGCAAGTGCTTCAGTTTCTGCTCGCGGCGACATGATTGGCTAACGTCAAAGCTAATTAAATCGGAAACGGCGCAACGTATCGAATTTGTTTCTTAACAGTTATTTCTCAGCACATCCTTACAAGCTTTTCAGGCTGTTTATGACCACCGTGTATGTATCAGGTGTTTCACAGTTCATGTTACACACTTCTAGAGGTTGTAGATAAGAGTTAGTTGATCAAGTTTTACATAGGAACCCACGTCCGAAAACGATTCACTTTCGTGTTACAAGGAAAACGAGAGCTACTCAGTCGCGTGTTAGGTGTTCGCCTGTTATGGTGGGCTATCCAAATCCATGATTGGTATGACGACGAGATGTCACGTGAAATCCTCTGTTTCGATTTGTCTTGTTGTCATGCTTCCTGGTGATGCGTCATTTGAAATCACAGTGACTAATACTACAGTAAGAGACTAGTACATGTTCGCAGAGTACACCGATTATGTTATTAATTCAAGATGAAGCTGACCGTTCAAAAAATCGTTCAAACGGCTCTGAGCACTATGGGACTTAACATCTCAGGTCATCAGTCCCCTAGAACTTAGAACTACTTGAACCTAACCAACCTAAGGACGTCACACACATCCATGCCCGAGGCAGGATTCGAACCTGCGACCGTAGCGGTCGCGCGGTTCCAGACTGAAGTGCCTGGAGCCGCTCGGCCACCAGCGGCTGGCAAGCTCACCGTAATGGAGCGTCTGTACCACGAGTACTTTCCAAATCTTGTGACTCCTTTTCTTCCCATGTTTTCCAAACAACAGCTGCAGGAAAGTGGGGAATTCACGAGCGATAGAGAAAACTGTGGTGCACCAAGAAGGCGGAACACTGTGGTACTGGAGGTGGTTCTGCTTCATCAGTTTGAAGAGAATCCATCGACGAGTGCTCACCCCATTACACGTGACTTGCATGGGTTTCACTCGCCTGTCTGGCGTGTTCTGTATGAATAACAACTTCACTTATACCACCCTCAGAAGGTACAAGCCATTCTCCAGGCGGATTTTGTGCCACGTGTCATTTTCTGCACTTGGTTTTTACGCCGTTGTATGAATTTTTCTCGGTTTCCAAGGCGAATTTTGTTCACCGGCGAAGCGCATTTCAACAGGGAAGGTGTTTTTGACTCTCGAAATAGGGACATTTGAGATCAAGAAAACCCCAAAGCCACGTGTACGTGAAGATTTCAGCTTATCTTCGGCATGAGAGTCTGGGCAGGTATCTGCGATTGTCGTGGGATTGGGCCGAAATTCTTCCTCCCCACCTAATGGGTGTCAGGTACTTGACAACCCTGAAACAGGTGCTGGCGGAGTTTTTGGAAGATGTGCCATTGGACAATCGGCACGAATTGTGGTTCCAACATGATGGCCCGGAGACATGGCTTGGCCACAGCCTGTGGGATGTTACCAGAATGAGATTTTCACTCTGCAGCGGAGTGTGCGGAGTCTCGGTCCGGCACACAGTTTTAATCTGCCAGAAATGAAATTGGAGCCTTTATATTGCCTAAGAACATAGCAGTCTAAAGAGTCCTTTTTGTTATGAACTATTTTGGGGTTTCTATCTGTTAAAATTATGGCATGTAAAGTCATGCGGTTATATAAGCACGGAAATTAATGTGGCACTAATGTGGCATGCGTGTCTTTACGACGTACTCGAAGTAAATGCGGAAACGTGAACTACGGCGACATCATTACTAAATGCGTCGAAACAAGACCAATGTATTGTTAATCCTTTCTTGGCTGCCGAAGGGAAAACGCTGGCAGATTCCAATGGAGAATGTATATGGGGCAGCATGTCTGTCGAAAACCTTCACTGTGGAATAGTGACCCAAGTACCATGCTGCTGATTGACGATAGCGCGCGCCTCCGTATCACAAATGTCACAACGCCGTACTTACACCAACTGAAGTGGGAGACGCTCGAGCATACGCCCTTATAACTGATCTATCCCCTATCGATTATCGCGACTTCGGTCCCTTAAAAAGGACCTTTAAGGATCGACGATTCCTCTCGAACGAGGAAGTGCACCAGGGATTTAGGGACTTCCTCACGCAGCAGGACACAGTGTATTACCAAAGGGGTATCTTCAACGTGGCGTGTCGCTTGTGTGATTGCCTCAATGCTCTCGGCGGTTTTGCCTCATTGCCAGACCGATTTTGGACTATACGGCCTTCTAACAGAAACGTTGTAATTGCCAATTATACATCATAACGTTATTTTATTGCATTGGCTATCAAATTTTTAAATGTTTATTTACGCGACAGATTTTTGTGTCCTTTGTTATGATGTTATCTGACGACTATTACATGTTATTGATAAAGTATGGGTCGTTCAAACTTTTAACTCCCATCAGTGAAATTCTCAAGTTTTTCCCGGAAAGAATTACTCTGCTACACATGCGAATAATTGTGTCTTTATTATCTTCAAGATGATGGTGAGCTCAGCCTGAGTATGTCGATCTTTTCTTGAGGTTGCTTCGTATGTAAGCGATTAAACGAAATAATAGACCTTTGAGGGCGAGCTGAAAAGTAATGTCCCCGAACTTTTTATGTGAAAACTCTTAAAGATTTTTAAGTAAAAAAGCGTTATTTATTTCTCGATATGGTCACCCTGGTGAATAACACATTTGTAGCAACGACTGACCAGTTTTTTCGTACCGTCACTATAGAACGTTTGACTTTGTTGACTTGACAGAGTCACAACCTCAACTCTGCTTGCACCGTTTCGTCACCATCAACTCAATTTCAGCGCCCTTTTTCTCACGCACCGACAAAGTTACGTTACACAACGCCATGTTAGACGCTACAGTTCGGAACCCTTCAGAGGCAGGGGGTTGCAAAATGTAGCAGGAAGAATGAAGATGTAGAATGAAAATAACGTTTGTTCTATTTAAAAAAGCGTTAAGAGTTTTCGCTTTAAAAATTCTGAGGCATTGCTTTTAAGCACGCTCTCGTACAGGTCATCCTTTGGACTTATCACTTATTATTGCAAAATTGTTGTTTTTGGTACCAGCTGTTATCACAAGCCGTTACATTTACTGCAACACATTAGTTCACTCTGTTCAGCGCTTTGTAAAATGAAAACTTGTCCCACAACTTTCTTATTTAATAGTCACTGCCATCTTATGCCTTCAGTATTCTGTCTTTCTGTTTTTTAGCGGGGCATAGGTCTTCTGATTGGTTTGATGCGGCCCGTCACTAATTTCCCTCCCGTGCCAACCTCTTCATCTCAGAGTAGCACTTGCAACTTACGTCCTCAATTATTTAGTGGATGTATACCAGTCTCCGTTTTCCTCTGCAGTTTTTACCCTCTACAGCTCCCTCTAGTATCATGGAAGTTATTCCCTGCTGTCTTAATAGATGTTCTATCATCCCGCCCCTTCTCCTTGTCGGTGTTTTCCATATGTTCTTTTCCTCTCCCATTCTGTGCAGCACCTTCCCGTTACTTATCTTATCAATCCACCTAATTTTCAACAATCCTCTGTAGCACCACATCTCATAAGCTACGATTCTCTTCTGCTCCGGTTTTGCCATAGTCCTTGTGTCATTATCATACGGTGCTATACATTCTGAGAAATTTTTTCGTCAAATGAAGACCTATGTTTTATACTAACAGACTTCTCTGGCCCAGGAATACCCTTTCTGCCAGTGCTAGTCTGCTTTTCTTGTCCTTCTTGCTCCGTCCGTCATGGGTTACTTTGCTCTATAGATAGAAAATTCCTAACTTCGCCTACTTCGTGATCACCGATGCTGATGTTAAGTTTCTCGCGGTTCTCGTTTCTGCTACTTCTCATTACTCCGCCTTTCTTCGATTTACTGTCAATTCATATTTTTACTAATCAGAGTGTTCATTCCATTCAGTACATTCTTTATTTCTTCCTCACTCTCACTGACGGTAGCAATGTCATCAGTGAATCTTATCCTTGATATCCTCTTACCCTGAATTATAATCCTACTCTTGAATCTTTCATTAATTTCCCTCATTGCTTCATCGGTGTACAGATTGAACAGTAGGGACGAAAGAGTACGTTCCTGCCTTACACTCTTTTTAATCCGAGCACTTCATTCTTGGTCTCCCACTCTTATTGCTCTCTCTTCGCTCTTGCCCATGTTATATGTTACACGCCTTCCCCTATAGCTTACCCCTGTTATTCTCAGAATTTCGAACATCTTGCACCATTTTACACTGTCGAATCCTTTTTGCAGGTCGTCAAATGAACTCTTCACTCTTGCTTCCATTATTAACTGCAACGCCAGAACTGCCTCTCTGGTGCCTTTGCCTTTCCTAAAGCCAAACTGGTCGTCATCTAATAGTTTTCTTTTCCATTCTTCTGCGTATTTTTCTTGTCAGCACCTTGGCTGTATGAGCTATTAAGCTGATTGTGTGATCATTTTCGCACTTGTCGGTCCTCGCTATCTTAGGTATTGTGTGAATGATGTTTTCCGAAAGTCTGATGATATATCACCAGTCTCATATTTCTACAAGCAACGTAAATAGTCGTTATGTTGCTGCTTCCCACAAAGGTTTGAGAAATTCCGATCGAATGTTATCTATTCCTTCTGGCTTATTTGATCTTAAGTTTCCCAAAGCTCTTATGAATTCTGTCTTCCCTGCCGACTACTGTTTCTTCTTCTGACACGTCGTCAGACTGGTCTTTCCCTTCGTAGTGGCCTCAATGTACTCTTTCCACCTGTCCGTTGCCTCCTCTGATTTTAACAGTGGAATTTCCATTGGAATTCTGTCTGAAAGTGTTAAGAATTTCAATATTTCTACAGCTCATTCATACTCCCAACTTTACTCTTGCATCCACCTAAGTTTCTCTGCCTGTTCTATTGTGACGCCACCGATGCTGTTGTGTCGTCCGCTCCCGTCGTTGGTTTAGCTTTCTGGCGTCGGATGTGCTTATTTCTCATGATTGCACCACCTGGCTTCACAATTTGTGACGATGTGTATAATGGTCTTCTAAATAACTTCCTGTTCTTGCAGGTGCTTTATCTTATCAACTTCTGCGTGAAAATGGCGTTGAGTTCAGGGCGAATCTATTTACCTATATAATAGCCTTAGTTATTCAGCAACTGATAAAAAGCGTGAAGTAACACAGCGATTTCCGAAGATTTGGTCGTCTTATGATAGCAGCCCCCTTCAATGACACTCAAGTATCCCCCACGCTTACAGTTAGTTTTGGATCAAAATTCGAACTGAACTTTTTTGTCGCATATAGGATCTCGCAGAGGTACTCGAAACACTCTCTATCTTCGTGTAAGACTTGCACAGACTATTTTATTACGCCCAACTTAATGTGTAAAGGCTGCAACAAAATTTATTTTCAGAACCACAAAGCTCTTGAGCTAAAAATAAAGCCAATGAGTATGTTATAGTGACTGCAACTTGTACCAACCACTGCAACAAAGTCCACTGAAATTTAGGGTTCATTTTATTATTAACTGAAACAGTATAGGAAATACTGCCTGTAGGTAAAATAACTGAAATGCATTTAAAAAATATCGAGTGTTAACTGAAGAAAAGCAGTTGGTGTAGCAATTTGAGAGGACATGAAAAATTATGATCACACAAGCTCAGTCGCAGGTAGTGCAGGTGGCGGACTTCTGCACATTGGTATTGATCTAGGAAAGTACGGTCTGTCTTCGAAGCAGATTGCTAACGAAACAGTTGTGAAACCAGTCCTAGAATATCCCTCATACATTGGGAGGGTGGGAGGTGTGATGGGGGGCAGGGAATCCATACCGAATTGATCTAACAGGGGATGCTGAAAGTTTAGAAAGACGGGCAGCACCAATGGTCATAGGTTACTTTAAAGCACCACAAACTGACACAAAAATCCCGCATAACTTAAACTGGCAGACGCCTCGAAATAGATGCCAACTGTCTCGCGAAAGTCTTATTAAAAAGACAGAGGAACGAGAAATGTATGAGGATTCTGGGATGAGAATATACTGCAACTCAATATGTATCGTTTCCTTATGGTCCGCGAGTACAAGATCAGATTAATGACTGCACGCACAGAAGCATTTCAGCAGCTACTCGTCCCGTCCTCCATTTCCGAACGTAACTGGAAGAAAACCTGATACGGCGTACATTCGGATGTACCCTTACCACAGGCCTTCGCAGTGGTTTTCAAGCATGGATATATATATATCAAACCAAGATACGGTAACCTCCTGGGTCAACCCAAGTTTGCGAACCTTCTTTTTTTGGTAACGTTTATTCCGATTTTCGGCTACAAAGTATCAGAATCATGTTTCTCATTAATTACCAACACAGTAGTGCATTCACGAAACTGTAACCCGTTCCAGTTTGTCCATAACGTAAGAACAGTATTTTTTTTTCTGTTTTTGAGTGCTAATGTTGTTGTACGAAAATTAGTTGTCCTGTATATTTCACATTACAGTAACCTAGATTCAAAATAGAGTACGTAGTTGTGCAAAACTTTATCTGGTGATTTGCTCCATATACCTGGTCTAAGGTGGATCATCAATGTATGGAACATGTGACGTAAAGTTAAGAGATGTTCAAATGTCCATTTTACTTTACATTGTGATTTTTAAGACTTAAGAGTCATCTGTGAGCGCTACGTATACGGAAATGGCTGTTTGTTGACTGTAAATGTTTTATTTCTGACAAACGTATGTATAACGTGCCACATTTCATACATAATAGTGACAGCATGGCATGAGGTTATAACTCACAATGAAGATATTTTGTAACAAAAAATTTTTGAAGCCTAGAAAATGAGAATTGTATCTGTCCAAAACGGTTTTCAGAAATGAAGAAGAATTTATGAGATCTTGGATACAGAAAGTTTTTTCACAATATACATACTTTCTGTGTGAGTTATATTTCTGAGAATTTAGCACATGATAAAAATGCAGTTTCCGTAAACTTGTCACTGTTGCAAAAAGCGGAAATTGTGTAATTTATGAACTTGATGCACTTAATTTTGTAGAACATTCAGGAATCATTATTGTTTCTATGTACATAGAAATGCACGCCAAAGCTCACACTCCCTGTTAACTATCAAGGTAGGCCAGTCAGGCTGTGATTATAAAAACTTATGCTGCACATGTAAAATGTCTTTTATTTTGAGAAAGAGTTATGTAAACGTCTCTTCCGTTAGTAAAAACCGTATGTTGTGATTTTGTGAACAAATATTCACCAAAACGTGTGATGAGATATCGTAGAAATAAAAATTATCAAAGTTTAATCTTGAATAAGTGCTACAATATTTTAAAAAAAGACCCAATAAGTCGTAATATGATGAAGATTCTTGGCTTTAATTTTCCCCTAGACGTTCAAAAATGGTTCAAATGGCTCTGAGCACTATAGGACTTAACTTTTGAGGTCATCAGTCCCCTAGAACTTAGAACTACTTAAACCGAACTAACCTAAGGACATCACACACATCCATGCCCGAGGCTGGATTCGAACCTGTGACCGTAGCGGTCGCGTGGTTCCAGACTGTACCCCCTAGAATCGCTCGGCCACTCAGGCCGGCCCCCTAGACGTTGATGCAGGATTTAGTTAAGTACCAATGTAACATCTCTTGGAACATTAAATAGTAAATGCAATATTAGCGGTACTCAGTAGAAATGCATGCATGAAGTTTTAGTAGTCCAACCAAGAGGGTGTGGTTATAACATGAAGACTGGAAAGAGATGAAAGCCTACTACATGCCACAATGAAAGTACCCTCTGCCATGCGCTTCACCGTGGGTTGCTGAGCATGGATGGAAGTGTAGATACAGGTAAAGAATGAAACGAGAGGAAACCCTGTTACATGGCGCAGTGGAAGTACACTCTAACAAACATTGTCGAATGGTTTGCAGAGTATGTAGATGAAACAGGTAAGTGGGAAACTAGGCGAAAGGTCTAACGAACTGCGAAACAGGACCCTCGCGTCCGGTCGTGTTTATCGATGTTCAAATGTTTTTACTACCACTTAACAATATTGAGGTTGTGTCGGCATTTCCGCATCGTTGCCACTAGCAACATTACGCGCCATGACGTGCGCCCGATCAATTATCGATCTGGAAGACAGTTTTCGATATCGCGCGCGCCTCGAGTTGCCCAGAGCGGCGCGGCGCGGAGAAGCGGACGTGTCTGCTTTCGCCACAGGATACGACGCCGAGACCCACGTTCACCGAGACCTTGCGTGGTTTCCGGGCGCTATGGATATTCCTCTTACAGACGTCAAGTTCAGCGCCTCCCATGAGGGAGAGGGACTGTGAGTGAGGGAAAGCTATGCGGGGGCCAGAGCACACCCCCTCCCCTCCACCACAAAAAAGCCATCAGCATAGCCAAGATTATTTTGACGCTGTGAGACAAAACCTAACCTGATTCATTAGAAATTGATACCACTGTACTTTGTGTAAATCTGTCGAAGTGCGATACTCAACTGACTGAACAGTTGTCTTGACGAAGCATTTCTCAATTGAGGGATCCAAACTTACGGGTAGTGCGTCGTCTACGAAATATTTATATCATGAGAAAGACAACTTTCCTTTGAATGTTTTATTCACGAATTTGACTATCGCTAAATTTTACTGGCTAATATTAAGTATACAGAAACAGAAAACGAATATAAGAGACGAATTTTTAACATTTAGCAGCCTATATGTATTCTAAAAATAAACAAAATCTTCAGTTTGATTTTTTGTGGGAAGTGTTATAGAAATTGATGTAATTATCAACTCTCATCACAATTCTCTCCAAAACTTAACTGAAATTTTAATTTTATAGTTCAGTTATACCTTCAACATAAACATAGAATCTTCGCCAAATTTTTAATCAGTTTCAAAAGTAGTTCTTACGTAACATTTAACATTTAGTACTAAATTTTATTCGGAGTTTTTATTATCAGCTACAGCGTTTGTTCTTACACGTTTACGCATGAACCACTATGGTCGTTTATTTCAACTGTTTCCTCATTTTTTTCTTCTACATTTCTTCATGTTTCGCTATTCTTTCTTCTGTCCAAGTGGCTCCAGTACTCATCTTGAGTCGTTCATGGAAACCTTAGGAATTTTGCAACTTTTTTCTGAGCGGCAGTCTTCCTCAATATCTTTTGCAGTAATTCGGAGTCCGTCTGTATCCCTTTTAACTTCTTTGCACCATGTGTTATCCATTTCTAATTCACATAAATAAATGAACAGTTTTTTTGTCGGTCTGTTGGGTTTCATCATATCGATGTGGCAATAGAAAGCATTCCTTCTTTTCCTACTCATATCTGTTTCTCTCTGTACTTTTTTTTAATGTTACGGAATATTGATTTCGTATTACATTGTATATACATCCTTAGTGTGGCAGTATGGTGTTTTGATCTTATTCACTCTTGCATTAATAGCTTCTTTCTATGAAATCTTTTATTCAGTTACTTCTTCAATATACAGGACATTGCTAGTTCGCTGAATTTTTCTTTATTTTGTTTTGATTATCTTGAGGACTGCCTCAATGTTTGTTATAAATTTGATTTTCACAAGTGAGATTTTTAAGCCTTCTTTTCCAGCTTGTTCTTTCAATTCTTTCTATTCAGTCGCTGTTTCCATTAAATCTGAAATAAATAGCTACGTTGTCTGCAAACGCTACACAGACTATTTCCATGTTATCTCTTTTGTAATCCAACCTAACTCCGTCGTGTACATGAACATCTTCCACAGCAGCTGTTAAAACCAGTTATTATTGGCTTCACCGTCTTAAGGGTGCTGCAATTGATTAAAGAGAATTTTACGTTAACCGCATTTTACTTTTGTTTCCGAGACTTCTCTGTGGTCATGGGTGTTTCTGCCTTTTGTTAACATATTCTGCAAACCACTGCTTTTTCCTTTGTTGTCAGCGAAGGCTGAAGTCGGAAAAAACTTGGTGGAATACATAACAACAGAGGAAAAAGTAGTGGTTTGCAGAATATATGAGGAAGAGGCAGAAACATCAATCAGCACAGAAGATGCTTTGTAAATAAAAGCGAAAAGCGTCTGATGTAAAATTCTGCTTAATTAATTGCAATTAGCTTATGACGGTGAAAGCAATAATAACCCCCTCATTGATCTGGCTTTCTCTTAAAAACATTTTCCATTACTTTGTGACTGTTCTAGAAGACAGTGGGGGCTTTTGTGTTTGACTCCAGAGTTAATCTGAAAAGTTCTAGATATTTCTCCTCTAGATTCCACTTTAGAAAGGGTGTTTGTTGGCGTTTGCTTAATTGGGTCAAATGGCTCTGAGTATTATGGGACTTAACATCTATGGTCATCAGTCCCCTAAAACTTAGAACTACTTAAACCTAACTAACCTAAGGACATCACACAACACCCAGTCATCACGAGGCAGAGAAAATCCCTGACCCCGCCGGGAATCGAACCCGAGAACCCGGGCGTGGGCAGCGAGAACGCTACCGCACGACCACGAGCTGCGGACTTTGCTTAATTAGTGGTTTTGCCACCTACATCTAGTTCGCTGAAAATTGCAAACAGTGGCTTCCTGAGTCATATACTTTTCTGAATTCAACAAAAGCGATTACGAAATTTTTAAATCTTCTTTTATATACAGCATTATTGACTTTAAATTGAGAATCTGCTCAGAGCGTGATATTTTTTTTTCTCTAAACCACATTAGAATGGAGTTCTGCCCTAGTTACTAATGCTTTTTATAAGACTTTGTAAATAACCGTTAAATGAGGAATGCCTATGTAGTTGTTCATATTGGTTTTTTCACCTGCTGTGTGCGGTGAATGGATCAAGGTTGTCTTTGCTTAAATTTCTTTTGGGTCGGATAGAAAGGTATAGTATTGCTCATTTGACCAGTTTGCTGTTTCCTTCCTAGTTTAAAGGAATCGTATCTTGTTTTCCGTGTTCTTGTCCGTATTCTATTTCTCCCATGCCTTTTGTCTTCTTATGACTGTTTCATCACATTCCAAATTCCATCACGCATTTCTTTTCATTTCAGTTAAGAAAATTGTTTCTTTTGCTGTTTGAACAAGTGATTGTTTCATCTGTTCCCAGTTTCTTGGATTTTTGGTTTAGAATTTGGCGCTAAAGCTTCTTCCTTAGTTGTTTCAGTATTTAAATGTCATATTTTAATTTGCCTTGTTTGGCTTGCCTCTTGGTATTTCTTGGTTGGAAATTAACCCTGATTTTAGGTAGTTACTCATCAAGATCTACCTTAGCGTTTCTTATCAGTAAAGCTCAGATTTCCATGTACTGTATGAATGGTTCAAATGGCTCTGACCACTATGGGACTTAACTGCTGTGGTCATCAGTCCCCTAGACCTTAGGACTACTTAAACCTAATTAACCTAAGGACATCACACACGTCCATGCTCGAGGTGGGATTCGAACCCGCGACCGTAGCGGTCGCGCGGTTCCAGACTGTAGCGCCTAGAATAGCTCGGCCACTGTATGAATGTAAAACGTTCATAGCGTTAAACATGCAGAATGAGGCACCAAAAAAAGATATGAGATATAAAAATGCAGTTCTATAATTATTCTGTTTTCTTCTACAACCGTTCACAGCAAGCAGTTTCTCCAAATTCTCAAGTGAACTTGAGCTCATGCGTTTAGCAGGCATAACATTTTAGTACGAAGAAAATTACTTTTCTACGCCACACGAGATGATAGAAACGTATTGGAGTGAACAAATTTCGGACGAACTGAGATCAAGTTTTCGCCTCAAAATACTTTTTTTTTTTTGTCGACTTCATAACCTCAACTTCATAACCTCAAAATCAAGATTCGATCCGATAACTTGGTCCATCTTTTGCTGTAATACCCACTTCTTCATAGGGTGATTTTTCAGTCTCTTCAATAACTGTCGGAGATTCCACCAATTACCTCTTTCTTTCGGCTTTGTTATTTGAACATCTGCTCCAGAAAGGAATCAGCATATGTATAATGTAATAACACAAATTCCATTAAAGTAAGCATTTGTTTTACAAGCTTCGTTAGTACCGAACTGGAAATTCCACACGCATAAGACTAAAAAGCGTAAAATAATAATTAAAATAAAAATAAATTTTTAATATACTGCGTTTTTATTTCGGACTAAAAAGTATAAAAAAATTTCTTCTCGCCCCCATACAGATTCCTAACCACACCCAGCTAGTCCTGACGGTTTGTGACTGTTATGAAAAAAACTGTAGGATCTAAAACGAAAAACGTGGAGCGCATGCAATATATAACTGATGCAAGAATAGTTCATCTCCTTACCATCATCTATTGCATGCACCCCTCGTTTTTCGTTTTAAATCTTACTCTCATTTTCATAGCTACGAAAAGTTCACGGTCACAAATTTTCAGGGCTCTCTGATGGGATTAGGAATCGGTGGGGGGAGAGGAGAAATTTTCCTACACATTTTAGTTATATTTAAAAACATGTTATATTAAAAAAAATTTATATTTAAATAATTATGTCTATATAAATGCGACGAATAAATCAGAAATAATTTTTGAGGTAGTTTTCACATTACAATATAAAATTTGAGTCAAGCTCTTAATTTGTTATTATCAAACAAAATCCGTAATTTTACTCTCAATTTCAACGTTTCGTAGGTTGGAGCCTCGATTTATCTTCCTCAGACCTCTCTCCTCCTCGCCAACGAAAAAAAAAAACATAAAAAAACAGTAATCAAATGAGCGCCCCTGAATATCCTCACGCACGCCTTCTGTATTTCATAGAACCAGACGGACAAACAGTCTGTGACTGGTTTTTTGTTTAAATTTTCTTAATTCTCGCGCAAGAAGTTGAAGATAGCCTTCCTAAGACGCCATTATCCTCCCAGATATCTACACTATGTGATCAAAAGTATCCGGAGACATACGTTTTTTATATTAGATGCATTATGTTGCCACCCACTGCCAGGTACTCCATATCAGCGAACTCAGTAATCATTAGACATCGTGACAGAGCAGAGTGGGGCGCTCCGCGGAAAACACGGACTTCGAACGTTTTCAGGTGTTTGAGTATCTTTTGTCATACTTCTGTAAGAGAGATTTCAACACTCATAAACATCTCTAGGTCCGCTGTTTCCGATGCGATAGTGAATTGGAAACGTGAAGGGACACGTACCGCACAATAGCGTACAGGCCGACATCATCTGTTGACTGACAGAGACCGTAGACAGCTGAAGAGGGTCGTAATGTACAATAGGCAGACATCTATCCAGAACATCACACAGGAATTCCAAATAGCATCAGGATCCACTGCACGTACTGACAGTTAGGCGGGAGGTGGGAAAACTTAGATTTCATGCTCGAGCGGCTGCTCATAAGCCACACATCATGCCGGTAAATGCCAAACCACGCTTCGCTTGGTGTAAGGCGCGTAAACATTGGGCGATTGAACAGTGGGAAAACGTTGTGTGGAATGACGAATCACGGTATACAATGTGGCGATCCGATGGCAGGGTGTGGGTATGGCGAATTCCCGGTGAACGTCATCTGCCAGCGTGTGTAGTGCCAAATCGGAGGCAGTGATGATACAGTGTGGTCTTGTTTTTCATGGATGGGGCTTGCAACCCTTGTTATTTTGCGTGGCACCATCACAGCACAGGCCTGAATTGATGTTTTAAGCATCTTCTTGCTTCCCACTGTTGAAGAGCAATTCGAGGATGGCGACTGCAACTTTCAACACGATCGAGCACCTGTTCATAATGTGCGGCCTGTGGTGGAGTGGTTACACGACAATAACATCCCTGTAATGGACTGGCCGGCACAGAGTCCTGACCTGAATCCTGTAGAACACCTTTGGGATGTTTTGGAACGCCGACTTCGTGCCATGCCTCACCGACCGTCATAGATACCTCTCCTCAGTGCAGCACTCCGTGAAGAATGGGCTGCCATTCGCCAACAAACCTTTCAGCACCCGATTGAACGTATGCCTGCGAGAGTGAAAGCCTTCATCAAGGCTAAGGGTGGACCAACACCATATTGAATTCCAGCATTACCGATGGAGGGATCCACGAACTAGTAAGTCATTTTCAACCATGTGTCAGGATACTTTTGATCACATAGTGCATACCACGTTCAGAGGGAGCCTCAGAAAAATCATTAGTAGTTTCTATCATTTGAAACTTTAGAAGTTAACGGCTGATTAACAACAGAAACTCAGCGATTCTGTTGTTTTTATTAGTACCTTTTAGCCACATAATTCTACATCATGCGCCACTAAACAGTTTCGTAAGAGCAAAGTCGTTTTTCTACAAATACTCACTGGGAGCACGCTATAGAAAGTGATTATAACTTTAGAAACAAGACCAAGACAAAACACAAGAGAACTCGAACCCCGAGTATACTTTACACTGGCTATCAGCACCTGTTGCCACTCGAGTACTTCTGAACAGTTACTTTCTACATTTTTATTACAAATGGATGTACTCTGCCGTGCTACATCACGACTAGGAAAGTTAAGCTACATGTCTGACACACTGCACTTTCGATATGATACACAACAGAACTAAGACTCGTTTCTCCATTCTTCTTTGCAATATTGTCTCTCGACATACACTCCTGGAAATTGAAATAAGAACACCGTGAATTCATTATCCCAGGAAGGGGAAACTTTATTGACACATTCCTGGGGTCAGATACATCACATGATCACACTGACAGACACATAGACACAGGCAACAGAGCATGCACAATGTCGGCACTAGTACAGTGTATATCCACCTTTCGCAGCAATGCAGGCTGCTATTCTCCCATGGAGACGATCGTAGAGATGCTGGATGTAGTCCTGTGGAACGGCTTGCCATGCCATTTCCACCTGGCGCCTCAGTTGGACCAGCGTTCGTGCTGGACGTGCAGACCGCGTGAGACGACGCTTCATCCAGTCCCAAACATGCTCAATGGGGGACAGATCCGGAGATCTTGCTGGCCAGGATAGTTGACTTACACCTTCTAGAGCACGTTGGGTGGCACGGGATACATGCGGACGTGCATTGTCCTGTTGGAACAGCAAGTTCCCTTGCCGGTCTAGGAATGGTAGAACGATGGGTTCGATGACGGTTTGGATGTACCGTGCACTATTCAGTGTCCCCTCGACGATCACCAGTGGTGTACGGCCAGTGTAGGAGATCGCTCCCCACACCATGATGCCGGGTGTTGGCCCTGTGTGCCTCGGTCGTATGCAGTCCTGATTGTGGCGCTCACCTGCACGGCGCCAAACACGCATACGACCATCATTGGCACCAAGGCAGAAGCGACTCTCATCGCTGAAGACGACACGTCTCCATTCGTCTCTCCATTCACGCCTGTCGCGACACCACTGGAGGCGGGCGGCACGATGTTGGGGCGTGAGCGGAAGACGGCCTAACGGTGTGCGGGACCGTAGCCCAGCTTCATGGAGACGGTTGCGAATGGTCCTCGCCGATACCCCAGGAGCAACAGTGTCCCTAATTTGCTGGGAAGTGGCGGTGCGGTCCCCTACGGCACTGCGTAGGATCCTACGGTCTTGGCGTGCATCCGTGCGTCGCTGCGGTCCGGTCCCAGGTCGACGGGCACGTGCACCTTCCGCCGACCACTGGCGACAACATCGATGTACTGTGGAGACCTCACGCCCCACGTGTTGAGCAATTCGGCGGTACGTCCACCCGGCCTCCCGCATGCCCACTATACGCCCTCGCTCAAAGTCCGTCAACTGCACATACGGTTCACGTCCACGCTGTCGCGGCATGCTACCAGTGTTAAAGACTGCGATGAAGCTCCGTATGCCACGGCAAACTGGCTGACACTAACGGCGGCGGTGCATAAATGCTGCGCAGCTAGCGCCATTCGACGGCCAACACCGCGGTTCCTGGTGTGTCCGCTGTGCCGTGCGTGTGATCATTGCTTGTACAGCCCTCTCGCAGTGTCCGGAGCAAGTATGGTGGGTCTGACACACCGGTGTCAATGTGTTCTTTTTTCCATTTCCAGGAGTGTATTTTAGAAGTCAAGAGTTGCTTAAGGACATGTGTCAGTTCAAATATGGAAAGGATTGAAGAAACAGATCACCCATGTTCCATTAAATATCTGGTACAATAATCAGAAACCTAAAAATTGAAACCAGATAAGGTGCACCAATGAAGTTCTGCACAGTAATGTCTGTGCCTTCTCCTTTCTATGGATCCGAAATAAAGACGTTGACACAACTGAAAAAAAACAAGATGTAGGCTGCCGAAATGAGAGTTTTAACAACAGTAGAAGCATGTAATCTACATATAACATTCCAGATAAGAAAATAAGGGGATGACTGGGAATAAATTCTTTGGAAGGAAAATCTCTAAACTACATAAATGACTAGAGACAGCATGATGAATCCATAGCCACACCAATTACAAATTAATTTAAAATCACAAGCCATTCCCACTCTTCTTTCTTCAACAACAATCATCCATTCCGTATTTTTACAGCTAACACATGATCATGAAAACTTTATAGCCTGGCAGAGAAGATCTAAATCAATGTTTGAATCCAGTGGAATCCATATCAACGTCATTCACGCACCTGTACAATTCTCCTGTCCCAAGTTTCGATGCTAAAGCTGAGAGCTTATGTTTTTCATTTCGAGCTACTTCCTCTTTTGGTGGTAAACCGATTTCCATGAAATCTCCGTTTCCTAAACACAGTTTTTCCACCACCAGTTATGCATAAATCTTGACTTCCACGTAAAGGCTTGCGAATTCAGCCTTCCTCCTACTAATACGAGTTAGTATTGTCAAAACGTAAATAAACCACATGCAAGAAAGTTTTCAGGTACAGATATAGATGTGAGTCAGATATGTAGATGTCAGACAAAGATATCAAATGAAAATAGCCTTCACACCGGCAAAAATTCCGCTGAAGCAAGCAGTTCCCCAAATGTCGGAAAAGGTGGGAGTGGCCGCCAGTGCAGAGTTAATCATTTTGACAATTTAAAGGCATTTCTAATGCTGCTATCGCGATGAAATTCACAGACAACATAGATTAAACTGTGTAGATCAAGAACATAATATTTTTGAAAAATCGATTTTTTTTACATCCTCCCTTAAGACGAATCGCAAAGAAAAAAGTAGGATAAATGTGATGTTAGCTGTTACAGCTAATAGGAGAAAGTTATTCCCCTATGTCATCCTGAAGAGAAAATATATGCCCAAAAAAACTGTCTTGAGAGCTTACTGATTCGCTGCCAAGAAAAGGTTGGATAACAATACAACTGATTGTTGATTGGAAGCTTTTAAGGGACGTGTAGCTGCTAAAGTAAATGAAAAACTTGCTGCAAGAAAAACAGACATTTCCGTAATACGCAGGGGGTGACTTCAAAACAACAGGTGCTAGATGTGGCCGTAAACAAGTCGTTCAATGATAACCTCCGAAAAAACATATTCATATTGGTTCCTGGAAGAAGACCATGCCCTTACACCGTCTGGTAAGATTAAGGGGAGAACACGGACCCTTCTATGCGAGTGGGCTCTTGCTTCATCGTCCTCGACATCAGAATTTATCATCAGAGGGTCCAAGAAATGCTGCATATCGAATGAGCTGGATCTCAGCGAGAATAACGCACTGTGGGAAGAGAATGAAGAAAATGAAAGGCGTGATAGTATGACTGATGAAATGAATATTGGTACTGAGAGTGATGAGGTGAATAAAACAAAATATGTTGCCGATATTTTAGGTGCCCATGTGATGTATCGTACGTTAGAACAAATGTTTACGGTATGAACTTAAGTTTTACATATTAGTACAAGTATATCACTGCTAGTGTTTCTCCTTTCATTCAGTATTTCGCTTACTTTTGGACAAAATATCTTTTTATACTTTCCTAGAAATTTAGCGGTACGACGTGTATGCGGTGGCGAGTTATTGTCGGTCAAATAGTGTATACACTTGTGCATGGCAACCTCGCGACTCGCGCAAAACGTAAAAATTCTAGAATTAGGAAAATATCACTGACTGAAATGAAATAAACTAAAGATGTCAAGATACCTGCAAATCATGATGCCGTCCCATCATCAACGAGTTGTGGTGAGTGTTGACGCACTCGTCACGTTTCTAGCTTTGCGTAGCTTGTACTTCCCTGCCCTAGAGTGCGCGGGCAGTGCCCCCCTAACTCCAGCCGTGCGTGGTGGACACACTTTCTTGCGAAGAGTCTAAATATAGACTTCGCGCCTCCGTGGCCTGCGTCCGCATTCCTGCACAACGCTGCGCGAAATCCGATACTCACGAAAACGCGGAGAGAGAGAGAGAAAGAGAGAGAGAGGGAGAGGAAGACGGAGATTACACGGCGTTGAGACAATAGGAGCCCTATACGCGAATGTTGCCCTCTCTTTGTTGACGCGAGAACCAGTTTTCCCGCTGAGCTTCCCTGGTAATTAGTCGTCCAGTTAGCGCAGCGACTTGCGGACATCCACGGACACGGCAGCTGAACCGCAAACCTGTTGCCACAGTGCAACGCTCAACATTTTGCTGGTTCTTGTCTCAGAGATGCGCAGAGCGTTGTATCAAAAGCAACAGCGCGCACCAGGTGTAGGAAGTGACTCGTCCACATCAGTACCCCGCAGTCCACTACACGGCTCGTGGCGGAGATATCTTACACCACTACTAGTTCTTTCCTTTCCTCTCCCACTCGTAAATAGAGCGAGGAAGAAACGACTACCTATATGCCTCCGCATGTGCCCTAATTTCTCCTATCTTATCTTTGTGTCCCTTAAGCGCAATATGTGATGGAGACAACAGAATCGTTTTGCAGTCAGCTTCAAATGCCGGTTCTATGAAGGTTCTCAATAGTGTTCCTCGAAAAGAATGTTGCCTTCCTTCCGGGGATTCCAGTTTGTTTCCGAAGCATCTCCGTAGCACTTGCGTGTTGTTCGAACCTAACAGTAAAAAATATAGCAGGCGCCCCTAAATTGCTCCTACGTCTTCCTTTAAGCCGACCTAGTACGGATCCCAGACACTCGAGCGGTACTCAAGAACAGGTCGCACTAGCGTCCTATATGCGGTTTCCGTTACAGATGAACCACACTTTCCCAAAATTCTTCCAATAAACCGAAGTCGACTATTCGCCTTTCCAACAACAATCCTCACATGCTCGTTCCATTTCGTATCTGGAACGTAACGCCCAGATATTTAAGCGACGAGAATGTGTCAAACAGGACACTGCTAATGCTGAATCTGAATATTAATTGGTTGTTTTTCCTACTCACCCGCCTTAACTTTCATTTTTATACATTGAAAGCTAGCTTCCATTCGTCCCGCCAACTAGGAATTTTGGCTAAGTCATCTTATATCTTTCTACACTCACTTAACGACGACACTTTATCCTACACAACACCATAACTGGCAAACAATTGCAGACTTCTGTCCATCCTGTCCGCCAGACCATTTATGCATACAGATACTAATACACACATAACTGGGACAATCCTGACGATACCCTTCTCTTGACGAATACTCGCCGTCGAGGACAACATACTGGGTTCTATAAATTAAGATGTTTTCGAGCCACTCAGACACACGCGCACACACACACACACACACCATGTGTACCTTCTTTATCAACCAGCAATGGGGCACCATCTCAAACACTTTCGGAAAATCTAACAATATAGAGAGACACTGGCGGACTTAATCATTTTGACTGTTGCTGTGACATTTGTTCTTTGTTTTCGTTACTTCACTTTTTTCATGTCTGGAAAACAAATCGTAGTCCTTCAACACAGGACTGGGCCACGTCCACAGCTCACCCATAAATCTTCGAGGTTGCATCTGTAACATCAGTTTGGACAAGCCAAGGGATATTCCATGTCTTGCACAGCACCACAATTGCACCAGTTGTCATCCACGTTAGCATGACCATACCAAATCATGCTTGTTTCCACCATAGCCACACCTATTCCTATGCGGTTCAGGTTACTTTGTATTTTCTGCCGGCCGGGGTGGCCGAGCGGTTCTCGGCGCTACAGTCTGGAACCGCGCGACCGCTACGGTCGCAGGTTCGAATCCTACCTCGAGCATGGATGTATGTGACGTTCTTAGGTTGGTTAGGTTTAAGTAGTTCTAAGTTCTAGGGGACTGATGACCTCAGAAGTTAAGTCCCATAGCGCTCAGAGCCATTTGAACCATCTGTATTTTGCAATTTGTTGTAGAGTCGCTGGTGGATAAGTGGTTGTTCTTCACCAACCCCGTTTAGGAACCTTTTTCCGGGCTCTCAGTCGTCCAGGCACGGACTTAGTGTCAGCCAAAGGATGTTGGCCATCGACTGGTTTGTCTGAGTCTTTGTGTAAATTCGTGACATATTCTTCGGGAGCTGGATATCTCAAGACCGGTATCTCTGTAAAGCTTTGGTAGATTCAGATTCAGATTCTTTATTAGTCATTCAGCATTGTTACATGCAATAGACTTCGTCAGTTCACTTAACCTATTAATTTTACAAAATAAATTTTTACATATTTAAGTTGATATTGCGCATTTCTAAAAATTCTTCTAATGAATAGAATGGATTAGTTAACAAGAAGTTATGAACATTATCTTTAAATAATTTGTCAGGCTTGATTGACCCATTTTTAGACAATTTGTTATATATTTTAATTGCCATATACTTATGACTATTGTTAGTTTTAGCTAATCTATTTTGTGGCAACAGCAGAGAAGTACACGTTCTTGTATAGTAGCCATGCCTTTCATTTGTTACACTTAAATTAGGTAGTTCAGCAAGTATGTAGTTAACACTGTCAAGAATATATAAGTTAATTACTGTTAAAATTCTATATTTAATGAACAATGGTTTACAATGTGTTCTATTATCTACCTTAGCCATTACTCTGATTGCTTTCTTCTGGATCACCATAATTTCATTTATTTTTCTGCTGTTTCCCCAGAGTATTAACCCATACCTTAAAACAGATTGAAAAAAGGCGAAGTACGCTGTCCTTACGTACTCAAATGTCACACAACACATCAGTCTCTTCAACAAATATATAACTCTTGACAACCTAACCACTATGTGATCAACATGAGAGTTCCATGTTAGACTGTTGTCAAGTACAATACCTAAAAACTTTGCCTTTTGTTTTTCTATTTTTGTAGTCTTTGATAGACTGAACCACATATTCTGGGTCTTTTCCTCATTTAATAGCAGACCATTGGCATTAAACCATGATGTTGCGTTTTCTTTTGCCAATTTCATATCACTTACAAGGTTATCAAGTACATGGTTTACAGATAGAAAAGTTGTGTCATCTGCATACATATATGTCTTTACATCTATATTTCCTGGTAAGTCATTTATGTGTACAAGGAAAAGAAGTGGTCCCAATTTAGATCCCTGTGGCACTCCATGTTGAGCCTCGAGTATGTTTGACAGATGACTTCCTGAACTCACCACCTGGTTCCTTTTATTGAGGTATGATTTGATGAGTTTTAAACTTTTATCACATATTCCATAGTACTCAAGTTTAGAGAGCAGAAGTGAGTGGTCAACACAGTCAAAAGCTTTGCTCAGATCACATAAGGTTACCTGTGCGTGCGCATGGTCCTCAAATGCTGCTAGAATGTCTCTGACTAAGAGCTCTATGGCATGTATAGCTGAACTTCCTTTTCTGTAACCAAACTGTGATGCACTTAACATACCATTTAGTTCTAGGTACTCATACATCTGCTTATATATTATGCCTTCAAACACTTTTCCTAGTACTGGAATTAGTGAAATTGGTCTGTAGTTTGCAGGATCTGATTTGACACCCTTCTTAAAGACTGGAGTTACCTTGGATAGCTTGAGAGGATCAGGAAAAAACCCTTCTATGAGACACAGGTTTATAGAATATGTTAATGGTGCTGCAATGTAATGTATGATTTCTTTCAATAGATTGTTTGACATATTAAAAATATCTGTACTGTATGAATTTTTCATTTCTTTGACTATTTTAAGAACTTCATGTTGGCATACCTCTTTGAAGTGTTTCAATGATGATCTGGCCCTATTATGATTTAGGTTTGCTCTCTTCAGATAATCTATACATGTTACATTGGGTTTACTGATCAGCTTTTTGATATCATCAGCACAGCTTACAAAATATTTATTGAATGTATCTGCTGGTATTGGGACTGTCTTGTCGAAGTTTCTGACTTCACTTTTAACAGTATTAATTACTGACCAGGCTGTTTTGCATTGGTTTTTACTATTTCTTATGAAATTTGTGTTGTATCTTAGTTTCGCCAATTGCAACTCTTTCTTATACTGTTTCTTAGTGATTTTTTCGAGGTCCTTAATTTCATTAGAATTGTTTACTTTGGCAAGGCGCTTCAACAGCAGTAGCTTATTTTTTAGATTCTCCAGTTCTTTGGTGTACCAAAATTTACCTTTTCTTGTTTTATGGTATTTCTTTTGAACAAGATGGGCTTTTAAAATATCTGTTAAGTAATTGTGGAATGTTTCATAAACTGTTTGGGCACTGGAATCACAGTTTTGAAATAATTTGTCCCAGTTTGTTATGCTCAGCTGGTGTGTTAGTTTTATGAGATTGTGTTTTGTTAATATTAAGGTATTGGATTTTGTTAACTTTTGTGCAGCCTTGCTCTCATCCCCTTTTATAAAATGTCTTAACTCTACCGTTAACATGGAGTGGTCTGAGAAAACAAATTCCTTTACCTTGGTGGAGTACATATCACGAGCACAGTTGACAAAAGCATTGTCCAAGCACGCTTGTAGTCTTGTTGGTTCTGAATTTACATGATGGAAGTTGTGCTGCCTTAGCATATTCAGTAACTTATTTACACTGGGTTTGTTACATGTTACATCAAAGCTTGAATTAAAGTCTTCCCCAATTACAGTTACATACTGTTTCCATTTCGTTATGTAGCAGAGTACACTGTCTAAATTATCTAAAAAAGTTTTATCATCTGAGTCAGGGGCATGGTAGATACATACTATGATAATTTTCATCATATCACATATGATCCCCGTAATTTCAAAGTGTTTCTCTACACATGCCCAACTAAGATCTAGTTCTCTACACTCTATTTCATTTGAAACATAGATAACAGTACCACCATTACGGTACTGAGATCTGCAAAAACTGTTTCCATATTTATAACCTTCTGGTACATAGTATTGTATTTGTTCCGGTTGAAGCCAATGTTCTGATAGACATAAGAAAGAATACTTATTCTGTGGCAATGACTCCTCCAGAATTTCAACTTTATTTTCAAGACCCTGAATGTTTAAAAATAGGATGTTGTTGTGACTTATCTGTGAATTAGCAGGCTGGTTTTTCACATTTTTATTTTCTTCTTGGCTTGAAACCATAAAAAATTATCACTGAATGACACAGATGTATTTTTCCTTTGGCTCCTCCTTAAGCATTGCTGTGTTGCTGCTCCAGTCGTTGTTGGTTCTGCTGCTGCTGCTGCTTCTGCTGATAATGATGGTGCTGCTGCTGTTTCACTTATTTCTGGTGTTTGTTGTTCTATAACTGCTGTGCCTTTCTGTGAATTGTTAACATTTGGAGTGTTCACTTGCATTAATAAAATTTCACATTTGTCTTGGAGGGGTGTAGCTTCACTGACATCAGATTTCACATTGGATTCTACAGGATACACACACTTCCTGTCCATGAGAGGTATGACTTTTCTATCATCACACTGCACATTTGAGATTTTATTTACAAGTTCTAAAATTTTTGTTACTATTACGTTTTTTCCAAGTACATTTAGATGGGAACCATGTGCTGTGTGAAATCTTTTCCCTAAATTGCTGATGTTCACAAATGTTACATTTTCAAACCGCTTGCAAATATTTTGCATCTCTTTATTTGCAGTTTCAATTTCTTTGTTTACACAGGACCATTCCATCAAGTCGTAACGGTGTGGCACTGAAAAAACAATAACATTTGTTCCTCTCAGCTCATACAGTTTTCTTTTTAGCGAGATTAAGAGATCGTTTTTTTCGTTCCTAGCTATATCATTTGATCCCGCCAGGAAGATGGAAAAGTCCTTTTTGCTCAATGAGGAAATTTTTTCTTGACTCATTGACGTAGCAGCACTGAATTTTGCTCCTGGTTTTATTGTACAGTTAAAACTAAAATTCTGACTACTAGTACGCCGAAATTCAGCGGCTGTATTTCGTCCTTGGCTGTCAGCATACAGTTCAATTTTACCGGTACTTACTGTTCCGAGATTGCCTGTTTCCTGCCTACCTTTGCAGTAAGCGAAGTCTTGTTTGGTACTATTTATTGTGTCTTGTTTGCTAACACATGTCGATATTGTCTCAGTAGAGCAGCTTAGCGGTAGAAGATTTTTCGTTAGCACTTTCGCATATGATCTTTTACTTAACTGCTGCTGAAATATTCCATGTTTTACCTTATTCACAAAGTCGTTTGGTTTTCCACATGGTACACTCGCACTGTTAACTTCACTTTCACAATCCGTAGTCGAAAGTGCTTGAAAGTAATTTTCGTTCACTATATTTATGTTTCTTTCGCCGTTTTCTGTATCTTGTATTACCTGTTTGCGTCTTTTGTACTTCACTTCCGTCCAATTCTCCGACATATTCGTACTTTCATGGCGCGAGTTTTTCATGTTCCGTTCACTTTTTTCTTCTTTAAGTTTCTTGATATCCATCTTCAAGGAACTGATAATAAATTGTAAACTATCCACCCGTTCGCTAAGCTTTGTAATTTCATCCTTACAACTGTCACAATTTTTCTTTTTCACGGCAAAATTCACACTTTTTCTCGGACAAGCACAACGAATTTTTACACTAGCCGCCATGTTATTTATGTGTGTTTCGTACTCTCTGTTGTTATTCGACATGCTTTATCAAGGATTAAATCGACTTTCTTGGCATGGGTTGATCTGGTCCATACCAGGCAGGTATATTTAGCCGTAGAGAACCATCGTAGGACAGTAGATTTTGTTCCCCGTTTGCTATTTACGAGTTTTCGAAAAATATTGTTTCTGGAGGCCATCTTCTAACGGATCTTTTCATAGCGGTGTCTGTATGTAATAGATCTGTTCAATGCTGCCTGAGTAAGGTTGGTTTATCTGTATGTTGCAATGTGGTATTATTTCAGGAAACATTGTGCTTTCACTTTTCTTGCCGAGATAACAGATGGAATGCACTTACTTGAAGCATTCGGTTTAAAAGAGTGGTTTTAATAATATTCTGACAAGTCAATGGTTGTTTTCTCCAGCTTCTGCTCTACGTCCTCGCAAGTCCTCCCCTGAATTGTGAGTGCCAGGACATCTGCACAGAGGAAATGATTAGTGCGATTGGTTAAACAGAGAAAGGGACCAGAACGCTTTCCTGGCTCAGTCCAGTTCTTTGGTTTCTCCATCAGCTCTTTTTTCCATCGAGAATGACGTAAATTGTCTATTTTGTAAGAGACATTCAACGACCTTGACAAAGTGGTGATCTCAACGATCTTGACAGAATGGCATTCTCTGAATTCGTCACGGAGTTTCTAGAAGAAAAACCTATGACTGAATGTATCATATGCAGAGCTGAGGTAGACCATTGTGAACCCTGTAATCTTTTTCCTTCCGTATTCTTCTTCTACATGTTATGTAAGGTACAGAATTTGAGGAACTCATAACCTGTGCGGCAGTGGTTGAAGAGCCTCAGGATCCGCATTTGGAACCCGCTCCAAAATGTTTTGATCTGCTCCGTGCGCGTATCATTCACCCCTTTACCGTTTGTATTAGTATTGTGGGCCTGATTCAGTTATTTCATCCTGAAAGGCGCTGAGAACGTTTTACATTCTGGTGTTTTGTATTGTACTTTTCATTCAAGAGGTGTTGATGGGCCACTTGGTTGAGTGTTACCTCAGCAGACTGTATGGAGGAGTCACCTTTTGATAAAGTTTAGGGCTATTTTGGTGCTGTGTGTCACGTCTATTCTGTGCAAGGGCTCAATGCATCTATTTTGCCTCGCATCACTTAGCGTTTGATGTAATAGAAACATCATGGCCCACGAAGCCAAAACTCTAGAATCAATACCAGTTGCAGAGCTGATTCATAGACCACTGGGAGCATGTCACATCAGGCGAACTTTTGTGGTAGTTAATCCTCAAAAATTCAGCTCAAAGCAGTTTTCCAATAATAATTTCGTGTAGCTATAATATATTATTTCTCCTCTCGCTGCAACGTAACTCTTTCTGTTTAGCTTTGTGCTTTTAGGTATCATTTTTATCGTATTATTTCGCGTAAAGTATTCCGTAGTATTGATTAGCCACTGACTTGAACAGTTTCATTTCAGACACAGTCTCATTTTCTCTTCTCTCGAAGTAAATGAACAAGCGAGACCTAATTCGTCGTCTCCTGGTAGGTGTGGAACAAAGCGGCGTGATTATGTTTTTGTACCATATATACCTACAGATAAAAATTGGTAAGTGTTACAAAGCATTGATGTGGATGAAGTCGTTGCGCTAAAACAATTAATGATTTAATATTTTACTAACTAGGAGATAGAATATACGCAGACAGTGCACTCACAAGATTTCTTCCCCAAGTCTCAGCAGCAGTAGCAAAGAAAGAAATATGTGATAGCTCAAAAGTCAGTTATAACTGTTTCGATTGGATGCCACTGCGGTGACTTGCGTGTCTATAATATACCCAGTTATCAAACTGGCGAAAGACGTCGTACAATATAACGTGGAATCCGAATTACAAGTCGTACCTGGCAACTTCTCACATAGTTGACAGCTGAAGGTTAGATCAATGGCCGTGATTCGATCCCGCGAACTCCCCATTTCCAGGCACGTGCTTTACCGCTATACATCCAGGTCCAATAAATTTTCCTATTAAAAGCCTGTAACGCAGAGGTTGTGGTTTATTCTGTAATAGTATGAAATTTTACTATAATCTCTGATTACAGTGATGGCTGTCGGTAATGTGACGTTGTTATTATTCGCCTACAGTGGAAGATACAGCTGCCACGGCAGTTCTGTGTATTGTTGTTGCAGTGACGGGTTCAGCTGTCGTACTGCTGTAATAGGGATATTGACAAACTTTTGGAAATTTTTCCAATTGACAGTAACGCAATTACATTTCTTTTTAATTTTAAGAAATACAGCAAACAGTATTCTTAACACAATCCTTTATTTGAGTTTTTAAATTAACTATTAAAATTATCAGGGTGGGCATGTGACCTTGCAGTGACGTCAGGAACCAGTAAGCTACCTGTCATGTTATGGTCCTTATGACATGTTTACGTTTCCCAAAATATCTCGTTAACGAATAAAGTTAAACAAATTGTTTTCCTCAACTTCAAGAACTCTGGCTCTGAGCACTATGCGTCTTAACTTCTGAGGTCATCAGTGCCCTAGAACTTAAAACTATTTAAACCTAACTAACCTAAGGACACCGCAAACATCCATGGCCGAGGCAGGATTCGAATCTGAGACCGTAGCGGTCGCGCGGTTCCAGACTGTATCGCCTAGAACCGATCGGCCACTCTGGCCGGCCAAGAACTCAAAGAGTGCGCTTGTGACAACGTTAAGTTTTATGAATTCTGTTTTGTATTAAATTTATGAAGTAGGGAAGAAATCGGCTTTGCGCGACATCGAATTTCTTCCAGCTGCCAAAATACCGTTTAACATTCTTTAAACAGTCCTTGTGATTTTGCCAGCTGAGGTGCCACGCGTTTGAGCGGGCACTTCTTGTCTCCACGCCGACCCCACTTACTTCTATACAAGCAACTGACACATACCACCTCATTTCCATGGCTTGGAGGTCGTGGGGGTTCACATGATAGTCCAGTAACTGTTCCACACCGAATATAGTTCTCAGAAGAGAACGTGTGTTCTTTGAAAGTGACACTAATGCTGCGTCTGGTTAGGCTTATTTTGGAATAAAGACGCACAATGGCACTCGAGGAAAGCAGATTATAATGCTCAGCCAGGAACGCTGCAGTGGACAGCGGAGTCTCACTATGGCGATGATATGGACTCTGATATTGTGTCTGAAAAAGGGCTGCTGATAAATTGTCGATATACCGATATTTCTTCCAAGAATATCGATATATATAGGCGGTATGCTTTTCACCAACATATGATATACAGATATCGAAATGGCAATATCGAATGCCGATATTTTTATTTTATATTATATTTTTTCGCAATTTTCGATAAATATTTGAAGTGATTCTTCTGAAATTGTAGTAAAACATAATTTTACTTTCACTGTGTGAAGGAGTCTTACTACTTTTTAAGCTTTCATCACATCCAGTCTTTCTCTTTGACTGTGTGAAGCAAGTAAAATGGCACAAAGAAGAAGTCCGATTGCACTCGGAGGTTGGCGGTTTGAATGGAACAAGAAGATATCCGATGTGAAGAAATAGCACATCAGTCGCGTTAAAAAACGAGTTTTAACACAACTAGTCTCCTACTTTTTAACATCGGTACTCTTCGAAAACAGTGAGGGGGAGATTAACTTCACCACGCAGTTTTGACACAGCTGCTAGGTCGCTGGCGTTGATAGAAATGAAAAGATAGGCAAGTCGACATGAAATGTTCCAAACAAATCGGATTTGTGACAATACCAAACGAGGGACCCATCGCACACCTTGTATTGTGCCACTTACATGCAGTTACCGTTGTTAGAAAAGTGGTCATCGCCAAGCGTTAATGTTCATCGTTTTTCTTCCAGTTCTTGCTTTGAGAAGAATAAGCAGGCTGCTAGCTTGTTGATGTACAGAATATCTAATAATAAATCATACCTAAATATACAGCTCTAAAACTGTCAGTATATTTAAAACGTCCACCCGATACCTTTTTCCTTTGCTTGTACTATAAATCGATATTTTTTCCCGTACTTATATCGACGTATCGGTAATTTTTTCGATGTATCGATGGCCCATAATGACACCTTTTTTAAATATCGATATATCAGATTCCCAATATTTTTAAAAATATCAACAGTGCTAGTCTGAAGTCGGTGAACTGCAGTCAAGCACTGCTTGGCGCGAGCATACAACCGCCTTTATATCAGCCGATAAAGAAGTAATGTCAGTATTGTAGGACACATGATGATGATAGTGTAGCCGATCACTCTCATTCTGATACTGTACAAGAATAAAGTAGTTGATGACAAGTTCGCAGGAGTCAGAGGCAGTACTGTGCGGGCATTCTCGATCTGTTGGCGTGTCGACCGCTGGTGGGTGTTTCCTCTCCGTATAGCTGCTGACGCGCGAATCCACGTCCAACCAAGCTGACAGGCCTCGTTCATGTTGATGAGATTGCCGTGAAGTGTTATTCCTATCGATTTCTTTGTTATGCTCTCCTAACAGCTGTTGGCTCCACACAGTGTCCTGCTCTTTTCGAAACCAGACGAATTTTCTTCGTCCATGCAATTCTCTGCATCGCTGATTTCTCTTTCAGTATCAGACGTTCATATCTAACGCGTTCAATGCACCTCTATGTGGCCGAGTGCTGCTTTTGCCTGTTGTAGTGCCTGCTGCATTCACAAGGGGTGTTATAAATCTCTGGTGCTTGTAGTTTTGTGGGTCTTTGTCACAGTGGCCACAGGAAGACTGTTGCAATCTCGAACATTCTCTCAGAAAATATACGTGATTCTTAAATTTCCTTGCTTTAACTTCCTTGCTTGGTTTCTTACTGACAGTGGAACGAAACTTTCGTAGGTTTATGCTTAGTTCCTGACGAACCACTAGCAAAACATCTTATTGAAAATAAACACTACCTCTACTGCTGGGTGAAGTCCACAACTTACCAATCCTTCGTACTGTTCTGAAATCATACCCCTGAATTGAATCAACAGTCAATAATAATTTGCACAAAAGAATCTCATTTTACACCTTACTGCAGATCATAGATTCATACCGTGGCAAACTTATTTCGCACGCTGAAAGAAAGAACATTTACATACCTGGTGTGTGCAATGTACATAGCTAAATTTTCTACAAAATGATGTAGAAGGTAAATATGTGCAGATCTGTTGTTAAGCTGGCTAGGTCGCGTAAGAAGTCAAACAGCAGGTGAAGAATGATTTCATTGATCACAAAGTATGCATGACCCGCTTCGGAATTATTTCCATCTTCAGAAATCCAAGTGAAAATGTAGCATAAGGTCAAGAGCTTTACCAGTTGTGTATGTAACATGAGATGACAATTTGTCTAAAGAAGTCTTTCATCTCATGTTACGCACACAACTTGTAACGCTTTTGTCCTTATGCTATCTTTGCACTTAGGTTTCTGAAGATCGAAATAATTCCGAAACGCGTCGTGATCAATAAAGTCGTTCCTCACCTGTTGTGAAACTTTTTATGCTACCAAGCCAGCTTAGCTACAGATCTACGCATATTTACTTAGTCCTTCGCCTCCTACGTGACTTTATGTCACACGTTTACTATGGAGAAGATAGTCCAAGGATTACGAAAGATGATGCTGACTGCGTGTTAAATCAGTGTCAACCATTTGTAATAAATCTTTATTAAGACGAACACAACAAAAGCAATGGGAGCTACAGTGACAACGTAAGCAGGCACATAGCCAAATATTAAAGGCGTACAATGAATGACTGTTACAGAGAATTCAAGCCTCGTGAACTTTTACAATGATTATAGTTATAAAAAGACGTCGAGAAAGACATTGATAATAAATATAAGAGGATATAAAGAAATAATAGAGAAAGCAAGAGCGCCGATGTGGTTCCGAACTCGAGTCGAAATACCGAATGGTTGTGTTGTGACCTTGAGCTGCAACTCCTGCAAGATAGACTTCCATCAAAAAGCTAAAGCTACACCGCTCTGCCGACACAACAGGCGCAACGAGTCCGCTAGCAAATTCTAACAGCCTACTGCAGAGCTCAGCAGCAAGACGAACTGTGTTTCACGTCACGCATCTCTGCACACCAGGATACAAGCCGCAGCTGGCAGCTTAACTGGGAGAATGTGTTCGGGAGCGTGTTCCCGTGAGAGTTTCAGCGAGAACCAGTCGGAATATCTAGCTCCTGTCGCTGCCACCGCTACCGTTCCAGTTTATCGCAGCTCTCCTGTCTGGAGAAGGATTCGAAGATTCGTCGTTTTTCGGCGACGCTCGACAATACCACGGCAATGCCTGAGTCGGATAGAAGACTTCAGTGCGCAGCAACTGCACTTAGCCTCAGGGCAGGACTGTCCCATGCTAGGAAAACTGGACAACAGTCTCTTCAAGTTTAGCATTTGTTTGTCACTAAATAAGCGTGTGATTTAGGAAACAGCATTGTAGTCATCTCATTAGTTATATTTGTAGGTACGTGTGCCTGATGTTTCGTTGGGAATAGGACCTCTGTTTACATTTTTACACTGACTTCGGCGGCACCTCGGTGTTTGTTATCAACATGTACGTTGGCGACGAAGTGCAGCTACAACAGTTATAAAAAACTGAGCTCGCACACCGAGTGTTCCATACAAACTTAATTACGTAGAAAGACAGTTCATCCATTTCAAAAATCGAGGATTTCGGCGATTTTGGCTGTTACCGACAGTGATACTGGTAAGATACCGTGCCCATGGAGTCCAAGACTTTCGAGAATGTTTGAATTCCGAGAACAATAGATGACAAAGAAATTTTTTTCCTGTGATGTAACTACAAATTAACAATTTTCTGATTTTTTTTCCTTTACTTGTATTCTGAAACCTTTCTTCTTGCCAAATTTCATGAATCTGCTTCAAGGGAAAGCACCCTGTAGGTTCAAATGAATGAGTTACGAAAATTCAAAATATGTCGCATAAGTGTGGTTATCCTTTGGTCGCATTGACTTAGAAGCTTACATCTGCTACGCCGCCAAATTTCTGCTTGATACGCCGTTCCGCAGAAAAATGGGGTTTAACAGAGGGACGGACAGACAGACCATCAAGTAGCAAATTACAATTTTTCTCGTGTTATATAATTACAAATTCCCAAATTTAGAATTTTTTCCTCTGATTGCAGTGTGAAACTTTGCTTCTAACCAAATTTCACAATTCTAGACCAACTGGAAGTATCCTAAAGATTTTGATCAGTGAGTCCGTGTGTACGAAAATACATGATATAAATTACCATAGCTTTTGTATGCATTTACTTACAATGTTCCGCTTTTTACATCGACTAGGACCGCTGACCTTAAAATGTGACGCAGCTTTCTACTTTATACGTCTACCTGTTATGAGAAAAAGGTCTTCGAACTGTCGGACAGACAGACAGACGGACGGACGGACAACAAAGTAATGCTACTGGGATTCCGTTTTTGGCTGTTGAGAGACGGGACCCTAAAAAGCAACCAATCTAAATTCAGAGACTATGCATCTTGAATATTGACGGATGGGAGGTAAGAGGAACTGTGAAATGCCTTTTGCCAAATACGTATAAGAATAATTGAGAGTTGTTTCCAACAGCTTGCAGCGTTGCTCATAAGGAGTAGGTACTACCTGTTCCACGGTCTTTCGTAAAAGTGTTCCTTCACATCAAAGTTATACCTGTGCAGCCGGAAGTCATCGTTACCGACGCTGTTAGTCTAACAAAGATGTTCTTCTTCCTGGTGGACAAACAGGCTCCTGTTTCAGGAATGTCGGTATCGAGACAGTATCTTTGCTTCAAGTGGTATTTCGTCTGATGAAAGTTCATGAAGTACTATTAGCGTGATGAAAGTTAGCGTGATTAATGTTTTTAGCCGTACATATAGATAACACAGCCAACTTTCAATTCTCTAAAAAGGTCACTAGAAGAGACTGCGCAACCTCTTTAACACTTTCATCCATTAACCTTTAAAAGTATGCCATTGTTAATTGCGCAAGTGCCTGTGCTTCTTCAATCTCTGGATGGTGAGCGTGGGGTTTTGCTCACTATGCCTGTAATATTTCTGTAAAGTCATACTTTCCCCTGGGTCGTTATAGGTGGTGTGCACTATCGTGGCTGGGTATGGATTTTGCACGTCAGTCATTTCTTGGGCGAGAACAGCTTAACGTCACGAGTCCTTTGGTACCGTAAACATTGGACACGTCCCTCCAGCCACCACGAGGAGTGTCAGTGGAGCAATATGTGTATGGGAACGTTGCGATTTTCTCACTTACCAGCCTGAGGATGATCGATATTCAATTCAAAAGAACGTCAACCTAAGTTGTAATGGAACATTTCTTATTCAGTGTATACTGCCACTATAAAGTGGGAAATTCTGGTGCACCTGCTGGATTCTATTTGAAGACTTGTGCAGACAAGCAGGGATCTCTCTTGATCGACCTCTCCACATCGTCTCAAGGGAAGGACACAGTTCACCTTTCTCAAAACCAAAACCAGTTGGTCAGTGGACTAAAGGCCGACAGGCCATTCCTCCAGAACAATCAATAGGTGGAAAGTTATATGTCAATATTAACAGAGTACATCTCTACCAGAATGAACTCATTATCATTAAAAGGCAATAAGGGCCTTTCGACAAGATGTTATCCCTCCACGTCCAGTAAGCGACATACTAAAAATTGCTACAAATTTGAAATCGGTGCAATATGTCTGTAATGGAACATTTCTAATTCAATGTATACTGCTAAACCAGCAGAATGCCGACTTCAGCTTTAAACTCAGGTGAACACCCAGTTGTCGATGAACAATACATTAAACTTATAGCTAGTAAGAGGACTATTTCGTGCCAGACTATAGACGCAAAGAAATCACAGCATCAACGGTCTGATGAAAAAGTGACTGAAGTGAAAACATCACGAGACGAGTAAATGAAGAGTTCCAGGAGATGCAGCCGAGTAACATTTGATTCTCTTACTTTGACAGAGCACATGAAGGCAGGTTTTCTCTGACTGAACGTAAGGCCACGTACACACCTAACCCTTGTTGTGTTCCAGGCGCTAATAGTACGGACACACGACACTTTTATGTAAGGGACAGGTTATTTAAAGCAGTTGTGCAGAGCGACACACGAAGCACATGTCACAAGCGCGGCTCCTTCACTCTTTGTGAATTGCTCCGGCAGTTGCGCAGAATGGTGCTATGAATGATCCGTGATTCTTACAGAAAATAAGTGGAAAGAGATGAAAATAACCAGAGAGTGCCTTAAAATGACTCAAAGGAAATTTCCAAGTCATTAAATGCACCCGCTTTCACTCCATCTTTCGCTTCAGCAATGGAGAAGTCCGTGACAAAGGTGATACAGCCACAGACACAAAGAAGTATAAGAACAAACACGTGTTCACTTCGTTGCCCTCGTAAGGGCATTACATCCACTCCAGTAGCCATCAGGTCACCTACGGTAGGCTCCGAAAGTGTCGAACCGTTCGATACCATCAAAGTCGCAGTTGAGGCAAAACCCGGCGAACGAAAACGCATAAACTGAAAAAAAAAGGATGTTCAAATCTCAATGGCCGTGCTTTGTTGGTGATGTCAGAACAATCCCGCTCAGAAATCATAGGTTTCTTCTCTAAGCTCCCATCTGTGGAACGCCTAGAATATCTACTGCAAGATAATTGGACGGAAGAACTGTAGGGACATATGGGTGCCATTATTTAGTTCAATGTAAACAACAGTTTGGGGATTCGTGTGGAGCAGTCGAAGCAGCATACGCGAGGCCAAGGTACATTGAAGAGCCAAAAAAAAAAAAAAAAAAAAAAAAAAAAAAAAAATACACCTGCCCAGTATAGTGTAGGGCCCACGAGAGCACGCAGAAGTGCCGCAACACGACGTGGATTGGACTCGACTAATGTCTGAAGTAGTGCTGGAGGGAACTGACACCATGAATCCTGCACGGCTGTACATAAATCCGTAAGGATACGAGGGGGGTAAAGAATAGCATGTTGCAAGGTATCCCATATACCCTCAATAATATTCATGTCTGGGGAGTTTGGTGGCCAGCGAAGAGTTTAAACTCAGAAGAGTGTTCCTGGAGCCATCTGTAGAAATTCTGGACTGTGGGATTTTGCATTGTCCTGCTGGAATTGCACATGTCCGTCGCAATGCACAATGGACATGAATGAATGCAAATGATCAGACAGGATGTTTCCGTAAGTGTCACCTGTCAGAGTCGTATCTAGACGTATCAGCGGTCCCCTATCACTCCAACTGCACACGCCCCACACCATTACAAAGCCTCCACCGGCCTGAACAGTCCCCTGTTGTCGAGCAGGATCCAGGGACTCATGCGGTTGTCTCCATACCCGTACCCGTCCCTACGCTCCATACAATTTGAAACGAGGCTCATCCGACCATGCAACATGTTTCCAGTCATCAACAGTCCAATGTCGGTGTTGATGGGCCCAGGCGGGGCGTAAAGCTTTGTGTCCTGAAGTCATCAAGGATACACGAGTGGGCCTTCGGCTCCGAAAGCCCGTATCAATGATGTGTTGTTGATTGGTTCGCACACTGACACTTGTTGATGGCCCAGAATTGAAATCTGCAGCAATTTGCGGAAGTGTTGCACTACTGTCACGTTGAACGATTCTCTTCAGTCGTCGTTGGTCCCGTTCTTGCAGGATATTTTTCCGGCGGCTGCATGTCGGAGATTTGATGTTTTACCGGATTCCTGATATTCACACACCTGATATTGTTACAGCAGTAACCTATCTAGCAACTGCGCCAGACGCTTGTTGTATAATGTAGAGGCTGTCGACCGCAGCGCCGTATTCTGCCTGCATACATATGTCTGTATTCACACACTCAATCCAGAGCTAATAGAGAGCATCATGACTGATACAGGGATTAGTGATCACAAGGTCGTTGTAGCTAGGCTCAATACCGTTTCTTCCAAATCCACCAGAAACAAACGCAAAATAATTTTATTTAAAAAAGCGGATAAAGTGTCACTAGAAGCCTTCCTAAGAGACAATCTCCATTCCTTCCGAACTGACTATGCAAATGTAGAGGAGATGTGGCTCAAATTCAAAGATATAGTAGCAACAGCAATTGAGAGATTCATACCTCATAAATTGGTTAGAGATGGAACTGATCCCCCATGGTACACAAAACAGGTCCGAATGCTGTTGCAGAGGCAACGAAAAAGCATGCGAAGTTCAGAAAACGAGAAATCCCGAAGATTGGCTAAAATTTACAGACGCGCGAAATTTGGCACGGACTTCAATGCGACATGCCTTTAATAAGTTCCACAACATCTACATCTACATCTACATCTATACTCCGCGAGCCACCTTACGGTGTGTGGCGGAGGGTACTTATTGTACCACTATCTGATCCCCCCTTCCCTGTTCCATTCACGAATTGTGCGTGGGAAGAACGACTGCTTGTAAGTCTCCGTATTTGCTCTAATTTCTCGGATCTTTTCGTTGTGATCATTACGCGAGATATATGTGGGCGGTAGTAATATGTTGCCCATCTCTTCCCGGAATGTGCTCTCTCGTAATTTCGATAATAAACCTCTCCGTATTGCGTAACGCCTTTCTTGAAGTGTCCGCCACTGGAGCTTGTTCAGCATCTCCGTAACGCTCTCGCGCTGACTAAATGTCCCCATGACGAATCGCGCTGCTTTTCGCTGGATCATGTCTATCTCTTCTATTAATCCAACCTGGTAAGGGTCCCATACTGATGAGCAATACTCAAGAATCGGACGAACAAGCGTTTTGTAAGCTACTTCTTTCGTCGATGAGTCACATTTTCTTAGAATTCTTCCTATGAATCTCAACCTGGCGCCTGCTTTTCCCACTATTTGTTTTATGTGATCATTCCACTTCAGATCGCTCCGGATAGTAACTCCTAAGTATTTTACGGTCGTTACCGCTTCCAATGATTTACCACCTATGGCATAATCGTACTGGAATGGATTTCTGCCCCTATGTATGCGCATTATATTACATTTATCTACGTTTAGGGAAAGCTGCCAGCTGTCGCACCATGCATTAATCCTCTGCAGGTCCTCCTGGAGTACGTACGAGTCTTCAGATGTTGCTACTTTCTTGTAGACAACCGTGTCATCTGCAAATAGCCTCACGGAGCTACCGATGTTGTCAACTAAGTCATTTATGTATATTGTAAACAATAAAGGTCCTATCACGCTTCCCTGCGGTACTCCCGAAATTACCTCTACATCTGCAGATTTTGAACCGTTAAGAATGACATGTTGTGTTCTTTCTTCTAGGAAATCCTGAATCCAATCACAAACCTGGTCCGATATTCCGTAAGCTCGTATTTTTTTTCACTAAACGTAAGTGCGGAACCGTATCAAATGCCTTCCTGAAGTCCAGGAATACGGCATCAATCTGCTCGCCAGTGTCTACGGCACTGTGAATTTCTTGGGCAAATAGGGCGAGCTGAGTTTCACATGATCTCTGTTTGCGGAATCCATGTTGGTTATGATGAAGGAGATTTGTATTATCTAAGAACGTCATAATACGAGTACACAAAACATGTTCCATTATTCTACAACAGATTGACGTAAGCGAAATAGGCCTATAATTATTCGCATCTGATTTATGACCCTTCTTGAAAATGGGAACGACCTGCGCTTTCTTCCAGTCGCTAGGTACTTTACGTTCTTCCAGCGATCTACGATAAATTGCTGATAGAAAGGGGGCAAGTTCTTTAGCATAATCACTGTAGAATCTTAAAGGTATCTCGTCTGGTCCGGATGCTTTTCCGCTACTAAGTGATAGCAGTTGTTTTTCAATTCCGATATCGTTTATTTCAATATTTTCCATTTTGGCGTCCGTGCGACGGCTGAAGTCAGGGACCGTGTTACGATTTTCCGCAGTGAAACAGTTTCGGAACACTGAATTCAGTATTTCTGCCTTTCTTCGGTCGTCCTCTGTTTCGGTGCCATCGCGGTCAACGAGTGACTGAATAGGGGATTTAGATCCGCTTACCGATTTTACATATGACCAAAACTTTTTAGGGTTCTTGTTTAGATTGTTTGCCAATGTTTTATGTTCGAATTCGTTGAATGCTTCTCTCATTGCTCTCTTTACGCTCATTTTCGCTTCGTTCAGCTTTTCCTTATCAGCTATGATTCGACTACTCTTAAACCTATGATGAAGCTTTCTTTGTTTCCGTAGTACCTTTCGTACATGATTGTTATACCACGGTGGATCTTTCCCCTCGCTTTGGACCTTAGTCGGTACGAACTTATCTAAGGCGTACTGGACGATGTTTCTGAATTTTTTCCATTTTTGTTCCACATCCTCTTCCTCAGAAATGAACGTTTGATGGTGGTCACTCAGATATTCTGCGATTTGTGCCCTATCACTCTTGTTAAGCAAATATATTTTCCTTCCTTTCTTGGCATTTCTTATTACACTTGTAGTCATTGATGCAACCACTGACTTATGATCACTGATACCCTCTTCTACATTCACGGAGTCGAAAAGTTCCGGTCTATTTGTTGCTATGAGGTCTAAAACGTTAGCTTCACGAGTTGGTTCTCTAACTATCTGCTCGAAGTAATTCTCGGACAAGGCAGTCAGGATAATGTCACAAGAGTCTCTGTCCCTGGCTCCAGTTCTGATTGTGTGACTATCCCATTCTATACCTGGTAGATTGAAGTCTCCCCCTATTACAATAGTATGATCACGAAACTTCTTCACGACGTTCTGCAGGTTCTCTCTGAGGCGCTCAACTACTACGGTTGCTGATGCAGGTGGTCTATAGAAGCATCCGACTATCATATCTGACCCACCTTTGATACTTAACTTAACCCAGATTATTTCACATTCGCATTCGCTAATAACTTCACTGGATATTATTGAATTCTTTACTGCTATAAATACTCCTCCACCATTAGCGTTTATCCTATCCTTGCGGTATATATTCCATTCTGTGTCTAGGATTTCGTTACTGTTCACTTCCGGTTTTAACCAACTTTCCGTTCCTAATACTATATGCGCACTATTTCCTTCAATAGGAGATACTAATTCAGGAACCTTGCCCTGGATACTCCTGCAGTTTACCAATATTACGTTAACTTTTCCTGTTTTTGGTCTCTGAGGACGGACGTTCTTTATCAACGATGATAATGTCCTCTCTGGTAAGCCGTCAGGTATTTTATCGTTTCGCCCAAGGGGGGGTCCCTCTAACCTAAAAAACCCCCGTGTGCACGCCACACATACTCTGCTACCCTAGTAGCTGCTTCCGGTGTGTAGTGCACGCCTGACCTGTCTAGGGGGGCCCTACAGTACTCCACCCAATAACGGAGGTCGATGAATTTGCAACCATTATAGTCGCAGAGTCGTCTGAGCCTCTGGTTTAGACCCTCCACACGGCTCCAAACCAGAGGACCGCGATCGACTCTGGGCACTATGCTGCAGATATTAAGCTCAGCTTGCACTCCGCGTGCGATGCTGGTTGTCTTCACCAAATCAGCCAGCCGCCGGAAGGAACCAAGGATGGCCTCAGAACCCAAGCGGCAGGCGTCATTCGTTCCGACATGTGCTACTATCTGCAGCCGGTCACACCCAGTGCGTTCAATAGCTGCCGGAAGGGCCTCCTCCACATTACGGACGAGACCCCCCGGCAAGCACACCGAGTGCACACTGGCATTCTTCCCCGACCTACCCGCTATTTTCCTGAGGGGCTCCATAACCCGCCTAACGTTGGAGCTCCCTATAACTAATAGGCCCGCCCTCTGTGACTGTCGGGACCTTGCCGGAGAATCGGCCACTGGCCCAACAGGCGAGGCATCCTGTGGTGGCTCGGAAACGATGTCATCACCACTAGGAAGCACCCCGTACCTGTTGGAAAGGGGTAAGGCAGCTGCCACGCGGCCAGATCCCACCTTTGCCTTTCGGCCAGGCACGCGCGAGCCCACCACTGTCCGCCATTCACCCTGGAGTGATGGCTGACCCGTAAGATGCTCACTGCCGGAAGACGCAGCGACATCAGGGGTTCCATGTGATTCCAAGGCCACCGAAGTAGGCATAGGTCTCACCACAGTTGCCCCAACGCCACTACGAGCCGACGCCTGCGCCTCGAGCTCGATGAGCCTAACAGACAAAGCCTCCACCTGCCCCCGAAGAGTGGCCAATTCTCCTTGCGTCCGCTCACAACAACCACAGTCCCTACACATGACTATGTTTACCCTACTCTATACGGTGACAAATTCCCAAGATAATCTTGTGATGAGCTACTCTGATAATCAAGAAACACTCACTGAAATACGAGACGCGAAAACTACGCTAGGTTTTCCCAGAAAAACTATTTAAAAGCTAAGCGCAGCAAATAAGTACAAAAACGCTTTATACAAACAGTACTCGCTGCTGCTGGTGCTCTCGCTCTGGCTGTCACAAGACAACTGCTGATTCAAGTGACTAGTGGCTAACGGCCGCGAAACAAACAAAAGACGGTTTTAGGGCGCTTTCTGTTCTAAACGATCAAGAAAACACTAAGAAATCTAACACGAAAAATACGTAAAGTTTTATCAAGAACTGTTAGTTACTATGCAGAGCAGATAAACACAAATAGAATCCCTTCCTTAGTGGATGGTCGTAAACAAAATGCAAAATAAACGCTTTATACAAACAGTACTCGCTGCTGCTGGTGCTCTCGCTCTGGCTGTCACAAGACAACGGAACATTGTCTCGAAATTTGGTAGAAAATCCGAAGAAATTCTGGTCGTATGTAAAGTACACAAGCGGCAAGACGCAGTCGATACCTTCGCTGCGCAGTGCCGATGGTACTGTTACCGACGACTGTGCCGCTAAAGCGGAGTTATTGAACGCAGTTTTCCGAAATTCCTTCACCAAGGAAGACGAATGGAATATTCCAGAATTTGAAACACGAACAGCTGGTAGCATGAGTTTCTTAGAAGTAGATACCTTAGGAGTTGCGAAGCAACTCAAATCGCTTGATATGGGCAAGTCTTCAGGTCCAGATTGTATACCGATTAGGTACCTTTCATATTACGCTGATACAGTAGCTCCCTACTTAGAAATCATATACAACCGCTCGCTCACCGATAGATCTGTACCTACAGATTGGAAAATTGCGCAGGTCGCACCAGTGTTTAAGAAGGGTAGTAGGAATAATCCATCGAACTACAGACCTATATCATTGACGTCGGTTTGCAGTAGGGTTTCGGAGCATATACTGTATTCAAACATTATGAATTACCTCGAAGGGAACGATCTATTGATACGTAATCAGCATGGTTTCAGAAAACATCGTTCTTCTGCAACGCAGCTAGCTCTTTATTCGCACGAAGTAATGGCCGCTATCGACAGGGGATCTCAAGTTTATTCCGTATTTCTAGATTTCCGGAAAGCTTTTGACACCGTTCCTCACAAGCGACTTCTTATCAAGCTGCGGGCCTATGGAGTATCGTCTCAGTTGTGCGACTGGATTCGTGATTTCCTGTCAGGAAGGTCGCAGTTCGTAGTAATAGACGGCAAATCATCGAGTAAAACTGAAGTGATATCAGATGTTCCCGAGGGAAGCGTGCTGGGACCTCTGCTGTTCCTGATCCATATAAATGACCTGGGTGAGAATCTGAGCAGTTCTCTTAGGTTGTTCGCAGATGATGCTGTAATTTACCGTCTAGTAAGGTCATCCGAAGGCCAGTATCAGTTGCAAAGCGATTTAGAAAAGATTGCTGTATGGTGTGGTAGGTGGCAGTTGATGCTAAATAACGAAAAGTGTGAGGTGATCCACATGAGTTCCAAAAGAAATCCGTTGGAATTCGATTACTCGATAAATAGTACAATTCTCAAGGCTGTCAATTCAACTAAGTACCTGGGTGTAAAAATTACGAACAACTTCAGTTGGAAAGACCACATAGATAATATGGTAGGGAAGGCGAGTCAAAGGTTGCGTTTCATTGGCAGGACACTTAGAAGATGCAACAAGTCCACTAAAGAGACAGCTTACACTACACTCGTTCGTCCTCTGTAGAATATTGCTGCGCGGTGTGGGATCCTTACCAGGTGGGATTGACGGAGGACATCGAAAGGGTGCAAAAAAGGGCAGCTCGTTTTGTATTATCACGTAATAGGTGAGAGAGTGTGGCAGATATGATACGCGAGTTGGGATGCAAGTCATTATAGCAAAGACGTTTTTCGTCGGCGAGATCTATTTACGAAATTTCAGTCACCAACTTTCTCTTCCGAATGCGAAAATATTTTGTCGATCCCAACCTACATAGGTAGGAATGATCATCAAAATAAAATAAGAGAAATCAGAGCTCGAACAGAAAGGTTTAGGTGTTCGTTTTTCCCGCGCGCTGTTCAGGAGTGGTAGGAAGATAGTGTGATTGTGGTTCGATGAACCCTCTGCCAAGCACTTAAATGTGAATTGCAGAGTAATCATGTAGATGTAGATGTAGATGTATTTGAATACACGTGCCCTTACCAGTTTCTTTGGCGCTTCGGTGTATTTAGATCTCCAGAAGCTTTGCCTGAAACACAATGTGACGCCCTGCTAGGCACACAGGACAGGACAGGTAGTTGGAATTGTGGAAAGGGGCCAAAATGAGCGGCTGTCAGTTACACTCGAACACATATAACTTTATTTATTTGACCAAACGTTACAGTACAAAGTCTTGAACTTAGTTATCGGCTGAATCCGCCACACTATCTTATGCGTTAACGGCGCAACCACTGTAATTAAAAAAAAGACTAAAAGCCGTTAACTTCAAATTCAGACGCCAAAAAGAATATTTAGAAGGCAGAAGGCCTCACGTTAAGTAAGTTCTATAATTTGGTGAAGGCCCAAAAATCTAAAACTTGAAAAGCAACAGCCTTGATTTAAAGACGGCTGAAGGCCGATGATTTAAGACTCAACATAAAATAAAATAAAAAACACAAGGTAGAGTGCCTTGTCTTCAATTAGGCTGAAGGCCCCAAACAGTTTGATGCTTGAAGCCCCATGACTTAACTCAAAGTAAAATAAATTTAAAAAAAAGGCCTTATCTTAAATTAGGCTGAAGACCCCAAACAATCTAACACTTGAAAAGTAAGGGACTTTAATTTTAAAACAACTGAATGCCCATGACTTAAAACACAACTGAAGTAATTTTTAGTAGGCAGAAGGCCCAAGGCTTTATCTTTATACAGTATTTTAATCAGGCTGACGGTCCAAACAATCTAACACTTGAAAAGAAAGAAACTTTAATTTTAAAACGGCTGAAGGCCCATGACTTAAAACAATTCAACTTTGATTCAAAACCATCGGCTATGAGCCATACAAATACACACAACAGAAAATAAGAAAAGGCAGTGCAGCTAACTGCCCTCAGCAGTTTCAGGGGTCGGCCAGCACTTGAAATACTAACGTTCACTTAGGTGAGACAGGCAGTCGACCCAACCATTTTCGATCCGACGACAACCCAACCAACAGACAGTCAACAGAACCACCAACAAGGTAACTTGCGCTCCACTCGACCAGCACACAACCGGGAATTCAATGCAAAACGTAAAAGGCGTGGACGCCCACAACCAAGCATACATTAAGCTGTCAATCTACACACCGTGCTGGACAGCGACAACACGGTAAGGAAAGAACACTGCCTGAATTTACGTCAACGGCCAGGGCAGGTAACCGGAACATTAACGGCCACAAGGCAGAAAATTCCACTGGTGCACTTCAATTGCAAATAACCAAATACAGTTAGACTCCACCAGACGGTGGCTAAACCTTCACCAACTCGAACACGCACGTTGTTGGTCGCGGGAATGTCCCAACAGCCAACAATGAGAACCAAACGGCACAATGTGAACAGTCTTGACTTGCTGGTAAATTAAATCCAAACTCAACGTTCGTGTCCAGGGTCGGTGAGCCACGGACCTCATAGTGATGGGAACAGCCCCACTCACTGTGACAGTGTGTAGAGACCGCCAGCGGGTCCGGCCAAACTATGCCCCACGTAGATTTCCTCGCTGCTCCACGCCAACTGACCGACTCCCACACATCAGCACGGAGACAGCACTAAAATAACTGAGCAGTCGACATCATAAGCTACACACAGTTTCACGAACACTTGCACGAAGGATTAGAGAATACTAACGGCAGAGACTGTGCAATAACAAGGAGGAATCACGAGTCGGCACAGGCAGGCTACCCATAAGCGATCGCCGGCCAACATACACGTCGTCCGACGAGACGACCGACCGACGACCAACCAAGGTGGTCCGCACTCAAGTGATATGTATCGGCAATCGCCGGGCTAGTCATGGCTCTCCTGATCTCACTGCAGCCGCGTCCCGACTCAACTTCTGCCGCATGCTAAGTCAAACACTGCCGGGTCCGAACTGCACTTCTAGCACCTCCCGACTCACTGGCAGATCCGAACTAACCCTGAACACACGACAACTGGGAAGTAACAGCAGCAAGCAAAGATAATACGCCAGGGCTTATACCGATAAGCGCCTCTGCTGCCACTCCGGGCAGGCAAAGCGGCAACTCAGTGACACCATTAATTAAAATTAACATAATGAGGTGGTAGTACAGTAAAAACAGGATGTCAAATGAGATATGCACGAACACGAGCCACTCACAGCTCACACAACAATGCTCCTGTTCTAAAAGTTATAAGTGTAGGCAAAATCACGTTTACGGGAAAAATGAACAGAAGTGGTGCGGTGGTATTCGTCATCTCTCCCCTCTAAACGCCAGTTTACATGCTGTTGTTGCTACAGTGTACCTATCATATAAAGTTATCGTATGCTCTTCATACTTTTCACCCAACCAGTTTCTGGATAACGTACTCGCCAAAAGGCTCCACGACCATTTCTCCTTTGTGTAGAGTTCAGCGTAAGCAATGTGCCGTGGGGCTCTGCCATCATATGCTCCTGAAATATAGTACTGAAAAAAAAAGTTGTCACTTGTGTGAAACCCTGTAATTTTCTCCCACTGCGAAGCATAATTTTGAAATCTGGCTCAAAGGTATGTACAACGTTCCTCTGTGATTGTGGAAAAGCACGGCTCCCTGCGACGTCACCCTCGGACTCCGCGAGGTGTCGACACTTGTTAAAAATACTCCAGTGTTCAGCAGTTCATGTGGGTTAATGTTGTCACCACAATTCTGCCCAATGCCATCGCAGAAGTCTCACACGATTACAAAGACGTCAAACATTCACCTGCCCACATTTCACCCTTACTTTTGATTCCTCTGCAATGGAGGTTAGAACCGCGACACCCGGCGTTGGAATCAAGCGATTTTGTAATGGGTTGCCGAGGAAAACATTCCAGACACACCGTCGCTCAGAATCTAAAATCCCTCAGGAGCTGGCATAAAGGGCGTCAATGAAACCATCCCTCCCCTTCGGGCAGCCCCTTCGACGCCCCTTAGGTGGAGCTGCCTGCCATCAGGCGCTAGAGCAGTTGCGAGGCACTACTCAGCTGAGTGCGTGTCGATGTCTCTGACAGGTACATTTTTAACGTGCTCATCAGAGGTGCGTGGGTGGCACCGAAGATGTTGCCGAACTGCGGCTGTTAGAGGGATCCTTTGCCGTTTTATTCACGTACCTGTCAATGTTGCATCCCTCCATGGTCATGCCAAAGAAGGGCGGGAAACAGGAGGGCTGGAAAAGCATAACATCCTTTGCTGCTTCGGGTCACGTTCAGATTTAGTCGAATGGTTTCGAATAGCCCCTAGTGGTTCCACCCTTTATACCAGGGCCGGCCAGAAATTCTGTACGCGTGCGGGTCACAGCGTGCACGCCACAGCCGTCAGCGTTCATGTAGTGCATGTTTCTACGCACAGATGTCGCTCCTCTGTTACACAAAGTGCGTTATCGACACCTCGTGTGTATATCACAACCTGGGCTGTCTCTGTAAGATCTGTTGCTTCATCGAGCGCAACAGAGAAAGCAACAATGTATTTAGCCTTATTTATTAGCTGCCTGTGCAGATCGTCGGCCATAGCACTGATACGTCTTGTCACTGTTTGTTTGGATAGACTGATTTCTTGAAACCTGCTAGCGTTCGTGGGACACACAAGTTCTGCAGCATCAGACACCCTTTCATAAACTCCCCTTCAGAAAAGGGTTTCCGAGACTGTGCAACTCTTAATGCGATTTTAAAACTTGCTCGCAGTGAAAATTTAGTATGGTTGTCATTCTGGAAAATTGAAAACAGTACATTGTACAGCGTACCGTAAAACAGACATAAATGTAACACAAGAAACTAAGAGTACAAGAAGTATCAGTGACTTTGACGTACAGTAAAATTGAGTGGATGTGTCTCATCCATTTTCTTAAGGACACTTAATTTTGCTTGCCGTTCTTCACTGTTGAGTACACTACACTCGTCTTTGTGATGTGTATTGCAGTGTCTTTCAATTGAAAACTTACGATGGCCGCCTATTATTCGACGGCACAGCAAACACTGTGGGTTTTCACCAACGGCTACAAAAATGAATTGCAGTTCCCAGTCATTTTTAAACGACTGAGAACATGTATCTCCCGTCCTTTGCTTTTTCACAGTACCTGCCATTTCTCAGTACTTCTCTGTTAAGGTTACGGTCACGAGGGGTAAACGAGACGATATGTTGCGCTCTTGGTTGTACCACAGGGAAGTGGAGCCGCCGCCGTTCATTTAGGACAAAAGTCTAATAACAGATGTCGCTGTCGCTCACTGTCGCACACGTGCGCACATGTGCAGCACTTCCGCACGTCTGCACACTGTGTAGCGTTTGGCCGGCCCTGCTTTATACCATACCAAAAAATTGCATGCCCACTACACTCCAAATGGGTCAGATCACGTTCAATGTGTGGGGATGTACGTCCCAAGGGAAGCGGTGGTTTCATTGACACACTTCTTTCCACCTCATGCGGACTTTTCTTGTCGACTCTGAGCGGCGGAGTGTCTGAAATAATTTCCTCGACCTCCAACCGCGTGATTTCAGTGCGGGGTGTCACGGTTCTAACCTCCATCTCATAGGCGTCAAAAGAACGGGTGAAATGTGGGTAAGATGATTTATGACGATTTTCCAATTCTGTGAAACGTCCACAATGGTGTTGTGCAGAATTATTGCGATATTTGGTGCAAATATGTCATCATTAATCCAGCTTACACCATACATGGACTTCTTTCGCATGTTTCGACACTTTGCTGTTTCAAGCGTCGCGAAGCCAGAGGGAGACGTCGCAGTGCATCTTTGAGCCAAATTTCAAAGTTATGCTTCGCAGTGGGAAATTGCAGAATTTCGGAAAAGTGACAACTCTTTTTAGTAACGTAGATATGCCAATAGACTTACTCAGAGAAAAGAATCATGTCTTCTGAGTTTGGAAAAGAGCACGTTCTTCAACACTGAAACGGAGTAATTTTCAGCAACGATCTAGTAATATGCTTTCGAGCTCTCACCGACACTGCTCAATGAGAAGTGGTCGACGATCTGCACTCGAGCGACTACTTGCCTCTCTGGGTACAATCAACAGACTGAGCAATGGCTAAACGGTTGCTGCCGAAATGTATGCAGAGGAAGGCTAACTACAAAATGGTTCAAACGGCTCTGAGCACTATGGCACTTAACATCCGAAGTCATCAGTGCCCTAGAACTTAGAACTACTTAAACCTAACTAACCTACGGACATCACACACACCCATGTCCGAGGCAGGATTCGAACCTGCGACCATATCGGTCGCGCGGTTCCAGACCGTAGCGCCAAGAACCGCTCGGCCACCCCGGCCGGCGAAGTGTGGGAGTCCTCGAGTGCAGTCTCTACCTAAACTGTGGGAGCCGGCGGTGCAGTGTGTTTCCTTTGTGCGCGATAATTTCGGGACAATGGGACTTTCAAAAAGGGGAACTCGGCCACATTTTTTAGGGGGCAAATGAAAGGCGCCGCACCTGGACGTTACATATCTGAGGTGCACTTGTGGCAGTCATGCTCGAGAATCTCTCGACAAAGCAGCTATAGGAAGAACAATGTAACTGACTTATCTTATTATTATCTGTTATTTGTTGTGTGTGTAAACAACTGATTTCCTATTCTTAAACTCTTGTCTATGTCTGTGTCTTTGTGTTGTAATGTGAACTTGAAACAATACAAGTAATATCCTTACGTAAATGCTATCTGATAAAAAGAGTCGCCAGATCTATCTAAAACTGTACAACTGTATTGCAATTATCTATTATAAAAAATAATGAGAAAACGTAAAAAGGTATACCAAATAAGCTAAAGATTGAAATTCTGTATTGTGCAGGGCAATGAACGGTGCTGCAACGCGTGACGTTACAGTGTTTGTTTTGCAGTTACAACACAGAAACTAGTAGAATAAAAATCGTACATAAAAATGCAAATCGAATTTTGAAAGAATAAATGTCCAGAACACTTTTATTAAAATGCTCTGTAATTTTACGTACGCAACCTAAGTAAAATCCCGAACATTAGATGACGTACACACGTACATGTAACATTGCACTGTAAGAACAAAATTGTTTGACAAGATAAATGAGATCTGAAATTTTGAAATGCAGAACATGACTGGGATTGATTTTATTATGTCCTGGCTGTCACGCTAAATTGGCGCTAATACAGTTTTGAAACTTACCTTGCGGCAATGGGAACTTGGTCCTGCTCGAAAGTTATGATGGTTAACAGACGGCCTAGCAGAAAACCGGCTAAAGAATGTAAACATAGCTCAAGCGCGATGCAAAGAAAAACATATATACTAAGCACATCATGCATTACTTTGGATGGCTGTGTTCCGTTCCGTCAACTGCAGGGTGGCTTCACACTCATTACAAAACAAATTTTCGTGAGGAGACGCAAGAAATAACTGAACTTAACTGAATTATGTAGAAGAGACTAGCAGTCAAAGACTGTATTGTGAAACTCTGATTCCTAAAAATTACAACAACCTTTACAGAACTAATTTTTTTCTAAGAAAAATACTCTTCTACCACGTAATTGGTTACTGAAATTGTAAACAAGTGGTGAGTCTGTAACTCTGCAAATCATGTGAGCAGGTGGTTTTCTTTAATTTCCTTTCGACAGTCGAACTAACTGACACAAACCAATAAAGAAAAATCATTCTAAAAGTTCGCCTCTTTAAAATTCATCAGAAATTAAGTGCGAACGAGTGATGTAGCGACAACATAATCTGAAGATCTCCACACTTCCCAGATCAGTCTTTACAAAATCATTTTTACAAAATACAACAACCTCTGGATTTACATCTCTGTGTTCTGCTAGTTATTTCAAGACCGCTCAGCAGTGTGACCAACACCCGGCTCCCCCACTTCTCTCTGAATGCTAGCTATACTGGCAAAGATAACACTACAGCCAACCAAAGATCACATTGAATGTACTCAGAACCTACTTGCGTAAGCTATTATTGAAGACCTCTGTTTGAAAAATATCCGGTGCACTGATCTGTAGTATGATACATAGAACACAAAGGAGAGCTCTCAAGACTTTAATTGAAGACCAAAAAAAAAAAAAGCTAGAAACCTTACAACAATCCCCGGAGTCAGTTTCGGAAGGATAATTTCCTGTGATCTGGTAGGCCAACAACGGGGTACAGGCTGAGATCGTCCGATGTGTGTGTGACGCAAGGAAGAGAAATAAGCAAAGTTGTTTGAGTACTCTTCACGCAGTCGGTGAGAGATCCAGACGTTTCAGCTCTGCCATCAGATTTCGATGGGCACGAACTCAGGATCCGACGCTGGCGCTGAACACACTGTTTCTGTTGTAGACGCAGCTCAATAGTATTCGGCTTGAACTGAAAGTGGAAACGATGTGGACCGTTCAGCCACTGATTGATTCTCAGGTTCTCAGAGTGACATTCAACTCGATTAGTACGGTTTTTAAATATGTATTTATATTTTTTGCGTGGTTCGTGAGTGGGCTTCGCTTTAGTGAATCTCCTGGAAGATTGATCATTGCCGTTCCGAGTGGGTAACACTTTCAGACCTTATTCGCATCCCATCTCGCAACATGGTCCACGCAATCATTTCTGAAGTCGGCAAAATGCCATTCCTGAAGACAACACATTTTGTTTCGTTTCTCCAGTACCTAGCGTCTGCCGGCCGCAGTGGCCGTGCGGTTCTAGGCGCTGCAGTCTGGAACCGCGAGACCGCTACGGTCGCAGGTTCGAATCCTGCCTCGGGAATGGATGTGTGTGATGTCCATAGGTTAGTTAGGTTTAGCTAGTTCTAAGTTCTAGGGGACTAATGACCTCAGAAGTTGAGTCCCATAGTGCTCAGAGCCATTTGAACCATTTGAACCTAGCGTCCCATGTCTTAGTGTCCGAGGCAAACCAATATACCCCCTTAGGTTTCTATGTTCAGAATTGTCCAAAAAGATGTTCCCACTTATGTGGGATGGGCCTTTGTTTTATTTTATCTCTTATATGGGATTGACTTTTATTTTACTTTATTATCTTTGTTACTTACGAGACATATTCCGAAAATAAGGTCCAATCGGCCTCGAAACTGAAACAGTGAAAATCAAAAGTTTTTTTATTTGAGGCAGTTAGCCACACCTTCCAGCAATGTGTCTACATAGTCGCCTCTCCGTCTAAGACATTTATCGTAGCGTTGTACTAACTTTCCAATACCTTCGTTCAAAAATGGCTCTGAGCACTATGCGACTTAACTTCTGGGGTCATCAGTCGCCTAGAACTTAGAACTAATTAAACCTAACTAACCTAAGGACATCACACACATCCATGCCCGAGGCAGGATTCGAACCTGCGACCATAGCAGTCACGCGGTTCCAGACTGAAGCGCCATAGAAGGCATCCACCTGCACTTTTTTAATTCTCTACGCTGATCTGCAGTTCGTTGTCTGTGCCAAAATGATGACTTCATGTCAGCAGATGTGAAAATCAGAGGGAGCTGCCCTCATTGCCCCTGCAGAGTGCGGCCAAGAACTGTCAAGAAGAAGGAAATGCATGACAGTTGTGTTGTGAGGGTTGCATCAAATCAGGCGAAATCTCTCACAGGCAATCACACTTGGCAGAAGACACTGTTTCCTAGGCATCTTTACGTGCTCACTGTGCGCTCTGAACTGAAAAGACAGACGTGACGCGATCAACGGGCGTACTAGAGACACTGTCCAACACACCTATGCAAAGCTTTATCGGATTTTCACTCTTGTTTCCATTCCGTGACTGATCGAACCTTACTTTCAGATACGTATCGTATTATTATTTTATTTTATTTACTTTAATATAAAAACACACACTTTTTATGGAAGTCCAAATGAAGCTAGTGCACCTCTGCGGCCTGTTCATCTTGTTTCTCAATGCATGTGCAAGATCTTTTCACCATACAGGGTATAACTCGTTCACATATTTCCATGGGGATAGTTTGTGGATAACTAGTTTTATGCTACAAAAACTACTGACATTCATGAGAGAAAGATCATTAATGTCAGTAGTTTTTGTAGTATACACACTTTCCATTACCATTGTCCATAGGGAGAAATCACACGTAGTCAAAGCGGGTGATCGTGGTGGCCACACCACAGGTACACCTATTCCAGTTCAGCGTCTGCCCAGTGTTTCGAGCAGGTAATGTCGAACCTTTGAGGAATAATGTGATGGTTCACCATCTTGCTGGAAGTAACAAGATGTTATGATATAGACAGGAAGAGTCTCAGCAACAAAACTCCATAACATATCTAGGTAAAAATCTCCCGTTGCAGTCCGATCATTAAAAGCACTCCAAACTTTGAAACACCACACCATACGTTAACTTTCGGTGAGGATCGAGTGTGCTTTCTTAGTTCATGGGGATTGTCTGTACTCCAGATGGCGCAATTGTGCTTATTGACGTTGCCGCCGACATGAAATATGGATTAGTTTGACATAAAGAACACAACATTATGTTCTCGGTGCGTCATTTCTAATAACACTTCTAAAATTCTTACACGAGTAATATTATCTGCGTCAAATAGGGCCTGTATCATTTGAATGTGGTGGGGTTTCATTCCCAGATCGGGGTGGAAAATTTTTAAGACACTTTTCCGCGCGATTCCTATTCCCATCGCAAGTCTCGTACCTGACTTTCCTGGGCTCGTAATCATCGTGTCTTGAAAATTTTTGATGTTAACCAAATCTGATACCATCAGGAAACGTTTACACAGTGCCCGTACACTATAAGGACTATGGCACGCAGCAATCAGTCGCAATCCCATTAGTTTTTATTATTCTTGCAATTCTAGATTTCGGCTATAAATATCCATCCTAAGTACAAGTGAGCTACAATTCAGCAAACTCGTGGCAGTACATGTCACTGTATGTTCTTACTGGTGAATATGCAGAAGTTGAATCGTAGCTCAAATGCACTGAAGATAGCTATTTATAGCCGAAATCCACAGTTGGAAGAATAATAAGAACTAATGGGATTGTAACTGATTGCTGTGTGCCTCTTCTTCCTTCTTTTGGATGTTATCTTCCGTTGGAGTACTTCTTGGACGTCCACTGTCTCATTTATGGTCGTTGGTCAGCGATCCGGCGCGCAATTTCTCATGCAGTAGGCTTGGAGGATCCCTACGAAATAATTTATAAATTTTTTTTCTTGCTATTGAGGGTGTCCCATACGCTTCCATCCAAGCTGCTACCATCCTTCTCTCTTCCACAAAGTAAGTCGGGCGACCATCTCTAGTTTGCAACAAAAAAAATTTAATTTATATACGAGGGATGTCCAGAAAGTAAGTTCCGATCGGTCGCGAAATCGAAACCACTGGGAAACTCCGGTAAACCTTTGCACAGATGTGTTGGGCAGTGTCTCTAGTATGCTCGCGATCGTGTCGCGCCGCTCTTTTCAGTTTTGAGTGAACAGTGCGCACGTAAAGATGCGTAGGGAGTAGCGTGTCCCTCCAAGTATGAGACCTGGTTAGAGATTTCACCTGTATCATGCAGCCCACATAACACAACTGTCGAGCGGTTCCTTCTTCATGCGAATTCTCTGCCGCACACTGCAGGGGCAATGAAGACGCTCCTGTAGCGTTTCCGATGAGAAGTGTTTGATCACCCATAATGCAGTCCGTAATTGGCTCCCTCTGAGTCTCATCTCTGCTCACAAGAACCGCTGGCTATGAAGACAAAATTTTTCGACAGACAACGAGCTGCAGACCAGTGCAGATAACTGGCCAAAAGCAGAGAAGGCTGCTTTCTATGACGAAGATATTGGAAAGTTGATACAACACTACGACAAAACTCGAAGTGGGAGCTGCGACTATGTAGAAAAGTAGGTTGAAGGTGTACCTAACTGTTGCAAATAAAACGTTTCTAGTTTTCACTGTGGTTTCCATTTCGCGACCGATCGGAACTTACTTTCTGGACAACCCTCGTATTACCATATGAGTGGTAACATCTTTTTGGACAACCCAGTGTATCGATGATCTCTTGAATGCATATTTCCATCATGTGAAGTTTCCCATGTATATGTTCGCTGGTGAAAATAAATAAGGGTAACAGCTGTACTTATTCTATCGGTGCTATATTTTGGTACTCCGTCTGTGTCTTACCGATCTTGCAAGACTGGTAACCATAATTTGTTTAAAAGAGCCTCTTTTAAAAAATCGGTTGTGCTAACTTTGAAACGTAATGGAGTAAATGTAGAACTTTCTGATGGCTGGAGGGCGAGGGCGACACAGGACGTTAACCCGACATCTCGTGTCGAGGGTAGCAGCCACCCACTTGCAAGTTTTCCCACTTAGGGTGATGAAACGCAGCTCTCTTTAAAATTGTATAAATATGAGACTGCACGTACAGGGCGATTCCGTGGTGATGTTACAAGCTTTCAGGGAGGATGGACGAGAGTGAATGTATCAATTTGAGGTAAGAGACTCCGATCCGTAAACGACCGAATTGTTTATTTATAAGCGAAAATCTTTCTGATACCTGTGGCTGCGAAATATATGTACGGATACTGCTGTTGCTAAGATTGTAGGGAAGGCATCCAACAGATGTGCTAGTATGGAGCACATTAAAAATAATCTAGTAAACTTGGGCTCTAAAATGCAGACTTTCAGAGCTGTGGGCATTTGTTCAGTGGAAGAGACGTGTTTCACAGTAACGAAGATGGACAAGTACTCATAGCACTTAAGGTATGTATTATAAAGTCCATATTGAGTAGATTTTTTTCTCGGTTTCATCTGTGCTACTACCTCTGGAAGTTGCGTACCCTACAATTTTAGCAACAAAGGTACTGTACATGTTTTCCACTGTCAGAGGTGTCAGAAAGATTTCCGCTTACAACTATAGGCTCGGTAATTTCCTGACCAGGGTCCTTTACCTAAGATTGATACATTTACTCTTCACAATCCCCGAAAGTTTGCAATATCATCACGGAATCACCCCATATGACAAAGAGAGAAAGAAGCGCGAATGTCTGGTAATGAGATCAGTGGATAACGTCTAGGACACGTCAAGTAATTTAAATAGTTATGGGTAACATTAAAAAGCGATCCGCAATGTAAGGAACACGTAAAACCAGTGGCAGGGAAGGCGAACGGAAGCCTTAGATTTCTCCATAGGATTATGGGAGAATGCGGGGCATCTCTAAAGGAAACTGCTTGCGTAACGATAGCGGAACAAATCTTAAGCTGTGCTACAGCGTTTGTGATCCTTATCATACAGGTACGACAGCAGACATGGAACAAACCCTGAGATGCGATGCTTGGATTATAACAGGTGGGTATAGTCCCCATAAAAATGGAAAACTGAAATTCTTGAGGAATCTAGATGCATCTACATCTAGATCATACTACGCAAGCCACCTAATGGTGTGTGGCGGAGGGTACATTCGGTACCACTATCTGATCCCTCCAACCCCGTTCCACTTCTAAATAGTGAGTGGTAAGCATGATTGTCGGTAAGCCTCTGTATTGGCTCTAATTTCCTCGAATTTTCTCCTCGTGTTCAATACGTGAGATGTATGTGGGGGAAAGTAATATGTTGTCCGACTGCTCCTGAGAAGTGCTACCCCGAAATTTTAATAGTAAATCTCTCCGTGATGCACAATGCCTCTCTTGTAACGTCTGCCAGTGGAGTTTGTTTACCATCTCCGTAATTCTCTCTCGCCAGCTAAACGATTCCGTGACGAAACGCGCCGCTCATCGTTGGATCTTCTCTATCTCCTCTATCAGTCCTACCTGATAGGGATTCCAGATAGATGAACAATACTCAAGAATCGGGCGAACAAGCACCTTATAAGCCACTTCTTTCGTGGATGAGTTACATTTCCTTAAGACTTTTCCGATGAATCCGAGTCTGGTGTTTGTTTTTCCCACTATCTGTTTTATGTGGTCATTCCACTTATGGTAGCTCTGGATAGTTACGCCTAGATATTTTACGGCAGACGCTGTCTGCAGCTGTTTGACATCAATAGTGTAGTTGTACAGTAGTGGATTTCTTTACCTATGTATGCGCAATATGTTACATTTATTTACGCTCAGGGTCAACTGCCAGAGCCTGCACCAATCATCAGTTCTCTGCAGGTCTCTCTGCACATTATTACCATCTTCTGGCGTTGCTACTTTGACATAGACAACTGCATCATCTGGGAATAGCCTTAAAGGGCATCCGACGCTTTCTACTAGATCACTTACATATACTGTAAACAGCAGCCGTCCTATCACACTTCACTTTGGTACAGCGGATATTACCTATACATTTGTCGATTTTGTTCCGTTAAGAGCGACGTGTTGAGTTCTATCTGCAACAAAGTCTTGAATCCAATCGCAGATCTGCTCCGATACTCCGTAGACTCGTAATTTTTCTCATTAAACGGTAATGCGGGACGGTGTCAAATGCCTTACTTAAATCAAGGAACACAACATCAACCTGGGGGCCGTTGTCCACTGCTCTGTGGATCTCATGGAGGAACAGAGTGGGCTGAGTTCCGCAGGATCTCATTTTGCGGAATCCATGTTGATTTTTATAGAGGAGATGTTCATTTTCCAAAAACGTCATAATTCTTGAGCATAATACTTTCCATAATTCTACAACAGATTGACGTCAACGATATAGATCTGTAATTGTGTGGACCTTTCTTACGGCCCTTCTTAAAAACAGGAATGAGGTGAGCTTTTTCCCAGTCGTTAGGTACCTTTCGTTGCTCAAGCGATCTACGATAAATTACTGCTAGAAGGAGAGCAAGTTCTCCGCATATTCCTTACAGACTCTTAAAGGTATCTCATCTGCTCCTGACGCCTTTCCACTACTAAACGATTGTAGCTGCTTTGCAGTTTCGCGATAGGTTATCTCAATATCTGCCATTTCGACGGTCGCACGACGATTGAAACGACGGACAATGTTACGACCTTCCGCGGTGAAACAACTTCGGAAGGTCGATTTCAGTATTTCGGCCTTCTCTCTGTTTCTTCCGTTTCGGTGCCGGTGTGGTCGTTGAGAGAATGAATAGATGATTTTGACCCACTTACTGATTTTACGTATGACCAAAATCTCTTAGGGGTTTTATTCAGGTCGGTTGACAATGTCTTACTTTCAGAATCTTTGAACGCTTTTCTCCTTGCTCTCCTTAGGCTCATTTTCGCTACGTTCACCTTTTGTTTGTCAGCTAGGTTTTTACTTCTCTTGGATCTGAGATGAAGTGCTCTTTTTTTAAATACCGATTTTCTAACACGGCTATTAAACATCCCTTAAAACCTTACTCGGAACATATTCGTCTAGCCCTAGACGATACCGTTCAATTTCTTTTTCCATTTGTTCTCCACATCTTCGTCCTCATCACCGAAAATTTGATGCTTACTGCTGCGATATTGTGAAATTTGTATCCTGTCATCCTTGCTGAGCAAATATATCTTCTTACCTTTCTTAACATTTCTTGTAGGACCCGTCGTCATAGATGTTGCTACAGCCTTATAATCACTGATACCTTCCTCTACGTTAACTGATTCGATAAGTTCCGGTATGTTTGTTGCCAGGAGGTCTAAGACGTTACCCTCTCGAGTTGGTTCTCTAACTATCTTATCAAGATAATTTTCGGACAATACATCCAGAACAATGCCACACGATTCCCTGCCTCTGGCACCAGTTTTTATGGCATAACATTCCCAATCTATACCTGGTGAGTTGAAATCACCTCCTATTACAACGGCATGATCAGGAAAATTACTAATGATATTCTTAACGTTCATTCTGAAGAGCTCTACAACTACAGATCCTGACCCAGATGGTCTATAGAAGCAACTGATCAACATTTTTACCGTTCTTTGATACTCAATTTCACACAGATTAATTCACATTCGGAATATGTGATAACCTCGCTAGATTTTTTCCAATTTTTTACTGCAATAAACGCGCCTCCACTTAGGATTTCGTTGTCAGTGACGCCTGGTTTCAACCAGCTTTCTGTTCCCAATACTATCTGTTCATTATAACCTTCAGTAAGCGTTACTAATTCTGGTACCTGTCCTTGGATGCTCCTGCCGTTTACTAAAATCATATTAATCTTTTCTATCTCTTATTACGAGGACCAAGATTCTCTGAGGTCATTGTGGCTGATTTAACAGGCAAATGGTCTTTGATCCCTTAGGGAGGATTTCTCTAACCTAAAAAAGCCCCATGTGCACGTCACAGGTACTCCGCTACCCTAGTACCCGCTTCCTGCGTGTAGGACACGCCTGACCTATTAAGAGGAACCCTACAATCTGCACTCGATAGCGGAGGTCGAGAAATTCGCATATGATACCGTCGCAGAGCCGTCTGAGCCTCTGGTTTAGACCTTCCACTTAGCTCCAAACCAGAGGACCTCTATCAACCCCGAATACGACGCTACATATAGACAGCTTAACTTGCACCCCACGTGCGTTGCTAGTTGCATTCACCAAATCCGCCAGCCGCCGAAGGAAGCCGAGGATATCCTCGGAACCATGGCGGCAGGCGTCATTCGTGCCGACATGTGCCACTACCTACAGCCGCTTGCACAGAGTGTGCTCGATAGCCGCCGGCAGGGCCTCCTCCATATCGGAGATGAGACCTCCCGGCAGACATACCGAATACAAAATGGAATTCTTTCACACCTTGCCCGCTATCTCCCTGAGGGGCTCTGTCACCCGCCTAACATTGGAGCTCCCAATGACAAGCACAGCCACCCTCTGTACTTGTCCGGACTGGGCAGGAAAACCGACCGCTGGCCCAACAGTAGAGGCATCCCGTGCTGGCTCAGAGTTATCATCATCTCGGGGTAGCACCTCTTACCTGTGCTAAGACGAAGGGAGCCAGCGGCACGACCTGCTCCTCTTTCGCCTTCCGCCCAGTGTCACACGAACCCACCACTGTCTGCCACCACCTCTGGTGCGAGGACGGGCCAGTCAGATGTTGAGCATCGGAAGCTGCAGCGACGTCTGGGTCACCATGGGATTCCAGTGGCACCAAGGGTGTCGCAGGTCTCGTCACTGGTGCCCCGACGTCACCGCAACTTCGAGCAATAGCCAGAAGCTTGTCGACGGTAGCCAACGCAGCTTCCATCTGTTTTCGGACAGCAGCCGACTATCCTTGTCGCTCACAACAAGTACAGTCTTTAGCCATAGCGTACTGTGTGTAAAACAGACATGAGGTTTCAAATGGCGCTACTGAGTTTGAAATCTATACAAAATATACCAAAGAATAATAAAGTAACACTAAAAGTTGCTGTGCAGATTTCTCTCTGTACTCTGAGACCGCAAGCTATTAAACACAAACAGATTTCTCTACTGAAGTTGCTGTATTTACAGAGACCTGTTATTAGTAATCCTGTTTACCGGAATGTCAGTGGACGAGATAAATATCCAAACTAGAATGCACTGATCTAAAATGTGTGCTGTCTACTAGCACAAAATTAAAACATTGTGTCGTGACGGAGTTTCTGGCGACGGTAAAATTTACGCTAGGAAGCCGCCCTACACAAGGATATTCACAAGACTTTAGCATAAACAAAAACTACGATTAATTTTTTAACCACTTGTCTACACAGTAAAATACAGACGTATAGAAGCACTTGGAAAAATAACAAAGGCTAGATTAATTTACTGTTTATCAGACAAGTGCTGCTGCTGTTGCTTCTGCGCTTCCTCTCGGCTCAGTGGCTGCCGCTACCTAAAAATACTGTCGGGGAATTTTAGAGAACCAGAATTCGAGAATGACCGTGTGGCTGTTATGCTGCCACCAACGCACAGTGCGCGAGGGAATCGTGAGAAGGAAACAACGTAAAAATCTGTGTGGATTGCTCCTTGCTCGGTAATCAGACGTAATGAGACAGAAAATCCTAACACTGGTACGATGTGTCCTTCGCCATACAGCATACAGGGTGACTCATCTGATGCTGCCTATGGGTTTTGTGCGACCCGCAATGCTTTTATAAACTACACGTGAGATTTTCATATTCTCACCACCGCTACGCCCAAACCATTAATTCTACAGAAAAACTGAACAGCACCTTTCTGTAGGAAATTTAACGTAGTTAAGTTTTATATTGAGATACGTTCTCGCTGTACGCCGCAGTTCTCGAGTTATTCGAGAAAAACGCGTTAAAGGTTACTTTTGTACGTTTTCCTTTAATCATTCAAAAACTACGTCCTCTAGCGAAAACGGATCCTAGTACAAAAGTTAGCTACATTAAATTTCCTGCAAAATATGTCCTTTTCATTTTTCCTGTACGAGAGAATATGCTAATCGTGAATGTGTTAATTGAAGGCGTTGCAGTTTGCATAACACCCATAGATAGGGGCAGTTCTATCACTCTATTTATTGACTTGCGGAGTATGGACGTAATCGCATATATACACATATAATAAAGGGGTATAAGAGCAAAAATAACTAACTACTTTTTTCTGGCATACTTCTTCCTATTTGAGCGTGTAGTTTTTCTTTCGATGTCGCATGACATTTAATCTTAAATTTGTAATGAAGGGTAATTACCTCAGTCGTTCTCACACGCTAATAACGAGTGACGGATGAATCTGTTACAGCCGTATAATAACATCCGTTTTGAAACTTCCTGACGGATTAAAACTGTGTGCCGGACCGAGACTCGAACTCGGGACCTTCGCCTTTCGCGGACAAGTGCTCTACCGACTGAGCTACCCAAGCACGACTCACGCCCCCTCCTCACAGCTTTAATTCAGCCAGTACCTCGTCTCCTACCTTCCAAACTTCACAGAAGCTCTCCTGCGAACCCTGCAAAACTAGCACTCCTGGAAGAAAGTATAATGCGGAGATATGGCTTAGCCACAGCCTGGGGGATGTTTCTAGAATGAAACTTTCACTCTACGGCGGAGTGTGCGCACACTCCACTGTAGAGTGAAAATTTCATTCTAGAAACATCAGTTTTGCTCGGGTCAACACAATCTGAACGTACATCGTTCAGTACAGCACGAGGGGTGACGAAAGTTTATCACCTCGAGAAAATCAGCCGGTTGTCATGAAACCTGATGATAACGTTAGCCCTTCTCTAGATACTCACAGTTAACCATTCTCTGCAGTTTGGCACTTCTGTGCGACACATTTTTCCCGACAATGGATGACCTGGCAGAGATCTTCGTTCCAGAAATCTGCATTTTGACTGCCTTAACTAGAAAATCATCTCGACTGAATAAATGATTGCGCGTCAGATATTTCCAGAATAATAATTAAATAATTCTGGAAAAATTTGATACGTTATCGTTTCTTCGGTCGAGGAAAAAGGAACAAGTGAATTGAGGCCAAGCCAGAAGATTACTGAAGAGACGAAATTTGATGGTCGAAAGAAGCAGCAGGTGTTACTGACTGCCGTGCAGAATGAGTTGATTTGTTGTGGGGGAGAAAACCGTCTTGAACAACTTTGCACGACGGTTCGTCTTGACAGCACACAGTAACCTCGCCAGCAGCTTCTGGTCTCACGCTCCTGTGATGGTTTTGCCCTTACCAGCCTAGTCTGCCTGCACCACGCCATAGCAGTCCCAAAGGACTCTCAGCGTCACTTTGCCCTATTATAGGTGAGTGTTGGTGTCTTTCTGCGGTGGTCAATCCACACGTTTCCTCTGCTTTCTGTGCTTATTTATTTATGGTTCATATTGGTATTAAGCAGGCAGCACTCATCCCTATTGATTATGCCGTTACGGAAGCAAGGCTTTATAAAGCATTGCTCGTGCCAATTTCAGCTTCCCCTTATCTCACATGATATACTGCGAACCACGGATGAAGGGAAACAGGCAGATTCCATATTTCTTGATTTCCAAAATTCTTTTGTCGCAGTGCCCCACTGCAAACAGTTAACAAACGTACGAGCATATTGAATAGGTTTCCAGAGATGTTAGTGGCTCGAAGTAACAGAACCAGCATGTTGTCCTCGATAGCAAGTGTTCATCAGAGACAAGCATATCGTCAGGAGTGCCACAGGGAAATGCGACAAGACCACTGTTATTTTCTGTATACATAAATGTTCTGGCGGACAAGATGGGCAGCAGTCTGCGACTGTTTGCTGAAGATGCTGTGGTGAACTGGAAGGCGTCGTCGTTGAGCGACAATAGGATACAAAATGACGCAGACAAAATTTCTAGTTTGTGTGATGAATGGCCAGCTAGCTCTAAATGTAGAAAAATTAAGTTTGTGTGGATGAGTAGGAACAAATAAGCTCCTAATGCTCTGATACAGCGTTAGAAGTGTACTGCTTGACACAACTGCGCCCTTTAAATATTTGGGCAAACGTTGCAAAGCGATATGAAATGGAATGAGCATATGGGGATTGTGATAGGGAACGCGAATGGTCGAGTTTAGTTTATTGGGAGAATTTTAGTAAAGCGTGGTTCATCTGTTAAAGCGACCGCATAAAGGACGCTAATGATATCTATTCTTGTGTACTGCTGGAGTGTTTGGGATTCACACCAGGTCGTATTAAAGGAAGACATCGAAGCAATTCAGAGGCGGGCTGTTAGATTTTTTTACCGGCAGGTATGAACAACACGCAGTTATTACAGAGATGCTTCGGGAACTCGAAAGGGAATTCATGGAGGGTGGTTTTTTTTTTTTCGAGCAACACTATTGAGAAAATTTAGAAAATTGCCATTTAATGCTGAGAACGATTTTACAGCCTCAAACATGCATTTCGTGTAAGGACCACAAAGATAAAGTACTAGAAATTAGGGCTCATACGGAGTCATACACACAGTCGTTTCTCCCTCGTTCTGTTTGCGAGTGGAACAGAGATGGAAATGACTAAAGCAGGCGTCACGAAAACAGCTTGTAAGTTAGTTATGATTTCTAATTTTAGTTAAAACTCTGATAAAAATATTAGACGTCTCTATTATTACTCTTCACTATGAAGAAATGCTTTGCAAAAGAAAAGGCTTGCCTGTTGTTACGAAAAAAAATAAAAACTAACGTTACAAGAAATTTTCAACAAAAATGTTTTTTTAATTCGAGCTGTGGGAAAAACAGAACCACTGTTATTTTGGATTGAAAATGATGTATGAACATTTTCAGTCTATAGATGTGTGTGGTACATAATTTATCTTGGAAACATAACAGTATTTCGAGATAAAAATAAAATCCTGTAAGAGGTGTGAAACTGTTCCGCCCGTGTGACGACATATCTCGCCGCTGACGAATTCGCGTTCTATTTGACCTTGTAGAAACATACAGCGAGAAAGTTGTTAAGAAAACTATGAATTAATTTTGGTAACGTCTGAGACACGGCTGTTGTATAGTGTCGCGTATGAACGCATCTCATTTACAGGAGTGTCTGTGTGCGACAGCGTGCGAGTACTTGTGTATGTCGCCGCCAGGGCTTTAGTTCCGACGGCTCGTCTTAATAAACCTGGAATTTGCAGCTCTTACTGACCTTCCGTCTCTTTATCCATCACCCACATTGCTGATATGCGCTGTGCGAAAATAACTGTAGGTACTTTCAGGCCAGTATTCCCGTTTAAAACGAGCAAAATCTATTTTTTCGTGTGGTTTTGTGAAAACAGAAGTTTTATCGAAGTATACTACAAGACTGCTGTCCTCAGCACGCATTAAATGCATTGTACACAAGACTTCGTTGTTATTGTTGCAATGACTCTGCATTCCATTAACAATTTCTGAATTAAAAACCGAGTGAGCGGAGAAGACAAAGAACGGAGGCCTCTGAGCCAGAATAATTAATTTTTTCACGGAAATCACTTTGTATTTCTCTAGCTGTTAGATAATCCCCTCTGTCGTCGTATCGATATAGTTCTACGCACTAATGTTTTGTCAAAATCGTCAAATTCCTTTAGTTTCCATTTTCATTTATATCCCTTTCTTGGAGATTCAAAACACGTGCTCACGTCTAGAGATTCTGCCGATGTTATTGAATTGTTAGTACCGAACACAATCGATCCAGAAATACAAGGTTTTGTTGTCATTTTATGAACTTGAGCAAAATATATACTATTCCTGGCCTCTTCACTGTCAGCCAGATCAGAAAAAAAAAATCTTCAGTACGTTCGATACGAAAGTTTTAGATCGTTTTGGAATGACGTTCCGTCGTCTAGGCAGAGTAGTACTACTTGTAGGCCCTTGTTCCTGCATTTCGCTCTCTACCAAACACACGACATTACACCGTTCCACGAAAGACTGAACTCACACATGAACATACAATATCGAACGGAAACATTGAACGTTGATCTGGTACTCATCTGCTGCACTGTTAACGGTGACCTTGCGGACATGCGGCAAGAAAGTCATGAGCTGTGCAAATCACAGCGCTTAGCGCCGCCGGAATGCATAGAGCGGGGGTGACCTTGAGGCGTCCAATTTCTTGACGGCCGCTCTAGTGGTGGTACAGGGTATCCTCCGCCACGCGCCTTACAGTAGTTTCGAAGTATCTATGTAGATGTAGACGTAGATCTGGACTGGCCTGGCGTACTCGCAACATTTCCGCTGTTGTCGCATTTCGACGGATTTTTCGAAAAGGTTTCAGCATTCGCAGGAACTAGTGAGGACGTTCAGAATATCATGCAAGGTGTTGAAACCGTATCCATGGATGATTTTCTCTTTGTACGCTTTCATCTCTATTACGGCACACAAGTCTTAGCGCATGAGCGCATCCACTTCTCTTGCGCTTTTCGGTTCTTCAACAGAGACGGTTGTCGCTTCGTTCTTCGTCATTCAAACTTGACGACAGGCGAAGCCTCTGCGGTTTCTAACCACTGTGTTATACTACGCTGCGTTGTTTCCATACACTTCCATCAACACAGCATGGATGGTTGTTGCCTTGCTTCCTTTCAAATGCAACAAAAGAATTACCACACTACGCTTCCATTTATTAACAGTCTACACCACTCTGTTTCAGCTCCTCTAACGGCGCGCTGCGGTACTGTAGCGGACGGATTTCACTGTGTAGTAGGAGTGCAGTCGTGTATCTGCAAACAAACAAAACAAATAATTACCTAAATTTATTTTTTCGAGATGGTAATTAAAATTTCATAACTTCATCTCGTATCTAACACAGCCTCACTTGCACATGAAAATCTGGTAATGAACCGTTTTCGTATCTCAAATATCCATGTTCAAGTTTTTCATGAAAGCTTTTCGTGCTGTTGGCATTTTGCATTTTATACTGTCTTTACTTCTACCACCGAGCGAGGTGTCGCAGCGACTTAGTATTTGGGAGGACGACGGTTATGATCCCCCTCGGTTCATACAGATTTAGGTTTTCGTGTTTTCCTAAATCATTCCAAACAAACGCCTGAATGATTCCCTTAAAAGGGCACGGCCGAAACACTGCAGGGAAATCCCTGGTTGCAGATTTAGGTCTCATGTGATTTCCCTTCGTAGATTAAGGTGAACGCCGAGATGATTCTGTCAGTATGGAGACGGCTGATTTTCTTGCCCAAGCTTGGTCTATGTGATTTTGTTCTATCTCGTAGTCGGTAATACGTGAAGAGATACTGCTTCATTCAGCATCTTCGGGAACTGCGGTAACTCCTGATGGGTGCCAGTGCAATCATTTTTGTAAATAAATTCATGAAAATCCAAAGAAACAAGTGTTACCTACATGAGATTAAAAGATACTCTTGTGTTATTCTTAACTGATTTCCCGTCGGAGGTTCGAGTTCTCTCTCGGGCAAGGATGTGCATGTGGCGTTCTTAGCGTATGTTAATTTAAGTTAGCTTAAGTAGTGTGTGTGTCTAGGGACCGATGATCACCTCTTCAGTTTGATCCCTTAGGAATTCAGGCACATTTGAACATCTTAACTGATTGATTGAATGTAACCTTAATTCTGAAAAACATTATTCTAAACGCTGAATAGACCTTTCAGCAATCACTTGTACTTGGTGGCAGTGCCTCTCTCTTGGTTTGCACCGAGTGTTTTGTCATCTGAAGGCGGCAAGAGAACATAACGATACCGAGCCCTACGATTTATCTGAAAACGCGCAACAGAATCTGATTAAATGGCTTCGGTACAACTAATCAGGGAAGGAATTGCATTGATGGATTAAAACGACATTTTTCGAGCAAGGATAGCTGTCTTCATTAATCAAAGGAGGTGGAAAGGAGCTGTGAAATGAATGTAGACGGAAAGACTAGAAAATCGTACTCCATGAAAAGGACATTTATTAAAACGACGTGTTCTCTTCTCAAAGTTTAGCAGCATTTAACAAGCAAGATTTACATTACCTTCGTGGTTCCGTACAATATTTGATTTCTTAAACAAGCAAAGGATCACTCCACGGAAGAGGTCGCACGCTGTTGCTCTTGTGAACGCACAAAAAGCTGAGACACACTGTACGGCAGTGGAGTCGAAGATAAATTCGCCAGTTATTCCTATTAATTGCGTGTGATCGTCGTCAAATCTGGTCCGTGGCCATTTATTCTGGTGTAAACGTTCACACTCGTAATTTAACTGCGTAACTTCCTTGATAACTGAATTTAATTACCACATGGATTCCTGCATTACGAAACGAAAACGGCTAACTAGATCACCAACCGAAATGTTTTATCCTAAGTCTGCTCTGAAACAGTAGGTGCTGCTCACCAGATCGTCAGAAGGCGAGCTACTGTCACCAAGCACTTTCTAAAATATCACAGGTGCTCTGCTCTGGTGAAACTTCCGAGAGTGGGGTGGCCGCCACCCAGTCGCCACGAGAAGCGATTCCGTGGCGTCAAACGATTTCTCCTATAGGTTGGAACCTAAAAACGTTAGCGCTCATTACTCAGCCTCTCACCACTTTACCGAACAAAATTTTGTATGGGAGACATGTGGAAAATCACACAGTCCGCGCCTTAGTCTAACTTCTCGACATACATCAAGCTGAATTACGGACTAGTTAGGAACAGTTCTATTTGTAGTATGTCATGTTCATGCACTAACGTTATTTCTTCGTCGAACTCCAGCTCATTTTTTAATTAAAACTCCGTTTTCAAGCACTGCAATGAATTTGTCGGGCATTACATCAGCTTCGGCTTATCCTTAAAAATGTGATTTCAGCTCCTATTGATTGGATTTAACGAGGAAAACAAAATACTGTGACCTAGGACGGCGTAGTACTTGTACAAATCTCGCCAGCGTTGAAGCTAGACAGCTCATGACGAAGTGTCATGACGAAATGTTTATTTATATACCCTTCATAGTGGGCACCTCAAAAATAAATTTATTAAATTAATGCGGCATTTTACCACCAAGGTTGAATTTATTTAAATTTCTTCTTCGACAGATTTCGCCTTAGCTTCGTGCAGTAGCATGTCGTCCGTCTTCTTCGCATATCAGAGCACGAAAATTAAATAATTAAAGACGGTTGAATATATTAGAGGGAGCCGAGACTCGAATTGGAGGCCAATACCTTTTTATAGCGAGTGCTCCACCGACTGAGCTACCGAAGCACGACTCACGACCCATCCTGACAGTTTTAATTCCACCAGTACCTCGTCTCCTGCTATCCAACCTTACATTCTCGTAACCACCACCGCAGTTTCCGAGTTCGAGTCTCGGTCCGGCACACAGTTTTAATCTGCCAGGGATTTCTTAATTGATATTTTGCTTGTGGCTAATCGAAAGCAAAGTAGCTATTTAATTAGTAGTTTCCACAGAAATTACATATGTAGTACCATTTTGGTACATCATATATTTGATTATTTCATATTTGTTAGCTCTTTTTTCCCTTCACAAACAGTCTGGGAAACTTGTAAGAGTGTTGTAGGAGAGGTTAGGGTGAGAAATAATTGTTAAGAAAAACGTCGATATGATTCGCTGTGTCCGAGTCATTTAGCATTGAAGTTAGCAAAGTCAAGCACTTGCACGCACAAAATACGATAATGCACAGACATCTGTAGATCTGCGAGTTACCACTTGCTGAAATGCTCGTTGCCAGATGATGTGCCTTTCTCGGACGTGATAAGTTTAAACTTAATCAGCAAAAGCTCCCTACGTTCGGTATGAGGAAACCAAACTAAGAACACGTGGTGTCACCGCAGCTGGGAGGCTCCTTGAATTTGCTCGCGCTACAACCTTATTAACTAACTTCAATACCAAATAACTCGGAAACGGTCCAGCTGAATTGCCCTCTCTGTTTATTGATTGGATAGCCACTGAATTGCTATTTATTTATTTAATGGGATAATAATAATTATTAAAAGGTGACAATTTTATTTAAGCACTGTTTTTACTCTTTCGATTGTTGCGAGTCAGCGATAGTACAATGCTGCTCGCTTTGGAGAATACACATTTTATAAGAATTATTTGGTCCAGGAAACACTTTTGCGATCACGGTTGCGATTTAGACGGTATTCGCGTAATTGTACTGATTCAAAGTTATCGTTTCCGAAAGACGCAGGTTCGATTAAAGCTGTGTGCACTTTTGCGCGTATAATGAAAATATTCATAACACGTCGCGTAACAAAAAGAAACATGCGAATCACAACCGTGATCAAACGAAGAAAATATATGATAACATAAATGTTCTTCGCTGTTATTCAGGGCAGGCTCAATTTAGACCTTGCAATTTTTAGTTATAGGAAATCACAAGACGTTACGCTTCAGAGATATTTGTTTTGAATAACTTGTATTTACCTTCTCTCTCTCTCCTTTTTACAGACTTTATACTTCACATCGATTAAGGAACTTTTCCTTCTCTACCGACCAGTACGAGAACAAAATTCAGACCCAACAAAATGTCTTTCATCGAATTATTACATGCTTAACCCTTAACAATCATATATAGTTTCGTAGTACAAACAATGCTAATTTATTCCGTGCACTAGAAAGTCTTTGATACACTGAGTACAAAAATGAAAATAATAAAATTATAATTACATTTTTAATATCATGAATACTTCATTAAATCATGAAAATAAGGTTTGACATCGTCGTAATATTAATTTTCATCGTTGTAGCACTACATTGCCCCCTTTGGATGTACAGTCACACTTGTTTGACTGGACATCCAAGCAGGCTTATTTTCCTTGTCTGTTCTGTTTAAAGTTCACTGTGTTCTTTCACTTGGAAGCATGTGCTTTGTTTACTTTTAAGTCTCAGGGATTTTGAGTTACGCTCCCCCATTCGGGCAAAAGCCAATGGGAAAAACCCCGGAAAAAAACCACGGCGGAGCGAGCACATGTTCCATACCCTCTTTTTTAATTTTCAGCATTTGAATATTCACTTCGTATGACATTTAATAATGGTACAATTTCGTGGTAGTGCTGCTGGTGACGACTTGGTGTACTGCAACACCGATGTCTCGCCCCATCAGGTAAGTCTGCGATGGACTGCGATGACGTGGCAGGGTGCGGCAAGGGATGACGGATGATGTCCCTGCAGTATGCTGCCCTCACCGACACGTGTGCTCAGCATCCCAGCATACAGTCACGTGAAATTCAAACAGCACTATCAGTTCCTTAAATTAACATCCAAATTACATCATATTTCACGCACTCTTTCACTCAACAAGAAGAATGTGTGTTTTTTTTTTGTGAGGTGTTCGACTGTTTGTGAGTTTCTTTATCATGATGCAAGTCCATTCGTCCTTCCGACGTAACTGACTATCTGCAATTAAAGGTTCATGTAATTACGTTCCAACATTGATACAGTTCTGCAACGGGTTTAATGATATAGTCAGTAGCAGTTTCCAACACTGTTACGATTCACCACTGTTGCTGACTCATCGATAAAAAGACTTGCTCTTGAGCTTTAGTTTGCCTGGAATGTTACGTCCACGCATGTGGTCCCAATAACACTCTGAATACTTGGCATTGCTAAACACTCGTAGCACAAAATTTGAAAACGAAATCATGGTAACACAACGCACTCATTGAGCGTCCACTTTTGTGTTACATTCCACTCTTTCGCCAGTGAAATAAAGTTCGTACGCGCAGAGGATAATGTTCACAGGAAGTCTTTGTTCATAGGTCATCTGTGACATGTTCACTCCACCACGTAGACACTTGATCACAGTTATCAAGTCTGACAAGGTAAAGTCCTTGTGCTACCCATAAGAATGTCTTTACACAGTCTAGTTACATAATGATAAATAACTGAATGATTGTACATATCAAATGAAGTACATAAATGTAGTAATTTACAATATAAAAGCAAATCCTAAGTCATATATTTTCTGGAAAAGGTGCTCCTGGACTTACAAAGAATTGTCCAGTGATAAACACAAGTCTGTACATGTTTGTCTGTGTAATGATCTGTTCAGTCATGGACAACATCTTGTTCGACCTAGTTTATAGCTCATGCAAGTCGGAGCACTAACTTACGGTGGAAAATTTGTTAAACCTATACGTAACTCGCGTAAACTTTACATGTTGTAAGTGTATCCTGTACACAGTCTGAAAGAAAAAAAAAAGAACATAACCTGCTCACCCTAGTGAGTTCAAAATAGTTAACAATCAACAAAATAAAACGTTTATTTTCTAAAGTCACTATATCCTACTGTTGTGTGAAATATGCAGTTCTGTTCACTGTTCGTAGTTTCACACGCGTAAGTTCCTGAAAGTTTACTAAATCTCAGCAAGTTTGTATTATGTTTGATTAAGTGTCTTAGGGTGGAATCATCTTGAAGCAATTCTTCTTCTCCTTGCTGCAGCTCGGCGTCCTCTTCTCCGTCGAACTGGAGCTGAAATTTTCTTACAACTAATTGGAATTCTGGGAGGCTCTTCCTCCAAGCAGTACTGATGCTTCCAATGTTGTATGTTCCTATTCTCCCACACGCCACATCGCAGTCTTTGATGACAGTAAATTTCATGGGGAAACACTTGCATGTCGTACACGTAACCTTTAATTAGTCCAAGTTTTTTTCAAAATTACTTTACGATAATTAGTAAGTGTGTCTAATAATTGCTTTTGTTGCAGACTATCAAGACCAGAGGATTGTTGTACTTTTTCTACTATTTCAGAGAGGTGGATATTCTCCTCGTCCTTCACATCTTCCATGACCGGGAATGTACTGCAATTGAAACTATCTTGAAGCCGCCATAAATGTGCGCGAATCGGTTCTATCTTTAAAAGTTGACAATATTTGCCATGTAATTCTTTGGTCTTTACCAAGTCTAACCTGACTCTCGTGTCACCGAAACACATGCTGGATTCACCGTTTGCGAGATCGATTATAGTTTCCGTCTCTCGCAAAATATCCAATCCGAGGAGACAGTTCACGACTAAATTCTTTGGCTCCCATTCCAAAATTAATACAAATCCGTGTCTGTTCCCGAACTAGTTGGGCATTCTGACTCATGGCTCCTGTAACTCGACAATTAGTGACTGGAAAAACCGAAATCTTTCTAATCTTCTTTAACTGAAGAAAGAACGATTCATTCAGCACAGAAACAGATGCTCCAGCATCTAAAATCACCGTAGTTTGAATACCATAAATATCACAAACTATAGCTGCTTGTACAACTTCCCGTTCAAACAAATTACACATCTTCCGAAAATCTTGACATAATTCCTCTCGTATATCGACTCTGTCATTATATCTTAACATCTGCATAGTTGAACTACGTTGCTGAGCAACATCAACAGAATTATGCTACACACTGCATCTTCTGCGCTGTTCGACCCGATCGCTGCTGATTCTATGCGACACACACTATCATTGTTACTACAGCTGGTTGTCTGCACGCTGGTTGCTCGTTATTACAAACATCATTCATGCAAGTGCCCCCTAGACACCCTGTGACTGACACACGGGAGCAGAATGTCGTCGCATCTAGTTTGACTGACTGTTACTGGTTGGTGGTTGCGGTTCACTTACCTCAATGATCTTGATATTTTTATTCGGTGGTTGCCATGGCTGCGCATTCATATGCTGCTGCATATTATTTGACATATTTGTATTGTACGGGGGTTTTACATGATTGTTGTTGTGATATTGCGGTGGCTTAGGCTGCTGCCATTGCTGTTGTGCATAATTCTGTGTTGACCAGTTATGTGGTGGTTGCATGCTTTGCTGATTATTTGAAAAATTACCGTTATTGTAATTGGCGTTAGCTCTTAAATCTCGGTTCCTTTTCTTTGAAAAGTTTCCGTTATTGTTTTGTCCACTATTGCTCTGTGGATGATAATTGTGATTCGCTGCATTACCGCACTGTCCATTTGTGTTCATACTGTGGTTCTGCCATCCTGAATAATTCGGACTATTTCAATGATTTTGATTCCCATAGTAAGAGTTTCTGTTACTATTGTTCTTGTGGTTTCCCTCGTTGCCATTACCATTACCATTATTCGACGGATTATTCCCATAATGTGAGTGGGTTATGGTGAAACGACCACAGATGAACTTTAGAACCAGGTGAATGGAGCATGGATGACTATAACACAGGACGCCATTCGCACCTTATATGCGTCGATGTCATCACGCATGAAACAAGTAATCAGGGTCCATGGCCGACTCTCTGTCTGCTAGGCAACAGAATACATGCTGAACCGAGGTGACTGAAATACTAATCATTTCTGCAGAACATAGTGATGTACATGTCCTCTGAATATGAACGTTCTATCTCTGGCCGTTCAAGGTGTTCTGTGATTTTTTATGGGCATGAGTGTTTTTTTAAGTCCCCTCGTGTAGACGTAAATAGATCTCTTCTATTCTTTGGTCAATGTGATATTTTTTATATTTCCCGGCTTATGTGCACCAACTAGCTGTTAAACCATCAAGATCAGTAAAATTTCCAAACCCTACTGAACGAAAGCACATAATGTGAATAAGCTGTCATTTTTTCACGTATGAGACCCTATTCTAGGTAATTATCTTTCCATTAATTCATGTTCACACCACTGTGTTCCCGCTTGTTGGCAGCAATCAATCGTGCTTCTTTTCTGTACAGCTGAAACCTGGATAATGGCTGAAAAAGCCGCAGCGAGTTGCGGAACGGAGGAGGCGTCTCAATAAACGGAGCCTAGGTGGAAAAATGCCGCACTGTCGTTTATAGCTTACTTGGTGTGTCCGGTACGCGTTGCAATGCCACCTTTTCTTTGTAACAAGGTACACATATGAATAGCAGACACATATCTCACATGCACTGACGGAAAAAATTGCAACACGAAAAGTAGTTGATCTAGAGTGATGAAATTTCGAGAATACATTTGTGTTGGAAACATATTTAAGTCATTAACATTGCAAGATCACAAGTTAATGAAGGGCGATATAAGCCATTGAAAATGTGAAATGTTGGTACATTAATAACTGGTGTAACCGCCATAAAGTTGACCGCAAGCAAGCAAACTGCATTCATTGTATTGTACAAGTGCCGGGGGGATGCTGTTCCATGCTAGTTGCACTTTATCAGTAAACACAGGCACGCTTAATGCTGGTTGTGGTTGACGCTGGTGTAGTCGTCCGATGATGTCTCATATGTACTCGGTTGGAGACAGATCTGGTGATCGAGAAGGCCAAGGCAACACGTCGACACTGTGTAGACCATGTTGGGTTACAACAGCGGTACGTGAGCGAGTGTTATCCTGTTGGAAAATACCCCCTGGAACGCTGTACATGATTGGCACCACAACAGGTCGAATCAACAGATCGACGTACAGTTTTGCAGTCATGGTGCGTGGGATAACCACAACAGTGCTCCTGCTCTCATACGAAATCGTACCTACGGCCATAACACTAGGTGTAAGCCCAATGTGGTTGCAGGATTCGACTGGCCTCCTCCTAACCAACATACGGCCGTCATGGCACCGAGACGGAACCAGCTTTCATCAGAAAACGCAACAGATCTCCACCCTGGCCTCGAGTGAGCTCTTGTTTAACACCACTGACGTCGCAAATGGTGGGGTTCCGGAGTCGGTGAAATACACGCTAAAGGGCGTCTGGCTCGGAGCTGTCCTTGAAGTAAGCGATTTGTTACAGTCCGGTGTGTCACAGTGGTGCCAACTGCTACTCAAGTTGCTGATGTAGACGGAGCACGATGCGCCAGAGACGTAAGCCAAACACGGTGGGCTTCCCTCTCAGTAGCGCCACATGGCAGTCCGGAGCCCGGTCTCCTTGCGACCGTACATTCTCGTGATCACCACTGCCAGCAATCCTGTTCAGTTGATACATTTCTGCAAAGTCTTTCTTCAATGTCGCAGAAGGAACATGCTGCGTCTCGTAGCCCTATTACATGACCTCGTTCAAACTTAGGTGCTGATAATGGCTTTTTTTCCACTCAAATGCGTTATTGACTAACATAAACTCCTCACGTCCTATCTCAAAGGTAACTAACGCTTACTATCGTTACAACGTGTATTTAAAGCAAACCAGTTTCGCATCCTCATACTGACACTACTAGCGCCAATCTTATGCGACCGAGATGAAATTTGAACAAACATCAGCTAACACATTTCAAACATATTTCCACACATATTTCATCCGTATCTCTAGCGCATTTCACCCTGTAGTTCCATCTGGATTCTGAGAAAGCTTGCCGTGCTGCTAGAAAGTTATTACTGTTTCGAGAAAATGGAATGTTCGCTGTTTTACACCATACGACTCTAGAGTAGGTGTCAAATGTATCTGTGGTATTCAGCCGTGTGACATTAGGTTTGGCTCCGAAACACGATGTGTTTGACCACTGAACAAAGGAGAGACAGATTGCGCTTCACACTTTTAAAGTTTTCCAACTTAACTAATTACAGGAAGTATATACCAACATGTCGCTTTCAGACGTTTCTACATGCCACTCATCGCTACCTCCGTTCCTAGCGGTTGAAAGAGTGTCTTACTTCCACAGAAGGTTTTTTTTTATGATGAATCAGTATCTACCAAATTTGGTTGGAATTGTTCCAGGTGTTCCTAAGTTATGCTTTTATGCCACGACTTTTCGCACCAAAGCCTCAGAGGTAGATTGCTAGGGGTGTTTTATTCCTAGAGTAAATTTGTGCAGATGGCAAGTGATACTTGTTGTCCCAATTTTGGTAAGATTTCCTTCAGGTGTTACAGATATATGGCGGTACGTCACTGACTTTGCACACTTCCCCCACTCCCCTGCTCAAAACTCTAGGGCTGAAACGTCATCGTGACTATCATTAATAAGTCTAGCTACAAGAAACAATGTAGATTTGATACTAATGTCAGTCGTTATAGAATAATTTCCTATCCCCACCCCTCGGGGTGGTTAGCGTATATTATGCCCAAAAGAGTTTTTTTTATAAAAATGATTTATACATAGAGAAAATTTGACTGAAATTATCAAGCAGTTTCTGAATTAAGTCTTTATGTCAACCCTTTTCAAGCCCACCTCTAAGTGTGGCTGGTGGTTCTTACCCCATAGAAACACTTGCGGACGTGAGCACAACAATTCACCAAAAATTTAATCGCAACCGAATGAATGGTTGAGGAGCACACAGAAGACAAACAAGCAAACAGACATTTAGGTAGTAAAATCAGAACCCATCTAGGATCACTTTGTTGCATATCTGTCTGCCTGTCCGACTGTTAAAACCTACTTTTCTCAGGAATGAGTAGAAGTATCAGGTTGGAAATTCATGCCAGATTCTGCGGTTTACGATCTCTAGGCAGTGTAAACAATTTTAGTTTCCAGGTCAGTGCAGTCAAAAGAAATAGCCAATCCTTTTACTCACAAATTCACCCTAAAGAGTACTTCTTATTGAACTAGAATCTTGAAATTTGGCAAGAATCATGACTTCACAGCCCAAGTCCGAAAATTGTTAATTTGTAGTTGTATCACACAAAAAATAATTTTTCCATTACAAACTTGCGTTCATAGTCCGTCAAAAGTCTCAGGTACTATTGTAGAGGTTTCGATCTGGTTTTCAGTAATAGGTAAAGTGATTCACAAGGTAGGTTTGTGTTTGTAATTTACCAATTCAATGATCTTCATGAGAAAATTTATTTCACTATATAATTTGAAAATGAGACCCGTCAATTAAACTTCCTTGACTTGACGCTTACCATAGAAACAAATAAAATTTCTTTCAGTATTTTTCGTAAAGTAAAATATACCGACCAGATAGTTCCTGCATCTTCTACTCATCCACAATCGCATAAAAAAGCCTTCTTTCATTCTGCTGTTCACCGAGCCATTTCCATCCCACTTTCTAAAAAAAAGTTGAACGACGAAATCAATTTACTTAAAACAATAGCAGTTAACAACGAGTATAAACCTAACATAGTAGATGACGTCCTTAAAAAGAAAACTGCTAAAAGAATTACTACGCTAGGCACTTCTGTTATCGAGTCTAACTCAAAAAAATATTTCTCTATTCCTTTAGTGGGGCGTATCTCTTATCAGATCCAACGCATTCTTCGAAAGAAATACGATTGCGACGTTGCTTTTTCTACTAACAACAATTTGAAAAAAAAAAACTTCATTCACAATTTACATTCTATTCGTTCCCCTTTAGAACATTCTGGTATCTACAAAATTGTCTGAGATACTTGCTCCTCTTACTATATAGGACAAACTGGACGTGCCTTCACCACCAGATATAAATAACACTTGCTATGAGAAAATGGCACTACCCTCCAAAATTCGTCTTTTGCCGACCATCTTCTAATTACAGGTCATTCACCTAAAGCCATCTGCGATTGCAACATTTTGCACAGCGAAAAGAAAGGGCGTACACTAGATATTCTAGAAGAATTAGAGATTTTCAAATATCTTGCTCGAAAGGATAGCCTCATCCTTAACGAACAGCTACAGCTACGTAACAAAAATTTTTTCAACGGTTTAATGGCGTTATCGATATCTGACTTCGGGTCTCCTTGTGCAGGTTGCCGAAATGTTCTTTTCCTACTAAGGTAGTCCTATGTTTTCTAATTATCAAATGTTTCTTGGCTGTATTTCACGTCAACATTTCTTTTTTTACAAGTTGTTATTCAGTCATATCTACATGTTCATAATGATGTATTCATGTTTATCTTACTGTTATAAGCTTCGATGTAGATAAAATGTTATGTTGTATGCTACTATCAAACAAACATTGCTTCCATTATGTACCAAACACTGTTCATTTATAATCATTTCTGCCTATATTTCAATGAGACGTAGCGTAATTGTATCTACGGCTACTAGATGGCGCGCTCATTGCAATGCCATGTTCACCTGGCCGCATTTGTTAACGCGGGCGCCTCAGTCCGTTAAACCGCGTAAGTAACGAGCAGCCCTTAGTGGCTCGCCATCACAATTTTTTTATCTTAAATATCTTTGTGACTAATGCTCTTTTGGCATATTTATTATTTTATAAATGACATGTAAGTACTGCCAGTCTTTCACGGTGATTCTGTACTTATACTCTGTATCATACGTTTTTAGTCATAATTCTGTGACCATGTTATAGACCATACTTTGATTTAAATTCTGAGGAAGACACTCCTAGCAGTGTTGAAACCCGGTTAATTCGTTAAAAATAGTGACCGAGGGCTGTTTTCTTTCAATTGTAATTTACAAATATTTCGTGCTAATTGGTTGAGCTACGATGAAGTGAATTCCCCTGCCGGTGTGGAAACGATACCTTTGCCATCTAGTGGCGACAGACACACGGCCACCCAACTTCCGCTCCACACCAGCGCTGGAATCACAGGTCCTTTATAAACTGGTCATTCTACATACAAAAATTCCCTGACAGTCTATGCCTATGATACATACAGCATCTGTAATGTTTAAAAGCAAAGCAATACCACTGGTAATTGAAGTAATACTGGTAACTGATGCAGGACTGCAATTCCACTGTTTGGAATGATATTCCAATATCCCATAAAATATCAATTGAAGCGTTCCACAGAACAGTTCGACATTGCGTGACACCAAAAGCCCTATGACCGGCTGTAGCGTTTTCTGCTGTGGGGACTTCCGTCAAATCTTACCAGTAATCGCAACGGTGATGACAGCAAACGAAGTCAACGCATCTGCAGTTGACAGTTAGCATATCATGTTAATATAACTTGATAAAGTTAATAAAAATACTAAAATTAATAAAACAAATGAAAAATTACAATAGCGAAAGCGAAATTAACACGAATTGGTTGGTTGCCGCTATTTTTACGTCACCTAGCCTACACACAAATCCTAGTTAGTCCACTTTGTTTTTGAGGTGTCGTCATTTTGGGCGGGCTGTAAATAAGCAACAGAGCTCCACGTCGAGCGGCTCGCAGCGCTGCGAATGGAGACGACCGTGATTGGCAGGCGGGCGCAAACAAAGCCAGTGTTCCGGCGCGCAGGCGGCCCGTGTTGTGACGGGCGGTGGCGCGCAGAGGCTGCCCGCACCGCTGCTCCGCACCGCTGATTCACGGCCGCTCGGAATAGCCGCACAGTTTAGGCTCCAGCCAACGTTCGACTTCGCTGTCGCTAGAGACGGAGTAGAGTTGTAAAACTACCATAGGCTACTGTAGACTACCGTAAGTAATCGTAGACTACGGCAGTTTTCCTAGTAGCCTTGTTCAATTAAGATCGTAACCGCGTTACCTGTACGTTAGGTGTGTTGCATAACTACCAGGCGTTATCTCATATCGATCCCTTTGTCTGTGTATGCGATCAGTGTCTTTACTAGAGTCCCTTAGAAACCGGAAGCGGTGAACCGTCTAGAAACTGCTATGTAAAAGACTCCGTAACCTATGAAATGTCCTACTTCTCAATAGTTACAATCCTCTCTCTACTTAAAAATAAACAGTGTTTATAGAAAAACAGAAACTGTCAATGTTTAATTCAGGTATTATTCGAAAATTATCGATTTGTCACGTGAAACAGGGGGATATTGAAGTACAAATTAAAAGACAAAGCATTACCCTAAAAAAGTAAACTTAAAAAAAGAACGCAAAACAGAAACATGCCAAACATTGCTTCAATTCTTCGTCAAGCTTATACAAAACATGTTTCCGTTATTCGTAAAGTTTTTTCACACTCATCAATAATAACAGGAACTCTTTCCTTTGATCAAGAACATCCTGCTGAGTACAAAACGATAACAATAATTACACAGATTTTTTCGTGTTTGTCCACATAAACTGTACTTGCATAAAAAGTAAATGCTTTTCTTACAGAAAAGCGCGGAAGTTAGATGATCAACTAATTTTTATTACTTATACAATGCAATTCATGTTTTGAAAGAATATAAAATACGCAATGGACTAACACTGAACGATGTGCGGTTCTAATTATGTGCAAAACAAACAAAAAATAAAGTGAAATCATAGGTTCCCAGTTTCTCTCTCACGCGTTCAATTAAGTTTCTTTCCCTACTGGTACTACCAATACTACCGGTAAACCTACTATTTACTTCGTCATTTACGTACTGTACCAAATCTACCAAACCATAGTTTTGGTACAGCGCTGGAGCAACGTTTCAGTTGAGAAAGGATGGAGGAACCAGGCAACAAGGACTGTATAGCAAAACGGACTGTGTAACAAAACCACGTGCCATTCCTTGACATCTGTGTACATCTATCTCTTTTCTCCTTTGCTTATCTGTATTTTAGTTCCCTGCGAAGCGTCAGGCTGGCAGCAGATAAAATCACTCTCCACCCAAAGACTCCACAGACAGAAAAAATGGTTTGACCATCCTAGTACCACTGGGGTCAGTATGACCCCACAAGTATGGTTCAAATGGCTCTGAGCATTATGGGACTTAACATCTATGGTCATCAGTCCCCTAGAACTTATAACTACTTAAACCTAACTAACCTAAGGACATCACACAACACCCAGTCATCACGAGGCAGAGAAAATCCCTGACCCCGCCGGGAGTCGAACCCGGGAACCCGGGCATGGGAAGCGAGAACGCTACCGCACGACCACGAGCTGCGGACTGACCCCACAAGTACATTTTACTTATACATCCTCCTTGTTTTCAAAAACAATTACTTTCAAAATATTTATTTTTCTCTCTCTGTGTCCAATGCTATTTTGTTAACTTTTATATTTAGATCACATTGGAATTTATAAATACTTTTTGGTCTCAGTACCACTGGGGTCAGTATGATCCCGCTCTAAACAGTTTCTCGTTTCTAGAATGTAACACTATGAAAATAGAATGATGAGTGTTACTGAGACCTTGTAGTCAAGGAAGGCAGGATTCGGTAAAGATTGTGGATTGGGTCGTAACCAGTTACTGTTTGTTCCCTTTTGCAATTACACGCATTTATTTTAAAACAGTAATTCCGGACTCAACAATAAATAAGAATGTCACACATTAATGAAGGAATAAACAACTGTGTAATTAATAGTGCTTTCAGTGCGCTACAATTTACCAAAAGCGCATAAAATACAGACACATCAAATAATGTTTTAAAAACAAGCCAATGTGATCCCAACTAGAATTTTAAGGCACGTAACCACAGTCACGGCTGAAGGCTTTTAACGCCAAGAACGGAAATTATAAAAAAATTTAACAAACATACTGTAAAACAGCAATACAATAGCAAGGATAATTTAAAAAGACAGGCAACTGATCAACAAACGGATGAGACAAAATGATGGTAAACTTTGTAGCACAACCATTTAAACCTGCTGTAATGCCAAGAATGGTAACCATAAAAATTTAAAAAACATGCAGTAAAACGGCAAATACAACAGCAAAGGTTAATTTAAAAAGAGAAGCAACTGATCACCAAACAGGTGAGACAAAATGATGGTAAACTTGGTGGCACAATCATTTAAACCTACTGTAACGCCAATAATCGCAATTATATAAAATAATTTAGAAATATACAATAAAACAGCAAATACAATAATAAAACACGAGGGCCAGTCACAGACGGTGCACCAGGAATCGACCTCTGAGTAGGTCCGGCAAAAAGCACTTTCGTGAGCGATGAGATAGGCAGCCAAGAGTTGCATTCACTTCACAAGATGGTAACTCAGACTAGTGGCAGTCTAACGAATGACTAATGATAATCTTCAAGAGGCTATCTGACGACCAATAAACCAAATGCATGATGTAAAAATACGCCAAAGGCGGAATTGGCGGTCTGAACTCCTCCCGCAGAATACTGTGCTTAGGGCGCCTGCAACGAGAAAGGAATCACTACCACCAGAGTAGAAGAATCGCCAACCAACCTACAATCAACAAAGCTGTCAAAACTACACGTTTCACCGGACAGCAGAAACAAGGCGAGGAAACGTACACTGCCCGTAACTGGGTAACTGGGGCGTTAGCGGCCACGAGGGAGGAAAAGTACCGTTGGTTGAACTTAACAAATAGTGACAAACTCAACGTTATAAATAGTAATTAGAAGTCCAGGAAAGCTAATCAGATCCGCCTGCCATTTATTGTCGTTGAGCAATGTACTGCTGTGATTGTTTCTAATTATGAATAGTTTTGTAACAAGAAAGAAGAGGAAAACCGCTTTTTATTCGACCTCTAGCGTCAAGGTAAGTTAAATATTGGCTAAAATTGGGAAACTATTGCTCCTGAAGCAAGGACGTCGCCAAAGAGGGGCTGGGGTCTGGGAAATCCGGACCCCAACCATCACGTAAATGAAATTACACGCTACCTAGTTGCCGTGTAGTGAAAATCAAATATATATTTTCATTTTCAGTTATACGACGAAAATGGGATTCACACTATCGATAGGCAACAAGGCCATCGACATAATTAAACTAGCGATATGTCGACAAATCTATCGGCTATGCCCATCCCTACATTAGGCAAGACAAACTACAGTACGTTGTTTTGCAATACTTGGGCTCAGTCGTTGATTTGTTGATTAGTTCAGATCTTACTTGCAGTTGAATTTAATTAAGTGCTGCCGTTTATTGTTGTTGAGCTATGTACTGCTGTGATAATTTCCAATTATGATTAATTTTGCAACAAGAAAGAAGAGGAAAGCCGCTTTTGAGTCTTCCTCTAGCGTCATGGTAAGTTAAAAATATGTATGCGCTACTATAATACCCATTAACTATGTATATCAGTTTAATGTTAGTAATGGAGTTATTTGGAGAGCGATAGAGCTCCAGGATTGCAAGTTTTCAATACATCACAAACATAACAAGTAACATTACATTAAAATCTGTGAAGAAAAATACACTTCGATTTACCTACGTCGTCTGAAAATCGTGTTGATAAAGAAAAATATGGCCCAAACGGTGATGGTTGCATTTCTTTAAAAATTTGCTCGAAATACTATCATTTGCAGTCCAAATGGCAAAATGTCAACCCGTCTGGACTACCAGGTGATGCTCAGTTACGAAAACCATTTCATTTGAGGATCGATGGGAAGGGGTTTGAGGAGAGCAGAAGAGATGTGTGATGACAGCACATTTTATAGTTCGTTCGTTTCTAAAACATTTTTTCAACAGGCTGCTTGAAAACTTCCGAGACGACTGCGCCTTGCACCCCTCACCCCTTTTCATCCAAAATCTGATGATGCTCTGTACTACTGTAATAACTGAATCAAGGAATTCCATTCACAATTAAATATTAAAATATACATGCATTCATGTACTATCAAGTGATCAAATATGCAGAATTAGGGGAAAAAAAGCAATATCAGAATTCCATCTTCTGTTGCACTGCGGTTCATTTTATTTTAAAACAATGTACAATAATCTGTTTTCTCCAAATTCTCCACCGACTGGAGTATCTGTGAGCGCTGAGGTGCTGAAGTAGCAATCCCTGGATCTGGGAGGTGAGGTGGTTCGAATCCATCAGTTGGCAACCTTAAAAGTGGTTTTTTGTGGTTTTGCATTTTTCAATTTAGGCAAATGCCGAGGTTGGTTCCTTTATTGTAAACCATAGCCAACTGCTTCCGAATTCCTTTCTTTCCTGACAGATTATAAGTTCCTTAAAGATTCAGCATCACCGCTTAAACGAAGAGAGCTGCATCGAAGGCGAGCCGAACATCCATTCCAAGGACGTACTGACATATCATGTCTTCAAGTTTTACTGTAAGAACGACGTTCTACTGTGAAGTGTCTTACTTGTAATATCCTAAGAACAGTGAGTCCAACAATCACAACTCACACGTATTTGTAAATAAACGTCGTGTAAACGACGACATGTATTGTACATGACAGAAGAGTTTATTAGCATCAAAGACTGTATAACCATATTATCATGTATAAATACTAACTCACGAGGTCACATACAATACAATTCTAGTTGAAATCAATGCGTGAATCAATGTTAAGATCCAAAAAGTTTAGGTCACATACTTATGTTTGGCATTTTGTTTGATAAATAAGTTTGGTTGCTATAGTTTGTACTTAGCTGCTGAAATAACAATTTTAATAAATGTTCTTGATCACTTAATGACGTTGAAGAGTTTTAATTAAATTAAAGATACGTAATAAAATCTGAGACTGAACTGAGGAACTTGGGATGGTTTGATGTGCTGCTGGAATTCTGAGTTCGTATAATAATATATCAGTTAATTAGGAGTTGTGGCAATATTAAAACAAATAATTTCTTCACAAATTAGGAGTTGGAAAAGGCATTAAACGCAACCACATGATTCTGGTTGGAACAATAACAAAAAGGGCAGTGTACTACCTACAGAATTTGTCGTAGCAAAAGAGAAAACTACAGCTTCAAGTCTCACCGAATTCCAGGAGCCAGCTGCAATGGTCTCCTACTGCCCAAAAATGGGTAAGAGAATGGCACTTCTGAGTACTGTGCATTTCAAAGAGGGAACAGGTGAAGGTGAAGCAGCAAAACCTATTATATTCCTAGACTATAATGCAACTAAGTCGAGTGTAGACACAACGGACAAATTAATCAGGACCTACACTACGAAACATATGACAAGAAATTGGACTACGAATATTTTTTTACAATATTTAGGATTTAGTGTTCTCAAAGCGCTTCTAATTTGTCTTTACTTTTTCTAATTTGTCTTCACTTAAACCCACACTGGAAGAAAGAAAGCAACAAGAAAAGAAAAGAATTTGCTCTAGAACTGGAAACGTCTCTAGTACAGAAAAACGGAAGTCGACACAGCAACTTCCTCAATTTCCTCCTTATCTTTCAGCACAAGAGCAAAAGGGGGCAAAACATGGACGGTTCTTCCTATGCAAACGTTCTGTGGCTAGAAAACACCTAGAAAGTGCATAAAATGCTTCTCATTTGTCTCTGAACAACATTCAGTGTTGCTTTGTTTTAAATGTTTAAAATCAAAGATGAAGATAGCTTCTAAATGTGCTTATATACATAGTTTTCTTCTTTTTAATTCACTAATGCATGTTTTGTGGCACTTCATGAAAATAAATGAAAGGCCTCCAATACATCCCTTGTAAAATACTTGTGGTCTTTATGACCTCAGCAGCATTCAGTGAAACAAAAAAATCCAGACAGATAAAAACTCTCGCTTTGGCCTAGCTCTATGCAAGGCTGCAGTGACATCTCGTGGTAAGCCTCATGATGATCTGTCTCCACAAAGCTCTGTCTTGGATATGGTGATATCCTTGCTGCGAGCCCATCGCGGTCAGGCTGTTAATTTGGTCTATCCATCGCAATGGTGCACGTCCTCTGTCTTGGTCCATCGACTTTACCCTCTATAGTTTTTCTTTGCATTACCTCTTGCCTTCTGGCAGTGTGGCGAAAATATTTCCACTGATTCTGGTTGACAAAGAGTCGACAGTCTTGTTCTGATGCCGAGCTGCTTCAGGATCATTAATTCGACGTACTGTCCACGATATTTGAAGTCATCTTCTATACCACCACATTTCCGGAGCATCAATCCTACGACGATCCGCCGTCTTCATCGTGCAAGTTTCTGCTGCATAGGTAGCGATACGGAAGTTTAGAGTTCAGAGGAGGGTGAGTTTTGTCTTGGCAGTGATGCAGGTGTTCTTCCAGATGCGAGCGAGTTGAGCGGTCGAGATGCGCGTACCAATCTCACGCTTGCAATCTCCGAGACCAGTGACAGCAGATCCTAAATACTCGAAGCGACTGACGACCTCTTAGATATCAATTCTTGTCATATCAAGTCTTTTGTCATCAGGGCGACCTACAATCATCACTTTAGTCTTCGTGTCACTGATTTCTAGAGTATATTCTCTGCTTCAGTCGGCCAACCTTCGCATGATGGTTCCCACCTGATGAACATTTGCTGCAATATCAGAGTGTCATTTGCGTACCTGGGACTGTTAATTTTTCTGCCGCCTACAACGATACCGTCATTCCAACCTTCAAGAACCACCAATACAATATGTTTACTATATGCATTGAACAATAGTGGAGAGAGAATACAAGCTTGTCTCACACCGGCATTCGTAGGAAAGATGTCTGAGAAGGTGTTATTGATTCTTACTATTGCAGTGTTCGTAAAGTACAGTTGCCGAATCGAATACACCAGGTGTCCCTATCTAACCATCTTGATGAGCGCAGTCCATAGTTTTGACTATTTCACCTTACCGAAAGCTTTCTATTAATCCACGAAGCCCATGAACGCTTTGATACTCTATTCCCTTGCCGTCTCTATCCTGTGCCGGATGTTTAGGATCTACTACTGAGTTCCCTTCCCTGGAATAAATCCCGTTCGTTTATCTGATATATGTGGATGTAAAAACGTCTTCAGCCTATCGTTGAACATAGTTAGTATGATTTTACTGGCATGGGAGATAAGTGCTGTTGTTCTGTAGTTCGCACAGTCAACTGGGGAACCTGTCTTGAACAGCAGTATGAAAATGGAGTGACAACATTTGTCTGGCGAATTTTCAGACATCCAGATTTTCTGACATAACCTCTGCAAGGATGTCCACACCCAGGTTATCCACGTTTTTTAGGCACTGCACTAATTCCATCCTTGCCTGGTACCCTTTGATTCCCCAACTTTTTCAGTTCATCTTCTATTTCTTCTCTAGGGATCACTGATTCGATGTCTGTTGTGCTCTGCTAGCCTAACAGTCATTGCGAGCCCTCAGCGAAAAGTTTGATACAAAATTCTCTCCACACCGTGCCGTTGCCTATTGGGTCTGCGACGATATTCACTGAGTCCGGGATGAAAACTTCAACGCCAAATATTTCACCTTGTCGTACAGTTTTGAGCTGTGGTTCTCCATCGCAGATCACAGTAAATGATTTCTTAAAAGTCACATTGGTAGACAACGGATGATAATGAAGTTTTCTAAAAAACACGTTAATGTATATATATGAGTGGTGGACAATTTCGATGTCTCTCTAAAACTTGGTACATGATTTTACATTACAGTTGAAATATAGGGGGTTTAAATTAGTTATACAGTAGTAACCTTTAATTGTGAAAAAGGTAAATAACTTACAGAAATGTTTCATACAGTGCTGAATGCAGTATATCTTCAAGTTTTATTTACAAATGTTCGATGTGGCTACCTTCTGTAACATGGCTAATGTCCCGTATGTCATCACTTTCCCGCCAAATCCTATGAAGCAAGTCTTGATGTGTGATGGTAACTGCTTATGTTATCGGAACATCATACCAATTCACTTTACCGTACATATGGAATGTGTCTTCGTCACTAAACACAGTTTCAATAAGAAAATCATCTTCAGTCAGCATTTTGTTAGACATTTCTGCAAAAACGCAGCTCGTTTTTGTTTGTCACTTTTCCTTAAGACTTGCAAGAGTTACAATTTGTAGGGTTTGAATGACAGGCATTTCCATAATAGCTTCTGTTATACCGGAGCCAAGGTAGCCCCTGAGGGCCGGCAACCCATATTACACCACAGAGGACGAGATTGTCTATGCCCAAGGCGTACCAAAAGCACCATGGTAAACGCCGGCTATTTACATGCAAGATAATGGAAACAGACATTCCGAGCACTACTTCCTGCAGGGGGAGCTCGAGCAACGGCCTGCAGGAAGTATCACTACGCGAAAACCTGACTGGCTGAAGACAGCTATACAGGGGCTAGAACCAGCCCCAAAGTTCAGTTCACGCTGGATGCCGACCTCGTGCACTGCGACCGTTGAAATTACGTCTTCTCGGAATTAGACTGTCACTTCTGTGTGTGTTACCACGAATCTTTGTAGAGAAGTAAACTTTTGTTTGCCTGTTAGGAGACTTTACGGACATCGTTATTGGTACCTTTCGTTTGTATGTTCAGTCATCAACCTTGTGAACTTAGATCAATAAAAGTTGTGCTTGTGAAAAATTGCGAATTGTCAGTCACAACACCTTCCACACTATAACACCAAGCATATTCACTTCTAAGCTGGCACGTCTCGTTGAATTACCCGGACTTCGAATGTAAGGTTGCCGAACTTGTTCAATTGCTGCGTCAGAGACAGCTACCCGACTCTGACCCAGCGTCCTAAATGATACACAACCAGTTTGGTGAAACGATTTTACCAATCAATAACAGTTTATCATTGAGATTGTGGTTTGAGATTGTTAGTCCTGAAATGTCTCTGGACTGTACAGACAGCTACCCGACTCTGACCCAGCGTCCTACATGATACACAACCAGTTTGGTGAAACGATTGTACCAATCAATAACAGTTTATCATTGAGATTGTGGTTTGAGATTGTTAGTCCTGAAATGTCTCTGGACTGTAGTAGCGGATCTGGATTCATGAAACCATGAACAACACTGCACAACGCTTTGCACCGCTATACGACTCCAGGATGACTGTTGGACTGTCTCATCCGCGAATGCCAGTTAGTGGAAACTAACAGTGTTTGGAAAGTTGAGGCTATACTGCATTCAGAGCTGTATGAAACACTTCTGTAAGTTGAAACTTCCTGGCAAATTAAAACTGTGCCGGACCGAGACTCGAATCCAGGACTCAGGGTCAGGAAGTTTCATATCAGCGCCCTCTCTGCTCCAAAGTCAAGCTCTCAGTCTGGATTCTTGTAAGATACTTACCCTATTCACAATTAAAGGCTACATTTGTATAACTAATTTATAAGCATCCTGTATAATCATTCATGGTACATAAATGATGCTTTGGTGGAAAGGGCATTGTGAAAAGGCTCATGGTTATGATGGAAGTGGAATTAAAGAGTACGACTATTGGGCCCGTGGAACTGCAGGAAGCGATTACAAGTCAGCCGTGGAAAGAGAGGAAAATGGAAGGATGACGTGAGCATTGTCACTGGGGTTGGAAAGGAGGGTCAATATTGGGAACTACTGCATGGTTAGGGAATGGTTGAAATTCCGGCGAGAAGAGGGTGGATAAGGCCTGAAGGTACATGGTAGGTGAGGTACGGGTGTAGTGTCGCAGCAAGGTACCTGAGCTGGTGGTTAGGGGTGGGATGGTTGGTAACACGAATGGGTTTTCTCACTAATGTGTCGATCCAAACGTGTTCCAAGAAGCGAAAAAGACGTGGGAATTGCAGAATTCTGCATAGAATGCGAGTTGGGAAAGACAGGCAGATGCGGTAGTTGAGGCGGAGTCCGTCCTCCCAGGGTTTCAATGAACTTGTAGAATTTAGGGGAGGCGGTGATCCTGGCAACGCTTGATCGGATACGAGCTTAACCTGTCTATATCTATCTTCTACCTCTTCTTCTTCTTCTTACATATCTATCTATTCTATACATGAAACTTCCTGGCAGATTAAAACTGTGTTCCCGACCGAGACTCGAACTCGGGACCTTTGCCTTTCGCGGGCAAGTGCTCTACCAACTGAGCTACCGAAGCACGACTCACGCCCGGTATCACAGCTTTACTTCTGCCAGTACCTCGTCTCATACATATTATAAAGTCCCCCGCAGAGGTTTTCTTCTGAAAGTTTAGGATAAACTCAAGAACTGCAGTATGAATTTTGATATAGTTTTCACTGATAGACAGACGGATTCAAGAGGAAGGTTTGTGTACATACTCGTAATTCATTACTGCTAAGTAGTGGTGAGTGTGTAATATATGTACTGTTATCTATACTGTATTTAATTGATATTTGTAGTGAGATCTTGTGGCTACGAGCTGGTCGACTATAGAGGAGGCCGCATCTGGCGGGAAAAGCAGTAAAGTCAACAGCCACCACAATTCCAGGGAGCAGAAAAGCTTAACCACAACCTATGACAGACTTGATGGTCTAACGATAAAGTGGGCCACTGGAAACAAAGTCGTGGGATCGAATCCTGATCGGATGACAATTTTTAGCCTGCCTTTTAACCTAGCACTCCCCTCTCAATGACGTGTAAATTGACAGAAACAAGTGGTTTCAGATTTCACTTTAAACCGTAGGTCCCCTTTCCCCGGTTGCACACCTGAGGCAGGTTAGGGACTCAAAAGTTGCGAAAGTTGCGTCCGATAGGAAGAAACTATTATTAGCAGAATTTATACATCTTTATACACACTACGTGATCAAAACTATCCGGACACCTGGGTGAAAATGACTTACAAGTTCGTGACGCCCTCCACCGATAATGCTGGAAGTGACTATTGTGTTGGCCCACCCTTAGGTTTGATGACAGTTTCCACTCCCGCAGGCATACGTTCAGTCAGGTGCTGGAAGGTATCTTGGGGAATGGCAGCCCATTCTTCACGGAATGCTGCACTGAGGAGAGGTATCGATGTCGGTCGGTGAGGCCTAGCACGAAGTTGGCGTTCCAAAACATCCCTGAGGTGTTCTGTAGGATTCAGGTCAGGACTGTGTGCAGGCCAGTTCATTGCAGGAATGTTACTGTCGTGTAACCACTCCACCACAGGCCGTGAAAAAGTGCTCGATCATGTTGAAACATGCAGTCACCATCCCCGAATTGCACTTCAACAGTGGGAAGCAAGAAGATGCTTAAAACATCAATGTAGGCCTGTGCTGTGATCGTGCAACGAAAAACAACAAGGGGTGCAAGCCCCCTCCATGAAAAACAAGACCACACCATAACACCACCGTCTCCGAATTTTACTGTTGGCACTACACACGCTGGTAGATGACGTTCACTGGGCATTCGCTATGCACACACCCTGCCATCGGATCGCTACATTGTGTACCGTGATTCGTCACTCCACACAAAGTTTTTCCACTGTTCAATCGTCCAATGTTTGCGCTTCTTACACCAAGCGAGGCATCGTTCGGCATTTACGGGCGTGATGTGTGGATTATGAGCAGCCACAGACCATATCTATGTTTTCGCACCTCCCGCCTAACTGCCATAGTACTTGCAGTGGACCCTGATGTAGTCTGGAATTCCTGTGTGTTGGTCTGAATAGATGTCTGCCTATTACACATTACGATACTCTTCAACTGTCGGCGGTGCGTCAGTCAAGAGACGAGGTCGGCCAGTACGCTTTTGTGCTATACGTATCCCTTCACGTTTCCATTGCTGTATCACATCGGTAACAGTGGATCTAGGGATGTTTAGGAGTGTGGAAATCTCACGTACATACGTGTGACACAAGTGACACCCAGTCACCTGACCACGTTCGAAGTGCGTGAGTTCCACGGAGCCCGCATTCTGCTCTCTCATGATGTCTAATGCCTACTGAGGTCGCTGATATGGAATGCCTGGCAATAGGTGGCAGCACAGTGCGCCTAATACGAGAAACGTATGTTTTTGGGCGTGTCCGGATAACTTTGATCACATAGTGTATTTTCTTCTATACATCTATGAATACCTCAACTTCGTATTTCTGTCCGTATGTGAAGGCTAATCTCAGAAACTAGTGTAGGGATTTTAGTATCGTTTCCACTGATAGATATCCTGATTCCTGAGGAACATTTGCTGATCCATAATGAATTAAAGCTCCCCATTGCCTTTTCTGTCTGTGCATCTCAGGAAGTATCGCGTTTGACATTACTTTCATTAATAGATACACTGATCATTGATTCTCGAGAAAGTTTTGTGTACATCATACATATCATAAACAAGTCGTCCAGCTGTAGATACTTCGTGCTACCTGTGTGAATCTGGGGCAGGTCGTTAGAAAAAATAACCTACTGAGCACAAGATATAGACTGATATCAACCAAAGGAAGGACAACAGCATTGAGGAGCAGCAGAAATGAGATTAACGACAAAGTTAACATTAAAACTGTGGACTACGAAGTATACGAAGTGAAGGACTCTGTTATCTCGGGAGCAAAGCAGTACGTGACTGAAGAAGCCGGGCTGACATAAGAAGCAGACTATCACAGGACAAGGGGCCACTCCCCGCGGAAAGAAGAACTAATGTCAAACATAGAGTTTAATTGTAGAAAGATATTAGTGAGAATGTGTGTCTGCAGCAGAGCACTGTATGGAAGGGAATCGCGGTTTGTGAGAAAGTCAGAAAAGAGAAGAATATAAGAATTGGATATGTGTCGCTTCTACAAAACGCTGGAAATTAAGTGGGCCGATACAATAAATGATGAGCCGACTCTCTACAGAACTGGCAAAGAAAATATAACTGGAATCAGGAACAGGGTGACAGTAGAAGTGTCATGACGCGAGGAAACAACTCTTATGGCAATGGAGGAAATCATCATAGGCCCCAATCAAACCAGTCAGGAACACGAAGACATACATCCCGCTTCTACCCTCCACCCCTAAGCCAATGCAAAAAAAAAGTTCTTAGCGGGTTTCTTCTCATGGCACCAAATTAACGCATGCAGCAGCCATGGAGGGCGACAACGTTCCCACTGCAACATATCCCCTGTCTCCGTGTTTGCACTTACTTCACATGATCAAACGACACTGGATTAATGTGAGGCTTGAAGTGAGATGATAGTCTTTCGTCACAGGAAGGCGACTGTAATAGCTCCTTTAATTCACTGACGTGAGATGAATAGCTGTCACACTGTATGTTTGGCACTGTCCAGTAGCGTACGGATTCCTTCTAGGCTAAAATACTACCAATTGAAGCATGCTGCGGGGTGCTGGGGAATGAGTGAGTAGTGGTGACAGCCCATGAAGCCCAGAGGAAACACCGTTAACAGTTACAAATGACTTTTATTGATTTCACTGTATGATGGAATGAGGCAGGCACGTCTCTCCACGTTGTCTCTAGCCGGGGCTGGTGAACAGCAGTTGACGTCTGCGGCGCTATGTGCTGTGCTGTGGCACCTTTACACTCGGGGACGGCTTCTCGACTCTGCACTCTGCCGTGTTGACGGCGTGAGGAGTCTGCTGTGCGCCGGTTTCAACCCACTGTCCTTGGACAGGGATCGCATGGTGGCGAGTTCCGCTAGATACTCAGCTTTGCAGGTGGCAGGCTTGGTCAGCAGGTTGGCGGGTTGTGGCACCAAGCCCTGTGATGGGCCCGTAGCACACAGTTGTTTCACTACACCTGGCATCTAGACATGTCACCCGAAACACACGTGCCCTGTTGTGGTGACACCGCCCTGCTGGCTACTTATTTCGAATGACATGCCAGCACACGGCTGATCAGGGACCTAACCTCATCTCACTTGTTAGCGATGATATTAAGATGTACAGCACTCTATACAGCTCCTAGACAAAGTGTTAAGAATGTAGATCTTCAGGCTAGTCCAAACTTCCAGTAATTAAATAGTTCCCTTTTAGTAGCTTTATTAAGATGTTTTACAATTTTTCTGTAATTTTCATTGATTCGTTCTGACTGTTTATTTTGTAGTATGTGGAGGTGGCAGGCTTGGTCTGCATGTTGGAAGGCGAATTGAAGGGTTATCGATTACTTGCATAAAAAGAAGGATTCAGTTATAACAGTAGCAGGGTACGAAAAAAAGGCGATAAAAGAGAGAATGGAATGAGACTGGGATGCATACAAAGCCCTATGAAATACAATCTGTAAACAGAGTAAGCAGTAAAAGACGATAAGAGATATTTGAACAAGGGGTCAAACAACGAAATCAGTATTTACCAATAACATTGTATTCTTTCAGAAAAGGCAAAGGACTTCAAAGATCAGTTAAATGGAGTAGACAGTGTCCAGAAAAGAGATTGCAAGAGGAAAAAACGGTAATGGAGAGTAGTCCAATCTAGTCACGTGACTCTGCGAGAGTTAGATTAGGAATGGAGACACTGAAAGTGGTAAAGGTATTTTGGTATTAGGGCAGCAAAATAACTAATGAAAGCCGAAGCAAAGATGATATAAAATCGCGATCGACGCATCCGTTTGTGGAAGAGAAGGAACTCTGCCAGATTGCATTTCTCACTGCCATACAGGCGCATCATCAGGCTTAATGGTGTGGGCTACTGTTGGGCAGACAACACGATTACCTCTGGTTCGCATAAATGGAAATTTGGACAGTCGGTGTTACAGTTGCATCGTATTAGGGCCTGTACCTATCTTCTATCTTTGAGATCTCCGTAACGCTGTCTTTCAACAAGATAATGCAAGAGAGCATGTTTTCCAAACTGACCTGAATCACCTAGATAGGGGTGATGTTAGTCTGCTGTCTCAGCCAGCACGTTCACTACATCACTGATCATGGAGTACCGTCACCCGCTCGCCACTATGAACGATGAACTCTGCCGTGGAGGTAAGGCTGCATGGAATGACGCACCCATATCTATCACCATAGCTCGGCTCGACTTGATGGCCAGCTGCCCTTCCTGTCAGAGGTAACAGCCCTGTCTACACTCAGGTGAGAAAGGTCATTGGGTATCGCATATACAGATGGTAGTAGTATCTCCCACATAAAGTATTAAAGGGCAGTGCAGAAGCGGAGCTGTCATTTGTACTCAGGCGATTCATGTGCGTGATTATGGTTTCACAACGGGAATTAGCAAACTTTAAACGCGGAATGGTAGTTGGACCTAGACGCATGGGCAAACCATTTCGAAAATCGTTAGAGAATTCAATATTCCGAGATCCACAGTATGAAGAGTTTGCCTAGAATACCACATTTCAGGCATTACCTCTCACCAAGGGCATCGCTGTGGCCAACGGCCTTCACTTAACCACCGAGTGCAGCGGCGTTCGCGTAGAGTTGTCAGCGGTAGCAGACAAGCTACACTGAGTGACATAACCGTAGAAAGCAATGTGGGACGTATGACGAACGTATGCGTTAGATCAGTGCGGCGAAATTTGGCTTTAGTGGGCTACGGCATCAGCCGACCGACGCGAGTACGTCTGCTAACAACACAAGGAGGGTCGCCTGTCCTGGCTCGTGATCATATTGGATGGACGATAGACGACTGAAAAACCGTCACCGTCAGATAAGTCTCCATTTCAGCTGACAGGAGCTGATGACAGGGTTCGAGAGTGGTACAGACCACAAGAAGCCACGGACCCAGATTGTCAGTTGGCTCTGAGCACTATGGGACTTAACATCTGAGGTCATCAGCCCCTGGAGCTTAGAACTACTAAAACCTAACTAACCTACGGACATCACACACATCCATGTCCGAGTCAGGATTCGAAGCTGCGACCGTAGCAGTGGCGCGGTTCCGGACAGAAGGGCCTAGAACCGCTCGGCCACCACGGCCGGCCCCAGATTGTCAACAAGGCACTGTGCAAGCTGATGGTTGCTCCATAATGGCGTGGCTGTGTTCAGACGCAATTGACTGGGTTCTCTGATCCAAATGAATAGATCATTGACTGGAAATGGCTATGTTCGGCTACTTGAAGACGATTTGCAGCCATTCACGGACTTCATGTTCCCCCAAAAACGACGAAATTTTTGTTAATACTAACGCGCCATATCAGCGGCCACAATTGTTTGGGATTGGTTTGAAGAAAATTCTGGACAGTTCGAACGATTGATTTGGCCACCCAAATCGCGCGACATGAATCCCATCGAATATTTATGACACATGATCGAGAGGCCAACTCGTGCACAAAATCCTGTTCAATCAGCACTTTTGCAATTACGAACGACTATAGAGGCAGCGTGACTCAATATTTCTGTAGGGGCCTTCCAACGACTTGTTGAGTCCATTCCACGTCGAGTTTCTGCAATATGCCGGTCAAAAGGAGGTTCTACACGATATTAAAGAGGTATCCCATGACGTTTGTCAGCTCACTATAAGTTTCACAACCCGTGTACCCCAATTATCTATAGATTTAATCGTGTATCCTTCATATTATGCTGCGTAATCAGAATAAGTAAAATTAGTTATATGCTGTTCTTCCTGATAGAAAAATTTTAATGGTCAGTGTAGGTTGTCTCTGCTTGTATGCCACAAAGTTTAGGGCTTCTGAAATTGGATTCTCAAAGCCAGAGACTGTGTTGAGTGTTCTAGCTACAAATTCTGTGATTATTGTATACATTCTGAAAAATCTTAAGGTATTCAATTGTTAAAGAGAAATACAGTGAGTGGCCGAAAGTCATGGAAAGACCAACGGACTAGAATTGTTCGCCGGCTGCTGTAGCCTTTGTGGATCATTGGGTTTGATTAAACGCCAAGGCGACAACGATGATATCAAAATGACCACTCAACAGTAGTTGGCAAAAGGACGGAAGTATTTTTGAGAACTGTGAAAACAGGTCACACCAATATTCAAGAAAAGCTATAGGAGAAATGTACTAAAACACAGGCCCATCTCATCAACGTCTATATGCAGTAGGATTTAGGAACATAAATTGTGTTCGAACGTTATGAATTATCTGGAAGAGAATGGTCTATTTACACATAGTCAACACGGATTTGGAGAAGATCGTTCTTGTGAAACACAACTATCTCTATGCTCACTCGAAGTGTTGAGTGCTATCGACAGAAGATGTCAAATTGAATCCGTATTTATAGATTTCCAGAAGGCTTTTGACACAGTAATTCACGAGTAGCTTGTAATCAGATTCCGAGTTCGTGGAACATCGTGTCAGTTACGCGAATGGATTCGTTATTTGCTGTCACAGACGTCACAATTCGTAGTAACTGACGGAAAGTCATCGAGTAAAACACAAGTGATTTCTGACGTTCCCCAAGGTAGCGTTATAGGCTCTATGCTGCTCCTCATCTATATAAACGATTTATGAGAGAATCTGAGGAGCTGCCATAGGTTGTTTGCAGATGATGCTGTCGTTTATCGTCTATTAAAGTCATCAGAAGGTAAAGACAAATAGCAAAACGATTTCGGTAAGACATCTGTTGTTGTTGTTGTGGTCTTCAGTCCTGAGACTGGTTTGATGCAGCTCTCCATGATACAGTAAAGCTGCATGCCCTCGGGAAAAATTACGGCCGTAGCTTCCCCTTGCTTTCAGCCGTTCGCAGTACCAGCACAGCAAGGCCGTTTTGGTTATTGTTACAAGGCCAGATCAGTCAATCATCCAGACTGTTGCCCTTGCAACTACTGAAAAGGCTGCTGCCCCTCTTCAGGAACCACACGTTTGTCTGGCCTCTCAACAGATACCCCTCCGTTGTGGTTGTACCTACGGTACGGCTATCTGTATCGCTGAGGCACGCAAGCCTCCCCACCAACGGCAAGGTCCATGGTTCATGGTTCTGTATGGTGCGAAAATTGGCAATTGACACTAAATAATGAAAAGTATGAGGTCATCCACACGAGTGCTAAAGGAATCCGCTTAACTTCGGTTGCGCGATAAATCGGCCGAATCTAAAGGCTGTAAATTCAACTAAATATCTAGGAATTGCAATTGCAAAGAACTTAAATTGGAAAGTCGAACCAAAGACTATGTTTTATTTGCAGAACGCTTAGAAGATGCACCAGATCTAGTAAAGAGATTGCCTCTTCTGGTATATTGCAGTGCGGCGTGGGATACTTACCAGACAGGATCAGCAGAGAATAAAGAGAAAGCTCAAAGAAGGGCAAGATGTTCTCTGTTATCGAGAAATAAGGGAAAGAGTGTCACGGACACGATACAGTATTTGGGGTGGACATGATTAAATAAAATACGTTTCACGGTGAGGCGTGGTCTTGTCACGAAATTTCAATTACCAACTTTCTTCTCCGAATGCGAAAATAGTTTGTTGACGGCGACCTTGACGGGGATAATGATCATCATAGTAAAATAGGGGAAATCAGAGCTCGCACGGAAAGATATAGGTATTATGTCAGCTCCAAGCATTCACCGTGGGACACAAAGATATTGAGCATCTTCGGTCGGAATTTAAAGCTATTGTCCACTATGTGCTAGAGAAGTATGTGCCTAGCAAAAATATAGGGGAGGGAAAGGATCCACCTTGGTACAACAAACATATTAGGAACTTGCTGAGAAAGCAGAGAATTTTGCACTGACGAACAGAAATTATGCGAAATGAAAGCAGCTGTCAAAAGGACAATGAGAGATTCCTTTAACGAATTTGAGAGCAATATTTTATCTGCAGATGCTAAAAAAAAATCCCAAAAAATTTTGGTCGTACTTAAAATCTATGAACGCTACAAATGATTCAATACCTTCTCTTGCTGATCAACAGAAGGCTGAAATTCTAATCCTAGCTTTCAAAAACTCGTTTAAGGTAGAGGACTGCAGCATCATTACCCCTTTCAATTAGCGAACAAACGCAAGGAAGGCTGACATAGTGTTTAGTGTATTTGGGATTATAAAACAGTTAAGATCCTTAGACGCCAGGAAGGCATCTGGCCCAGACGGTATCCCCGTAAGATTATATGTTGACTATGCTACAAATATAGCACCATTCTTAGCTATCATCAATCAGAGATCATTGGAACAGCGGAAAGTTCCACGGGACTGGAAGAAGGCCCAGGTCACAGCAATCTATAAAAAGGGTAGAAAATCGGATGCACATAATTACCGGCCAATTTCACTGATATAGATTTGTTGTAGAATCATGGAACACATTTTCTGTTCAGACATAATGACCTTCCTAGACTCTGAGAAGCTCATTTGCAGAAACCAGCACGGCTTTAGGAAACAGCTGGCCCTCTTTGTGCATTATATACAACAGGCTCTAGATACCGGCTCCCAGGTTGATGCCATATTTCACGACTTTGGAAAGACGTTCGACTCAGTTCTGCACTGTCTCTTGCTCCAAAAAGTGCGCGCTTACGGTCTATCCGATGACATATGCGGTTGGATAGAAAGTTTTCTAACAGTCAGGGAGCAGTATGTCGTCCTGAACGGGGTGACTTCAAGAGAAACAGGTGTGCCTCAGGGCAGCGTAATAGGTCCGCTCCTTTTTACGATTTACATAAACGATCTGGTTGATGGTATTGACAGCGGCATTAGACTGTTTGCCGATGATACTGCAGCCTACAGGAAAGTAGTATCATACGAAAAAATGTGAAAAACTCAATGAGGATTTGCAGAAAATAAAAGCGTGGTGTAATGACTGGCAGTTATCTCTCAATATTAGAAAGTGTAACCTACTGTGTATAACAAGGCGAAAATCCTCATTAATGTACGAGTACAAAATAATTGCCCAGTCTTTAGAAGCTGTAACATCCATCAAGTATCTGGGTGTGACTATTCGAAATGATCTCAAATGGAATGATCAGATTACACAAGTAACGGGTAAGGCAAACTCTAGATTGCGGTTTATTGGTAGACTCCCGAAGCGATGCAGTCCTTCAACAAAGGAAATAGCTTACAATACGTCAGTTCGTCCTGTCTTGGAGTATTGTTCGTCTGTATGGGACCCTTACCAGTTGGGTTTGACTCAAGAGATTGAGAAGGTCCAATTAAGAGAGGCAAGATTCATGACTGGTACATTTATCCATCGCGAGAGCGTTACAAATCGCATAGAAAGTTTGAAGTGGGACACCCTTGCAAATAGACGGCGCGCTAAACGAAAGGGGCTGCTCACTAAATTCCGAAATCCGATCTTCACCGAGGATGTAGAGCATATATTATTACCACCAACTTTCAAATCGCTCAATGATCACCATTCAAATATAAGGGAAATTAGAGCTCCTACTGAGGCGTTCAGACAGTCGTTTTTCCCTCGCGCGATCCGCCAGTGGAACACAGGGGAGAAATATGACTTTGGCGGGAATTGTGCCCTCCGCCACACACCGCTTGGTGGCTAGCGGAGTATATATGTAGATGTAGATATGTTCGTTTTTTCGAGCGCTGTTCGAGAGTGGAATAACAGAGAATTAGGGTGAAGATGGTTCGATGAATCCTCTGCCAGGCACTTAAGCGTGATTTGCAGAGTATCCATGTAGATGCAGATGTAAATGTAAGTTGAAAGGTAGATAAAGGCATAGTTTTCACGCAATAATAACTTTTTTAATATGCGTTTGCGTTTGCCCAATATAAAAGTGCTACTTACTTATAACATACATGTCTTGGATAAGAGAGATAACACACGAGTGGTAATTTTTCCACAATACGATCATGAGAACAAAGGATACACATCTCACCGAATATTTATGTTTTGGCTCGCCACGTATCGCGTTTTGTTCTACAAACTCTTTGCTGTAGGTGAACCTATTTTTAGATGAAAGATTCAACGATCGCCCACCGGTTTATCCTCAGGCGAGCAGAACAGAGGACGGCGCCTCTCCTGTGAAGTTTTTAAGGGGGAGTCGCGAGCGCCGCTTTTAAAGTAATTACGGCCCGTGGAGTATTCCGCGCGAGAGAAGCCATCGATCGCGCGCCGGCGCGCTAGGCGCACCAAGCCCCAGAGCTGCCTCGCCGCCTGATGACTAATGGTGCTCCCGCTCATCAGCTTCCCAACTTCCCTCCGAAAATACCCTTCCGGGGGATCTTCAAGGCTTGCTAGAAGTCCGCCGGTACTCGAGTACCAGCACCTGCTGCAGTAACTAACACGAAACTTAAGTAATTAAAAGAATGTTTGGAAATAATGACAGAAGTTCGACAGAGGGCTGTGCCTGGAAGAAAATAATTCAACAATGATGCAAGGAATTAAAATTACAGAGTTCGTTTACGTTTTCAGAGAATGGCAGTAAGATGTATGGCGTAGAAACACAACGCTTAGGTTTTCGTCGGCGATGTAATCATAAAGACAGAAACATTTGAAACAGCGACAGAAACAGGTACTGTACGAGAGAAGCATCACAACAAACTCCAAATTAGTGTAAGAACTTTTTACAGTCTTTATGAACTGTTTAATGGACGTTATATTCCACTATAGAAGATTTCATTCTGCTGCTGAAATTTCTGTGTTAGGCTATCGTCAAGAACAAATAGTTAGTGGTATTTCACAGTACAGTTATGAGTAAAGGTACCACTGTTGGGTTGCGACCAACTTCAGAGCAATGGAGGCAATAGCTATGAGCGCTAACGGAATTAACATTAAGCCTTCATTTGGGCCATTCGCATAGCGGTTGAAATACAGATCATTCGCGTTTCCAGGGGAAAAGCAAAGAAATTCTGCCTTATTTACAGATTTCCCGGCAATATTTCTTCTCTTGCACAATCCACGACGTCTTCTGTTACCAGTGGATGCACACGCCACTTGTGGTCGTCATTTGTGTACGATATATCAATATATTATCATTTTGTACCTTCCAAGCCGGCCGCGGTGGTCTAGCGGTTCTAGGCGCTCAGTCCGGAACCGCGCGACTGCTACGGTCGCAGGTCGAATCCTGCCTCGGGCATGGATGTGTGTGACGTCCTTAGATTAGTTTGGTTTAAATAGTTCTAAGTTCTAGGGGACTGATGACCACAGATGTTAAGTCCCATAGTGCTCAGAGCCATTTTTTATACCTTCCAAAGTGTCCCATTAGATTCCTGTGAAAATTTCAAAATTTCACCAAGACTGTCTAAGGAAAAAGGAAGGACTGGTTGAATTAATAAATAACTGAATTAAAGTAGTTAGTTACTGGGTAAAAATACCTACTTTTAGCTCCCATTCGTCCGAATTGGTTAGCTTTTAGGCAACATCGAGTTATAGGTAGTGCGAGCATGTAATTCCTTATACACAATTAGCGTTGGATGTCAAGGCGCATGACAGATTTTAAAGGTTTTTTGGCCTTGTAGGTGTCCAACCGGCGTCCACATACCCGTTTGACTGTCTCATTAGTGTTTGGCTAACTTTCTGATAATTGCATTGCAAGCGGGATACGGCTGGCGAAATAAACACCTCTCTAACACAGTGCAAGTACTGTTTAACAAATAAAATGTTTATTTTACATTTGTTTTAAGACTGGTCTGCGGACTCATTTAATAAATTAATTACTCCTCAACAACACGAAGTAGTTCACAATCACAGCACGAAAAAAGTACTGCGGGAAACGTTTCTAAGCTCACAGTCCCATGCAGAAATTTTTAAAAGTTCCTGGACAGTCAAACGAAAAATTTTAGGCGCTTTTAGTAGCGACAGACGCGAACATATGTCTTGGTTCTATGATTCTAAACAACCAACTCAGTCTGGCCAATACTAGCTCTGCCCTTAAACGACCTTCGATTTGGCATTCAAAAACTTACAAAATGCCTTTATTGTACGTGTTACTGCTAAAATATGCATCTAAACATGTCACATATCCACGATTAAACGCTCCTTCTAACGTACTGCAAAATGCTAAGTTCATTTCTTTTTGTGTACAAAACTTATATAATGTCATCCTCATCGGTCACGCGCGTATGTTTGCAGAACATTAGGAAATGTTTTCTTTTTGAATATTAATAAAAAATATATTAAATTTATCGCCCCTTTAAGTGTTATACATTTTTTATTTGCTGAAGCAATTTGTTTGTGACTTACCTTGTCAGCGCAAAAACTTTAGAGACTGGCCCAGTAAAAAAAACAGAGAAGAGTTAAGACCGTGGTTTTAATGATTTGTCTTTTCTACATAGTCTGCTTCCATTTGAGTTCACCTCACAGAACGTTCATACAATCCTATTGTTAGATAAGTAAGATTTATTTCTGAAATTCAACTTTTGCTAACAGGTATAGATGTTCTACTTTCAGATGTTCTAGTTAAAGCCTTACTACTGAACCTCTCCGAGCATGCTTCCGGAGCGATCCATTTTTCCATACGTCACCCACCTATCTGTTTCTTCTCATAGGTTATTAACTCTAGATTATTAAAGCCCAGTAAAATGTACGACTGAGATAGAGTATAAAACAGGACATTTTGTACTTAATTTGGTATGTAACATATCACTGAGATCTAACAATTGTAACTAACTATTGCGTAACCTATAAATTATGTCTACCTTTGAATAAAATGAGGGGCAGTAATATTTATGATTGGTTACTGGGAATGTAACATGTTCTCCCCTTTAGTGTTCTAGGGTTGATTCGCCTACGTTCACACATCTCGTTATTCCCGCGCAGGATTTAGAACCAAGACAACGCGAAATTGAATTTCAGGAATAAATTTCAAAATTTGAAACTTTAGTTCATCATCAAATATAAAAAAAAGTTAGAGAAGACCTCCTTTGGGATGTTGTTCAATTCGCACGTCACAATGGCTTGCATGTTGGTCATGTCTTCGAAGCGTTTACCCCTCTGGCGAGTTTCTGCAACTTTGTCGTTTTGTGGTAGGTTCCTATTGACAACATCAAGTCTTTTCGCCTGTTACGATTTTTTCCGCTTTTTGCATTTCAGTCAAGTCGTGGCAGGCGTCAACATGTAGTTGTTTTCATTCGGGACTCAAGGTGTGAGGGGGAAACATTGCACAAACCTTTCTTCTCTAAAAAACATTGTGGATAACTTCTTGAACACTCGATTTGGAGATGTTGTTCCAATGTGATTTTTGACACAAAAACGTTGACATACTGCGGGCGCACGTCCACTGCACAACACAACCACAGTGCACCAAAATATCAGAAGTGCAAAGACCGTGTTACGGCACGGAGACAGAACGTGAGCTGCGTTCCAACTGACGTGGGAGTGAATTTTGAATACGAGAAATATGGTGTGGAAATTCGTATTATTGATTTTTTAAATACTAGTACTAGATGATAGTATTTTTCATTTATACTTTACGGGTGGGTCTGGCAGACTGGTGGTAAAGCGCATTTATTTGTAAGACCCAGTTTTGCGATTTCAGTCGTATGGCTGTTATCAGGTGGAAATTATGTTTTTGATCACGACCATCTCGTGCGTATTGCTCTCTTTGAATTGCAACATATATATGTTGCTCTTATCGTGCTTAATATTTGCTCTTGTCCGTAATATTGGGTGGGGCAAATGATACGACATTTGTTTTTGTTTCATTTAAAGCAGAAACTGGTTTCGTCACAGGCTATTCCATGGACTTATGTCTGTTTCTTACTACCTTCGAATCCATGTATGAGCTGCTCGATTTAAAGACACTGTAAGTATGAAGCTCGTATTCTATGCTATTTTTGTTACCATCCGTTTTTCGTATTCCTGCATTTAAGGGAGTCCACCGGAATTTTCATTGACTTCTGCTAAAATGTACTGTTTGTAGTACCTGTTAATAACGCGTGAAAACATTTGTGTAACTAAGTCGCATTTTTAGCATTTGCAGGAAAGAACGCTCTGGTCACCAACAGCACAGACCATGGAGCCTACTCATCTACATCTACATCCATACTCTGTCAGCCACCGTGAAATGCGTGCCATTCACTGGCAAGAAGCAACACCATTCAAAGCAGAATTACATACCCATTCTTTGGCGAAATGTAATAATTATCTGAATACCGATACCGTGAAAACATGTTAACATGGAGCTCTCCATTAAATGCGAGAAAGTACGGAAAACGGATGAAAACAAAAATGACGTAGAATACGAGCAATACACTTACAATGAATTTAAATCAGCATTTCACACTTAAATTCGTAAGCAGTAACAAATACACTCACTGATATTATATGCATAATATACTACGTTTCCTTTTCTTTTCTTTCATTTTGTGAAAAGCACAATTTAAATTCCTGATTATTTAAAGCAAGTTTCCAGTCTTCGAACCACTTTGTATTCTTATCAAGGGCTGACTCGATATTTATGCAGCTTCGTACATACGGTACTTCTTTGTAGATAACTGCATCATTTGCAAAAAGTCTAAGGTTACTATTAATAGTGTCTGCAAGGTCATTAATATGCAGTGTGAACAACTCCGGGGTACACCCGAAGTTACTTTTAAACTTGTCTATGGATCTCCATCCGAGATAATATGCTGCATCATTCTAACCAAGAAATCCTCAGTCCAATCAGAAATTTCGCCAGTAACCCAATATTCTCCTACTTTTGATAATAAGCGTAAGTGTGGCACTGAATCAACTGCTCTGCAGAAATCGAGAAATACTGCAGCTATGGCTTTTAGGGTGTCATGTGAGGAAAATGTGAACTAGATTTCAGTTGATCTATGTTTTGGAAATCCTTAATCGTTGTGTGCGACATGCCTCAGTACATTTTGTCGATGACATTGACACTCTGTGAAAGACGGCATTGGCTTTGGAAGATCAATTGAAGGGAAGGGATAGAGCCATGGAACAAAGTTACAAGAAGTCTTAAGTAAAGTAAAAAGAACGGTAAAGGATTGAAGTCGAATTAAACCAGCCGATGCTGATGGAATTAGGTTAAGAAATGGGGTGCAAAAATTAGTAGAAGAGTTCTGCTATTTGGGCAACACAGTAACTGACAATGAGAAACGGGGGCTGCAAAAAGCAAGTAAAGAGTTCCAGAAATGAGAGATATGTGTGTATATCGAATTAAAATTAAGATTTTTGGAAACACATTTCCGAAGGTATACGTCTGGAGTGTAGTCGTACCTAGAAGTGAAACGGCGCAGACAAGAAGACAATAGGTTTCACCAAGTGCCGCTAGAGAAGCGTGTTGCAGTTCGAATAAGTAATAGAGGTACTGGAACGTATTATGGGGAAAAGAGCTTTGTAACAAAACTTGGCTAAAATAAGGTATAGGTTGACTGGACTCATCTTGTGGCACCAAGGAACAATTAATTTTGTAATGGATGGAGATGTGGGTGAAGATAATTGTTGAGGGTGAGATCGCGTAACTACTGTGACAGATTTAGAGAAACGAGGGAAGTGATACAGTCTGAGTAAGAGAAGGGACATACCCATAGGAGACGTGCTGAACCACCAATGGTTAGTTAATTTGGTAGTGGATGGAAAGGCAAGGGGGAGGGGGGGGGGGGGAGAGAGAAGTAAAAGGCTTGAACACGTAAGCAGGTTCAGCGCTCTTGAGTAGGTAACCAGTTTCAAATGGATGTAGAGTGCAGTAGCTGTGTGACACGTAAAGACCTGCGAGGAGACAACAACTGAGATAAAAGGCGCCACAACGCTGGACTCTATCAGGCAAATTAATCGACGTTAGATCTAAAAAGCAGACGGTAAATTTATAAATAGCACAATATATTCGTGGCCGCGGTGGTCTAGCAGGTAGAGAGCTAGAGCCAGGCATTTGAGGTCCTGGGTTCAATCCCATACAGGGGAGGGGATTTTTCCTCGTTCCAGTCCCTCCACGATGGCTCCAGGTCCTCTCAATCTGCTGTCAAAATGAGTACCAGAGATTTTTCCGCGGATAGAAGATGGCCAGGGTGATTGACCTGCCATTCTCCCCCTCCTAGTGTCGTGGTAAAGAAAGCGTGCAGTCAGGCCTATTGCAGTTTTGTGCCACAGGCTTTATATCCTCATTTTTTTTTTTTTGGAGCATATTCATCGAATTATAAAAGGATGTAACGGGTATGAGTGCAATTCTTTTTATATGTGGTACCTTAATACGTACACACATCAGAATGTTGTTCGTTTTTTCTCTTCATCTAATAGTCTCCCCACAAACATGTCGCATAATTTACAGCCTGATGTTTTCTGCACGGTATAACTTGGCCATTAACCTTTATTTATTCATCAACATCAACTTTGTCCTCTTCAATGTAGTCCCTATCACATATGACACACTTGTGACCGCGCTTTTTCCATTATTGGGTAGAACCCACTTTTCGTTACGGTGTTCAGCTCGTTCAACGATTCTATTTTTACCTCATCAATGGTGGCGAGACAACGTCCTTTCACAGTTCTCTTCAGCTCTGGGAATAGAAAGAAGTCGCAGGGGACCATGTCTGGCGAATACGATGGCTCCGGTAATATAACGGTTCTGTCTTTCGCCAAAAAATCACGAACAAACATTGATATGTGAACGGGAGCATTATCGTGACGCAATTTCCACGAGTGGTTTTGACACAATTCTGGCCGTTCTCTTCGGACTACCTCACGCAAACGGCACATAACGTACAGGTAATAGTCCTCACTGACCGTACGGCAATAGGGCAGGACTTCATGATGCACTATACCATTGTAATTGAAGAAAACAGTGAGAAGAGCCTTCACATGTGATCCAAGTTGTCGAATTTTTTTTCAGTCTTGGCTCTTCAGGCAGTTACTATTGGGACGATTGGGCTTTTGCTTCGACGTCATACCCTTATACCCAAGTTTCGTCGCTTGTTAAAGCGTACTTTAGAAGTTCTCGAGCGATATCAACTTCATTCAGAAATTCCTGAACGATGTCTACGCGACGTCGATCTTGATGTAAATTCAACAGTTTCGGAACAGACTTTGCTGCTACACGTTTCACGCCCAAAACATGTGAAAAAATTGCATGGCATGAACCAAAGGATATGCTGACATCACCATCAACCTCTCTGATGGAGATTCGGCGATTCTCCAGAATCATTTCACTTACTTCTTCCACCCTGTCGTCAGTGACTGACGTGTTAGAGCGCCCATGGCAATCGTCATCTTCAACGTCTTCTCGATCCTCTTTGATACGTTTACTCCAGTCTCGTATCTCACAGTAGATTCGCCAAAAGTCACGGTCAACATTTCGAGTGCGGTGCTCCACTTTATTCCATTTTTGACGCAAAATTTAACGCAAATTCTTCGATCCACCTTTTTCGAAAGTAAAACTTCAATGAGTCTCGAAAACACGTATAAGCCTTCCGACATTCAACGATAAACTAAATATGCAAAACAGCTGAAAATGCAAACATACATTAGGAAAATATGTACCAAGGAGGTAATAAAAAAAACTGAAAATCGGATTATAAAGTTCGCGAAATTCCACTTACTTTTTGATCACTTCTCTTATATACACTGTGATCCTTATTAACGTTTACAAAGTCCCAAAGCGATACAGATGCCGCTGAGATAAATAATTTAATATAAGACAAAAAATGGTTCAAATGGCTCTGAGCACTGTGGGACTCAACTGCTGTGGTCATAAGTCCCCTAGAACTTAGAACTACTTAAACCTAACTAACCTAAGGACATCACACACATCCATGCCCGAGGCAGGATTCGAACCTGCGACCGTAGCGGTCGTGCGGTTCCAGACTGTAGCGCCTTTAACCGCTCGGCCACTCCGGCCGGCAATATAAGACACATGGGGCTGCAAATGTCGGGAAATAGCCCAAAACTGTGACAAATGTTGAACATTCGGCGACACCAGATAACGTACCTCGCTCGCCATACATGCAGCGATGGGACTTGTTGATCCTACCCTCGCCGATAGGGGGCACTGCTACACATCGCTCTACTAGGTTACTCTATTTTCGGACACCTTTGCTGCCAGACGCGAGATTCGAATCCTGAGCCCCGTGCGCTAAAGCCACATAAGAGCTGGGGCCAATCTGATGTAAATACTCACTTGAGATGGGACTGACAGACTGACGGGCTCCACTATAGCAGTTGTGGTGAAGTACATAATCTGGTGACGTCAGATGTTCAATATTTGTCATCAACGTTTGGATCCCGATAATTGCGGTCCAATGTGTCTCATATTAAATTACTAAATTACTTGTCACAGAGTCATCTGCTTCTCTTTGGGGGCTATTAAACGTTAGTAAGGACTCACTATGTATATAGGATCAGTTACTAACTACTGCTACCAAGAATTTTATATATATATATATATATATATATATATATATATATATATAATATATATATATATATATATATATACAGGGTGTCCCAGCTATTTTGTCCACCCAAAATATCTCTGGAACAGTAACAGCTATTGGAAAACGACTTTCACCGGTATCAATGTAGGGCTGAGGCCCATGAATGTACATATTTGGAAACATTCTAAAACGAAAGCATACGTGTTTTTTAACACACACTTATTTTTTTTTAAATGGACCTCCTATATTTTTTCTTCAGCAATCCATAGTAATGTGTTGGTAAATGTGCCAACACCTTGTAGATTGAGTAGGCCGAAATGCACGCTATCTAACGCAGACGGGCGTGAATTCTGGAACAGGATAAGTAGTGAATGGTATGCAAGAAAAGTATGCAGCTCCTCGAATACTTTTAATTATCCTTCTGGTACATCGCTCTTGATAATACAAATAAGACTATCTTCAGATACGGTTAATGGCGCCTTGCTAGGTCGTAGTCATGGACTTAGCTGAAGGCTATTCTAACTGTCTCTCGGCAAATGAGAGAAAGGCTTCGTCAGTGTAGTCGCTAGCAAAGTCGTCGTACAACTGGGGCGAGTGCTCGTCCGTATCTCGAGACCTGCCTAGTGGTGGCGCTCGGTCTGCGTTCACACAGTGGCGACACGCGGGTCCGACATGTACTAAATGGACCGCGGCCGATTTAAGCTACCACCTAGCAAGCGTGGTGTCTGGCGGTGACACCACATTCCTCCCCCGCAAATCGGCGAACGGTCGTGTTATAAGGCTTCCGCCCACTGTGGGGAGGACCCCATGTTGACGTATGCGATGAGGTGGGGAGCCTAACAACAGGCGAGGCTGTGCCACCCGCACCCGGCCATTCGGTCCGAGGGGAGCTAGGAAACGCCTGAAGACCTAGTCCAGGGTGCACGTCAATATGCGGTGTATGCGCCCGTAAAGAGACAGGAGGGCCGAAGGGTCGACCTCCATTGCGTCGGGGTACCCGATGCGCGATGACGCCATGTGGTCCGGAGTGGCAAGAGTTCCATGGCGGAGGACAGCTGGTCACGGGAAGCGATCGGCGGCGCGTGACACAGGGAGGCGCTTGGCGGCTGCAGCGAAGCGTCGAATGCGGGCGGCGCCGGCGGGAGAACAGGCGGCGGCGGCGGCTGCTGCGGCGGCGCGTCGCCATGGGGCAATATGGAAGGCATCGTCGGTAACACCTGGGGATGAGGCGAGCCAGTAGATGGGTCCCCAGGGCGCTGACCGGACGGCACCGTCGCTGAAAGCAGACGGGGAGCGGCAGAACCCGTGCGACGACAGAGGTGCAGCTGATTGAGGTGCCGACGCACCTCACCAGAGGCCCCCAAAACCAAATACATCGCGCGGCCGAGGCAGCGAAGAATGCGCCCTGCGAGCCGACGCCGTGAACCTCGATAGCTGCGATAAAATACAACGTCGCCTGGAGGAAAAGCAGGAGTCTGCCGCTGCACAGGAACCTGATGCGGCGGGTGCAGCAAAGACATCAAGGTTCGATGAGGACGACCGTGGAGCAACTCAGCCGGCGAGCGACCATCTCGGGGCTGAGAGCGATACGAAGACAAAAAGAGCAACAATGCGTCCTCCCGAGAATGCGACTCTTTCAACTTTAACATCTGTGCCTTGAAAGTCCGGACAAATCGTTCAGCGGCACCGTTTGACTGAGGCGAAAACGGCGCGGATGTCAGATGTTGAATACCATTGGCCTGGCAGAATGACTGAAATTCTGCCGACATGAATTGTGGGCCATTGTCGGAAACAATAGTCTGCGGAAGACCTTCAATGCAAAAGATAGCAGACAACGCTTGGATGGTGGCAGAGGACGTCGTGGAAGACATCCGGACAACAAAAGGAAAATTACTGAAGGCATCTACCAGAACCAACCATCGAGCATTCCAGAATGGACCAGCAAAATCGATGTGCAAGCGTTGCCAAGGGAAAGTGGCTTTTGGCCATGCAAAGACTTTCCACGGCGGTGCGGACTGTTGTTCGGCATACGCCATGCAAGAAGAACACATATTCGTAATCGCAGCATCGATTCCGAACCAAGTACAGTGCTGACGAGCAAGTTGTTTCGTTCGCACTATACCCCAATGTCCTTGGTGAAGAAGCCGTAAGACAGAGGACTGTAACGAACGTGGGACCACGACTCTGGACTGATCATTATCAGAACGCAACAACAAAACACCACGTCGTACAAAAAGTCTCTCCTTGTGAGCAAAAAATCGGCGAACCAACGGATCCTCGATCCGAGGCTTTGACAAAGGCCATTGCGTAGCAACAAAACGCAAAACGGTAGCAAGGACCGGGTCAGCAGCTGTGGCTGTAGCTACTCGACGAAAATCAATCAGAAACGATTCGACCACTTCATCGGTTTCCGCATCAATGAACATGCAAGCAAGTTCGGAAGAATCGAATGCTTTATCCTCAGCAACAGGCAAACGGGACAACGCATCGGCGTTTCCGTGCTTAGCAGTGGACCGATACAAGATATCGTAGCGGTACTGCGAGAGGAAAATAGACCAGCGAATGAATTTCTGCGCTGTACGCGGAGGTACAGGCTTGTACGGATGGAAAAGCGACGTCAAAGGTTTGTGGTCTGTGATGATGATAAAGTGACGACCATACAAGAAATCATGGAACTTAGTAACACCAAACACGAGAGCCAAAGCTTCTTTCTCTATCTGTGAATAATTTCTTTGCGCAGACGAGAGCAATTTCGACGCAAAGGCAATAGGGCGATCATGCGAGCCAACTTTGTGCGCAAGCACAGCACCGATCCCGAAATCCGATGCATCTACCATCAACAAAAGGGGTTTCTGGGGATCGAATGGCGTAAGGCAAGTATTAGAAAGCAACGCCGATTTCAACTGGCGAAAGGCGCGTTCGCATTCCGTCGTCCAGACGAACGGAACACCCTTACGGCGTAAGCTATGAAGCAGAGCTGAAATAGAAGAGGGATTGCGCAGAAAGCGATGATAATAGTTAATTTTACCCAACACACTCTGTAGCTGCTTCACATTTTGTGGGGAAGGCAAATCTTGTATGGCATGGAGGTGCTCTGGACTCGGATGTATGCCTTGGGCATTGATGACATGTCCCAGGTATGGTAAGTCACGAGCAAAAAACACACATTTGTCCTTCCGCAAGCGAAGACCATGTTGGCGCAATACCTGAAATAATGTTCGTAGGTGAGCTAAACGCTCGTCTGCCGTCTTTCCGGAGATCACAATATCGTCCAGATAGTTCGCAGCAGTAGGGACCGACGCACAAATAGTTTGTAAATATTGCTGAAACAATGCAGGGGCGGATGCACACCCGAATGGCAGTCTTTTGAAGCGGTACAAACCAAGATGTGTGTTAACCACCAAGACGCGCTGGGATTCGGCGTCCACTGGGATTTGCAAGTACGCATCTGCTAGGTCCAACTTGGAAAAGTATTTACCCGGGCACAGTTTATCAAAAAGATCTTCCGGGCGGGGTAAGGGAAAAGTTGCAATCACGAGTTGTGGATTCACTGTTGCCTTGAAGTCCACACAAAGTCTCAGTTTTCCGGAAGGTTTTGGCAAAATGACTAAGGGTGAGGCCCAGAGAGAAGCTTGCACACGTTCAATTACACCTTGTGATTCTAAATCGTTTAATGTTCTTGCGACCTCATCACGCAATGCGTGGGGAACATTGCGCGCTCGGAAAAACTTCGGTTGCGCGTTTACTTTCAGTTCCAAATGTGCTTCATAGTTTTTAGCGCAACCTAAGCCCGGTGCAAATATGTCTGCAAATTCTTCACACAGACGAGAAACACTGTCTGAAGGCACAGTCTGGTTCACTGATAGGACCTGATTTACTATAGACATGTTAAACAACTGAAATAAATCTAAACCAAACAAGTTCACTGCAGTAGAAGAACGAAGAACGTAAAATGACACAAGTTTTGTTTGTCCCTTATATGATGCAAGAAGTGTGCACTGTCCTAACACAGGGATCTGCTGTCCTGAATAACTTTTTAACTGAACATTTGCGGCACGCAACGGAGGTTTGCCCAGTTGTTTGTACGTGTCGTGATTGAGAAGTGAAACTGCAGCTCCGGTATCGAGCTGGAATGGTATGATCTTGCCATTAAAGTCCAAATCTACAAAAAGTTTATTGTCCTGCTGACGACAAGAGCGACTGTTTTGTGCAATTTGAACAGACACTGGTACAGAATCACTTGCTAATTGACGCGATTTCCGGCGACGTCGACGCACACTTTTTGTGGGACGAACACAGTCACTGTTAGAGAAAGTGGCACTGGAAGAAGTGGAATTAACGACATGAATGTCCATGGGCGAAGGTCCACGAGCCTGAGTGTCCTTGGTTCGATTCCGGCGCGAAGCAAAGGGCCTGGAATGAATGTGATTGTCTGATCTGAGCTTTTTCTGGTAAACACTTTGAACATGTCCTTTCTTATTACAGAAAAAGCAAAGAGCTTGGCGTGACGGGCAATTGTCACGCGAATGTCTAGTTGCACACCGCGGGCATGATTTCACTGCATTTGTGTGCTGGCGCGGCACACCTGGTTTAAAGCGTGGCGGCAGCTGTGCGGATGTGCGCGAGGGCAGTCGTCCGGGCGGCGCAGCGCGCCCGGCGGGCCGGTTAATGTTACACACGGCTGGCGAAGTTGCAAATGAGTCCTGAGCACAGTCAAGTGTGTCTTGCCTATCCAATATGTCTATCACTTGTTGAAGGGAGGGATTAACTAGTTTCAAAATTTGCTCCCGTATACGAACATCAGAAACGTTCTGTGCAATTGCATCACGTACCATAGTATCTGAATAAGGAAGGCCACAGTCACATTCAAACGCACAATCCCTAGTAAGGCCTTGCAAAGTTGCAACCCACTCCCTATTAGTTTGACCGGCTGTACGTTTCGTACGAAAGAAAGTATACCTCTTTGCAACTACATTGACTGTGTCTTTGAAATAGGTGTCCAATGCCGACAAAATTTCTTCGTAGGACAGAGTTGCTACGTCGCGTCGGGGAAACAATTTCACTATCACACGGTACGTTTGCACCCCGACACACGACAATAAATGAGGCTGCCGCTCGTTACCTTGAATTCTATAGACGGCGAGATGAAATTTAAGCTGGCGGGACCACTCGGTCCACGATTCCACGTCTGGGTCGTAGGGCGTAAAAGGCGGTGCAACTGCGAGTTGTGGCTGCGGTAGCGGTGAAGCGGCGGCTGCCGCATCGGTTTGAACGGCACGTTGACCCTGGACGAGCTGTCCAAGGGCATCCAATAACGCCTGCGTTTGCTGATTCTGCAAGCGATAAAATTCGGACAGTACATCTGGAGAATGTGGCGAAGCCATGACACAAGTAAATGTAAGCAATTAGAAAGAACAAGACCCTTTCCGTTGTCTCGTCGCCAATGATGTGTTGGTAAATGTGCCAACACCTTTTAGATTGAGTAGGCCGAAATGCACGCTATCTAACGCAGACGGGCGTGAATTCTGGAACAGGATAAGTAGTGAATGGTATGCAAGAAAAGTATGCAGCTCCTCGAATACTTAACTTTTAATTATCCTTGTGGTACATCGCTCTTGATAATACAAATAAGACTATCTTCAGATACGGTTAATGACGCCTTGCTAGGTGGTAGTCATGGACTTAGCTGAAGGCTATTCTAACTGTCTCTCGGCAAATGAGAGAAAGGCTTCGTCTGTGTAGTCGCTAGCAAAGTCGTCGTATAACTGGGGCGAGTGCTATTCCGTATCTCGAGACCTGCCTAGTGGTGGCGCTCGGTCTGCGATC